>NC_091830.1:9062499-10395637 GCF_038994185.2 Dermacentor albipictus | reverse complement strand
GATGGCGCCTTAAGAGCTTAATTGGGGAAGCCTCATCGGCGTAATCTGGAAGATGTGGTTTCATTCGCACCTACGGCAAGTTATTAAAGCGAAAGCCTTAAGTGACTCGTTGCAGTGACTCATAGCCGAGGAAAGGAGCGTCTAGTCCAAGAAGAAGAAGAAACTTTAATAAAGAATAGTCCGGCAGTGCTTGCTGTGGTGGCCTCAGGTGACGGCTCGAAGTCCTTGGACTCGAGCGGCATCTTCGGCTTGCCGGACGGCCCAGAGCTGGTCTGCCAGCTCTGAACTTCTGATAGCCGCCTCCCAGCGGCGGCGACGCCTACGGAGAAGGTCCCCGGCGGCTCCCGCATCCGGGGCGGCGTCGGGAAGAAGCGAGCTCGAACCTTCTCCCACCCTGGCAACGGCCACGATTATGGACGCGTCGCTAACGGAGCTGGTCTGATTACCGTTGTTGCCGGCACACTCCCAGAGCATGTGTCGAAGCGTTGCTCTCTGTCCGCATGTTTTACACGCGTCTGTTGAATATAAACACGGATAGCAGTGGTGTAAGATAGCGGGGCTAGGGTAGGTGTGTGTTTGGAGCAAGCGTAACGTTACGGCCTCGTTAGTGTTCAATTTGTCTTGCGGTGGCGGGAATGTGCGTCTTTCGAGTCTGTAGTGTTGGGTGAGGTCTCTGAACGTGGTTAGGCGATCGCCCCACGCCCAGTGTGCTTCTTGTTGTGTTTCTGTTGTAGTGTCCCGATCCGGCAGATCCGATGCCCCGCTCTCGGGGGCGGAGGCGGCCACATAATCAGCGGCGGCTCGGCGTGTGAGACCTCGAGCCGTGGCGTGGGCCGCCTCGTTGCCCGCGAGCGGAAGATCGGTATGTGCCGGGGTCCAGAGGAGGAAGACCGTAGAATTTTGGCGTTGCGAGGGCGATGACGAGTCGCCGTCGTCAGAAATTTGGAATATGCGGGCCGCTTCCCGCGAGACACGACCGCGCGCGAAGCCGCGGATTGCCGCCTGCGAGTCGCTGATCACGATCGCAGCGTTCCGCACCGCGACGAGTGCTAGGGCTATCGCGGCTTCTTCGGCCGCCTCCGTGTGTACCGTGGTCACCGTGGCGCTCGCGAGGCACTTACCCGAGCGGTCTACAACCGCTATCACGTGTGCGCTTCTCCCTCCTCCATATGAAGCCGCGTCTACGTATACCGCCTCGTTGCTGTTACCAAACTTCTTCTGTAGGTCGCTTGCTCGTTTGTTGCGTCTCCCGGTGTGGTGCGTAGGGTGCATGTTCTTGGGAAGCGGTGGGATGATCAGGCGGTCGCGAACAGAGGCGGGAACCGCCGTCTTTTCTCCATGCTGGGTGTGGTACGCGATGCTGAGCGACTCGAGGATGCATCGATCTGCCTTTGACCTCGATAATCGTTCGTATTGTGCAATGTCGTGCGCCTCGATTAACTCGTTAAGGGAGTTGTGAACTCCGAGCTCTAGAAACTTGTCGGTGCTCGCGTTGAGTGGAACGCCGACCGCCCTCTTGAAAGCCTTTCGGATCATGCATTCGAGTTTGTTTTTTTCGGACCCGATCCACCTCAGGTAGGGGGCAACATACGTTATGCGGCTTATCGCGTACGCCTGCACGAGACGGATCGCGCACTCTTCACGCATACCATTGCGTCTATTCGTGATGCGATGCAAGAGTCGGATCGTGTCATCTACCGAACGACGAAGTATTCGCACCGTCTCTCCGTTATGGCCGTTTGCCTGCAGGTGTAACCTGCAATGTGACAAAAAATACCATCGGCAGGAATGGCTCATACCCCGTAAGCAACGAAACATGGAATGATTGAATATGTAGGAGGAAACGAAAGAAAGAAAGAAGGAAGAAAAGAAAGATAAAGAGAACGAACAAAGGAACGAGTGAAAGAACAAAAGAAAAAAGAAAGAAAGAACAAAGAATGCACGTACGAAAGGAAGAAAGAACCTCTAGGAAGTCCAATAGGTGCTCGCACGTGTCGTTCAAGAGGTCGACCTACAGCGCCACACGCTTACTTCACTGTGCGATCCATTGCGTCTTGCAAGAAGTCTGACCTCTCCGATTGTATAACTTAATGCACTACCACGTGTGCAGCAGGCTCTCGCCTTCAAGTTTTACAGGCGTGTAACATGCTGGCGAACTTCTTGCCACCCACTTTTAGTTTCACCTTTGCCCTTCTTACCTGTAGATTTAAATTAAACGTGAAAATTAATTTCGGCTACGCTTTCCATTCTCTATTTCTCTGCATATGGGTGCACTGGTTGAGGCACAAGCAAGTCCACACTCGGGCACTCAACTTTTTGATGCCAAAGCGTCTTAAAATGGCTTATTGAGCGTAAAAGCCTCGCATCTGTCGTCTGTAGCGGCAAAACGGCTCTTAAACTCGCGTTGCCATTGGCTGCCACGTCACGGAACGAGCGCGCCTAGAGGGGGAATAGTGGGCGAAAGGGGACACCTTTTGCAGCGCTAGCCCGCCAGGTGTTCCGGGGGGGAAGAGGGCATCGCCGTGATGCCACGTCACCGTCGCTCTTGGAATCTTGTTATGCGTGCGTTCTTTGTCCGTACAAGCTCTCGCTTCCGTTCTATATCTGCAGCTCGGTAAGGCCAAATCAAGACGCGTCAAGCGTCTCAGTGCGCTCGCTTGCCCGCGCGGAGTTCGTAACTGTAAAGACCGCTCCACGGCGTTCAGCTTTCGCATTCGCAACTAATAAGAAGTACTTAGGTGTCCTCGATCTTTCTCGCGAATTTTTTTCAGCTTCTGAAATGGTCGTGTGCCCTTCTGGGCTTTTTAGTTGTATGGCTGTACACAGCGGACTTCTGCCGTTATCCGTTGGTCAAATGCGTCTTCCCTTTCCCGTCTACAGGTCTCGCAGCCATGGCCACCCTTTGCACTCCTTTGAGGGTCGGCATCGGCGAAGACATGGCCGGCACCTTCAAAGGAGTTTACACCGCCGCTCATGAAATTATTCACATGTACGTATTTCGTAGGATTCTATCCACTTCCTTTAAAAGAACAAAAAATATAGAGCACACTTCAGGCAGGCAAGAATTATAGAAGAGTGTGGTTCTAGGCCAGTTGGTGAATCATGAATTTGGGAGGTTACCACTTCTTGTTGTTTCTTTCTTCGTCCCGTGTGTTCTTTGTGGTAACTTCCTAAAATTGGGAAGTATAGTCTGTATAGTGCAGTCTGTCGACACGGTCACCCTGTCCTTCATCTTGGCGTTCTCCGGTCGCCTGAACTGGTTTGCAGCATTGACGTCGAACCAATTCTAGAGTAACTTTCAATACTTAAATGAATGCATTCGTTCCGCTTGAAACATCAGTTCGTTGTTCAATATCAGCTGTGAATGAAAAGCGAATAGCATAACAATTTCCTAAACTGTCTCAATGGGCATCACTGCAAGGTAACACGACCCATATAACAAAATGTACGTGACAAGGTGTTAACACCGTAACAACCGATTTTCACTAATAGCAAGGGTCGCTGGCACGATTAAAAGATTCAAGCAACATGCAAACAAAAAATAATGGGAACAGAAAAGACTAAACAAGTGAGTAACGACTTGTGCTAACAATGTTTACAATTACTTCTTTTTTTTCTCAGTACCATATCCTACTCGTCTCCTTTTAAACGATGCTGACAGCATCAACATTTCATTCCTCTTTTTGATTCTTATAATATCATCAATAGTCTGGAAGGCGTAGGCCTTAAGTGGCTCGTTGCGATGGCTCATACTCGAAAAACGTGGCGTCTAGTCCAGTGATGCAAAAAATCCATCATGCAAAAAAATATCATCATCAGAAATGGCTCATACCTCGTAAGTAAGGAAAGATGCAATAACTGAATGTGAATGAAGGAACGACAGAAAGAAAAACGAAGAAAGAGAGCCTAACAAAGAAAGAAAGAAAGAAAGAAAGAAAGAAAGAAAGAAAGAAAGAAAGAAAGAAAGAAAGAAAGAAAGAAAGAAAGAAAGAAAGAAAGAAAGAAAGAACCTTTAGGTAGTGCATTAAGTGCTCGCATGAGTCGTTGAGGAAGTCGACCTGCAGTGCCATGCGTTCACTTCCCAGTGCCGCTCGTTATGGCTTGCAAGAAGTCGGACCCCTCCAATCGTATAACTTAGTGTAGTACTACGTGTGAAGCAGGCTTTTGCTTTCACGTGTTACAGGAGTGTAACATGCTGCCGAGCTATTTTTTTGTTTCCTATTTAACGCTTCCCGCTGCAACAACGTATTTAACTGCCTCGAGTGGCGGTAACATAATTTGCGGTGATATTTTGTAGGTTATATGCAAATATTGCCTGTATAATTTTATACATTCTTGTGCTTTCCTTACCTATTGATGAGTACAAGAAGGGCATGCTAAATGTGCAACAAAAAAGATTCCCCACTTGGAAAAGATATCAATGAATTATTAAAAGGCACCGATGTTTTCTCGTCACGACAGTGGTTTCTGTGGCCTCGAAAGAATCTGCCTTCGCGTAAAAATACAGCATCGATCAGGCTTCTTACAAAAGTTGCTGTCGCTACGACAAGTTCACATTGTGAGGACAGAGTTTCACATCAGCTTCCAAATAATAGGCGCTTAGGCGGAAACTCATATTCGCAAAATGTGATGAAAGTGTTCGTGGCAAAGAGAAAATTTTGTTTTCTTTCGGTTTTCTGCGGCGTTTTCTAGCAGCGATGATGGTGGCCACAGCGGCAAAAAGTCTTGTCGCCTCCGCATGAGCGAATGGTCAGCAACGCATATTTTTAACTTTCTGACAACAGTCCATCAGCGACTCCTGCCCCTAAAATAAATAATATCAAAAGGGCGAGTGTTTACCTTATGCGGCGGCTGGCATTCACAAAAGTGCAGTATGTGAAAACGAACGTATAGATCTAATTCAATAGACGTTCACTGACCGCTGGTGCCAAAAGCTGCCTTTAATTAAATGAATATACGAGAGAAACTCAGACACCTTATAGTAATAATGGCTGTTCCTTTCTCTAGGATATCAAAAACAAGATATGTTTAATATCGAAAGAAATGTGACAGGTTCGGGAAACGAAGAACGGAGTGAGCTAAAAAGACTAAAGAAGGCATGGCTTGTGGTCCAAGGCTCGCTCGTTCTTACAGAGACAAAAGGTGACTTGAACCACAAATAATAATAACTACCAAAGAGGTAAAGGTAAATCTGAAAGCACCCTTCACAATAACTCAGACGTTTGAAACTTTAAGTGGAAACACACGCATGGGAGGCCCAATGTAAGCAAATGGGAATTAATAAATCTTTTTTTTCTCGGAAACTACTTTACCGGTCTTAATGAAGGTTGTTGTATTTTACAGAAAATATTTGGAATGTCATCTCTTTAAGTAAACTCTTTATTTAATCTGTCAAACTCTTCAGATTCTTGAAAATTGAAACATTTCAGGATCTTGAACCTTCGAGTTTAGAACTCTGTATCTCCACAATTAAAATCGATACCACAATGGTCTGAACGAGACGTAATAACATATATTTATCGAACAAAATTGATCTATCATGCACCGTCATGCAACATGCCGTTAAGTTTTCGGTAGAACTTTAGCAAAGCCCTCGTAAATATTAGAACGCTTCTACATAAGCTGTAAATTCATATATTTAGTTTGTCCGCTTTAGATTTCCTAACAGATAAAGCTTACAGAACTAAGACATGTGCTTTTCGTTGAGAGGTACAGGCTTGTAAACTTCGTGTTTCAATTTTGGTTTAAACTGGGCAGTTCATGAGGATTTTTGTGACAAATTTCGTGTTCTAGACCGGAAGTATGCCTGGTACAGTCAGTAGAATTTAACTATCCCTCAGACACAACAAATTTCATTCAAATCAGCAGTTGTCTTAGAAAAGCATTTCTACGCTTCGTACGCCCTTAAATATAGAAATAGAAGTTTGCCACGCGGTGACGCTTCCCCTTAAGCACAGTCAAATAATGAATCTCTCGATCAATAACCTTGCCGATCCACAAATCAATACATGAGTAAATTGCTGTTGTCACTCAACGAACAAATATTTTTTTCATATTTTACTGAGTCAGTGAAAAATTGCGTCTTCTTAGCTTGGGCTCATCTCACGATGGAGGCCCAGGCGCCCCGTGGATTCCCAACAACAAGGGAGGCCGGCCATGCTCCTGGAACCAAGGATACCTGATGAGTTACGTCGATGGTGGTGTCAAGAAATACAAGCTCTCGCCTTGCACCAAGGCACAGATTCGGGGACTCCTCAGGTGCGGTCGTTTGCAATCAATAAGTCTTTCTAAGTTTCCCTGAAAAGAGAAATGAAGCAGCGGTAGCTTTCGTAACAGCTTCGATCAAGGGATGCTAGTTGGTATGGTAGGAATTTACGCGGTATGATTGCACAGCCAAGGTGGCACTCACGGGGACGCAGACACCGAAACGCGACTTTCAGAAGGGCATTCTGGTGCGCTAGTTGTGCTTGCCTAACGAAATATCGTAGCGGAAAGGCACATACACAAAGAAGACACACAGACACATGATCACAGGCACTCGTGACGTGTGTCCGTACGTCGTCTTTGTGGACGTGCCCTTGCACTCAAATATGCCATTATTTAAACATGAAATGAGGCAGAATGCGCAACGTAGGCATTCGCTTCATGTTCTCTTGACAGTGTTCCCTGTGTGATACCTTAGCAGCATCCCATACCACTACACATGTAGCTTTCAACTCATAATCCGCAAAGCCTTCGTTGTTGATAAAAGCGTGAACGTACAAACACCACTGACGAACATAGGATGATGCCAGGATTGCACAAAGCGCACGAAAAAAAGAACGAATAAAACGTGGGCAGAGCACTCCCCAAGCTGTAGGCAGATTTCTCTGTCCAGGTTTTATTCGTTTCTTTTCTCTCTTTCTTTCCTTCGCGTGTGTTTTTTTTTCTTCTTGGGATGATTGTGTATGACATTCAGTTGCATTAAACACAACCTCTACGTTTACTATTGAAAAAACTCAACTGAATCCCATCAGAATTTCTATAATTATTTCTCGAAGGTTATGTATTCTGCTCAGAAGCCTACTGTGGATTCGCGACTCCAACTTGCCCAGATATGCGCAAAACTGGAAACAAATAACCTTTGCAACAAGGAAAACAAATATGCCACCTGAGCGATTGCTTGACAACACTCATTAACTTTATAGGTGATGATGCTTATATGATACTGTACATTCAGAACTACATGATAATTCGTTGCATGTTGTAGATTAGTAATGCTAACATTAAATAGCTATATCATAACATAAGCGCGATGAACATGAACGGACGAATTAAATTTTATTCCATTCTTCGCAAGAAGGAAAGGAACAGCAGGCTAAAAGCAACAATCCTCTATAGCTTGAGTGTGCAAAATAAACAAAGAAAATAAACATAACAATGGTAGGCATAAACAGACACAACATTTCATAGCGTATGTATGTGACCAAGGCATAATAGTTGAAGCAGCTTACGTGTATCTTCAGCGTAAATTGAAACTACGTAAGGAAAAAATGCTGATAGGAAAGTCTGTTATGCATAATTACGCGGGGACTGGGACTTTCCATCGCACAGCAGCTGGTTTCTACGCATGACCTATTCTACGGTGCACGCTCCTTGGTTTCATACTTAAGCCAGTGTAACAAACAGGGGTGATACTGGAAATACAACGGGTGATAGTCGTCGTCACGAGAGAAAAACATAGTTTACTCTAATTGTTTCCAAGCGTTATCTCGATTCGTCTTGAACAATTACGCTAACGTGTGGCGATGTTTCATCTTCATGCAACGTTTCCCGGACTTTTCTCGATGCGGTTACAGAATCGTACCAGACAAGTGCTTAGCGGAAACTGCGAAATTAAGTATGAGAACCCGAGGCAAAATACTTCCCGGTCAAATCATGACTGCGGAAGACTACTGCAACGGTCTACTGTCAGACCAAGGACTAGGTCTGCCAATTCAGGTAAGCTAAAATTTTTGTTTTTGCCATTTCTCGTTGTGTTTCAGTATTTCGTTATCAATAAAAGAGTCAGTTGTAAGAGTAGCGCATATCGTATTAGTTCACCACTTCTCCCGGCGTTGTCCCGCTACCGAAGTAACAATGAAACCTATTGTGAACTAAGTCCAATTTGCCCACCTCTCTATTCTGGAGCCTGTACAATCATGCATCACTGCTGTAGCTTTTCTGCCATGAGTCCACTTGATGCAATAGCACTTAAATGTTATATGTATAGTACTCCAGTCCTCGCGCTCTATTAGCTTATTCTTTCGTATTCTACATATGTCGCAGGTCGGTGAGCTTGCCGAATTATCATAACTTTACTATTATACTTCCATAACAGCGAACAATGACACCTGAAATTAGGTGTTTACTCTCAAATTATGAGGTTCCAAATACCGAACGATTGAAAAGAGCGCAAGCGATTTCTTATCCCTAACATGCAAAGCCGCTTACTCGTTCATAATTCCCGAATTATTTCTCATTCTCGGCGCTACTGAAAGGGCAGCAATATTACCAAGATGCATAACGTCGCCAACACGGTGGTGACGATTACGTGACCTATGTGCAAGGGAAATACACGTCTTCCGCCCCCCCCCCCCCCCGCCTAACTGAATACTATTCACAGGGCTCATTCATCCAAAGTCCATGCATTAGAGGAGCAGTATGTTCAGGCTCACGTGAGCAAGACAAGCCGCTCATATCTATACGCCTTTATAGAGTTGATCTATCTTATCATTCTTCTTTTGCGTTTGAAGTCTCACAGTAAAAAGTGTATTTAGTAAAAGTGCCGAATACGAAGCGTTAGGACCCATTGAAATCGGTTACGTCGAGAATGAAAAGAAACTTGCATTTTATGATCACACTGAATCCAATTAAGGCAAATATTGCTTCATCATGGTCAGAGATCCTATACGCATCATACCACCAATTTCGGCCACTTACACGCAGATCTTAAGTAATAAAGTACGTTCTATATGGGTTGTTTTTGAAACAACTTTTCGACTTCGAAAGCACTAAAATGTCACCAATTCTGCGACGTCAATAAAAATGTCGCCGGCAGCAAAATGTCAACATTTGTCGCTAAACAGACAAAAGAAGCTACATTTGGTGGCGAAATCGCTGAAATGAAAAAACTGGTTTCTATCACTGCCGCTTTTGAAGGCTTTCTGGCCGCTTGTCTGCTCGCGAATACTTATTTCAGCCATATGCGTTAGCGTTTAATGTATGGCCTGTATAAAAACAACGTTGCCTTTATTTCTACAGCCACCAAACCAGCTCAAGCAGTGCAGGATGATGTGCTGCCTGAAAACATCATACGGGGGTGGAAAGTGTCGAAAGGAATTTGTTCCTGATGGAATGAGCTGCGTGCATGGGAAGGTAATTCACATTATCAAATACCCTCACTCTGATGTGGCATATTGCAACCAAGCTTGTAATTAATGGACTTTCCGCAACAAATCTGGTGCTGAGCTGACGGTGTGCTGGCGACGGCATGTTCTACATTAAATGTAAAAGCAATGCAATGTATAATAGAGCTGTGACTTTGCAATAAAACGGCGTGGTTAATAATTTCAACGTAAAGGTTACATTGCGAACATCTCATCTGAACAGACGGAAACTTAGAGCGTTGTTTTAGTGCGATAGCAATTGCATGTACAATCCAGCCGAATCGTTCCAGTCGGCGGCGTCGTGAAACTCAAAATATTTTCAAGTAATTAGTGACATCTGCATATCCATGCCGTGAATACAAGTTATAATGCTACATTATTCGCCCGCTAAAGGTACTGATACTGGGTCTTGCGTGCTTCACCAAATTATTCCTGAAAATGTTGCGCATGACTGCCCGCAAACAAATTTCATTATGCGTAACACTGACAGAGCGTCCCTTCTGTCCTAAATATTCTCAGACAATGTACCGTGTTCACCCGCATAATTTGCTCCCTGGCATAATTTGCGCACCCCTCATATTTAGCCAGCTTTACACACACACAAAAATTTACTTGCTTATTTAGAGCTCCCCGTCCCACCCGAGCCAGCTCGCCGGCGTGCGAGCACGGAGAGACTTTGGACGACCGGGCCCCTTGCCGCGCAGGCGAGAGCAGTAGCCGTACACAAGACGGGCTGCGAGTGCGAAGTCCCTTCTTCGGAAGCCCCCGAACTACAGTTTCTAGAATATTATATTCTAGGGACCACACCCGAACACGTGAACCTGTTCACGGGTTGTCGGAACTGCTCGAGCATTTGCCTCCTCCTATCTCCCCATCCATGGTTATATTGCGCTCAGTTTTACACAGACGGTGTTAAGGAAGGACAGGACGTGGACGGACTTGCGCTACGTCCGCCCACGTCCTGTCCTTGCTTAACATCGTCTGTGTAAAACTGAGCGCAATATAACCATGAACGTTCACCAACTAGCCCCCTTCATTGCTTTACTATCTCCCCATCTCTACCGCCATGAGAATGCATGCACGCGGCGCGTTACGGATTATTTTCTGCATCGGAGGCGTGCGAGGGCCCGTCCCGGCCAACTTTTCCCCTCGTTGCCCCTGGTTTTGTGCGTCCGCGCTGCAGCGCATCTTTGGTTGATTTCGGAAGTTTAACGCAATAGTGAGAGAGAAAGGCGTCTCGTTCGTTCCTATAAAGACAACCGGCTGCGAAAAGCAACGCTCCATGGTTATGCTTGCAGTGACAGCTGATGGCCGAAAACTACCGCCGTTCGTGATCTTCAAGCGGAAAACATTGCCCGGATGGAAGGTTGAAGGCCGTATTCACATCCACGCCCAAGAAAAAGGCTGGATATATGAAGAACTGATGAACGACTGGCTGGACACTGTCTGGGGTAAGCGACCGGGGGCCTTACTGCGATTGTCATCGCTGTTGGTGCTCGACAGTTTCCAAGGCCATCTCGTTGCGGCACATGAGGACTAACCTGGCTATTATCCCGGGCGGACTAACATCTCTTCTGCAGTATTTCGATGTCTCCAAAAATAAACCCTTCAAGGACTGCGTGCGCAAAGTGTACGCGTGGAATGGATGGCCGGCGGAGAGCATGGGCTCCTTCCCACCGGCTGAATAAAGAGACCGCCACTAGAGCGGTCTGCGAGTGGATACTCGCAGCGTGGGACCTGGTTTCTCCCAGTATTGTCGAGGAGAGCTTCAAGAAGACGAACGCGCTCGACGGAACCGAGGACGATGCGCTTTGGGAGGGCGGCGAGAGCGACGACGATTCCCAGTCGGACCTCTCGACGAGTGATGCCGGCTAGACCGTACATGACCGGATCTGGCTGATTAAAGTACGTGCTAATTCTGTTAAATAAGCAAGTACCGTTCGTTTGTGCTATAATTTATTTTCTTTTTGATGTATATACCGCGCGTGTTACTACATATTGCACATTATTTCGGATGTGTTCACCAAATCTCCGCGTAATTTGCGCTCCCCCTTTTCGGAGCTCTCAAATCGCGAAAAAAGGTGCGCAAATTATGCGAGTGAATACGGCATATTAAATAATAACGCGAAAAACAATACCAGTGCTCGAACCTGAAAGTAATCCGGTTTTACTGTCGTGGTTTTCTACGGGCATCATTGAAAGGTGTCTGTATAGCGCAACAAAGCAAAGACACAATAAGAAAGGAAGACAAGTGCTAACTATCAACAACGAAAATTTTACTTCCGGGATCGGTCATACTTATACCCCCAAACAACCACGTGCACACTATGAATCAACCATGAGGATGCACTTACGTACATGACGGTATGAAAGCAATCTGAAACCGATACAACAGGAAAACAGAAGGAAATCTAAACGACATATGAAAATGCAGTTCAGGCTTTATTCCGTGCGCAAATAAGCCAGCTCTCTGGCGGACAATGACAGTGATGGTTTGCTGATGCATTGGTCGGCAGTCGAGAGGACCTGCCTTATTTCTATTATTAGCCTTACACATTCGCGCTTATCCCTATCTCTAATAGTCTTCGCTTCTTGTGTCTTTGTTTTGTTGCGCTATACAGATACCTTTCAATGATGACCGACCAACAAGCCCATATCGCACGTAGGAAGAATAACAGAAGCATGTAGGAAAAATAACAGTACTTTACTGGCGTTTCGATCGGGGTGCGGCATTCATCCACATACATATTACTTACAAACATATATATTGTCTGTTGGCTTTATATGGTTGTGATTAACTTCGCTTGAGGATCACCAGCCTCAATTGAGATATATACATTGCTTTACACGCTCACGCTAATTAATGACTGATGTAATGTGAAATATTCATTGTGGACATACTTGCATGTATCTCATTACTTCTATAACAGTGTGTCGAATAGCGACGATTGCTTGATTATAAAGGCAGGTGAGTATGTGCCACTACCTGATTTGCATCGCACTGGCGAAAATACTGCAGCAGGTGTGTTAAAACAAAGAATCGCGGATGAAAAGATGTTCGCTCTTCTGCGCCGATGACCACTTCAATCCTTCTTGATTATGCGAACACCTCTCTTATTTGGAGGTCTTGTTCGGAAAGCGAAAATATAAATTAGACATGGGAAACGACCTTGTGTATTCTTGCTGCGTATTATTTTTATTCTTCGTGTTAATGTTCAAAGTTCTTCAAAGTTAAACTTCAACATGGCCTTTACGGGTTATTCTGCATCACAATATTAATCGTTTGTGCATATACCCCGATGTTTTCAATAACGTCCTACTATAGAAAAATTCTTAACTCTAGTCTTCTTTTTTCCAGACCTGTAGAAAGGGAATTTGCGGATACCATGCTTTGGATTCTTGATTCCTGATGCGACATGCTCTGACAAATTTTGCCGTGGACAAGGAAACAATACTGAATATTTTATTGCGAGAATAAATGTACTTGCTCTAACTGACGTGCAATCTAATGTATGCAGTGCGTGTGTCTGATTCGGATCTCTGGTTGTACCTGCTATCGAAAGAAAGTAGATTTATAATGCACTTTTGTCCTCGTCTACCATTGGCATCGAACAGGTGTAGTTTAATGTAGTCAAATGTTGCAGATTGTTGCATAAACCACAAACCTCATTAGTGAGTTTTAGTAATAGTTCAATTTGTGCCTTCTGATATGTCATGCAAACAATGTCCTCATCTTTCAGCAACCTAGCTCAAGAATTGTAATTTTGATAACTCCCAGAGTTGATTTTTAAAACAAAATTGGTGATAGTCTTCACATAAACACCTGGTATACAGGGTTATGCGCACATTACGGGGATGTTGCGAATAGATCGGAGTGAGGAATCACAATAATAAAAATTGGATACGCTGCTGAAAAGTAAAACTGTAATATCGCAAGTGCTGTCATTGCCTCTAGTTTCTTGTCGAGGGAAGCTAGAAAGGTTTCATTAATTCACGCGTTAGCCTATTTTTTCCTTCCACCCAGAATTCTAATCTCCTCAGATCGTGTTCCACGCTTGCAGGTGCTGCACTGCGGTGCTAAATGCGTGCTTCCTCTGTTTCTTTACTAAATTTGATGCTCTTGTTTCCCGTCCACGACACACCAGCTGGTTTGCTGGTTGCAATCTTCATACGTGCCATGATACGCTTCTTTTGGCATCTTGACTGACATCCTTGGCACAAGAAATACGTGGGCCTGCCAGTTTGCGTGGAGATCAGAAAAAAGTCAAAGCACAATACGTGCTAGTCACCTTTCTGAGGCTACCGGAAATGTAGCGGACGTAAGGCATCACTTTTTCTCGACGTTTCTTGGTGATATGAGGGTTGACTCTCGGGCGTTGTTGTCCTCAGTGTTTTGCGAGAGGACTTATTGGATAACTCAAAAGTACCGAAGAAAGGTATAGCCGGGTACCAACGAGGCTCGCCAATCATCTGGCCAGGCTAGCCTGTATAGCAGAAGGACACGATGCAATCGCATTTTAAGCAGTGGGCGCCAGTTCTTTTCCTCACTACCTTGGAGTGCGCGGAATCGTACGAGATAGTCCCTTCGACGCACACGGACTTGGAACATGGCCTCTCCGTGCTACTGACTAGCGGTTAAAGTGTATTCAATAGAACTATCGCCATTAAAATGAGAGGTCTTTATTATAAATCTTAATTTTTTTTAACCTATAGAGAAGCCTTGTGGAATATGCTGTCATCAGGTGTAATAAAGCGTGTAATCTATGCAGGCTAAAAAAAATAGGGCACAACGAACGCACCCCACAAAAAGCATTACACATTTTGTTGCGTTGTGCATGCAGGTCGCTGTTAAAAGCTGCATTGCAGATGTAAAATGCCGGCAGGGACATTTAACCTCACCGGCCTTCCTGGCTGCTCTTCCTATTCCTCTATCTCTCTCTAGAAGAGACGCGATATTGTAAAGTGATATATTCGCTTAGTCTTGGAGAACCGTGTCATCTTTCTCCTCAATGCACTTACTTGCGTAACCAATCAAGTGACTCTGAAGCGCGGAATAAAAAAAATCGACAGTAGCAAACAAAAAGATGATATTTTGCGTTTGGGTCCTGCGACATGAACGCATGAGAATGTTGGTTGCAGCGTGATGGCAGATAGCTGACCTAAGGTACAGTCTCTTTAACTTGCACTATCATTGTAATTTATTCGCACTGCATGGCCCACCCGGAATCTACATAATTTCCGTCTTCAAAGAATTTTTGACAAAGAAACCGTAATATCTACCAGCAGTGAAAATACACATGCTCCGGTGAGGGAACTTTTATTAATGGGATGAGAGGTTAGCCTAGCAAAAGCTTTGACATGCTATTACAGGTTTAATATATGGAACAATAAATTAAAACATGAGAGAAAAGAAAGAACGGAGACCAATGTACTCAAACAAGAAACTCAGAAACGGGCGACAATCAGCAGCATGAAATGAACAAAATGGAAAATAAACCTTTATGGTGGCATCGCTAAACAGAATGTTATCCACCTCCGTACTTTCTGGCTGCACCAACGAGATGGATAACATTATGCCTATTGACGATGTCATAAGCCTATACTTAGCACTTTGTTCATTTCATGCTGCTCACACGCTGCCAATTCCCGTGTTTTTGTGTGAGTAGATATGTCTGCGTTCTTTCTTTTCTCTTGTTCTTCGATCTATTCTTATGCGAGGTGATCATTCTCTAATTTTACGTATTTTTAAAGATTCTCTGGCGCAGATGGCATAATTCTAGTCATTCAGGTAGATTATTAAAAGAGGCGCGGACATTGCTTGAACAAGAAATCGAAAGAAATTATCAACTAATAGACAGAAAATTGCCGAATAACTTCCCAAATTATTTTCATTACGGCACATATTGCAATTTACTCATTCTTTCCCATGAGGAGTTTGTCAGGCATTACCACTTGATACAAATTTTGAATATGTTGGGTTTCTAGATATGGGCCACCAAACTAGCGGTAAAAATGTACGGTTAATCCACTTTTTTTAGCAAACTGATTTTTTATATATTGGGGCACAAATGTAACTGGAATGCCCATAGCAGTTGTCGCACACTTTGATTCGGCAATGAACATCTAAAAACTAGTGTCATCCCGAAAATTCATTCTACATGCATATGTCCTGCCAGCTCGCCGGCTACAATTTGTAAATTGCAATATGTGCTGTAAATTAACTTTGGGCCGTTAGACAGGGAATTTCTTAAGTTGGTTTAATATCTGTTTTAATTTCACGTGCAAGTGATGTCCGAAGGACTAGAATTATGTTATCTGCCACAAGCGACTCCAAAAAAAATTCTGTAACACCTAAAACGATCACTCGGTATGTGAAACCTATGGTCGCATGCCATACATCTCGCACGGCTAACCTCCTCCTCCATCACTAATATTTCTGCCACTAGGGCGCACGTATTTTTCCCTGATTATTTATATTATGGTTTATTTGTGTCACACTTCCGGAATATGCAAATTATGAACACGGTAGATGTGCTACACGGTGTGAATAACGTGTTGTCGCGCCCGTATTGTCATATTTCTTCCTTTTGTCTGCGTCTCTTTGCCCATTTACCAAAAATACGATGAATAATGTACGATGACAGGTGCGTCTTAAAGAGATTATCGCCCCAGGCTACCACTCTGGCATAGCACAGCTCCAGCATTGTGAACATTTCAGCACACGGGACCCAAAGGCAAAATATTTCATTTTGTCCGCTCTTGTATTCCCAGTAGAGAAGCATTCGCGATGGCAGAATTATTATACATATATCTTTAGGCCAATATCACATCTTTGAAACTTCTTGTGGCAGAAAAACCATAAAGTTTGATCAATTTTTTGCGGTTCCAACAAGAATCCGATGACAAATTGTAGCTTGGACCTTCTTTAGCCGACGATGGCTCGAAACAGTGTGCATGTTGATGAAATTTCGCATTGAAGACAAGACCTCAGGTGTCAAATTCTTACTAATTTTCTTGCAGCTTCGGACCAATGCTTATTCCTATTAATCAGTTTGCGTACAAGCTTCTTCATTAGTATCTTTCCAATTTTTTTATTATTTGGTGATATCTCATAACACCTTCAATCACGCAGTTTTCCCTGGCAAACTGCATCCGTTGCAGAGACGGAAAAGGAGAGATTCAGATGGTGTGTACATCAAATCTGCCAACTGAAGCGCTAGCATTAAAATGTCAAACTCTGAATGGCAAATAATGAAGGGTCAATAAACGCTGCCCAGCTAGCAGTGAACAGAAAGGAATCTTTTTCGTTTCGGTCCTATGGACTAAAATGCTAAGATTGCTTGTGCTACATTGTGCCAGACCGCTCGCTTAGGGCAACCGATTCTTGAACACGCACTGCCGCGCTACGTTATTCCCACCGCATAGCCCACCCACCCTACACACAACTTGAGAATTCCAAGAATGTGTAGCACGAGAAAACTGAGTCTATTGAACACTATGTAAAATACGTGGGCGCTTGTGAGATAAACATTAATTATAGTTAGCGAGGTTAGCCATGCAAAAGGTTTGGCAGGCTATTATATGTTTAATATTTAACAGTAGATGAAAAGACGAAAGAAAAAAGCCCACACGCATTCACTCACACAAAAACTTGGAAAACGGCAGCAGGGAGTACCACATGAACAAAGTGGAAAAACTGACTTTGTGAAACCGTAAATAAACAAAATGTTAACGATCTCATACATATTATTTGTCTACATAAAGAAGGCATATCATTTTTTATCAGCGGTATCATAAAGCTCCCCTGTCCACTTTGCTGACTGCATTCTGCTCCCCCCTGCCCCTTTCCGAGTTTTTGCTGGAGTGGTTGCGTCGTTAGTTTTTCTTATTTTCTGTCGTTTTTTGATCTGCTGTTATATGTTAAACCTGCAGTAGCATGCCGAAACGTATTGCTCGGCTAACCTTCGCCAGCTGTCACAAACATTTAAGCGCACATGTATTTTGACATCGACGTCTCGTGTCTGGCCTCTTCATAAAAGAAAAAAGAAATCACGGGTCTGGTGGTGAGATTCCAGCAATATAGCACTCCAGTACATGCATACTTCTTTCATACCAACTAGCCCCTTGAAGCTATGGGCGCATGCGCCAAGTGACATATATAGCAACCATATGCTTTAAAAATCGAGAGCATATGTGGGCGTGCATGTTTCCATTAGCCTGCTTACTCAAGAATAAAACACGTGAATAACTGTAAACCTTACCGCTCTCCTTAGAGCGTGAGACGTCGCTTTTAGAAGTGCAACCGGACCAATTTCTCCCATTTTTTTTTCTTTGTGGCATCTAGCGTTTTGAGACGATATATGTGGTATTGTACCGGCTTCAGGATCGGCTCAGTCCCTAACAGAACATTTTGCAGAGCATTCCTTCGCTGGGGTACAGGCGCCCAAATCTTTAACTGGCGTGCGCGAGCGGGGACTTTTCCGGGCGTCAGCGCCGTATGACGGGGCGAGGCTGGAAACAGCCTAGCAGACGATGGGCCCAGCTGTGCGGGCTTTGTCCGCATGCGCTTAGCCTGAGACTGTTTCCAGCCTCGCCCCGTCACACGGCGCTGACGCCCGGAAAAGTCCCCGCTCGCGCACGCCAGTTAAAGATTTGGGCGCCTGTACAGTAAATTAAGCACTCCTCCTACCAGTGCTGCCACCGCCCAGCCACCATCACTTTCGCCCCATCGCCTTGTCGTCTTCACATCCATGCTGGTGTCATGCACACACATGTTCACCTCATATGAACTTGTTGCGGAATCTGGTAAACTTCGCGGAACACCAAAATGTGGAACCATACAGAACCTATAATTTGGACCGTGTGCTTTTCGGTGCTAGGAAGATCAGATTACTCGTGTTCTTTAGCATTATGCAGCATTTGTAACCACACAATCTGAAGTTAAACGCCGAACTTAAACTGTCCTCAACCGTTTGCATGTAGGTGCATTAGCAAAGTAAAGGCCTACTACATACCCTACGTAAATATATTGTTTATTTCTAGCTCGCACGGACAATATAAAAACGTGAAGTGGATTATTAAACAATTTACGCCACGTTAGCTTCTATTGCAGTTTTCCAATACGCTTACGTTAACTAATATTTACTCAAAAGTATTAGTGCCAATTTTAGCCACCTTGCAGCAAGCTTCAAAGTTTAGCCACCTTACTATCTCACATTAGCGCTATGCTTCAAAAAGTTCACGGTAACACTGATAGCAACAGGGGTACTAGCCCCAAAATATACGATCCATAAGTTTGACGCCGCAGTATATCATACGCATTTCCGACAGCCTGGTCTGTTTGTACAGTCATCCATAGGCGTACAATCGCGCCCAGAAAAGTTGAATTATTCGACGAAGTGCCAAACACTGCCTGCATGGGATGTATTAAACTGACTCGCCTCGGCATTCCTGTCACCAGGCTAGAATATTTAAACCTTCCTGTGTCTACTCAGCTTAAAAGAAGCTCACAGAGCTGTTCGCGCGAAATGGCCCTCAAGAGGCTACAAGATGCTGCTTTCGTTGTCTGTTTTCCTGCTCACGCAAATACTTGAAGTGTTTGCCCACCTTCCCTCCTACCCCGAAATACGTTTTGGCCTTCAGCGTTACCAGGATCTAAGCACGGTAAGGGTACTTGCATATATTGCGTGTCGTCTTATTTAATACTCCTTAACGTGAGATCTGTTAAGAGTACAATTTGCACATTTTGGGGCCCATGTCGTAAGTATCATCATCATCATATCAGCGTCATAATTTGGTTGGTGCAATAAGTCTCTAAATAAAGCCACTGCGTATTCCTCCTGTCTTGAATTGATCGCGTACATATGATGCGTGTCGTCGTCCACGTCAGTACTGACGGCCACGCTGGGTAAGTTAGATGAAACAGAGCACAACGCTAACAATTCTTCTAAACTCCTGCAACATGGCTTCAAGCGCTGCGAATAACCATGGCATTAGTGAAAGCTAAAAACAGCTCTCTCCTATGGTGTTGATTATGACACTATTCTGGTCACGACAGGGTTGCGGAACCCTGTGGTGACCAGAATAGTGCCATAATAATTCCTGTGGTGAGCCTGTGGTGACCAGAACCCTGGCTAAGCAATTGTTCAAAGGTACGTAAGCCAATGGAATAAGCATGATAAACGGGGCTACCACCAGCGCAAGCTATGGTAACTATAAAATAGAGACGCCGGCCTATATCGCAAAGCATATTTGCGATGCTGCTCATTATTTAGGCAAGAAAGCGAAGAAAAGAATGCGTATAAACATCTCATACAGCGCCTAAAACAACCTTGGTGTAATTCGGATGATTAGAAGTCCGAGACAGAGAGCATGATCTATGTGTACATGTGTATGTGTACAAAAAGTTAGAAATTATATACTGCGGTGATGATGATTACACGTCGGGTCCTCTCGAGATGAACAGCGGCGCCTGCCAAGCCCTTTCTTCAGGCGAGTAATTGTGTATTCGAGGGAGATTCTACGATATGAAGGTCAGCGTTCGCTCCGATTCGTGAAGACTTTACTATCTTTTCTGAAACTTCCTGCATGCCATGCGTATAATCACGGAAGAAAAAGAACGATGGTCTTAATCAAAATAAGTAGCACCATTACGGCAACAATAGAGGCGGAAAAAGAAGCATAGCCGTACGCTGATATGTCGGAGCCAACAGCTATCATTTGCTTAATTAGAGCATGCTTCATGACACGCATGCACTACGATCAAAAAGTACAGGGTGCTACAAAAATACAGTGGGAAATATTTAGAATATTTCCGCAGCTAACTTGGATTTTCGCAAGAAAAGTAGAAAGTTATCTATGAAAAAAAGGGGTCTGGCAAGGAGACACAATCTCTGCAATGCTATTCACTGAATGCTTAGACACATTCAAGCTATTAGACTGGGAAGACTTACGAGTACCAAAGGCGAATATCTCAGGAATCTTCAGTTTGCAGATGACATCGTCCTGTTAAAACGTGAAGAAAGGGGGTTAACCAAGGGGCCCAATTTTTAATAATCATATCATGAGAAGCCAACAACGACTTTAAGGACAACACAGGGGAGATTACTTGTACTTAATATTTGAATTAAATAAATGAGAAAAAAATGACCATGAACGTGGAGGAAAAAACAACTTGCCGCAGGTGGGGAACGATCCACGTCTTCGCATTATGCCTGCGTTGCTCTAACCAATCTAGCTACCACGGCGCCGCTTTCACATTCACTTTCTGGCGTATTTATGTGTTACTACGAGTACTGACCCTGGGAATGGTACCCAGCGCCACCACTCACAAACCTTGTTGGCTTCTCATGATATGATTATCCTGTCCAACAACACTGGGGACGAATCACAACAAATGTCTCAGGACCTTAACCGAGAAAGTTCAAGAGTAGCGTTAAAGATTATTATGCAGAAGATGAAGGTAATGTTCAATAGCCTGGCAATAAAACAAGAATTCAAGATCGCCAGTCAGCCTCTACAGGTTGTACAGGAGTACATTCAGCTAGTTAAATTACTCACAGGAGATTCTGATCATCGCAAGGAAATTTACAGGAGGACAAACATGATTTGGTGCGGCAGGCGTTACATCTGACTGGGAGCTTACTACTGTCGTTGAAGAGGAAAGTGTATAATCATTGCATTCTACCGGTGATAGCATATGGGGCAGAAACTGTTAGCAAAGAACCTTGGGAATAAATTAAGGACCACGCAACGAGCGATGGAAAAAGAAGTGTTAGGGGTAACGCTAAGCGACAGAAAGAGAGTGGTGTGGATCAGAGAGTAAGTGGGGATATCCGATATTGTACTTGACACTAAGAGAAAAAACATGGAGCTGGGCAGGACATGTGATGCTCAGGGTCGATAACCGGTCGACCATTAAAGTTACAGAATGGGTACCGGGGAAAGGGAGGTGCAGTCGAGAACTACATAAAATTAAGTGGGGTGATGAAATTAGAAAATTTGCCGGGTCAAGTTCGAATCGGCTGGCACAGGACAGGGGTTATAGGAGATTGTAGGGATAGGCCTTCGTCTTGAGGTGGAAATAAAGTGGGCTGATGATAATGATCACGATGGTTGCACTTGATGTCGCCCTAATGCAGCACCGAAGCAAATACAGAAGCTTATTTCATGTGCGTAATAATTGCGCGTAGGATGGAAAAGAACAAGGAGGGATCATTAGGTCGCGCAGCCAACCATCGCAAGCCATTTCTGCGTGAAGTCGTCCGCATCGACCCCCCCCCCCTTTTCCTGCCCTCGTTTATTTAAACGTTTTTCCAACACACGAATCCGTGCTCAGCAGACTAAGGATATTATATTTGGTTCCCGGTAAATATTAATTGAAGTGAACTTGTCCGGATGCCTTGCTAACCGCTCTGCGCACACTTTCTCTCGTTAATCTTGTGCAACTTTCATCGCTCCTTGTAACGTATCCACGTCTAACATTGTAACATGCGAGTGTGGTTGCCGTACACATTGGCATCACACTTGTTTGTGGTTATTGTTCTTTTTCTAAAGAGCACGCTTAGATGACTGAGATATGATGAGATATTGAGACGATAATTTTTGGAGGGGGGAAGGGTTAAAAGGGTCACGTAATGCTCCCTTCTAGGTTTTCCTTTCTCGCTGAAAATCTGGACCTTGATAGTGCAAGTTTGTAAGCGGTCGCCTGAGGCACCGATTAGTGTGCGAGAATATATGCCCCCTATCACGGAAAATTAAAAGCCAGCTGCCTTTTGCAGAAAATTACCCATGGATATTTACTTTTCTTGCGGTCGTAAGAAAACTTGTGGTCGTAATCTTATTAGCAGCATTTGCATTTGAAGTACGTTTAGTTAGATGTTTCTTTGTTTTTTTGCAAATATGTGGGCTTTTCAATTGTTTGCATAATGCAGCAATCAAACCACTGCGCATGGACAGACACAACGTCCGATGTCTTTGTTGACGCACTATTTCTGGCACGACGGAATAGAAATATGAAATTTTAGTGAACTTTTTTCGCTCCATTTGATGAATTACTTTTCATATTAACGCCCTCCTTTTGCAGTGTTTACTTGACAAGACGAAGTGGAACCTTGTATACAGAAATTTTGACGATGACAAATACATCGGAAATGCAAAGTGCATCATGTTTCGTGACTTCGGCCTCTTCCAAGACTACACGACGCCCCTCTCGAATACAAGTGGAGTCTCGCACTCGTAAGTGACATACGTAAATTTCGCGCCTTTTTTCATGCAATTAACTCTAAGAAGTTTTTAAAATGTTGGCCGATGCGACGCACACCTGTGCATCGGTAATATGAAAAACAATTATTTGATGTCTATAGAAATGTCTTCACTACTCTTTGTTCACTTCTGTATATCTCAATGCCTCTCTTTGAATGCACGCTCTTGCCCCGATCGGTTCCTTTAAGTTATTTCTCCGCACTCGGTTGCTTTTGGCGCTGACTTCCTCACTTATTACCTCTTGTTTTACTAGTCTTTTGAGGCACCTATCCATTGGCACATTCCCATTCTGAGGAATTCACCAAGAATGTTCAAAAGGCCATTTCCCAAGTTGTCTATTCGGACATGTCCTAAATATTAATAAAGACTGCGCGGCGCATTTACCCACACACTGAAAGGCCTGTATACGTAAACCATGTTTCAGTGAGACAGTGATTATCGCAAGGAGTAAGAATGAGAGATATATGTATTTATTACGAGAGAAAAGCTGAAAGGTCAGCCTCAACCAATGTCCTGACCTGCTAATCCGCGTTGGGTGAAGGTGAAAGGGTGTAGAAAGAAAGAATGGAGAGCAAGAATGAGACCACACGTGAGTCAGTAGGTGTGTACTGTATACGACAGAAATACTTTCACGTTATGACTGATACGGCGCTTCTGTTGCGTCAATCGAAGACGAGTTTGTTTGACTACTGGTTGTCTCAAGTTGGGTTGTTAGTCTACGTATGCGTGTATTTATCTATTTACTCCCTGTGAGTCTGCGCCATAAATGAGTACGTTGGCAGTGCCAACCGTGTCGTCCTCGATGCCTTCTTCCTTTTTGTGCGTGTCCTCATTCCGGTAAATACGTATTTCAGCAGATACCAACTAAGCCTGGAAGCAGCCGTCTTGAAGCCTTTGCTCAGTGGCACATATACAGCTGAGCATACCCTGTGGCGCCGGTTGTGTATTCCGCAAGACAGCAGCAAAACCACCAGGACCCGCAAAGTGGGGTGAAGAGGCAAATAAAGCTTGGCTAGAGAGTACTGTAGCGTGGTAGAATACGAAGAGGTTGTTACGGCTTCCTCTGACGTAGAGGAAGGCGACTCGCACGCGGACTTCGACGCCATGTTGTTTCGCGCTTAGTGTAACCGACTGTTATTTGTAAAATGCCTGCGAATGTACGAGCGAATGTACGTACGAATGCACACAGTGCAAATGAAACAAATAATTTGGAAGCTTAGCTTCCCTCTGTCTCCCGTTTCAGCATGTTCGTGTTGTTTCCGTAGCGCCAAGTTGTGCTGATTCATGAGATTTTTACGCAAATGGTTGCTTCGCGTTATGTGTCTTCATGTAGAATTTTTCTTCTTTTTTTTTGCCCACAATTGCTTGTTCTAGTAAAACCGTTGGACAAAAAATTGCGTAGGTTCTTTATATTTATTGCAAATGGTTTTGCAGTTACTGTCCTCTGCTCCTATTTACTATAATGTTTTACGTCTCAGCACCAGACAGTGACGCTGCGTGCTGCTTTCGCGCTGCTGTGTTCTTTTTACATTCAGTATTTTACTATCCTAAATGACTCACATGCAAGAGCAACTGCGTGACATGGAGTCTAAACGTCGCGTATAGACGCTTGCATTTTCAACATTGAACGGATGGTTGTATTTCTCGTGCAAATGAACGCCACTGATTTCACGATGACAGCTGAATTGAAATGGATGAATGGATGGAATAACTTTAATGAAAGGTCCTGCGAGCTACGGGACGCAAGGTCCCATAGAGCGGGCTACTCCCACGTTGGTACCGGAAGTTGTAACTCCCTGGCCGCATCGTGGAAATGGTACTGTGGACCGACAGTACCATTGAAATGGTACTGTGGATCAATAAAAGTTAAATATTGCACTGTGCGTAAGTGTAAACACAAAACCCTCTTTTAAGGAAGTGTGAATACTCAATAATCGCACTCTGTCTTTCTTCCAATAGCAAGAAGATTGTCTTAAGTTCCTCGCCAAGCTATAAAGCCAGGAACCAAATTGTCTTGAGGTCTGGAAAATGTGAGTAACGATAATAAAATAGCCGATATAAACTCTTTCGCGCTTGCATGCAATCAGAAAAGGCATTTTTATGCGTTTTCTGTACCCACAACATGGGATAGTCATCATAAAATTACAGAGAGGTTTTATTACATGAAAAGCTAAGGGACAACCTCTACAAGAACAAACAAATAAATTTGATTAAATTCTGGCGTTTTAGGTGCCAGAGCCATAATATGATCATCAGGCGCGCGATAGAGGGAGACTCCGGATTGATTTTGACTAGCTGGGACTGTTCAACGTGTGTTCAACGTGTGCCCAGCGCGGGCGTTTTTGCATTTCGCCCACATCGAAATGCAGCCGCCGCGGCAAGGATTTCATCCCTCGCCTTTGGGCATAGCGGAGGAATGTCAAAGCCACCACGCCACCACACCCGGTAGTTCAAAAGGGGAAGCACCTTTGTGCGTAATACAACCAGAGCACGATGCAGCTAACAAGTTTTCTATATCTTATTGTTGAAAATCAAGTAACTCCCCTATGCATTATCAGACAAATCGAGTTCTGCGAATCACTTTATCTTCTAGACTAACGGGGAAACAGTCCGTTCAAATAGATGACGAATTACCATTTGTTCAATAAAGAACTCACCTTACATGCTCTATGACGTTACCTATGTATTTGGTTGCCTCAAAAATGCAGAGGAAATGCGGCTGCCTGGAATTCCCTACTCCCTTCCCACCTCCCTCTTGCCTCAAGCCTAAAGGACAAAGCAATTACGCCTTTGCGTTAGGGACAGAAACTATATATATTATCAGTTATTCTATTGGCTCTTAAGAAGCGGTAACAAGTTTATTAGAAAATGTTAGACGCTGTTCTTTGTTTCTTGCAGCAGTTTCGCCATTTTATTGACTGCTTAGTCACAAAAGCCTAAATTCTTTTTTCAGCACTTATTACTGCGAGAGCGCACGTCATATACAGGGACTGTCGAAAGTGTATAGTCCTACGACACCCTTATGCAAATAACGGTGAGTTAAGAAGGTTTTTACACCATCTCGAGTATTTCTTGCAAAATGCCTTCCTTAACGGGAAAAAAAAATCTGCAAAATAACCTTACGAGCGCATGACTAACTTGCTTCTACTCCTCGATAGGAGAGACCCAAGATTGGAAGATCACGTTTCATTTCCACCCACATTTCCCTTGTATGAAATCACCGATTCACTTAAAAGTGATTGCATTTTAAGGAAAGCACAATTCAGAAAAAAGCCTTCACAAATTTGGCTCAGGGTTCCCTGTTGTAGCATTACAAGGCTAGCTTGGACAGCCTGTGAAACTTGAATCAACCCAACATGTGCAAACTCTCCCGCTTTCCCTTTCTGCTGAAGTAAGTGCTTCGTATCGTCGGCTAACAGTATGAGAAGAACAATTTCTTTAAGCATAACTCTGACACCTTACGACCATAACTGAAGGCCATCACATAAATCGTGCTGAAAAAGAAATCAGCAGCCCTTCCACTCCGTGAAGAAGCGCGAGCAGTGAAGCTGTGGTGTGTTACGTCAATCCATGCATCTATGTATTATTATTATTATTATTATTATTATTATTATTATTATTATTATTATTATTATTATTATTATTGATAATAAGCCTAAGCCACTGTGATGGCTTAGACGAACCCGATTTCCGTACTTGTACTTGCAGATTTGATAATAAATTATTATTATTATTATTATTATTATTATTATTATTATTATTATTATTATTATTATTATTATAATAAGGTGGTCTAGGCGACAATGACCTAACCAAAACACACAACGCCCACTGGTGGTAGCAGTCTGTATAGGACGCTGGTGGCCGTTAAACCGAGCCTCAACACGAGCAGCAGCGACGGTGGTGATCGGACGCCCCCTTATCTGCTTTGTTTTCGCCTTACAGATTTCAACGACGAACCCTGCTGCCCCGGCCTCAGGACAGCTCCAAGTGTGACGTCACAGACTTTTGCGCCACCGCTCTTCTGCCGGCCGAGCTGTAAACGGGTCACACGAGCAGCAGCGACGGTGGTGATCGGACGCCCCCTTATCTGCTTTGTTTTCGCCTTACAGGTTGGTGAAAAACCTACCTTCTTACTTGCCATTTTCTTTCACCACCGCTGCTGCTGCCGTGTTGCTCGCTGCTGCCTTGTTTTTTACCGTGCTCTCAGTTGTAGTGTTAGTAGAAAGATTTCCCATCTTAAGCCTGTATGTTGCATAAGCTATACCAAGGCTAATATGCCGGAGACATGCCCTGCCTGCAAAGAATGTCTGCCAAGTGACTGACTCGCCATCAAGTGCACCGAATGTGAGTACACCTACCATCTCGGCAATTGCTCTGGTGTCTCTCCGTCAACATATAAGGGAAAAGGCGAGAAAGGTCGCAAAGCGTGGCGATGTCCAGACTGTCGTAAAACAAACGCAGGAAGTTCTGACGCACCCAGTACGCAGCCTGACCTAGCTAGCTGTTTAGCCGGCATAGTTCAAAAACTTGATGCTCTTGCTGGCCTGCCTGACCAAGTCAATGAAGTGAAGAAATCCATCGAACTAATGTCAAAAAAATACGATGATATACTTGAGCAACAAGTGAAACATGACAAAGAAATTTGTTCCTTAAAGAAACGTGTCAGTGCCCTTGAGACCAGAGTCGACGCTGATGATGTGGAGTCGTTGAAAATGACTGTGAACGATCTTGAGTGGCGAAATAGGAAGCTGAATCTTGAGGTGCATGGCATACCTGTGACTAATGATGAGAATCTGATGGAAAAGATAAATGATGTAGCAAAATCTGTGAATTTACCAGAGCTCACTTCGAACGACGTTGATGTTGTGCACAGACTTCCTTCAAAGCCAGGCAAGGTGCCCGGGATTATTGTACGGTTTTCAAAGCTCTTAACTCGTGACATGTGGTTTCAAAAGCGGACAGCCTTAAGAGATGCTCAATCGGATGTTTCAGTCACTGAAAACATGACGCGTCAAAGCCGTGAGCTGTTGCGCTATACAAAGGCTTGGGCAGGTGAAAATGAGTACCAGTATGCTTGGCATCGGAATGGAAAAGTGTTCATTAGAAGGAAACAATACGATCCTGCGCTTGTCATTCGTTGTGCAGCAGATTTAGACCAGTTGTGAGGCCAGTAATGTGCGGTAGTACGCGGCACTCTTTCTTCAATGTCTCTTTTTACTGAATTAGTTCCTCTTTCTGACCTCCATAGTTCCATTAAGCTTGATAATCCTCATTGCTGTTCTTGTATTCACGTTAATCTCAGATCTGGCCGAAATAAGCAAGAAGAACTTGACTGTTTTTTCGGCGAAGTGGAAACTCGTTTCAATGTTGTTATGTTTTCGGAAACGTGGTTTACTTGTGAAGGTGACGTTTATGTTGTACCGACGTATAAGTGTTTCTATATGAACCGATCCATAAGAAGGGGAGGTGGTGTTGCAATGTTAGTTTCGAATCTTATGGAATCGGAAATGCTGCCTGAATTTTCTTGTATCACGCCCCATTATGAAGTCTTGGCAGTCAAGTCTGGCACAAGGATATTTTGTCTGCTACCGTCCACCGGGTAGCAGTTCTGCTGAGCTTTTTTTATTTCTTGATTCATTCCTAGAATTTGTTAACATGAACCATTATCAGTTAATTTTAGGTGGCGATTTTAACATTGACATGCTGGCCAATAATAACACAACAATCGAGTTCAATACTTTACTTAACGTTCACTCCTGTGAAAATGTCATCATGTCACCTACACGGATTACGACAGAATCAGAAACACTTTTAGATCTCTTCATAACAAACTTCAAAACAGATAGCTTGAAATCTGGCACCATCGCTTATGCTCTGAGTGATCACATGCCAATTTTCATATCTGTCAATCTCACTCCGAATTCCCAACGACAACCGGACCAAACGTCATTTTATCGAGTTATAAATGATCAGACGTTATGCGAGTTCAAGGAACGCTTATCTATTCTTAACTGGGAACATGTTTTTGAGGAAACCGACCCTGATGAAGCATACAAAAAATTTTTAGAGATATTTACTGACATTTATAATGCTTCCTTTCGACTGAAGAAATTCTCCCAATCAAAGAAAAGTAGAAAACCATGGGTCGACAAAGATATGTTGCAATTGATAAGAAAACGAGATAAACTTTACAGACTGTTTTTAAAAAGTAGGTGTCCTGAAGCGCTGAAAACGTTCAAAAAATTTAGGAACTTCGTAACAAAGCAACTTCGCATCGCTAAAAAGCAATATATTTATAACCGATTCAATTCAACTGGTGGACAGTCCGAAAAAGTTTGGAAGGTTTTAAAATCTATCTTTGGTAATTCTTCCGAACCGACGACAAAAATTATTTATGAAGGGATTGAATTAAAAGGTGCTGACCTGGCAGATGCCTTTAATAACTACTTTCTTTCTTTTGCGGACACATCAAACAGCGATGTAAATCTGTCTAATATGAGTGCCCGAAATAGCGAAACAATATTTCTAATGCCGGTTACAGTAAATGAAGTAATTACAGAATTTTTATCACTCAATAATAGTAAAGCTACAGATGCGTCAGGTTTCCAGATACAGCCCATAAAATTTACTATCGACATTCTTGCACCTTGCCTTGCCCATATCTTCAACTTATCTTTAGTTTCCGGCGTTTTCCCGCGTCTTATGCAAAGGGCAAAAGTTATAGTAATATATAAAAAAGGGAACAAAAATGTAATGGGAAACTATCGCCCGATATCCATCTTACCTGTGTTTTCTAAAGGCCTCGAAAAAGTTGTTCTTAAACGACTATCTTGTTTTGAAAGATACAACATTATCACTTCAGCTCAATATGGCTTTCGTAAAAACAGATCTACTGAGTTAGCTCTCCTTGCTCAAAAAGAATTCATACTAGAAAATTTTGAATCGAAAAACATGGTACTAGGATTATTTCTAGATTTTTCAAAGGCGTTCGACCTTGTTAATCACTCTGTGCTGCTTAAAAAATTGGATCATTACGGTATTAGAGGCATAGCCCATACGCTGATTTCCTCATACTTGCGACATAGGTCTCAGTTTGTTAGTATTGCCGGTGAATGCTCCCAGTTGAAAGCGGTAGCTTCCGGCGTTCCGCAAGGGAGCATTTTGGGTCCGTTTCTTTTTGTTCTTTATGTCAATGATATTGTCCACATCGACAGCACTGCTAAGTACATAATTTACGCAGATGACACCAGCTTGTTTTTTTTCGGGTACTTCAACTGCTGATCTCGCAAATCGAGCTAATAAAACCTTAAAAGAAATAAATACTTGGGCGGCTGATAATCACTTAAGAATTAACGTTAGCAAAACTGCAGCAGTCATGTTTCACCCACGTCACAAACACTTTGAACCTCCTCTAATTGAATTAAACAATACCAGAATAGAATTTGTGCAGTCTGTGAAAACTCTGGGCGTTTACTTTGCAGCAGATATGTCGTGGAATGATCATATTAATTACGTAGTTCAGAAACTTTCCAGAACAGTTGGTATCATGCGCCGCAATTGCTTTAATTTTCCTACATCAGTTAACTTGTTACTTTACCACTGTTTGTTCTCTTCCATAGCCAACTACGGATGTATGGTGTGGGCAACAACAACAGCTGGAAACATTAACAAACTCACTGTCTTACAAAAACGTATTATACGCATTGCATGTAAAGTGCCGTATTTCTTCCACACTGCAGGCCTTTTCCATCAACACAACATTATACAGATTAAGTCCATGTATAACTACAGACTGTGCTATAAATATAAACTCGCCATGATGAAAAATGATGACTCCTTGCTTAGACTTGCTGGGTTAGAGCAGAGCAGAACTGTGTATGATACCCGCACAACAGAACCTTGGAATGTTAAGAAATGCCGCACAAACTATGGCAAACAAATGTTGCAGCAAACCTTACCGACACTTCTGAATCATTTGTACTGCTACGAGAATATTGATTTATATAATATTTCTCTGAAAGAATTGCCCCAAATGTTCGTGTAGTTTTGTACTGTACAAGTACAATGTAGTGCGTACTGAACGTGCATGTCTCATTCTCTGTACCAAACGTACGTGTTTTTTTTGCTTTTTTTGTTTTTCTCCTCACGTTTTGTTTGTTGTACTCTGCCGCCGTCAATGCTGCACTGTAAGAGGAAGCCAGGACCTCTCAAGCTGTCTATACAGCTTTTTCCCTGGCTGTCCTCGCAACACCAGTTGCGGAAATAAACCTTCAACCTTCAACGCGAGCGATGATATGCATTGACTGGTGCACAGTCTAAGGAGTGCACAAAACAAAACACGGTTCTTGGTCATTTGCGATTGAGTATACTTCCTTGTTAAATAGCTGAATGAAACTTGGAAGGACTACAGTTTTATTCTAGCGGACAAACATAGGATTGTCCCTTTCCCTTCTGTAGAAGCCCATGAATGGACAGCACCACGAGAATTCTGCATTATTGACACCTTCACTGTGAACTGCGTGATTACGAAAAGTAGATGAACTTCGGCATACTGTTAAGTTCCCTTAGCGCCTAATTGTAATATCATACTTTTTGGGCTAGTTTTATTAAACTAAGTGTTACAGCCTGTTTTCTATAACCATATTCCCTCCGTAGACGGCCATGTCTTGGCAGCAGGAGGGAATTCTGTAACGTTCACTTCACTGTCAACTAAGTAATTTTGACAAGCAATTGAAACTCAGCAAAGTGATAAAGTCGTTTAGCGGCAAATTTCAGTGTAATTTTTTCGAAGTTATGCCTGCATTCTATTCACAGCTAAAGAGCATTTGCGAGAAACTGGAGGCGAAAATATTTTTCGGGTCGGCTTGACAAGTAGATGGACGGACAGCTACCACAGCGACAGGGTAGCTAGATACAGCTTTGCTGTAAAAGAGCGTTATATCTCCAAACTATTGAAACACTACTTTAGTCCAGCTTACACAAAAAACACGCGGGGGAAGTTGTGCGCCCTAATAAGAAACACAAAACAAAACATCAAAGAGGAACAGATATGGAAATCACTGACTCTGTAGCTGTTGCGAACTTTATGCTTTCATTTATTAAGCGACGAAAGCATGGGTCAATAATTCACCGAAGGGTCAGCTGTCCCGAAAAAATAAAAGGAATGCAGTTTACTATGAAATATATTAAGAAAAAATACAGAAAGAAAAATATATCGGAGGACTAAAACATTACATAACATAGGTGTGCCCTCCTAAACCAATAATGACACCACGATATCTTGGTAACACGTGGACGTCTGTTCATTCACTAGATGAAAATAATCTGGCAGACGGCGCATACTAAATCACATCATCACTGCAAACTACGTGTAAGATTTTGACAGTGCGTTTTGCCGACAAAATCAGAACTGGTGGAAGTTAACGTGAGTGTGCAATACGAAGTTAGATGATGGATCTACTCACAATTGATTTTCTATTTAGAAAACTGCGTGAGGTCGGTATCTACTAGAAAGTCATGAATTCCAGTAACAGCGGGTCCGTGTTCTTCCGGGCACAGACTGAGAACAAGGACATTGATCACTGTGCACTTGCTACCATGATAAATATTGTACAAGGACACTAAAAGATTTGGCTCACTTATTCCGGCCCCTCCACTCAGATGGATTTGTCCTAACGGTGAGCAACAGTCGCTCGCCGCAATAGCCGCAGTGCTTGCGCGTTACGCTTACGCGGGCCCTGGTAAGCGGAATTGCTGTCCTCAAATAACTTATGAGCCAAAAAAGAGTAAGAATCGTAGTGAGAAAAGATGAGGACAATGACGCGATATACAGGACAGAAACTCAACATTCGTGTGCAGTTGATGGTTAAAACGTCGCTCTTGAGTTCAAGGGCATCACCAGCATCTGACATCAAGTTCTCAATATCTAATGTGAAGGTAGCGAAGACGTCCCAGCCGACTGGCCTAAACCCGATGGTGCGCCCACTCAGCTTCCTTGTGATTTTGCAGCCGAACTGTTTCTTTGTAACGTGGACAAAAAGAAATTCGAATTCGATAAACACTGTCCTCAGCAGCTCCTGAGAGAAGAGTACCTTGAGTAACGCTGCGCAATAAGAGCTCGCTAATAAAACTCCAGGGCTAAAGTACGCATACATAACCCGAACCAAAATGGTGGTGAAGAGGCAGGATACAAGTAAATGTCATCAATGGCATACCTGCACAATGGGAATATTTCAAGAGCGAACATCTCGAATCGTGTACAAATATTCGAGAAGAATATCAGATCCCTTTCCAAATATTACCTCGTCTATTTCAAATTTAAATGTTGTGCGAGGCGTATTCAGAAAAATAAGGTTAACGAAAAAGAAGGCTTGTTCACCTCATGCCGTATTAGAGGCAACAAGAACAACAACGACAAAAACTACAAGTCGATGCATATTGTGCCATTCAGAGAACTGGGCGTGGTCAACTTAAGAGCTTGTAAACAAGAAACAAATTCAACCTGTTCGTATGAAGTGCACCGTGACAATAACAGAAACGAAATACAGGAACATCATTTCAACAGATGCAGCTACAGTAGTTTGTTCAATTATCGAAGTTTAATAGTACATCACAGCACGTTATCTTGAAAAAGTACCAATATGGTGGGGTTTATTACATACTAAACTGTTTGCCTGAATCGAAAAAGAAAGGTCCGTGAGCTACCTGAAGCTGACGAACCCTTATTGAGTGACTGGAAACTACTGACCAGCCGGTAACTATTTCAGGCTTTTGAAAAGCACTACGCAGTAAGTGCAGCCTCCCTGCAGCTGACTAATTCAGAACATTGACAGCTTACATGCCGTGCAATTGGAGCGCTTTTCTCGATGTTAGCCCAGAAACTGCAGTTATCTCTTATACTTGGACAGAAATGGATATTGGACCACTTCGAATAATGAGCTCTTGAGTTTGCAAACTTTTAATATTCGCGCACCCCTGCTCTGTAATAATGAAATGAGCACTGTTGCCTTAAAGGGAAATAGTGTGTGTTTTATTAAAGATTTTTAACGAATTTTGTACTGTATATGTAAGCCGAAGCGTTGTTTCTTTACCAGAACCTTCATCTTCTTTTCGGCACACAGGTTACGGGTGCACGTACTGGCGTCGCTTCGACACAATAAAGGAACAAGCTGACTGTTGCGAGTTTGTCTACGATGAACTTTGTGGCACAACTCCAAAGTACCCGAAGTACAATTCGAAGTGCACGCCAGAGACGTTCGTCATACACCCGTGGATCCCATCTAATCGGTTGTGGTCATTGTGGCTACCGCTGCACCGATTGTGAAAGCCCCTAAGAAGGCCACTGCTGTCGCCCGTGCATCCTTTTCTGCCAAATTCACGGAAGCCGTGGAGATAGTGGTCCAAGAAGCTGGAACTCCTGGACTTTTGGCCACAGCCTTTCATACTTTAGTAACAGTCTGAACGTGGCGATCCTTCACTGTAGTATTGTAGTACCAATCTAGTAATATTCCCAAGGTGGGGATCCACTGATGCTCAAGAAAGAAAAAGAAAAGTGAAATGTTAATCCTACATTAATGCACCTTGGCGTGAATGCAACCGAACTGACGTGACATGCAGGACCCATGAATAATGCAGGACCCCCATGAATAAATAAGAAAGCGCTAATACCTTTTGTAACTATAAATAAATAACGCCTACCAAACATGGTTCTCGTCTCTAGCTTCAACTTAATTTACAACACGCTGACTACAAGAGAATCTCTTAGTCTTGCACACTTGTTTAGACCAAATGCGCTTACTCTCGGCCCCAGACGCAACCTATCTGCGCTGAGCAGCCAATTTCATCACAGGACGCTGACGACAATGTCATGGTGAGCGAATATTGTTGGTAAGCGTGGGATAAGAACAGGCTGACCATAATGGCGATCCTTATTTCGTCTCCTTCTATGTTTCACCCAATCCCCGGAGAAAAGGTCGCTGTCCTCCCGAGAGGCGCTGTAATTGTTGTCCGCTTCCTGTCCAGAAGAAGAACCTTTCGTTAATGGGGCTTCAACGGGCTGTCGATAAACTCGCATATACGTGAGCCACTGCTTCCAATGCACCACAGCACTGAGCACTGGCTCTGTCCACCGTCTACACCTGACAGCCGTCACCGCCTGCCGCTTCCTTCCACTATAATGTCACGCGGGAAGGATGACGCACAGGCAGGCAGTCAAGCAAAAGCTGCAAATGTTCTGTAAACAACCGGGCCCAGTAGGCCGACACGACTCCGACTTGGTATGCTGGCTTGCCGTGGCAGCGGTCTCTGTAGTGTCGGCGCCTCTGTCACACTGAGCCAACAGGCAGATCGCCGATGGCCGTGTTGGTGGCGGGTCGGCGAAACCGGTTTCGTAGGCATATTATCAAGCGATTTCTTCATCACGCTGCAACCACACGACGGTCCAGCGGGGAACACATGACGGTGCTTTCGAGGAGACAGCCACCCACTTCGAATCTATGAAGTCACCAACGTGCAATGTTTTGTCGTATCGTTCTCAACGGCTACTTCTATTCGTTTTATATTTGAGTAATGCTGCTTCTACAGCAAATCAGCTTGCTAAAGTAGCATGGAACGGAAAGATGTAATAGTACAATGGCTTGTATATTTGCAACCGTACTACCCACGCGCCTTACTTGGGAAAACGCTGTTGTCATCACACTTGCGTACGCTCCCGACCCACACTCAGACAACTACTCAATTTGCGCAAGTACGTTGGTCCACTTGGTATCGCTTTGTGGGACCCTAAACAATGCTGGATAGCCTGTCACTTGCGAAATGCGTCCCTAACATCGATTCCCACAACGCGTGGAATCTGGACAAAGTTTTTTTCTCTTTTTTGTTTTCTTCCATCCGAGTTTACTGAACTCTATTAGCAGCCGGATGTCATCCGCACATAAAATAGAATGGCGGTGAAAACAATCGCATGGCGCTACCTTTTCGCTGTGGCTCGCAAAGAAATAATATTTCATATGTCGCAGACATAAAAATTCTCGAATGAGCGCAATAACCACAGGGGCTTCGATATGGCGTAAAAGCACCGCCTACGCCATAAAACATTCTTCCAGAGGATGTCCGAAAGCAGACATGTGTTATCAAGCTGTGTCAGGTCTCCGCGCGTTTGCTTCATCGTGATAAGTCAAGTAACTCACATTTGTCTTTTGATTATCTAGAAGCCAATGTTATAATGAGCGTGATCCATGCAAAACATTGCATGACGTATTACGCCGTTCTAGCGACCAAAACCGTCATATTGCTCAATGCGCTTTGACTCCGCTGTCATGTGCGATGAGTTTACAATTTGCTTTACGTTTCCATGGTAGTAAACGAATCCGAATTTATCTTTATTTTCTTTTTTCTTCGGGCTTGTAGAAGGGGCTTTCGACGGAAGCCGATAAAGGCTTACATCATCACCGTGAGAATCAATCAACTCAAATTGTGGGTTCTAAGGCATCCCTTCAGGTGGCGGAAAATTATCGCCGTAAGAACACTGCGCCGATTCATGTGAAGTTTGTTGCAAGGAACTTTTTGGGTTTCATGGACCGGGTCTTAGGAAGCTTGAGCTCGGGCCCTACTACAATGCGGCCTGTTCAAATATATGTAAAACGCAGAAACGCTTTTCTGAGATAACCACTCATCTGATTTTAATGAAATTTGTTGAATTTGACAGAGAAAGTTAACTTCTAGTGACTGCTGGAAGCTCATTTGAATTTGGAGCCTTGATTCCTTAAAAAAGCATTTTCAAAAATTTTAAGGTTGGACAAAATAGAAACGCTGAGTTTACAAATTAATACCTCTGCATCAGCGCAGCTATCACAGTTCTGTAAACGGCATTCATTAGAACAGTCAAAGTGGACAAATTTGATATGTCTATTTGTATCTTGAACTGGTTACGTTGTGTACAATGGTTCTGGAGAAGCAGTATTTCAATATTACTAAATTTTTGAGGATCATGTGTAACATATCAATTTTGTCCGCTTTAGATGATATCACAGAATTCTAATATCATTTTTCAGTGCCGAGAGACACAGTTGTAATCTTCAGAGTCTCGCTTTCTAAAAATTTCCGATGTTGACTAAGGTGTAACAAAAAATTGACAATCTACATCAAACATTCAAAACCAACAGTCACCAGATTTTAAGTTTTTCTTTGAAATGCAATGAATCTCGTTAAATTTAGTGCTGTGGTTGCCGAGAAAAACGAATTCTCCTTTTACACGTATTGAGATATGAGCACCCGAGGTAAAGCTTCCTTTGAACAATTCACAACATTGTGGAAAAGACTCATGGGCAGACGTGAGCCATTCTATTATAGTTGATTGCTGGCGTTAAAAAGAAATATATTTTGACGCCAGCAATGAGTTATAAGAATTTACAAACTGGGAATTCAGGAGCGTCACATTCAGTGACAGTTTGCTGCGCCTGCTCGCCCTTACTCTGCGCTTTGATTTTCTCCGGCCAAGATATTTTTAAGCGTTATCTTTCTCAAGCTCTTCCCCCGGCTTTGCTGTTCGCACGCTTCTGGGGATTAATGGGAGGTCAGTCAGCTTGGGCCACTAGGCAGGTACTGGCCGCTGCCTTGCCGAGCAGACAACACGGGCCACTAGGTATGTTCCCGAATAGAAACCTTGCCGTCGACCAGTGCCTCGCCTAGTAGACAATTTGGGTCACCGTATGTATGTGCCACTAGGTATGTGTCCGAATGAGCTTGGTTCTGCTGTGTGTAATGATGGCATCTATTCATTCATGTTGAATCTCCCGTGATGGATGCGCCAAGGTGGAATGAGTGACATGTAGTCTTAAATATATTAAATCTATAGAATCCCATTTGCAACAGGCACCTCCACCTTGAGCGCGGCTGCTTTATGGATAACCAATGCAACGAAGTTATAGCCAGGATACTGAGGATAGTGAAGGTTGACGCGCAGTTTCCACTATAGGGTGCAGTGATTCGAAGAAGACATATTATGTCGTCGAACCATTTGACAGTGTCTTTCTCAGCGAGATCGCCAATTTGTATGTCAGCTGATGGGCCCGTAATGTATCGTGATTCACTAGTGTCGTCGGAACATGCAGCAGGTCGCGCAGGAAAGTTACCACTAACGTTGCGATAATCTTCGATGGTTTCAGCTGCAATGTCTTTTTCTCTGGGACAGGTCATTAGTACGCAGCCACATTACGCACATATCATTTTGCATATTATTCCAAAGTATCGAAAGCATTGTCCCAGGCAATGTTCAAGTATATATAGCCTAAACGTACGACCAATAATACTAACACTGCAGTGCATTGCAATAAAGCTTTCGGTGTGCTTCGTGCCGACGACACATGTCGAAATTACCAGTTGCCATTATGACGCAAACGAAATATTGCCAGGCATGCCACAGGGGCACTAGCCGCAGTCCTCACACTCGTAAAGTTTCATTCCAAAAAATAACATGCTGTACATCCGGCGGCCTCATACACTCATTTTAGCCGCCTGAAATAACGTTGATAAAAAGCTAATGTTCGACGTCGTACCGAGATAGTGTGTGCGTGGGATAGTAATTAGCTGACTCACTGAAGCGCCCCTAGGACCAGGCAACAATTTTTAATACTTCCGGTAGTTTTCCGCTTTAAAGGAAGATAGCGGATTTTTTTCGCACCAGATGGCCCACGAAAGGACACAGAATGCTGCCTTCGTTGTATACACTACTTTGCGCGCAAATGCATCACGTGTTCGCCGACTTGCCCTTCTACCCTGAAATTGATGCTACACTTCAATACTACCAGGACCTCAGCACGGTGAAGACACATTTCGTTAACGCACTCTCTTCGTGATCAGTTCATTTAAAGCGATACTTGTTCAGCTATCTTGAGGCCATGTTGTGTGGCTTGAGTGAAAGCTATCATGATCTTATATTAATGTCCACTATGTCTCCTCCGCACAAGTAGCCAGAAAGGATCTGGTACCATATTCACGAGAATAAGCTCTTACACTAGAATTGTTCAGTAGAGAAAGGTCCAGCCACTCTTAATGCTGGACATTACAAGCGCAGTGGGCCAGCCATTGGCAAAAAGTACTTACGAATGAAAATGTTGGTGATTTCGGCACCAATTCAGTTGATAGTCAGCACTTGTTCCGCGTTCTTTCACCTGTCAATGTGTAGGAGCTGTGCTGTAAATATAATGGCTTTGTGGGAACTGTGGGAACCTGCTCGAACATGTGGGGACACGCTGAGACTTTTCTGGACACTTAAAAACCCCAAGGTAAACCTGACGGATACTACTGTTGCTTGTCGGCACCTGTGGGAACGCCCTGGAAGCTGTAAGAACTTGAACTTCTGAAACCTGTTGAAGCCTGTTGCACCCAGAGATGCACTTCAGGAAGACTAACTGTTTGAAAGTTTGAAGGTTTATTTAACATAATGAACGTATAAAATTGCAAAGTACACACTTTTGGGACCCAAGAAATTTGTTAAAGGGTCCCTACCGATTGTTATTAGGAAAAAACACTTCTATGGCAGCTGTTTCTTTTATACTGCAATATCACATAAAACTGAGATAGCTGAATAAGTAAAACAAGAAAATACAGTAGTAGGGAACAGTTCACAAATGAGATACATTTTTCTAACAATTTGCTTTGTTACGTCATCGAAAAAATGTTGTGACTAGTTGATCTCGCATTATAATTATGGTAAATTAGCGAAAAGAATAACGGGCACAAAAAACAAGGCCATCTAGAGCGGGCACTTTGATGACGTGGCATAGACTCCCTGGAACTGTTCAGGCTTGTCGATAAATGACGGATCCTCCTGTAACCTTCGGGCACCATGTGGTACCAGTTGCAACCTGCTGAGACCTGGCAAAGCATGATACAATAGTGCTGGAACCTGACGAAAACTGTAGGAATGTGCTGTAACTCGTTAGAACCTGTTCGAGCTTGCGGGAACTCGTTGCAACTTATTGGGGTGTGACATGTTTGCTGTAGTCCTCTGTGTACATAGGTTATACCATAGTTTACGGAACTTGGTCTATAGATATAACGTCAATGCAGTTTTCTCGCCCCCCCCCCCATAAGTTGTCTATCATGTGCCCTATGATGAACAGGAAACTTGAACAGGGTGGCAAAAAAAAGAAAAGATGACTGTGGCGTTAGGCATGTGTCCCCTTTTGTGCCTTGTAACACTGGTATAGTTTATGAGATTCCACTGAAGTGCGGGAAAACATCCATTGGACAGAGCGGCAGGTGCATTAATGTTAGACTAAAAGAACACAAACAATCACTTAACAACCCTAATGGTTCACATCTAGCGTCACATTGTTTCATTTGCAGTTGTAAACCTTTGTTTTAAGACACAAACATTCTTTCAAGACACAAATGCCAAACCACACGGGAAATAATCCAGGCATTTCACATAAAAAAATTGGGAGAGACGCGTTAGCCACGCATCATTCTCTGTTAGAATGCGAATTCCAGTATGTGCCCAGCACGTGTGTTAATCTCAAGTAGTGTCTTTTTGTTGTTTTCTTTGTTGTTGGCTTCCCTACCTCTTTATATGTTCAAATGATGTCTTTAGACCTTGTCATGTGCATATGCTGCGGTATTTGCAATCACTTATATATATGTTGTTAGTTTCTATAAAAATTTAGTTGAGAGTTGGCACTCGTCCTGTCTGCTTCTAGTCTCTGTCCATGTCACTTCACGCTACAATTCAAGATCTCGCTAGAACCTTTTTGGAACCTGTATAAGTGTTCTGTAACATGTTAAGACCTGCTAGAGCCTGCTCAAACCTTCTGTCGACATCCAAGACCTGACGCAACTGCTACAACGAGTGAAAATATGTGGTAATGTGCGGTTACATGTTAGAACCTGTAGGAGCTTGTGGGAGTCTGTGGAGACCCTAGGAAAAGTGACAGATGCAATTTGTATCTGTCGAAGCCTGTTAATTTGTGTTGCAACTTGTTAAAAACTCTCAGAGCCTGCCGAAACCTGTTGTGACATGTCGTGACCTGGAAAGACCTGACGGCGCTTGCTAGAACGTGTCAGAGCATGTGTGAATGTGCTGGTATCTGGTAAAACATGATGGTGCCTGTTGGAACTTGCATCCTGTTGGCACCTGAAGAAACCGGAGGGATAGTGCTCGAACCTGTGGGAGCGCGCTAGAACATGTTGGAGCCTACTGAAACTTCTCGGAAACTGCTGGAACCTGCGGAAAACTTGCTACGTGTGCTTGTTTGTGCTATTAGTCGCACGTCGGATCACAGGCGGGATCCTACTCCCTCTCTCCTGCTAAGGGCTATCACGGCCCAATAATAGACGTTACACCTGCTTTCTGCAATCTGCAAATTGCACCCTGTATGAACATTTCTTCTTAGATTTCAGTCCAAGCCTTTGTATCTCTTCCCGTTATCATAATGGAGAACTTGGCAATTGCGCGTAATCAGACGTACACAAACTCTCAATCTTTGATGATGACACTGTTTATGCCGAAGTGAATTATCAAGTACTGTAAATGTTTATTCAATTTACAAAACCCATTTCATGAATTCCCTTATATAATAATCTCCCCATGAACAGTGTTCACTTGACAAGATGGAGTGGAGTCTCGTGTACAGAAACTTTTATGACGACGTGTACTTCGGAAGTATAAAATGTATCAGGTTTCATGACCTTGGACTCTGCGCCGAATATGCCACGGCGAACCTCTCGCTAAGTGGAAATTGCAACACGTAAGTGCTATCTGTGAACGTATGACATTTTCCCATGTACCAGCTTGGTAAATGACTCCAAGATTTAAAAAAAATCATGCATAGGATGTGAAGCGCCCACACTTCAGTACGGCTTCCTGGGGCAGTACGTTGCCCAGCCTCAAGCACCAGAAATAAAAGGCCTATCAACCGCAAAACAATACTTAGAAAATAATATTTGAAATTAAATGGATTTAAGTCAAAATTAGGGCAACTGTTCAAATACACAGGTGGCTATATCCTACATCTCTTGCTGTGCAGGCCTGACACAGTCTCCCCTAGTATGACGGCTACTTCTTCAATATAAATACCATATGCAGCGCATGCGCGATTCGCCACACTCGTATCTGCATCACAATCACGAGGTAGAACCTGGGGTCACACGTCTATGACACGATGATGTTCTGTCGATGGTCCCGACAGATCTTACATCAAAATATGGGCACCTCGATAAGAGTTTTCCACTGTATTGATCATAATGATCGATTGAAAAAAACGTTTTCCCTAAAGAATTGTGTGGTCTTCTGAATTGTTACAAATAGTGTTCCATTTACCGCCATGATGTTCTGCGGTTTTATATTCCGGCGGGCCTCAGTGGAGTAAGATCACAAGGAGGAATACTTTTTTTTTAGTAAAAGAAAAGAGAAAGAATTTGCGCTGAAAACGTGCGTCAGCAAGGGCCCACGCTGCTTATATAGTTTCCACAAAAAAGTGTGAAGTTTGGTTGCGACTGAAGAAGTGGTGCGTTCCATTGGCATGAAGTAATGCCAATGCTTCTTAAAAAGTGCAAAATCTTTGATTAGTCTCAGTCGTTAATCTCGGTATGCGCTATGATATTGTAATGTATGCATCCGAAACGCCTTTAAGGCATTAATATTTGTGGTGAAATGAAATGTATAATGCATCGCAAGGTTTTCTTTTCTGCGCGCAATATAGGACAGCACCCGCAGCAGCCATTACCACAACATTACGGGATCGCTCGCGAAGAATTCTTCGCTTTTAAAATTGTACAGAAAGGCAACTGCTACATGCTTCGGTGGAGCCGTTTGCGTGAAATAATATTGTATCAGAGGCGGAAATGTAACGTTCGAAAATTCTCGCTACGTTCCAAGTCCACTCCACAAGCGTTTTATCGCGAGTTACATTATAATGTACGAGGTGCATTCACACCATCACGACCACCATTGGCGCCACCAACGATAACGACGACTTCGTGCTGTTATTGTTTATTAAATGATGAGCAGGTAGTAAACTAGGCCACCGAAACCCCGGCTATCCCAATCATCAAAAATCAAATTCAGCGACTAAAGAACCTACGTACAAAACAAACGAAAAGCTGGGGGAAAATAGCCGAGACATGGAACAGAACTTAACTCCTGCGTAGCCTGCTTCGCAATATGCTGTACTATGCTGTAGGCAGCGTAGCAAAGTGAATGTCCCACCACCTATTTGCAGGCTCGCCAGTCGTTTTCCACACCTTTTCAGGGTGTGTCTTTCCTGCTCTGATAAAATAAGGAGACCCTATGCGTTCTATATTATTATTGTTATTTGTTATGCCGGTGAATTGGTTAAAATAACTTGCGTACAGCTGTTACACTATGTTAAAGCTTCACGTCGTATTTTACGTTCGCAATGTAACAGTAAACCAAACAGTATTATGTTGTACAAGGGAGTGTCAAACAGCTGTACCTTATCGTACTAACAGAATTCAGGAAACAGTGTCATTTTCAGCACATAGTTATCAATGCCCGGCGGCAAAAGAATCGATCCAAACACAAGCGCGTAAGGGGTAATCTATAGTGATGCATGTTATTGAAAAAAAAAACATGTATGCCTCCTAAACAAATTGTACTCATTTCAGAACCCACGTGATCATGCTTGGTTCTTCCTGGAACTATACAGCCAAGAACTTAATAATCACTGATACGAATGAATGTGAGTATTTTCAATGTATTACAGCAAATATACACTAAACGCACGCGCGTGGAATTGGGAAACAGAAAGTATTTCCTTTGACTTTTCCAGTTTTTACAATGTGAGATGGTCGGTGCATTAACGGGTAATATATTCAGATCCCATTGAGCTGTGCAGTATAAATACACACGCCAAGCGATTATATGAAATAAATTCCTCTTGCTTGATGTGTGCGGGAATAATCTTGCCACATGGCCGAACGTTGCCTTGTTAAAGAAAATCCAAGATAATATCCTTGATAGATTTTTCCGCAGCACTGACACACGTTCGCGAACACTTGGCATCGTTGTTATGCTACCGAAGGCTCGCAACATGCGGAATTGCGAATGTTCGGGCTTTTACTGCAAACATACTGAAGCCTCCTGACAGGAAAAGTTCTCAGTGTATTTCACACCTAAATAAAATCCTATCGACTGAAACTTGTATGCATTGTGAGGCTGCCGAGAAACATTGGCCGAAGTTGAGCCACTCGGTCGCACGCGTAATAACGCGGAGAACGTGACGTCAGCTTCCTTTGGCGGCGAGTAGTCTTTTAGTCCACTTTTAGTATCCCTTTTGCGTATCATTTCTACGCTCAAATTCAAACCAGAAATAATTTGCGGAATGCTTTCGTTTGCTTCATGGTCTGTTGACTGCATTTGGCCGCGCTTAAGGAAAAAAAATTGAGCACTTTGGTTCTCATCCTCCTAATTCACTTTCTCGTCATGTCTCCAGTTTCGCGATTCACCTGACAGTTTAACATTAGTCTGCGAAAGAATATTGCGTGCTCGTTCGTAGAATTGTCTTTGCGTAAGTGCGTTCATGATAGCAATCGATTGTCAGTTTCCGTTTTCGCTCATCTGCAAGGACGCTCTGCCTGCGAATACTGCCAACCGGCAGACTGACGAGTTGATCTTTAATGACTATCACAATGCGCAAGCATTTCAGCGTTGAGTTGTATAATGACATAAGTCCTAAGTTCTTTGTTGTCAGTAGACTCGGTGACGTCTGAAGAGATTCCTGGGCCTCGCAGATCATTCACTAATTGTTACAGAGTGTAGTAGACGATGTGTGAGAAATCACGATGCGTATATTTTTTGCATTTCAAAATTTTTGATACCTCTTGCCCACGCGGGGCCCATAAAACCTCCAGACCATAGCCCTGAGTCTTTTGTATCAGCTAATTTACATGGCGAAAGATTTCAAATGCTTCGGGGCTACCTTTTAACGTGACTCGTGAAAACGTTTCTGTTAACTACGACAGTCCGTTTTTAGGTTTACTTCTCTTTACTGTGTTTTTCTTGACAATGCAATCAGTTTGCGAGCTAATCACATAGAGCGCTATCACACCCCTGGTATATGTGGTTTTCATTTAACGGAAGACGAGACTTTTCTTCTTGCTTATTTGGCGTAGTTGTGAAACAAGATTCGGGAGAGTCGGTCGTAATGCCCAAAAGTACGGTATCACATTGAAAAAGAAAATCGTTATCACCCTTCCCGGTGCAATTTTAGAAAGTGGTACCGCATCGCACAGCGCACCATTAAAAGCGATTCCATGCGTCTTTAAAAAACTTCCCACTTCTATTACAGTAAACAGCATTGTGGAAGTGCACGTCATATTTATAGACTGTCAACTGTGCATTGTACTGCAACACCCGTATGCTAATAACGGTGAGTTAAAAAGGTATCACATAACACCTTTCGAGTATCTCTTGTAGAGTGGCTTTTGTACGCAGCAAAAAAAAAATCTGCAAATAATCTTGCCGGTGCATGTCCACCTTAATTATTCCTCTCGGGCAGAAGAATCCAAGAAGTGACAGTCCCATTTTATTTCCTTTCACTTCTTCCATGTGCCAGCTTACAGATTCATTCAACTTCTAATTCCCATATAACAAATCACAATCCAGAAAAAAAACAGTTACGAAGTCTTTGGAGTTCCCTACTATAATATGCTAGGAACGGTGGCTGGAAATTTTCGAACAAGTGATTTGTTTCGCAGCTAGCAGCACTAAATAAAACTCATTAAAAGAATTCAAAATTGTTCTTCTTGTTTTATATTGTCCAATTATTCTTGTTACACCAGTGTTACGTCTACTAAACTTACGCTTAGTATACCTGAACTCTCATCATGTCGTGAATGTACATGGTTGTGTCTTTTTCCTAAGATCTACATATTCAACGCCAGTCCAAATGAACAGTTTATAACCTGTCCGTCGTACAGGTCATCCCGTTGTGATCACAGCTTTCAAACTGGCGTGCCATGATTTCGAACAAAGTTCTGCTAGGATTACTTTTTCAAAGAAGAAGTCTGGATTGCAGATAACTGCTTGCTTTCATCGCCAGTATTCCGGGCATTGCAAGCTTCGGAACAGCCGTAAACAACACGTCCTGTTAAAACTTTATTGGTACATATGTCTTTGTTTTTCAATTATGACACACCTTTCTATAGTGCCTTTGTGCCTAGAAAATATTCTAATAAGTAAATAAAGACCTGAGACTGAATTCAAAGTTTTTCTCTCGTACGTACTATTTGTGATTGCCCAGCCGCCTTTCCTAATAATGCGTCCAACATGAGGATTGCCTGACATATTCTTTGACGAAGAATTTTAGTACAAGAGTTTTCTGTCAATACGTGGCTCTGTTTCTTTGAACACGATTTCGCCATGCGTGCCCTATAGTGTAGCAACAGCCCATCGTGTGCATTTCAATGCTTCGTTACAATTGAAATGGAAGGTTTCATGAGACTATCTATAGTCGGATACAACTTTAGAAAAAAGGGGGCGTTTACTCCTCCGAGGCGGGTGCACCAATGGGCGCGCATTCTGTACCGACGTCATGCGCCGGACGGCCGGTGACTTCGCCGCTTCGGTCATCTGGGCGGGGCCTCCCCTTTTTTCTAAAGTTGTATCCGACTATAAATAACGCGCAAACAAGACACGCTGACCTTTATCGCAGTTTGCATGAGAATACATGAGCGAGATTGGACACGCAAATTACAATAAACAAACAAATTCACTGGGGCGCAACACGTATCAAAATTCTAGCGAGACATCTTTTTTTCATAGAACAATGATTGACGGGGGGAACCGTAACCAGCTAATCAGAGACGTTATGGAAGCAGAGCTGAGAGCTCGGCTGGCTGAGCTTTGTGCGTCAAAACCATCAATCATGGCATCAGAGAAGGAACTTGACTTTAGGAGATGTAATGCGAATAGGGTGAGCTTGCGCGGGTGAATCAATATATCAGTTGAAAGTGGAAATCGAATCAATTCAATCAGTTGAATGCCAGAGCTATGTGCGTCTTCCTCTCTTTGCGTATTCTCTTTGTTATATTATTGGATATGGCTATTGCCACTTCTACACTGATACACTTTCTGCTAAGTTTGCTATGTTTTTACACGGGGTTAGGCGCTGTGTCCAATAAGCTGTTCTTGAGGAAGCTTTTACACAGAACTCCCGCCCTAAGGTAGGATGCGGTAGAAATATGTTATGTTAAATCTTTTCCACACAGGTTATGGATGTACCTATTGGCGTAGCTTCGACGGAATACATCAACAAGCCGAAGGTTGCTAGTTCATCTACGATGAACTGTGCGGCACTAGCCCAAAGTACGACCTTTACGATCCGACGTGCGCTCCAGTGACGTTTTCCATACTTTCGTGGGAGCATGTAACCAAACCGCCGCCATCGCCACCACCAACTGCGACACCGACGGATACGCCACCAAAAGGACATCCTGGTCACCAGGACCCATGGGATATATTGAACCCATGGAAGCCTTGGAAACTATGGATCCAAGGCAACCAAAGTAACAAATGGAACCCATGGAATCAGTGGAACCAAGGCAACCGAGGCGGCCAAGGAAATCAAGACAACCGAAGCAACCAATGGAAGCCAGGGCAGCTATGGGGCCCATTGACGGACTTGGTGGAAGGAGTGACTGGGCCTCTTGAGTCACTGCTGAATCCATTTAAAGGCAAGTAATATTGCCAATGCAGTAATTGACTATGACTAAAGAACAATATATGTGTAAATCAATACATTATCGAACCGCAAGGCATACACAGACCACCACTCCTCCCGCCATACGATACGAATACGTAGGACCTCGCAATGTGGATGTCCGTTATATTGTGTGATTCCTTACTAATAAACGTTAACCCTTAGGCTTGACGTTTCCATTCTCATTCCATTCCTAGTAAGCATCAACATAACTTAAAGGCGAGAAGAATCTCTAATAAATTATATTCTCCTCGTCCTCCTCTTCCTCCTGTTATATGTTGATATTTATTACTTCACCGTTTCCTCTTTTCTCATTTATTTGTTTTATTTTATTTTTCGAACACGTACAGGCATTGCGTAAAATCAATCTGCCCGCAATCACGAAAATGCCAATGGTGCAACGAATGCTGTGTAATGCTGTTCACGGAATTCAGGGCTGAGTGTAAGTCACACTATGGGCGTGACGAAACCAAGTGGGGGTGCGGGACCCTCCTAATAGTCTCAAAAAACTTGCAGTACTCCAAACAAACGGTGAAACATTCCTCAGGCACCTGCGACCCCTCGCATGCCCTATGCAAACATGTCGCCCCCACCCCGCTTTCCGCTAAATTCCACTAGCTCCATCTTTCTATCTTATAGTACTTACAGCCTTACCTTCTACAAGTGGCTCAATATGCGTGTCTTTGTGTTCATATGCGCCAACATTTTGGTTATTTTGCCCTTACAGAGAAGAATGTATGAATTGAACCCTGTGTGCTTGCAATCGCAATTTTCATGAAGGGCAGACCCCGGCCGAAACGTTTAAATTAAATGTTTGTATCTGCTTCCCTGCGTGCGTCTGCGCTTTCGTTTTTTCGAATTATTCAACACCGGATTAAGCGAACTGCTTCCTTCATATATATGTAGTGTAACTGGCAGTGACCTGTTCCGGAGTAGTGTTAGTTGCACTTGGCTCCTCGAAGAGGCAGGGCGTGTGTCGAGTGAGCTCCTGAACAACATTTTCGAATCTGATGAACACAGTTTAAATCATAGATCCGGGACCTCAAAGAGGTGAGCCGTAATGCTAACGTGTTTCGCTTGCAGTCACCACTAAATCGCCACTGAAGTTATTTATTTTAATGCGAAAACATTATATGCTGCGTCCCGCGAAAATCCTCGGGATCGGCGTGACCGAAAGATAATACCAGAAATTGCTGACGGCACAAAGAGTAAAAACACGCCAAAATATTGCCGTGGTTGAAGGCGGTTAAAGCGAGTTTGTCGAGCGATAGCTCGGTTTTCGTGTAGCCACAACTACAACATCTGCAATTCCACCACAATTAAGACAACACAGCGGCGCTGCTCGGCGCCGTCGGCGCTCTCGGCACGATCTTACAGTGAACCTGGATGCAGCCAGCGCTACTTGCGTTGGCGACACGAAAGACTGACCTTCAGCCGCTCTTAGTTTTCACTCCACAACGCCTTAGGCTGGCTAAGTCCTAGTTTGACCTTGGCTGAGCTTGAACGTCAGATTTACGGGACCAGTTGCTTTCTGGGTTTGTACCTGGACTATAGTAGAGCTATCGTTCTAAAAATGCTCGCTTTGCCCTCGAATTCCACAGGGAGGTTCCTGTAAACAAAGTAAACTTATTGCTTTAAAAAAATTTGGTACATTTCAGTCTGAGTGGGAATCGAACCCAGGCTTCCGAGTTGCGAGTACACGCCAACCCGAATTCACGTCTCGTCCACGGGCTCTGGCTGACTCAAGGTGTACCTATTGCCTGTGTTCATGAGCACGTTCATGCGTGCAGTGAACGCGTTCATGACGTTTCGAGGTCTACAAACGTTATAACGCTTTCGCATTCTCACACATGCCGAATTTCTCATTTTCTATGCACTCCCAGCGTCAGTGAAAAGGGACACATCGGGAAGAGGGAAACAACTTGATTGACAAACATGTTTATGACAAACAATACAGATTGGCGTAGCTGTGGCAGTGACATAACACACAAAACGACATTAGAGCGACTAGGAAATGCAGATCATCATGACAGAGAGATTCATAGTTCCACAGGACGTGAAGTTGTAGACTACGGTGACGAAATGTGGGAGTGTAGTTTATGGTCCCTTCGTTGCTTCAAAACAGTGCACACCTTCGTTCTAATCAAGCCCAGCGGTGTTTAGCATTGCTTCAGTCGGTCCAGCTCTGTTGGTCCGCGGGACTTTCTGCGCGCCTTCCCAAATAACTTCCTAAAGAACTTCTTTTTTCTTTTCTGCTTGCCATTGCCAGGATTCGCTGGTGACTCGTCGATCTCCTGCAAGGATCACACGAGAAAGGGCTCTCTTTACATAGACCAGGCCACTCGAGGAACAAATGCACGAAGTAAAGGACACAAACAAAGCGCTGAACACGAGCCTGGTTCTGTCATTCCGCACACATACATCTGCACAGCCTTGAAGGCTTTCTGGAAGGCCACCTTGTTCAATTCCTGCGCCACTCTGTCATTTCTATAGACACCAATCAAAGTTTAGAGAACACCGGAGTTGACATTTTTTCTGCTCGACTTAACTGGTGTTTTGCTTTCCGTCTGCCGAAATTCACGCCGTAGTTTCTCACAGAACTTGTGGCATGTAGTTATCTTCGCAAACAGCAAGTGGAATCCAGAGCAAATTGATGCTGTAAGATATTTGAGAATAGTGCTTTTTGCGACCAGGACAAATAGTAGTTGAATAGATCGTGACAGGCGTGAACCGAATGAAAGGCAGTATGTATGGTTTTCAAGTAGTTTTCCAATAATTGATCAAGCTTTATATCTTCCCGTCTTAGTATATTTACAACGTTAGTAAGCTTCTGCCATTACAGTGCGCATTAGGATACGTCGTTAATAAAAGGCCAAATTGAGAATCGGGACCAAATAAGCACCTGTCCATTCTTTCCAAATAAGTCCGCTGCTTGTCTCGCGTTGTTGTCACTCAATTTCTCTGTTTTAAATGTTCTTCCAAAGTTTCTTTTTTTTTTACTGGCAAGCGCTTGATGTAAAAGACTTCTAAAATGCATTGAATCGCCAGCCATTAGTGTACTTGATTTCAAACTCTGACAATTTCTGCGAAACAAGAGCGAATGCTTTTCACGACAATGTGAGATGACAATATAAAGCTTCCTCTGTAGCCTTCTGAGTCTCTATTACTATCTTCATGCATTTCTTTTTGTTTAACTAAATTGTGTTCTTTACGTAACGAATCAGAAACGATTGCTCATTTTCATATTTCCAACCACCACACCTCCTCGCCATGTAGAAGGTTTCTTGCACTTCAAACGAGAAATTTAGGCTTGAATTTATCAACATTAAACCCGTTGTCTCTTTGTACGTCTCAGTCGAGCGCCAGTCACATTCCATAAGGGCAGATCTGCATAATTCCACTGAAGGTGACAAGAAGGTAATGACGCAGGAGGTGCCACGGAAATATACTAAATAGTTATGACAAAAATATCTTGTCCTTACGTCACTGAATGTCCCATCTGACAGCTTGTTCTATTGGACTGTTTGTTTTAATTTCTTTTTTGCAGTTCGTACTTTTTATTATCCCCCCTATGGCTAATCTCCAGTACGAGGAATGCTTTGAGGCCCCGACCACAGCTTTGCGGCAAATATGGGAGTGTTTCGCAAGGGGTGCGTTAAGGACTTATTCGAGAGCATCGTATACTGACCTGCTTTGTACCTGAGTTGACGCAGCTGTATGGATACGTATCGCAATGAAATTAATCACTCGCTGGACGAGTAGTGAAGTTGGAATAATGTGTACATTCTTGACTGTGCCCTACGCATTACTCTGCGTGTATCGTCGGAAATAGTGCATTCAGTGGCAGTACATTTCTATTTCTCCACGTCTATGTATGTAGGTATCTATGTACCTGTACATCTATGTGTATGTATGTATGTATGTATGTATGTATGTATGTATGTATGTATGTATGTATGTATGTATGTATGTATGTATGTATGTATGTATGTATGTATGTATGTATGTATGTATGTATGTACGTATGTACGTATGTACGTATGTACGTATGTACGTACGTACGTACGTATGTATGTATGTATGTATGTATGTGCATGCGAGTGTGTGTGTGCCCGTGTGTGCTTGTGAATATGCATGAACTTGCAGAAATTTATGTACCATCGCAAGTGCCTCTTGAGCGATGCAAACGATTCCTTGACTAACGAGTGCAGTTCGTGACGTATTACACTCCTTCCGAAATATATAAACGTTTCTTTTCTGTTTGTTTCACGCTATATATAACTCGTTAACGCCTCTGAGACAGTGTCATGCTTTTCAGTTCCATGATTTGAAGCGTGAAGCTTTCTGCTATCCTTTTTAAGCTAACCCACGGCGGTTAAGACATCGGTTTCCGCCACAGTAAAGAGTTCTCGCCCTGTTTAGTGCAAGATAAGCCGATGCCCTGCGCTGTCTTCTTTCTACGTACACGCACCAAGCTACGCCCATTAAAAATCACGCGACGCGATGAATAACGAGCGCGCCTCTCGACGCTGGTTCGCGCTTGCTAGCTCGGGTTTCGACGGAGCAGAGCAACCGAAAAGGAACACCTGTTGCCGCGTGATTACGTGAGGGGAGATGAAATCGCTGGTACGCCGATTCACCATCGCTTTCGGAAGCTTGTGTTATGCGCGCGTTCCTTGGCCGCTCCAGCTTTCGCATGCCTTCTAACTGCCTCGGTAAGGTCAAGTAAAAACGCGCTCGCTTGCCCGCAAGGAGCTCATAACTCGAAGGACGGCTCAGCGGCTTTCGAATGGACATTAACGCTTTCGCATTCACAACTCATACGAAGTGCTTAGGTGTCCTCGGATCTTTCAATGTAACGTGACTCTGCGCTGGCGTTGGTGTAAGCAATGCCTATAGTACTCGCCTTACGACACAAGTCGCTGCTTCAGCTGGACTGGTTGAAAACATTATGTCAAGAAAACATAAATATTGGAATACAGGAGCCCTCCAAAGAACTCTAGGTGGTCATCATTAATGCAGAGTTCCCCGCTACAGCGTACCTCATAATTATATCATGGTTTTTGGACTTGATCTAGCAGAATTCATCTTTTTACTTATTTATTTCGAATGCAAGGAATACATATTCTTTGCATTTTGCCTACATTCACTTGCTAGAACATTAAAGAAGAATTACTTGATCTCTTCTCGCAAAAAAAAAATTTCCTGTTCATTCGATGATTTTTCTTACTCACATTTACTCTCAATTGCACATTATTTTACAAAATGAGCACAACTTAACATTTTTACAATAGCATCTATCAAGCTGAAAGGCCAGCTCCAAAATATTGCCTGAATGTCCGATGAAGGGCATGCGCATACCTTCAACGCCTGTTTAAACCGACCGCTCCTCACCCAATCACTTACCTCCTCCACTCTGTTGAAGGACGTCTCCTTGACTGCAGAAATGCCTTGCCGACTTCTTAGATTCGTGGTTGCCTGCAAGACAAGAATACAAGTACGAGTTTTAGGTGCATTAGGTGAGGTCATTAGGTGAGGATTATTTGCGCATGCCTTGAAAGCTTACTTCATTTGTAGTGTATAATTAGGTTTATTTGGTGTTTGTGTGATGTACCAGTTTTAGAGTTGTTTTCACGCCATCATGCATTTCCAGGGTTCGTTATCGCCATGCAAGAGGTTTTGTATGGGTGCATGATGATAGTTGGCGTTGGCGTCCCTCTGTCATTTCTTCCTGTGTGTGTGTTTTGCTGCACTATACCGAATACCGTTCCACGACGACCAACCAACAAGCCCATGTTGCCACCCTCAAGGGCGCGATTCCGCGAAGTCGCGTCATTTTTTTGCCCCTGTAGACACGTTGGTGTGTGAAGAGATTAAATTCATTTCATATTGTTGCAAGCGGACTGCTATTCCGTTGTTCATGGCCTGTGTCGACTATGGTGAAATCTATCCAAATTGTTCAAATCCTTTGACATTCAAGAAAGGGCGATGTACGCAGGAGGATAGTGACCTGAAGCGTATAATTAGCACTGCGCGAACAGTGTCTCAGCAGTCAATCTTTCCCCGCGAACACGTGGTTGCGTTAAGGCTCTGGCGAGGACAAGTGCCCCTACCAAAACGTAGGCACCCAAAAGTCCTCTGTTGACCGCTGTTGCTCACTTTAGTTTATGTGACCTATCGCTAAAGCGCCGCACGCTCACCTTGTTCATTTCACCTTAGTGACACTTTCTAACAATAATTTCTTGAGAGTTCCCTGCGCTATAATCAATCGCATCTAGCACGACACGCGATTAGGTTGAAGTAGGTTACCCCGGCAGAAGTCTTCTGGCGCCCATCAAGCAATTCGTCGTTGACTTCCACTAGGACAACCCCTTCTTCGATCTCCTGAAAATAGAAAAGCGCTATCTAGAAAATGCGTATCGGAGGGATCTAGAAAGGGATGCTGATGACAAGGCCATCGCTTGCATCCTAGGAATACGAACACGAGATAAAACAAAAAGCTCAGTGTGGAGAGCGACGAGTAGAAAAAGAGCCCTGCGGTGGGGCCGAAGTGGGGCTCACGTGGCTCTCCTCTTCCGGGGTGCTCTTGCACCCTTTGAATCCGGTCAGCGAGAGGTTGACCAGTACCACGAGGGCCGCGATTGCGCAACAGCCGGCAGCCACTGGCACCCCGGCCGCCACGAATGCTCCAGTCCCAATTGTCAAAACCGTGGCGCCACCGAGCTGCGCATTCCTGCAGCGCTTGGACACCAGACATGACTTCATCGTCATTCGAGTGGCAAAGTCCTTGAACCACTGGTCGATCTCCTGCAAAGTGCAGCGAACCGTAGTCACTTGCGAGATCCTTCACCAGACACCGTTGCAAATTTTGCTCAGACGCTGGAAGTTGTAGCGTGATGTCCACGGAGCGTCGCACTGCAAGTATTCTTGAAATAGGTTCATTATTAAAGGCGACAGGATACATTGAAATGTCATGTTCTCATGCTGCCGGGAGGCGAGCTTCACTGCCAACTTATGCGCCCTCTACTTCTGACACGACTACACTCATGCACAATTTTCTGTGGCAACGAAAGAAAAGCTGCAGAGGCAAAGGGCGCACAAATAAGAGCGCTTCCCAAGGTAGTGCCACATTTTCATCAGCCTTCTTTTAAGCTTGGCAAGAAAAACCGTAAACACCATATTTACAACAGCAATGAGGGGCACATTTCCCTTATTCTTCTGGGTTTTTTTTCTCCCAATGACTCTGCGCAAATGCAAACGCGCTGCACGTGGAAGTCAAGCTGATTTCTTACTATCTGGTCCAAAAATCCGATAACGTCGTCTTATGTTGCCGCATTACTTGCTGCAATAACACACGTGCATAAGCTCCACTCCCGTGGTTTTGCCTTAAAGTTGTGTCATTACTTCCCTGCCTTCTCCCATACTGAAGCCGAGGCACCACGGCACGTTTAGTCGCGAGCCCCACCACCTTTTCCCCCTTCTTCTTGCTTATACTGTGCGTTTTAAATTGTGGCATTGCTCTTTCTGCAGGGGACGATTTACCTAAGTCCCGCGCTGCACTCAGGGACGTTGCAGGGAGTGCGTTTTGCGTAAGACACAAGCCCGCGAATACACGGAAAATTGCCGTGCGACTTGCCGCTCGAGGCACTTTGCGTATATTCGCGAGATTCTTTCACACTAGAAAAAACGCTTTCACGTAGCACTTATAGGGCAACAGAAAGATGTATCAGCAGTTTCTCATGTCGCTCTGCAATTTTCTAAGTGACACCGTTTCACCTAACTATAATATTTGAGAAGTTGACTGATCCATTAAGACAAATTATGTAATTAGACGGAATACAAAAAGCTACTCGGAGTACATCCAAGCGGCGGCAAACATTGCCTTTCTTCTGTCCAGCTGCGTGGCATTTGCATATTTTAATATCTTGGTGGATGATAGCTGGGAGATCCTGTTATAGAGTAACAAACGCTTTAGTCCAGTGCTTGACTAATGAGACCTAAGGCCCCAAAACAACACTAGGACTATGAATACTCCTGTAATGGAGGGCTCCCGGGAGCTCCTCAACCCAAAGTTCGGTTGGCACGCCTTTTGTTTCGGCCTATCGGAGTGCAGCCGCCGCACCAGGGAAACGAACGCACAACATAGTAGCTGAGCAACATAGCCGCTCAGCAACAACAACGCGTTCGGCAGTGTATCGGTAAGCACATTTGCTTAAGAAGTTTGAACTATGGTATGAATATACAAAGCGTACTTGCTTTCAGTGTGTGTATAAACATATTTCCATAATGAACCATTGTGATACGAATACTTTCCGTGGGACTATGTAACTAGCTTCGCGCAACATTTAAGTGGATGACAATTAATTTACCATATAAAAATACTTTTGGAGTCGCTTTCTTACGCATCGGTCACACCACGGACAGATTTTAACCCCCAACAATTCCCTATTTGATCAACCAAGTGGTTGTAAAAGACTCCCCCCCCCCTTTTATTTACATTCGTATTTTATGGGATCAGATGGCACCATTCACCTTTCCACATTTTCTTTACGGAGATAAACAGCAAGGACACCAGTGGTGAAGACGAGCCATGCAACAAATTGTGATGAGCCACTGTAATGTTGTCACAGAGTGCATGCCCGCGTCCCTCTCGGTATGGCCGCCAGTGTCGCCTCAGCTACAGCGCCGCTTGCACGGCGATGGGGAGAGAGCGCTCCCCATTGTCCCGAGCTCGCACGACCTGTTTGGTCACGTGTGTCGCCTGAGCGCGGCGGAGGGATGAGGTGGCTCGGCGAGCAGCAGAGCAGCTTGGAGGACGAAGGAGCGGGGTCGTGCACCGGGAGACAGCTGAAGATGTGGTCGGCAGGCTGAAACCTCCAGGCCGAAGTCTTCGCCGTTCGACCGACAGACGGTGCAAGTCCGTCAGGATCTTCGGCAGCGAGGTACCAGCAGCCCGACGCTCTTCAGATCGGGATCTCGGCAAGCACGCCCCAGATAAGCCTCGTGTTCCAGGCCACTCTCAGAACTTTCCGCCGGACTCTCTTTTCTAATCGCGTTTAATCTTTCATTTGTTTATCCATCGCGTGTTAATTTTTGTATGTTCTGTTAGTGTAATGTTTCCCGCGTTTATTGTCACGTGTATTTTTCATTTTTGTCGCGTATTTTGTTTAATATTTCGCGAGTGTAGGATTTCCCACGTGGTGGGCTTAGTGTCGCGCGAGCGGCGTCAGTGCGTGTGTTGTGTGACCAGCACGCCTTCCGCGAACCAGGCCCCACTGCTGGCGATTTGTATGTCCTTTTTTCGAGTATGTCTCGCGCATGATTTTATTGTATTAAATTGAGTGTGTGTGTTGTTTTACGTCGCCTCCCGTCTCATGGCTCTGGTTCACGGTCAATCAGGCGTGGACCTTATCGCCGGTCAGCAGTCGAACCCTCACTAAACGCACGCGGGGTGGGTTTCTTGTCGCCCCATCCCCTCCGGTTCGGAGAGTGCGAACTACCCCACCATAAATCTTTGACAAATGTGCACTCATTCGCTCGCGCACTCCTTGCGCAACAAAATCACGCCTAACAGTCCGTCTTTATATATCGTGGGATTACATTCTCCAAGCCGAACACCAAGGAAAAAAATCCTTGACTTACGCAACGCGAAATAATATAACTCTGCGTTGTGTCTGTGTTTTCTTTCCCTCCGTGTGTGGTATTTCGCGCGCTCTAAGTCAAGGACGCATTACCAGCTCGCTCTGTTAGCCACCCTTCTAAAAAAAAAAGCACGTCTCTTTCTCCTTATTGTTCCCCTTATTTGCCTTTTTTATGACAGTGATGCCTCACATATTTCTAAAAATGTCGTGTAATCAGTGTTAACGTCGTTGGCAGCCGAATTGAAGGTTTCACAGCAGCAAAAAGAAATAACAGAAGCACGGCACTTTTCATGGCTGAAATTGCCGCCGCGGGACTTGGGAAGCACATGGCCTTGCACTCTCTTACACTTTACAACGTGGATGAGCAACTCAGTCGGCAGCCGCGGTCATCTGCCTGATGTCTCTGCAGTAGCGTCAGCAGCGCCAATTGATTTACGGTGGCAGCGCGGACGTACCTTTGTGAGCCGCTCCAGATACGGCTGGGAGAACTCATCCCCGCCCATCTTGGCAGTGTTCTGGAACAAGTCCAAGGCGCGCTGACGTTCACGCGCGTGGCAGCTCCTGAGCCTATCCGCGCTCATCTTGCCTCCCTTGCACAGCTGCAGTTTATGTAAAAAAGGTTCCTTTGGTTTAGAACCACCTATAACTGCCAGTGTCAACTCACTTGTTTCATGTTGGTCCTATAAAGCTTCAGCGCTTTGAACACTGCCGCCAGGTTGTTCGCTTTAGCTGTCGCCTGAAAAGGAAGCAGTTTATGAGGAATAGCTTGCTACAAGGCATCGCGGCTGACCTGTAGCACGGACATTGGCTCGGGAAGTTCTCCTCCATTGAACACTTCGATATAGGCCTGTAAAACCGGAAAGCGCAAATGAGCTAGGACGTGCAGAGAAGTAAGGTTACCTACCTTCATATAAATGGTAAATTCCCGGCAAGTGATGTCCTGACCATTTATACTCTTGGAAATCAGATTATCCGGATCTAGAAGTGAGGAAACTAAGTCCTGCAGTTGTTGCTTGAACTCCTCGTCGATATCCGCAAGACGCCCATCAAACGATACACCAGTCGCCGCCTGTAGAAAAGGAACCGATTATTTAATTACATGATACGTGAACAATTTGCCAACTCAGTGCTATGCTGACGCAGCTTTCTTATTGAAGCGTACACGAGGAGTTTCACACAAGGCCAAGTGGGGATTGCAAACCTTTCTGCCAGGATGGGGCAACAGGAAGCAGTCGATGTCCGTGAAACTGGAATGGATGTACCGCCGCAGCTGCTGCAGCTGCTCGGGCTGCTCCTCTGAAATCTCCAGACATCGCTCCAGGATCTTACGCCCACCGTCAGCACCGTACTCTGCATCCCTTAGGTGATACCAATCCCGCACCAAAAATAGCAGCTTTTGGAAGGGCTTGCCAGCCCTTTGCTGCATAAGCGGAGAAAGAATGGAGAAATGAGGAAAATATAGACGGTGCTCACTTTCTTTCCATTGAAGGTAAGTGTAGAGCTAGAGAAAGGAACTGCAGTCATGAACACAGACAGTCAACTCTTCCTTTGTAGGGTGTAGTGCAATAAACACTAACGTATCTCATCACTATGCTCCAGTTTCAGGTGATTCATGTGCCTCCTATCGTTTTCCTTTCTATTAGTGAATCAATAATAACAACCCAAAACGTTGTCGATAAGCATCACCTGCCTGCAAACTCGTACACTGTATGCAAGGAGCTTGAAATATTGCTATCACCTCTGAATAGGACGTCAATTTTCTTGGCAGTGCTACTCCCATGCCGAAGCATTGGGGAAACTTTTAAAATTAAAAGTTTGCGCATGTTGGCTTTTCATTCATGTAATAGTATACAGCAATGAAAGGATAATGACAAGTCGGGCTCTATCCTTTCGCTGTGCTTGCATTTCTGTTCGCTAGTATACAATGCGGCAGAACCTGTTAAGACTACTTCAAATAAGGTGGTCTACGTATGGTAGCGGACTAAGGGATAACAATTATTATTATTACTATTTAAAAATAAAAATAAAACACAATTTTGTCTAATTGTATGCTTCTTCAAAGTACAAGAACGGGCCTGCCAAAGTCACAGTGGTTGTGTTGCTGTGCACAGTGATTCATGAGCCATGTAGTATTTTTCTTTGTTTTATTGAGTCAACATCAACGAACATGACCAATTCCCTGACGAAGACAGGCACCCTTGTCGAAAGCATGGCTCTAGCATGTAATAGATCCCTTGTTCAATTACCGTTAATCACTCTGAGTCTCCATCTCCTGCGCACCTGTCTTGCCTGGATTACTTCAAGTTGAGCCACTCTTGGCATTCGCAGCATGGCGTGATGCTTAGTTCACGGCAAGTATGGCTTCGAACTAGTGAAATACTTTTTTTGAGGAGGGGGGGGGGGGGGGGTAGCCGCAAAGTGTATGGGGAATAAAAGAAAATCAGTGAAATGCTGGATTTCCCATAATGGTGGATGTAAGCATGGAATGGCAACCGGCAAAGCAGATTAGTTGGAGGTGATACTAGCCACAATCTTAAAATGGGTGTAGTGCATGCTTGTAATGGCACACCATACCTCACCACACCGCACCAGGCCATACTGTGCACGGGTCCATATGGATGCTGCCCAGCTAGAAGGAAACCGGCTGTAGGCCTAACGACAGGCAGTGAAAGACGCCAGGGAGAGAGCGCATTGCCAAGCTAGAAGAAGAATGAATTGAATTCGCGGGTTTCACGTGCAAAAACCACGATTTAAATATGAGGCACGCCGTAGTGGGGTCTTCGGAAATCTGCACCACCTGGGGTTCTTTAACGTGCACCTTAATCTAAGCACTTAGGTATTTTCGCATTTCGCCCCCATCGACATGCGGCCATCTAGGCCCTGTATCGACCCCGTGACCTCGTGCTTAGCAGCCCAACACCATTACCGCTAAGTCACCGCGGCGGCTAGAAGCGCCTGAAGCAGGGGGTTGCGTGGCGCCATCTCTCCAGGCGACGCGAAACACGCACCACGGAACTCGCGGACCACTGGCGTACTGAGTTCAGTGCCGAAAGATGACAATGAAGCGTATGGTTCCCTGCATCTTCCTTTTGAATATCACTACTGGGAATGACAAAGAGAACTTCAGCGCACTAGAAGTTACAGTTTGAGTGATATTGTGTACAAACGTTAGGAAGAACAAGGAAGGAATATTTTTTGTAACTTGTTTGAGCAGCAACTAGCGCGTGTAAGGCGGTCCTGTACAAAGGGTTGGGCGAAAGAGACCTAATTTTTAAGGTTCTGACTGGCTGCCCGGGTGACCTCGTTTTGTGCTAGGAACTTGCCCGGATGTACTGGTTTGAATGCCCGGATGACGGCTCTGGCTTTTTGACTCAAGGTCACATGAAGGTCGCCGACCACGGGAGCTAAAAGTATTTCATGCTCAAAAAGTTTCTAACTCTGCGCCGTGCAGGAGCTGCAACAATTCCTCTACAAACTTATATTCTGTCACCTAACGGTTACACTTCTCAAGTACATCTGGCTTCATTTTAGCGTTTCTTAACATATTAAGCCGCATTGACCGCATTATATGGCGCAACAAAAGCAGGCGTACACTATTTGACGTTGACGAAGGAGCTGAGCGGTTGGGGCACGTTTCTTGGTTGACTTCTGTGAATCCTCAAGCACAGGTAACAAGTGGTGTAGGGACCCCTCCAGCCCGAATCCACCGAAGAGATGCTTCCTGCACATGGTTAAAGTTACTGGGAAGGGAGCAGACACACGAGGGAATTAAGACGCGTGTGTCCCATCGTAGGCTAGAATTCAGTGCTTGGTGATGAGCGCAGGGATCTGATAGAAGAAATACAGATGTCTCAAATGAGGCACGCGATCAAACCAGTCGGTCTGCCATGCAGTCGAAACGATTCCGACTGTGCCCCCGATCCCACTACGCCTCAACTTCGAGATTTGTGGATGTGTGAAGTCTGTGAATTTCTTGAAAGATTTGTAGAGTTTACACATCTTTTCAGTAAATGACAGGCCACTAGCTGTCGATACATACCTGTTGCGCCAACCGGCCGTAGTCAACGAAGAGCTCCAAATACTGGAGGTCATTTTCTTTAATGATTTGTGAGAGGTTGTAGACAAGTACCGAGCTCATCATTGTGCTCAAAGCGAAGATGATTGCCGATTCCTTAATCGTGGAGTGATTGTCGTACATCCCTTGGGTGTCCATTAAAAGCACAGCTATCTCCTGGTCTTTAGACGTCTTGACCTGCAAAAGTGCCAGTAGCAGTACAACATGCATGATTTCCAGCGATAAACACTGCTAGAAAAAATATTGTGTAAATGTGTCATGTAGATCTACTTACTTGTTGCGATAATATATTGCATAAGAATCTACAGCACAGTAATTACCTCAACTTGTTAGGTGTCGACATGTTGGGTTTCAGCGAACCTCCGAATACATTTTTGGGCTGCAGGATATGTACCAAGAAAGAGCAGAACAGCTTATCGTCGCCAGTATATGCAATGAATGGGGTGCAATTATGAAGGCAGGATGGTTGTTTTACAAAAAATACTCAAGAAAACTTCAGCGAGAGCTAGGATTGACCAATCAACACAAATCGTAATCTTGGTACAGCATTCTTTTGCAGGTGTGTTGAGTCACTGTCGTTGTCTTTAAACATTACAGCGACAGAAAATATACATTAATTTGGCGGCACGAGTTCAATAATTCAACGCAAATGACCTAACGCCCTTAGAGTCGACAAACGGGTCATGCTCCATTCAGAGCTAAGGTTATAAGAGAATTTCACCGTAAATCTCTTGTTCCTGTATTGTAAAAAATTCCCGCAGAACCCATCTCGCGAATAATGTCTACGTTATTGCGATTAGCATTGAAGTTATGTAGCGATACACTGCACTGCAATCGCGAAAACTGGCATGTATGAAACCTATACGCTTGAAGTGCGTGGCAGTGTACAGTGCCAAGGCTGGTCCATGCCGGAGACTTGTGGCGAGTCTCTGTAACCTATCGCCTGGGGGCAAGGCGTTGATCATTTCACTCACGAATGAAGTTCGCTGTTTCCATTCCAACCGACTTACAATCAAGGGCATTCACCAGTGCAAAGTTCACCAGGGCATTCCCAAGGTGGCGAACTGAGACCAAAGTTTTAAATGGCCGGGGGTTGTAGCGGACCCTTGTAATCCAGCCATGGAGGCCTCAGCATGGAATAATGTCCCTGAGCTCAGCCTACAGTCGTGATGTGGCCGGGGGTCGTGGCGGACCCTTGTATTCCTGCTTCAGGGAAGCCTTAGCAGAGAATGAGTAAATTAACCAGACCACAGCCTGAAGTGGCCGGGGGGCTTGACGGACTCCTGTGATCTAGCTACACGGAGGCCTCAGCATGGAATGGCGTCCTTGAGAGAGTTCATAACCGTACTGTTAGGCCCGGGGGACGGTTCTGCGCCCCTGTAATCCAGCCTATTGGAGGCCACAGTGCGGAAGTCGGTCCATCTCGTAAGCCGGTCAAGGGAAAGGCCGGCGACCATTCATGGTCCAGAGGTGCCTGAACGATGCGGATTGTGGCGTGTCCGTGTAATTCAGCCTGGGTGGAGTCGCGGCCTCTGGATCTGAGCTCTCCCCACCTCCTAGAGGTGCGTCACGGGCAACGTGCGAGTAGAGTCGGATGCTCGCACAGCCTGTAGTCGGAGGGCTGCGGTCGCAGAGAGAGGGAAAATACGGAGCCCTATATGTTTCGGCACCCGGCAAAACGCGCGGGATGTCTACCCCCTCCTGCTATCCCGGTGCAGGGAATGTGCCCAGGTGAGCAGAACTGGCCATCAGTTGCGGCAGGGCTGGTCAGCTTAGCAGGGGGATAACGTTAGCTGAACCCTTGTCAGCGTGGGTCGTTTCGATGCGACTCATGCGGCTGAACTAGTTCCTGCTATCTGCAGCTTAAAGAAAGGGTGAACCCTGCACCAGGCTGGACGTCAGGGATACCGGAGTACTGGCAAGGAAGTATTGCTTTCCTTGGGCCTAGATAACTCTGGGCCCACCTGTTGATGCTCGGACAATTCCTAGCACAACTATTGCTACAGGTGGACCCTGTAGCTAAACATGTCACCGGTAGCCCAGCTATATATATATATATATATATATATATATATATATATATCCACACAACAGTTCGATTCCACACAAGACTACACAAATTTTAAATGATTTTTTGTAATTGAAGAGCGGCACGTAGCTAGTGGCATATGCAGCGCTCAAAGGTAAAGTTGGCGCCAAGAGAGAGAGAAAAATGGAAGAAAAGACAGGGAGGTTAGCCAGGACCTGCTGGCTGCCCTATGCTGGGGAAAGGTGAAAAGGGAATAAAAGGTGAACCAATAAACAAATGAAAAATAAATCGAGACAAATTGACACAAGAACGCGATGCTACGCCCTACAACTTTCAAAGTCTGTCGCACAATTCACAAGCCCTTAAGAACTTGAGCAGAGCCCTTAGAGGGACTGACAACAAATTTTAATGGTACCCATTTTTTGTGTAATGAAAAGCTTACCAGCCAGAGTGTCTAATCATGAAGTGCTAACGCGGACAAGGCTGTGGAACATTTCTATGGAAATTTTTTGATCAGCAGCCAAGATGTAGTCATTCTCTGGAAGCATGCTGAATACAGTTATACGCCGATAGCATGATTATAGCGATTATGCATGATTGCTATTATACGCCGTCATTAGTAGGAGGGAGACGACAAGTGTGACCATAGCTGTATGTCACAACAGGCGCGTTAGTTCTTCAATTCTCCACCCCCGCATCCAAGGTATACACGCTTATTAAGCATCGCTTCTTTAAGAATGGGCCTCAAGCCGACGTGCTGCACCGTTTCGCAAACGGTGGGGAACGTGACCTTGGGTACATCCAGACCACGTGAGTTGTGCGCGTTCGTGACTGCTGTTTCGTGTGTGATTAAATTGTTCGACGGAGAACGTGACCGCTGGTAGGTTAGAAACCATGGCGGCTACACACCCGGGCTACGTGAAGCAGGCTGCATCCACGGGTGTTGTTTTGTGTGCTATTAAATTGCTTGCCAGTGAAGGTGACCGCTAGCAGAATCTGAACCACGGTGGAAGCACGCCCGGCCTACGCCAAGCCGTCTTCGTCCGCAGCTATTGTTTTTTGTGATCAAATTGACGGCCGGTCAAGGTGACCGCCTGTGGAGTCTGAACTACAGCGAGATCCAGTGTGCGCATGTGGGATCCATGTCTGGACGACAAGAGGTGAACGCCGATGCCTCGAGAGGTTTATAAAAATGTGCCAATCCGACACTTCGGCAGTCTGCTCAGGGGACGATAAACGAACGCCGAGCAGCTCCCGGGCAAATAAGTTGCCGACCACGGTGCTGCCGACATGACGCCCTGACACAGAACACCGCCAGCCGCCGACGTCGAGGCGCCGACTTCGAGGGTCACTTACGGGCTGCATCGGTTGGGACGGACTGTCAGCGCGCCCGGTTTGCTGCATGTCCCTTTTGACTCTGTAGACTCTGGACTCTAAATATTTCCTTTCCCAATTATTCTTTGGAAATGTAGTTTGAACTGATGTTCATTGTTCACCTTGCGATTGCACATCGTAATTGTTCAACGTTGTTACACCTGTTCTTTGGAATTGTGACTTTACTGTTTCTGTCTAACATATTTACATCCACTACTTCATAACGCCCGTTTGTTTTGTTGCTGGGGAATCGCATTAAATTACCGTCTTTGCTTGATTTCATCAGGCCTTTGTCTCATTCACGACGACAATTGGCGAAAGCCAGGCTCTAGACTCCACCTCCTTATGCCACTACTCAGGAGGAGCTAACGCATCGACTCTGAGTCAGGACACTGTAACAGAAGATTTTTTTATCAAGTTGATGTTCCTGCGATTCATGTTCCCCGAATTGTTAAATTATTTCTGCAGTAATAGCGACGTGCTTTCGTTGTTTCCTGTCCAACTGCTTTGGTATTTAATCAGTCAAAACGAAACCAATCGGATCGAAAACGAAACGAACCCGTTACATGTGATACGGAGTTCAGCGTGTTGCCGTAACCACGCGTGCGTTTTGCTTTCCGAGGCATACAATAATGCGCGAGTGTCTAATAATACATCAACTGCAGATTTGATTCTTTCAAACATCACTTACAGCGCGTACATAGACAGGGACCAAAAGAACGACGAGAACAAGCACTGATTTCCAGTCCTATTATCATTTGAAAGAACCTAGTTTCCGTTCGCAGATTGATCGGTTGAGCGCGGCAGGGTGTCTTAGAAACCTACTTGTCTCAGTCCCGGAGAACTAGCGTAGTAAGTCAAGCACTGATCCTCACAGCATTGAGCCTCAGGTACATGATCGAAGAAACAAAACAGCTGTTATCCCGTACGTTCATGGGATCTTGCACTAACTTAAAGAAATAGGACAAAGAGCAGGTATCGATGTTGTTTTCTCTGCTCCCAAAAAACATGCCCAGATGTGTGTCAGAACTAATTATGTTGCTAAGGGACGTAGGACGCAGTATTAATCATAGAAAAAAGTATACAATTTGTTCGAAAGTTGTTGTGTGCAAGATACCATTGAAATGCGACCGGTCTTATTTAGGGCAGACAGGTAGATGTCTCAATGTTAGGTTGCAAGAGCATGGCAATAAAGTGCGCAAGAGCGGGAAGGGTTTCTAGGTGTTCATTGCGCATAATGCGGCTGTATCCCGCTGTTTGAAGAAACCACTATCTTAGCTCGGCATACCGATGAATGCACTGGACTTATCATTGAAGCAGCAGCCATTGTTGGGAATGGCTCGGTTAGTAAGCCGTGAATTGCATTAACAGATGAAGAAGTTTTTTTTTTTTAGATCACACGTGCGCACTCGTTCATGCTAAGGCGGCAGTCAGGTTTCTTTGAATTTTGAATGCATACTCATGTCGGTTTTATGCTGTGAGGGGGGGGGGGGCGCTTTTGTCGTGGTGTCTCAGTATATATGCGTGTTACTCAAGATAAAAATGAGTTGGAAGTCAGCGCTTGTTTTCGTCGTTCTTTTGGTCCCTGTCTATGTACTCGCTGTAGGTGATGTTTGAAACAATGGAATACCAACTAGCTCGTACCCAAACCGTGCTGAAGATTTAAGCGATAATTATGCTTTACTTAATAACTGTCGACTTACATACAGAAATCTCATAGAATGCATCCGAAGTACCACGATTTCACCGCCAAGTCTCGCCACTTGCTGCTTCTTGAAACTTTCTCTGCCAATTTAAAGTTATAATTCCTACTTAAATCGCGAACAGCGTGCTAGATCACTACAAATCATGGTAATTTAATTTCCATCAATGTCTCACAACACATTCTGGCCAGTTGTCAGTCCCATTAAGTGCTTGAGGGCCGAAACCCGTCTGGACCAGTATCCTAGAACTTTTCCCTGTGCGAAAGGGCGGTTGTTTAGTTTTTCGAGCGTAGCCATCAAAAAGGTTCATTGAAGCGAAGGCACATACCCAGTGACCCAAGTTTACATGAGAGAGGTTCATTAAAGAGCACCACGCGCCCAGTAGCACATAACAAAGGGCCTGTGTTGGTGTGAAAGGTTCATCGGCACATACTCACACTCAGATACTTGGTAACACAAGTTGGTGCAGCAGCTATTTTCTTTTGAACGTAGTTCTCTCAGCACAGCAACCCAATGCTCGACTCGTTAAACCATGGACTATGCAGTCAATTAATTTGGTAGGAAAATTGAGACAAAGAAGCGGGCAAACACCGAAACACCGCCAAAAAGGCCTTAGGTATCGTAAAAAATGCTAATCGCATATATGTTTGTGGCCAGCAGTGCTGTTGGGCGGCACATTTCCTTTCCAGCTTTTGCACGTAAAATAAATGAATCAACAGTGAGGTCTCCTCACCAGAAAAACTTCGCTCCACACCAGGATCCCTGTTGTGTGACGTTGGCAGCCATCGCGCCATTGGAAGCCCCGCAGTGGAGCATCTGGATCCCCAAGCCAGACACTGCGACCCAAGTTGTGCAGGTATCGAAGGAAGAATCCCAGTAGGAATGACTTCCCCGTGCGAAAGCCGCCGGCCACTGACACGACCGCTATGGGCTTGTCCTTGACACGGTCATCCAGTAGAATGCGTTTCAACGAAACCTCGTCAAGTTCAAGGCGCTCTTCATTGATGCGGACGATTTGCAGTTCGTGGCCACTGCCAACTCCATCCGACCCAGAGCTCCTAAACATGTGACAGAGAATGCGTAGTAAGGAGATTAATAAAAGACATGAACGTTAATTTTGCACATTGTTTCCGCGACTCTGCATGGAAGTTTCTCAATAGGTAGTGCTGCATCAATGCGCTTAAATAGCCGTTATTGCTACCTCTCATTTCTACATGGAATGATATGTCTGAAACGGTTACTTAATGCTATTCTGAGAGCATCCTGCGGGCACTGCTTCCCGAGTTCAACTCTGCAGTTCATTAAAATTTCTTATCTTTGTTTTAGTTTCTTTAGTTGCTTTCATTTGCCTCACACTAGGTTGTTCACTATGTTCCACCTGCAGTAAGGCCTTGTTGGCACTGCAGGAAATTGTAAATAAATAAAATAAGAAAAGCAATAAAGGTGTCTTTGCACGGCCGAGTTGACTGGGCTAGCGTTTCCTGAACGACCATGAATTTCCCCATACAACCAACACAAGACGCGTGACTCAGCAACACTAAGTTATTCAGTGAGGACAACCGTGCCAAGCTCCTAACCACAGACTATGCACAAATCATCGATGATGCTTGTCACGTTGGGCGGATCGCCCGGCGCTTCTAGAAATCTATTTGATTTATTTAAAGAATAATGCACTTGAAGGTGTAGAAAGCATACATTTCTCGCCACGTGCTTCTATGCGTACTTTCCTGTCCATTATGCCACAATCACGCGAACACTTCTGTCGTGCCAATGCCAACTACTTCTTTGAGATTATCGCAGTGTTGATAATGATGGTGAATTCCATAATGGGGGATTGGCAAAGAAGTGCATGTTACATTTACAATAAATAATGGAAAAAAATACTGCATAACACGGCTGCACTATAGAGCACATGCACACGTACCAGTTTCCTTTACGCAAGAAATGCGGGAATTAAATGGGCCCATTTAGAGCCTTTCCTTAACCGCTTAAGAAAAGCTGCGCTTCACGTAGATTTTCCGAAAGGTGCGTTGGATCTGCGTAACTTTTTTATAATATGGAGCATTCTTCTCCGCGTTCAGACACTTTTTCTGTGCGTGCGCCTATCTCCTGGATGTTGTGGACCGATCCCGTTAATAATGACGACTAAAATTGTGTGCCTCGGGGCAACTGGGTATGTGTCACTGGGGCGACTAGGACGGGTGCATTGGCTTTTAGTTTGCTTTAAATATTATATCATTGGTATTACAAACATTTCTTCTCATTTATCAATATAGGCGCTACAGTCCGTAGTCTCTCCACAACCGTTTCGCTACACGATAGTTACATTTTTCTTACAGCCATTCTCTACAAATCATGAATGCTTCGCATTGCGTAGAGGTCAACTACAGTCCAATGTGCCAAATTTTAAGAATGAAAATATTTTAGATCCCATTGTCGGCGACCGTCAAGTGACCTTGAGCCAAAAGACTGAGCCGTTGTCCAGGTTCTCAAACGAGAACAACCGGGAAAGTTGCGAGAAGAAAACGAGATCATCCGGGCAACCAGACAAAATTTCGAAAATTCGCTCTCTGGCCCTCAACCTGTTGTACAGGAACGCATTAAATGTGCTAGTTACTGCCCGAAAAAGTTACAAAAAAGATTGCTTCCGAATTCTTCATTGTGTTTCTTCACATCACGCAAGCTGAAGTTTTATTTGTGATTTCCAATAGCGGCGTTCAAAAGGCAGATACAGAGCACCCTAGACTTGATTGGCATCTTTTGGCGTTGAGACAGGGTCGCCTGTTGAACGCGAGTGGTACGTGAGAGTTACGCGGTGAGGGTTTTGCGCCTCGTCCTTCGGAGATGGCGCCACGCTGCGTGACCAATCCGGCAACGTCCGGCGTGCTGCGGATGGCTGTTTGGCCGAGACTACAGTAGCAATGAGGTTGAGTTCAAAACAAGTTCGTATGCTGTGGTGTGCCGTTGCGAATGGGCATTATGCCCATTTTACGACTATGGCTACTATCATCTCTAGCCAATCTGCTTTGCCGGTAGCCATTTCAGGCTTACATCTACTCTCGATTACGGGGTAGCCATACTTTTTATGTGAAGCATATTACGAGAGCTCAACCCAGCTCCTCAGGCGCGGCGGTGTCGCCTTCAATGACCTTTGACCCCATGCCATACCACGTGACACCGTGACGTCATGACAGAGGAGAAACGGGGCTCTAACTCGCGGCGTCGCTCAACTCTCGCAAGATGGGCTGGGTGGGAATCGAACCAGGGTCTCCGGAGTGTGAGACGGAGACGCTACCACTGAGCCACGACTATTTTTTTTCTTTATTACCGACATGGCAACAAGGCTACAAAAATGAGCCACGAGTACGATGCTTCAAAGCGGTACAAAAGCGCCTCTAGTGAATTCGGTGTTGCCTTAGAAACGAGCTGTTTCTAAGGCTCAGGCGTGCGTCACTTGCTCAGGCGCACATTTCGTTGCCGCGCCGAACGCTGCGTTGCTCGACGCTCACCGCGTCCAATGCGGGGCGCGTAGTCGCTGGCGGGTCGACGGGAACGCTGTCGCGTTCCACTCTTGAAGGCGAAGCAGAGTAACGCATGAGTTGTTTCTTCGTCTAGCCGAACCAAATGTAGCCAAGCCACAGCAGTTCACCAGGCTAAACAGTGGTTCAACAACTAAAATAAAGGCTAGTATGCTTTGCATCCTGGGCTTAACCTTAGCTAAGCCACAGCCATTTTTTGTGTAAATGTGAGATCTGCTTTAATTAGTTGCCACATGTAACAACCTCCCGAATTATGCATAGACACCTTCGAAGAAAAACACGCAACAGAGTTATCCCTTGCTGCTTTCAGACAGACATGAAAGAAGGGGCTGGTTGTATTTGGACAACATACAAGGTCCGTCTAAATAGGTCGCGAAGCTTGGAGCGAAAAACGTGGCAGAACCTATCGCCAGCGATATCAGTCAGCGGTGAAAGATTGAAGCGCGACTTGGTGAGGGGTGACAAAGACTGAAATTAAAAAAAAACGCATCTGAAAAAAATGTTTGAATATTTTTAATTAGTATACTGTAATACAAGTAAATGTTCCGTTTTAAATATTTTTGCTGCAATAAAACAACAAATGTTAACTCTTTCAATTTCACAATTTATGAGTTCATTCTTGGTGATTCCTACCAACCAGTGATTCTGGCACAAGACTTGGAAAAACTGCAAACCAGCTCTAATGTCATGCGGAATGACGTTGTTCTCTCGAAAGCGGCAGTTTCATCCGAGTTTTTTTTTTATTTCCTTGCGTGTTTCTTCGAAGTGTGGCGTGCGCTTCACTTGAAATTTTGCGTGGCCTAGCGCACGGTATCCATTGGCGAAAGGCGGGAGTGCAGCGTTTCGTTAGAGTACAAGTTCACGCTGCGGCATCCGATGCGCTGTTTCTCGTCGTGACGACAAATGCGGAATGCTCTGCGAAGAAACGTCGCGCTATGTTCGTCCACTCTCCGTAACAAAGCCTCTGAGTGTCCGAAGGGCCGCAAAATTAGTAATTCGAATGTTTTCTAAATGATAGTGTGGGGAAACGTTTTCTTGTGTGGTAACTGTTGGATATGAACACATGGTGTTTCACAGAATTGCGAATGATTCTGTGAAAAGGTTTCGTATATGTTGCTATACATTACAACTGTGTGCTGGCCATAGTACTTTTCATCCATTGAAACATGTTTTGTTTGGTCAATTGATTGCATTATTCTAGACGAATAAAAATGGATTTGCTTTTAAAACCTCTGTGGCACTGTCATTTATTTCTATCCTATTCACTCGCCGTCTTGAGGAATCTACTGAAGCAACTGGCGTCAGTAACAGCCGGATTATGTTCACAGTAATACTGACACCATTCCTCTCATTCAATGACACACTGGCGCTTCAGATGACGTCAGTCGCAAGCTCGCCTCATCCTCAAAAGAAAAATAACTGCTGGCATAGCGCTGGATATGCCGGACGCTGAAGAAATTCCAACATCCGCACCAAGCAGCATAAGATCTTGACGTCGCTGCCATCTCTGGTTGTGGCGTCTTTTTTTTATTTTTTGCTCACTGTTAGTTCTCCCCCCGATACGTAGATGGCGGCTGCTGCAACGACCAACCATTTTCTTGACGTGTGGGCATATATGGGAGCTTCGCTACCAGCTTACATATACCTTACGGCGTATGCTTGCAGCAACAAAACAAGTACAATGCAAGACTTGACTGCGTAGAGCTCTCGTAGTGTGATCACCCTGTAACGCCGCTAGGCGGAGTTATTGCTACGATGATATCATTCAGACAAGCACGCGCAAAGTGTTTGCAGTACGCCGCACTTCACTGAGTGTCAAAACTTGCCTTTGAAGTTGTCGTTCCTTTTTCACCATTGGCCTTGCTGCATGAGCTCGTGAAAAAGGATTGCTTTGCCTGCAAAAAAAGAGTAAAACGTGGAGTGCAATTGAAGATTATTAACACAAAATAGCTGGGACATTGATATTTCGATTTACTGGACGTTTTCCACGTCACTTGTACAAAACATATCTGGCCAATCTCGAAGGACAAGCTCACCAAATGTAGAAAAGTAAACCTGGTGGTGTGTCTCGTTTGGAAGTGACTTCGCAGTCATTGGACAGGAGTGGAGTAAGTCTAAAAATGGAAAACTCTAATAATTTGAGGACAGGTAAAAGAAGTCGAGTAAGCTACGGCATTTGTTGGCTATCGGAGACAGGGTGAATCCAAAGCACGCAGTTCGTTCTGTTGAGGCGATTACGCACTATGGAAATTTCCGTACTAATGATTACTTCTCATTTAAAGATACACTCCCAAATTATTGCCTGACTGTGTGGCGCTAGAAAAAGGAAGCTTCGTTTCTCATAAGCACTCCTTTTCAGCAGCGCTGCAAGTTGTGCGAATTTACACGGTTCGGGAGGTCACTCGCAACATTTATTTAAATTTGGTGCAAGCTTTCAAACTTGTCAATTGTTAAGCTGCTGGTCTTCGGGTAGGAGTCCCATACAATAGTTGCTAGTTGAATAACAGGTCTTACGGAAGCTTTATAAATCAAAGCTTCACTCTAACGAGCGTTATTCCGTCACCCCACAAGAATTTGTTAGCCTTAGACAGAATTTCTGTGCTGGCACTCACTCTAATCCCATAGTAAGTACAGAACCCAAATACTGACGCCAATTACCTCTTATAATTTCATGGCTATTCATGCAATAAGAAGAATGATAAATGTACAGTCTTGGTCAAAAAAACTTGAACCCGCTGGGAACAGCAGGGGGAGCGGCTGCGCTCCGCTGTGGCGGCGCTGCCTCCGCCAGCGCGCGCCGCTGTTCGCTTGAGCCGAGGATAAAGAGGGCGAGGGAATCATGCCTCTGATTCACAAGCATTCTTTGACAACAGCGCTCGTCAGAAACTAGTGCGCCGTTCGTTCTGCCAGCTGCGGGGTCGTCTTGCGGCCGCCGTCGTACGGCGCTTCGTGCGAGTAAGTGCGCTCGCCTGGCCAAAACTGCCCGGCTTCCATACAGGGCATTACACTATAAAAATTGTCCTAATCATCGAAATTACCTATTACAATTTTACAAAGCTTTACTGGCCGCGAAATTGTGATTTCGCCGTGGCCGTGCTCCGAGGACGCACATGACGTCACAGCACGTTCCTCGTCGTTGCGTTCGCCTCCACTCGCTTTGCCAGCTGCGTCGCATGCCTGATAACATGTCGGAGGATTCAAAAGGAGAGCCCGCGTGCGCCGCAACCACAGTTGAGGTGGCAGTATGGACGGCGACAATTCTGATAAGCAGGAGGAGGCCTGGAATCGACATCGCAACGAGATGAAGAGGAAACGAATCGCCCAGGAAACAGACGGACAGTACGCCGAACGACTGGCTAAACGCCGCAACATAGCTAGACAAGCAGACTAACCTGGGCTTGCAATCAAGATTAACCAAGGCTAACCATGCGATGCCTTAGCTTTCGTTGCGTATATCCTGGCATAGCCGAGCTAAGCCACTGCCAATTTTTATCCTACACATTCAAAGGCGAGAGCCTTCACATTATACTTTTAGATAAACATTTTGAATGTGTTTCTAAGTGCGCTGAAAGCAAAAAATAAAATGTAAACTGACATCTCTCAGTGCTGTCTAGCATTGTTCCAGGTTTTCTTGTAATATGCGGGCGATTCAATCATTGTTCGTTGAGAAAAGACCAGAAGCACTAATTTCGACTACAAAGGCTCCCTTCAGAAAAAGTCGGTAACCACCCTTACAATATTTCAAATACATTGACCGCACTTCTCCACTAAGGAACGACCACACAAGTGCGTTTCGCGTTGAAGTTCTTTAATTCAACCCACAGTCAGACTATGAAAACATTTCGGGACTAAAAGACGTTTGGCCTGCCTGAGTAGCCAATTGAGTTTTTGAAAACTGCCCACTACCTCGCATTTTTTTATATCTTCGTGCACACTGCCTCATTGCCGTTAGGGCCCACTTTCATGCATACGTAAGTTCATCCCGTTTGCATTGGGCATCACGCGTTTGAATCGCGTAAAGTCTACCAGGGCCGCGACATTATTGGATTCCCGCACAGTGAAGGCGTCACACCGGTGGTGCTGTCGCTGTCACGGGTTCACTGGAAGAACTATTTTGGATATAGTTTACTGAGCTATCGTTCATCTCTACGAGAAAGGGCTTCACAAGCAGTTTTTCAAAAAATGGGTTATATGTAGCGTCCTTTCAACCAGAGACCATGGCTAGTTTACAGTCAAACACATAGGCAAGCTGCGATTGTTCGGGGCAAACACAGACCAAGCCACACTCAATGCCTTGAAGGCATGCTCGCCCCTGTGATTTCGTCGAGAGATGCAGGGACCACCCTGAATCTTATGCTTTCTTGATTAATTGGCTACTTGTGACATTCATGATTACAAATACGAGATGCCATTGTGACAAATTATTTATTATATCACTCAGCTGCGGAAGTCAGATCTTAGCTGCGATCCTCGCAAGGTGCCCACATGCGCAGGGCTATTCATAGCGTTGTTCCTTTAATTTGGTTCCGGAAAACATTAACTGATGATTACGATAAATTTGAGCGTATCGCATTTGACAGCGGTCGCCAGACGCCCCCGCCCGCTCATCCAGAACACGCTGCAAACTGTATGATAGTCGGTCGGGTAGCTTCCGCTTGGCCACCGTCGCGTTCGCGCCGCGCTTGCCGCATTAGTTTTTCACGAGCACTGTTATCAAAGGATGCTGGAGAGTAAGAGACATGCTTCCCTCGCCCTCTTTAGTCTCGGCTCGAGCGAGCAGCGGCGCGTGTCGACGGTGGCAGCGCCGCGATAGACGACCGCACGCCAAGTTTCATCCTAGACTCCAGCGCTCGTTTCTCCCCTGGCGGAGCGATTTCATCTCCAACGGGTGTAGGTTTCCGTCGCCGCTTCCCTTCGCGGTCGCGCCCGCGTTCAGTTCGCGCTGCGCGCGAAACGTCTCTTGTTTGCGACGGCGCCTCTTCGGATGACCGGAAAATATTATTGTGTTGTTAACTGTCACGACAGCAATGTAAACATGAAAGGGTTGATGCCACCAGTGAAATTCTGCCGATTCACAAGAAAATGGTACGAAAGAAGCAGACGACAGACATGGATTACTGCGGTGCGCCGAGCGAAGTAAACAACTGGCAAACGAAGCGAGCTCGTTCATTGATCACTCCTGAGTGTATGACGGTTTCTATATGTAACCCACGTGAATTTAATAATTACTCGTTACATAATCCTTTTATTCATATAAAAACTTTAAGTTCAACGAGCGCTTGTCCTGTCTTCTTTCTCGTGTTTCGTTTGTGTGTGCGCTGCCGAAGAATGGAAACCACGTCTGTTGTATGCGCTAGCAGTGGCCGAAGTTCACGCGTGCCGAGAAATTGAATATGTGCATGATGCATTGAACATGACCGTAGTTCATTCCCGCTTAACCACTGCACCGATCGATCGGGTTACTGGTCGATACACACCCGCGTCTTGGTCGCGCCGGCATTGCTGAAGCAGGAATGATTAATAATTCTTTCAACTTCCGTCTCTTGAGTACTGTTAAAAAATGGCCAAGCTGTCTACATTGCTGCCTCTATTCCATATTGTAGGGCACGTACTAGTTAAAGTTGTGTGCGCATGTCGTACTTGTGCTATGCAGCGATATATCTTGTTTATTTCCGCACAGTGTCGATAGAAGTCCGTTGTCGCCATCGGAGACAACACGGATTTGTAGCAAACATAATGTGAGAAACTGCAAAAATGACTTTAGCTCGTAGGTGCCGTATGTATGTGCCGCATCGTATGTGCTGATGATTTTGCCGGCGGCACATACGATGTCGTTTCCAATTACCTGCTCAGCGTCACTTAGATGGTTAAGCAGACGCTGCCCTTTCGCCGCATTGCAGCCATAAAAATAATCGTCAAGCGTACCGACCTTCTTAAAGGCAAATATAGCGTGTGCAGTTTGTTTCACACTAAGGGGAAAACTCGGAACGTATTGCATCGCGATGCGCCAAGCAATGGAGTCGTGCGGCGGCAGCAGCTTGAGCAGGCGCACACGCTTGAGGGGCGGTGTCGTGATCTGCGTCGTCTGCTACGGCAGCGCGCGCTGGCCGCATTTTCGAGAAGCGTGGTACTGCCAGGGGCAGTGCACCGATTTCATCGGTATTGCGGGAACTGTGCTGATATTCTTTACTAAACGTTGTGCGTCGCCAAACTCTGATCCTTCATTGGCGATAATGGAGTTCCACAAACTTCTTTTGACAGCATAGTCCATTTGTTCTTTCGAAAGGCCGGAGTACTGAGCGTTTGCACGTATATTTCTTCACTGTGTGTGCTACCGTAATGAGCAGCGACAAAACGCACCAAGATGTGCGCGCAACGTGCTCAGTCTTTGTTTGAGTCGAAAGGAAAACAAAGCACTCAACAATAGGAGTCGAACACGATGAAACAAACGGACATGATTAAATGGAAGTTTTAGGTTCAGACAATGAGCTGGAAGTGATTTTTCTCGACAGTCATTCGCTACACCAGACAGACCCTGTCCGCCGGTGGGGAATTGGACACGTCACGCTCGTAACTTCAGTTAGTATCTCGTCATGTCCCCAGCGGCAGCGATGACAGCGCTCATCCTGGAAGGCAGTGAAGTGTAGAATTACTTGATCAGGGATGTGTTCATTCGCAGCACGTCTCAGTCGCTGACGATGGTGGATCGAAGCCTATCCTCGGGCGACTGATAGAGGGGATGTTGCGCCAGCAATACTTTCAACGAGGCCCAGACATTTTAAATGATGTTGGCGCCCGGGGATTGAGGGGGCCGCTCCAAGAGAGTGACTGTGCGCTCTTCTAGCAGTTCTTGCACAGCACGAGCAGTGTGGATCGGCGTCCTATCACGTTAGAATATATAGTCGCCTTCCAGAAACGGGCCGTCAAGAATGTATGGAATCAGTACGTCGTCTATGACTGCCCTGCAGCGATGAACTTACATTAGAGGCGTATGAGTGGGCGTCGCGCAACGCTTAGCAAAGAATACCGGCTCATTTCACGCAGTAACGATGTGATCGGCGCCCTGCACCTGACAGTAGAATGTTTCCCGACAATGCAGCCAGCGCGCGCCGCCGTAGCAGACGACGCCGTTCAAGATCCCGCCCCACGAGCATCTGCGCGAGCTGCCGCCGCCGCCTGACTCAAGCGCGAGCCGCATCGCGATGCAATGCGCTTCGAGTTTTCCCCTAAATGTGAAACAGACTGTACACCGCCCTTTGAAGGAAATGTCCACGCGCACACACGTAGGCACACACCGCGCGCGGCACGAAACGTGCCCAAACACGCGCAGTGCAGGAGGCAATCAAGGCGGCGCGAACGAGAGATAGGAGAGGGGTACCACCCGCTAATAGAATTTTGCTTCGCATGCGGCGCTCTCAACGCCGGCGCAGCAGCGCCGCTCTCGGTGCCGTTCTTGTCTATAGCGGGGCGCAGCTGCTCCCAAGCCGTTAACAGCGGGTTCAAGTTTTTCGACCTAGACTGTACCTTTACTTTTAAATGCTAAGCATTTCTTGGCGAATATATTCCACTCTGACAGTATCAATCAATCTGTCTGATGGCCTACGTCTTGGTGCTCTCATTGTCGTCTCGTTAGCTAGGTATGTACCGATATTGGCATAGTATGACAAGAGCGTATGACGAAAATAAACGATTGGTCATGCATGACATGAATATCGTGACATTGAGTCATGTAGGTCATAGAACAGCCGCCTATGTTTTGGTGCTCTCATAGTCGTTTCATTAACTTGGTAGGCTCCCCACACATTATTTCGCATAACATCGATTCCCACAGGACGTGCGATCCGCCTTCTTTTTGATTTATTAGAACTCAGCTTAGCAGGACTCTTTGAGGAACTATCAGATATTGTTCGGGATATCATTGGCGTTAGCGAGAATAAAAAACTGGTAAGCTTATACAATGCTGAGCAGGATGCGTTGTTGGGCAAGTTGGTTCATTGTAATTGGGAACATTGGTTGCGCTTACTAGACAATCACATGAAAGAAGACAGGACAGGCGCAAACTAACAACTGAGGTTTATTCGAGAAAAAACACTTATATATCACACAATGCCAGCGCAGGCGCTTCAGGGTATCAGCAGCATAATCAGAAAAAACCCAATGGCGTGGCTTACCTAAACATACTATCTAAGAAACGTGCCTCCCTATTGTAGAGCATGACCGATGTGTCACTGATGCATGCTTGTCCCTGCAGGCCTCTGCTCGACCAAGTTAAGATCCTGCGCAAGTGCCATAACGACAAAGCACGAGAACTTCTTGAATCATATTACATAAAAAAGAAGGGACAAGCATGCATCAGTGACACATCGGTCATGCTCTACAATAGGGAGGCACGTTTCTTAGATAGTATGTTTAGGTAAGCCACGCCATTGGGTTTTTTCTGATTATGCTGCTGATACAATGCTGACTAACGGCCATGCCCTCTGCTATAGAGGTCTCCCAGATAAGAAGCAATACGGGGTAGGATTCCTAACCAATAAGGACATAGCGGACAACATTGACGAATTCTACAGCATTAATGAGAGGGTAGAAGTAGTCGTAATCAAACTTTATAAGAGGTATAGACTAAATGTAGTACAAGTATACGCTCCAACATCCAGTCACGATGACGTTGAATTAGCGATGACAAAAGTGTGAACTCAGTAAACTGTAGTAATGGGAAAATTCAATGCAAAAGTGGGGAAAAGGCCGGCTGGTGAACAAGCAAATGGCAACTATGCCATCGATTCTAGGAACACTATAGGAGAAATGCTGGTAGAATTCGCAGAAAGGTATAAGCTGCCAATAATGAACACGTTGTTCAGGAAGCCTAGCTACAGAAAGCGGACCTTGAAAAGCCCTAATTGTGAAACAAGAAATGAAATTGATTCCGTATTTTCTGCCGGTCCCAGCATAGTGCAGGATGTAGAAGTGATGGGTAGGATGAAGGTGCAGTGATCATAGGTTAGTGATGGCTAGGATTCACCTCAGTTTGAAGAGAGAAAGAGTGAATTTGGTAAAGAAGGAACAGGTCAACCTAGAGGCCGTAAGGGTAAAAGCAGAAAAATTCAGGCTGGTGCTTGCAAACAAATATACAGCCTTAGAACAGAGAAATGAAGATCGTATAGAGGTAATGAATGAAACCCTAAATAGGCTGGCTTCGAAGGTAGCAATTGAAGTGGGATGCAAGGCACCAAGGCAACCAGTGGGCAAACTTTCCCAAGTAACAAAGGACCTAATAAAGAAACGACAAAGAATGAAAGTGTCCAACTAAAGAGACAGGCTCATTAGCTTACTCCCTGTATGATAGAAAATATTCACAAAGATAATCCCCAGTAGAATAAGGGCAACATTGGACTTTAGTCAACCAAGTGAACAGGCAGGTTTCAGGAAGGGATACTCTACAATAGATCACATCCGTGTCATCAATCAGATAATCGAGAAATTCGCAGTGTACAATCAGCCTCTCTATATGGTTTTCATAGATTACGAAAATGCTTTTGATTCAGTAGCGATACCAGCAGTCTTAGAGGAATTACGTAGTCAAGGAGTACCGACCACTTACATAAATATCTTGGAAAATATATACAAAGATTCTACAGCTACCTTAATTCTACACAAGGAAAGTAAGAAGATACCTATAAAGAAAGGGGTCCGACAGGGAGACACAATCTCCACAATGCTATTCACTGCTTGCTTGGAAGAAGTATTCAAGCTATTAAACTGGGAAGGCTTAGTAGTAAGGAACGACGGCGAATATATCAGCAACCTTCGCCTTGCCGATGACATTGTTCTCTTCAGCAACACTGCAGACGACTTACAACGAATAATTGAGGACGTTAAGAGAAAGAGTGCAAGAATGAGGTTGACGATTAATATGCAGAGCAGAGAGATAATAATGAATAACCGGGCAAGGAGACAAGAGTTCAGGATCACCAGCCAGCCCCTAGAGTCTTCACAGGGAACCTTTATCACGAGAAGGAAATTTCTAGAAGAATAAAAATGAGCTTGTCGCAGGCGTTGTCAGCTCCTGACTGGAAGATTACCATTATCGCTGATTACCATTATCGCCGGTATAATCAGTGGATTTTACCGGTGCTGACATATGGGGCAAAGACTTGGAGACTGACAAAAAAGCTTGAGAACAAGTTATGGACCGCGTAAAGAGCGATGGAACGAAAAATGCTGGGCATAACGTTGAGAGACAGAAATGAAGTGGTTTGGATCAGAGAGCAAACGGGTATAGCCGATATTCTAATGGATATTAAGAGTAAAAATGGAGCTGGGTAGGTCATATAATGTGCAGGTTAGATAACCGTTGGACCATTAGGGTTATAAGATAGGTACCAAGAGAAGGGAAGCGCAGTAGAGGATGGCAGAAGACTAGGTAGTGCAATGAAATTTGAAAATTCGCAGGTGCTAGTTGGAATCGGTTGGCGCTGGACAGGTGTGATTGGAGATCGCAGACAGAGGCCTTCGGATTGCAGTGGCATTAAGATAGGCTCGTGATGATGATGATGAAGTTTTTTTCGTATAGCCATTTGGAAAGTCTAGTTTCTTGCAGATTACGTGATCACCTAAAAAAAAGTCATAAAAGTTTAAATAAATTGTACTAAAAGAACCAAAAGCAAAAGAGGTCCAAAAGCACATTCATAGGGTACACCAGAGGGCGCAGCACAATAAATCGTTTTCCGCTGTTCTAGTTCGAACTGCTGTTTACTTTTACAATAAATGTGGACTGCTTTGCAACCGATGAATATCTGAAAGTGGAGTCAATTTTACTAGCACCCTAATGAGGAATAACTTCAGAATCACAATCAGTTTTATTGTGACAATAACAAACATCGACAGAATATTTATATGCAAGAGGAGGTCCCGAAGTCAAGGACTGCAATGAGACCTGGTTTCCAAATTAAACATTAAAAAGGAATGCAACAGTTGTAACAATTCGTTAACAAGAAACAATTAAATTTATTTATTTATGTATTTATTTATTTATATATTTGTTCACTTATTCATTTATTTCTGCACAATACTTTAGAGGCCCATTCAAGAGCATTGAGTGAGGGGAACCGGTAATTACATGACAGAAAAATAGCTAAGTGCAACATCGTTATACAACATTAACACACAACCAATTCAGAACATCACGGAATGTTTGACGATTAGAGATGGATGCACTGTGATCCGGAAGACCGTTGATTAAATGCGATGAGTTAAATGCCGGAGTCTGACCATGAATGCGCATGAAACAAAGTACGTTGTGAAGGCGTCGACATGTGCGCACAGGAGCATGACGCGGCAAATAGTGAAAGTTATCACTATAAGTTTACCTGTGAAACAGACATAAAAGAGCAATGACATGATGACGTGGCGATCTTCCAATGGCTGAAATGCCAGGTCTTGTTTTATTGGAGTAATGCTTGAATGATACTCGTAGTTGCCAGAGATGAATTTGGCTGCCCTTTGAGAAGGGCTTCAAGCATGCGGATTAGATAATCTTGATATGGTGTCCCTGTAGATGAAGCGTATTCTAGTTGTGGGTGAACATAACTAAGATATGCTAGTTTTCGTACATTAGAAGGCGCGTTGCGCACGGTTCTACGCAGGTAGCCGAAGGATTGAGAAGCTTTGGATGTGACAGCTGCTACATGCTTTGTGCAAGATAAGTCCGATGAAACGTAAACGCCGAGATATTTGTACGATGGGTGCAATTGAAACTACAGTATTATTAATCGAATAGTGAAGCACTGAGTTAGAGTACTTTCGACTAAACGAGATTGGCTTGCATTTGGAGGCGATAAGGGACATCTGCCAAATTCCGCACAATCTATAGTTTAATTCAAGGTCATTTTGGAGAGCAGAATGATCATAGAAATATTTAATATTGTGGTAGATGACACAGTCGTGAGCGAACAACCTAACTGATGATGAAAGGTTAGCCAGCAAGTCGCCGATGTATATTAATAGTAATGGGACCTAGCACACAGCCTTGGGGGCACCGGACGTGACGTCGCAAAGTCTATGGGAAATGTTGTCGATCACTGTAAATTGCTGACGCGAAGACAAGAAGTTACATGGCCAAGACAATCTTAATAAATCAATACAAAGGGCACACAATTGGGAAATCAAGTGGCAATGAGGTACATTATAGAACGCCTTAGTGAAATCAAGAAAGAGTCGATCGGTTTGATTGTTAGTGTTCATGTTAAAGTCAAGGTCGTCGTGAATTCGAATAACTGCGTGTCGCATGAGTATCCTCTTCTGAAGCCATGCTGATTAGAGAAATAAACGTTATTTGATTCTAGGTGACTGTAGATCTGAGAAGCTATAATATTTTCGAGTAATTTGCGGCATATGCATGTTAGTGAAATGGGTCGATAATTACAAGGCGAGTGCTCGTCACCGTATTTAAATGGGGGAACTACCTTGCCAATCTTTCAGTCCTTGGGCAGCTCACCTGATGATAAAAACTGGTTAAAGAGGAGACACAAAAAGGGAAATATAAGTAATATTCTTCAGTTTTTTAGAGTTGATGTGATCAACGCCAGGTGAAGTAGAATCCTTTGATATTCGTGATGAGGTTCGTGATAGCTTCGGCAGTGATGCTGATTGCAGCCATGAAAGGGAAGGGTTGTTCCGGAACAAATGGCACATTGGAACAATCTTTCTGTATAAAAACAGGCGAGAAATATGAATTGAAAGCAACCGCAGAATCATAATCAGAAAGCGGAGTTTGTTTAGCATCGTGTATTGTGATACGATTAGTAGACTTACTACAGGGATAAATTATTTGCCAGAACTTTTTACGATTATTTCTAATAAGTGAGGCCAAGTCCTGCCAATACTATTTCATCTTGACTGCACCTAATGCTTTAAAGTAAGCTTGTAAGCAATCCTTGTATAGCGTACATAGCGTAATTAGGGAAATGCATGAATAATGAACATGTAAATGCGTGCCATTACATAACCTTGCTAAATACTTACACAACCTAGGAGTATAAATAACATACGACATACTTAAATTACCGGGAAAATAAATACATATGCATAATAAACACATCAAACAGCAGCTATATGCTAACACGATGCAAGGGAAATGAATTGGCCCATCGAATAATACTTATTAATTACAAGTTAACTTAGCATCTGCAGAGGGCAGAATACATTCAAGTTTCTTAAATTCATGCGCCTTACATGCTTTATATGCAGTCGTAGAACGTTACAAAAAGCTACGGGTGAAAAATGGAGATTCTGCTTGCCATAATTAGTATATGCCTTGGGTGTGACGAAGTTCCTATTTAATATGAACCCGGCAAACGGATTTTACCAGAGGACACTGTCGTATAAGGTAACAGTATCTTGTGCTATTGAATCGTCTTACCAAATTCTTAAGCATGGTTATAATAATGAGCTTGCCAACTTGCCACCACAATTTGGTTTCCTTACACAGCAACTAACCTAGCTAAACTTGAAGCCGTACAAAGAAAAGCCGCAAGGTTAATTCATAGCAAATATCGTTCTACGGACACACCTTCGCGTCTCTTAGCTTCCTCAGGCCTCAACACATTGTCGACGGCAGCAAAACAAGGTCGACTAAAATTCCTGTTTCAAATTCTGCACTGTCAGTATAATATTGATATCACCCAGTACATTTCATATTCGCAATCTAGAATAACACGGCATCAACACGAGCATACGCTAACCGAGTATTCCTTTCCTAATGACGCATTCAGGTACTCATTCTTTGCTCAGGTAATCAGAAAATGGGATGAACTTAACTCGTCATTAATAGCGACAAACTCTTTATCCCTGTTCGTTTCACAGCTGGAGCTCATCACAATAGATTATTAACGACTTCTAATGTTTGTTCCCTATTCTCTTTATGTTAAACTGTCACCACTTAGAAAAAAATTGTATGCACTTGTTTGTTCCCAAATATTTCACGTTTTTGCTTTGTCTATGATGTGCCCCGGTTGTTCATTTTATTCTACGTTGTTTAGTGTTCTACTGCATACCTTGTGGGGATGCGCGACCCTCGCGCCTCCCCTTACGTATTTCCCGCATAGCGCGTCTCCTGTAGTGCGGCTTCGCCGCACACGCGGCGGTCCGAGTGGTACAGGCGCAGTCCGAGAGATGGCGCTAGTGTTGCGCGGCTGCGGGGTTACCCTCGGCGGGAGAGACGAGGCGCGCTCTCTTGGGTTCGAGGAGGGAGCGAGACGTGCAGTGATGCCACGGCTGCTGATTTATCAGTAGATCTACTGATTTTTAAAATTTTCTGCTGATTCAGTGATAAAGCGCTGGAATCTGCTGATTTTCTTGCTTTTCTACTGAAACGAAAGCGGAATCTGCAACTTTTTCAGTACAGAGGAAGGATGGATGGATGGTTATAGAGGAATACAGAGGCTATATTAATGTGATGCCACCTAGCGAGACAAAAAAAAAAAACGTGGTTGGCTTCGGAGTTAAAATACATTCTTGCGTCTCCAGACTCTCAAACGTGGCGCTAACTCTGTCTTTGAGCAAAGTGGGGAAAAGGCGTAGAGTTTCTATGCTCTATGGGAAAAGGTGAGGCGGTGAATTTGTGAAAGTGGGTGCATACCGAACCCCACAACTATGAAACCACCACTATCATCATCATCATGACCAACCTATTTTTATGTGCACTGCAGCACGGAGGCCTCTCCCAGCGATCTCCAATTACCCCTGTCTAAAGCTTTCAGGTACTAACTACTATCTGATGCCTTTGAATAGGCCATCGGAGGGCTTCACTGTTTTTAAATTCGTGCTTGACAATGGCTCTCTGGATCCCTGGGTTTTTCAATAGTATCGCTAAGAATCTCGGGATCAATTTTTGTACTATTTCCTGGAAGCTACAATACTTCAACAGAGTACTAATATAAGCGCTGAATTCGTGGGCTCATAAACTGAGTGCAAAAATTGAAATTAAAAAATCTACTGATTTCTACTGATTTTTCGCGAAAAAATCTACTACTATTTTTTAATGTGTCGTGGCAACACTGGAGACGTGCCGCGCCGCACGTGCAGCGGCCCTCTTTCCCTGCGGGTCGGGCGTGGCGGGGGACGACTCCCGCGTGCGTGCCGACCGATGCTTCGGCGAGACCGCCTCGCGTGGCCGCCTTCGAACGCGCCACGATTCGCGTGACCATACACGCGAACGGCCAGGCGTTGGGATCCAGCATGGGGCGAACATATTCGCTCGCTTCCGGTCGCGGTAAGTCGGACTTCTAGATTTGTCGCGCGCCCATCGGCATGTTTTGTGTATAGCAACTCGGCTAGCAGGCATTGATGTATGAAAGGTGCAATAAATGCCCTTGCGACTGTTTGCACTACTGTGTTGTCGTTCCTTTGTCCCAAGAGTACGGTGTGAGATATCCCACATCAGACCCCACATCTGGCTGCCCAACGTGGACCTCTTGGGGCATCGGACGATAATTTTAAGTGTTGCTTCTTTCGAGACTTTTGTTTGAACCGAAGCGTAGGCCTAGCGTGGATTTTGATCGCTAGCGTCAGCGGCGTGCTTTCTTGAGCGAGGCGGCGATGGCTGTAGTGTGTTTGAACATGTCAACTTACTAAGCCTTTTCGCAAGTGTTTTTTTTAATGGCATTCGTTGGTACGAGAGCCACGTGGTCTGCATCCTGGGAGAGCGAGGCTGAGCGCCCGCGGAGCAGTGGCAAGCCTGAAGCGAGTGAGTACGGAAGCCTCGTGGGTGGTCCGAATTTCTTATGTAAATAGCTTCTCCTATCTCTTTGACTCGGATGAAGTCGCGGCTCTGGGAGCCGGGTGCCCGCGGGCCACGGGTGCCACTACGGGCTGACTGGTATTGCGGCCTGGCACCGGGCGCTCCGACACCGTCTGGGACGGTGGGCGCCGTCAACTCGGATGCTGTGTGCACCGAGCGGAGTAGGACCACCTCACAGAGCTGACGTCTCCTCGCGGCTGCCTGTTTTGCGCCCATTTTGGGTGTTGTTTTTGGATGCCGGTTGTTGTCAGAGAGCGACGCTTTAGGCCTAAGGCTTTACGAAGCTGCCTGTCGCACGTAGAGGGACACAACCGGGTGGACCGTGGCGTTGAGGCGTTGCAATTTGCTTCTCTCATTCTATTTAGCCTCGCACGAATTGAAATTGCTCGTTCGACTCAAGAAAGCGAGCTTCGTTCACGTGAACTTAGCATCTGAGTTGCTGCCCGATCTTTTGCTAGCCGAGTTGAACATCGTACCACGTGGGCGATACGCATGCAGACTTCCTCTCCCTTGCACTACTTTAGTGTTTGCCGAGTGTGTTCAGTTTACGCAGTGTGATTGGAGTCACTCCTGGTTTGCCGTCACCTGCACATCGTCTGCGCTGCTGCCCCGGACTACGATCGAGCCACCCCGGGCGATGGTGATGATGTGGCCAGTTCGGCGCGGTGACTTCGGCGGCCTCCTGTATCCAGCTCACAACCCTCGGCGGCGGACAAAAGAGCCGGCGGTCACCGACAGCTACTGCGGCTCCCGCCAGCAGGGCGCGTCGGCGCGAGCGACGCTTGCTCGTACCGACTACTGCGTCGTCGTCACCGGAGTCCTGGCTTGGGATCGTGCCGTCGAGGCTGCAAAGCTGCTGCTGTGACCGGCGGACGCCAGCGGTGCACCCAGGGACAATGTCGGCTCACATGTTATGGACAGCGTGTGGACATTTATTCGGCGCGGCTACTGTTACATGTACTACCTTGTCGCGAAGCGCGCGTTGATGTGAGACCGAGTGACATGTTTCGCCGGAATATGTAGTGATTTAAGGTTGGGGGGATGTGGGGAGGCGCGACCCTCGCGCCTCCCCTGATGTTTTTCCCGCATAGCGCGTCTCCTGTAGTGCGGCTTCGCCGCACACGCAGCAGTCCGAGTGGTACAGGCGCAGTCCGAGAGATGGCGCTAGTGTTGCGCGGCTGCGGGGTTACCCTCGGCGGGAGAGACAAGGCGCGCTCTCTTGGGTTCCAGACAGCGAGCGGTACAGACGTGCTTGCACGCGCAGCAACTCTCTTCCCCGGCGGGTCGCCGAAGCAGCGCGGACATCCCGCGCGCGCGGCGACCGATGCATATGCGAGACCGCCTCGCGTGGCCGCCTTCGAACGCGCCACGATTCGCGTGACTATACACGCGAACGACCAGGCGTTGGGATCCAGCATGGAGCGAACACATTCGCTCGCTTCCGGTCGCGGTAAGTCGGACTTCTAGATTTGTCGCGCGCCCATCGGCATGTTTTGTGGATAGCAACTCGGCTAGCAGGCACTGATGTATGAAAGGTGCAATAAATGCCCTTGTGACTGTTTGCACTACTGTGTTGTCGTTCCTTTGTGCCAAGAGTACGGTGGGAGATATCCCGCATGAGACCCCACAACCTTATCTTTATTATTTTGTTGAATATCGTTGCTTTTTCATTCTTTGTGTAGCTCGCACGTGTATTTATGTACGGAAAAGAAATTCTTCATGCCCATCTGCTAGGCTCTCGGCTGAGAGCGGCAGTATTGTAAAATAAATAAATAAAAGAATGCGGTTTGTAATAGATACGAGGCATTGGAGTTGTATGGACTAAATCTAGATGTCTTAATATCCTGACTCTGTAAGATTTGCAATGTGTGTACCTAGGTTACGTATGCGTTTCTGCTGCAAATAATGCAATAAGTAATGTGCATTTTTTGTTTTATTTTAAACAATTTTACCAGTGCCTTTGAAAAATATCAGTTTCGCCGCGAATGTTTACTGAATGAGAACTGTCCAGAAGTTTTAATATCTAAGTCGCTGTGCCTAATCCTTTAGGCAAGCCATTAAAAATGAGTTCTTGTTATCGAGGTGCTACATCAACTGGTCTTCAATGAACGCAGCAAGTGTTTCGAGACAATAAATACGAGTCACTTGGGGCGTTCTATTATCGAACAGATCGCTCGATAATTGCTAACCGCTAAAAGCAGGGTGACATTTGTGTAAAGATAAAACTTTGTTCCTTCCATGAGAAGAGAAAACCACTGTAGATGGGCGATTACAACATAACGGCTAGATAGCTTAAGACTCATTCAGCGTGAAAGCACAAAAATGCATGAGGGAATTCACCTGCTCTTTGACATCCGTTTGTTTTTTATAAACAGCAGATAATTCAAGACATCGTATTCAGTAATCTGTTTAGTCGACATGAAACCTATCGTGAGTCAAATAAAATCATGCGCTGCATCATTATGCGAAAGGGCAATTCCTTGCGTTTTGCTGCGCTTTGAGGCTAACCAAATTGCAAGATATATAACCATGTCGTTAAATGTTCCACAATCTGTCAGTACTGCAAGATGATCGGTGAATATATAGAAGCGGTTCGAATTTCTGATCGAAAATTTCAATCCCTTCTTCAATATGGTTGGTAGCAACTTTATTTGTAGCCCTGCAGAGCTGTCGCCGACGGGGCGTTGGGTCTCCCCCGTGGGGACGTTAAGTTCTTGCCTCGCCACCGCCTCACGGGCCTGCTGGACGGCCCAGAGTTGGTCGCCGAGGTTGTGCAATCCCGTTTTCAATCACTGATGAATTATCAGCAGAGTCAAAGTCAGTCAGAATTCCTTTGTGATGTTTGCATGACAAATACATGGACATAATTAAATGCATGCAGGGATACATACATACTAAGCAGCGACCAAGAAAAGCATACGTAAAGGAAACACACGTGCCTGCGTAGCCCTACCAAACTTACTTATACTGTCGTGAAAAACACAGCCCTATTCTCACAACGTAAAAAACGCTGTCACCTACAGATTGGACGCTAATCACGTCACAGAAAAGGAAGGAAAAACCTCAAAACTTACCCGGACGTTATATATTTTCGTTCGAACACCCCTTGGTATCTCCTCTCTCATGGACGACTGGTTGCACAATAGGTGATCTAGTTGTTCAGAAACAGCAGATATGGCTCCGAACAGCGGCTAACGGGGAAACATGAGGTGCCCAGAACGGAATTCAAATCAGGAGAGTCTGTTGGTCGCAGTTGGGCTATGCTCGCACAAAGCAGCCCAGTACCTGCCCTTCGTTGGCACAAACCGCGGCTCAGACAATGTCGGCGACACTCTGCCCTCCGCTCAGCGCGTTCCGATGCGGGGCATGGTCGCGGTGCACTTTCTGAACCCTCGCTTCGCAAGGAAGGGTGGACCCTTTCACGGACCTCCTCAGCTTTCAGACACTGGCTCCTCTCCGGCAGCCGGGTCTTCCCTCCCTCTCCCGCGACCAGCGTTTTCACTCTCTCCCTAGACTGCCACTGCTCATTCGCGTCGCGGGATGCTCGCAATAGGTCTGGCGTGGTGCAATAGGTGTGCAAGAGGGCGAATCAGTTTTCCTCGCTGGCGGCGGAAGTCCGCGTCCGCCCCTGGAACCCGCGGCCTATCGACAACATCCTCCAGAGGCGAGATGCCTTCGATACCCTCACGTGTACAAACGTCGGTGCCTAAGACTCTGCCACTTTGCTTCTGGCTCCTTTTCCGCTGGTCGATGGGACAGGCTCTTTCGTTCGCCCTGTTTCAGGAAATTTGTCGCCGAGGGTTTGCTCGAGTGTCTCGCCAGCATCCGTGAGCCACAATATTTTCGTTTCTCCTCTCAGAATCACGACGATAGCACCATTTGCCAGTTACTTTCGGTGTACAAAAAGTATCGTACTGGAACCATTCTTATTTTTTTAATAATGATATTGTAAACGCTGTTATTGAACCAGTACAAGTTCGTTTATTTGCAGGTGACTACATTTTGTTTAAAGAGACTGCTTGCCAAAAGGACGCGGAACTGTTGAATACTAACCTTCATAACATTTATTCGTGGTGTAAACAATGGGGCATGAAGCTGAAGGAAGAAAAAAACAGTATACATGCAGATAACCAAGACAACAAATAGGTGGATGTTTTCCTAGCCTTCCTACGCATCCTGTCGTTGAAATAAATTATATAAATATTTGGGCGTGACAATAAATAACAACCTACGTTGCAATTTTCATATCTCTACTGTACGTGCTACATCATTTCGTAATGTCTGTAGTCTGCTTCATTAACTAAAACGAGCACCCCCGGAAGGAAAGCTTCGCGCACTCTAATTAGGTCGGCAATGGAATACACGTGCACTGTGTTGGAATCCACAAATTAAGCATACTGTTAATGCACTAGAAATAATTCAACGGAAAGCAGATAGGTTTATTTTTTCTGTGTACCGCATAGCCGAATCACCAACAACTATCATACACAATCGTGGTATACAGACATTACAACTCAGGAGCAGCACATGTTAGCCTATAAAATTACAGGACCCTCCAGCTGGCACCAGTTTTGTTGGGGAGTTGGAGTGTTTGACACCACTATTGTTAAGTGTAACAAAAAAAGCCCACACATGAGTTCGGCGCATGATGCACGTACTTTATATCCGAAAACATCAAGAATAGACAGAAAGACAGACAAAGAACTTTATTAATGGTCCTGAGGAACCGGCGTTAAGGTACCTCCTTTTTCAGGGAGTCCCTGTAGCGGTCGCGGGCCGCACCCACGTCGGGGTCGGAAAATCGTGGTCCTCCGCCCGGTCGCAGGCCTTCCGGACAGCTCGTAGTTGCTCTGAGAGGTCGCCGCTCTTAAGGGATGCCTCCCAATCTGTTAGAGTGGTTAGCGATGAGCTGCGTAACGCAGGGCATTGCCAGAGCATATGGGATAAGGAGCAGTACGCCTCCCCACAGTCTGGACAGTGGGGTTCTACATTAGTCGTGAAGTGACTGAATCGGCCCCTGGAGGGAAAGAATATGTGCCTACAGTATACTATACAGCAAAATACTTCATTTTTTATGGCTAACTGGACTCTCGAAAATGGCTGACCGGAAGTTCTCTGGGGTGATGAACGCACTGCTGTCACATCGCGGATGAAAAAGGTCTATAGCTCGCGAAGGTTGGAACGAAAACCGTGCCATAACCTATCGCCAAGCATATCAGTTAGTGGTGCACGATTGAAGCGCGACTAGGTGAGCGGGATCAAACACTGAAACTAGAAAACGTATGTGTAACAAAAATACTCTAAGATTTTTAATCTGAATACTGCAATATGAGTACATTTTCCGTTTCAGATATTTTTCTTGCACTAAAAAACGAAGGTTATTTTCTTTTCTATTTCGCAAATTACTAGTTGTCTCTTGGCGACCCCTATCAACCAGTGATTCTGGCGCAAGACTTGGCAAGGCTGTGCAAGCCAGCTAGTATGTCGTGCGGAGTGGTTGCACACTTGAACGCGGCGGCATGCCGCGGTCTCGTTCAAGTTTTTTTTTTACCAGTTTTCTTTTCTTGCGTCTTTGTTCAAAGTGTGCCGTGCGCTTCACTTCTAATTTTGCGTGACCTAGCGCGCGACATTCGTTATCGACAAGTATGAGTGCAGGTTTTTTCTCATCGTGCAAGTTCACGCTGCGGCATCTGACGCGCTTCTCTCGTCGTGGCGATAAAGGCGGTACGCCGCGCGAAGAAATGTCGCGCTATGTTCGTTTACTCTTCGTAACACAGGCTCTGAGCGTCCGACGGGCAGCAAAATTAGTAAGTCGAATGTTTTCTAAATGATAATCTGGGGCAATGTCATCTTGCATGATAATCATAGAATATGAATAGATGGTGTCGCAAGGAATTACAAGCGATTGTCTGAAAAGGATTCGCATAAGTTGCATTAGGACAGTGCGCTGGCCATAGTACTTTTCACCATTGAAAAATGTTTTGTTTGGTCAATTATATTGGTTGCATTATTCTAAACTAATAGAGGTGAAGTTCATTTTGAAACCTTTTTGGCAGTGTCATTTGTTTCCATCCCATTCACTACCTTCCCACGGAAGCTACTGGAGCAATTGCAGTCGATAAGAGCCTAGTTACGTTCACATTAATACATATGCCACTCCTACTTGTTAAAAGTACACGCTGGCATTCCATCTAAAGCTAGTCGCAAGCTCGCCTCAGCCTCGAAATAAAAATAAGTGCAGGCGTAGCGGTTGAAATGCCGGACGCTAAAGAAATTCAAGCACTCGCGCCAAGCAACGTAAAATCTTTACGTCACGGGCATTTCCGGTTGTGACGTCACTTTTTTCTTTTTCATTTTCTGCTTTCTGTTAGTTGTAACCGTCGCCGACTACGCATTGTGGGGACAACGAGCCCCATTTTCTTGACATGTGGGCTTCTAGGGAAGCTTCACTACCAGTTTACATATACCTTGGCTGCGAGCTGTGTCAGTTTGGTTCTTTCTTCTATGGCTGGGCGCCCAAGTAGTCCGTACGGCAGCATCGGCAGTCGGTTTTCCTCATTTCAAGAGATAATTTGTTGATCTGCACCGCGTTTTCGCTGCGGCTACAGAGGTACGAGCGAAAAGGTATTGTTGTTTTGCTTGCCTACTGACGCCGATGAGCGGGAGAAGTGTAAACATGCAATACCGCGACAGGAAGATGGTGTCTTTACCTTCAACTCTCAACACGTCAGAGTGTGGGAAAAAAGATTTTGACACCACGGTCGTTGTTCGAAGGGTGCGACTGTTTTCACAGCAAATTCTTGCCGGGGCGGGCCCTTGCCTCGATAACGTATCACCATTTTCTTTTTTCCTCTGTTTGGCGGCGCGGTCGGTGTGCGCCGCCTCAGTTCGGATCAGCTTACTCCGTGTCAGCGACAAGTCAGCGCGCGTATCATATTCGCGGCGCGCGTTGTTTTGTTTCGCTTGTGAATGCGCGGAATGCGACGATGAGCGAGCCTCTTCACCGACAGAACGTGATCGAAAAGTTCGTCTCTTTCCACGTGAGCGAGAAGTTAGCGCGCGTATCATATTCGCAGCGTGCGTTGTATTGTTTCGCTTGTGAAAGCGCAGAATGCAACGATGAGCGAGCCTCGTGACCGACAGAGGGTGATCGAAAAGTTCCTCCAAAGTTTACATCATCATGAAGACGGCTACTCTCATGGCTGCCTGAAGTCAGACGATTAGCTTAAGCTTTCTGAGAGGTCCTTGGCTGCCGTCATCGAGAGGTATGCTGTGCGGACATCAAGAGACCTGAACACGCTGTCTAAATGTAAGGATGTATGGACTGCTTCTTAATGTTTCGCTCTGCGCGTAGATTTATCATTGAGAAACGCAGTGGTAACTTTAACCAGGGACTCAACCCGGCAGAACGACTTCTTTTCAGTTCCGGTTAGTGCGCAACACTAGAGAATTGATTTATCTTGGTTCGCCTTTTTGAAGATCGGGTTATCATTGTTCTGGTTACCGCTTCCCTGGCACCGATTCAATTAAGTTCAAGTGGAGTATTGTTCTGGTTACCGTGACATGACCCGATCCTCAGAAATTCTAATAAACGTAAAAATAACTGAACTGTTATTTTTCGGTTTCAGTCATGATTATAACCGGGTATGCAAGGTAACCATGACTACAAAAAAATGAAAAGGTCTGTCCCTGTGCTCTTTACATATTTGCTTTGAATTCAAGACAGAGCTGCACTTGGGCGTTTTTTTTTGTGAGCATCAGCGCTTTTTGTTAACATTGAAAAAGCCATCGGGCGTAACACGAGACAATATTTGCCGTGGGGCTATACTCTATGTCGTGACACGGCCGTGTGTGCCTTCCGTGGTCCGCCTACAAGGCATAGTCTTGATATTGAACTCTGCATATAAGAAGCGTCAGCGTCTAGCTTTTTTTGTAGTGTTATGTTAAAATCCCAAGGCCCAACCAAACTGTAACATGTTGGTTTTTTGGCGCTGCCTGCCAGTTGTTAAGTTGTTACTTAAAACCACACAAGAATGTCTGTATATTTAGTAATAATAATTATTATTATACTGGCTGAGGAGAGCCAGAACTTCCTTGCCAGAGGCTTGCGGATCTGAAAGTTTCTTTCTATGCTGCCCATTAAACAAAGACTAAAGCCAGATTTGCTATTGCCTTCTGCCACGCATAAAACTAGGCGCCGTCATTAAATCGTCTTTATTGTTTATTTCCAGCCAATGTCGTCCTCTTCACAATCCCTGCTAATGTCGAATCTCTCTGGACAATGTGCCGTTTCGAGTTGCCAAGGAAACAGTCAAAGTCTGCATGTTCGGAATGGTATACTACAAGAAGACTCAGGAGAAAAAGAAGACCAGGTATGTTCCATGGATGCACTTGCAAACGCTTCAATCTCATGCAGATATCCAGCAGCCTTCCAACTCAAAGATTGCGTGCAAGCAGTGTAAGGAGGATACTTTGCAACAGCTGTATTTATCTTATTTTCCCTTATGCAAGGCCCCTTTGAGGGCCCTTAGGTTGTTCCTAGTAAATGAATAGATCTAGGAAAATACCATTATGGCTGTGGACCAGGCACATAGCCGATGGTTGGAGTGCCCCCCCCCCTCCCCCAAGAAATCTTCAGTTTTGCTGGGACGTCCTCTACCACCTCTACCACCTGTGGCGTTTTCCCATGCGCCCCTCCCCCCATTCAGTAGTTGCGAGCCAAACAAAATCCTGGCTACATGCCTGGTGTGAACTATGGAAGCATGTCACTGTTAGTTTTGTACTTACCAAAGCCGCATGATGTTACAGTTGACCTGTGTGTCTTTTAACATGTATGTAAAAACACCAGAAATAAATATTCTTTATTTCATTTGCGTGATGCAAGCACCACTGACTGGCCGAAGGAGGTGTACGAGAAAAAGTGAATGAACCTCCGAGGCACAAAAAAGAGGGTTCACGAGACTTTTCCTGTTTCCTTGAAACACCTATGTACTATGCACCATGCTAACGACTGATGCACCATACATCTGATCGCATGTTTTGCTTACATGATGGGCAAAAACTAGGCAGCTCAACATTGACTGTTTCTAGTTCCACGATACTAAAAGTACCATGTTGAGATTAATTTAAATATACTAGCTAATAAATGCTAAGTTTAGACGATCGCCTATTTTCTTGTGCATTCCTGTTCCTTATGCAACCCCTCTCTATATCCCCATTCCCATAGGATGCCATTGAAAAGTTGTGATAATTGTGGATAATTAAACAGCTCCCTCAAGTCAGTAGTATCAGTATGTATACCTAAAACATTTCACTGAAAGGGCAGTTCTCATAATTGCCCTCGAAAATGGTCAGTTTGCCCGGCCTCTAATACCAGTCACAGCTGTTGAAGTAGTCTGGGCGAAATTGCTGTACTGTGTAGGTAACCATACTTCACATTTTCAAAGTAAACTGTTGGTGCACATTAGGCATTCTCTCAAATGTGGTTTACTTACAGTCGATGCATATTACAAGCACGCTACTGAATGTTTCTTGGAGTAACCACCAGACAAAAATGTAATAACATGTTTTCGTATAAAATAGCTGCTATATTAAAATCTTAAAAGAAGAGTATAAAAACAAGCAGTTTCATAGAAGTACAGAAGGGATGCAACTTTACAAACTGTTTTACACACATACGTTGAAAGTAAAAGACTAAAAATATATTCTTATAGAATCTATGAATTGAAAGTATCACCGACACGAAACATTAAAGCAGTATTTCAACACATACACAGCCATTGCCAATGTCGCAATGACATGATTATAATGGAGTCTAGTATAAAACATAGCATATTAATCTTAAAAGCTCTAAACATTCTAAAAGTATTTACACATGTTTACAGATGTCCAAACACTGTGTTCAAGCCAAAGTTATGCATGGTAAAAATTCAGTTTTCTAAAGTTTGCAATTTATTAAAAGAATGAAGAAAAAACACTGAGTGGAAATGTCTAATGTTTCCCCCTGATCTTTTCCTAGAAGTCAGAGCCAAAGCTCCTGTGAAAAGTCAACGAATCAATGGCAGAATGACAGCACACTATAGGCGCCTTCTCTTTGGAAGAGGCTTCAGAGACAAGCATCCCTTTGTCGGTGAGCCCCGAATGTGAAGACCAGAACTCTGTGGCACAGATTCAGCCAACTTACGGAAGGTGACTTGCAATAAGCGCCTATCCTCCGACAGTGTTTGAAAGTCATGGATGCAGTAAAGAAGGGAACCGGACTTTTCGAATTCCTCGGTTATATACGTTTGTGGAACTCTGACACTAAGGGGGCTGCTGTCCCAGGAACCATAGCAACCACAGGCTGTGAAGGCACTTGACAAAAGCTTGGCTCATTGGCAAAGGGATTGTCCGGCTCTGATACTGCTGTACCAAGAGCCTGTGAAGACACTTCAGAAGGGCTGGGCTTATTGACAAGGGGAATCTCGGAACCTGTTTCTAATTCTAGACAGCTTCGAAGTGTAATTTGCAGTCGATTGAGGTAACTCTGCGGAAGAGAGAAAAAGCTCCATCTGTCGCTGTACTTAAAAACCACACAAAAGTATTTGCATGGATGCTTGTGCTTTCTAAAGTCAGGGCAGGTACACGATGGCTTGGTGAAGTCGACTGTGTACACATCATCATTACTTCTTTCAGAAAGAACAGAGAACATGCCTTCAACGGGCAGCTCTTTCATGTCTGTGTGGGTGTATTCATCCGCGTTAACGAGCCGCCTCAGTATATGTTTAACAAACCCGGCAGGCCGGTTGTGCAGGTATGCAGCAATATTTTCACTGTACTGTTTGTACACTGATGACTGCCTCCTTGCTGCACCATGGAATTTCACTTTGTCGGGAAGGTAGACATGGGCGACAGCTGTGATTAGGGATGTTAACGACCGTTTCCCACTGGCACTTTTCACATTCTGTGACTTCAACACCCTGTTTTGGACCTCAATGCCGTTATTTGTGGTCAAGACAAGATAAAACGCCAGCCTTTAACACATGAACCACAGCTCCTTTACAGAGAGCCACACTGCTTCAAAGTAACTGCGGAATTTTTCCTTTTTCCAATACTCTGAGGCGTCAGCGACTTCAAATGCCTTGTCAAACTCATCCTGATTTAAGCAATGGCTTAGCGTTTCATGAGTATCGCTGCCTCATCCGCATCGGATATGTTGTTTTCCTTTCTGCGCAGCCACCTTTCCTTGGCCTGTAGTCTACGAAAGTCAGATGGAGATTTGACTCTCTGGAAACACTTGCTTGATGGCACTTATTTCTGCCTTGCTGTAATCTACCATCCAGTACTGTGGGGACCAGTTATCACACCGCTCCTTGAAAACGTCTAAAGTCTCAGTGACTCAATGGGCCGTCTCAAACTGTACCATAAACACACCAGCTGGTGTGCATCCCGACGGCGTTTTCACAACAAGCAAGAAAAGTGGTAAGGCATAGTGTTGCGTCCAGGAAAACTACTGAGCCATCATACTTTTTAAGCAAGTTTCTCATGAATTTTATCTGGAAGCAGAACAGCAACGTGTCTTCACACTCACTGGCAATGCTCTCTTCCACGTTGTTCGAGTCTCTGCTACCCAAGCAGCTGCGTACTGCATGCGGCCGATAGACAATGGAGGACTCGGGTTGCTCACCCTGGTCTTTTCAATAAGTATGCTCGCATTCTCTTGATCAACTGTGCTGAAGCGGTCTTTCTTAAGAACAGCTTGGATCTGGTTGCTGATATCACGATGTACTGGGAAAAAGTCCCTGCAGTTACTATCAGGGTTTTCCTTGTTTGCAAAAAAGTACGTCGTGCATGTAATAGTGCAGGCACTTTTTCACATCTGATACGGATGTTTTTCCTTCCCTTTCCAAGATTTGAATTCGCCCAGCAATGTTCCTGTCCATGTTTTGGCTAATAGCTTCCATGTCCTCGAAACGATGGTTACGATGGCAACCGCAGTCGGCAATTCTAATGTATAGTCGCGTCTCCTTGGCCACAGTCAAGAGCCTCCTGCAGCTGCTTGGCCTTGTCTGCTTTTAGCCGACCCTCTTTTGTCTGGCCGTATGGCTGGGAAATGTCCACCTTGAAAGTGGGCATTATTACGTATTTTGAGCATACTTTATAGTTTAAGACAGTGCGCCAAGATGAGGAGAACGTGAAGACGAGACAGAAGACAGCGCTGAACTAACAACTGAAAATTTATTTCCACTTTTCCATTATATGTACACGTGGTAAATACCAAAATAAACAGTGCGACAGATAAAGAGTACAACATAGTCTCGGCTTGGATGCCGTGACTGTATGTGTTGTACTCTTATCTCTCGCACTGATTCTTTTTTGCTGTTTCCCACGTGTACTCAGATATATATATATACATATATATATATATATATATATATATATATATATATATATATATATATATATATATATATATATATATATATATATATATATATATATATATATATATATATATATATATATATATATATATACTGGAAATAGCGGAAATACTCTTTATTTGCTTTGGTGCACTCATCACTCGTGTACGCTGGTACCAACTGTAATGTTATTAGACATGTGAACTGTAGTCATCAACAATGATTTTTTAAGCAACGTGTAACTTTCTCCTAGAAGCTGTCGATCTGCAACGTGAAGCTACGGAAGAAAATTTTCTTTATTCATGCTGTTTCACGCGGGCTTTTTGTAGGTGGAATGTTAAAGAGCAGGGTCACTAATCGAAGAAAACAATGTTATAGCAAAATAAACCAGGTTTTTTGACTGCGGGCCATGATGAAGTGGGGTAGATGACCGAACCACTTCCCGGTTAATCAAAGGGTAAATAGACGAAGTCACCACATTTACGTATAGAAACATTGTGAGGTATTTCAAATGCAACAATCGAGAAACTTAAACCCATCGAATGGAATGAGCGCGTTTGCGACAACAAACACGGCACCGCCATGTCGATACATGGCGAAAGCGTGGTGGTGCCTTGAAATCTGCGGCCCCCTCCCGGAAAGCATAAAGGTTCTTGCACCTATGCTGCTCTTTATGCATCGATCACCTTTTTGGAGGAGGCTGTTAATTAAAAGCATGGTTTACGGATATTATCTGGGACATTGTACAGCTTGTACTACCAAGCTGTCCCATACAGATGATCATCAAAGCGTGTGAGGTCTAGAACTGAAAAGAAAAAAAACTAAGTTTCGCCCGACTGCCGAAGAATTCATTGCGATATGCATTTATACCAATTTTATTCTTCTGTATATTTCCTTCTCATGATCAAGGTCTCTGTAAGTCAGCTAGATAAACGTACTCCTGCACAGACCTTAGAGGCTAGCAGGCGATCATAAATCCTTGGTCCCTTGCCAGGCTACTGAACATCGCTTTTGTCTTCTGCATAAGAATCTTCAATCCTCCTTTTACACTTTCTTGGTTAACGTAATCAATTATCTGTTGCAATTCATCCCCAGTGGTGTTGAACGTATTTCGTTTTTCTGTAGTCCTCAACTACGCATTCCTTCCTTGTAATGTTATGTTCTACCAGTTACCTGCGCTATGCATAAACATTGCCTGGCCAGCTTCATTTTTTCTCTTCCTGTCAACTAGAATATCGGTTATCCCCGTTTGCTTTCTGATGCACGCCGCTCTCTTCCTGTCTCTTAACGTTACGCCCAGCCTTTTTTTGGTTCCATTGCTCTATCCGCGGCCCTTTACTTCTTCATGAGCACCTTTGTTAACATCCAAGATTCAGCCTCATATGTTAGCACCAGTGCTATCAATGGTATCAGAGCACACTCTTTAACGGCAGTGATAAGCTCCCTGTCAGGACTTGGTAATGCCTGCCGTATGCATTTCAACCCAATTTTATTCTGTAAGTTTTCTTCCCATGATCAAGGTTCCTGTAAATAATTCACCTAGATAAACGTACTCCTGCACAGACCTTGGATGTTGATTAGTGATAACGAATTCTTGGTCACTTGCCAAGCTATTGAACATTACCTTTGTCTTCTGCATAGAAATCTTAAATTCTGCTTTTACCTTTTCTCGGTTAAAGTGATCAATTATTTGTTGCAATTTATCCCAAGTGGTGTTCAACCTAATTATTGCTGAACGTAGTGTTGCTGAAAGCAAACACGACCGGACAGTCGTCAGGATGAGGAGAAGGAAAGAGGATAAGCAAAACCCATCGAGACGAGGTGGAAGAGAAACAGGGCAGGATACCAGCCCAGACGAAGACAAGGAAAGAAACAGGACAAAAAGGCATTCCAGGCTAGGAGAGAGAATGGAACAGGGCAAGGTAGTCGTCAGTACGAGGCCAAGGAAGCAAACAGGAGAGGTTATGCGTCAAGACAAGGAGAAAGAAAGTATCAAGACATCATAACCATCAGGGCGTGCGACAAAAAGAAAGCAGGACAGGATACCCTTCATCATGAAAAAAAGGGAAACAAGACAGGATACCCATTCATATGAGAACAGGCAAGGAAAGAGAACAGCATAACTGTACAGAAAACGGCAGTCAAGGAAACTGGACAGTATACATCTCAGGTCGAGGACATTGAAGAAAACAAGACAGCTAGGATACCCGTCCATATGAGGACACAGAACGCAACATGACACGATTCGCGTCAAGACGAGAAGAAGATCTGAATCAAAATAGGATACCGTAGAGACGAGGACAAGCAAGGAAGCAGGACAAGATTGCTGTCAAGATGACGAGAATCACAGAAACCTGACTGGATAGTCATCAAGATGATAAGGGAACCGGAAGGGATGTGCATGAACGCGAGGACAAGTAGAAAAGCAGGACATGATTGCTCAAAAGATAACAATAAAAGAAACCAAACAGGATGCCCGTTTAGACGAGGACAATGGAACGAGCAAAACAGGATACCCGTTACGAAGCATACAAAGAACGAAACAGGACACGCTACCCACACGGGCGTAGACAAGGAAGCAAATAGGATAGTGTAGCCATCAAGACGAGGACAAGATAGCCGAACGGGAGACGCGTCCACATGAGGACAAGGAAACTGAAAGAATATAGTCATGTTCCGGAGACCGTAAAGAACACAGTAGCAAAAAGGTCAGCGCCCCTTCCAGTCCGCGAAGATGGTCGAACAGCGAAGCTGTGTTAGTTAGACCGAGTGTAATACCATGCAAGTCAAACTTCGCAAGCAGCCTATACGGTTAATCTTTTGTTTCACCATTCTGATACCTCATTATCGCTTTTGAGTACTTCGCGTGGTGGCCTTGCTGTGGAGGAATTTTTTTTCTTTTGCGGTACTACCAGTGTTGTTTTTTCTTCTTGCGCGTGAGGCTTCTGTGTTTTGCCATGCTCTTTTTTCTTTTTGTGTTCCCCTACAGTTGTGGCTTTCTTTCGAGACGTTTATTTAAATTTTCCCTTTCCGCTCCTACGGCACTGGGGTGTCAGTCGCAGACTACGAGTGAAAGCTCCCCGGAAGTCTACTCCGCTACGCTGGCTCTTCCGAGCAGGTTCACAACGCAGAAGGGGGCCGCCTTGCTCAGATGGGCGCGGGACCAAGTGGGTCTCCACGTCCGACAGCCAAGAGCACCGAAAGTCAATCTGTCGGGCGAAAGCGCCCGCGCACCTCCGATGCTGAAGGAGAGAGAAGCCGAAGAGAGCGTGAGAGGGGCCCGCTCATCAGGCACTGTTCCTACACGCGGCGCACGGCGTAACGTGAGCCGCGCGCCGCATGCAGCAAGCTCCGTGTCGCGCCGGCGGCCGCGGGGAATGCACGCTATCCAAAATAAGGCTTGGAACTGCGTGTCCCCAGCGATCGCGCGGGCGAATGGCCCAAATCGCGCGTGAACAGGAGACAGGGGTCCAAAAGGGGTCCCCACATAATATAACGGTAATCTTTACTTGTCTTGTTAGTTTCCTTTCGACACGTGCACTTCTACGCTTCTCTATTCTGTTTGCAGCATAGGAACGGTGTTTTTACGAGGGGGCCCATTCACGCATGTGCATTGTTCATTATGCGTTTGTATTTTTATGCGAAGCATATTACGAGGGCTCAACCCAGCTCCTCAGGCGCGGCGGTGACCATGAAATCACGTGACACCGTGACGTCACGACAGAGGAGAAGTGGCTTTGGCTCAACTCTTGCAAGACGGGCTGGGTGGGAATCGAACCAGGGTCTCCGGAGTGTGGGACGGAGACGCTACCACTGAGCCACGAGTACAACGCTTCAAAGCGGTACAAAAGCGCCTCTAGTGAATGCGGTGTTGCCTTAGAAACGCGCTGTTTCTAAGGCGTGCGTCTCTTGCTCAGGCGCACATTTCGTTGCCGCGCCGAACGCTGCTTTGCTCGACGCTCACCGCGTCCAATGCGGGGCGCGTAGTCGCTGCCCTGTAGCCCATTGTCTTACACCCCTTGGCGGGTCGACGGGAACGCTGTCGCGTTCCACTCTTGAAGGCGAAGAAGTAATGCATGAGTTGTTTCTTCGTCTAGCCGAACCAAATATAGCCAAGCAACAGCAGTTCACCAGGCTAAACAGTGGTTCAACAACTAAAATAAAGGCTAGTATGCTTCGCATCCTGGGCTTAACCTTACCTAAGCCACAGCCATTTTTTTCACCGAACCGCTTTTCATTTGATAACAAGTACTAAATGTATTATTCTTCGCCATCCCGACAATGTGACAGCATCGAAACAGCATATGTGCTTGCCCTAGCTCTCTGTAAGAACTTTCGCCTTGAGTTCTGATATTTAGGAAAATATGCATCTAAAAGAAAAACAGCTCCGCTTGTAACATCCTTTATTCTGGTATTATTTATGCAAGCGCCTCTGAAAAATAAGGACACATGAACAAAAACACTTCCAAGCCGGCGCTGACTAGCTTTCAACTGTTCCAGAATCTGGCGGAATTCAGACACACAATGGCAGGAAGCTATGACAAAGGAATAATACAGAGAAAAGAATATGATATGACTCGCAGCGAAGGATTCCCAAGACGCGATGCACTTTATCAGTGAGGTGTGCAGCTAACCTGTTATCGTCTCCGGAGTAGCGACACAATACAAAAGTCTTTATTGTACTCTTATTTTGTACAATTTAGAGGCATCCGGTAAATCCATTTATATTATACCAAAATGCGCTTGGTTGAGCATTCTATAGTCTCGGCTCCGTTGAGTCGTGAGCATCAGACATTTGTCCGCGCGTCTAAAAGGAGCCTCTGGTCGAGTTCTGTCTTGATGCAGGTGAGTTGTGGGTGCTGGTGGGTGGGGTAGGGCAGTGTGGCAGGGATAAAGGCACGTACGGCCTATTTTTATACTTTCTCATTGGTGAAATTCTGGAATTGTTCCTCCAGCTCCTGCAAATTCAAACAAACGAGCACTCTGTGACTCTCTTTCAGCGGCTTGGTGGAGAGCTAGAAGCAATGGGCCTTCTGTTCCGCTTACGCCACACCTTCATAAGTATAACGATAAATAATCTAATCGTACTAATATACAACAACCATTTACGGCAATGATCGGCATGGACTGTCAATAAATATATGAAAGATTAATTTTATTCTGCGGTGTTCCAGACTCACATGAAATAAAAAAGTGTAAACGTTTACACGATGCTTTGGGCACCTTCTGCGCTGTCTCCCGAGTTATACACTAATTATTTAGTGATGTAAAGGACCGTCAGTCATGTGGTCCTCTTTCAGAAATGTTTGAACCAATGGCTCAATGCAAATGAGCGGATTAATTGTTGGCAGCAATCATTACGAGTCAGGCAGAACCATTACTTTGCCATTGCTCACAGAACCTGGCACGTCGAACATTTGGTCAAACAAGGTGGTGCCATCACTGAAGTAGTGCAATGAAGCGGAATGTCGCCACAGTGCATAAGCAAACCGGTCAAATAATCCGCCAATCCATATGCCTGGTCGTTGTTCCTTCTTGATACTTACGCACATGCACATGCACACACACATTATATATATATATATATATATATATATATAGAGAGAGAGAGAGAGAGAGAGAGAGAGAGAGAGAGACTCTCGTTATGTAAAGAACAAGAAGAAAGGGGGTTAAACGAGGGGCTCGATTTTTATAACACATATCCACAACTCCAAATATTCAGCAAGGTTCACCCTGCACTCTATGGAGATGCATGTCCTTGGTGCCGGGAGCAACGGACCCTTGCCGACGTAAAGTGGACGTGTACGCTACCGCCTCCAAATTCCAATCCGCCTCTTACAGCGCAAGTGCCAAGTGGGAGGTTGCGCTCGCCAGCGAAAATCTAGAGAGCCAGAGAGCTCTCCTCAATCAAGCACAGCGAACTGCACAGAGCAATGGAGCTCTAGACTGTGGGACAAACGCACCGCCCAAAACCAATAACAGAAAAATAACGCGCATGTTGGCGTAAGCCACGCTACGTGAAAAAGTTTTAAACCTGTTGGGACCGCTAGTGATCAGTGCGGTCATGCGGAAGTGTCACGTATCCACACTAAGACAATGAGGCGCGAGCAAGCACGGGGGAGCACGACGATGAAGGACGCGGCGGCAAGATGAGAAAATGACCCAAATGACCCAATACTTTGAATCTTTTTATCTAGGGACATTATCAAGTACGATATGAATAAAATTATACTTTCAGGACTCTAGTAGCTCCCCTTTGCGGATTTCCGTAGGACAGGTGCGGTATCCACCAGAGGTGCCTCCTCGTCAGAGTTGTCGCTGTCATCGTCGTACGCTTTGACGCCCTTGGCTGCTTTTGCAGCCATCGATGCTTTGTTCTTCCTCTCCATTTTCTGAAAATTAAACAGCACGCTGATGATAATGCTCTTTAGTTGACGATTTCTATTATTAAAACCACGTCGTTTAACGGCACGGCGTGTAACTTTATTTATTACGGTAAACGCCTGATGCTTCAAGATCATGTAAATATCAAAGTGACATTATTATTCGTTGTGGATTAGTAACGTAAAGATTGTCAATCTGGTGACGAGATAGCAGCAATTTAAGCAGATATTTGAAAAGTACTAGCGTAGTTATAGCTAATTTTGTTTTCGTAGGCACTCTACTCTTTTTTTGCCTTGAGGGAACTGTAAGAAATACGTAATATTCAGCCACACATCCAGAAATGCCTTTGACTGCTTGGTCTCGGCTCCTGTACTTACAGCTACCATCAAGAAGTAGTAATTGTTGCATTAGTATTAATATATTGTTGGAAAGCGGCAAGTGGAGTGGCAAACTTTCAAGCCTGCTTATTGCACTGTAACCGACTATAGGTCACGGCTGGCATATGAATAGCCGCTAGCAGACGAGGGTGGGGAAATACGGGTGTGGGACATTTACTCAGGATAGGAGGTAGGATCAATAATAAGATGGCTACATCAACATCTACAGATGTTTAATTTTACGCGGAACACGTTTTTTTTTTCTCAAACGTGTAATATCTCAGCCCATGCCATTTTTGCAGATGGGCTACGTAGACATTAGCAACAAGAAAAATGCAAACTAATAATTTCGCAAATTACCTCAAATACACCAATTAAATTATTAATTACACACCGTAGGTCACATGCTTTATTTGCACCATTGAATACAAGGAGTATCGAAGTCACATCTGATAAGCAGCAAGCAGCCTTTTCCAGATATACGACCTAAAAAGCTTTACAAAATGCATGGACGTTCCAGTTGAGTTTCCTAAAAGTTGGCCTTGTGGGAATTCCTTCGGTCTACCGGGGCGCAGTTGTTGCTGTGCCTAAGGCTCCGGACTTATTCGCCATGGGGCTCTTGCATTGCCCAGGGGGCACTGCGAAAAAGGTGCTAAAAAGCGCCCTCTGTGCTAAAATGGGTCGTACCAAGCTCGGTCGTCTGCTTCGGGAAGCACGTTTACAATATGGACCCGCCACTTTCGGTTGTGTTGTTTCACGGCCTGCAGCGAATATCGGGCGCCGAAGATTTTTTCAGGAGTGGCACGCTGCGTAAAGGCAAGAAATTATGCAGATCCGAACACGTGTACGCCGTTCAAGAATTAGGCGGCGAAGTTTTATCGCCGTGTCAATCGCAAGTGAAGCGAGTCGCGTACGAAGTGGAACTTCAGGTAAGGTTTGCACGCTAGCTGCTAGATTCAGGCGCACAAACGCGAGGAAATGCTTGCTATAAATGAATCCACAGCAGCGATAAGCAGGCATAATGTGTACTGAACTGCTCGAGCACACGACGGTACGCGCCGCGATGTACGAACTTCTCGAGTGCACGATCGTACGCGCCGCGACGGCAGCGGTCTCTCGACATATGCCGTGAAACGGCGGGCCTCCTGCAATCTTTGTTGACTGCATGCCGCTAAACAAGTACGTAGTTATTCCTGCGTTGTAGTAGCGGCCATCTGTCCCTTTTAGTAACTGGTAATAACTGATGCAATGCATATGAGCTCCCACGTACGTGCGAATCGCGCTGCAGCGCGAGCTCGTGCGCTGCTCGCTTGATGTAGGTTTTAATGACAGCGCTCGAACATCGATGTGCTGCAATCAATACTGCCTTGCTGCGCTGCCTCAACGTGCTGGCTTGAGATCAAGGATGAGCGCATTTAACTCTCTTAACCTGTGCTGCTCGTAGTGGAGTAGTGAATTGTCGTCGAATGAGCCCGACCATTTGTGCTCATTTGCACACACCTGGTCACTTCACCACTTCGCATCGGTCGAATTGTTCATTGTCGCTGTGGCCGGGTCTCGAATTGTGAATTACCAGCCATGCCTGCTGCTATGTCGGTCTGCTGTCGAGACTGTAAGTGCAAAAGACCGAACTTTAGAACGCAGATAATCAAGCAAGCTTCAAGACAGTCGAAGCAGTCAGCATAGCGCGAAGTTTGGCTTACTCAGCGCGACGAACTGCAGCTATGCAGCGCGCCCGACGCTCCACTTCGTGAGGCCTTTTAGGAAAACGGTAGAATCTGATGTTGGGATTCAGGCCTTCTTGTTCATAGCAGCCCACGACGCAGAAGTAGTGACGGTGACGGCTTTTCGAGGCTGGGCTAGGTCTCTCCGGATCGGCGTCACCGATTCCTTCTGCTCCTAGCATTACGTCCCACGGTACACGGAGAGTCCGTTTTCGTTAAACTATAGGCTGCGGCGAGCTCGCAGCGTGGTCGGCGTGGTCTGTGAGAAGTGACGAGCCTTTTCGTACTCGCAACAGGGCAGAAAAAAGTGCGAATCGACGCAAAACTCGGCCTAGAAACGTGCTTCGCGACAGCCAGGGTCCAATACGACCCAAGCTGGTACGACCCAGATGTTGTTTCCCGCGCCGCCACCAGACGCCGCTACTATACCTCAAACTCCAGCGCAAGACGCCTATTGCGAGGAAAACCTCTCCCAAATGCCTGCCCCTCGACCCGCGCGCCGTTTTCCCCGGGCGCCGCGGCCGCGTCCCGCGACGTCATGCTACGCGGCCCTGTGATTGGGTCGTGGGGCGTGACGTAGGGAAGAAGCCCCGACTGGGGACGATCGCCGTGCGCGGGGAGAGTCGTGCTGCGAGAGGGACGAGCGCCGGTCACGAGAGGCAAGCTGCAAGGTACGTGAGCGACCAGCTATTTGTGTCCCCAACGCCCCGGCCTGGGGACGTTCACGTGCTTTGTTAGCTTGCGTAAGTGTGACTTGCTGAGTGGCTTTGCGTTCCGCCCTTGCGGTAGTCGCAGGCGCTCAGTGCGTCACATTTTGCGTGTCCGAACCGTCGCAGACCATTGTCGGTGACGGGAAGCGCTAGGTAGCGTTTGCGAACGCATTTCGTGGGGGAAATAGTTGTAAACGAGCCAAAGGGGAGCGTTGTGAATAGATCGACCGGCACTGGTGGTAACTTAACCGTTCATGACTGTGCCTTTAATGAACACGATGTCACCGCGCATGATGTTCTCGCACGGGTGCAGAAGGAGTTAGCCGCAGAAAGACAGCCGCGTACCACGACACCGGAGAACGAGGCCTTTGCAGTATCTCCTAAAGGAAGTAATGGAACCGGCTCTCACTCTGGAGGGACCGCGATTATTTTCAGCCGAGAAGAGCTCCTAAAGGCCCAGCAGGAGGATTCATTTTGCAAGGAAATTGCTGGTAGAGTAGCGGAAACGGAGCGCCGTAACGTTGCTGGTGTTGCAACGAGCGCAGAAGTACCCGGGGCAGCTTTTATTGCTGGTACTTCCGAAGATTCCTACTTGCTGGACCACGATGGGCTAGTGCTTAGATATATCGCTACCGAGGATGAATCAATTAACCCGTTTAAGGTGGTGATACCGAAAAGTCTGAGGCGCGCACTTTTGCACTACGCTCATGATGAACCGCTGGCTGGACACCTCAGTGGCTCTAAGGTCTTTGCAAGACTCAGCCACACTGTCACCTGGCCCGGTATGAAGCGCGACGTTTTCCGTTATTGCCGGACTTCTCACGTCTGTCAGACGGTTAAATCTCGCGGTGGCCGTCCGCCGGGTTTAATGAAGCCGATTGACAGTCAGCGGCCTTGGCAGTTTGCTGCCTGCGACTTAATTGGGCCTTTTCCAAAGAGTAAACAGGGCTTTCAGCACCTTTTGGTTGTGGTCGATCACTTTACAAAGTGGGTGGAGCTATTTCCGCTCCGCAAGGTGACGGCTCGGGCAGTGTTGGATAAGCTAATGGAAGTTTTCACACGCTTTGGATTTCCGGAGCGTTTGATTACTGACAATGCGTCTTACTTCACTTCTCGGGTGTTTCGTGAGACGTGTACATCCCTTCAGATCGAGCATCGCCTCACATCGCCCTACCACCCCCAGGCCAACCTCACGGAACGCTTTAATCGTACTGTGAAGTCGATGCTCACGGCCTTTGCCAGGAGCCAGAAGGATTGGGCAGACCACGTGAACGAACTCGCGTTCGCCATCCGGACGGCGCAAAACCGCTCAGCAAGTTTCTCCCCCGCTTTCCTCATTTTTGGCCGTGAACTGGCGAATCCGCTAACCATTGTTACGCAGCGCCGAGCAGGGGTTGAGAATGCGCCAGGGGACCTTTCCTCGTACGCAGCGCAGCTTCGCTCCCGGCTTGCCCGCGCTTTCTCTAGAGCAAGGGACAGCTTGGGAGCCGCCCGAGCCCAGCAGAAAGCTCAGTATGACAAGAGTCATCGCGACGTCTGCTTTCAGGTCGGTGACTTGGTGCTTAAGCGCAACCACACCCTTAGTGACGCTAGCAAAGGGTTTTCCGCAGCGTTGGCTCCTAAATGGCTGGGGCCTTACCGAGTGGAGAAACGACTTTCACCACTTGTGTATGAGCTGACGGATCCTCAGACGGGGAGAACCAGGGGCCGCGTTCACATTGCCGACTTGAAAGCCTACCATTGCAGGCCAGTCGAGCCGGCGCCGGAGCCCAGCGATCTCGGGTGTTCCGGGGAACAGAGCACGTCCGGTGTTTCCGACCGCTTTCGGCCGTCGCATCGATACCCCCTCAGGCGACGACCACCATTGTGAATTCGCCCTCGCGTTGCCAGACCTTTCTGGTAAAAGAAACGCGTTACTCTTGCTTTCTGCCTCTGCGAGCGAGTGTTTCTTTTCTCTCGGGATTTCCCGCATAGAGGCCAGCGCGCCACGGTTCCAGCCCGCCCTAACTAGATGTCAAAAAGTTTGCCCGTTTGTTCAGTGCTTGTATTTCTTCTTGCTTGAATAATAGGTTTAGCCTTCCTCGTGTGCATAGCCTTGTTTTCAAAGTGCCCCGCATCGCCATTGTACGTAGCTGTAGAGTGGCGCTTGGTGCCCTCATTCTTTTGTTGTCTCGTCTTTGAGACTCGCCGCGTAAGTGTCCGGAAAGTGGGGGCGTGCGACCACGGGAGCGTCAGATGAGGAGGAGGTTTGAGACATTGGACGCCTCAGACATTGGTGTTGCCTGCGCCCGAATCCGTTGCAAGCCCTAAGGGCACGTGTCGCGGGTGCCTCGTGTGTGCGCGTGCAAAAGGGGACGAAAACCACGTCCAGCTGGCTTCGCGACCCTCCATCCTGTGCCCCCCATCTCTGCTCGCTCCTTCTTGAAAACGACTGGCGTCAGCATTTACTACTCCTGCTGGCACTGCTGCTGCCGGTGCCCGGAACTGTCTTCCCGCTGTCATTCTCTCTCGACAGTCGCCTTCGTCGGTAGCTTGGAGTTGCAGTGCACTCGCGCTCAAGATGGGCAAGCCGTCTGCCCTTGTCGCACCTTCGAGCCGCCGCCGCAGCCGACGCCGGCGCTGGGTTGCACAGCCAGGCGCTCCAGCCGCAAGGATACTCCCTGCTCCAACGACTGTCCCGCCTGCCACAGCTACGGAGACCAGTCCGAAAACACGGAGTGTGGCCACCTGGACGTGCCAGGAGGGTGTATCGGCACCCCTCTGGTACGTGTCGGTGAAGGCATGGCCCGCGCAGCGCAGAGTGGAGAGGTGCCAGCACCCCGTGCCCTATCCTTTTAAGGGGCACACGCTCACTCTAACGGAGGCAGCCGCGGACGGCGCCCACCTGCCCCTCCCTGCTGGTGCTGCTACCTGCGGGAAGTGCGGGACCCTTGTTATTCACCATAGCCACTACACCGGCCGGATGCACCCGGAGGAGAGGAAGAAGAGTGCGGCGGGAGATCCCCCGGTGCCTTTTGGCGCGGCGACGGCGCTGACAGACGGCGAGCTGGCCCAATTGTGCCGGCAGAAGATGCGGGAGGACCCCGGATTCGCAGCGCTCGTTCGGCAGGGAGCTCCAGGCGATGAAGAGGTGGCCCACAGAGAGCGACGGATTAATGCGCCGAAACAAACAAATCCGAACGTGGTGGCCGCCGACCAAGTGCCCGCGACGGCTTTGGTATAAGACGTTCGGGACTGAGCGCTGAGGCTCCGGGGACGTCTTGCCGTTTTATTTTGTACGTTGGGTTCTTTAACTTTTTTTTAAATGTTTATTTGTGAGCGTGTGTCTCTGTGCGTGTGTGTGTATGTTTCTGTGTTCGTGTAGCAGACAGTACGTTTATTCTGGGGGGGTATTCTGGGGGTATTCTGGAGCAGTGTGTTGTGCAGTTTTCCCTTTGAGTTATATGGTTGTACACGATTTTCACTGGGTTTGTTGTACGTGTTAAATAATTGTGCTATTAATGTATTTGCCCTGGTTGTATCGTTTTCGTTTTCTTTAATATGTGTTTAAGGGCTGGAACGGAGGCAGGAGGTTAGCCGTCCTTGCACTATCTAGTGCTGGCTGATACAGGGGACTTTTCCTTTGTGTTACATGCCGCCGGCTTATTTCTCAGCTGGTAGGGACATTTAAGGGGAGAGGGATGTGGGAATTCCTTCGGTCTACCGGGGCGCAGTTGTTGCTGTGCCTAAGGCTCCGGACTTATTCGCCATTGCGAGGAAAACCTCTCCCAAATGCCTGCCCCTCGACCGCGCGCCGTTTTCCCCGGGCGCCGCGGCCGCGTCCCGCGACGTCATGCTACGCGGCCCTGTGATTGGGTCGTGGGGCGTGACGTAGGGAAGAAGCCCCGACTGGGGACGATCGCCGTGCGCGGGGAGAGTCGTGCTGCGAGAGGGACGAGCGCCGGTCACGAGAGGCAAGCTGCAAGGTACCTGAACGACCAGCTATTTGTGTCCCCAACGCCCCGGCCTGGGGACGTTCACGTGCTTTGTTAGCTTGCGTAAGTGTGACTTGCTGAGTGGCTTTGCGTTCCGCCCTTGCGGTAGTCGCAGGCGCTCAGTGCGTCACATTTTGCGTGTCCGAACCGTCGCAGACCATTGTCGGTGACGGGAAGCGCTAGGTAGCGTTTGCGAACGCATTTCGGCCCGCGCGCGTAAACCATTGTTCGACGCGGCGTGTAACCCGCCTTCCTCGCCATCGGGAACCGCGGGCGCCGAGTGTACTCCGTGTGTTTGTGTGCAGTCTGGTACATGTTGGCCATTGGTGATCATTAAACGCCTTAACTGTCCTGGACGCCGTGTGTTCCTGGGGGAGCGCCCATGCGTACGGCCAGAGCCGTCCAGGTCTTTCGGCTCGGTGCTCGAACCTGCGGTGGGTCTATCGCCGTGCGCCGTCGTGCCGCGTCGTGGGGCTCCACTTCTCGGGGGCCACTTGGCGACGCCGTGCGCGGAGACGTACTGTGAGCCCACAGCCTGTAACTGTTTTCGACGGTATTAATCGGAACACCGAGGCATTCTTAAGGAGATTATGGGGACGGATATTTAGAAAGTAATGCTAGTTATAGGATGTCTGATAGTTGTCTCCGTGTAACTGGATTCGACAAGTAGATTGTTTGACTGTGCGGGTCGTGGAAGGCCTCATATCGCTCAAAGAGCCGCCTGATGATCTTTCTCTAGCTGAGCCATCAGTCGAGGTGGAACATTTACCAAAGTGAATGCAAAAGGTACTCTTGACAACTCGGAAAGGGCAGTATTGTAACGTACGCATATGTTATGCAGAAGATTATGGTTACTCCCGCGATGCACGCGTCTGGGTTCACTATGAAACGCAGCGCTTCATTGGTAGCTGGGGAGAGGAGAAGGTGCGCCCTACGGGAGCAAATGAAAAGCTGTAAAACTGTTATTTAGTGGTTTTCGGGCATTAACGACCTATGTGGCCACCGCTATTGAACCACAGCAAAGCCCGTTTGAAACAAATATTGAGCGCCAGAGTTCGCCTGTCTGAACAGCTGCTAGGCTGCTGCGTGACACCGCTGCCACCCTTCAGCTGTAGTGCCCACCAAATTTAAGTGATCAAGGCCACATCACCTGCTGCAGCTTGCTTGTTTAGTAATGTAATTGGTTGCGAGTAATTGGTTACTCAAAAATGCATTTGGATTACACTGAGCTTTACAAAGTAAAAAAGTAGACGATCAACTGAAAAATTGAATTGTTTACATTTCATTCGTTACGTACAAATGTGAATATCGAACACGACAGCAGTCGTCGTCAGTGCGACGAAATGGGCGCACGGAAAAGCAACCTCAGGAGCACTTAATTGCAGTCGTAGTAAAACATTTTATACTGCAGTGGATGTACATTTGCATCCATCACATTATTTTTCTACATAAACAAACTTGATTCCTTTCATGCGTTTCTGCGTGTTGCATACGCTGTATAGAAAGTACTTGTATTTCTGCTCATATGCTTGTGCAACTTCCTTCTTTTTGATGAGTGTCTTGTATAACTTGTACAGCTTCTTCTACAGTTTATTTTACTCTGTCCCGTGTCACATCGCTCGAATACGTTTACATTTATCTAATCTTCAAGTGACCGCACAGCTGCAGAAACAACAACGAATGCTATTACAGACAATCTGTAGAATACTGGACTATAGCCCCAGGCTTCCTTGAGACCACTGTGTTATGTGATTTTCCACTCCTCATAATCGTATTTCATCACACTTGTCAGCCCCTTCCTTCCTTCTCGTGTGCAGAGCAGCAGGCCACAACTTATTTTAGTCGCGGACAATTTTCTGTGGCAATGAAAGGGTGCCAAGCTGCGCAAAGTATGAGAGTGCTTATGAAAAAAATCCCACGTCCTCATCCGATTTAATTCAAGCTAGGCAAGAAAAACATTAAAAACTTACTTACAAGAGCAAATTAAGACAAAGTACGCCGCTGAGTAACAAATTTAATCCCTTTTTCAGCTTAAGCTTTCCGCATTTAGCCAAATACGAAACCGACGTACTTGGAGAGAGAGAGCGTAAACTTTTATTTCAAATCAACAAGATTTGAGTCCGGCGTCTTTTTAGTGGGTCTGGGCACCCGCCGCGGACGCGGTTCCGAGACCTTGTCTCGAAGCGGCTTCTTCGGCTCGCTGGACTGCCCAGAGTTGTGCTGCCAGGTCAGAGCTGAGCAGTGCGGTCAACCAGCGTGACCGGAGGCTGGCGGTGGAAGAGACGGAGGGGTCGGCACTGCCCGACTTGTTTGTTAGGTCCCGACACTCCCATAACATGTGATTTAGTGTGGCAGTCTCGCCACACGACGTGCATCTGTTTGTAGTGTACATGTCTGGATACATGGCGTGCATGAGTCTGGGGTTTCTGTAAGAGTCTGTTTGTAATTGTCTGACGTGTACTGCTTGCGTCCTGTCTAACCTAGCGTGAGGGATTGGGTATATGCGTCTTTGTAATTGGTAGTGTGCCGTGATGTCGTGAAAACTGGTCATACGATCCTCCCATGCCCAGACGTTTGCCGTACCCCGCGGGGGCTCTTCCTCCGATACTGCTCGGTGAGTCAGGCCTCGAGCAACGCCGTGAGCCGCTTCGTTGGGGGTGCTCATTCCAGTGTGTGCCGGGATCCATAGCAAATGCCTTCAGTTATCAACGTCGGCCTCTTTCTGGTGCATGGGATGTCGCTGGAGTATCTGATACGCCTCTTGCGAGATGCGCCCATTTGCAAAATTGCGAATTGCCGGATCGACGCTGATTTGTTATCCCTTCTGAGAAACCAAAAGCGCGGTCAAACACTGCCGCACTGCTTTGCGCAGTAATACATGTGCACAAGCTCCGCCCCATTACCTTTCCCTTCATAACCGCGGGAAGTTGTCCGCCAGTATGTGAACTCAAGCCGACCTCTCTACTTTTCATGATAATGATGATAACGATGAATACCTTGAGCTCGGCAAGCTTCTGTTTCACTATGCCGTCGTTAGTGGGTCCGGTCAGGGACACAACCCCCATAGCAGCAAGTAAACCAGCCCTTATGGACATCGGCACCATGGCTGCAGTGGCGACTGCAGCCCCCACACCGGCGGTGAGGAGGCCCAGCTTAACCTTGGAGGCTACTCTGTCGACGAACGTGCTGTTCTTTTCTTCCAGGTACTCGCGGTAGACTTGGAAAGTGGTGTCGATTCTCTGAAACGTCAAAGACGTCACTTACGTATATATTAGAAGCGAACACAACAAAGAACAACAATAAGAACACTAATTACTCGCGTTTTTATTTGAAATCAGGAAAATGAAAAGACTATAAGGCTAACTATCCATCGGCCTGGAGGCCTTGTGTGCGAAGCTCCATGATGGGTCTCTTTAGCGTTGGATAGCGGCAGTATCTAGTATTAGAAGGACATTAGTATTTTACCCTATACCAAGCTTAGGGCATATAGAAGATAAGGACACACAATCAAGTCGATAGGTCGAGCTGCTAAATCGAAATCCACAAGCTGTTATATATGCAGCCTTCGCTGAGACCGAGCGTACAGCGCGGGGCGCAGGGCTGGCAGAGTTTCTTTTAAATTCAGTAGAAAAGAATTCGTTGAAAGGACGTATACATCAACAGCGTCTGAGCGTGAGCTTCTGCGCGCGGATTCATGGTACAAACAAAGCGCAATGGACTGGACAACAAAGGAAGTATTTAGTGCAAGGTAACTGCATCCTTTGCGTACTTGCTATATCATGAACATATATGCGTACATTCACTAATCTGGGCGCTCGAGCTACACAACTTACAGGCGTGAATGGGCAGCCTGTGCAAAGCGTTGTCTTACTGCAATGAAGTTGTTGTACTACGGAGTGTAAGGATTATACTTGAAAAACAAGGAAACAGACTGGGAAAAGCATTTAAATGGAACAATCAGATGTCGAAATAGGCAAGAACACCTGAACAGCTCGTTACATGAGCGTGTTAACGGCAAGGTCAGCAATTAATATAACAACTTGTTATGCGAATGAACGCAAGCCACAACGTTAGTTAATGCACGGGCAATCAATACAAATGCTAAATAATATAAGGGTGGAAGCTTGGACCAAGTTGGGAGTAATTCAAAGCGGTTTCTTCCCCAGTGCATGAGTGGCTTTAGGAAAAGCACAAAGGAGAAAGAGCGCTGACTTCCAACCGATTTTTATTTTCGAGAAGAGCAGTGTATATACGAAGGTGTCTAGAAAGACAAAACGAAAGTACAAACCAACACCAAGGCAAGTCAATTCGCTTAGTAGGTGTCCACGTTTACGCCTCAACCAGGCCGAGTAATCACGCTCACGGCTAGTGCGATATTCAATGCCGAAATTTTGGCTGCATCCCCCTTCTTGATCAATAACAAATACTGGCATGGAACGGCTCCCAGTTAACGCGTGAAATAAAAGAAGCAGAAGCAACTTCCTAAGCTTCGTGACTGCTGAAGCGTAAGCACCCTTTCTATAGCGCTATCATGCCTTCACCGCGTTTATTAGCAGGGTTAAGGGACAATCTTGAACACGTGCTATACGTAAACTGGCTCGTCTCTGTTATCCCTGGTCTTGCTTTTTTAGGCAGTTGTGTCTATGTACTGCTCATTCCGAAAATAAATATCAGTTGGAATTCGCCACTCTTTCCCCTCTGTATTTTTTCTAAAGTCATCCGTGCGCTGCCCAACACACCTCTAAAATCATTTAAGGCTAGCGAAGTGCTTCTTTCTCTTTTTTTCAAGACCCACTTTCCTTCCTTCGGCGTATGAATGGTGATTACTAGATTAGAATCTTAGAAAATAAGAATTTCTCTTTAAAGTAATGTCTCCCAGAGACAGCTCTCTCTGAATAACAGAAAACGATCTCGAAGGTTGCGCTTTTTGCTAGCTGCATGCACCGCAAGCGATTCAGGAGCAGGAAACACGTCATAGATGTTCAAAAGAGCCGTGGTAGTTGGTGGCTGTTCATCGTTTCTTCTTGTGCTGCGTACTTAATGAAGAGGACGTTGTCACTTCTTTGTTACCGTCCTCGTCATTAAGTACACAGCGCATGAAAAAACTACTAACATTATAGACGCCATGTTTTGGACGCCATCTATTCAGTGAACCAAAAAAGTTTACCCCTACCTGTACACAACTCCGAAAACTAGCACATTACAATTCCTTCCTCGAGTTTAAAGGACGACAGCAACAAATTTTCACATTGGCTAATTTATTGCAGAGAGAGAGAGAGAGAGAAAGGTTGCATGAAAAGGCAAGGATGTTCACCAGAGGCAGTTCCGGTTGGCTACCTTTCACGGGGGAAGGAATAGGAGGATAAAAAGAGAAAGACTGGAAAGGAGAGAGAAAAAGAGATGAGCACAAACAAATCGCGTACAATTGTGCGAAAGCTGCAGGGCTGATATACGTTTAATTTTTGTAGAACAGCCTTTAAGTATCACCCTAGTAGACGGCGCGTGTACATCGTACTTAGCAGCTATGACGCAAAAACTAGCACATCACCTCCGAAATTTTCAGCATGTTGCAGGCGCCGCCAAATCTCTGACGTCACGCCCAAAAGACGCGCCGGCTCTCAGCGTTCTAACTTCTGTGTCGTGTCCGACGAATAGCAATGGCGGGCTTTTTTGCTCAGTTTCGGTATCGAAAACATCTATATGTGCGACGATGTTGTCACGCATTTACTTGCATTTCAAGCGCACAATTTTGCAGGCAGGGTGTTCTATATCTACGTTATCTGAAACAACAAGCACTTACGCGGTCCAAAACTGAGCCGATAACAAGGGGAAGGAACATGCCTCTTTGAGCTCCTGCAGATGGAGCGATGCCCGCTCCTCGCCGCCCATCTTGGGCGTCTGTGTATACCGCTCGAGCGCCACCTTGCGAAGCCGGTAGTGGTGACGGTGCAGGGTCTCGCGAGTGACGTCGCCAGGACCCTGCAACACCTGCTAGCATTCAGGAACTGTCAGTCCGCTGCACGTCCGCTTGCCTTAGAAAAGCGTAGTGCCGCGCAAGACGGGCTCAGCGGCGACGATGGCTACTGGATGGCGCCAGAGTAGCCCACATCGTCTGTTCAGGGATAACACCATTGATACCATATATAGAAACAAAGCACCGCATGAACGGAGGTCTGTCTGCGGTGGCTCTTGTGAATCACGTCCACATGTCACCCACGCGCTGCCTCTCACAATCTTCCAATTAGCGAGGCCGTCGTGCAACGCTTGTCCATGTTTGCAACGTGCCATGCGAGAGAGATTGTCCGCGCCAGCCAATATATCGCGAAATAGAAACACTATTGAGCTGCGCTCAAATTGCATTAGGTGGTATCGAAATCATCGCTGCATTTTAACGCGACAGCGCTAAGGAGCTCGTGTCGCAGAAAAGCCGGTGTTGTCGGCGTCGGCGGCGTTGGGCGTGAGCGAAAAATTCCGGAAGGCAATCCATAAATAAAAATAACTTGCAAAATGGGCTGGGTGGGAATAGAACCAGGGTCTCCGGAGTGTGAGGCAAAAACGCCTCTAGTGAATGCGGTGTTGACTTACAAACGTGCCGGAGAAAGTTATACTGCTGTGTATATCAGTAATTATGAGCATGTAAATTACAGAAGTCGCAGTTAAACGCGTGGCGAAGTACGTTTCCGCTACATTTCTTTTGCGCTTTCCGCACATGCAGAGCCATCTTGCGGCAAACACAGAAGACCCCTCCTCGCAATGTACGGTGCTGCCCCGACAGGTGGCGAGCCACGCGCGCATTGGAGCTGTGCGGGGACCGGTGCGAGGCGCGTCGCCACCCGGTTGTCCGTGCCGATCACGACGTTCCAAGACACCGAGCTCTTTGGTTCGTTCCGCTGGCTCAGGCGCACGTTTCGTGATTGGTGGGTGCAAAGTCCGATGCGGGGCGCCTCGTAAGTGATTGCTGTGCCGTAGCGCATTGTCTTACACCACTTGGCGGGTCGACGGAAACGCTGTCGCGTTCCACTCTTGAAGGCGAAGCTTAAGCATCCTCCAATTTTTTCTCAGCAACCACCGAACCAAATTTGATTAGGGCTGCTGGATTTTTAAAAAATGTTGCACTATATGAACTGCTGTAAACAAATTTTTCTAATTAGGCCGTCCACGTTTTTGTAAAGGCTGTTAAAGGTCACAAGTATTGATAAAACGAAACTATGAAGTTTACGATGCGGTAACTCAGCATTGAAAAGTGACATCACAATTCTTATAATTGCATCAGTTGTACATCTATTTGATTTGGTAAACTGATATAGTGTCACGTTGTAGTGACAGTTAACAACACAATATCAAAACTGTGAAACACGAAACAACTTTTTATTATGCGATCCGGTGCCCACAAAAGCAAGTGACACACGAAGCACAATGATAGCGGCGAACACATTCGGCAATCGTCGAATTTTAACGTATTTGAGAAGTTGATTAATTACTTGACTAATTATGTAATAAGGCTGATTGCAAAAAGCAATGTAAATATCGCCAAGCGACGGCAAACTTTACCTTAGGTCTGTCCAGCTATGTGACATTTGCATTAAAGTTTGGCTCAAGTTACGTGGGATGATTTGTACATTCACCGTTCCTTTATTTCTGCCTCATTCTTTACAGAAAGGAAAGTACGAATACCAGGACAAAAGAGAAAAGTCGCTGTTCCAGCGACTCGACAAAGGCGCCTGCCCCGATTGCATTTGGCAACAGACATTATAAATACATAACCAATACGTGCATGGAATAATACACTGGAGAAAATGCGTTTGAATGTGTGCGTACCGCCACGTTAGAAAATTTTCATATTTCGCACAGTGCAAAGCTCCGTTCGAAGAGGATCGCTGATTGATATACCGAGATGAAATATTATCTTTCTCATGCACAGAAAATAGAGCACAAAGAAAGAGCTTGCGAGAAAAGCACCAACAAACAAAAGCGGTGAAAAAGGAAGTTGATGCAGAATTTTTCGCGATGAACCACCAATTAATAACGTAAAAGTGCACATATAATCAGAGAGAGAGTGGTTCTTGTGGGGACAGGAGGAAAGGCTCGCACTATCTTCTGCAACCCATGCGGGAGCACGGCTCAGCGCCAGCAGGGTGGTGGAGATGGTAGTAAAGGAGAGAGAGGGTAGGAGGGAGAAAGGTAGAGGGTCGTCCTAGCAACATCAGAGCAGCCCGGCCGGGATGGCCCAGTAGGTTCGACCGGAGGAGTAGGCTGTTGATAGACCGTATAGGAGGTGGCCCAGCAGAAGCGAAGTTGTGGCTGATCAGGAAGCCCGAGGTGGTGGGATGGCCGTTAGGCGATCCATCTTTGTAGAAATTTCCTATAGTCTCGCCGAGAGCCCCGACAAGTCGAGGTACTCGACGACACTTAGAAAGGCTGATAGCTGATTGCGACAGGGGAAGAGGATGTCTTCCTGTCGTGAACGTGGGAGCCCCAGGCAGTAGAACACCAGCAGAAGTCGGCCGCGATGCTGCAGGTGAGCAGGGCAGGCCAGCAGGACGTGCTCCAGAGTCTCTGGTTCACCGCAGGAGGCACAGACTGGCGAGGTGGAGGCGCTTCAGTCTCTGGTTCACCGCAGGAGGCACAGACTGGTGAGGTGGCTTTCCCAAGGCGGTGCCGGCGGGCTGCCGTCCAGTGGCAGCCAGCTCGCAGTCGGAGCAGCAACGAGGCATCCCTTCGTGGGAGGCCATGCTGTGGAAGATGCCGTGGAGGCTGGCCCAATGATACACGTTTGTCCGGGTGGCAGGCGATGATGTGCCGGCGCAGCCTGTGTCTCAAGAAGTCTGCGGCCGTTACAGCAGGGCTAGGGGGACGCTTGAGTAGTGGCACTCTTTGTAAGAGTGTCCACCTCTTCATTGCCCGGGATCCCCACATGTGCCGGTAGCCAATGCAGGAATAGTGAGCATCCGGCGTCCTGAAGGGCCGTCAGTGTTGAAGAGAGCAGCGCAACCCTAATAGGCAGGCTAGCCCTGTCAGGGCTCTGCAGGCAGAGCAGCGCCGCCTTGGGGTCGCAGAAGATGGCTGCCGGGGTTCGCTGGTAGCTCCTCTGCCAGTAGGTTCACATCACGGTGCAGTCCTGCTAGCTCTGCTGAGGTAGAGCTTGCATGTCCCGATAGACGGCACAGCTTGCTCTTTTGTAGGGCCGGTGCAACGCAGGCTGCTGTGGATGAGCACGTCTCCGGTATCGCGGATCCATCAACGAAGATGTGAAGGTGGTCCCCAAGTCTCTCTTGGAGGAAAGAAGCTGCCGTCTGCTGTAGGGCACATGGTAGGGAACGGTTCTTCGAGACACCTGGCAGCTCCGTCGAGATAGGGACTGGTGGTCACTGTGGTGGTGCACTGCGGACTCCATCGCTGAAATGGTGTCCACCCTTGAGGACGCCCAGGCTGGCGGGGACCTCGTGATGCTCTTGCTGATCGACGTACAGGGTGCCATCGACAGCGTCCCTCATGCAGTCGTCCAGCAGGGCCTGGACCTCCTCTGCATCTGTGGCAACCTGAGGGAGTTCCTCTTGTCGCTCCTGCACTACCCCACCCTCAGGGTGCGTGTGGGTCGATCGAAGAGCACCCCCCGTCCAGTCGCTGCAGGCGTGCCACAGGGGTCAGTGGTGAGCCCCTTCCTTTTCAACCGGGCCTTGGCACGGTTGCCGGCTGCCCTGCCGATCGACCTCCCGTGCACTCCTCAATCTACGCGGACGACATCGCACTATGAGTCCGGGCACCACCGCAACACATCCGCAAGGCCCATGCGGCCCTACAGAGAGCCCTGGACATTGCCGGGCTGCCTACTTGTGCAGCATCGGCCTTACCATCTTAGCCAGGAAGACTGAGGCCTCGCTGCGGCATTCCAGAGTAGCAGCCCACCGCTCAGCTGCCAGGCTACGCTTGGAGGGCGTCCAGATCCCATGAAGCAAGGCAGTCACCTACCTAGGGCTGCGCATTGACCATCGGCTGACCTGGCTGCCGGCTAGCAAGGCCCTGTGCGCCGGACGCTTCGGGTCCGCAAGGTGATCTCACAGCTACTTGCCCGTGGACAGGGCTGTACCACAAAGTGGACCCTGCAGCTCTTTGAATCTGCAGCCACTTCACGACTACTGTGTGCCCTCCCTCATGTGGCGCTTCCCCCACCCCACCTGCACAAACTGTAGCTGGGGAACCGGTCAGCAATACGGCTCTGTCTTGGCGTTCCCCGAACCTCACAAGTGGCCGTCACTCTTGCTGAGGCAGGTGTCTGGCCCCTGTGACTACTCTTCCTGCAACAAGGGCTACGACACATTGATCGCCTACACCATGCCTCAGATGGTCAAGCACTCCTGACGCGCCTACGCTCCCGGCCAGCATCACACATGGGACGGCTGTGTGGCCTCTATAAGGAAGTCATAGGGGACACGCCTGCAAACGCTGTACAGCCTCGCATATATAGTCAAAACAACGTAGCACCACCCCTCCTCCTTCCCCACAAGACCTTCAAAAAATCAGTTCTAATAAAGCGCGTGCCTGATGTGTGTGTTTCGTTCTCTTCTTGTTTTCGCTCTATTTTAGTTGTGCCCATTTGCTTGTAAATGGGCACAAATAAAATCAAATGAAATGAAATAATACTTTCAGCATGCTGCAAATGTACTTTACATTGAATTACTGGGTTCTCGCCGAGTATAGCTGAAGATTGCTTGAAAATACGAGTGTTACCGCTTTTGTTGAATTCCCCGCAGTGTTCATTTCATACCGAAAGGTTGATTGATTGATTGATTGATTGATTGATTGATTGATTGATTGATTGATTGATTGATTGATTGATTGATTGATTGATTGATTGATTGATTGATTGATTGATTGATTGATTGACAGCAAGGAGCGGGAGGGCTTCTTTACAGGATTAAATGCATATTAACATACTAAGACCAGTTTCCTTACGGTACAAATTACTCACTTTCCACATACTGGTCGTGTAGAAATCTAAGGCGATTTCCATGGCTGCACGGATTCTTGCCCACACGGTCGCCTGGAGAGAGAAAGAGAGTCTATTGAAAGGCAGATATCTCCGTCCATATACATGCTGATATGCTCTTCAGTATAAGGAGGAGACTAAAAGTTCTGGAGGAAGGTTGCTTACTGTTGCTGATTAAATGATGCGAGCCTAGGAAAAATTGGTATCTGGAGCATCGGCTATGCCATAAACACCTAAAAGAAACTACAGCGGCAAAATGTGAAGGAAAACAAAAAGAACAATATCTTATAGCAAGAAAGGGTCGAGCAAATCGTGCAAGTCAAACGAAGCGTTGTCATACTCCATGAAAACATTTGACAAAATTAGCAAAGGAAAAGAAACCGTGTAGGCAAAGATGACAGCATTGTTCACGTGTGAGTATACGTAGCAGAAATGTACGCTTTTCTTTAACACGAAGGGAACTTTGCCTATGCTGTATTTAGAAGGCCAGTTTCAGAAAGGAAGAAAAACACTCCTATGCCTTCCAGTTCTAAGGAAGGGTATGGAAGGGCGCCATACCTCCACACCAAGGATGGCAACAAGGATGGGAGTGCAGCGTAATAGGTCATGTATCCATCTGGCGTTCGAAGCAAGAACTTGTGTGTCTATGCAGAGGCCATTCAGCCATCGCCGAACAAGAGAAGCTGTAGCCTGAAGTCAGCGCTTCGTCAACTCGGATTTGTCCTGGCGAAGACGATACCCTTCTCAGCACGGCTTCCGTAAGAACTTATCTTGCGAAACACAATTGACTATCTTTTTGTATATGACTTGCACATGAGCTTTGATTCTAACCTGCCAAACTGACACAATCTTCCTGGATTTCGCCAAAGCCTTCGACAAGGTTCCTCGCAAGCGCTTGCTACTAAAACTTTCTTGGTTAAATTTGGATCATAACATACTGCAGTGGATAAAAGATTTTCTGGCAAACCGTACCCAAATTTGTTGACGTTAATACTCAAGCTTCTAGGTCTCTTCCAGTAACATCAGGCGTCCCGCAAGTGTCAGTGCTTGGTCTTGGCGTACTTTGGTGCGCATGTGGTTTTCTCTGGCCCAGTGAATTTCCGCCTGGCGGAGTTTTGGACGCCTTCTGGCTAGCAGACGATAAAAATAAGCAATTGTCGCTCACCGCCATCACTGTGAAGACTTGACGGATTACATCGTGCTCGCTTGAGCGCAACGTCTCCGGAAAGCCTTGTCTCGCCGGTGTAAAATGCCGAGCAGTATGCGTATGCTTCTCGGTGGAACAAGCGTCTCACGTTTTCTTCGATATTCTATCGGTAGATACATTAGGTGCCCAAAGTAGGCATTCGATTGTGGCCAACATACTTTGCGCTTTTTCATTTCGGTGCCCCGGCCCCACAGAAAAGACATTGTTGTGGCGCAACGAATTGTCGTATGGTGAAAGTTCGATTTTGTTACTTCTTCTTTTGCGGACAGTAATGGGCCACGGGACGCTTCAGTTGCCAGATAGCCTTATTATATAGTACTGCGATAACAATTATATGGACACTCCAGGCGCATTCCTGCTGTTGCCGTCGCCCTCATGTTTCGTATAAAGTCCAAAGGCGATAACATCGTGACCGCGCGCCGCATGCTGTATGTGCGAGTGAAAGAGAAGGGGGAGGGGGGTGGAATGGGTGAGCCGACGATGGTGGCTCAGTCTTGCGTGCGCAAAGGAGAAAAGTGGGGAGCAAGCGCGCCGCCTTCCGTCGCACGCGATACTTCGAATGTAGTGGATGGAATAGGGACGGGATCTAGGATTTTGTGACTCTGTGATTGCGCTATATGTTTATTTGCCTTGTTTGACGCATTATATACAGTGACGTTTTCTTAGATACGTAGATTTATTGGAGACGTATATTTAAATATATTGTTGCGAGGTTTTGTGTTTACGTGCAGTGAACTTTCTTTCCAGTGACATTTTTTTTTGTCCTTTATCAAGCGTTTCTATATTCCATTGTATCTTCGAATTTCTAATGAACGAGGGCGAGTTAAATGAAAGTGAGCCTACCCACCCCGCGCAATAATGTTTCGGTTCATTATCTGCGAGGCATGCGGGTAGCACACAGGAATTTTTCATTTACAAAAGTGACACGCAGATGTGGGGGTAAATGTTCTTTAATGCTCTCATACACTGGATTGAACATGGTTGCGCGACGTAATGGACACTTCAGAAGTTGAGCAGCGGGGTGCCGTGAATGTTTTGACAGCTGAAGGTGTTTCCAAAAACGAAATTATTCGCCGTATGGCGGCCGTGTACGTTCAACATTGCATTTCATTGGCCACTGTGAAGCATTGGAGCAAAGGGTTGAAAAAGGGCGTGAAAGTTGCAAAGACGATCCGAAACCGGGCCAAAGCAACCGTGCAATCACCCCCAACACGAGTGCAAAAGTTGATGAGCTGATGAGGAAAGAACGGAGGATAAACATCGATGAACTGGCAGAGCGTGTGAACATCAGTCGCGGTTCGGTTCACAATATAATTCATGAGCATCTCGGTCATCGGCTCTTGTGTGCGCAATGGATACCCAAGATTTTGACCCACCGCCAGAAGAAGGTTCTGCGCTGCCTTTACTCATCTGATTCGGTATCACAATGAGGGTGACGACTTCGTGTCTGCAGTTGTGATCGGTGACGAACCATGGTGCCACTACTACGAGCCTGAAACACGGTGGCAAAGCTTACATTGAAAATATTCGCATTCACCACCCCCAAAGAAAGCAAAGGGCGTCATTTCCGCCGGAAAGGTGTTGTTTACTATTTTTTTTCGATCGTCAGGGGCCATTACTGATAGAATTTTCTAAAGCCGGAGAGTCTATCAATCGTTTCCGATATTGTGAAACGCCGGATCGGCTGCGTGTCGCAATGAAGAACAAACGACGTGGAAAATTGACGAATGGGGTCATCTTGCTCCACGACCTGGCTATGGTGTTGGGCTGCTGAGCACGAGGTCGCGGAATCGAATCCCGGCCAAGGCGGCCGCATTTCGATGGGGGCGAAATGCGAAAACACCAGTGTACTTATATTTAGGTGCATGTAAAAGAACCCCAGGTGATCCAAATTTCCGGAGTCCTCCACTACGGCGTGCCTCATATTCAGAAAGTGGTTTTCAGAATCAGAATCAGAATCAGAATCCACTTTATTTCCAACACTCTAGTTGGGGCCCCCCAGGCAAAAAGCTGTCGCAGACAGCTTGACGGGACCTGGGGGCCTACAGAGAGCAGCAGGCAGTGGATTTCACAAATTCGAACAATTGTAAATACATACAGACATTATGAAGAAGAAATAAACTTGTTTCATACAGATGCAGCATACAGATTATGACATTGCAGCATACAGATGCAGCATACAGATACAGACATTATGAAGAAGAAGAAATGAACTTATTTCATACAGATGCAGCATACAAGGTGGACACCATCACAGAATGCATAATGCATAAACAGTGCAGGAAATGTAGCGGCCAGGGGAAAAGAGAAAAAGCTCATTGCTTCATCAGGTAATCACGCACCTCCGATTTAAACGTGTCGAATGGGGCACTGAAATTAATGTGATTTTTTAAGAGGTTGTATAGTGTTGGTATGCAGTAATCCAGCCTAGATCTACCGTAATTTGTACGTGTACGCGGCACTGGTATTAGCCTGTTACGTATGCTGTAGTCATACGGGGAATGTTCTGTATAGTGTGGGAGTTTATTTTTATACATATAGAGAGATAGTTTATAGTCATATAACTTAGACGCTTTAAGCATATTATGTTTAATGAACAGGGGACCAGTGGGTAATAGGCTGGGGTGTTCATTAAAGTTCTCAAAGATTCTTAATACTTTCTTTTGGAGCCGCTCCAGTTTGTTATAGTTGGTGGTTGTTGTAGTGCCCCAAACTAAAGTACAATATGAAAGACGTGAGTAAAAATTAGCACAATATATTGCATTCTTTAGTCTAATTGGAATTAGTTCCCTCAGTCTGTAGAGGCAACCAACTGCTTTGCCTAATTCAATCGTGAGCTTAGTAACGTGCATGTTCCAAGACATTGTTTCTTCGAACCAAACCCCCAAAAACTTTTCAGATGCAACGCGTTGTAGGGCCATTCCTTGAAAGTTTAGGGTGAGTTCGAAATCGCTTTGTTTGTTGAGAGGTTTAAAAATAATATATTTAGTTTTTTTAATATTTAAGGTTAATCTGTTAGAGTTCAACCACTGTTCAAGGTTAATTAGGTAATTGTTTATTGTTGTGTTTAGGTGGGCTAAATTTGATGCGGAAAAGAAAATATTAGTATCATCAGCATACATGAGCAGTTTGGGAGAATTAGGCACATCACATAAGTCATTGATATAAAGTATAAACAATAAGGGCCCTAGAATCGACCCCTGAGGCACTCCATGTTTTACCACAGTAGTCGGTGATGACAAGCCATCGACTTTCACACACTGCTTTCTATTGTAAAGATAGTTTTTTACGAGATCATGGGCGACGCCACGTATGCCGTAGTCATGCAGTTTTGACAGCAGAATATTATGGTTTACACAATCAAATGCTTTTTTTTAAATCAATGAACATTCCCACAGTAAAAAGTCTGTTTTCTATGTTGCTAAGAATTTCATTCTTGATTAGTAATAGCGCCATTTCGGTAGATTTCCCTTTCTGGAAGCCGTATTGTGAATCATTCACAACGCGGTATTTAGTGAGAAAGTTTTCGAGCCGTGTATGAATGACATTCTCAAAAACTTTGGACAAGATGGGCAGAACAGATATTGGTCGGTAGTTTGCTATATCACTGACGGCTCCACCTTTGTGAACAGGGGTTATACGTGCCAGTTTAAGGTCAGAGGGAAATATACCAGTCTCTAACATTTGATTAATTATGAATGTCAGCGGTAAGGCTATAATAGACGCCACATGCTTAATAGGGACAGCACTCAGGCCATCCAACCCGGCAGCAACGTTGTTTTTAATTCTGGAAATGAAATTTGTGACTTCTTGTGCAGTAACCGGTGAAAGAATAATTGAATTAGCCAGTATTGTACGTGCAAACTGTGGCGTTTTAGTACAATCACTATGGCTATTCGGAGACACGTAGTCGCCAACGTTGGAAAAAAATTCGTTCATTTCTGTTAGGGCGTCTTCATCCGTCTTGCCTTGAGCAAAAGCTGCAATATTAATTGAGCACTGAACCTTAGCGTTATTAGACAAATTATGGATTTCCTGCCATAATTTTCTTGGACTGTTGTATATTTTAGCAAACAGAGACTGATAGAAGAAGATCTTAGCCTTTTTTAAATCAGCGTTTAATTTATTACGATATGATTTGAATTCTGCGAGCAAGGCAGCATCACGTGATTGAACGAATCTATGGTACATTTTGTTTTTAGCTTTTATTCTTTTATGCAAGCAGTTTGTAATCCAAGCCTTGCGTATTCTTTTGCTTCGTTTTGTGTTATGTATCAAAGGGAAATTTTTATCATAGCAGGCTATGATTTTCTTGAGAAAGATACGGTAGGCCTGATCGGGATCACTTTCGGCGTAAACATTGTCCCATACTATCATTCCAGTATCAGAATAAAAATTGTTGAGCGAAACAGAGTTAATGTCGCGATAACTTGGGTTGTTATTTTTGTGCTTTTTGGGAGCTACTGGTATAAACGTGAAAATCCGGAGATGATCACTGATATCAAGGGAAAAAACACCTGCTAAGTACTGGTCGCAAGGAAGGCTGACGATACTCATATCAAGAAGTGTGGCGCTAGTTCCAGTAATACGCGTGGGTAACGTAATCAGATTTGCGCATGCAAAAGTATGAAGGATGCTTTGAAAATGTTCACTGGATGCGTCACCACTGAGCATATTGATGTTCACATCGCCCATTACTAAAAAGGATGTGCGCATTGAGTGTAGACTAGGCAGCAAAGTTTCCATGAACTCAAAGAATTCGGACTTAAGTCCTAATGGTGGCCTATAAACTGCTGCAATAACAATATTCGTAAGTCTTACTACTAGACACTCCACATTGGCTGTAATACAAGTTAGTTCATCAACAACATCACAAGCAATACAATTTTTGATGTACAGAGATATACCTCCTCCGCGGTTAGTGGACCGCGTGATTCCGTGATGATTATATCCTGGTATATTTGGTGGGTTATCGTTTGCAGAAAGCCAGGATTCTGTGAACAATATGGCATCAAATTTTATCGATAGGCTATCGAAAAACATGCGTAAGCTGTTCATTTTATTTTTAATGCTACGAGCGTTTAAATGGAACGCACTGAAGTAAGTAGACGACACGTCAGTGTTGAAGTTTTCAATGTCGTAGTATCTACATCCTGCCATGGCAGCCATGACTGTTAGGTTATACCCAAAAAAAGAAATGCTATATCAACGCCAACCTTAACGTTGCATTTTATCCAGATCTTCTCGGCAGGCAATCTTTAATATGTCTGATGATTCCGATACATAAAACCCCATAATTTATTTTTAAAATTTTCCACAATGCCCGTCCCCACGTCGCTGATGTGGTTAATACAAAATTGGCAAAGTTCAAGTAGGAAACGCTGCAACATCAGCCATACAGCTAAGACCTGTCGCCTTGCGACTTCCACGTTTCGGGGCAAATGAAAAAAAAAAACAGCTTAAGGGAAACATATTCGTGTCGGACGATGACGTGAAAGAGTGAGTTGCAGATTTGTTGAAGCAGCAACCTAAGGAGTTTTATGAGACGGGAATCACCCAACTGCTTAGTCAATGGGATAAATGTCTAAATGCTTATGGAGACTACCTTGAAATTAAGTACCCCGTTTGTCATATATTTGCATTGGCTCACTTTCATTTGACTCACCCTCGTATATTTTGCAGAACGGCTTTATATAGGTGCTCTCTTCTCTGTTGGGACAATAATTTCGGTGCAATTACTCACGATACACAACCAGTGACAGCTGCTCCTGCGTAATACATTGGAACAAATGACAGCGTCATGGAGATTTTTCGCTGGCCGTTGCATATGTACAATAATGTAAACAAGGTTGTTGAATGACAAAGTTTCATTAACATATTTGGCCTCAACTTGTTCATTTCAGGGCCTTTACATTTTTCATATCAGTGGCACGCATTCCTTTGCTCGTTTCTAACTGATATAGTTCTAAGGATCGTGTGATATTCCCTCTACTTATTAAATAGACAAAAACATGGAAGCATTGATATCAGTTATTTTTAGCACGATTTCTGGCACATACGAGTATATCTTTTTATTAAAAAATACATATATTACTTTTTTGACAGTGCGTAGCGTTCAAGAATTCATTTGCAGCATGGTTGGTAATGGCAACGCAGTTATTATTCAACTATTTGATATCTCGACAAATTGTTTAAGAGGAAGCTTTACCTCGGGCCCAACTCCGACGCGGCCTATTCAAATAAATGTAAAACGCAGGAACGCTTTTCTGAGATAACGCCTGGATAACTCTTAATAAAATTTGTTGAACTTGAGAAAGTTAACTTCTAGCATCCGTTGGAAGCGGAAGTTCGATTTAGGGCCTGAACTTTGTTTAAAATATTTTTAAAATTTTGAAAGTCCGAAAAAATAGAAGCACGACGTTTACAAACTAAAAGCTCTTCATCAAAAACTGATATCGTTGTTCTTCAAACGGCATCGATTATAAGAGTCAAAGCGGACAAATTCGGTATGTCAATTTGTATCTTACGTGAATTAGTTACGTGGTGAACAAGGGTTCTGCAAATGCTAAATTGTTTGAGATTCATTTGCAACATATCAATTTTGTCCGCTGTAGATGTACTATTAGATGCGATTCACAGAATTGTGATATTATTTTTCATTGTTGAGTTACAGAGCTTTAAACGTAATAGTTTCGCTTTCTGAAAATTTGGGATTTGTGCCAATTTTCAATAAAAAATTGACAACCTAAATAAAAAATTCGAAACCAGAAGACAGTAGAATTTAAGTTTTTCTTTTAAATGCAACAAACCTCATCAAATCTTGTGAAGTGCTTGCCGAGAAAAACTAATTCACCTTCTACATGTATTTAGATAGGAGCATGCGAGATAAAGCTTCCTCTTAAGGAGGAGGCCAAGCTGCAACGTGAGCCGCCCCCCCCCCCCCCGAACGAAATTTATTTGTCAGTTAGCGCTCGCCCTGTCTGCTTCTAGTCTGTGTCCGTGTCACTTCGCGCTACAATCCAAGATCATGTTACCGTACCAACTCGCCCAACTTTCTATGCTTTTGCATTACAAAAATTTGACAGCTAATTATCGCCCCATCTCACTCTCAAGCACTTGCTGTAAATTGCTCGAACACATAATCTACAAACATCTTGTTAACTTCCTGGTATCCAATGCATTTATCAGGCCAGCCCAGCATGGGTTTAAAAAAACATTTTCATGTGAAACTCAGCTTGCAATCCTTACGCACAAATTGCATCGTATTATCGATCTTTCGTCATTTGCAGACTGCATTTTTTTAGACTTCGCTAAAGCGTTAGATATGGTCTGTCATAAACTTCTAAGTCAGCTGAGCCTTGACACTAACATCCCAAAATGGATTTAATGCTTCCTTTGTAATCGTTCTCAATTTGCAACTGCAAACGGCGATAACTCCTCACTTCGAAACCCAACTTCCGGTGTACCTCAAGGTTCAGTACTCGCGTCTCTTTTGTTTCTCATTTATATTCACGACCTTTCTTCGTCACTGTCATCTAACTTTCACTTATTTGCTGATAATTCTGTTCTATTTCGGGAAAAAACTAGTGCACATGATGCTAACCACCTTCAATGTGATCTAATTAGTGTAGCAATCTGGTGCAAACATTTGCTAATGGAACTAAACGTTGGCAAATGTAAAGTGATGCGGGTAGGGCGAATAACTAACAGCATGCATACATATTACGTAAATAATGTTTCCTTGGAAGTAGCTCACTCTTATAGATACCTACGTGGGCATATCTCTGCTAATTTATCTTGGAATGTTCATACCAACTACGTAATTAGCAATGCTAACCGCATGCTTGGCTACCTATGCCGTAACATTTCAACTGCCCCTTCATCCCTAAAAATGTTTCTTTATTCCAACCCTCATAGGTCCGAAATTTGAATATGCATGCACTGTTCGGGATTCTGCCATTGACCGACTAATTATGTCATTACAACTTGTGCAAAGTAATTCAGTTCGTTTCATCCTACGCAATTACAAAAAAGACTGCAAGTGTGTCTGCCATGAAAACCAACCTTGCACTTACCGCCCTTTCTTCTCGTCGTAAAATCGCAAGTTTAGTCCTTTTTCATAAATTATACCATCATTTAACACTCCAGAACGATTTCATTCTTCAGCCACAATTGGTATCGCCTCGAATCGATGGCCGTTATAAAGTTGGTCTTGAATCATGCCACACTAAAACATTTGGCAGTCATTTTTTCTGCGTTCATCCACGGAATGGAACCATCTTCCTGGTGAAGTCGTATCCATTTACGATAACCAAAGATTTCGAGCATTTCTGGTGAACATAGTGTAATTGAATAATTTTTTTGTTCTTGTTGCTTACTGTACGGTTGCAACCTAAGTACTTCTCTATTTCCCGCCTTCGCTATATTAGTTCGCTTCCAGTTTATCATGACGCGTTAAACCTAGCTAAAGCTGTATAATCAGAAGCCTTTGTACTTAAACGTTCTAACTGCTTATATTTGTTTCTTTCTTATTTCCTGTAACCCGGCCACTCCCGTCTTTAATGCCTTTGGCCCTGAGGGTAATAATAAACGAAATAAAATATAAAATTAAAAATCGAGTTCGTGAACTTAAATACATGCGCCCAACCGCGCATTTCTGCCTTTACGACCGTTTCTCCTACATTATACAAGAAGCACCTCAGCGCAACGGTACATCACACAAGGTGTGCCAGAACCCTGCGCGCGCTCTCGGTTAGGTTTCTGGGCGTTGGTGCCGTCAGGCTCGGTTTCTTGGCGTCATCAAGAATGAAAACAGCTGCCTGGAGGAGAGCATTGGATACATATTCAGTACTTCGTAACATATGAGGCAGCGTGGACATGTACGTTAGAACGAAAAGTAAAGAAATATTAGGACGATGCTTTTGTTAGATATATTTCGGCTGTCTAATGTTAAGACCTAAAAAGGAAAATGCTGTAATTTTGTAACAATTAATGCTTACATACGTACAGTCGCGTGAAATATGAGCTCCGACACTGTACCCGTGGTTGAACTGGCGCCTGGGCCACCGGGATACATTTAACCACGATATGATCGTTTATCAAATACCAGTAATCACAAACTGCATAGCTGTTGAATTTTTGGTATGTCGGCGCCACTGTGCAGTCTTGTGGGTCCATTTTACCACGAGTACTATGTTTCAGCTAATATTTGAAGCAACTGTATACTATTTTCTTTCTTTTTTTTCGTCAGCTTTGTTTAGCGTCTAACTACTTACACCCGGACTCACAGTTTAAAAAAAAAGGATAAAAGGGACTGCAGGAAAGGCGAAGCAGTGTTAGAATAGCAAAGTATGAGGTATTATATATATATATATATATATATATATATATATATATATATATATATATATATATATATATATAATCTCACCGGGTTTCAGAAAGCCGGTCGAGCAACGCTCACCGAAAAAATAAATACATTACAAAAGGCATCTTGCAAGGTATCGAGCGCAATTGGTTGTCGACGCAACGATTGTCTCGAAGTACGGGCAAGACCGATCGCCATTACGAGTGGCGGCCGACGGAACGCCGGCAAATTACGAAACGCTCTCGAGTAACAGAGACATTTCTGCGAGAAACCAACGGACTCACCGGGACGCAGCGCACTCCTGAAGTTCTCCGTCTTCACTCGTTGCTTACATGTAAGGAGGTTCCCGAGCGTACGCAGTCCATTCAAAAACACCCTCGTATAATACCGCAGCAAAACGAAACAAAGCGGGAATAGATGGCTCGGTCGGCGAGGCCCGAGAAGATCCAGTCGTAGCGACTCTCTCGAAATCACGTGCTTGTCGAAGAGAGCACCTGTTCCCGCCCAGTGTACAGCGCCAATTTCTCAGTCACCGCTTCTGAATGTCTCGGTGGCGTCGGTGAGAAAACCTTTACGCTTCGCATCGATAAGGAGCCTTAGACCACTCGAGCACGCCTATCGCGTGCCTGTACTCCTCTCCCTATCTCTATCTCTCTTTCTCCTCGGCGTAGTACCGTCAGATGGCGGAAGCGCAGAACCTGAAAGACACCGCAGGCAGTGGCGTAGCAACAGGGGGGGCCGGGGGGCCGTGGGCCCCGGGTGCAGGCGCCAGTGACGGAGGGGGGGGGGGGGCGTCATATACGTCTGAAGACACCCCTCTTTCCGCCGGCTACACCCGGGGGGGTGACAGAATACCTATGGGCCCCGGGTGCCAGACGACCTAGCTACGCCACTGACCGCAGGGGCTGCGCTCCACCGACTATTGGCCTCGAGCTCCACCACTGGAAAAGCTGGCGCCACCGTCGGCGTGACGTGCTAGGAGGGATCACGTAGACATAGCGGCCGCGTCGGCTGCTTCGGGCGCGCCGAAGGGAGCTGAAAACGAGTTTAAATTCCCTCGAACGCTGCGGTCCTCATTTAGTGGCGAAATTTTCCCGCTTCGAGTGTCTCCTTTACAACGCTTGAAAGCACTACAATAGGTAGTGGCTGCCGTTGAAGGCGCGCAACATGGTAGGCTACTGCTCGATGCCGCAGGGCCGGACGCACGTAACGGAGGCCGGTGTCAGCCTTATTCACACGTAGCCGCAGGACAAGAAGCTGCGTGAAGCTTGGCTCGCGAAACATAAAACCGGCAAACAGTCATCGGCTGCAACTCGGGTATGCAGCAAGCACAGACGCGAGGAAGATTTCTGCTACGGCGCCCGGTCTGCGATGTTCTGAAAACGCGAACTGAGACGCGCTCGCCCGAGTCCGCTGCCCGACTAATGTCATGACGGTTTGGTCTATGAACTTGTCGATGCTATAGATACTGGCAAGTTCAGTGGAGTGGAAAGGCAGCGTTAAGAAGCACATTTTAAAAAAAGCATGGCATATGGTCATGTTTGTGTTATGAATTAATGCACTGGATTACAACAAAGGAGCAGAGGGAAATTGCACGCTGAGAGCACCGATAAACATGCAGTCCGACGCAACTTGAGAAATAGTATTGAAAGATCAAAGAATTTAGAAGAAAAAAAAGATTGAATCGTCGCGACGGCACATCACAAGCGTCGAAGTCTCTACGATGAAATTATTTTTGAACAGCTCTGATAGCGCCCACGCAACAATGGTTGCTTGTATACCGTGAAATGCTCATATTCTGCGGCCTAAAGCTCATGGCACGGTGCGAAAACGCGCGCGCGGAAAAAGCGAAACAGTGCGCGGACAAGCATGCAGACGCGCACTCGGTCGCTGCGAATCTGCGCGATCGCTGCATTGAGGCTTCGTTCTATTACACTCCATTTAGTTATACAAACACTATAAGAACATATTTCAGATAGTTTGCTCTCAGCGTTTACCTACCTTTCACGCAAGAAGCCGGTTGGGGAGACTCCATCGCGGCGACCACGCGCAGTGGCGTTCACTGTACGTATTCGGTAAAGAGATAGCGTCTGTAAACGATTGTGTGCTTTCAGTTTGCCCAAGATTATTTTTTAGACAGTAAGAAACTTCTCTCGTTTCGAAAGTACTTACAGAAATGTCCGGGAGAGCTCGCGCGTGGTGTTTTCAGTGAGCGCTGACAGCAAAACCTATGAGCAGCGTGCCACGTGATCCCTCATACTACGCCAGCGAGGCGCTTCCGATAGATGGCGACTCCGTAACTCCTCGACGCCAATATTAGAGCGGTTTCGGAATTCAGCGCCACCTATTGAGAACGACAGCGACTATGAGATCGGCGCCATTAGCTGGGCGAAGTCGGCGTCTGCGCGCCGCGCACTGACGAAGCGGACGGGCAAGCAAAACTATACTGAGCGCCTAAGTTTTCATCTGCCTGCCCGACGAATTTCCGTTGAATCCGGTTCTCCTCGGCATTCGGTAACATGCCTGTGCATTGCTGCGTGCCGCTTTGCAACCAGCGAGGAGTTCTGGACGACAATGGCTCGAAGGCAAGTATGCGTGTGTATACATTTCGTTTACTGTTTGTTGCGTCTCATGCGCGCGCCTTACGTCACTTTTATCGTCTTGCAGGTGTCGTTCTTCTGTTTTCCGAAGGATCCGCATCTGAAGAAGAAATGGATTGTAGCTAATAAGCGCGATGAAGGAAAGCTTTTTGTCGTGACGAAGCACACAAAGGTGTGCTCGAATCACTTCACCACTGACAGTTACTTGCCGTATGTAGTCGGCGATCGGCGTTACCTCCGGGTTGACGCCGTGCCGAGCGTGTTTGCCTTTGGAAAACCCAAGCCTCCAGCAAGAAAAAAACCGAAAGAACGACAACAGTGTGTCGCGAAAATAAAACTGCTTTCCGCCGTCGGCCAGGTTAGCAGCTCCGGGTTTGCGTAACAACCACCGCTTTCTCCTAGTAGTGATGTCGCCGCGTTGCGGGATTCTTCAACAGCTGTTGAAACTATGGACGCCACAGAGTGTGCAAGTGTTTCAAAGCCGGCCAGTGCGACCCACGTCCGAGACCACGAAGTGTGTGATTGTGCATGTGCAGTTAGAGTGTTGGGGCTCGAGAAGCAGCTTTCTGTGCTCCAAATGCGCATACACCAACTGGAAAGCGACCTAGAAGGTAGGACCGAAGAGGTGAAGTCTGCGAAAGCAAATGCAGAGCGAGTGCCTGAGCTCAAGACACAGCTCTCTCTGCTTCAAGTGCGTATACAACAACTGGAGAGTGACTTGGAAATTAGAACGAAAGAGGTGAAGTCAGCAAAAGATGTGCTTTATAATGCTCAAAGAGAGTATGAAATACTCAATATGGAAAACAAAAAGCTTGATCGGCATAAAAGCAGGCAATTTTCTGTCGAATGCTTCAAGGACAGCCCTGAGGACATTAGTTTCTATACTGGGCTTTCAAACTTTGAATCATTCATGTGCTTCTTCCGTTTGATAAACCCCGGTGAGTGTGTAGAAAATATAAAAGTATGGTCTAGGAGCTATTAGAGTTCATCAAGTAATGCAGGGAGGCCGCACATGCTAACGGCTAAGGACCAGCTTTTTCTTGTTCTCCTCAGGTTGCGCCTTGGGCTTTTCGAAAGGGACCTTGCCTACAGGTTCAGGGTGTCCATTGCTACAGTATCCAGAATATGTACCACATGGATCAGCTTTATTTATTTGCAGGTTGGCCAGATGGACCTTTGGCTGAGCAGAGACAAGGTTGACAAGGCAATGCCAGCCATTTTTAAAGAGCGATACCCATCAACAAGAGCCATTATCGACGCGACAGGAGTGAGATGCGAAGTTCCAAGCTCTCTGGTCCTTCAGTCAGCAACCTACTCAACCTACAAGTCAACTAATACAATGAAGGGTTTGGTTGTCATTTCACCTGATGGAACGATCACGTTTCTGTCAAAATTATTTACAAGGTCGGTGTCAGACAAAGAGCTCATTGAAAAAAGCGGGTTTTTAAAACTCTAGTTTGAGCCTGGCGACTCGGTAATGGCCGAAAAGGGCTTTAAGATACAGGACCTGCTCAGTGCAAAAGGAGTTGCGTTGAACATTACCCCTTTCCTTCGGAGACAGCACCTTACTGAAGAAGTTAGACAAACAGAGGAAATTGCAAGTCTCAGAATACATGTCGAGCGGCGCGGCGCATTCAACGTATTAAGGCATTTCATATTTTGGACAGGCCCATCCCACTGTCAGTTGCACCGATCATTAATGAAATTTGGGCATTGTGTGCATTCTTAAGCAATCTTCAAAGTCCTTTAATAGCAACCTAGGATCTGCAGCAGCAACAATCTTGCTGCAGTGATGTGCAAGGTGTCAGTTCAGTACTACATAACCTTCGCAGTGACTGCCAAGCTAGCATGGCCAAAGCTATGAGCACATGGCTTCAATGTTTCAACATAAGTTCAACAAGAAAAGGATACAAGGCATTGTCAATAGTATCACAACTTTATTAATAACTACATAAATGCTCATTCATTTTGTAATCTCTTGAATTCAACATCCATTGTTCGTACTGCATGTTTTTGCCAAGTACGGCAGAAGTGTGGAAAAATAAAAGATGTCCAACCTATTTTTGCATTTCTGCCGTTCACTTTCACTGAATCGAATTCTTTCGACAACTAGAAACTGTGGAGCATACATGACAAAATCAGCCCAAGTAAGCCCTGAAAGGGCCATCTGCCCAAGAATCTGGTAATAGTAATAGTGGGTGCGGTTTAGCCTGTACGTGCCGTGGCTGTCTTTCACAAGTCACGAGCCATGAGTGCTTGCTATTTTCAAGTCTTTCATTGAATATGGGCACTTAACTTCGACAATACCATGAGGATTCGGTTCCTCTGGGTCCCACACCACACGATCAGGTGATGCACCGAGCCATGGGCACGTGGGATCCACAATAAGGCCGCAGTGGAAGGCCTGAATGTTGTGCCGGAAGGTTCGGAGGGTTGTTTCATATTTTTGAACAGCCATGGCTTCGCTTGAAACTCCGTACCTGAAAAAGAAATACCATGATGCAAGTTCTGTCTTTTACTTGCATTCTGTGATACAATCCACGTTAGGCAGTACATACGGTGTGTATACATATGCTAATATTGTAACGATGTTGAGGAGCACAGGTTAATAAAATAATATTTATTAAAGGCCAACCTGTACCCACGACTAAAAGCTTGATTGACAATATAGTGTGCAAAGCTACTCCCATTTCCAAGGTTTTTGATCAATGTGTGACAACAGGTGCACATGTGTAATCTGTTAATAACATTGTACCTGTACATTCATTAGTGCTAATCACTTGTAGCCACCATGATTCACTGGAAGCAAGATTATCCATAGCAGATGTAAACAAGGAAGTGCCTCGCCTGTACACTTTCTCTTCTTGTGCTATAGTTTTCACTTTGTTGTGAACTAACTTGGCCAAGAAAATGTTTTTGGACCCGTACTTACTGGATGGCCCTTACTCTAGACAGATCTCGGTCTGTGGTGAGGCCTTTCTCTGTCCAATTCTCACGTGTAACAGCAACACCAAAATTGGAAGCAGTCAAGCGGTTTTTGCGAGCAGCTTTCCATGTCGCACTTTGGCTCTGCTGGCGAGAGGTCTGCTCAAGCTGGCGAGCTTCATGAACAGACAGCATGAGAGCCTGCATATAAGGGTGCAGCACATGTTAGAGTTAACACACAGAAAGCGGACATAACAGAGTCAGCATAGTTTTGTAAACTAATAAAACTGTTCGGTTGCTAAGCAGAAGAAATAGTGTTATGAAAATGTAGGTTAGTTAGCTTAACTAATGTATATAGTGAGTAGCAAGAGCACACGTTGAAAAACACACGGGCACTACTTGGAAGTTGTGCACAATGTTGCATTTTCTGGCTTCATTCCATGATACAGGTATGCTATGAATAGGCTCTGCGCGCAAGAGGTCTGTTCAACCTGGTGAGCTTCATCAACAGACAGTACACAAAAGCCTGTGTGTAAGGGTGCAGCACATGTTAGAGTTAACGCACAGAAAGACATAACCACAGTCAACATAACTTTGTAAATATTATGTTTGGTTGCTAAAAGGCAAAAGCGTTATAAACGTGACGAAGTGGGTTAGTTAACACAAGTTATGCAGCACGTAGCAAGAGTATGCTACATAGGTCGAAGACATAAACAAGCGAAAGGTGAGCACAAGGTTCTCGTGTTCCTTGTGCTTTATTCCATGCTAAATGCCGGCATGCTACATGCGTGTATGTGCTTGCCTCGATTACAGCCTGCTGCATTGGTGGCAGGCCCACGCACGACACAACAGTGTTTAAGGGTACTGGAAAAAATGCTGGCTGCATGGGTGTCAACTCTGTAGTCACCCCAACCTGAATTTCTGGGCATAAATAGGTGGTGAAGTCATGTGGTACAAGTGGTTTCTGACTCCACAAGAGGCTGCCTTCACACTTCTCGCCAAACAAACTGTCTGCTTTCTTTAGTGTTGCAGACTGCCAGTCTTCCAGAAGTGGACTCGCAGTATGTGCAGCCATCTCTCTTGCGAACTGCCTCGCAACTTTTTGAACATCTTCTACGCTCCTTGGTCTTTTCCTGGCTTCATAAAGACGCGATTGGAGCGGGTAAGAAAGACCGTCTGGCCGTGTGGCTCTCCAGTCAATTTCGTCGACGCTAGAAGCCGGTATTTTGTGCCCCCGGGGCCTCCTCCAGATTTGTGCCAGTTCCGTACATGACATTCCCGGCGGAGCCTCTGCATACCCGTTATCAAGAAGTAGCACAAGGACTTTCAACAGTCCCATGACATGGTGACATGTGCCGTTCTTTCTATGTAGCGCACTCGCATGTACACTCTCCCACAAAACCATCGTGCGTCAGCAGGGGGTCACGGCATATGGTGTTGCAGTCTTCTTTTGGCTCCTGAAGCACTTAGCACATACGCGCACGAGCGTGGAATCACTGCATCGAAGTAAGAAGGACAAGTTAACTTCTGCTGGCGCCAGCATAAACGCAGTCATTACAGCTGTCATATCGGGCGACACGTTATCCTTCTGCACGGCAACATATCATTTCGCAAACGCATGTGAATCAGCCTGTGTTCCTTATGAACGGTCGTTGTATCGTTTAACAACAAAAACGCTAGCAAGAAAGCGAAAAGAAAATGATAGCGAGGATACTTACTGCGTTGTGAATGAACGTGTTTCAATCTTCGAGCATTGGACGTAGCTTTCTGCGACGAACTTATGGCTGCGTAGCGCATTGCGGTTCCCGACGCTTCTCGACGTGCGATACGCCTCTATTTTGCCTATATCAAGGCTTTTCGGTATGACAGCGAGGGTCTTGGACCACGACATGCTGCTGCTGTGCGTCAACCTAGCAACCGGCGAACACACCGCACCGCTCGCACAGACCAACTAATGGCGGACAACTCGTAGAGTAATAGAGTAACAGCACGGGGAGCCTCCTGTGTCAGTGTTGCCAGACTGAATTAGGAAAAAGGTCTATTGACTCGTCGAATGGCCTCCCTCCGTCATGACGTAAGAAACTCTCACGAAGTAAAAAGGCAGAACAGAAGAAGTGCTCGCGTATTGCGCGCGCTGCCGCATCCGCCAGCGCTGTTCGCCCTTGCTCCGGCTGCGGCGCGGTATTGCGCCATCCCAAGCTATGCAGCTTCAGCGCCGTACAGTCAAATAACAATAATAATATTTTTAAAAAGTTCGGTGTTTTACGTGCCCGACCAGGATATGATTATGAGGCACGCCGTAGCGAGGCACTGCGGGTCGCAGTCAAATCGCCAACGGGCTCAAATATCTATGCACTTATCCGGCCACGTCGTACATCAATTAAAATTAACACCTAGCTGGTTATTTCTTTCCTTCATTGATTAACTTTATTCATCTGTTCATTCAATTAGATAGATGGGCGAATGTCAACTTTTTCTCATGCTAATCCAATATGAACATTAAGTATTTAATGTCCAATCAAATATCGAATTGTCAAACGCCAGACAAATATATTTACAGCATAAATATGTATTTCAGTATAATTTGCTGCCATGCCTGTAGCGGCTATAGTGCAAGAAAAGGCAGCTATCGGGGCGGATAGCTTTAAACATAAGGTTATCGCTCTTCATTAATAAAAGAGCATGAATAGCCTCTCAACAACGATGCAGCCCGGTTGTTAACAAACTTTCCAAGAATGGCTGCTGTTTGACTAAGCTTTCCAAAAGTGCTAAATGAATGGGTGCCGAAAAATGCCGAGAGCTGCGGAAAAACTAAATTTTAATGTTTGCTGAAGGGTTTATGTGCCGTAGACCCGTGTATGTAGCCCGTTGCAAGGAAAACGTCACAAGATTGTAACGTAAAATGTAAAAATTTGACGTAACCATTCTGCCGAAACACGAAGTGAAAGTGGATGAAAAAACAACTTGCCGCAGGTGGGCAACTATTCCACAACCTTCGCACTTCCCCACCTGCGACAAGTTGTTTTTTCCTCCACTTTAATTTTGACTAATTTGTCATTTCTTTATTGCATTCATTATGCACAACTAATTTCCCCTATGTACCCTCGGTGTCAGTGTTTGTTGGCTTCTTATGATATGGCTAATAAAAATCGGGCCCCTCCGTTACTTCCCTGTCTTCTCGTTTATTACATAACGAGGGTCTCGATGCCGGCAACATTGATGGACTCAGGTAACATGTGTGGGTTTATTGACCAGTCGCCTTCACCCAAAAAGATCACGTTCTCATGACGCCTGCGGCAGAAAGGACGTTCCACGTCCGCCGCCAAGGTCTGTGAGTGGTGGTGCTGGCTAACACTCTCATGGTTCCACTAGGAAACACAAATACCCAAGAAAGTAGATAGGGAAACGGCGCCGCGGTAGCTCAATTGGTAGAGCATCGCACGCGAAATGCGAAAGTTGTGGGATCGTTGCCCACCGGGCGCAAGTTGTTTTTGTTTCGTGCACTTTCATTTTCACTAATTTATCATTTCTTTATTTCATTTATTAAGCACAAGTAATTTCCGCTATACTACTATTTCCGCGCAACCTTGAGCGATCGGAAAGCGCGTTTTCCCCTCTTGGCCGGCGGAGAAGGGAGGCTTCGTTCCGGCCGCGAAGCTCCCCACATCTCAGTAAGGTGCCTGGTGATGGTCTCGTGCTAACGATGCCCTCTCGGTGAGCGCATATGTCCCCCCTCATCTTTCCCCCCTCACCCCCATTTTCCCAAGAAATTGGGAAAATAGGGGAAATTGGGAAAATCGACTGTCGCGGACAACAGCATTCCCTTTCCACGTAAGTATGAGGCTCGGAGCAGGAGCTATGGCGCTTGAAAGCAACCTGGGGCCTGACGAACTAATCGACTGAGCTATCTTTCCGGGCAACATCCAAGGGTCATGAGTTCAAATCACCTGTCATGTTCCTTTTTCCCCCTTTTCTTCTTTTTTTTCTTTCTTTTTAATGTCTTTTCCTTTATTTTATGACTGTACGGGAACCCTCCTAAAAAATTATATACATCCTCAGTTAGGTATGGCGACACATGTGCAAGTCATAAATACCAGGTTCTCTAGCCGAGTGCCACCCGTCCGGTATAACCGAGCTCAGATTGGTCAACCTTGACTGATCAAATAGGGCACCACTGTAGGTTAAATGAGGCGTACAACTCCTGCGGGACCCGCCATGGTTGCTCAGTGGCTATGGTGTTAGACTGCTGAGCACGAGGGCGCGGGATCGGATCCCGGCCACGGCGGCCGCATTTCGATGGGGGCGAAATGCGAAAACACCCGTGTACTTAGAATTAGGTGCACGTTAAAGAACCCCAGGTGGTCGAAATTTCCGGAGTCCCCCACTACGGCGTGCCTCATAATCAGAAAGTGGTTTTCTCACGTAAAACCCCATACTTTAATTTTTTAATTTAACTACTGCGGGGACGGTAGAGTATCCGTCTCCCGTGCAAGAGGAACGTGGTTCAAATCCCGGTGCCCCGCAATTCTCCACCGGAAAATACAAAAAACCGTGTGTTGAGAAAATTGCACAAACAGGCCTGGAGTGCGGCCTGATCCCGGCGACCAGAACCGGTAACGCACTCTCTCACCAGAGCAGGATTGGCCACCCTGGTGCAGTACTTGGCCACAACCTCCCATATGAAGACAACAATCAAACCCCGGCCCTCAGTCCCCAGCAGCCGCGAAGCAACTGACCACGGCGGCGGTCAGATCTGTGACGCTGCAGAGGGTGCTAAGAATACCTGGCTCCGGACAGGCCGCCATTGGAATCTGAACCTCGCAACGTTTAACGTTAGAACGTTATCTAGTGAGGCGAGTCTAGCAGTGTTATTGGAGGAAATAGAGGGTAGTAAATGGGATATAATAGGGCTCAGTGAGGTTAGGAGGACAAAAGAAGCATATACAGTGCTAAAAAGCGGGCACGTACTGTGCTACCGGGGCTTAGCGGAGAGACGAGAACTAGGAGTCGGATTCCTGATTAATAAGGAAATAGCTGGTAACATACAGTAATTCTATAGCATTAACCAGAGGGTGGCAGGTCTTGTTGTGAAACTTAATAAGAGGTACAAATTGAAGGTGGTACAAGTCTATGCCCCTACATGCAGTCATGATGACCAGGAAGTCGAAAGCTTTTATGAAGACGTGGAATCGGCGATGGGTAAAGTCAAAACAAAATACACTATACTGATGGGCGACTTCAATGCCAGGGTAGGCAAGAAGCAGGCTGGAGACAAGTCAGTGGGGGAATATGGCATAGGCTCTAGGAATAGCAGAGGAGAGTTATTAGTAGAGTTTGCAGAACAGAATAATATGCGGATAATGAATACCTTTTTCCGCAAGCGGGTTAGTCGAAAGTGGGCGTGGAGGAGCCCGAATGGTGAGACTAGAAATGAAATCGACTTCATACTCTGCGCGAACCCTGGCATCATACAAGATGTAGACGCGCTCGGCAAAGTACGCTGCAGTGACCATAGGATGGTAAGAACTCGAATTAGCCTAGACTTGAGGAGGGAACGGAAGAAACTGGTACACAAGAAGCCAATCAATGAGTTAGCGGTAAGGGGGAAACTAGAGGAATTCAGGATCAAGCTACAGAACAGGTATTCGGCTTTAACTCAGGAAGAGGACCTTATAGTTGAAGCAATGGACGACAATCTCATGGGCATCATTAAGGAGTGCGCAATAGAAGTCGGTGGTAACGCCGTTAGACAGGAAACCAGTAAGCTATCGCAGGAGACAAAAGATCTGATCAAGAAACGCCAATGTATGAAAGCCTCTAACCCTACAGCTAGAATAGAACTGGCAGAACTTTCGAAGTTAATCAACAAGCGTAAGACAGCGGACATCAGGAACTATAATATGGATAGAATTGAACAGGCTCTCAGGAACGGAGGAAGCCTAAAAACAGTGAAGAAGAAACTAGGAATAGGCAAGAATCAGATGTGTGCGCTGAGAGACAAAGCCGGCAATATCGTTACTAATATGGATGAGATAGTTCAAGTGGCTGAGGAGTTCTACAGAGATTTATATAGTACCAGTGGCACCCACGACGATCTTGGAAGAGAGAATAGCCTAGATGAATTCGAAATCCAGCAGGTAACGCCAGAAGAAGTAAAGAAAGCCTTAGGAGCTACGCAAAGGGAGAAGGCAGCTGGGGAGGATCAGGTAACAGCAGATTTGTTGAAGGATGGTGGTCAGATTGTTCTAGAGAAACTGGCCACCCTGTATACGCAATGCCTCATAACCTCGAGCATACCGGAATCTTGGAAGAACGCTAACATAATCCTAATCCATAAGAAAGGGGACGCTAAAGACTTGAAAAAGTTTAGACCGATCAGCTTACTGTCCGTTGCCTACAAAGTATTTACTAAGGTAATCGCAAATAGAATCAGGAACACCTTAGACTTCTGTGAACCAAAGGACCAGGCAGGATTCCGTAAAGGTTACTCAGCAATAGACCATATTCACACTATCAATCAGGTGATAGCAAAATGTGCAGAATATAACCAACTCTTATATATAGCTTTCATTGATTACGAGAAAGCATTTGATTCAGTCGAAACCTCAGCAGTCATGGAGGCATTACGGAATCAGGGTGTAGATGAGCCATATGTAGAAATACTGGAAGATATCTATAGCGGCTCGACAGCCACCGTAGTCCTCCACAAAGAAAGCAACAAAATCCCAATAAAGAAAGGCGTCAGACAGGGAGATACGATCTCTCCAATGCTATTCACCGCATGTTTACAGGAGGTATTCAGAGACCTGGAGTGGGAAGAATGGGGGATAAAAGTTGATAGAGAATACCTTAGCAACTTGCGATTCGCTGATGATATTGCCTTGCTTAGTAACTCAGGAGACCAATTACAATGCATGCTCACTGACCTGGAGAGGCAAAGCAGAAGGGTGGGTCTGAAAATTAATCTGCAGAAAACGAAAGTAATGTTTAACAGTCTCGGAAGAGAACAGCAGTTTACGATAGGTAGCGAGGCACTGGAAGTGGTAAGGGAATACATCTACTTAGGACAGGTAGTGACCACGGATCCGGATCATGAGACTGAAATAACCAGAAGAATAAGACTGGGCTGGGGTGCGTTTGGCAGGCATTCTCAAATCATGAACAGCAGGTTGCCACTATCCCTCAGAAGGAAAGTGTATAACACCTGTGTGTTACCAGTTCTCACATATGGGGCAGAAACCTGGAGGCTTACGAAAAGGGTTCTGCTGAAATTGAGGGCGATGCAACGAGCTATGGAAAGAAGAATGATCGGTGTAACGTTAAGGGATAAGAAATGAGCAGATTGGGTGAGGCAACAAACGCGGGTAAATGACATCTTAGTTGAAATCAAGAAAAAGAAATTGGCATGGGCCGGACATGTAATGAGGAGGGAAGATAACCGATAGTCATTAAGGGTTACGGACTGGATTCCAAGGGAAGGGAAGCGTAGCAGGGGGCGGCAGAAAGTTAGGTGGGCGGATGACATTAAGACGTTTGCAGGGACAACATGGCCACAATTAGTACATGACCGGGGTAGTTGGAGAAGTATGGGAGAGGCCTTTGCCCTGCAGTGGGCGTAACTAGGCTGATGATGATGATGATGATCATATCCGCTATGTTGTCCTCCGTGTCAGTGTTTGTTGGCTTCTTATGATATAAAGTTGACAAAGCACGCAACGAGGTCTGATGAGATTAAGCGTTGTGCCGAAGCGGATGAGATGAGCCTTTTCATTTTCTTATTCTCGCTACCCGCTGGCTGCCAGCGCCAGCCAAAGCACACGCGTTTTTCTCGTGTTACCTCGACCACCACGCGCGTAATTCGGTGCGCGTTCGTTTTTCTCTGGCTGCACGGATTTTCGCCTGGCAGAGTTTTCAACGCTTTTTGGCTGGCAGACACGCTCGTTTTCCGCCATCACTGTGCACTCGACGGATTTCAACGGTTTTGCTTGAGCGCAACCTCTCCGGAAAGTCTTGTCTCGCCAGTGTAGGATACTGAGCAGTATGTGTATGGTTCTCTGTGAACCAAGTGTCTAACGTTTTCTTCAATATTCTCTTCGGTAGGTGCCCAAAGTAGGCATTATATTGTAGCCACCATGCTTTCTTTCGCGTTTCTTTTTTCATTTCGGTGCTCCCGCCCCATAAAATGAAAAAGGACATTGTTGTGGCGCAGCGAATTGTCGCATAGTGAAAGTTCGATTTTGTTACTTCTTCTTCTGCGGAAAGTAATGTTCCATGGGACGCTTCAGTTGCCGGATACTCTTATGATATTTTTGCGATAGCAATTATTTGGACACGCCAGGCGCATTTCTGCCGTCACGGTCTCCCTCATGTTCCGTATGAAGTCCAAGGGCAATAACATCGTGACCGTCCGCCGCATGCTGTATGTGCGATTGAGTGAAAGCTTGGGGGGGAGGGGGGTCGCATGGGGGCACCGATGGTGGCTCAATCTTGTGTGCGCAAGGGAGAAAAGCGGGAAGGAAGCACGCCGCCTTCCGTCGCGCGCCATTATCAGGAGGAGAGGAAGGAGGGGGGGGGGGCGGACCTTAACGTTATGTGATGTGTGAATCTGTGATTTCGCAGCATGTCTATTTGCTTTGTCTGACGCATTATGTACAGTGACTTTTTCTTAGATACCTAGATTTATTGGAGACTTATACGTATATTCGATTTTCTTGTTGCGAGGTTTTCCGTTTACGTGTAGTGAACTTTGTTTCCAGTGACTCTTTTGCCCTTTATCAAGCTGTAGCTTCGCATTGCACATTCCATCGTATCTTCGCATTTTTAATGTATGAGAGTGAGTCAACTGAAAGTGAGTCATCCCATCCCTCACAACAATGGTTCACTTCATTATCTGCGAGGTATGCGCATAGTACACAGGCTTCTCTCATTTAAAAAATGACACGCAGGTGTGAGTATAAATGTTCTTTAATGCTCTCATACACTGGGTTGAACATGGTTGCGTGACATAATTGTCGCTCCAAAATTTGAACAGCGTGGTGTCGTGAGGTTTTCGACAGCTGAAGGTGTTTCCCAAAAAGAAATTAATAGCCGTGTGGCTACCTTTTAGATTGAACATTGCATTTCATTGGCCACTGTGAAGACTTGGAGAAATGGATGAAAAAATGGCGGGAAAGTTGCAAAGATGATCCAAGACCGAGCCAAAGGCACCATGCAATCAACCCCAACACAATTGCGAAGGCCAATGAGCTCATTAGACAAGAACGGAGGATAAGCATGGATGAACTTGTAGAGTGTGTGAACATCAGTCATGGTTCGTTTCACGCCATAATTCATGAACATCTCGGTTATCGGCTCTTGCGTGCGAAATGGCTGCTCAAGATTTTGAACCACGGCCAGAAGGCGGAGAGGTTCGGCGCTGCCTTGACTCATCTGATCCGGTATCACAATGAGGGTGACGACTTCTCGTCTGCAGTTGTGACCGGGGACGAATCATGGTGCCCCTGCTAAGAGCCTTAAACACTATGGCAAAGTTTACAGTGGAAACATTCTAATTCACCACCCCAAAGTAAGCAGAGGCCGCTATTTGCGCCGGAAAGGTGTTGTTGACTTTTTTTTCGATCGTCAGGAGCTATTACTGATCTAATTTGCTAAACTTGGAGACACTCTCAATCGTTTCGGGTATTGTGAAATGCCAAATAGAGTGCGTGTCGTAGTTGAGAACAAACGACGTAGAAAATTGACGTATTGGGTCATCTTCCTCCATGACAATGCCGGTCCCCACATCACTAATGTGGTTAACACAAAACTGGCAAAGTTCAAGTTGGAAACGCTGCAACATCCGCCATACAGCCCAGACCTGTCGCCTTGGGACTTCCACATTTTGGGGCAATTGAGAAAAAAACTGCTCAAGGAAACGTGATTCGTGTCGGACGAGGACATGAAAGAGTCAGTTAGAGACTTTTTGAAGCAGCGACCCAAAGAGTTTTATGAGAGGGGAATAGCGCAACTGGTTAGTCAGTGGTACAAATGCCTAAATGACCACGGCGGCTACATTTAAATATAATACCCCAATTGTCATATATTCGCTTTGGCTCACTTTCGTTTGTCTCGCCCTCGTGTACTTTGCAGAACTGCTGCTTTTTATATATGTTCTCTGTTGAGACTATAATTTCGGTGCAGTTACTCACAATACACGACCGGTGACAACTGCTCCTGCGCAATACGTTGGAACAAAGAACAGCGTCATTGAGATATTTCCCTGGCCGTTGTATATTTACAGAAATGTAAAGAAGGTTCTTGAATGACAAAATTTCACTAAAATATTTGACCTCAACTTGTTCATTTCCTTACCTTTACATTTTTGATATCAGCAGCATGCACTGCTTTGGTGGTTTCGAACTAACATAGTTCTTAAGTTCCTGTGATATTTTCTTGACTTACTGAATAGACAAAAACAAGGAAACATTATTATCAGTTATTACGGGCAAATTTTTGGGACATATAGAAGTATATTCTTTCACATAAAAATACATATTTTACTTGTCTTGACAGTGCACAGCGTTCAAGGATTCGTTTACAGCGTCTTTGCCTGTGGCAATGCAGTTATTATTTATCTATTTAGATTGAATAAACTATATTAAAGGTCCCGTAGGACGCGCCTCAGCGCGCAGCGGGCGTCTCCCACACAGGGCCATGATCCATCGACAAATTACCCCCTGAACGAAATTTCTGGCTAAGCCTCTGGCCCTGCATGATGAACGGCGTTGGCACATATACCATGAAGAGACAGATCTCACGCTTCCCACACCGCAGTGGCATAAACAAGTTCTAGCTTTTAAAAGCATTTAAAAAACACGTTTATGGGAATAGTCCTTCGATGCACCATCCTCGACATGACTTGAAGCAAGCCCTTTAGGCCAATATGCATCCCTTTCGCTTGACGTAGTTGACAGTGGCGTAGCCAGGGGGCGGGGGGTACTGGCCGAGCTTCAGCCCTTCCCGCGAAATTTTTGCGGCGGGCGCCGTGCTCCCTTTTGTGCTTGGCCCGTCCACTATGAACAAAACCTCATATCCTTCGAACGCCTAGCCCAGACAAGTACAGGATGGTACACGCCTTCAGGCAGACCAAGGGCCTGCTCAATGTCATAGTAGTATTATTATGCACCAAACATGGAAAATTTAACAGAGAATATTAGAACCTTAGCCGCCCCCCTCTCCCGAAAAATAATCCTGGCTATGCGTCAGGTTGCTAGTTGACGCAGTGCTCAACCATGCAGTCAATCAGCTCATCCGGTTTTGCTCAATCAACCAACAAGCGCGCACTGAAAGTGACAAAGCCGGAAGGTCTGGAGGACAGTATCGCCGAAAAGTAGCGCCGCCTAAAGTCCAAACCCCATGAGAGCGATTTTGTGAGCGTCGGCGACTAAATTTTGATACGTGCGACATAAAGAACCTACAGCAACAACTTCAGAAATTTATGCTGCTCTTTACAGTAAAACACATCAACTTTATATAGCACGTGTCACGCCAGTTCCCGCGCCTATTTGCTGCCCTCATACCGACAATACCGGGAAGACAATACCGGGAAGTCCTCGCCCCTATGGGGTACGACTGGTAGGCGACGAGCGAAAGCGACAGCCATCTCAATCGCGTCGCTTGTCGCTGTCTCGCGCAAGATCGCTTGCATGGGGTTTATACTTCAAGACTGGCACACAGGGCCTGTGCCCTCCCCCCAAAAATTTTCTGCGCACGCAGTAGGCCTCCATCCTCCCTATCTCCGGCGAAGCGTGTGCATCCCTCGAAAAATATTTCAGGGGAGGCACTGGCCGAAGTTCATCAAGCCTACTGAGGAGAAAGAGGAGGAGGAAAACACTTTATTCTTGTCCTGTACAAGGTGCTGCCACCTGCCTGGCTAGTTTCATATTGGGACCGGGAGGTCAAGCCTCCTAGCCCTATCACGGGCCGACTGGACAGCCAGGACTTGAAGGATATGATCTGGATATGATCTGGAGATCTGATCATTCCTAAAAGGGAATTCGGGGAAATGTCAGGGCCGAGCAGCCCACACTACCAGAGCAGATGTTCAAGTGTGCATATCTCCTTTTTGCATGATTTGCACGTAATATTCAAGTCGGCAATGTCATACCATTCCTTTATTTGTGCAGGTGAATAATAAGACTGTTTGTAATTACCTAAGTGTAACTGCTTTTGCTCTGTTTAGCGTATAGTGAGTGGGTGGAAACTCCCTCTTTCCCATGTAGTAATGTTTTGTAATTTCATTGTATGTAATGAGCGTATCTCTCAGTAAGTTCTCCAATCCAGCAGAATCAACACCATATGTAAAAGCGGCCCGGTCTGTAAGGTCGCGGGCCGCTTGCATTTGCTTCAGCACTGCTATATATAGGCGAATGCCCGCCGCTAGCTTTCCCATTGTAGTGGCGGTTCCCTTGGTTTTGCATAAGTTCGGTGCGGCAGCACTCGTTGCCTTTGCAACTTCCGAAGACGGTGGCCGCGGCGGCCGAATGTTTCCGCCGGCTACTCCTGGTTACCGCTGGCTAGAGCTTACCGCTGGCTAAAACCCCTTAAACTTCATAAAGTACTGCCACACTTTGAAGAATGCCACCTCCTCCTCGCGCACTCTGGCCGAAGCCGCCGCCGCGTCGCTATTGGCCTAATAGCATCACGTGGGCCCTCGCGCCTTGCTTCAGCGCGATTTTTGCTCGAGAAGCGTCTACGGAGTGACGAGGAGCGCATGTTGGCGCCGTTGCTACGCTCGAGCAGTGTAGGTGGCGCCACGATCGAGGAGGGAGCGTGAAAGAGAGGAGAAACGAGGAGAAAGGAAGGCGGAGGAGGGAAGTGTCGCTACGTTACGAAGTTCAAGGCGTTTTGCTGCCGGCGCGTCGATAGCACCGATATGCGGGGGCTTCTGGTGCCGAGCGTTCTTGCGAGCCTCAGAGAAAGCAACAGATGCTATGGCGATCTTGGATGCCGCAGCACGTGCTCGAGTTGCAGGTGTCTTGAAGGCGACTTTACAATTGCTAGTAAGTGCAGCGGGGCGTGGCACTTCCGGAGGCGCCGGACGTCTGTGCGCATGTGCGAGTAAGAGCGGCTGCGAGAGAGAAGATGTAGGGGCTTTTTCTCCTTGAATATGACTGTGCCTAGGCACTACGGAGGAGAAGTTTATTAGCACGTGTTGTATGCGTGTGTCCCTAGACGCGCCAGCATTGCGGAGTGGGGTCGAGTTTGTTTAAGCTCGGACGCTGGCTGCCGGTATGGTGAAACAGGTGAAGCCACGCTCGCTAAAGGCTGTTTCACATGGCTCGATTTTCAGTGAGCGACACAGCCAATTCCGTCGCTCAGTGACCGCCGCGACGTCGTGGGCTCTCCGCGACTGGATTCCAACAAGTTGGCCGCACGGTCGCTCAGTCGCAGCGATCGGCGCGATGTGGGAGGGGCAATGTGTGTTTTACCGCGCGTTGGTAGCGCTGTGGAGCAATGTCGCGCGTCAGTTCTAGCTGTGGTTGGTGGGCGTTTGCGGCTTAGGAGCTTCATGAACATTTTTTTTTCTTCCGCTTACATGATTCGTTTGAAAGCGGAAGCTGCACGCTATCCAGGTCGGGAGACGGACCCCGCTTCGACATAAGGCACGTACCTATTTGAGCGCCGCGTCGTCAACCTCTTCATCGCTACAAATTGCGCCAGCTGCTTATATAAATGCGCACTCAACGGTAGTTTGTGGTTCTGCAAAAGCAAATACTCATCCAGGGAAAAAAGTTGCGGCTTCCATAGTAACAACGAAACTAAACGGAACCACCCCACCGACGCCGCACGCCATGCCCACGCTCATACTTGCGGTGTTGTGCAGCGCCTCACTCACCGTGTCTGCAAGCTGTCGTAAAGTCTCAACGCTTTTAAACGTTACAAATGGTGTGCCTTTTCTATCATCAAATAAAAATAGGAAAATTCGAATATTTGACTAGTTTCCATGTTGTTTTTATTTAACGATGCAGGCACGGATACTTCGTGAGCAGGAGGCAACCTTGCGCATCGCTGCGACGGATATCGCGCTGCCGCAAACGCATGCGAAAGCTGTCAGCGAAAGAAAATGGCTCTGCGATGCGCGCGGCAGAACGATTTCTTTCGCCCCAGTCGCGCCATGTGAAACAGCCTTAACGCCCCATTTGGCGACCGCTGTGTCGAACAGACTGTCTCGCCCCTGCGGCGCTTTCGCTATCAGAACCCGACGATTCTGTTTGCGAAAGAATGAATAAAGCTGAACAGCTCGCTTCGTTTTTATCTAGGTTCAACACCCCTTTTGACATTGTTTTGCTATCAGAGAGGTAATATAGTCATGATTCTGGGGTCATGCGAAACCCGGGGTCGTGCTGCAAAGCGCTGCATAGCCGTCGCGTTGCTTGCGAAAGAATGCTGCGCACGCGTTCTGCTGTCAGAAGACTGCTTCAGTAACAGCAACATCAAAATGCTTGCTGTGCAAAGTGGTCGATTTTGTGCAAAGTGGCCGTGCTCCGATGAGGCACATGACGTTACCCGCGGTCCTCGTCATTGCACTCGCCTCCACTCGCTTCGCCAGCATCGTTGCACGCGTGATAACATGTCGGAGGATTGAAAAGGAGAGCTCGCGTGCACCGCAACCACAGTTGAGGTGGCAGTATAGACGGCGACAATTCTGATAAGCAAGAGGAGGCCTGGAATCGACATCGGAACGAGATGACGAGGAAACGAATCGCCCAGGAAAGAGACGAACATCGCGCCGAACGACTGGCTAAACGCCGCAACATAGCTAGACAACCAGACTAACCTGGACATGCAATGAAGATTAACCGAGGCTAACCGTGCTATATGCCTTAGCTTTTGCTACGTATAACCTGGTATAGCCGAGCTAAGCCACTGCCAATTTTTTTTCGGTTATCTACCGCCCTATTCACGGTAACCTTTAATGCTTTACGCGTTAGCTCTAGCTTAGACGCATTTAATCTCCAAAACAGGCCGGTAAAATATGTGTTAACCTTGGTCATCCCATGCCTAACACATATATTTAACACTATACTGACCACAAGACAATTTCCCCACTGATATGCAGCTAGCAAGAGTTTTGCAGCCGTTTACAGGAAAGACGATAGGAATATCTTGAGTAACTATGAGGCCTATATCGACCCTTCCAGATTTCTCAGAGTCAGGAACAAATTCGCTGCCGTCTGCACGTTTTTTTTTTTCTAAAGCACTCTGTAATTACTGACCATCAGTATGGTTTTACACGGATTAGATCAACAGAACACGCACTGCTTGGACAAAAAGAAATTATATTAAATAACTTTGGATCCAAACTACTCACATTAGGCATACTTGTAGGCTTCAGCAAGGCATTCCCTGCGCTCAGCCATGACGTTCGTTTCGCAGAACTAGAACACTATAGTGTACGGGGACGTGCCCTTAATGTATATAAATCATGCTTAAACTCGCGTTTCCAGTACGTAGTTTTGGCAACTATTCGTCTGAAGTCCTGCAAATCAAAAATGGTGTCCCGCACGGCAGTTTATTGGGACCTCTATTCTTAATTATTTATGTCAATGACATTATTATTATCACTAAAGAGCAAAGTTCATTATGCATACAGATGATACGTCCCTGTTTTTTTTCGTCCGATAACATTCTGAAAATGACTGGCACTGCCAATCGGGTTCTTTCATTAATGGCGAAATGGTCATTGTGGAATCCACTAAAATTTACGAAGGCAAAACAAAGGTAATGATTTTTCACCCGAACAAGTTCCCATCAAATCCACCACCTTTAGTCTTAAATGATGGTATTATTGATTATGTTGATGAATTTACGTCTCTTGGTGTAGTTTATTAGTACTATCACATGGGAGGCTCACATAAATAAACCTTGCATCACCCTTTCCGGATTTATCATAATTTTTTCGCGCAACAGACGTAGTTTACCCGTCGAGGCTAAGCTAAGTTTGCACTACGCTTTCTTTTACTCATACCTAAATTACTGCTTTTTAGTCAGGGGAAACACCACCGTTATGAATGTTCAAATGTATTTCTTCTTCGGAAAAAAAATGCTCGAGATAATTGCTGATAACTCATAGGATGCCCCAAGACATCCCCTACGCCTAAAATATAAAATTGCTGGTGTAAATAAATTGTTTCAACACAGGTTTGCATGTTGTTGTGTAAAAACGATTGCAAAAGAATGATCGCTTCCTTAATAGCATTGTAAAACTCACCACGCGTATTACGCCCTGTGAAACTAAAAAACTGCATACTTATACATTACCTCGTAGTAGAAGTAACTATGGTTTCACAATATTACATATTGCTTAAAAGCTTAAACACTGAATTCTAAAAAATACGTCATTTTCTGCTATCCGAGACTTCTTTATGACTTATTTCTTGTTGACCTTATCTTCTAGAGCATTTGAATTTTCTTTTATTATTATAATATTATACTTTTTAACGTTAATCCAAATATATTTCGTACTGTGTATTTACTACATGTTATAAATGCATTTGGAGTTCCATATTTCATTGTATAAACATCTACACAACCCTTGCGCTCGCAATGTCCGAGATACTTCATTGCACTACACATATTGTGCTTTAATATTGCTTAATTTTTTTTCTTTTTTTTTCTCGTGTCGGCTTTGTCAATGTTGCTAAATGGGTTCGAGAGCTTTGTCAAGCGGTCGTCTAGGGACACACGCATACAACACGCGCTAATAAACTTCTCCTCCATAGTGCCTAGGCACAGTCACATTCAAGAAGCAAAAGCCCCTACATCTCTCTCGCACCTGCTATTACTCGCACATGCGCACAAACGTCCGGCGCCTCCGGAAGTGCCACGCCCCGCTGCACTTACTAATGGTTGTCAAAATGCCTCACGTGACCTGATCCTAGGTGCCTAGGGACCGGATCGTTTAGGGATTTTTGAGAATACGCGAAGTGTGGCGCCGAGTAGCGCCGAGCGACGCCGTGGCATGTTCGTCCTCGGCGTGATCGTTTCTGACCCACGCGGACCGCGCATTGTTCAACGTTGCTTATGTGATTGTGCTTGCGTTGCTTGTGTGTTGGTTGTAGGTTCTGTGTTACTTGGCGGAAAGCCGAGAGTAGAGGTGGTGCGGCAGTGCAGTTTTGGCGTTGGTGAGCTCTGGCAGTACAGAATCTGCGTTGTGTGACCCGTACTTCCTTGAGTACTCGGCGGGGGTGACAATTGAAATGTCGAAGTGGCCTAGCGCCTCGGCAGCGAAGTTCTCCGAACCGCGATGTGGCGTCGCCGTGTCCAACTTTGCTTAACGGACATCGAGGGATGTGCTACTCGCTACAAGTCATGTAAATGCGACTGCGTCGACCGCCCACTGTTCAGAGCTGAATGTAGTGTGTGTGTGTGTGTGTGTGCGTGTGTGTGTGTGTGTGTGTGTGCGTGCGTGCGTGCGTGCGCGCGTGTGTGCGTGCGTGCGTGCGTGCGTGCGTGCGTGTGTGTGTGTGTGTGTGTGTGTGTGTGTGTGTGTGTGTGTGTGTGTGTGTGTGTGTGTGTGTGTGTGTGTGTGTGTGTTTGAAACGAGTGGTGCAGCCGTGCAGCGGGGGTGGTGAAGGAGCAGAGTGGCTTAGGGGCTTCATTGGCGCGTTCACAGATATGTGCTCCCGTTTTTGTCTCATTAACGGCTGTGGCGGCATTGTGGTGTGCTCCTTGCATAGTAGGAAGTTTACGCTGCTAACACACACCGTGGTCACGTTTTTCCGTGCTATATGTCATTTGCATGACAACCGAGTTGAAAACGAGGCATATGTCTGTGTTCTTTCCATTTGTGTGTTGTAAATTATTTTCTGTTGTGAAATTTCTGTCAATCTTATTACGCAAGGAGTACGAACGTAAACACATAAAAGCATTTCTGTGTGTATGAAATTTTGAAGTACCCATAATACCCTTTATGACTGATAACTGGGCTACACAGCATATGTGAATCAGCTACCTTTTGTTGCGACGCTCTTCCGCATTGTAGACTGATGCATAGGGCGCGTTTATTTCTGTGCTGTTGTAAAAACCATTTGTTTATTCACTCAGTACAAATGTACTGCTTCTTCGCCGCACTGCATTTTAGCTACGCGGTGAAGCATACTAGAACCGCTATCATGTCCACTTTGGCGACCTGAGAGGCGGCGGGTGCCGCGAGTGTATAATTTAAGAACTCTTATTATGGGGGGTCCAGTCCAGTCCAGGGGTCCAGTGTGATCCTCGGGCGGGGCTTGAGGACCGAACTTGATCGAGCCGAGGTCCTCAAGCCCCGCCCGAGAATCACAAGAACAACAACGCCTCTTCTTACTACTAAATTCTCAAACGCACTCCCAAACGTGAATAACATCCTAAGTAAATACTACCCAATTCTCACCAGCAACCAGAAACTTAAGAAGATTTTTCCCGACCCTCCCAGAATAGCTTACAGACGCAACACTAATTTTAAAGATGTTCTTGTGCACGCCAAACTACAGAAAAAGAGGAAGTTGGAAACCAATCCCTGTGACCGCCCCAGGTGCTCTACATGCAAACACATTCAATCTACTAATACAGGAAAAAGTACAGCGTCGAATTACACACACAAGGTAACTTCGGCTTTCACCTGCACATCAAGCAACGTAGTCTACTGTCTAGAATGCGCCGCTTGTAGCAAACAATACATAGGTGAGAACTGGACAACAAATTAATACAAGACTCAATGGTCACCGCGCGGACACAAAACACAATTTACCCAAAGCAGTAGCCAGCCACTTTAATGAACATGGTCATATATTTGACAAAGCAAGGCTCTATATACTACAAACAAATTTCCGTTCCCCTCGCGAAAGGAAGTATACGGAATCATACCTCATACACAAGTTTAACGGCCTACACCCGACAGGAATTAATTTGGCACGCGGCAACTTAGAATCTTTAAAAGCGATAACTTAAATCTGAAACCCTCATATCACCAACCAAGACACAAAACACAATAGGCCACCAGCTAACTTTAATTCTTAACCTCACCTACTCTTCCATTCCTAAAAAAAATTTTTTCCGGCCTACTACTGAATTTAATGTGCTCTTTCAGGTTTTTACGTCTATACCAACTGTACGACCCCTTCTTCCATGTACACTTGCCCCCGCCCGCTTCGGCGCGCGTCACCCTTCTGTTTGTTATTCCGGTTTCAGTCCCCCCTCTCCCTTCCCTTCCCCCCCCTTTTTTAAATCTATTTTTTTAAACCCCCTCATCAACACATTCCGAAGTCAATATGCCTTTTTCGGTGCCTCAACCCAGAGTATCGTCATTTCTGGATACCGTCGTAACGACACCTACGATGAGCGACTGGGGCAGTGCCCCTTGAAAGACCATGCCGCTGCCTTTCAGTCACCCCACACATTGCACCGCAGACTCCTCGTCGCCATCTTAACTATTTCATAATTAGTCGACGTACTGCTGCCATGCTACTCAAGTCACTTTCAGCTCATGGTTTTTTTGTGTGTGTGTGTGTCTGTTTTTCTCTTTTTTTGTCTTGTGTTACTCGCACACTGACCGCTTGACCGGCCGTTCTAATACCTCAAAAACATGCCGCCAACGACTCCCCCTGAATACCTCCTAACCTTTCGCATCCCCAACACGCTCCCAAGCCCCCATATTTCTTGAAAATTTCATTTTTCTCTTTCTTTTTATTTCACGCTCCCCCCTCCCTTTTTTTTGTCTGTCTTGGTGCCGCCCTGGCTTCCCCCACCCCCCTTTTTTTCTCTTTTTTTTTCTTTTCTGCTTCTATTCCTTTTCTTTTCTCCCCGCGTGCCCACTCTCACGCTCTTGTCCCCACGTCTTGGGAATGAAGCTCACAGACGTCGCACGACAGCGCTTGTTTCCTCTGGTAATCTCTATCTTTAAAACCAGCCGCCAGCGACAACACCCGCACGTGACGTCACTGCGCTAACCCTTTAAAACTAACACGCCGAAGATGACGAGGCCGCCTTTGACGAAGATAGGTCGTCCTATCGAAACGTTGGCCAGCCTTTCTGAGGCATCTTATCCCTGTTTACAAACTTTATACCACAGTGTGCTATTCCATCTGTCAGCCCCTTTCTTGTTTTGTTCGTGTTTGTGTATTATCTCAGTAATCACCGATGGAAAAACCGCGTGAACAACCTTGATGTGTAAGCATGATATGTTTTTTTTCTTCTGGAAAGCATGAGCATTGCGAATGTCCTAGATGCAGATTTTTGCAGTTCGTGTGTATTATACAAGTGAGTGCCCAGTAGGTAGGTCTTAGTGCCTTAAGTGACGTAGGTTTACTGCTAAGCATTGCATTCGGGGCGAAAGAAAAGTCGTGTTGTTGGATTATTTTACTTGGTATTTGATTGAGGAATAGGCCTTCCTGCGAATGTTTTCTATGTGCTGCTGCAAAAGACGACTTCCTTGTGTTCCCCTTGCTACCATTACTCAAGTTGTGGCCAAGTGCAAAATAATGTGCTTATGAGTATTTCAGTTTTTAGTACAATGTTTTTTTTTCTGCAATGTCTTTTTCAATTTGTTCAGTAGTACTGAACATGTCACAAATTTCACATACTTTCGTGGAGGTCTATAAGTAAGCTATTTTTCGGTATGGCTGTCAATCAAACAATGTTAGCATTTTATTCTATTTTTAGGTATTTTGCGTGTCATTGTTTTTGCCATTACCAGTGAGTTCTTCCTTTCTATAGTTGTCATGACTATGTCATACATGTCGTCCAGTTTTGTGCAATATCTTAGTGCATATATCAGAAGCTCGTCTACATTTCGGTCTGGAGGGCGTTATATAAAAATCTTGGTTTTTTATATGTGTTTGTACAGTCCACAGCAAAAGTTTGCGGGATGTGCGAGCGCGTGGCAAAGCGACCCTCCTCCCCTTCTAGCGGTGAACCCCTGGTGTCGAGACCGACGCCTGCACGCATGCGCGTCCCTTCGATACTGCAAGCATGCATGTTTCCGCGCTTCCTCTTTGCGCGCCGGCGATATCCGAATGTCCTTTCTTTAACGCTGCGAGCCCGGTACTTTGCAGTAACGAACGACATGCGCGTTATCAGCATGATAGCATTCGCGACAGGAAAGTAGCGGACGAGGCGTTTTCAAGAAGGGAAACACATCATGGCAGATAACGATTATTGTTGTGTGACAGAAGGGGCACTCCAAAGGATGTAACTTTGCCTAAGAGTGTAGCGAGGGTTTCGAATAGCGCAAAAGATGCGCGAAAAGAATACCGTGAAGACAGAGCGCTGGCCCTACGCTGGCGCGAGGTGACCGCGGAGGGGGCCCGGACAGGCGTTCTTCTGTCTTCGACATTTGACAATTTAACGGGTTCGCGGGAACCGGGCGCTCTGCTTGCCTCCGAACTCCCAACGTTATTTCTTATGTAGTGCGCAAAGAATGTTCCGAGTTGAAAAATCACGCGAATCCCGGCAACAGTCGAAGCAGATTTCCCGGCAGTGGCCGCCGGTAAATCGAGCGAGATTCTGTCTCAATATTGCGTCTGCGTTCGAGAGAGGACGATGCGGCCCCAATTGATTCATTTGTTCGCCAATCGATTGCGTAAGAGCAGCGTAGAATGCGAACGCATATCAGCAACATATTCTGGAGCAGTTTGCACCACTGTACGAGATTTCCATTCATTACCTGTGCCTACTTCATCACCAAAAATTTGTACGTAGCAGTTCTCAAAAAAAAGGACCACCACTAATGGTTCGAGAGACTCGACTACATTTTTTTGCTCCATACGTGTTGGATACGTGCTTCGCTACATTACGCAAGATTCTTGCGAGGTTTAGCGAAGCACGTGACCGACTTTTGACGAGACGAGGCCCAGCCTACTGTCGGCGAACAAAAGTGCCTTCTTTTACGGCATAGGAAACACCCGAACACAAGTGAAAAATTTAAATTAAATTATGGGGTTTTACGCGCCAAAACCACTTTCTGATTATGAGGCACGCCGTAGTGGAGGACTCCGGAAATTTCGACCACCTGGACTTCTTTAACATGAACCTAAACCTAACTAGACGGGTGTTTTCGCCCCCATCGAAATGCGGCCGCCGTGGCCGGGATTCGATCGCGCAACCTCGTGCTCAGCAGCCCAAAGCCATAGCCACTGGGCAACCACGGCTGGTGAACACAAGTGAAATGTGCAGCCTGAACAGCAAAACGAAGCTAGCGAGACCGGCGGCGACCCCCGATGACGGCGTCACTCAATACGGAGAGCTGTGTCCTGTACCATATGCTCGCACTATCCGGACTATGGTCGTCGCTTGGAGGCCGCGCGCAGCTCGCTGTAGTCGCCAGGTCCGCCCACCTTCGGCACAGTTTGTCGAAGCAAAGAGCACCCGCTTTCGAGGACTTGTGTTGCAGTATAGCGCGCAAGGTCGTGCGTAAGCACTTTTCGAGTACTAAAACCGCGCACAGAACTCAAAACAATGCACAAAGCCATCGAGGCTCATTTACTCTATGGGACGGCGTCTTATCTAGAAACTCTAGATAAGACGCTTATCTAGACTCTGGAAACTGGAGAAAGAATCGGGGGAGTAAAGGAGCCATTTTACTCTCCAAGAAATTTTTACTCTCGCGAAATGTCAGAAGCAGTTACGAATTGCTGATTCCTTAAGAAAAGAGTGAGTTATATGTTCCTCATACCCTGCTCTTATTAGAGAAGGTTGAGTGCCCCTGCTTGAACAGAATAACGGTTTTCCTGCAGTTGACCTCGGAAAACCGCAAGCCCTCAACCGCATCTTCCGCTCTCACTGTGAAGTCGGTTCACTGCATTGGGTTGAACGTCGCTGTTAAAGCCTTTTTAACTATTGAACCTGATCGTCAGTAAACCATGATGAGTGTGCACAACTGATATCCGAAGAATGGGGAAAGTAATAAAAAAAATTACAATAAGAATTAAATAATGAAATAAACAAAGGAGAAGAAAATAAATAATGAAATAATTTATAGAGGTGGGCAAATATTCGAATACGAACATGAATAGTGGATAATATTCGATTGGTATTCGGAAAGAAACTATTTCGCATTTTCGATTATTCAGCACTAACCAAGTACTTCGCAAGAATTGACTGTTTAGGTATCGTTACTTTTATCAGACCGCTGATTAAAGTATCACTAAACATTAAAAGTGCGACAACGGCGAAAGTTTTTCAAGCAATGAAGAAACGAACAAGCTTTGTTTTCGGTTTCGCGCTGAAAGCCTAGATGACAACCTGGGATTTTTGCTTGTAGTCGATCGCTTAGTGTTTCGGCAGTATGGTTATGTCACAGTTTCATCTTTCACATTACAATATTGTGACGTTTTCCTTGCAACGGGCTACTTACATGGGTCTACGGTACACAATTTCTTCAGCAAACATTTTTTTTTTCCGCAGCTCTCGGCAACCATTCATTTAGCACTTTCAGAACGCAATATTCATACAGCAGCCATTCTTTCTTGGAGAGTTTGTTTACAACCAGGCTCTAACGTTGTATAGAGGCTATTTATGCAGCTTTTCTAATGAAGATTGTTGACGTGATGTTTAAAATTATCATCCGCCCTAATAGCTGCCTCTTTTTGCACTATAGCCAGTACAGGCGTGGCACGAAATTATACCGAAATACATATTTCTGCTGTAAATATATGGGCCTGGCGTTTGACTATTCGATATTCGATTGGATATTAAATACTTACTGTTCATATTATATTACCATAAGAAAATTTTGATATTCGCCCATCCCTCTAATTTAACGAACCGATGAATGAATAAATGAATAAATAAACAAATAAAATTAGTCAATGAAAGAAAGAAATAACCAGCTAGGTGTTCATTTTTATAAGTACATCGTGCCTGTATTGCTCTACTACGTGACCGGATAAGCGCGTTGATAATTGAGCCCGTTGGCGATATGACTGCAACCCGGAGTGACTTGCCACGGCGTACCTCACAATCATGTTTGGTTTAGCACGTAAAACACCAAAATTTATTATTACTATTATTATTATAATTATTGTTGTTGTTGTTGTTTGACTACGCCGCTGTGCCGCTGGTTCTATCGAAGCTGCATTGCGAGGGGATGGCGCAATACCGCGCCGCACAGGACGGCGAACAGCGCCGTCGGACGCGGCAGCGCGCGCAAGACGCGAGTAGGGCTTGTGTGCTGCCTTTTTACTTCCCGAGATATTCTTACGTCACGACGGAGGGCCGCCATTGGACGAGCTGCGGTGTCTTTCGCGTTCCGCGCCTCCGCCATCTGCTGTACCGCGCGGAGGCAATGGCCGAGGAGGTGAGATGGAGAGAAAGGGAGAGATAGGGAGAGGAGTATATGCACGCGACCGCGTGCTGGAGCGGCCGAAAACGAGGCTCGTTTTCGATGCAGAGCGCTAAGGTTATCTAACCGACGCCACCGAGACCTTCAAAAGCGGTGACTGAGAAATAAGCGCTGTACATACGCGCATACTAAAGCACCCCCACCGCTTCTCTCTGGGCGGGAACGGATACGCTCTTCGACAAGCACGTGATTTCGAGGGAGTCGCTACGACTGGATCTTCTCGGGGCTCGCCGAGCGAGCCATCTATTCCCGCTTTGTTTCGTTTTGCTGCGGTATTATACGAGGCTGTTTTTGAACAGCCTGCGTACGCTCGGGGACCTGCTTACGCTTAAGCAACGAGTGAAGACGGAGAACTACAGGAGTGCGCTGCGTACCGGTGAGTCCGTTGGTTTCTCGCAGAAATCTCTCCGTTACTCGAGAGCGTTTCGTAATTTGCCGGCGTTCCGTCGGCCGCCACTCGTAATGGCGATCGGTCTTGCCCTTACCTCGAGACTATCGTCGCGTCGACAACCAATTGCGCTCGATACCTAGTAAAGTAGTGCATTTCGTGAATGCGACTTGTAGTCAAAGTAAACATGTACATGCCACACAAGTGGCACACAGTGCAGAAATTGATCTTTCGTTTACTCAATATTACAATGTAAACCACTTGAAATCAACAAAAAATAACAACTAATAAAATAAGAAGAAACATGGAGTTAATAAGACACCGCGCGTTCAGCGCTTTCAGGTTGCAGGTGAAGCACACTGCTCAGTAGTTGTCATAGCGAGGAGGATGAGTGATCAGGGCTGTTATTGGCAGGTGGACGGTGGAATACAGTGTCGTGTGCAGTCTATGGACATTATGTGACACAGAACTGACGTAATAGTGAATAAAGAGGGTTCTTGAAAAGAATAAAGAGGGTTCTTGAAAGAAAACTGCGTCTCATGGCATACATAAGGAGTCACGGCTAATGTCAAGGATGCTTAGTAGGCACTCTGGTTACTGTACTTACCTGTGCTTTCGTTAATACCAGCTGACACGGTGTTAAACTTATAGATTAGGTAAGACTCGCGGACTTCTCGATCGTGATGGGAATGAAAGCCTGATTCAAGTATAGTGGCCCTGAGTTTTTTTAAAGAATGCCCTGGTAACTGAACATGTCTTGGTAATGGTAGCTTAGGAAGCGTATTAGCTTGCCATTTGTGGTTATTCAAGCGTATTCGAAATTAGGTTTCTTTTTGTCCAATGCACTGTTTTCTGCAGACTGTGCACTCAAGCATGTATACAGCATTTGAGGTGTCGCAATTAAAAAATCCACGAAGTTTTAGGGTAACGTCTGAGGACTTACTATTCACTCTCTGAGTGGTTTGCATGTGCACACACGCACATTGCAACGTGCTTTGTTGCATGGGGCGCATCCAGACGTCTTGTTCTGATCATTTAATTTTGCAGATGTTAACATATCGCAGAGGTTCTTACACCGTCGGTACACGACGTGAGGCGGTTCAGGAAAGATATCGAGAAGATGTTCACTTTGGGAAAGGACATTTGGTGCCATTTCAATATAGAAAAGACTTTTGGCGCTGATGCCCACAATGTTAGTGTAAGATTGGTGCTGTTATGTTTTTCGGGTAACCGGTTTCCACTAAGAATATCGGCTCTGTTTAATTGATCTGCTCGGCATATGGCGTCTCAAATTAAATTTGGTGGATGCTGCCGTTAACGAGATCACTTTTGAGTTGTTCTCAGTTAGAAATGAAATCTTTGCGATCGGAACACAATCGCTTGAAGCGGTGAGCCTGACTGTTGGGGATACCGGTTTTGCAATGTCGCACATGGCTGCTCCGGAAATGTAGAAGCTGGTTTCTATCAATAGGTTAGCGATAAAGTTTTGTCACTAATTTACCTTGGGAGAGCGTAACTGTGACGTCCAGAAAGTTCACCGACGCTGACGAGTAATTGTGCGAAAATTTTATTGAAGGGTGAAAGTGATTGCACCCTTCTATGAACTTTAACGGTCTAGCCTCCCCATGAGCCCAAATCAAGAAGATATCGTCAATAAACCACTTATAAAGGAAAGGTTGCAGGTTAGTACTGGATAAAAAAATCATTTTCCAAAACACCCATGAAGATATTAGCGTAATTTGGGCCTATTCGAGTTCCCATTGACGTGCCACTAATCTGAACGTAATGACAATTAATAAATTCAAAGTTATTGAGCTCAACAATAAGCTTTAACAAGGATTCCAGGGTTTCTTTATCAACAGGTTTCTCGAAATGAGAATGTTCGTACCTCTTAAGACTGCTGCGATTCCATCGGCATGCGGTCTGTTAGTATAACGAGAGGTGACGTCGAGCGTTACAAGGATTACGTTATGCGGAATGGCAAGCTTTAATATACCTTGAAGGAAGTTGTTGGTATCTGTTACAAATTACGGAAATGTTCCGGGAATCTGGTTAATAAGAGAGTCTACGTAGCGTGATAGGTTCTCAGTTCAGTGTTTACGCCGCAAATAATCGGGCGGCCCGGGTTACCTTGTTTGTGAATCCTCGAGAGCAAGTATAATCGACCAGCCACAAGACTAAGCGGTACAAGTGACCGAGTGGTTTTTTTTTTTCATTCATCTATGTTATCTTTTAGTAGTGCCATAAGTCTATACTTCAAAATGCCTTGAAAGTTTTCGGTTGCGTCATTCGGAAGTGCTTCGTAGAAAGTGAGATCCGAGAATTGAATCGTAGATTCCTCTATATAATCCTGCTTATTAAGTAGAACAATTGCTCCTTCCTTATCTACAGGTTTAATAACAATGTCATGGTTATTGCCTAATTGTTCAAGCGCTGTTTTTTTTCTTCCTTCGTCAGATGGGGTCGGTAAGGAACTCGGGCCTTCTATGCCTCGAGGATATCACGTTGTACAGCATTGATGTACATGTCTAGACATTTATCGCGTTGCGGCGGTGGTGTCAGGTTCTTGTGTGCGGGCACAAGCAGTCTAGTCTCGCAAGAACTTTCACGGTTATGAAACTCCCTAAGCGCATGTTTCTATCAAAGTTGTGTAAATATTTTAAAAGCTGCAGTTCACTGAATCCACCTGACGCTAGGCGAAAAGTAAGACCTTTCGATAAGGCAGTAAGACCTTTCGGAAAGAGTTTCGGAAAGAGAAGACCTTTCGGATATGAGCATCGGAAAGAGTTACCGTGGAAAGGTTTACGACATTGTTGCTCGGTTCAGCGGGCTTACTTATAAGTGATGGTTCAACGAGGGCATTATTTGTATTGGCAATAAATTCAGAAGGGGCTACGCCATCGCGAATAGACTTATTGCGTTTGAGCGCGCATAAGCTGTTCTTCTTAGTATGTGTAAAGGCTGCCAAGTATTTTGATTCACGCGTCCCGAACGGCGTAGCGAGGCGCTTTTCTTCGCTAGGAAGACGTAACATGCGCGATTTGTAGGAATCAACAACTACATGCAGTAACTCCAACGATGCATTATTTAATATCTGTTGCGACTTTGTCTTGTTAAAAGCGCACAGTTCGGACGTGGCCGGTTTCAGTCTTAGCTGTAAGCCTTTTGGAACTACAGAAGCGCTCAAGTAGGACGACAATGTGGTGACATGCAACTCAGAACGGATGCTTTTCTCAGCAATATTTCTAGCATTTAAGAACGTTCGAGAAGGCAAATGTGAAACAGAGTTACCGGGCACTAGTAGTCAGCCGCGTTGTTTCGACAAGGGTGCTTGCGGAGAGGGCAGCGGCGACCCACAGACGGAGTTGTCTGTGTACATTCTTCACGAGGATTGCAACGGCTCGAAACGGGAGTGCAGTGGTTGGCGTCTGGAGAAAGTTGAGAGTGAAACGTTCTAGAAATCTGGCTGCCACCACGCGAGAGGTTGCACGACGCGAACTCACGCCACAGCGACACGTCGTTGTCGGGGTGCTTGCAGCAAAGTTCACGAATGTGGCTAGCCATGACCGCGACACCTTCGAAGCTCGGATGGAGACCGCCGGCAGCTAGTACCCGGCTTTGAGGCAGGTATTGGAAGCCGTGGCCCACGAAGAATAGTTTTCTTGAGCGACTGCAAAATTCATGTAGCAGTTGATTGACATAGCAAGCCTCCCGGTTGCAGCGTCGGACGAATGAAACGTTGCAGTTACCACTGCGACGGTTGGTACATCGAAGAAGGATGAGCGTAGCATAAATCCTAGAGATATTCGGCATGGTCCTCTAATCAGATAAAGCAAACATTGGTACTTCTCAAATGCTGCTGTTCCATTAGTTGACACCATGTAATTCGTGCCATGTCAATCGTGGAAACGACAAACACCCTCATGCTTCTGGCAATAAATCCTGGCAATTAGAACGCACCAGCTACGCGGCAGCCAACGTTATTAGAGCTAATCTAAAAACGTTGGCTGCCGCGTAGCTGGTGCGTTCTAATTGCCACAGATTAAAGAGCACCTACTGACGCCCATACAAACAAACCAGAAGTGAATGAACAGTAGGTGGACTTTATCGGCAGAAGACAAGCTGTGAACTTTCTCGTACTAGAGCAGAAATAAAATGTGGATGTCGAGATACGCTGTAATGATTAACGTGAGCTCGTAAACGGCTCAGCTTTGTTTTCGCACATGGCGGTCTGCTAACGAACGACAACAAGCAGCGCAAGGAGATTGGACAGTGTTCCACTTGTTTGTAGCGACAATCGCCGTTGAAGATGAGCAGCTTGCATTGCGAAGCAATCGGGTGACGCAGGCATCTGCTGGCGTAACCAGCACAGCCACATGGACTACCTGGCATTTTAGCGTTGACTCCTTTCCAACCTGCACGTTTCTTTTTGCTCTTTCTGGGGCCGCTAATGAGTCGCTCACACTTGGTGCCCCTCTATCTCTCAATATAGACATGGTCGGTTTCGTGCGCATTACCTTCGGCAGCAACTTTAGCTGGTTTTCACACCCATGTGGCTAGCAACTTCATGGACTTGCAACCATGTAAGCACGTATGCTGGTCTCCATTCGCAGCCGAGGAAGGATCCGGCTGCAGCAGAAAAGGACGGAACGGGAAGAACCAATCACGGTGCGTGTAAATTCGGAGTTTATGTCGCTCTGCTGACTGCAGGAGTAAATGCTTAGCTCGAGAGATTGCTTCCGAATGCAATTGACCGGGCCGCTACATCCGAGAAACGTAACGCCGTGGCCCTACCCAAGTGAGATAACTGCGAAATGAGATTGAGCAACCAATCAATCACCGCATGAGGTTCACATGATACATTATACATTGGTTAAGATCCATGTGGCAACAGTGAGCATTCATGTGCACGGGTATCTTACAACACATTCAGCCGTCCGACGACAGGCATAGTGCTTGCCTTCATCGCACATTGTGGCCTGGTAACGAGCGAATACCAGCAGCGCAAACAGATTGGGCGGCGTGTCCCACTTGTTTACACCGACAGTCACCGTTGAAGATAAGCAACTTGCATTGCGAGGCACTCGGCTAATTGAGTCATTTATTGCCTCAGCCAGCACAGCGACATGGACTACCCGGCATTTCAGCGTTAACTCCTTTCCAACCTGCACGTACCTTTTCTTTCGGTGACCGCTAATGTGTGGCTCACTCTTGGTGCTCTAATTTGTCTCACTATGGATAGATGGATGGAATAACTTTAATGAAAGGTCCTGCGAGCTACGGGACGCAAGGTACCACAGAGCGGGCTACTCCCACGTTGGGACCGGGAGCTGTAACTCCCTGGCTGCATCGTGGGCTCGCTGGACGGCCCAGAGCTGCTCCGCCAGGTACGTGCTGCGTAATGCTTCTTGTAGCCTGGCGGAGTCTTGATCCTTATTTGCGTGGGTCCGACCACACGGCCAGAGCAAGTGATGTACGTCTAGTGTGCTATGGCAATTTTCGCAATATGATGTTTTGTATAGGTCAGGCATGTAGTGATGTAGTCTGTTCTGCGTGGGGTACGTGTTTGTTTGAAGCATTCTGAACGTGAGGGCTTGAGGCCTGGTGAGCTTATTGTGAGGTGTGCTGTATATTCTGCCGTCTAGATAAAAGTGCTTTATGATCTATTTATGTGTGGAGGGAGGGTCCCGATTCTTGCTGGGATGGTCATGACCAGAATAGGTCGCGTCGCGGAGGGTAAGGTCTCGCGCGCTCCTGTGAGCCATCTCATTGAGATTGCGAGGGGCGTCCTCGATATCTCCGAGGTGTGCCGGGAACCAGCAGATGGTGTGATGCAGCGGTGCGGATCTATTGATTATCTGTAGTGCTTGGCTTGCAACTGCTCCTTTCTGAAAGGCTTTGACGGCCGAGCGTGAATCGCTGTAGACGTGGGTGGTGGTCGGGTCTGTGAGCGCAAGTGCGATGGCGACCTGTTCTGCTATCTCGGACTTGTGGGTCGTGACTGTGAGAGCGGTTGTGACTTGACCTTGCTTACTGATCGTGGTGGCAACGAAGGCCTTCCTGGTCGGGTACTGTGCCGCGTCTACGAAACAGGCTAAGATCTTCTTATCACGTATTTCGCGCAGGATGAACGATCCGCGTGCCAGCCTTCTGGGTTGATGGTGCGCGGGGTTCATGTTCCGCGGGAGTGGGCGGACCGTGTAGGAGTTGCGTGTGTCCGTCGGAACGTTTTGATTTAGATTCTCCATTACTGTGGTGTCATGACCTAGTTTGGCTAGAATTTCTCTACCTGGTTTGGTTCCAGAGAGTCTTGTCCATTGAGCCCGTTCTTGAGCTTCGGCGATTCCTTCAAGTGTATTGTGTACTCCCAGTTGCAGCAGGAGCTCTGTCTCAGTGTTCTTGGGGATTCCCAGCGCTAGTTTGACTAGCTTCCTCAGTTGTACATTCAGTTTGTCCTTCTCCGCTACCTTCCATCTGTGCATGGCCGCCTCGTAGGTGAAGTGGCATAACGCAAACGCGCGTGTTAGCTTGAGGAAATTTTCTTCCTTAAGGCCGTGTTGTCTGTTTGCTACGCGTCGTATGAGGTTCAAGGCGTTATTCGACTTTGCGGCGATCTTCTTCACTGTCGCGGCGTTAGTCTCAATATGGACATGGTCAGTTTCGGGCGCATCACCTTTGGCAGCCACATTGGTGGGCCTTTCCACCCATGGGGCTATCAACTTCATACGCTTCTGACCAAGTAAACATGTCTCCGTTCACGCCGAATCGCGGCCGAGGACGGCAAAGAACACAACTTGCCCTCGGCCGCAGCAGGAAAGAATGAACTGGGAGCGCCAGTTACGATGCGTGTATATTGGGAGTTTATGTCGCTGTGCGGATTGCGGGAGCAGGTGCTTACCTCAAGAGACTGCTTCCCATTGCAACTGACCAGGCCACCACACCTGAGAAACATAACATGGCGACCATGACCAAGTGGGACAGCAGCGTAACCAGGTTCTCCAGTAGATCACTTCGCTGTAGCTTGCGCAAAGACCCTGGGTATCGAGCACGAACAGCAATCCTCAACGACACTTGGAATTAGAAATGGGAATGAGAAAGCGTGCATTCAAGAAAAATCCACTCTGCTCTGCAAGCACTGAAGGCCAAAAACATTAAGCGAAGTCAAATGCTACATATGACATGGTGCAAAGGTTAATTCAAGACAAATGGCGATGCTGCATCAGCTATTTCAGGAGAGGTAGTGCACATGGCAACTTATACTAGAACATAGTGCTACATATATATTGTGCCTGGCATTAAGTATGAGCAATGAATCGGTTTACTTTTATGTTTGGAAGAAGAAGAAGAATTATTTCTAAGTAAGGAATGGGGAAATGAAAAAGCTTGAATTCATAGAAAAAATTTATACTTGGCACCAATGGAATTTGACATGGCCAGGAAGCTGATCAAGAAAGGGCAAACTGACGGAATTCTTTTGGCCAGTGCCGTCCATGCTTGTTCAGACATTGCAGGCGTATTTGAACACGAAAAATTTCTAGGAAGTCTTTGTTGAGGTACCTGGATGACTCGGCCAATATCTGTGCTGGTGGAATGATGGCTGAAACTCTTTACAGTCTTGACGCAGTCCTCCGTAGAGTTCATATCTCATCCAAATACTTCTGCACGCGCTTCTTTGTTCCTGGTGTAAAAGCCTTGCAAATTCGGCTCCAGCCCCTTCCTGTTGGTGTAATGGGCCTCCTGTGAGGACCAAGATGTCTCCAGTGCAGACTTTGATGGGGCAGAATAGTAACACATGAGATACAGCACAGATTTCCCAAACTCATGTAGTGTTTGCTTTTATGTTTGAACCATTTATACTCAACCGTAAATATGATCAAACATTGATATCATCTTCTACAAACAAAGGACATGTATCTCAAGACTACCAAGCCAATACAGCATATGTCAAGCATACATATTTTCGAATTCGTTGTTGTTTACCTTGTAGTAGTAGGCAAAGTCCACACAATGGCCTTGTTGTAGCTGGCAGTAGCTTTTCTTTGGTGTGTGAAGTGTGTTGCTTTACACTAGAGCCGTCCTCTTTACTGCATGTCTGGAGCAGAAATTTTGACTGCGTGAGAAATTTAAAAAGCACAGTTTTGCAATATGAAAAGCGTCAAGCTATTACATGTATATTGTAATGGCTTGTGACGGCAGAATACCGGCAAATGTACACTGTTCTAGGGTGCGTAAGCAACACCTTAATTTAAAATATATTGCTACTGTCCATTAAATGGATGTCTGCCCAACTATAATGCATGTCAACAGCTTAAGTATTATTAGGATCACAAATGAGAACATTCTTGCGCTCATTTATACAGTAGGAAAGGTCACACTGGTGGTTCCACAAGCAAACGCATGAAAGGCATGAAGCATGCTCTCGCAGCGCGATGTGTGCGCACATGTTTGAGCCTACAATCAGCCTCGGATATCAGATGTGTTTTTTTAAAGTTCCATTCACTTATGTGGCCTTATTGCAGTATTACCCTCTAGTTCTAAGCTGCGGTTTACGAACAATGGAACGTACGCGACGATCGTAACAGCGTAGGTACCGTTCTGCTACAATAGGAGCTGGGCTGTTATACTTTGACAAACGTTCAAACTGTTAGCTGCACATTACATTGCGTGACTACTTGGTTCGGTGGATAAAATTTTCACCCATGGATAAAATTATTTTGGGTAGTAGTGACAGCATACATTACAGTGTAAACTATACGCCTCGTGCACCGCCTATAGAGGCGCCACTGAAAGCCACCTAGCGGAGGCTTCCAACAGTACACGCGGGAGCAGTAGCAGACGACAACCCTTTGCAGCAAGGATGGCTGAAGTTCGCGGGTGCGGTTTCTCCTTTGTTCGGGGGCCAGGCTGCTTCTTCTGCGGTGACAGGTGTAGGGAAGATGCTGACCTCTGTGCGAGCGGGTATGAACACGATGTTACCGGTGTTTGGGACAACATGGTCCACATACGTGCAAGGTGTGTCCCGCAGACAAACGCCATGAACCCCATTTACATGACGTGGAGCTCATATTCACTAGCCGATAAATTTTGTTGAGTGATGCGATCTCTCGATGGTTTTTTTATACTACCCTTGCCGCAATGCTGCTTCTGGACCTGAATAATAAGCACCCGTCGTTAGTGCAGACTCATATCAAACAAATCCGCATGGTGCAATCTCTGCATATGCCGTTGTGACTTTTCTGCCGTTGAATACATGTGACATCACCGAATAAGTGCAGTCGAAGTCGCCTCAAGAAGAGTAATTGCCAATTTATTGATGGAAACGCATACACTAGCCAACGAAGTCACGAAATACACAGGTTAATAAAAGCGCGTGTTACTGCTGCACCACCGATGCAATTCTGCTGCATACGCCGATGAAGTACTGTTCCCGCTGTTCCCGCAGTTTGTGCAATTTTAAATTCCTCAACGGAGCTGCTTGGAAACGTACAACGCTAAAGACTGAGTAACTTTTCAGTAGGGGTGTGCGAATATTCGAAATTTCGAATACGAATCGAATATTTTCCTTATTCGAAGCGTATTCGATTCGAGAAATGCATATTCGTGAATTCCCGAATATTTGGACAGACTGTGAATAATTTAGCAATTAACGAATTATATATACGCTTGCTCCACATTCTCCTAAGAACATGTTTATTCACTGAGAGCTTCACATGATCCGCTCATTATCTGTATGCTCTGCATCAAGATGGCAAGTTGGGCCAGTTGGTTGGCATTCATAGTAAGGTTCGTTACAGCGCAACACAAAACAAGGACAAAAGAAGGTACAAAACGACGACACAGCGTTACAGCACTGGGATCTTAAGTGCTGTAACGAACGTTACTATGAATGTGTACGCTCTGTCCCAGTCTATCTGCATCAGGCCCGTGAGACATGATCAGTTTCGATTTTTTTTTACCAAGCTTTATTCTACGGCTCTTTCATAACAATATATGATGTACTTTCGGGCTTTGTAAGTATGCGCAATAAAATATGCACCTAGAATATGTTACCTGGACCAATGTTGTCACAGTGCATAGAGAGCCTTTACTTTCTGAACATGTTGAGCAGTCAATTTTCCTTCGCGATAATCTGTAACAAGCGTTTACCTGAAAGAGCATTACCTTACATTACCTGAGTGCATTACCTAGAATGAGTGCCTCTTTAACCTGAAGCAGCCTCGTAAAATGCAATATTATTTTTAAAAGGGTAATAAAGCTATTGTTACCTCGTTTTGCAATTTTTTTAATAGTACACATATATTCGATATTCGATATGATATTCGAAGACAGTTTTTCGCCTTATTCGTATTCGATTCGTATTCGAAAATTTCAATATTCACACACCCCTACTTTTCAGTATACTTCTTTATATTACTAGAGAGGCGCCACATGATATATTTAAAGGCAGAGCAGCGCCAGTCAAAGTAGATGAGCGCTGGCGGCAAGGCCCGGTTTAGTCGTCTGCATCGTAAGTATAAGAAAGAATTCAGTTGAGTACAAAACACACATGCAAGGAGGGACTACGTTGTGAAACAAACAAATCACTCGGCCTGTTAAGTTTGCTCAGGCAGCATCGAGGTGTGATGACTTTCCAAACGGGCCGCGAACTTTTCAGCGAGAAATGGAACAAAAATACCATATGCAGCAGCTATTAGCAATTCTCGCCCTGAACTACCTATTTTCTAACCACATTTCCCAAAACTCAAACAATATCCAAGATGCCCTCGGGCGAAAAGAATAAAGCTGTGAAAGAAGCACTTCCTGGGTATCATTCCGATAAGACACAGCGTGATTTATACCCTTTACAAACAAGGCAGGGTGAAAACTTCGCAGCTCAAAAGAATCGACAAGAGTTATGCATGGAGCAACTAGCAACAGCTAGACATGTGCGAAGCCACGCATAAAATAGGTGTAAAAACATGAAGTGTGCGACAGCTGGTGCGAGGATTTACCGCGCCACATGAAACCAACAATTTCAGTTCTTGCAAACTTCAGTAGCTTTACCATACAACGCAATGCGCTCGTGCAGTCGTGCTGCCTAGCTAGCTCAACGCGGTAAAGAAGCGGAAAACAATATAAGCGGCAAACAGCATTCCGAACTTTAGCGAAATGCCTTTAAACCTCATGGTGCACTGCAGACGAACTTCGTTGCTCACGTGTCTAACTATGATCGAGTGGAAAAGAACACCGACGAGAGAAAGGAAAGGGTGAGAAAAAGAAATTTCCCTTCGAAGCGACGATCCATTTTTGCTACCGTTGCTCCCGCTCATGAGGCTTTGCCGGGAATGATTAGAACCGTATCGCCGGCACGTTTTCACCGGTATTTGAGCCCCCCACCCTGCAACAATTCTTCTTCGACATTCCCTGAAACTTTGGCCACCCCACACGTGCGAATGATGTTGCCTATCTTGCTCTGAAAACGTGAATAAGACAGAGAAGCACGATCAACGACACAACAAACGACGGCGCGCGCCAGGCTCCTCTCCCGCGTGTTCTGCGCAAGGCCGCCACCAGTGGCGCTTCCGTCGGCGTGCACGGCGCGTTATGGAGAAAGGAAACTAAGGAGAGGCCCTACTATGGTGTTCTGCTATAGCCCTACGCCCTCCGCGCGCTAGGAGAAAAGTGTGGAGGAAGTGACGTATAGGTTCTCCGTTTTTTGCTGTTTTTATTTATTAATTTGCTGTAGCAGCCACGCCTTTCGGTCCACAGTGGCGCCTTTGTTATTGTTCTGTGCGTCCACACGTATTGCTCCGTAGGTTTCGTACCGTGGCAAAGGCGCCGTGCGGGCAGGTTTGCGTTGGTCTCCGTGTTTTGTTGTGCAGCGTTATCTGGACTGTGCTCTACGGTATGTTGCTGTGGCCAGGTGAAAGAGGAAGAACTGAAGTTCGGGAAATTAACGCGCATGCAACGCTGTACGCAATGTACCGCGCCACGGCAATGGCAACGGACGAAGGAATATCCGCGGGAAATTTTGCCCTCTTTGGCAGAATCATGCTAACGTTCTAACGATTGTTTAGTATTGCTGCGGAGCGCGCGCGTCCGACCAGACCGGTTGCGCGCAGCGCGTCGTGGTTTCCCGAGAAATGTAAACAAGAGAGGAGAGCTGGCCCGATAGGCGGAGCAATGACATGAGCAACGCCAACCTCCGGCTTCACTTTAACTACACCGAGAGTGACGCCAGGACCTCTCCGGAGTTTCCTTCCTCCGTGTACCCGTGCGGCCGGCAGCCATTAGGAGCTTCCTATATTGCCCGCCGCACGCGCAGGGCCGCCATGTGTGACCGAGATAGCGGCGGACAGCCGCTGAGGATCCTGGACGTGGACGAGCGCTGCCTGGTGCTGGACGAGCATGCACTAGCAAGCGTACTGCTGGCCGACCACGTCAAGGACAAGCCCGTGGTCGTGATCGCGGTAGTCGGAACCTTCCGCAAGGGGAAGTCCTTCCTGCTATGTTTCCTGCTCCGGTACCTGCGCAACCTGGGCCGGGCCGACTGGCTCGGTGATCCGAACGCTCCGCTGCGGGGTTTCGAGTGGTGCGGAGGCAGCGACCGCAACACTAAGGGCATCGTGATCTGGAGCGAGGTTTTCTTGGTGAGAATGTCGGCAAGAACGCCCTATCTATCTATCTATCTATCTATCTATCTATCTATCTATCTATCTATCTATCTATCTATCTATCTATCTATCTATCTATCTATCTATCTATCTATCTATCTATCTATCTATCTTTCTTTCTTTCTTCCGTTCTTTCTTTCTTTCTTTCTTTCTATCTATCTATCTATCTATCTATCTATCTATCTATACCGCCGGTCAGCCAGGCGCACCCCCAGCATTTCAAATATATTGAAGACGCACACACGTATAATAAACTGTAAAGTGTATGGCTGGCTGACCGGCCGGCCGGCCGGCCGGCCGACCGACCGACCGACCGACCGACCGACCGACCGACCGACCGACCGACCGACCGACCGACCGACCGACCGACTGACTTCTGTTCATCAGTATACGTCACGTCGTGACTAAGACCAAGATTTGCAAAAAGGTTAGACGTGACAACGTTGCTCACAAAATAAACATGAGTGGTGCGTGCATAGGTTTCTTCTGGCAAGGCATCCGCAGCTCCTTAAGTATATTATTTACGCTTAATCTGACGGCAGTACTGCAACTTCTTCACGATCACGCGCTCTGAATTAAATAGCGGGGCTTACGTGCCGAAACCACGACCTGATTATGAGGCACGTGGCAGTGGGGGACGGGTAAACTAAGTGAATTTTGACCACCTGGGGTTCTTTGACGAGCGCCCAATGCACGGTACACATGAGTGTTATTGTATTCTACCCCTTTAAGAATGCGGTCGCCGGGGCCGGGATTCGATCCCGCGACCTCGCGGTATTCGGCAGCGCAACGCCTTAGCCATTGTGCTACCGCGGTGGATTATAAAGAACCTCAAGTTGCTCCTTTCCTTTCCTTTTATGCTGGTAATATGCACAGCGCTATCGATGTGCTAGTCACGTGTCTTTCGCCGCCCAAACGCTTCGCGCAGTTAGCTTCTTGAATCGGAGGATATCGCCCTCAACGCGTGTGTGAGTTAGTGCATACAAACCTCTGCGCAGGTGAAGACATCTCGGGGCGAGGAGCTGGCAGTGCTGCTGATGGATACCCAAGGGACCTTCGACTGCCAATCCTCGAATAAAATACACCGCGACATTTTTGCCCTCAGTGCTATGATAAGCTCAGTGCTCGTCTACAACGTCTCCCAGAACATTCAGGAGGACGACCTGCAGCATCTGCAAAATTTCATGGAATATGGCTTGCTGTGGAAGTCTGCTCAGCAGCAGCAACAATCTACTTCTGCTGCGGAGGTAACTTCTTTTCGCATTCGTCTTCTTCCTCAAACAGGGCCCTGGTCACCTGTTTCGTGGATTGCGCATTTTGGACCGGGTAAGACGCCCAGAAATTTGTAGGAGCTGGTTGGCATCAGCTATAGCTCAAGACAGGGTTAGTGGGAGATTGCTGAGAGAGGCCTTAGTCCTCATACAAATACAAATTTACACATGTCTAGGATGACGGTCATGACCACGAAAACCCTCAGCTTAATTTAGCGTATAGACATGGAAGAGTCCTCGCGGAAAATTTCACGATGGAAATATGAGCGGCAGCGTAACAAAAAGCTCGCGAAAAGGGCCGTTTTCCATACTGAAACTGAAGAAAGGGCGCCGCTATTACCACTCGCCGGAAGTGACCTATATCCTGCAAAGTTCGTCTCCTTGGAGCGACCTACGAGATAAGACGGCGCCGGCGGCTGGCCCTGGGCCCGCTGAAAAATCTCGGAGGTGGCATGCTGGGACACTTACGTCATAGCGACAACCACTACGTGCATGTGCCGCCTACTTAGGCTGCTAACAACGAAGCTATAAATGATAAGCCCTGCGGTTTTGCCAAGGTTCCTTCAGTGTTGCATGTTCTCAGTTGTAACAAGTTTGACCAAAATGAAATTTTGGTGCAGTTGGCCTTTAAACGATTGTCCTTTTATCGAGAGTCTACGCTGGCATGTGGCTATTCTTGTCTATTAATTATCACTGCACCCGTGATTTTCCATTCCATGTGCTTGTTTCGCGGTATTTACCTTCGCAGGTTTCCTTGTTATCATCCGAGTTTCTGAAACACTGGATAGTAGCGCGAATACGCATATTATACAATGTTTCTTTACCAAGTACACATTTAAGACAGTGCAACGAGTACAGTCATTTACCTAACATAGTACAATAGAACCTCGTTCACATGTCCAGGGAAAAAAACGCGACAAAGAACGTGCTAACCGGCAAAACATACGATCCAAAGCCACACAAAATTTGACAGACTCAACTGTAGTAGACATCTACGTAATGCGAAGCGTTATGCGAATCGCTGCAGCCCGAGACGCCGACGCGAGCTGAGCGGGTCGGAGATGCGCGTTATCGCTTTTTTTTTTTTTTGCGGCCTGCGCTTCTCAAATTCGGCGTGGGCCAGCAGCTTTTTTGAGCAGGACATTTTCATGGGATGTTTCGCCGCGCCCAATCGGCGCGAATCGTTGCCCCACCAAACGCCAACGCAAGTCAAGCTGCTGCGGCGGGAGCGAATACCAAGATGCATGTTGTTTTCGTATTGAGTAGTGTTCTAAGATGGTGGTGGGAAACCGAAGCGAATTCGACTTGGTGGGTGACACGGGAGCGCGATGCCACCAGAGCGAAGCATGGCATTCAGTTCGCGCTGACCTCAGAAGCGAACGGCGGCGCGTTTGAGTTATCGTGTGTTAACAGCGTGCAGTATTCCAACGGCACTACGCTCTACGCGCTGTGAAACAATGATAGGAGAAGATGCCTATCGCGCTAGGGCTGACGGCTCTATGGACATGTTCTACCGTATATCGCACACCATATGGAACGACGCCAACAAGGAACACGCGCGGCGTGCTATAGAGCGCCCTTTGTTCAGGCAAATGACATTTGAAATACCTAACTGATTCATGAGCTTCAACAACTCCCCTTTCAGCCCACTTCCCCCCGAAAAAGAAAAAAAGATCAGGCAGAACCCATTTCAAAATGAATGTCCACGTTAGTGCGATTATCATTGAAGCGATGTAGCCACAAGCTCTATGGCCACCACTAAAACGCGTCATCTATGAAACGTGTATGCAGTCAGGTCTTGTGAAACTATTCCCTGCTTTTTTTCTACTGATACTGTAAACGCCTCTTGCTTCTCTCGACTGCTGACAGGTTGACGCTTCCGTCCAGTTTAAACGTAAGCGTTTCTGGAAGGTGTACGTGAAATTAGGGAGTTTTACGTGCCAAAACCACTTTCTGATTATGAGGCACGCCGTAGTGGAGGACTCCGGAAATTTTGACTACCTGGAGTTCTTCAACGTGCACCTAAATCTAAGTACACGGGTGTTTTCGCAGTTCGCCCCCATCGAAATGCGGCCGCCGTGGCCGGGATTCGATCCCGCGACCGCGTGCTCAGCAGCCCAACACCATAGCCACTGAGCAACCACGGCGGGTCAGCATGCAGGGTAGAATGCCGCTCAGTAGCGCTTTCTCAAAAAACAAAACCCGTGCTTATCGACTCACGCTTCAGATGTGATTTTTTTTTACTTTTGATCTGTTCTCTTTTCAGAAGCCTGTGACATAGGTGCGCTGCGCGAATGCGGGCGCAAGTGTTGCAATGTTACACCTAACCTTACATTCTGCTTTTCGACTTGCACGTTTGAAATGTTTATGACTCCATTGCTAAAATGAAGATTTTGTAATTTTACTTCTATGATAGATTGTAAAATGATATCTGACGGCCTGCCTTCTTAATTTTATTTTTTAACTATAAGTGTAAAATTATGTGCGCCTCTTTCATTACCGTGCTGTTGAAAAATGCAGTAGCCCAAGGCGCGGATCGCTTCGCATTTCGTAGGTTATGGCGGCATTAGGCACGTCGACGGGACCCATTGTCATTGCTGCTTTTCTTTTTCAATTCCTTCCCACACAATCAGGGTATGTGTATACCTGAATAGTATGTATGTCAGCTGCGCTACTTTGTGTACTAGTTAGATGAATTTCACTGCCCACATAGCACTGCATAAATTTTAATTTCATTAAACCCACGCTTCGCAAGCTGGCTGAGCCGCCATGCTCCCAACTCCCCTAGGCATCACGTCATTATTGCTAGAGATTACCTCTAGTAATCCTTTCAGGAAACTCGTTCCTACCGCTCATTTCTTGACTCGCCTTCATCCCATGGCGAATGAAATTGCCGACCTCACTATGGACTGCGTGACAATCCGTTATTCGCAGGGGGAAGGGAGCATGCGACCCTTCCAGAGTTTGTGGTTTCTGGTTCGAGACTGGATGTCACCGCGTGAGATGGAGTACGGCGCAGAGGGCGGCCGAAAGCTCCTGGACAAGCGGCTGACAATCACGCCAGGGCAAGACAAGGACCTGCGGCGGCTGCGCGAGAAGATACGGAGCTGCTTCAAGGCGATCCGCTGCTTTCTCTTGCCTTTCCCAGGCGAAAAGGTGCAACCACTTTAACGGTGTTCTTTGTATACTTTTGTAAAATTTTTGATATTTCAATTATTAATATTACTTGTATACATTCGTGTATACATGTAAATGTGTGTATTATGGTGCTGTGCGGGGCTTCTGTACGGATACATACGCATATGAATTTTTTTTGTTAGTTCACTGTTGCTATTTTTTCTTTCTTGTAATGAGGTTTTGCACGCTGCCTATTAAGTCTAAACTAGCTGGCTTTGGTAGGCCTGATGAATGTACTTTTCATAAAGACTTCTCGGATTTTACGTGGCCAAACCGCGATCTAAGTTAAACCTCAATACAACGAAGTCGGTAATATCGGCAATTTGCTTCGTTACATCGAAATTCGTTATATAGAAATTCGACCTTTTATGCGAATAAGTGCAGTCGCCTATAGATTTTCGTTACACTAAAGGGTCAGCAAAACATCCCGAATTATCGGGCAATCGGAAAAGGCAATTTGAATGAGAAAGAAGCCTAATTGGTTCAATTGAATCTTGGCGCCAAAATATACGGTTTCATGCTGTTCCGACGTTATTTTCACATCGGTGGTACTATGCAAAGCCAGCCACACTTCCGCGTCTGCTCCACGCCCGTGGCTGATAGTGTCGACCGTAGTGGGACCACGCTATCGTGAAAAGAATTGGCAGCGGGTAGTGAATGCGCCGTCTGCCTCTCACTTCAACGCCGAATCTCGTTTCAATTTCAATCTCAATTCCAAATTTCTATCTCCGATACTCGAGATTACGTAACTCAGGAAGACAGCGCACAAGACATCACGCCATCTCGGCACGCCCAGTCTTTTCACACGCGGCAGAATTCCTCGAAAACTGGGCGCGCGGGCTGCGTATGCGACCAGCTGTGCTGACTGTCATACGCAGCCACGGTTGTGTGAGGAAAGGAGACGCTCGCCAACCTGCCCCCCACTTCTCTCCCCCCCCCCCCCGTTCCTCTCGTGAACGCGCTCCCCTCCATCCTTTCGCCTTGCTCGTGCGGAAAGACTACGCTCATCAAGCCTCCATCTTTCTCGGACCACCCTCGCAGTTTCACTCGCACTTGAAGCGTACAGCGTGCCTGGCCCGGCGGGATCTTATCGCACTTGGACTTTATACGGAACATAACGCTGCTGTGCTGCGGTGGTCGCTTTGTGTCTTGCGGCGCGCGATTTGAGATGGGATTTGAGAGGTGCGTTCGTAAGCAGCCACTCGTAATTCATTCATTTCACCATCTGCGTCCGCGGAAGTTTGCGTGTATTGTCTCGGCATTCCTTTGAGGTGGCAGTAAAATTTCGTTATATCGAAACTATGTACAAACACACTTCGTTATTCATCGTAATCTCCGTAACAGCACAACACAAGACACGGACAAGAGGAAGGTAAAAAATGACAACACGGCGCTGGTGTTGTTGTTGTTGTTTGCCTTCCTTTTGTCCGTGTCTTGTGTTGCGCTGCTATGAACCTTACAATGAATCCTAACCAACTAGCCCAACTCACTGTCTTGATGTACACTTCGTTATATTGAGGTTCTAAATACTTCGTTACATTTATAATTCCGTTATACTGAGCTTTAATTCGAGACACACCTTAATGGGGAAACTCAGGTTCAATTCGGCCCCCTGGGTTTCAATAATGTGTGCCCAGTACACAGTACACGAGCATTTTTGCACTCCGCCCTCATCGCATTGGCCGCATTCAGGCGCGGCGCCTCAAGCTGAGCAGCGCAATGCCATAGTCACTGGGCACCTGCCGCGGTTGCTCAGTGGGTATGGTGTTGGGCTGCTGAGCACGAGGTCGCGGGAACGAATCCCGGCCATGGCGGCCGCATTTCGATGGGGGCGAAATGCGAAAACGTCTGTGTACTTAGGTTTAGGTGCACGTTAAAGAACCCCAGGTGGTCGAAATTTCCGGAGTCCTCCACTACGGCGTGCCTCATAATCAGAAAGTGGTTTTGGCACGTAAAACCCCATAATTTAGTTTAATAGTCACTGGGCTACCGCAGTGGGCTTCAGATCTAATAGACACTATAGTATTATTATTGCCATAAGGGAAACATATATTCAACTGACAGGGATGGAGAGAACGGGAAAACACTGCTGGCAAATACTTCGGGCAAGACGCAGCAACTGACTTCAAGAAGGAGGGACCAACAAACACTGAAGATAGGAAGTTGGGAAGCAAACACAAATGAGGAACGAGTTGGACAAATCAAAAAGACTAAAGTAAAACAAGACAACGCCCGTAGAATGGCATGCTGTGCGCATAAAAAATATCCTGATATCTAACGTCTCCTCACTCGCAAAGGCGAACGATTAAAGAAAGAAGAAAAGCTGCAAACGGGAAATCAAGCCACGGTAAAGGCGAAAGCAGTTTAAACTAAGAAAGTACTTTTTCAAACCATAATTTTTGTTAATTTCGCACTATTATGTTGGTTAGTAAAAAAATAAATAAATTGAAGGTCAGAGGTACCATTTCTCGATTTTGCGCAAGAACCCCATCGCCGGTATGTCAGCGTGATGTTATATCATCATTTAAAGTATTAACGCGAACACATTATATGCCTCATAAAGCAGAAAATCACGCGCCCGTCTGGGGTTAACATCCGATGGTACCAAAACCCGCGTGACCAAAACCAAAACCCGCATGTCGTCATGTTCCCGGCGCTGGAGCTGCTGCGGCTCGCACTGCGACATCTCACGGTGTGATGCCACGGTGTCGGACGGACGCCGTATCCCACACCTAAAGAATGAATTCTGCGCTATTCGAAAATTGAGTTGACACATGTTCAAAACCGACCTCCTCCACTCCCAAAATTGACTTGCACCTCCCATAAAAGGGGATTAAGGTGGTTTAAATGGGAATAAAGTGGTTTAAAGTGGAATAAAGTATACTATATGGAGTAATGTGAATTAAGGTAAAATAAACTGGAATAAGATGGCATAACTAAGATTAAGGTGGGTTATTGTGCATTAAGGTTGGTTAATGTGGATTAAGGCAGATTTTTAATCTAAGGTGATTACTTACAAAAATCATTTTTTCGCATTCAAATCATGTAAGGATACTTAAGTGACTGCCAACTTTTTTTTCTCACACTTATGTCCTTGGGGGTGGGGGGATGGCTTAGTAAAGGTTCTTGAAAGTCACTGCCACCATTTCGTGTGATTCCATAGAAGCGGTGCAGGAATGCGCAGTAGCCCTAGCCATCAACATAGAAGGTGCGAGAACAATTATCAGTGATTCAAAGACAGTGATTATTAATTACGCAAATGGCATAATATCCAAAAAGGCACTTAGTCTGCTAAATTAAATGCCCAAAAATATCAGAAAGCTTCTGAATTGGGCCACCGCACATTCATATCTCCCGCAACGAATCTGCTGACGCACTCGCCCGCGGACTCGCATACTGGTTTAGGGGACTAAGCGGAGACGAAGATGAAGTGGGCGAAAACCCGGCAAACGGCTACTCAGCTACAACGAATTCACCGAGCACTACAAACTCGGTAGACAGAAATATTCGCAAGGACATAAAGAATTATATGAAAAACAGGAATGGGTATGGAGGAGACTGCAAGCACGGGCATTTCCAACGCGAGCCCCTATGCACAGAATGTATCCAGAGATCTACGATCCCCACTGCAAACTTTGCGGTGGCATCGTAGACCTCTTCCACATAATTTGGCAGTGCCCGAAGAGAAAGCATGCATTAAATATCAAGAACAATGACTGGGAGACCACCATGGCTAGCTCAGACGTGAAAACGCAATATCATCAACGCTGCGCTGGAGGCAGCCTCCACCCACGGGACCGAGGTCACCTCCAGCGCATCAGTGAAAAGATGTCGCTGAAAATCGCTGAAATTTTTGAAGTTGTGAAAGGCTTGGAAATGAATCGGGCGAGGTTTCCTCAGGAAATAAAAGTTGTTAAAGAACAGCGAAATGTACGGAACACGTCAGTGCAAGCCCTTGTTAGCAGGGTGAATCTTCTGGAAATTGATATGCATTCTCTCAAACAGATTCATACGCCCAATGCAGCCTCAGCTTCGTGCTCTCTTGATGCCCTTCGCCATGATATGACGAAGCTTAGGGCGTCGCTTGATAACGAGAGCAACAGATGCAGAAGAAACAACCTCATTATTTGTGGCCTGGATGATCCAGCCGATGAGACATGGTCTGAATCGGAGGGAAAAGTACTGTCTTTCTTCCAAACGCAACTGGGTGAACAGATTACTCCGGAAGGTATAGAGCGTGCTCACAGGCTTGGTAAATCTCACGAAAGCAAAAACAGACCGGTCATTGTTAGGTTTGTTAACTTCAAAGATGAGAAACCTATCCTAGCTTGTGGTATTGGGCTTAAGGGTACTAACTTTACGACCCGTGAGGATTTCCACCCTGACGTCAGGCTTGCACGATCTAAACTTCTAAGTTAAGCAAAAACATTGAATTGCTCTTTCAAACTTCGATACGATAAGCTACTCGTTGTTAAGAAGTGATATGTGTATGATAGTACTCAGGATATTGTTGTTGAATTGAAAAAAGTTGCAAAAATGGTGGTGCCCAAACAATCAGTCTTCAAAGCAATGTGTTCATGTCCAAATTCAAATCCAAATTCAGAACTTACCAATTTAGTCGTAAACTGCAGAAGCATAAAAAAATAAAATTTATGAGCTTGCTACTTTGACTTCTTCGATCAAACAATCAGTCAAACTCGAACAATCTGTTGGTAGTTCCGAAGTTTTTCCGCCTGGGTTTCACGTGTACCGTTCCGATCGCAATGCTCATGGCGTTGGAGCCTTTCTACTTGTTGATTCGTCCTTGCAATCGTCTCCCGTGTTAATCCCAACTGATTCTCCCGAGTCAGTTTGGTGCAATATACGATTTCAAACTGGGCAGTTGCTGACAGTTCGCTCCTTTTACCTTTCCCCCGCATCCATACCGCCTGAGACCTTCACATCCCTCTCCGAGTTTCTTTCTATAATAAATAAAGACTATCTCATTGACGGTGATTTAAATGTGCCTGACGTTAGGTGGGTTAGCAATAAGCCTGTCCTTGTTAATTCATCCGGTCTGTCTACAGCGTTCCACGAGGCAGCAGTTACCAATGATATTTATCAGTTTGTTACTCAACCTACTAGATGTAGTCCGAATAGCTCTTCTGTCTGAGACCTGCTTTTTTGCAACCAGCCATTGCTTGTGTCTGACAACGCTGTAATTCCCGGTATTAGTGATCATGACTGCATTGTAACGCATGTTCAGAACGTCCCCTTCTCATGTGCACATGATCACCCAAGGAAGGTTTTTTTTAGAAAGGCAAATTATGTTCCATTATCTAATGATCTTGCCATATTCTTGCAGGAATTCAGTCACTTAGGTAGCTCAGTCCACATATTGCAATACCTTATGGGATACATTTTGCTCCACGCTAGAACGGTTGGTTGACACATTTGTTCTATGTGAACATTTGTCTGCAGAAGAACGTAGTGATACGCCTTAGGTTACTCGGGACGTCAAGCGATTGATTAATAAGAAACATCGTCTTCTGAATGCTTATACAAAGCAGCGTAACCCTGCTGTATTTGTGATGCTGAAGTCCCTTGGAACAGATATAAAAGTAAAAAAACAGGGTTGCTATACTTCTTAGCATTTGGTCCAAAGTTAGAAAATCATCCGAAAGAAATGTGAAAATGTTTAAAAACAATAAGAACACAATCAGTTGGCATCCCGAGCTTAAAAAACGACAGTGTTCTTCTTACCGAAGACTTCGATAGCGCTTCTTGCTTCAATTTTTATTTCCAGCCTTCTTTCACAACTCCCTGTCATAATGAATTACTGCGTATTCCCGACAATGTGTTCGAATTTGTGTCATAACTGGTCGTGACACACGGTGGTATACTTAAGTTACTTGACAATATAAATGATTCTTCTGCAAGTGTTCCTGCTGGCATACCGTCCTATGTGTTAAAGGCTTGTTCTGACAGAATGGCCCACTATCTGGTTACCATGTTTGAGAAATCGTTAAGTACTTCTTGTTTACCTAAGGAGTGGAAAGTTGCAAACGTGGTACCAATCCAGAAAAGTGACCCAAAAAATATTGTCTCCAACTACAGGCCAATTTCTCTAACGAGTGTGTGTAGTAAAATGCTGGAGCACATAGTATACAGTGCCATAATAGAACATCTAGAAAACAATAATGTTTAGCGAATATCAGCATGGTTTTACGTCTGGTCATTTTTGTTCGACACAGCTCCTAGAATTCAGCCTCGATCTTTTTCATTCATTCAATCTCAGTGTAAAGACTGACTGTATATTTCTAGATTTCAAAAGGGCATTTCATTCTGTGACCCAAGATTTGGTGTTACATAAGCTATCATCCCTCGGTATCTCTCCTTCATTGCTTGATTGGATTAAGTGTTATCTACAAGAATGCATGGAACGTGTTGGGAATAATAACTCACAATCTGATTATATTGCTGCTACTTCGGGAGTTCCCAAATGATCTCTTTTGGGGCCATTGCTGTTTCTGGTATACGTCAATGATATTTTACAGGTTGTGTGATGCAAATTGTGTCTGTGCGCGGATGATTGTGTGATTTATCACCTTCTTAGGTCTTTCACTGACCACGAGTACTTGTAACCCAATTTGGTCTGTATACGCGCTGGTGTGTTAGGCGGCAAGTGTCTTTGAACCCCAGTAAGTATCAATACGTCTCCTTTACACGTAAACAAGATCCATACCTGTTTCATTATACATTAGACAACGTCCAGCTATCGCGAGTAACTGAGGATAATTATCTTGGTGTTTATCTCTAATCGAATTTAACTTGGACTAAGCACTTTGAATATGTTGCAGCGAAAGCCTGTAAAATGCTAAATTTTGTTAAGCGCAACTTCCGGTTAGCTCCTCCCAAAATTAAAGTACTTTACTTTTCAGACGTAAGACCCTTATTAGAGTATGCCTGTATGGTCTGGGACCCGCAAACCAAAACTCTGTCTAATATGCTCGAGCCTCTACAGAACCGCGCAGCGCGTTTTGTCTGTAGTAATTATGACTTGTAGTATTACTGCACTTAAGTATAGCTCGGGGTGAGAATTAATAAGCACACGCAGACAAAACATGAGCTTAGAAGTGCTTTTTAAAATTTATTTCGGTATGGTTAAAATAGATAAAAGAACTTAGCGTTTACTTCCTCATTTCTTATCTGACAGAAGTGACCACTCTTTAATAATAAGATAAATTATTTGTAGAACATACGTCTTCCAGCACTCATTTTTTCCACACACAATATCACAGTGGAATCAGCTACCGCAGGAAATTGCTGATTGTTGCACTAAAGCATCGTTCAGTGGATTTCGCTTGAATTTATAGCGGCGTGAACATTTCTGTTTTGTTATTTTTGTTTAATCAGTTATGTATTTTTTCCGAGCTTATGTAACCCTGTGTATTCACCCCTGCAATATTGCCTTCGGGGCTGCAGGAAATAAATTAATAAATAAGTAAATAAATAAATGTAGCCAACCCTCGCCAATCTTTCCAAATATTGGAAATAAAAGTTATGCCTCCTCTCTCTCACAAAGTTAAATCATCGGCTATTTTTAATATATGATGTAGTTGAGCGTTACCAATAAAGATTTAACTAGGACCGAATAGAAGCCTTATAAGATGGCCATCATGGGGGGGTTGATGCAGTGACTTTAAAGAAACCCTGAAAACGATTTGGCCGGTTACGCACATATGCAGTGAACCGGTAGAGTGTGTCTGTTTGCCCCGCAGAGGCGTCTGCGTCAGCAGGCGTTTGGTGTGTTGCGACACCACGTACCCGAGCACACGAGGGTTGGACCCTCCCGCGTGTAGCCGTGCGCGGCCTCGCAGTGTCTTGGGAAAGGGGGATCCTGCAGGTTGAGCCGATGCTGGGTGTTTGGACCTTTAAGGCCCCCCGGTGGAGGCAACACACCTCTTTGGCCTCTGCTTCACATAGACGGCGCCCCCGGACTGACCCACCCGGGGGAAATCGGTAGTTGCCTTTTCCTGTCTCTTTCTCCCTATTACCTTCGTCCTTTCCTTACTTTCCACCTTTCCTGTCTTCTTCTGGCTTCTTTTCATTCCGATTTTTCCAGGCAGCAAGGGTTGACCTTGTGTGAATAGCCAACCTTGGTTATTTCATATTTGGTTATAGTGGTAATGTACAGCTGGCGTTTTCAGGCAGTGTTTCACAGGTCCTGCAGCGTCCCCTTGTAGGACTCCATGGTGAGTGGGTGGCGTTACTGCCGAAAGATCACATATATTTATGGATAGCTCCTTTCCTCAACTCCCTGAGCGCCCTCAGAAAAGAGGGCGCACCGATGAAGTCTTTCAGTTTTTCGGACGCCAAGTCCACAACTTCCCACGTTTCCATGTTGTTCACTCAGAAACACCAAGCAAACCAGTACGCACCATTTCACCTTTCCTTGTATGGAAGACTCTGACTGATGTTTTTGGAGCCGGTTATAAGGCCACCAGGATGGCAAGTGGTGATCTCCTCCTGGAGCTCCGCGATAAGAAGCAATACGAGAAACTGCCTAAGCTAGTGTCATTTGGTGATAACCAACTAACAGTAACCCCGCACCGTACTATGAACACCACCCGCGGCGTTGTGTCGGACGATGACTTGCTGGAGCTCACTGAGGCTGAACTCATGGAGGGCTTCAGTGAACAGAATGTAATCAATGTCAAAAGAATTAAGATGAGGCGAGATGGCAAAGAAATCCAAACCAAGCACTTGATAATCACCTTCGGATCAAGTGTCCTGCCCGAGTCAATCGAGGCAGGGTACATCAAGCTCCGTGTTAGGCCATATGTGCCAAATCCTCTCAGATGTTTCAAATGCCAACGCTTCGGCCACAGTTCGCAGAGCTGCCGAAGTCGTCAAACCTGTGCAAAGTGCAGTGCCCATGAACATACTTCTGAAGCTTGCAAGAATACTCTCCATTGTGTAAATTGTGAAGGGGAGCACGCCGCATACTCGCGGTCGTGCCCATCCTGGAAAAAAATGGCTGTGGCTTAGCTAAGGTTAAGCCCAGGATGCGAAGCATACAAGCCTTTATTTTAACGCGACAGCGTTAAGGAGCTCGTGTCGCAGAAAAGCCGGTGTCGTCAGCGTCGGCTCAGGCGTGCGGCGCTTGCACAGGCGCACATTTCGTTGTCGCGCCGAACGCTGCGTTGCTCGACGCTCACCGCATCCGATGCGGGGGGCGACGCCGCGAGCGACGGCGCGAGTTGGAGCGCCGTTTCTCCGCTGTCGTGACGTCACGGTGTCACGTGGTATTCAAGGCGACACCACCACGCCTGAGGAGCTGGGTTGAGCTCTCGTAATATGCTTCGCATAAAAGAAAAAGAAATTGTGATGATAAAAGTAAAAGGAAATATTAGTTTCAAGGAGGCACGCAGGTGGGTATCCTACCTGCCCAAAAACACATTTGCCGAAGTGGCGCGTCAGGGGCAGCACCACAACGGTCTCTGGCGGCTGTCCGACTCACACCCAGTGAGGCGGCAGAAACGCCATCCGCCCCCCCCCCCCCCCCCCGGCGGCTGCAGCTAGCGCTGCTACGCCAACCCAGCAGAAGGGGCCATCTACCTCCGGGCAGGTGACCTCAAAGGCCTCGTTCAACGTTCCGAGGCCTTCACGCTAAACAAAGCGCTTGGAAGAGCGAGTGTCCAGCGCCTCGCAAGAGGCGATGGATACAACCACCAGCAAGACGGCGCCACCAGCGCCTAAGGAGCAGCGAGGCACTCTCGATCGCTCCAAAAGAGACAAAACTCCCGTCACGGCGCCTCAGAAAGGCCCGTGAGCTAACTCTTCCCTCTTAAACACACAGCACCCAACAGATTTATCATAATGGAAACACAAATACTACCGTGGAATGTACGAGGGCTTTTACGTAACCTCGACGACATTAATGAACTGTTACACAAACATAATCCAAGGTTGCTGTGTGTTCAAGAGACACATCTGAAACCCACAAACACTAATTTCCTTCGTAATTACTCTATCTTTCGGAATGACCGCGACGAGGCTACCGCTTCTGGCGGTGTAGCAATAGTAGTCCACAGATCTGTCGCTTGCCGACCCGTCGCCCTTAACACGGCCCTCGAGGCAGTGTCAGTTCGGGCCATTCTTTTTCACAAATTAGTAACAGTGTGTTCCATTTATATACCGACAAACCAGCGTCTTGAAAAAACAGACTTTTATAACCTCATTGACCAGCTCCCCGAGCCTTACATACTCGTGGGAGATTTTAACGCCCATAACCCGATGTGGGGAGACTCACGATGCGACGCGAGAGGTCGACTCATTGAAAATTTCTTTTTAAACTCCAGTGCGTGCCTCTTTAATAAGAAAGAACCGACCTACTACAACCCGCAGCATAATTCATACTCCTCAATAGATCTGTCTATCCGTTCTGGTTCTATCTTCCCTGATTTAGAGTGGTCTGTAATTAAAAATCCATCTGGAAGTGATCACTTCCCATTAACTCTAAACCTAGTAACACAACATGACTCCCCTCCGCCTGTTCCTCGCTGGAAACGAGCGGAGGCTAATTGGGAATGCTTTAAAGAATCCACCTACATATTACCAGATTTTATAAGTGATTTTAGCATAGATCATGCCGTATCATACTTTACCGCTCTTATCATTGATACAGCAAAGAAATTCATCCCTCAGACAAACGGCACTTCATTGAAAAGACGGGTCCCTTGGTGGAATAACGATTGCAGAGAGGCACGGAGGAGACGAAATAAAGCTTGGGGCAAACTACATGAATGCCCGCCCTACCACTGAAAATTTAGTAGAATTTAAACAGATTAAATCCCAGGGAAGACGAACGCGAAGACGGGCAAAGAGGGCAAGCTGGCAGAGGTTCCTTTCAGATATAAATTCATACACTCAAGAGGCTAAAGTGTGGGACGAGCTTAGAAGGCTAAAGGGACAAGAAATTCATCCGTTGCCCCTAGTAAACGATGAAGGCAATAGCTTAGAAGATACAAGCTGACGCACTCGGGGAATATTTTGAGCGGATTTCCAGCTCAAATAATTATTCCAAGGCATTCCTAAAGCACAAGCAAATAGCAGAACGTGAAGCCATCAACCGCAAATGCAGACAGAACGAAATATATAACCAGCCTTTTAACATTGCCGAATTGACAGCTGCTTTGGCTGCATGTCAGAGCTCTGCACCTGACCTGACAGGATCATGTACGATATGCTTAAACATCTCCACGACGATACTCAAATAACGCTACTCGCACTTTTCAATGCTATATGGGCTGCCGGGTACCTCCCATCTAAATGAAAAGAAGCTATTGTTATCCCTATTTTGAAACACGGTAAAGATACATCACTGCTGACTAGCTACCGTCCTATAGCGCTTACGAGCTGTCTTTGCAAGCTTTTTGAAAAAATGATCAATCGCCGTCTCGTACATTTTCTAGAGTCCGGCAATATGCTTGACCCACTTCAATGTGGCTTCAGGGAAGGGCGATCTACAACCGACCATCTCATGCGTATCGAATCAAACATTCGCGATGCTTTCGTACATAAACAATCCTTCCTATCCGTACTTGTTGACATGGAAAAGGCGTACGATACAACTTGGCGGTACGGAATATTGCGCGAGCTGTCAGCGCTGGGCATCCGCGGCAATATGTTAAACATTATCGAAAGCTACCTACAAAACCGTACATTTCGGGTGAAAATAGGTAATGCACTGTCGCGTACATTCACACAGGAAACTGGTGTACCCCAGGGAGGCGTACTCAGTTGCACTCTCTTTATCATTAAGATGAACACACTCCGCGCTTCATTACCGCCAGCTATATCTTATTCCGTCTACGTAGATGACATACAAATAGGTTTTAAATCCTGTAACCTTGCAGTGTGCGAAAGACAAATACAGCAGGGATTGAACAAGATATCTAAGTGGACAGAAGAAAACGGTTTCAAAGTGAATCCGAACAAAAGTTCTTGTGTGCTTTTCACAAGAAAGAGAGGGCTCGTTGCAGATCCCAATATAGAAATGTATGGCCAGCAAATCCCTGTGAACAAAGAGCACAAGTTCTTAGGTATCATACTTGACTCTAAACTAACATTTATTCCGCACATAAAGTATCTCAAGGTGATATGCTTAAAAACAATGAACTTACTGAAAATTTTATCCCATACAGCATGGGGCAGCGACAGAAAATGTTTGATGAATCTTTACAAAAGCCTCATTCGATCACGATTGGACTACGGTGCCGTGATTTATCATTCTGCAGCCCCGAGCGCGCTAAAGATGCTAGATCCGGTTCACCATTTAGGAATCCGACTAGCCACTGGCGCTTTCAGAACAAGTCCTATTGAAAGTTTGTATGTAGAATCAAATGAGTGGTCACTTCATCTTCAAAGAACATACATCAGCCAAACATATTTCCTGAAAGTCCACTCTAACCCTCAACATTCATGTTTCAATACCGTTAACGATATGACATATGCTACACTCTTTCATAATCGTCCCTCCGTAAGACAGCCTTTCTCGCTGCGTGTGAGGGAGCTTAGTGGTCAAATGCATGTCCCACTCCTCGAGCTCCGCCTAATTCATCCAGCCAAGCTGCTACCTCCTTGGGAGTGGCAGCTCATACAATGCGATATATCTTTTGTGCAAGTCACAAAGCATGCTCCAGAGACTGAAATCCAAATGCATTTCCGGGAACTCCAGTACAAACATTTCTGCAGGGAGCATAGATGCACACAGATGTACACAGATGCATAGAAGTCACACGACGGGGTGTCCTATGCAGCCGTCGGTCCATCCTTCTCGGAATCCGACGTACTACATCCGGAAACCAGTATCTTTACGGCTGAGGCCTACGCACTCTTGTCGGTTGTAAAGCATATAAAGAAATCAAAACTTTATATATACGGACTCCCTTAGTGTTGTGAAGCCGTTGATGTCATTCTGTAACCACAAAAATCCGGTAATTAATGAACTCTATTCTGTCCTGTGCAAAGCATATATATCTAACCAACATGTGATTATATGCTGGGTGCCTGGACATAGGGGCATCGAGGGTAACGTTCTAGTGGACCAGATGGCCACATCAATCTGAATGCATGCAGTTAATCCTACTGCTTCGGTCTCTGTCACAGACCTGAAGCCTTTCTTAAGAAGAAAACTGCGAAACTACTGGCAACGCTTGTGGGACCTGGAAACAAATAATAAACTGCGTGTAATAAAACCACAATTAGGTTTCTGGCCTCCTGTAACAAAATCCCGCCGGACAGATTTCCTATTCTGCCGTCTAAGAATAGGACACACTTTTGGCACACATAACTTTTTACTCGCGGGAAAGGAGCCTCCAACCTGTCATAGATGCGGGGAGAGGCTGACCGTCCTCCACGTCCTACTGGAGTGTCGGGAAGCCGAATCTGAAAGAAAGAAACATTTTCCCTTAGCATACCGGCAGCTTATCCCCTTTCATCCTGTTATGCTACTTGGTCCAGAACCACTCTTTGACACCAACGCAGTGCTAGGTTTTCTGAAAGATGTTGTGTTGCACGTTATTAGCCCCACATGTTCGTAGCGCCTCCTCTCTTCAGAGGATGCCGCTGTGATAATTATTTTGAATAGCACATGTCTCTAGGCCTTTGTGGTACAAGGGCTCTGGCGAGGCAGTAGTGTTGTAAGCAATTTAACTTCTCGAATATATTAAATAATGCATCATTCTTCTACGATGGATTTTAATGTTCATAGTATTCGTCATTAGTCATTGCCATAATTTTATAGCACGTGGATTTTACGCACTTTACAGCCACTATTTTTAGGCCCCTTTACAGCCAAGTCACATCTTCACAGAACTCATTACCATCACCGTGAAATCACTAACACTGTCTTGGCGCTCTCTGGCCATATCTGGCCCTTGCGCCACTAACCACACACATTCATTCATTGGGTCTCTTTGTCCATTAAGGGGTACGTTCAAGTGCTCTGTGTAAAGCGCGTAATTTATTATCGAGCTTTAAAATCGACATTGCTAGTGATCGCAGCGGCACCACGTTTTCAGTGGACCGCTGCAATTTGTCATTTAGTACTGCCTGAGGCACTGCATATGCAACACTCATTGTATGAAAGCACGCCTCGGGTAATCCGGAACTGCCAGGGATGGCTAACCGAGGAGGCCCAGTTACTGTTCTGGCTTCCGTCGCTGGCAGGAACGTCATGGGCGTACGCGTACATTGCATCTCGGGGTACTATTGTAGCGCATAGAGACGAAGACGCAAGAACGCACACGAAAGACACGGACACGGCGTTAACTTTTCTACTAATCCAATTGAAGGAATCAAGGAAACGCAGTCGGCGCGGCCATGACTGCGTCGCTCACGAACTTCTTGTTCTTCGTGCAGGTTAGTTACGATGATGTATGTTGCACTCATCCCATTCTTGCGCTGCCGGTTTCACCCCCTGTACTTTTTGGAAGTGTCAGTTCAAACTCGAATGTGCAAAGAAAACTTTTCCGTAGGCGTCACCGTTTCTCTCTTTTACGGCGGTGCGCATTTTATCTTTTGTTATTGCTCTTATGCGGCGACGTTGAAAGAAACCCGGGTCCCGGAGACGACTTTGTAAAGCAGCTTTTGAATGGACAGAAAGAGATAAAGAGTAAGCTAAACGCTATTGAACAGTATCAAGCTGATAATCAAAAGGCAATGTGTGACCTTACCGCGCGCATGACTAAACTCGAATCGCAAATAACTAAGCTAGAGGAACTGCACAATACTGTCAGGGAGTGCAAAGAAATTAGTGAACTGCAAGAAGCCAAGCTGGAATCCCTTGTTAACAAGGTAGACGATCTCGAGAACCGGAGCAGAAGGAACAACTTGCTTTTCTATGGGGTCCAAGACAACGAAGAACATGAAAACTATCAAGTTTCTGAAAAACACGTTTTGGAAATCTGTCGGTCTACATTGGAATGTGACGCTGTAAACATTGAAAGAGCCCACCGCCTTGGAAGCGACCAGTTCGGAAAAAACCGACCAATAATCGTCAAATTTACCACGTTCAAAGACAAGCAGGCTGTACTGGCAAATGCAAAAAAGTTGAAGGCAACAGAAATTAGCATATTGGAAGACTTTTCGGAAGGTGTGCGGAAAAAAAGGAAACAGCTGTGGGAGTACGCGAAGGAGCACCGAACAGAAGGCGATAAGGTAAACCTAAAGTACGACACACTATACTTAAACAAGACGAAGTATGTATATGATGAATCGCTCAAACAAGTTGTACGGTCTGCTTGACAGGCACGGCCACAGTACTCCGCTTTCACAATACTCGTAGTCAACTGCAGAAGTATTCGCTACAAAACCGACGACTTTTTGAGTCTTTTGGAAATCGCGAAGCCAACTGCAGTAATTGGAACCGAGTCGTGGCTGGACGGCGATATAGTTGATACCGAAGTATTTCCCGAAGGCTACGTCTGTTATAGGAAGGATCGCGGTCGTCGTGGAGGAGGCGTTCTTATTTTAATTCATAAGGCAGTCGACTCCCGGAAGCTGGACGTTGATGTTGGCCAAAATGAGTCAGTCAATTACGCTAGCTACAAAATGAACCAGTCGGCCACAAGAAAAGTTAAATTGCATAACCTTACAAAAGAAATGAAAATTGCAGTGAAACAGGCCAAGGAAAGGTTTTTCGGCTCTTTCCCCTCGCGAATTAAAAACCAGCCTAAAGTATTCTGGAAGCTTATCAAAATGAATAGAAAGGACGGCTTATCAATTCCCCCCTTAGACGATGCTGGCATCGTTGTTAACGAAAATCTGGCTAAAGCAAAATGCTTCAACTCATTCTTTGCTTCGGTTTTCTCTGCTCGTGGAAACAGAGCAGCAAAATGAATACGAATTTTGGCAAAATGGGTGGTGAACCAATGGAAGACATTTTGATTGATCAGAGGGGAATTGAACTGACACTAAAGCGGCTGGACGTTGGTAAGGCTTGCGGTCCTGATGGCTTACCTGTTGCAATACTGTCATCGTGTGCTCAATCTGTCTCAAAATATCTTCGCGTTATTTTTGATAAATCATTACAAGAAAGTGCCTTACCTGACGATTGGAAATCTGCAAATGTTGTCCCTGTGCACAAGTGTGGACCCCGTAACAGTGTATTCAATTATCGACCCATTTCTTTGATATGTATTGTTTGCAAAGTGTTTGAACATATCCTTTTTACTAGCATTATAAACCACTTAAACAGATACTCACTTCTAAGTCCTCAGCAACATGGATTTCGTACAGGTTTTTCCTGCGTTACCCAGCTAACGGAACTAACACATGATATAGCAAGTGCATTAGATAACGGCTGCTCTGTTAATTCGGTTTTTCTCGATTTTGAGAAAGCTTTTGATGTTGTTCCCCACGATTTATTGGTAGAGAAGTTATCATGGTATAATTTAAACACATCAGTTATTGCTTGGATTAAGGAATATTTAAGCTCAAGGCACCAGAAAGTATTTTTAAACACCCAACACTCGGATGACATTGAGGTAACATCAGGAGTACCACAGGGATCCGTCCTGGGCCCTCTCCTAATTTTAATCTACATGAATGACATATGTGTTGATATTTCATCTCCTATACGTTTATTCGCAGATTATTGTGTGTTATATAGAGTTATTCATAATGAAAATGATTGTCTTGCCTTGCAAGAGGACCTGAACAAGGTTACGGATTGGAGCAAAAATTGGGGCATGCGTATAAATTTGCAGAAGACTGTTCACCTGTCTTTTACAAGAAAACGTACTCCTCGTCAATTTAAATACAATATAAGCACTCAACAGCTGTCATCTGTATCCGAGTTCAAATATCTTGGTGTTTTTTTTTACCTCCAATCTGTCATGGCACCGACATATTGAATACGTTTCAGCCAAGGCGTGTAGGGTACTAGGTTCCTTGCGACGAAATGCAAAACATTTTCCTTCGGAAACTAAGCAACTCCTGTATAATACGAATGTTAGATCTGTCCTCGATTATGCTTGCGCTGTATGGGACCCTTGGTTAAAGGTTGACATACAAAAGGTAGAACGAGTGCAAAATTTAGCGGCTCGTTTTGTGTTCCGTAATTACTCTACGCATTTCAGCGTATCACGTGCGAAAGAGAATCTTGGCTGGGAACTATTAGAGCAACGAAGAAAATCACTCAGGGTAAAGTTCTTTCATAACATATCTCATTCTAGAACTGGTATTGAACGCGATAAGTACATACTTAGGCCTGATTATGTATCTTTACGTCTAGATCATGTGAATAAGGTAAGAGAAATAAAATGCAAAACCGAAATGCTAAGAATGTCTTTTTTCCCCAGGACAATCTCGAACCGGAACAGGTTACCGCAGAACTCTGTAACAATCCTGTCTAACGATGCATTTTCTTCTTCCTTGTTATAACATGTTCTTTTGATGAATGAAGTTGTGCTCTAAGGACCAATGCTGTCTGACGATGTATCTTTCTTTTTCTTCATTAAGATAACATATTCTGTTATTGACTGAAGTTGTGTCTCTCAGGATGTATATGTTGTGCCGTAAATTATTTTGCATTTATTATGAAATGACTTGTACTGTTTGTTGTACATACTATCTGACCCCCCCCCCCCCCCCACTGTAATGCCACACTGGCGCTGTGGGTTCTGTAATAAATAAATAAATAAATAAATAAATAAATAAATCCACTGAACATCATTCGGAAATATTCCGGTAGAATTTGCGTCTGTACATAGAAGCTTACCGAACGTGCTCCGCATGCTGCTGTGGCGCATAGGGCAACGGTCCGACATAGATCTCGAAGGTCCCGTTAACTAGAATGTTGTTTGAAAGATTCATTCCTTCAACTGCACACAGAAAAAAGGGTTAGCGCAATGTCTCTGTATTTCATTTGGCGTCTTGCGTGTTCGCCTGTATGTGCTACAATAGTACTCCAAGATGCCATACCAACAAGCCTGCGTTGCAGTACTTGTTTATATTTATAGCGTTCCTGCAGGTCAGCCGTGTGCATACCACATCATTGTATATACCTACAATTATCTAAGGGGAACACACCGCAGACGTCAAACTAAATCTATATAAAGGTTTTTCTGAATACTGAAAGATGCCGACGTTTCTTCTTCGGTCTAGTGGTGCGGTGCTCTTCATCACGCCAAGTTTCAGAAACTCCTTCAACGCAAAGGTAAACCTTGCTATCGCTTTTGATGCATCACATTTGGACCAAACCAGCGGCGGATTCAGGGCAGCATGGAGCGGCTCTTATAAATAACTGCAAAAGAAATAAGAGGGACCGCTTGCTGTATGCCTATTACTGTAAGCACTAAAGTGCCGGCATACTCAGGAGGGGGAATGCCCCCAGGGATTTCCTTCTGGATTCGCCAGTGGACCAAACTGCTATTTTTTGTCCTTTTTCAAACGGTACAATTTGTCCTTCGGGCCATACAGGTGGCGATAACGTCTTCGTCTCGGGAATTCGACGGCCGCCTGTCGGATATCGGCGATGCCTTCAAACAACACCTTGCGGAATTCACGCAGTTGCTATTAGAGCCAGAAAATCTGCTGCCCAAGGAAATCAATGGACGCAGAATAACGTGCCAGGAGCTGATAACGTACTTTCGGGTAAGTTCGGTGAGCTTCCTTTGCAGCCGCCTTAATGGAAACTGGTCCTTGCAGGTCTACGTGAGGGCAACCAAGAGAGGCCGGCTACGCGAGCCCACATCTATGATGGAGGTCAGTGCTTCTGAATTCCGCAAGGTTTCCGGAGCACCCGGTAGCACTCTTTTTTCTTTTTTATTTCGAAAGCTTGCCCAACAGTATAGATGCTAAAATATGCAAATGCAGTTCGGTTTCTCTGATGTAGATCTGTAGTTCTCGATGGTTGGGCCCTTGGAGCCAAGAATCATAGTGGCTGGTCTCGTTAGATGAAGGCCCACCGCTTGCAGGTATAGCGTCGTCGTATCTGGTTTAGGTCGGGTATTTCTACGAGAGGTGTTTGATTTTAGCTGTGGATGCTGGAGCTGAGAAATAAGGGAGGTTATCTCCGAATGGTCCATGAAGATGTTGTGGCGAGGCACAGGTGGCCGACGGGGTAAGGGCCATCCCCACATGGAGGATGGATGGATGGATGGATGTTATGAGCGTCCCCTTTGGAACGGGGCGGTGGGTTGCGCCACCAAGCTCTTGCTTCTATACTGCCTAATATTCTACCTAGGTTAAACAATGAAAAAAGACACAAAAAAAACACTATGAACTACCCCGCCCAAATTTTCTGATCCCCTATTGCGAACTGTGCTTTTGTACGTCTCCGTCTTTTGTCGTTTCCCTACTTTTCTTCCACCAATCCTCCAGTCGCCTCTTACTAATGTCTATTGCGGACATGTTTGCTTTGCCACTCCTTCCTCTGAACCCAAGGGCTTCAAGGAGGCCAGTGGTGCCTAAATCGACCGCTGGGTAGACGTCTTCACATTCTAATAAAACATGCTCCGTAGTTTCCCTAGCTTTACCACAGCAAGCACATGCTTCTTCTTCCTTCTTATATCTCGCTTTATAGGTGCGTGTTCTAAGGCATCCTGATCTCGCTTCGAAAAGTAATGAGCTTCCCTTTGAGTTATCATAAATGGTTTCTTTCCTGATTTCGTTTTTTCCTCTTAAGTAGTTACTCATGGCAGGTTTCTTTTCCATTGCCGCACCCATTAGATTAATTCAGCTTCTCTGGCTTTCCGCTTGACCTTTGTTGTTGTGTTGTCCACCCTACAGGCCGCATACTTGCTGGTAAGCTTCCTAGTTCTTTTCCTCCACTGTGAATCAATGTTTTTCCTGTACAGATACCTGAACACTCTCCCAGCCCATTTACTTTCTTCCATATTCCTGAGCCGTTCTTCATACTCAATTTTACTGCGAGCTTCCCTCACTTCAAAACTAGTCCAGCCCATATCACCCTGCACAGATTCATTTGTAGTCTTCCCGTGAGCGCCCAGTGCGAGGCGACCCACTGACCTTTGGTTCCCGTCGAGTCCTGATTGTACCCCTGATTTATAGCAAACAACCGCATTTCCAGAAGTGTGTTCTGGAACCATTACACCTTTCCACATACCTCGGAGGACCTCGTACCTATTGTATCCCCATAGCGCTCTGTGCTTCATTATGGCTGCATTTCTCTTCCCCTTTACTGTTATGGTTCTTTCCTGTGGTTCCATATATCCATTGCCTTCGTTTATCCATATACCAAGGTATTTATATTCTGTTACCCGATGTGTTTCTTGGCCCTGTATCTCCACTGTCTGTTCACTGCTTTCATTGAATATCATCACACCTGATTTTCTAACATTAAACTTCAAACGTTAATCGTTGCCTTCCTGTCCACAGATATTAGCCAGACGTTGCAAATCACTTTGTTGTTAGCTAGCAACACAATGTCGTCCACATAAAATAAACCTGGGAGTTGCTGCTCTATTACTGTACCCGCCTGTTTGTATGAGAGATTAAACCCGGTATTACTTCCTTCTAGCGCCCTCTCCATCCTCACCATGTACATCATAAACAACAGCGGGGATAAAGGGTACCCCTGCCTCAGTCCCTTGTTGATATGAACTTTCTCCTCGCTCCTCATCCCTTCCCATTCAATGCAAATGGTATTTTCTAGGTAAATCTCTCTCAAAAGCTGTATACAATCGTTACCTAAGCCTTCCCCTTCCAAGATATCCCACAAAATGTTGCGGTCCACGTTGTCGTAGGCTCCTGTAATGTCTAAAAAGGCCACATACAACGGTCTGCTTTCTGCTTTTGATATTTCAATACACTGAGTAAGAACAAACAAGTTGTCATCCAAACGCCTACCTATTCTGAAGCCATTCTGAAGCTCTCCCAAAATGCCATTATTCTCTGTCCATGCTTGAAGCTTTAATTTGATTGCCTGCATTGCTAGCCTGTATATTACCGATGTAATGGTCAACGGTCTATGCGAGTGAATTCTGTCTTTCTCCCCCTTTCCTTTATAAATCAAATTCATTCTACTTTGTCGCCAACTGTCTGGTATTCGTCTATCTTTTAAAGTTCTTTCCACTGCTTTAACCAGAGCTTCCTTACTGTTTGGTCCTAGTTCATTTATCAGCCTAATGGGAACCTCGTCTAGACCTGTGGCTGTACGCTTAGGAATTTTCTCTTCCGCTTTCTTCCAGTTCAAATTTGTTAGCACCAGCTGCTTTTCCCCTTGGGTCTCTTTTATGCTCTTTTTTTCAACAAGTATAACCTCGTCATTGCCTTGGAAAGATTCGGCTGTTGCTTTTCTGATGTAATTTATTGCCGCTTCTCCTTCGAGTCTGTTTTCATCTTCGTCTAGGATATGTTGTTGCATTGTTGTTGACTTCCTGCCTAATAATTTTATGTGGTTCCAAAATATTCTAGGTGCGGCCATCTGTTTCTCACGTATTTCTGACAACCAACGTTCACTTTCACCTTTTAATTTTGCTTGCACCAGTATTTGAACCATAGACTTTTTCTCCCGGTATATTTCCCATTTACTAGTTACTTCATCCTGTGGCAACTGCGCCTTCTTTGCCTGCCTGTGCTCTCGAGATGCTTTCTGTCGTTCGGCGATCGCGTCTCGTATCTCCTTGTTCCACCAGCTTTTCGGTTTCTTTTTTCCTTTCCAACGAACATGCTAATTCTCTTTCTGTAGTTCTGTCTTTAATACACTTATAAGCTCACTATATTCCCACTCTTTACTTCACCATTTGCCAAGTTCTTCCTCAACTCTAGTGACTGTATTTGCTATTTGTTCAGTCTCCGCTACACCACCTCCCCCTTGCGGGCAAGGCCGCCTGGAAGGTTTGAACGACACGGTGGGATTAACCTCCATATTATAGAATGTCCTTGCACTCAACACGCCACCTCGGCTCAAGAAAGTACATGGCCGCGCCGCTCCTCGACTGAAGTGTCACTGCGCTTCATTGACACTCAACGTCAATTCTTGGGAAGCGTCACACCTTCTTCGGTCGACGGGTGGCGCTGTACTCAACTCGAGTGGAGGAAGAACTTCGAGTCAAAGATGGTTTGGCAATACGGGGCTAAATCTCGTGCGGTGGGATGGAAGATCTCCTTGCGCTGGAAGAAATTGCCCTGTGGGTCACTTGGGATAGGTACGCCAAAAGTAGATGGTAGCCCACTGTGCACAGCGGTGTCGACTTGTATATGTGACTGGCAATACCTAGCGTCCCGCGGAGTCCACCGTATCTGAAGCTGACCTGGAGCCTGTGCAGCCACGCGGTGTATTTTGTCTGCCCAAGGGTGGACATTGTTAGCTTACCCAATTTCCTTTTCATGGCGGCAGTAATTGCACGGATCCTTGATGCGTGAATTCGCCCCCATGATGTCCTGGGCACAAAGCGCATGCGCAGCCCGATTAGCCATAAAGTTTGTGGGGTTCGCTTACTGTACCCTTCCGAAGCCAGCCGGAAAGACAGGCATGAGTGCTCAATTCGAACAAGAGCGTTTACTCACACAACTCGAGTGTCGCGCAGCCGGCCACACAACAACCCCCGAGGCACGCAGACATCGCCTTTTATGCGGATGCATGCATCGGTGCGCATGCACCAATACCGATAGTCAGTGCGCCATGCGGTTATGGGCGGCGCCCCCCCCCCCCCTAAGTTATGTGCCAAGCCTTCCCGGCCCGCGTGCTGCGTGTTGGATATCAATTTATATATGGCTGGCAGGGGGAGCGGAGAAGACTAGTAGCTTGATGCGCGCTGTTCTCCCTGTGGGTCCACTGTTTGAAGTCAGGTCATCTGCTGTGTTTCTAATATGCGATACAGTCGAAGTAATGAAGGGAGCGGCAGTATGGAACGTCAGCTATGGAACAAGCATTGCATTGCGCACGCCCCCCGCTGCCGGTGCTGCTCATCACGCCAGCGTTGTGACCGCGATTCGTCGTGGTCATTGTCTGAACTCTGTTCACGTGGCTCTTTAGGCGCGTGCTATCATGCGTGTTTACTTGTAGCACATTTGGCTGGTCACTTTAAAGTGTTTCAAAACGCTCTGGCGGGGCATATTAAATTCGGTTTGTCGAAATAGACTTCCCAACTTATGGGTGGAAATGAAAGAGTCGTCAAGCAGCGTGGTTGCATAGGCGTGTTGTGTACGGGAGTATGAGCTGCGAGATTGTGTCTCCCGTGCATTTGTCTGCCCAAGCCTGTGCCGTTCAGTGCTACAACAGCCTCGAAAACACGAGTGGCTGACACATGCGCCTAAAATTCTCCATATTTCCGGGCAGGATGTGCAAAATAAGAGAGAGGAGAAAAGCGTGCACCGCTGTTGTTGGCATGCAGAGTCAAGAGTCAAGTAAGTCGCGCTTGATCACTTTTGCATACCAATATATATAGATATATAACGTTTCCGCATGCGACATACTAATCCGTGTCGCAAAGCCAGTCGCGCGGGCTCCCGCATGTAACCGGGCTCCATTATTAAAGTTAGACTCTGGGGCTCGTAGCCTCCGCTAGGTGCCACCGACGAGCGGCGGCTTCGCGAAAGTGCAGCGAGCTGGGTGGTGTGTCGCGATATCACTGCACGTTAAAAACGAAAATGAAGAAAGAGGCAAAGGATTCGTTAATGACCAAAAAGAACTTAAAGAAGCCGCGTGGGAAGCCGCCTCACAAGTACCAAGAGTGACGCTTTTGCCATTGCGTCGCCCGACACAACCACTGTGACGTCTCGGAGGTATCTAGACCCTTGATGAGTTTACCCCTGTCATGGAGGCACATTGGAGCGCTGTCGAGTCCAACCCGGGTCGGGTGCTTCTAGGCGGGTACCCTCGACCGCGATTTATCTTGATCCGGATTCAGTATATCCGGATCATACGCTGTCTGCATCGTAATGCTGAGCGAGCTCAACCAACTCGATCCAGGTTGCTGGACTCTGTAATAGCTACCAATAGCGGGATGCACATCGTTGCATTCTGAGTCAGAGCTTGGTAGGCGCCAGTAGAATCAGGCCGAAACTGCGGCTATTCTTCCAAGTCGCGACAAGCGGTGCATTCATATATTACCTCAAAGGGTGGCACTTCCAAAAGCACAAAAGTTTGAGAGGGAAGCTTGAAGAGGTAAACAGGACGTCAGCTTGTCCGAGTTGCAAATTCAAAAGGGGACAGGTCACGAGCAAGAGTTGTACAACAAACGGGGCGCTGCTTAAATTTAATCTATATCGAGGAAGAAAAAATTCAAGAGCATGGTAACACGAAGACAGGGTAAAATCATGTGGTTAAATCACGTGCCCAATATACTAGATTTCTAATTATGTAAGAAGAAGGACGGAGCGTTGACGCAGTCTTCCATCTTCAATTTGACTCTTCACGTTCAGAACAAAACACTCAGCTTTAGAATTAATTTGCTTTGACGATTTCCCACGCGCCTTTGTCACTGCTATGCCAAATAATCGTGCAATTATCAAAAAACTAGGAGCACCCGCAAGTTATACAGTTAAATAATCTGCGTTTGCATGTTCAATACGAAATAATCAACGCTGGGCGAAAAATGGAATCATGAGCTTGCAGACAGCTATTCGACAAAGTGACTCGTTGATACTTGACAATAAACAGCGCTAACAAAGACAAGGAAGAAGAAATCAAGGTAGGATCGCACAGCAGTGCTTGGTCTGGACGTAACAGAACCTGATATTCTTCTGTTTGGTGCCCCAAGAATGTTGTTCCTTAGTAAAGTGGCGCAACCCTCTCTGGGGGATGGACCATGAATTACCTGGGCGGTGAAGAGAGGAAAATAAGTGGGCATGAAATTATACACTTGAATTTGTAAAAAAAAAAAAGATCTCAGCTGTTAGAGATTTCGAAGCCAAAATATCTAGACGTTGCATAAAATAATTATGCTAGCATAAAAAGAAACGGCAATTTTTGCATGCAGTTCTTTTTGTCTCGTGCAGAAAATTTCACGGGACATCACAAATGTTGTAGCTATGCCCCACACGCTAGCCCCAAAGGAAAGGATTACCGGAAGAGTCAAGTGTTCTCTCGGAGGATTTCTTGTGCAGTGTAGCCGAATGGCCTGCTTAACTTGTGTGTCATTTTAGAGCGCAGCCCCTAGGTGACCGTTCCTGGGTTAAGCGTAACGCGCTTGTGGCATTGCCCGCGTGTTCGTCGTCGTCGTCTTCCACAGCTGGCTCAGATGCCGCTCATCATGCCATCGTTTCCATATCGGCCCACACTCTGCGAAGACGCCGACGGCACTGGCCCACTGTCAGTCGGTGCGGTGGTTTCGGTCTCAAATTCTTTGCCTCAATATATCGCGCAATGAAATCGCGTATCAAGCTGAGATCGAATTTCATGTTAGGGAGTATTTCGTAATCGTTGGACACTTTTTTTGTACTTCGGTGATAATTGACTATATTGATCTTGCTATTATTGCTTTCATATTTAACGTGCAATTTCACTTTTCAACACCACTTAACTGTGTAGCAGTCCTGAAGCTTTATTTGTGGTTATAACTTGAAATAGACCTCCCATTCCTTGACCAGAGCACATAACGCGATATGAGCCATTTTGTCGATGGATGACTGTGACTAGCAGTCGCCTGGAATACTACCTTGACGACTTCGTACTCATGTTTGTTAGCGATGTGTATTGTCAAGTATAAACGTACAGAAACTTGCCCAAGTTTCCCTCCTACTTCCAAAGGGTCTTGCTTCGCCAGGGCAAATCCGAGTTGACGAAGCGCTGACTCCAGGCTGCAGCTTCGCTTGTTCGGCCATTGCTGAATGACCTGTGCACACAGACAAAAATTCTTGCTTCGAACGCCAAATGGATGCCTGACCTCTTACGCTGCGCTGTCGTCCTTGGTGCTATCCTTGGTATGGAGGTATGGAACCATTCCATGCCCTTCCTTAGGACTGGAAGGCATAGGACTGTTTTGTTCTACCTTTCTGAAATTGTCCTTCTGAAATTGGCATAGGCAAAGTTCCCTTCGTGTTACAAAAAACATAGATTTCTGCTACGTATATTCACACGTGAGCAATGTTTTACCTACGTGGTTTCTTTTCCTTTGCTAATTTTGACACATGTTTCCATGAAGGACGACAACGCTACGTTTGACTTATACAATTTGTTCGACCCTTCCTCGCTAGAGCATTTTGTTCTTTTTGTTTTCCTTCATATTTTGCCGCCGGAGTTTGTTTTAGTCGTTTATGGGGTTGCCGATGCTCCAGAGACCTACATATCATATTGACCGCAAGTAAAGACGTGAACAGAGGGAGAGAACACATGTGTGCTCTCTCCCTTTGTCCCCGTTTTTATTTGCGGTCAATATGATATGCAGTAAACACCAACCAGGCCAAAGTGAAGTTCTTCTCCAGAGACCTATTTTTCCTTGGCTTGAGTCTTTAATGAACGACAATTAGCAGCCCTTCTCTAAAAGCTTTTGGTCTCCTCCCTATACCGAAGAGAATATCAGCATGTATATGGACGGAGATATCTGTCCTTCAACAGGCTCTCTTTCTATCTCCAGGTGACCGAGGTGGCAAGCATCCGTGCAGCCATGGAAATTGCCTTCCATTTCTACACGACCAGCATGTTGAAAGTGAGTGGTTTGTACCGTAAGGAAACTGAAGTTTTAGAATGTTAGTATGCATTTGATCTAGTAAAGAAGCCCTCACAGTCCTTGTTATCAATAAATATATGTGTAAATAAAACTTTTGGTAACAAATGAACACCGCGGGGAGTTCAACAAAAGGGGGTAACACTCGTATTTTCTAGCAAGCGTCAGCTATACCCTGTGAGAACCTAGGAATTCAGTACAAACTGCACTGTACCGTACTGGAAGTATTATAGAGCGAAAAAAATAGATGAACGAAATACACAAACCGGGCACGCGTTTTATAATTGATTTTTGAAGGTCTTGTGGGGAAGGAGAAGGGGTGGCGCTACGTTATTTTGATTATATGTGCACCTTTGTGTTTTAACTGATTGTTCGTCGTGAATAAGGTCCGTCTCAAACTCCTTCTTCGCCGGTTTTGTTTGTTGGCGCTTTTCTCTCAAGCATTTCTTTGTGCTGTTTCTTTTTTTCTTTTTCTTTTTTTTTTGTGGCCGAGAGAGATAATATTTAATTTTGGTATATCAGTCTGTGACCCTCTTCGAACGGAGCTTTGCACTGTGCGAAAAATGAAAATTTTCTGTCATGCCGATATGCACACGTTCAAACGCATTTTTTCGAGTGCATTCTTCCATGCAGGTGACGGTGATGTATTTATAATGTCGGCTGGTAAATGCAGTCGGGGCAGGCGCCTTCGTCAAGTGTCTTTTTGCTCTTGCCCTGGTATTCGTACTGTTCTTTCTGTAAATAATGAGCCAGAAATAAAGGAACGTTGTATATACAAAATATCCCACGTAACTTGAGCCAAACTTTAAATATATGCAAATGTCACGTAGCTGGACAGAACCAATTGACAATGTTTGCTATCGCTTGGAGATATTCAGATTACTTTCCGATTCCGCCGAATTACATAATTAGTAATAATTATTTAATCAATCAACTTCTCAAATATAATTAGATGAAAATTGGTAATTAGAAAATTGTACAGCGACATGAAAATCTTCCTATACAGCTTTCTGTTGCTCACTACATGCTACATAAAAGTGTTTTCCCAAGCATGAGAGAAGTCCGCGAATACACACAAAGTACGTCGAGCGGCCAGTCGCGCAGCAATCTTTTGTGTACTCGCGGGCTTCTTTCATGCTTGGAAAGATGCCTTAAGCTCTTCTACCGGCGCTAACGAACTCTGGGATTTTGTATGTTTGCTTGTTATTTTCCTTTACGACGTGTGATTTAGTTCCTCTCGCATTTGAAGCATCAGGACGATGCTTTTAAGAGCGGGGCCACTGACACGTGTTATCAATTATCCTTTTTCCTGGGACTGCATTTGCCCAGGTAACAAATTAAAGTTATTGCACAGCGCAAGACGCACCTGCATAATTTGGAACTTACTCGAAGGTTATCGTTGTTTCTGTCTGTTGTCTATAATTTCGCCGAGCTTTGTGTAATCAAATTCTGTGTGCGACGCGAACACTGTTGTATTTTCTGGGAGGTATCCGCGCACCATTGACTACACTGGAACCTTCGGCGAACCATGTATAAAAGCCGACGTGCCTGACCCGCAGATCCGAAGTCGACGATCGGCGACTGTGCTTGTCGCTATCGTCGTGCTTCAAGTGTCGCTTGCTTTTGTGGGCACGGGTTCGCCCAATAAAAAATTGTTTCGCGATTCACAGTTTTGCTACTGTGTTCTTCACCATCACTACACCGTGACAATATATTACTTTATCAAATGAAATACATGTATTATTAGTTGCAATATATAGAATAGTGATATCAGTTTTCATTGCCGAGTTAGAGCATTGTAAACTTCATAGTTTCCTTTTCTCAATATTTGGGATTTTCAGCAATCTTTACAAAAAGTCGACGGCCCAATTAGCAAAACTTGTTTCCAACACTTGATGGATATTAACTTTTCTTTTAAATCCAACAACCAAAATCAAATTTGGTGCAGTGGTTGCTGAGAAAAAAAATGCAGCGGCGATTTCGATACTACCCAGTGCGAAATTTGAGCGCAGCTCAATAGTGTTTCCATTTCGCGATATATTGGGTGGCGCGGACAATCTGTCCCACATGGCACGTTGCAAACGTGGCCATGTGTTGCACGACGGCCTCGCTAATTGGAAGATCGGGAGAGGCAGCGCGTGGGTGACGTGTGGGCGCTATTCACGGCAGCCGCCGCAGACAGACCTCCGCTCATGCAGCGCTTTGTTTCCATATATGGTATCAAGGGCTTTAACGGTGAACACACGACGTGCGCTACACTGGCGCCATCTAGTAGCCATCGTCGCCGCAGAGCCCGTCTTGTGCGGCACTACACCTTTCTACGGCAAGAGGAATTGCAGTGGACTGACAGTTCCCGAATGCTTACAGGTGTTGCAGCGTCCTGGCGGCGTAAGTCGCGAGATCATGCAGGGTCAACACTACCGGCTCCGCGAGGAGGCGCTCGAGCGGTATAGAGAGACGCCCAAGATGGGTGGGAAGGAGCTGGAACAGCTCTATTTGCAGAAGCTAGAAGAGGTACGTTCCTTCCGCTTATATATAGTGTCCATTAAAGGCCTACTGCAACGAAATTTTGGACCGCGTAAGGGCTTGTTGTTTCGGATAACGTAGATACGGAACAGCCTGCCTGCATTATTGTGCGTTTGAAATACGAGTGAATGTGTGATGATATCGTCGCAGAAATAGACGTTTTCGATACCGAAACTCAGCGAAAAAGCCTCATTGCTACTCGACGGAAATGACGGAAACGAAGTTAGAACGCTGAGAACTAGCGCGTCTTTTGAGCGTGACGTCAGAGATTTGGCGGCGCTTGCGACATGATCAGAATTTCGGAGGCGATGTGCTAGCTTTTGCGTCACAGCTGCTAAGTACGATGTGCACGCGTCGTCTACTAAGGTGCTATTTAAAGGTTGTTATACAAACATTAAACGAATATCAGCCCTGCAGCTTTGGCACAATTGTATGCGGTTTGTTCGTGTTCATATCTCTTTCTCTCACCCCTCGGCTCTTTCTCTTTTTATCCCCCTACTACTTCCCGTGAAAGGTAGTCAACCGGAACTACCTCTGGCTAAGCTCCTTGCCTGTCTATGCAATCTCACTCCTCTCTCTCTCCCTCTCTGCAATAAACTAGCCAATGTGAAAATTCATTGCCGTCGGCCCTTAAGCTCGAGAAAGGAATTGCGATGTGCTAGGTTTCGGATTTACAATCAAGTATGAATAGATGGCTACCAAAACATAGCGTCGATGACCTTCATAGTTTTTTCTTGCGCTTCGCACATTATGATGAGCACGGCAGCAAAGATGGTGAAAACGTTCTCGTCATTAAGTAGATAGCGCAAGAAGAAACTATGAACAGCCACCAACTAGCGTGGCTCTTTTGAACGTCTATGGCGTGTTCCCTGCTCCCGAATCGCTTGAGGCGCATGTAGCTAGCAAAAAGCGCGACCTTCGAGGTCATTTTCTGTTATTCAGAGATAGCCTTCACTGGGAGACACCACTTCAAGGAGCAACTCTTATTTTCTAATCTTCTCATCTAGTAATCAACATTCTTACGCAGAAGGAAGGAATATGGGTTTTTAAAGAGAATAAAACGAACGACTTCGCCATTCTTAAATGATTTTAGAGGTGTTTTCCGCATCGCGTGAATGAATTTAGGAAAAGTACAGAGGAGAAAGAGCGCTGAATTCCAACTGACATTTATTTTTGGGATGAGCAGTACACAGACACAACTGTCTAAAAAAGCAAGATCAGGGACAACAGAGACGAGTCAGTTCTCTTATAGCACGTGTCCACGATTGCCCCTTAACCCGGCGAAGTAATCAACTCGGCCAAGGCGTGATAGGGCCATAATGGAGCACTTACGCTGCAGCAGTCTCCGAGCTTACAAAATTTCTTCTGCTTGTGTTTTTATGCGTTTACTGGGACCTGGGCGCAGTAAAAATCGCGGCAGTGAATATCGCACTAGCCGTGATCATGATTACTCGGCCTGGTTGAGGGGCAATCGTAGACGCGTGCTATAAGCGAGTTGACTTGCCTTGGTTTTGGTTTGTACTTTCGTCTTTTCTTTCTGGACACCTTCGTATATACACTGCTCTACATGAAAATAAAAGATCGGTTGGAAGTCAGCGCTCTTTCTCCCGCGTACTTTTACTAAAGGTACTCATGTGCTGCGCAATACACCACTGTGAACTACTACCAACTCGTCCAAGCTTGCAACGTTAAATGAGTTGGCATTTCTATTGATTACCCCTGCGTTAGCTAACGTTGTGACTTGCGTTCATTTGCATAACACGTTGTTATATTAGTTGCTGGCATTGCCGTTAACACGCTCATGTAACGAGCAGTTCAGGTGTCTTTTCTTATTGCGACACGTGATTGTTCTATTTAAATGCTTTTCATAGGCTTCTTTTTTCAAGTATACGTGGGCCCCAGCTTCACCGCTCGCCCTCGCTGACCTACCCAGGACCGTCCCAGCAGGAAAACTAGGCAATAGGTCACCTCGAGGTGGGGCTGCAATGTTGTATCCACCGCAAAATCCTCCTTTGACGTTGTTTACGAGACATAACCTTCTCGGCGTCCAAGTTGATGGCACACCCGTCATAGCTCTCATAGATACCGGAGCACACATATCGATTATGGCCAGCCGCCTACGCCTCCATTTAAAGAAAATTGTTACGCCTGCCATTACTCGATTTGTACGAATCGCCAACGGTAGCACGGTGACCGTGGTCGGAATGTGTACTGCACGTGTCACCATTTCCGGCCGCCATACTGTCGTCCTTTTCATTGTGCTTAACCAGTGCCCCTTGACCTCATACTGGGCCTAGACTTCCTCTCCGCCTATTGAGCGCTCATCGGTTGTTCCTCAAGTACTGTGCGTCTTGACCTGCCTCTACTGGACGTTCCTCCGACACCACATGAAATTCACCTATGGCTGACTGATTTTGTTCACCTTCCACCACAGATTTTGACATGCATCGAAATGTCGCCTTCTACGCCAATTTCCGATGGTGATTACATCTCCGCTCCTGTAACTGCCCTCGTTCTCCCCCACAACGGTACTGTCCCGCATACAATACGGAGAGTCACAGAGGATCGCACGTATCTCCGTGTAGTGTATTTCGGGCTCACTAAGAAAATGCTACGTGAAGATGCCTGGCTACGATCACTGCTTTAGACGTTAGCTGCCTTGAGTCTTTTGCCGTCGATGTTTCCTGTGAGCCTTTCCGGACTGCCAACAGTACTGACAACGACATTCGGAATATGATCACCCCGAATCTCTCAACGGCGGAGGCTTAAACGCCCTGCAGTCTATTGCTTACTACAAGGACATATTCGACCTGAACAACCGACGCCTAGGCCAGACGTAACTTGTCAAACATCGTATACATACAGGCGATATCCACCCCTCCATCGGCAACCCTACCGAGTTTCAGCTTCGGCCCGCCACGTCATCAAAACGGAAGAAGACAAGATGTTCGCGAAAGACATCATTAAGCCATCGCCAAGTCCCTGGGCCTCACCTGTCGTGCTGGCCAAAAAGGACGGCGCATGGAGATTCTGCGTCCATTACAGCCACCTCAACAGCATCACGATGAAGGACGTCTACCCACTACCTCGTATCGATGACGCCCTCGATTAACTATACGGGGCGCAGTATTTTTCGCCCATGGACCTTCGGTGCGGATATTGGCAAATCGCGGTGGAGGATCTCGATCGTGAAAAGACCGCCTTTAAAACGACTGATAGTCGTTACCACTTAAAAGCTATGCCGTTTGGGCTATGCAACGTTCTGGCTACCTTTGAGCGTATGATGTACTCATTCCTCTAAGGAATCAAGTGGTCGACTTGTCTCTGCTACCTAGATAACGTTAATGTGTTCTCGCCCACATTCAGCACACACATTGAGTGCATTTCCGCTGTACTTGCTGATTTTCGCAAGGCCGGTCTGCGGTTCAACTCCAAGAAATGTAACATCGGCACCGTGACGTTACTGTCCTCTGAACATGTCAATGCAACTGGCATCCCACCGGACACAGAGAAAATTCGCGCCGTCAAAGAGTTTCCTGTTCTACAGTCCGCAAAAGATATCCGAAGTTTCGTGGGCCTTTGCTCTTACTTCCGCTGCTTTGTTAAAGATTTTGCCACCATAGCACGCCCTCTAACAGATCTCCTGAAGAAAAGTGTGCCGTTTTCGCGTAGAGCCTCTCCGGCCGCCGTCTTTTCTCACCTTACCACAATGCTCACCACCCCACCGATTCTAAGACACTTCGTTACTTCAGCCCCTACAGAGGTTCGCACTGATGCCAGTGGCCACGGAATTGGTGCCGTCTTGACAAAAGTTCAACACGGCCTTGAACGTGTCATCGCGTACGCTGGGCGTCTTTTGTCACCTGCGGAACGGAATCGCTCTATTATCGAGCGCGAATGTTTGGCCCTTGTGTGGGCAGTAGAGAAATTCCACCCCTATTTATACAGCACGCCGTTTTCTGTTGTAACAGACCACCATGCCCTCTGTTGGCTTTCGCCCTTAAAAAATCCCCACAGGGAGGCTTGGACGACGGGCTTTGTGGCTACAAGAGTATTCCTATTCTGTGGTGTAAAGATCTGGTCGCCTACGCAAGGACTCCAAATGCTTGTCCCGTTACCCTGTACCCACGCCCGCCAACGCTGACACGGCCGCTTCCGCAAATGTTCTTTCCATTTGCCAGCTTTTGGTCATGGCCAGCGAGCAACGCCATGACGCTACCTTGATGATCCTCATTGACCGAATAGAATCTGCTCCTACTGATCCATCGTTAAGGTAGTTCGTCCTCAACGACGGGATATTGTACAGACGCAGTTTTCATCCTGATGGTCCTCCCTTTCTCTTGACCCCCCAACTGCCGGACACCTTGGCGTTGCTCGCACATACGACCGCGTGCGCCGCCGCTTCTACTGGCCCGGCCTCGCACGCTCCGTAAGACGCTATGTAGCTATCTTGCAAGCCCTGTCAACATCGGAAAAAGCCAACAACCCTTCCTGCCGGGTATTTACAGCCGATCGACATTCCACCTGAGCCATTCTTTTGCATGGGTTTGGATCTACTTGGTCCTTTGCGCGAGTCCAGCTCCGGCAACAGGTGGATCGATGTTGCTACTGATTACACGACGCGCTATGCCACCACTCGGACACTTCCCACGAGCTGTGCAACCGACGTCGCAGATTTCGTTATCCGGGATATCATTTTAGTACATGGCGTCCCGCGACAGCCTATCACCGACCACAGCCACACTTTCTTCTCCCAAGTCATCGCGATATCCTACGCTCATATTCTACTAAGCACAAATTGGCTACCTCCTATCATCCCCAGACCAACGGCCTTACTGAGCGTCTTAATCAACCATTCCTGACATGCTGTCGTAATACGCTCACCCGACTGCAAGGACTGGGACGTGGCACTGCCTATATATGTCACGTTCGCCTATAATTCATCACGCCACGATACTGCTGGGTATTCCCCCTTTTTCTTGCTGCTCGGTCATAACGGTGTATTACCATTGGGCGCTTCACTCCCTTTAGTACGCGATTCAAGGACCGAGTGTGCCCGCGACGCATGCTGACATGCTGACCATGCGCGCCAGCTTGCCCGTACTCGTCTGTTGGCATCGCAGAAAACTCAATGGCACGCTTACAATTGCCGCCATCGTGACACCTTTTTTTTTTAATGCGAGGATAAATGCCTCAGGGCATGCAAGGGTATGGGATGGGGGTGAATAAGGATGATTAAATGAATGAAAAAAGACTTGCTGACTTAATGAACGTGACACCTACTTTTCACCAATCTCTCTCGTTCTACTTTGGTCTCCCTGCCGCCGAGTGGGGCTCTCCGCGAAACTCCTTCCGTGCCACAAAGGCTTTTACCGCGTTATATATATACGTCAAGTAATCAATGTCACTTACGAGATAATCCCCGTGACCTCCATCATGCCCCCCGGTTCCACATCACCCAACGTCGAACACGTCTCTCGGCTTAACCATTACTATGCCATTACCGATGACGCACTGGGTCGGTGCTTTTTCCGCCGGGGGTCGTGTTACGGTGGGAAAAGAGGACAACGTCAACGACGGCGACGACAACGAAGTTGCAACAGCCTCTCGAGATTATCAGCTGCTGTTTATGTATCTCTTGTAAATACATCGTGTAAATAGTTTTATACCGGCGACAATATTTACACTCCGTAGTAGAGCACCTTCCTTGTGCTAAAACAATGCTTTGCACATGCTGCCCATTCACGCATGTAAGTCATTGAGCTCGAACGGACAGATTAGTGAGGGTATGCGTACATTTTCATGATATAGAAACGGCACAAAGCACACAATTACCCTGCGCTATGTACTTTCTTTGTTGTCCAGTCCTTTGCGCTTTTTTGTACCATTAAACCACACGAAAAAACTCAAGTTCAAGCGCTGTTGATGAATACGTCCTTTGAGAGAATTCATTTCTATTTAATTTAAATGAAACCCTGCCAGCCCTGCGCTTCACTCAGTACACTCGATCTCAGCGAAGGCTACATACATAACTGCTCGTGGATTTCGATTTAGTGGCTCGACCTCTCGACTTAATTTGCGTTTCCTTGCCTTCTATATGCCCTAAGCTTGGGCTTTGATAAAATACAAATGTCCTTCCAGGACTAGATACTGCCGCTAACTAACGCTAAAAAGACCCATCATGGAGCCTCGCACGCAGGGATTCCAGACCGATTGATACTTAGCCATATGGTGCTTTAATTTTTCTGATACCAAAATAGACCCGAGTAAATTAGTGTGCTTGTCGGTGTTCATTATTGTGTTTGCTTCTGATATACATGACTTAGACTGCATCGTTGATGTTTCAGAAAATCGACACCGCTTTCGAATTCTTCTGCGAGTACCTGAAAGAGAAGAAGAGCACGGTCTTCGACAGTGTTGTCTTCAAGGTTATGCACGGCGTCTTGACCGCCGGTTTGGCGGCTGGAGCCATCGCTTTGGCCGTGGTGGAGCTACCCATTGTGGCCAGCCTGCTCGCGGCTGCGGGCGCTGTGTCTCTGACCGGACACATTGTTCACAAGGTCGTGGATCTGATGCTTGCCAAGCGCAAGGTATTCATTATCATGAAAGGCATAGAGATTGGCCTGAGCTCATATAGACGCGGACAATTTTCCGTGCCAAAGGGAAAGCTAATGCGGTGGAGCTTGTGCAGGTGTATTACTGCGCAAAGTAGCACGGCAGCGTTTGACAGCGCTTTTGGTCTCTCGGAACGGATAACGAATCAGCATTGCTTCCAAGTGCGACAGTTTCGCATTTGGCTAGACATGGAAGAGCTAAGCGGAAAAAAAGTTAAACTTTATTACTGAGCGAAGTGCTTTCTCTTTTTTTTGCTCTTATAAATAAGATGCTAATATTTTTTCTTCCCCAGCTTCAATTATAGCGGATGAAGACGTGGCACCTTTTTCATAAGCTCCCCTATATTTCGCGCGCTTTGACACCCTTTCGTTGCCACATATAATTGTCCGCGACTAAAATACTTTTTGGCCTTATCTGCACACGAGAAGGAGGAAGGGGGACAGACAGGTGTGATGAGAGATGAGAACGAAGCGCGGAAGATCACAGTACCCGGTGGTCTCTGGAAAGCCTGGAGTCTATAGTCCAATATTCTACACATAGTCTATAACAGCAATCGTAGTTCTTTCTGCAGCTGTGCGGTCAGGCCAAGATTAGATAAATGTAAGTGTACTCGAGCAAGATGACCCGGGACACAGTAAAATACGTCATTGCAGGAAGTCTACAACTTATACAAGACAAAAAAACACTTCTAGAAAAGCAGAAAGTTACGCAAGCATATGGGCAGAAATACAAGTACTTTCTATACAGCGCATTGAACACGCAGAAACGCATTAAGAGAATGAAGTCCGTTTATGTAGACGAACCACGTGATGGATGTAAGTGGGCCTTCACTGCAGTATAAAATGTTTCACTGCGACCGCAATTAAGTGCTTCAGAACTTGCTTTTTCGTCCACCCATTTCGCTGCGTGACGACTGCTGTCGCGTTCGATGTTCAGATTTGTACGTAACGAAAACAATTTAAACAACTCAATTGTTCAATTGATCACCTACTTTTTTATTTTGTAAAGCTCCGCGCAATCCAAATACATTTTTGAGTTACATTACTGAAGAAGCAAGCTGCAGCAGGTGATGTGGCCTTGATCACTTAAATTTCGTGGGCAGTACAGCGGAAGAGTGGCAGCGGTGTCACGCAGCAGCCTAGCAGCTTTTTAGACAGGCTAACTGTGGCACTCAATATTTGTTTCAAATAGGCTTTGCTGTGGTTCAATAGCGGTGGCCACATCGGCCGTTAATGCCCGAAACCACTAAATAACAGTTTTTACAGTTTTTCATTTGCTCCCGTAGGGCGCACCTTCTCCTCTCCCCAGCTACCAATTAAACGCTGCGTTTCATAGTGAACCCAGACGCATGCATCGCGGGAGTAAAAATCTTGTGCATATCATATGCGTGCGTACGTTACAATACTGCCCTTTCCGAGTTGTCAAGAGTACGTTTTGCATTCACTTTGGCCAATGTTCCAGCTCGACTGATGGCTCAGCTAGGGAAAGATCATCAAGCGGCTTTTCGAGCGATACGAGGCCTTCCACGATCCGCACAGTCAAACGATCTACTTGCCGAATCCAGTTACACTGAGACAACTATCATAAATCCTATCACTAGCATTAATGTCTAAATATCCGTCCCCATAATCTGCTCAAAAATGCCTCGGGCTTCCGGTTTATACCGTCCAAACCAGTTAATACCCTCTTATAGGAAATTTACCTGGAACGCCCAGGTATATTGTAGAACACTTTAAGTAGCATATCTCGAAAAGGCTGCTTCCTGTTTATCAGACGTGATTTCGATACTCCTCGGTTTCAATGTTGCGATAAAACATGCGACCTAAGCTGAGGAATTAATAACTTCATAGCGTACTTTACGTAATTCCCGAAATTATTAGTCGACATTTTTCTTGTTGCTAATGTCTCCCTAGCTACGTAGCCCATCTGCAGGAATGGCAGGGGCCTAGGTGTGACACATTTCTTTTAAAAAAACTGTTCCGCATAAGAAAGGAACACCTGTAAATGGGCTTAGCTTCTTATTTAGTATCGCTATTTAGCATAGCTTTCTTATTTATCCTGGCCCCTATCTTGAATACATGTCATTCACTCGTATTGCCCCACCCTCATCTGCTGGCGGTCATTCTCATGTCAGCCGTGACCCAAGTCGGCCGCAGTTCAGTAAGCAGGCTCGAAAATTTGCCACTTCACTTGCCGTTTTACAACATTATACTAACACTAATGCAACAATTATTACTTCATGATGGTAGCTTTAAGAACAGGAGCCGGACCAAGCGGCCAAATGCACTTCTGGATATGTGGCTGAAATTTACGTATTTATTGCAGCTCTCCCAAGGTAAAAAGAAGACTAGAGAGCCTACGAAAACAAAATTAGCAATAATTATGCAAAACACTGTTAAGATATCAGCTTAAATTGCTGTCATCTCGTTACTACATTAATAATCAATAAGTTACTAATTCACAAGGAATAATAATATCAGTGTGATATTTTCATGATTTTGAAGCATCACGTGGTCACCGTAACAAATAATGTTACACGCCGTGTCGTGAAACGGCGTGGTTTCAATAATATGCATGGTCAACTGAAGAGCTTTATCATCAGCCTGGTCTTTAATTTTCAGAGAAAGGCGAGGCAGAACAACGCATCGAGGGCTGCAGGAGCAACCAACAGCAGCAGAACGTACGACGATGACAGCGACGACGAGGAGACACCATTAGTGGGTACCAAACCTGTTCAGCGGGAATCCGCAAGGGGGAGTTAGTAGAGTTCCGAAAGCATAGTTTCCTAGAAATAGTACTAGATAATGTCCCTAGATAGAAAGTTTCATGGTACAAGGTCATTTTCTCATCTTGCCACCGCGCCCCTCATCCTTGTGCTCCACACCCCCCTTGCCCGTGCCTGACGGTCTTAGTGTGATCACATAGCATTTCCGCATGACCGCACTGATCACTAGCGGTCCCAACAGGTTTCAAACTTTTTCACGTAGCATGGGTTACGCCAGCGGGCGCGTTAGTAAGGATTTAGCGCACAGAATAACGTTTCAAAATGAGTATTGATAATAAGTGCAGTACGGCACAATTTAGAAGCTATTTGTTATTGCACGCGTGTTGAGACGTTTGGAACCTTTTGGGGGCGCTGGTGGCCTTCCATGTAGGAGGAGGGGAGCGGGAAAGGAAGAATGGCGCAACTTTGATAGTTATCTTGGCACCTCAAGTATCTATTGCCAGTGGCGTAGCTAGGTCGTCTGGCACCTGGGGCCCATAGGTCTTCTGTCACCCCCCCCCCCCCGACCTGATGTAGTCGAGGAAGGCGGGCGAGGATATCGACAATTTCCGGGTTTCAGCACCAGTACAGTAGCCTTGGATACCGCGCACCTTCCCCGGGTCCCCTTCTCCTTCGGTTTCTTTCCCAGAGATCGCGAATGTAGCAAATAATTGGAGGATTATCAAGGTTTAGCCCAGTAGATGCGAAGCATCCACTGGGCTTAACCTTAGCGTATCCTTAGCGTTTGGAGGCATCTTGACCGCATACATGCCCGGCGAAAAGACGCTGGCGCGGTTGCGGGCACAGAGACTGACGCGACGGCGGGCGCGCGCCGCTTCATCCCTGGCGTGACGTCACATATCACGTGATGCAGCGATGGTGGCGCTGCCGCCGCGTCGCGCGCGACGGCGCGAACCAAAGCGTGGAGGCCTCCGCCGGGCGACGTCCGACGGCGCGATATGAGGCCCCATCTGCAGCCGGTGTGACGTCATCACGTGACGTCACATCATGTGATCTCACTTCAGGGTCAATGGTGGCCACCGCCGGGAGGCGACCGACAACGCGATATGAGGCCCCATCTGCAGCCGGTGTGACGTCATCACGTGACGTCATGTCACGTGACCTACTTGAAGGTCAATGGTGGCCACCGCCGGGAGGCGACCGACGGCGCGATATGAGGCCCGATCTGCAGCCTGTGTGACGTCAGCACGTGACGTCATGTCACGTGACCCCACTTCAGGGTCAATGGTGGCCACCGCCGGGCGTTGCGCGAAGGCCCGAAACCTACGTTAATATGCTTCGCATAATATACACGGTGTTTTTCCTGCGCCAAATAACACAGGGTGCTGCACTGATAACGTGTGATAAGTCCATGTGCACATCTTCTGCCAGACTATAAGGCTTGGCAGCCAATACAAATGCGGCATCGTGGAAAATATGACTCACGTCACAAGTAACGAAAATATCTTTATAATAAAGTTTTAATTACCAATTTTAGCGGCAATATCGCATTTGCAAAATTGAGGCCCGACATTCATATCTTGCCCAACAACAACTTCACAAAAATCGTCGTAGGTACTATGGCACGCAGTATTTTGTCTGTGGGCAGCCCTGAACGAAAACGAAAATTCAATTGTTTGTCAGTGAGGCTGATCTCCCCGTCCTATTAGAAAACGCTACCTGCCTCCCCACTGCGCGGGCGCCAATGCTATGAGAATTACGAGTTCTCTTCATTCTGATCAATAAAGCCTTGTTTTCAGTTTCTGCTATACGGACAAGCGTGATTATCCTAGCTGCGGTACCGCCGCAAAATTGAGAACAGAATAGAGCACGGTTCGCGTCGATTCTTGGCATCACCATAAATAAAAAGAACGAAAAGGCCGCGGTGAAGCGCGTGCCAGCGAAAGCTTGCACTACTGTTGGTCTGCACCGCAATGGAGAGGATTAAGGGATCAACCTCACTGGTCCACTATTTCATATTTCTTTCACTGCTGCCATATACTGGGCGCCGCCCGCAGTGCCAAAGTACTGTAGGTTGTAGCACCCAAAACGATTTTGTTTTAAGAAGTTTTTGTTGAGTTAATAATATGACTTTGAGTCCTCAATTCTCGAATTGAAGTGTTTTCTCTATAAGTACTAATTACGGGATTATTAAGGATGTGGTTATTACTTATCTGCCATATTTTTCGCGCTACCGAGTTCCTAGTAATCACTAAAAGACATAACATCATAGAATCTCGATCGGGAAATATCCTTACAAAATTCACCTTTTCTTTATAAAATTCTGTGCAGCTGATACAGACACTGTACTTGTGACATGAAGTCACACAACAACAAGTTTTCTGAAACTTTCGAGGGTAAGAAGGAAAGCGTGAAACATAACGGCAGGTTTCGCAGCGGCTTCTCGGAGCGAGCGGGAGAGGCGAAGTAAAAGCGAGCCGGACATCGCGGCGGGCCCGCTACTACAGCCTGTCGAGTCATACGCCGCCAACCTCTTCGGCGGCACCGAGTCTGAAGACGATACAGAGAATCCCATTCGAGACTTTTGACGGCCCCACTTATGCAACGTCGCTCTCAACGAACGCTTCGCCGTAAACGCCCTCATGCTGATGTCTTTGTTCGTCTTCGCTGCGCGTTCTGAACGGAAGAGGGACCCAAGAGCCCCAACGCCTTACAACGCCTCACTGTATGTTTAGCGACTCCTGCTCCCAACATGAACGCACAGCACGAGCGCACCCCACATGAAACGTTCCGCTAAGGCGAGTAGTTTAGCGACCATTTCGCGAATGAAATTTTTTAGCCCGAACATTCGTGCAAATATTTCGTGGGGTGTTGATGGCGCTGCAGTTGACAATGCTGCGGTGCAACGTATCGGGTGCATGAGCTCGGGGTACTGGATACCGGAGCATTCTTTGCAATTTGCGCCCAGTCAAGCCGGCGGAAAGAGGGGTGTCTTCAGGCGTATATGACACCCCCCCCCCCCCCCCGCCCACCAACTGGCCCCTTGCACCCGGGGCCCACGGCCCCCCGCCCCCCCCCCCTTTTGCTACGCCACTGTCTATTGCTGCAAGTATGGCCGCTGAGCCAGCACGGGAATGATCGATAGTGTATTCATAAGTTTACCCAATTTTCGACCTTGTAGATTCACACGGCTTTCCTACTTTGCAAATTGATCGTTATGGCCAATCGAACTAACTACGGCTCCCAACCCTAAGTGAGCATGTCTTAGCAACACTTATTCATCGTTTACCTTTTGCAGGCACTCTTTGTCACAATATGATATCTATAAAATATTTAAACACATAATTAAATAATATTCATTATCATGCTTGTACAACTGCTACTTTCTCACAATGTGCCAGTGATTTAGAATTTGTACTGTCACTATTCGTCACTGCTTGTCACTAGGAGGAAGTTGATCCGCATTGCCGTGCGTGAAATATTGTTTATGCTGACTTTGCAAGCAAGACTTGGTGGTCCTGGGCCTCGTCAGGCAAAGCTGTATGCCTTGAGTGCCTGTGCCTTTGGACATTTTTGTAAACGGCTGAATAAGCTTCTATTCTATTACCTAGTATTCTAAAATACCGCGTTATGAGTGCAGTAATTCGCAACAATTATGCGTATGCACACAGTCTCGTTACCTTCATGCTATCAAATAATGTTTAAAACAATTAAAGAATTAAATCCTAAGAAGTGACGCTACAAGAACGTCTGGAGGAATAGCAGCGAAGATTATAGACAAACGCATGTACACCCATTCAATCCTATTGAATAGCCGAACGATCGCACCATCGGAGTTCATTCTAGCAACTTTTGTAAGAAACTAAGCCCGTACAGAAACAACGATATGAATCTAACTGCAGCACAGCGGTACTGTGGCATTCGCGGTTGTCTGCCGGCTCCAATCGCGTAGGCCCCGATGGCGCATGGAGTTGCACGCTATGGTCACTAGAGGTAGATCTGGCGCTAATGTCGGCGTCTGCAACCGCTGTCCAGAAACTAACATGGGATTCGTGGGAAGTGCAAACGCAATAATCGGACCGCACAGCGGCTGGCATTTCTCGCTCCACCAGTGGCCGCTGCGTGATCGCTGCGGAACAAATGCAGTCACACTGCGTCACAGGAGCCTTCACTTTCACCTAGGGCGCACCGAGTACCACAGTGCATCAGCTCGGTGCCCTCAGCGTCCACCGCGCGGAAAGAAGTACTGGCCCGATTATCGTGTTTGAATCATTGCCCACTGCTAATGGATGTCTCTGATCATCTCTCTGGCTTCCATTGTCCTTGCAGCTTCCTGTGCTAACTTCTTGAAGCCGACATAAATGAGCTGTGTCATCCCCGGACTTGGAGACAGCTCACGGCTATAATATCTCTGGAGTCGGTTTTTGTATGACTTAGTCAAGTGAATAATGAACTTTCTTTTCTTTTTGTTTAATTACCGTTGTTAGATGCAGAAAACAGCATCTCTATGTACGCGGAAAACAGTTACCGACTCCTCATGTCATGAGGAACGTCTAAGATTTTCAAACTACGCTACTGTCTGCTCAATGGCAACTTCCGTTCGACAACACGGGGGTCTACACAAATGGGAAAGTGCTATTATTATCGTAATAACAATAACAACAACGGTTATTAGCTGATTACCCTGTTGACCAACAAGTGATTAGGGTGACCTGATTAGCCGAATGATTGATTCGTGCTTGAAATCTGACCAACTGATGTATGCAGTGTGGTGGTACAGACGACAATACCAGTGTGGCGTCCACTGAACTACCTGGTGTCGAAAGGATATCGCTTGACCCACCTCTTATGGTTATCGACGAAGAGGTGAGTCCGTAAACCATGCCCGCATGCAACAAAGCTTATCTGTCCGGGCATGCTCAGTGTAACTTTATTGAATATTCGTTTTTGTTATTTTGGTGTAGAATTGTTTTACAGTGTTCCTTTTTAACTCTTTTACCTTGTGGGAGTTCCTTCGGTCTACCGGGGTGCAGTCGTTGCTGTGCCTAAGGCTCCGGACTTATTCGCCATTGCGAGGAAAACCTCTCCCAAATGCCTGCCCCTCGACCGCGCGCCGTTTTCCCCGGGCGCCGCGGCCGCGTCCCGCGACGTCATGCTACGCGGCCCTGCGATTGGGTCGTGGGGCGTGACGTAGGGAAGAAGCCCCGACTGGGGACGATCGCCGTGCTTGGGGGAGTCGTGCTGCGACAGGGACGAGCGCCGGTCACGAGAGGCAAGCTGCAAGGTATGTGAGCGACCAGCTATTTGTGTCCCCAACGCCCCGGCCTGGAGACGTTCACGTGCTTTGTCAGCTTGCGTAAGTGTGGCTTGCTGAGTGGCTTTGCGTTCCGCCCTTGCGGTAGTCGCAGGTGCTCAGTGCATCACATTTTGCGTGTCCGAACCGTCGCAGACCATTGTCGGTGACGGGAAGCGCTAGGTAGCGTTTGCGAACGCATTTCGGCCCGCGCGCGCAAACCATTGTTCGACGCGGCGTGTAACCCGCCTTCCTCGCCATCGGGAACCGCGGGCGCCGAGTGTACTCCGTGTGTTTGGGTGCAGTCTGGTACGTGTTGGCCATTTGTGATCAATAAACGCCTTAACTGTCCTGGACGCCTTGTGTTCCTGGGAGAGCGCCCATGCGTACGGCCAGAGCCGGCCAGGTCTTTCGGCTCGGTGCTCGAGCCTGCGGTGGGTCTATCGCCGTGCGCCGTCGTGCCGCGTCGCGAGGCTCCACTTCTCGGGGGCCACTTGGCGACGCCGTGCGCGGAGACGTACAGTGAGCCCACAACCTTTAGCTTTTTTTAAGTTTATTTGCACATCTGCAGCCCTGTTTTGGACAACAGGAGCGGGGCACACGTATATGAAGAAAAACAATGACTGTCACGGTTTTACGCCCATGATATTAACACATGAAACAACGTGGGTATAAAGAGCTCTTCAACAATTAGGCATATATATATATATATATATATATATATAGCAGCCGGCATATTTACAGGCCCTGCTGGGCATTGAGTAAAGTAGGCAATGTAACAATGAGCTCTTGAGTACAAACCCAAAGTGAGATCAGGATGCCTTGGAACATATCTGCCAGCGGTAGATTTAGGCACCACTGGCCTCCTTGAAGCCCTTGGGATCTGTGAGAGAAGGGGAAAGTAAACGTGTGCGCAGTAGAGATTAGTAAGAGGCGATCGGAAGGTTGGTGGCAGAAAAATAGGGATCAAAAGGGTTCAGAAACTTTGGTTATGGTTATGGGGATTCGTCGTGGTTTTTCTTAATTTTACTTTTTTCTTCTTTAACATAGGTGGGACATTATGCAATATTATAGCAATAGCTTGGTGACGCAATCCACAGCCTCCTTCCAAAGGGGACGCTCATAATATCCATCCATTCATGTTCAAATATCGTAGTACTCATGGGCAGCATTTCCCCACGATTCGGCATGCCTTCGCTGAGAAAACATGCATTTTCTTTTCTTTCTTGTGCTTCGGACGCACGGCACCCTATACTCGCAACGTTCTGTAGAACTGCTGCTTGGCTTGTTTTAGGTTTTCTATTATTCAGGTGAATGTGTCGCGAAAAGCGCATCGCATAAATTTTGCACATTCGACCAAATATTTAGTGTCCCTAAATCTAGATCATGTGAATGCTGTATAACACTCAACTTGTGCAAGTAATTGTTACGTTCTAAACTAAATTTGTTGGTAATGTTACAGAGACAGTCGACTGGCCAGAGTACTTACTCGGGGTATTTGTGGCCAACTGGTTGGCCATTATCGTTTCAACGGCAGCACCCTTGTTGAGACATAGATGAACACTGTATCACACGAACACGAGCCCTTGTGTGGGATTTAGTGCATGGTTTCTTTATGTCTCAACAGGTGTGTTGCCTTCGAAATGAGATTGGATTGGAACACTTTAATAAAAGCCCTATTGATTCTATACTACCAGTACCATTGTGACAGCCAGCCTTCGTATGGATAAATAAGGTGAAACGCCAAGTGATGATCTTCGTACCACGTACGAAATTTGGCGTTGGGTTACTGGGAACGTGCAGCGTCTAACTGCAGGGTGTTGCGTTACAGGCGATGACAGAGGCGGCCAACGTTCAGGCGCTCGCTCGGGCACACGAACATTACAGTGATGGCATGGAGCAGGTAAGGAGTTAAGCGGCACGAAAAAGGATGATACATTGCAGGGACCGCTGAACGATATATTATCCTAGGATTTGTTTTTCTAATGGCGATTAGCATTCTTGGGCAACGTCCCCCACTTTGTGGTTTATTTATACGTGCCTAGCCTCTTTCATATATGTAGTTGCCAAAGTGGCCTACTAGAGTAAAACACGTTGTGGGGCTAGTTGGTGCATAGCTTTCAATAGAATAAGCGCCAAAAAGTGACAGCACACAAGAAGAAAAACAGACAGGACAAGGCGCTCCTGTCTGTTTTTCTTCTTGTGTGCTGTCACTCTTTGGCGCTTATTCTATTGAAAAAAAATGATGGCCTACTAGATTGGTCCATAAGGCATGTGCCGGCTGCTATCTTTCCAAGCAGGCAACATGTGTCGCTGCGTATGTCTATGGTTGTTCGTTTTTGGGTAAAGCCCGATTTTACCCGATTTTTACGCCCCGAACATGTTTCAGAAGAATTGGGTTAAACCAGATTTCTCCCCGAATGGACCTTCGCAGTAGCAATCTGCACAATCGTGCGCTGACGGCCCGGCGTTCTCTCCGGGCACCGCGCACAGTATAATTTATATAAACAAATGGGTGCATTGTCCCCCTGCTGCTTGGAGAGCGAATACTGCTTTCTGGCGCTGCACTTTATCCCCGCTATCTCGACAGGTCGCCATGAGCTCGCACGTGCACACAAAAAAAAGGCTTCCAAAGGAAAAGGGCAAACAGCTTTGAAGCTGACCACGCTGCGAGGGCATGACTGCCATTCAGGGAGTAACAAATTTAGGACGAAAAAAAAGCAAAGAAATAATTATGCAGATCCCGCGCACTCTGGGAATCGATGTAAGCGAAGCCTTCTCTGCTGTTCGCTTTGACTGACGATAATTAGCAGTTATGTTGACGGTTAATGTTTAATTTCTTCAACGTTTCGTCCAACACAAGAATGGTGGGTTGATGTGATGCAAGGTGGTTGACGTTACCTTGCGTGCATTACTGCTGTTTGTCTGCGTAGTACACAAAACACAAAGGGAGAGGTGTTTGCTTGAGGCGTTGTTGTGCGCCATATTTCATAAACTCTGAGAGGGTTGAGCATTATCATTGCCTCACATGGCACATCGCATCATGGCAGAAGCATTAAACTTTAATTGTATTATGGGGCTGTACGTGCCAAGACCACAATCGGATTATGAGGCAGGTCGTAGTGTCGCACTCCGGATTAATTTTTGACACCGTCCTTTAATGTGTCCCTAAATCAAAGTGCATGATCGTTTTTATTTCGCCCCGTCGAAATGTGGCTGCATCGGTCAAATCCGCGGCCTCGAGCAATGCCATAGCCGCAAAGCTATCGCGCCAGGCAAAGAAGTGTTGATTTGACGTGCTACCACGTCCGTTGTGTCGCCTAGACCCTGCGGTGCGCTTTAATTAATGCGGCTTTGCTTCTGCAAGCCCTGTGTAAGTTGTCCGCTAGACATATTTGCATGGTTTTATTTCTCATAAATAGCAAAAACGCACCGTACTCTACCTTGAACTTAACATTATCCAGCGTTTCCTTGCTTTCTCACGTCCACCTTTTCCCTATCCCCCCCTCGTATTTGTAAGGGAACTGCGATCGAAGAGTGGCAAGGCTGTTATTCATTCGTTTCGCGACTGCATCGGTTCTGCCCATTCCCTGCCTCCTCTCCCCCTCCTCTCTTCAATTCTACTAGCTTTCCCCTGGACTTGCACGTTGGTAGGAAGGTAAGCGCTTTCGGGGGGTCACGGATAATTACAGCTCTCATCACTATCATCATCAGCCTATTTTATGTCCACTGCAGGACGAAGGCCTCTCCCTGCGATCTCCAATTTCCCATGTCCTGCGCCAACCGATTCTAACTAGAGCCCGCGAATTTGATTTTAGTGCACCACCTAGGTTTGCTACCGTTCTCTGCTGCCCTTCCCTTCTCTTGGTACCTATTCTGTAACCCTAATGGTCCAACGTTTATCTAACCTGTCCAGCTCCATTTTTATCGCTTAAAGTTGATTTTAATATCGGCTATCCCCGTTTGCTCTCTGATCCGCACCGCTGTCTTCCTGTCTCTTAACGTTACGCCTAGCATTCTTTGTTCCATCGCTCTTTTTGCGGTCCTTAACTTGTTCTTAAGCTTCTTTGTCAGTCTCCAAGTCCCTGCCCCATATGTCAGCACCGGTAAAATGCACTGATTATACACCTTCCTTTTCAATGATAATGGTGAGCTTCCAGTCAGCAGCTGACAATGTCTGCCATATGCGGTCCAATCCGTTTTTATTTTTCTATGAATTTCCTTCGCATGATCAGGGTTCCCTGTGATTCATTGACCTAGGTAAACGTACTCTTTCTCAAACTCTAGAGGCTGGGTGGTGATCTTGAACTTTTGTTCCCTTGCCTGGTCATTCATCATTATCTTTCTCTTCTGCATATTAATCTTCAGCCTCACTCTTAGACTCTATCTGTTAAGAGGATGCTTTAGCTCGGGACCAACTCCTACGCGGCCTATTCAAATACATGTAAAACGCAAAAACGTTTTTCTGTGTTAACCCCTGGACCGATTTTAATGATATTTTCCTTTTACATGTATTTAGATAAGAGCACCAGAGCTAAAGCTTCCTCTTAATTAAGGTCCTCAATCATTTGTTGTAACTCGTCTGTAGTGTTGCTGAATAGAACAATGTCATTGGCAAGCCGAAGGTCGCTGAGGTATTCGCCGTCGATCCTTACTCCTAAGCCTTCCCAGTTTGATAGCCTGAATACTTCTTCCAAGCATGCAGTGAATAGCATTGGAGAGATTGTGTCTGCTTGTCTGTATTCTTTCTTTATAGGTATCTTCCTACTTTTCTTCTGTATAATTAAGGTTGCTGTGGAAAATCTGTAGATATTTTCCAAGATACGTAAGCGGTCTGCACTCCTTGATTACGTAATGCCTCTGTGACTACTGGTATCTCTACTGAATTACAGCTGTCAAGAGGCTAAAGTGGCAACGACCCGGGAGTTCCAGAGGGGATTGTGCAGATTCGACGCGGTGCCGTCCAAACGAGTTCCTCCCGTCTCTTTTCGTCTCTGCCATGCTTCTTCCATGTATATACAAACTCTGAATCACCCCCCGACGCGGTGTGCTGCACAGCAGCAGCAGCGGGAAAGTCGAAGCAAAAGGTAAAGAAAGCTTCGCTTCAAAACGGCGCTTCGCATACTGCAGATTAGCCTGGGGTACGTGCACCTGGTTCCATGGGTTTCATGCAAAAGGAACGGGTGGTGAGTCGCTGGGGGAAGGATTGAGCAACGAAGATGCTTCGTGCACGGGTTTTTTTACTAGCGAGGGCCCCAACGACTATTAACACTTTTCTTCAGCCAGCCTCCGTCACGGCGAGTTAGACGTGCTCATTGGTGGGCCTTGTTGAGAGCCATGTGGCGTTCTGCATCCCCCGCGCTTCACGCAGCTTGTGATATGCCCTTTCGACTGCCCAAAAAAAGAAGGAAGGAAGGCACTGCACTCAAAATTCTGGTTTGACAAGAACCGCCAGATTTCGACAATGGGGGAATTGTTCCTATTCGAAGGACTTCAAAAAAGAGTCACATTTTAGTGGGGGTGAGAGAAATAAAAACGAGACAATGTGACCACCAAGCGATTGGTACGCGGCCATCCTTGGTCAATCATTAAGAATGAGCGTGCCAAGGTTACACAAAGGGTACGTAGCCTTAAATTAAAGTGACAGCACCCCATCTGCTTCAACCCCCTCGACGTCGAGCGTGGCTTCTTGAGTGAGAGTCATTGCAGGGAGGTTGCAGGAAGGTTGCAGCATATATTTTTTTTGCAGTTACCTCACCGGCTCCCGAAGCAGTGTCGCGGGAGGGTAGGATTCAAGGGGATTCGCAAAAAAAGGAGTTAAAAATTATGGAATGTTAGCAAGATGAAAGAACGAGCATCTAACAAATCTAAATAACTTAATAAAGGAATCAAAAGACTACGGAGACTACGAAGTTTCAACTAGGGTGCAGTGATTACAACTATATATTGTGTCTTATTAGCATTGCAGTTGGCAGCGATGTAGCCATTTCGTGTGTCTGTGGTGGCAATGCGGCGTTTACGTCGCTGCATTTATTTCATGGTACTCGCATTAGCATCAACATTCATCATGAGGTGGGTTCTACCGGAAAGTTTATTAACACCCTCAATGCAGCGCCACAAAAATAAGAAGTTAACAAGTCATGGGGTCAAGAGCTGCTATATTGTTATAGTATCCGGTAGACCGTCCGAAACGGACAAAATTGATACCTGGCACATGGTGGTACATGTCACTGTGGCGTGAGTAAGACATTTCGAAAGGTCACTATCTAAATATATGATTCCAAGTGCCAAATTAATATTTAATTATGTGCGCTTTACCCTATTTATCTTTTCATATTTGAACTGCAGTGAAATCTCTGTTGTTGCGAAGTTGAAAGCTTAATGCTATGTTTTAATGAAGTATGACAGTCTTCTTTCTGACAATATTCAATAAAGATTGCAAGAAAAGATAGTTCCCAACAATTACAAGGATTCTTTTTTCTCTTTTGCTTAAGTGTACCATATGCAGGAAAGACGCGATCTGCGATCTGGGCACTGCCACCGCGTGTTATCTCTTCGATCCGCTATCTTCATTATTTAGTTGGTATTTTATTGAACGCATAAAGATTTCGCTATTGTATAATGCCCTTGCTGCATTGAAGCACATCAGTGCTTACGCGTTTGTGAAGAGTTTATAGTTTTGTGAATAAATCAATAAAAAATCAACAAACATGGCTTTGTATGCAGGTGTGCGGCGAATCGCTTCCCCGCCTCACTGAGGAAGGGCTGAAAATCCACCACTACCGAATGCGAGAGTCCGCTGAAGAAGTGTTTTTCAAAGCCTGCTATTCGGCCGGCAAGAGGGTGCTACGGTGCTTCGTAGTCACGCTTGAAAGTGTAAGTTCGTCGCTGGCACCACAACCATCTACAGCCTGCAGCCCAGTACTCCTTCTTAAAGCTAATCTATGTTAACTGTAAACCTTCCTCAGGCTCAGAGACATAAAAAAGGCAATAGAATGGTGGTAGTGATTGTGGAAGAAGACTGAGCCCACTTGTGGTACAGTTTAGTTAATTCTAACATTTTGAGTGCGTAGTTGAGCCAACCTCTCGCCGATAGTGCCGCTTACGTATAATTACCACTGTAATGCGCCGCCGCTTCGTCGTAGAGAAGTTAGTATGAACGGCAAATCGCGTTCTTGAGTGCACAGATTAAGCAGCTGTTTTGTTGTTACCACTCTGAAGGCAAAACAGTGAGGCCAAATGTGTGCATGAACAAAAATCTTTAATACTTGTATTTCCTTGGTGTTTTCTGGCTCTGCGCTCTTAAGCTTACTACACGAATGTTTCAATGAGATGTGACTGCTCTGCCATCTCCGCAGGAATGCGACAGCACAATGAGGGGGAGGGGCGAGGGGGCGGTCTGGGATACCTGGTTTTCCCTAAATATGATATGTGCATCGATATTATTGTATTTGCAGATTTATAATCTGTATAGTTAGCTATTTGTTTTTTTATATTTATAACTGTCTGCTAAATTCTTTTGGAACGCAACACCTGGGACATGAAATCATGTATACTACGCAGTAAACAAACTGACCCAGGATTTGCGGCAACGAAAAGCGTGGTAAAGAAACGCGGACGTTCAGAAGACAGCGAGCACATCAAATGACAAGTACATTTACTTGTCCTCGGGAAAAAGAAAGAACGAGCTGAAAAATGACTTAAACCTCCTTAACGACGAGCCAGGCAGCAATCCAATTTTACGGGACCTCAGTGAAATTTTATAAACATGTGTGTGTGTGTGTGAGTGGTTTTAAAGGGGGAAAAGGAAGAGATAAGTACAGCGCTGTTACTGCCTCTCGTGCGAGGGCACCTCCACGGCGCTGTACGGGTGAAGGGAAAGGGATAAAAAGGGTAGCGAAGAAAACAGGGTATAAAAGTGAGAGATAGCCCAGCGGTAAGGTACGTCAGGAAGGCGCGGCGGCTACAGCCGCTCGTACAGTTCGGCGCCGTCCAAGAATTCAAGCAGTGCCGCGCAGGCGCGTCCGGTCACCGACGAGTGCGCCGCCGGGAAGAGAAGCGCCTCGGTGCTGTCGCAGGGCAGGCCAAGGCGACGGTAAGTGCTCGTGAGCGTGTCGCGCTGCACGGAGTACGCTGGGCACCGTAAAAGCACGCGCTCCAAGTCCTCCACATCGGCGCACTTGAGGCAAAAGGGGCTCCCCGTACCTTGCAAGCGGTGTATCCTTGCCGCGGTGCGGTAGCAGCCGATGCGGAGGCGAAGCAGCTGCGCCCGGTCTCGTCTGTGAAGTCCCGTGCGTGGTAGCAGCTTCGGCGGGTTGCCACTGGCGACGCGGGCGTCCGGGTGTCTCGCACGCAACATGCCAGCCACGGTGTGATTGGCGACATCGAAGGGAGTCACGATGAGCGATCGAGGGACCGACGCCGTGTGGGCGTCCCTTGCGAGCCGGTCCGCTTCCTCGTTCCCGTGTATGCCGATGTGGGCAGGCACCCACTGCAGAACGAGGTCGCATCCCTGCTCGCAAACGCCGTGCAGCCTGCGGAGGAGGCGCTGAATGAGCGGGGATCCCTGGTCGGCCCTGACCAGCATGTGCAGTGCCGCTCGGCAGTCCGTGAGGATGGCCGCCGCAGGGATGCGCCGTCGGAAGATCAGCTCGGCCGCCAAGTCGATGGTCGCCAGCTCCGCGTGCGTTGATGAGACCGCGCTCAAGACGCGGCACTGACTGTGCGCCGGGATCTCAGGAGCTACGCACGCGGCAGTAGCAGCACCGTCCCGCAAGACAGAGCCGTCGGTGAATACGAGCACCCGGCCGGCCAGCTGCTCGTTGATGGCTACGGCAGTCTCCTGTTGCAGGGCGCAGAGCAGTGTGTTGCGCTTGCCTCGAACGACAGGTACGGTCGTGCGGACGAGCAGACGACGCTCTCGATGCGGGGGCGGAGCAAGCTACGTACACGTGACGCCACCCCGTACCAGGTTGGCGAACTGGGCGACGCGGCGACCCATGCCGGAGCTCGGGAGAGAGTGCAGCCGGCCGATCAGCTGCTGGCCGTGCCGCGAGCGATGCAAGCGCGTCTCCCCCGCCTCGGCGAGAGTGGCGCCGCTCTGCGAAGACCGCGGGAGGCACAGGAACTGGCGTACTACGGCTCGGTGATCCGCGTTCATCACCCTCCATTGCGTCGGCTGCAGGTCCGCCAGGGGCAGCGCGTACAGGATCCGCGCCGAGGCCACGGAGTTGTACGGGCGCAGAGCGAGGGGCGGCGAGCAGCCTTGGCCACGAGCGAGCAGGGATCGCGCGGCGCCCGCTACCTTTGCGGCACCTTTCCGCAGGGCAGATACCGCAGCACACCAGTTCAGCCGTCGGTCGATCACAAGGCCAAGGTAGCGAACCCGCTTCTCCCACGGAAGTAGCACTCCGTGGAGGGTGAAGCGCGGCGTGCTGTACTGCCCATCGTACTTTGGGTGTATGATGAGCGCCTTCGTCTTGGCTGCCGAGAGGGTGAGGCCGATGCCGCTGATGTACTTGTCGACACCGTCCAGCACGCGCTGCACACAAGCACGCACGGCATAGCCGACACTGGTGGGGCCACTCACGAACAGCGCGATGTCGTCCGCATATACAGCGACACGAACCTCATGCACCGGGAACTGGGGAATGTAGTCGGGGATGCGTGCCAGCGCAAGGTTAAACAGGAATGGGCTAAGCACACTGCCCTGCGGCACTCCTGTCACAACCGCACGCGGCCGACTGAATGCTCCCCCAACGCGCACCCGCATCGTCCTGCCGCCGAGGAACGCCGCAACGTAGATCCGCATTCGTCCGCACGCTCCGAGCGCATCGAGTGCGTCCATGATGGTAGTGTGTGGCAGACGGTCGAAGGCGCTCTCAACGTCGAGGAGGACGAGGTAGCCTGCCTCGCCCCGACGTTTTGCTGTCTCCAGCGTGGCGATCACGTCGGCAAGGCACTCTGCTGTGGCCTGGAGTCGCCGGAAGCCGCTCTGCTCCGCCGCAAAGGTGTCGAGCGCCGCCGTGATACACTCGAGCCGCCGCAGCGCCATGGCCTCGAGCACCTTGCCAGCAGTGGAGGTGAGCGAAACGGACCGGTACGAAGCAGGATTGCTGGTTGCCTTGCCAGCCTTGAGCAATGGGACGACCACCGCATCGTTCCACTCGTCCGTGATGCTGCCGGTCCGCCAGACGTCGTTGTAGGCGTCGAGCAGTAGCAGGAGCTGGTCACCATCCAGGTTCCTAAGCATCTGATATGTGACGCCATCGGAACCTGGTGCTGAGCGGCGCTTCCTCGATGTGAGCACTGTGCGAAGCTCACCGATAGTGAAGTCAGCCTCGCACAGTGCCCTGATGTCCTCGAGGATCCCGGCCGATGGGAAGTACCGCTCCGGGGCAAGCAGCTCGCGCCTTGGATGCGGTTGCGGCTGCAGCACGTATGGCGCCGGTGGACGGACGGTGGGCGGCGGGCAGAAAGTCTCGGCAAGCAGTTCAGCCAGCTGAGCATTCGTGATGCCGCGCGCCACGGCGATGGAGAGGGCGGGGCAGCGCGGCACGCGGGGCCGCAGGATTGCCCCAAGGATGCTGTTGTGCCATTACCACAAGCCCGGATTCCGAATCTGCAAGATGCAGAATCTATCCTGCGCGCGCCCAAATTCTCCCTTGAAAAGGCAAGATGCTGAGCCGTCAGGCAGCGGTGTCCTGCGGGAGAAGCCTCGGCGAGCAGCGTGTTTGGACGTGTCAGCGTGTGCCAGACAGCCCGGCGCCGCACCTCCCTTTGCCTGGAGGTCACCGCGCGCGCGAACTTTGAACCGGGTGGCCAGTGCGGTCGCTGGTTGGACCCCTCGGACGACCGTCGTGTGCTGACTTTGTATTGGGCCGTTGGAGTGACAATGGTTCCTCGGGGATTATAAAAGCAGCGACGCGCTGCCTGAAAAACAGGATCCGCCGACCCACCGGGAGACAGTGTCGCTCCCGACTGGGGTGAGATGTGTCACGCGTTTTCGCCGGACGCCGTCGTGCGGGAACAGTCGCGTTTGTGTGAGCTCTCGGCCCCAGTGCCGATCCGATCTTGTCCTGTACAATGACCTGTATATAATGTATAAAATCCCTTTCGTTATTCTCATCGACGCCTGGCTCGGAGTCTTCGCTACCAACGCTCTGTCACGAAACGGGTGACGGGCGCTACGGGACCACAAAGTCGTAATAGTGGTGCAGCGGTGCAAAGTACGTAACACTGGATGGCAGCGACGGGATTGACCGGCATCAGCTACCTCGGCGCGGTGAGTGCCTGAAGTTTACCTCAAACACCAGACTTTCTTTGACACAGGTTATAGTAGCTTAGGGAAGGATTTGGTGTTGCATTGTGATAACCTTGTGTGTTTCAAGCCTAGTAAGAGTGTTTTGAAAACCAGGGGATGCTGAGGGGGTAAACAGGGCAGTGTGTGAAATACTTGCATATGTCTTACTAGTAGTGTTATAGTAGCGTACGGCAGGTATATTCAAAAAGGGTAAACAGCAGGAGGACAGTGTGAACGATGGAGAAGTACAAGGTGAAGGAACTTCTCGAAATTTGTGAGGAGTTGGGCATTGAGTTGGGCTCAACCAAAAGAAAGAATGCGATCCTTGAGGTCATGAGGACTGGGGACGTAACGGCTGAGGAAGCCGCAGAGGCCTTGGCGGGTGTCAATGAACGTCGCGAAGAGGAAAAGGAGGAAAGGAGAGAACAGCAACGTCGCGAGGAGGAAAAGGAGGAAAGGAGAGAGAGGGAGCGACGTGAGCACGAGCTTAAAATGAAAGAGTTGGAGATCCGAAATAACTCGCCGGCGCCTAGTCTCACTTCTAACGTTCCAAGAATACGCGATCAACTTCCACCCTTTGTCGTCGGAGAGCATATGGCCAAATACCTCGTGAAATTTGAGCACGTGTGCGAACGGAATAGCATTGAGCGATCCCTTTGGGCACAGAATCTGTTAGCCTTGCTTCCTGGGGAGGCATCAGACGTAATAACTTGCTTATCGAAAGAGGCGTTTGAGAGCTACAGTGATGTGAAGGAAGCGCTACTGCGGAAGTACAAATTGTCGCCCGAAGCTTTCCGGCAGAGGTTCCGGTATGCAAAAAAGGGCAAGGAGTCGTATGTTGACTTCGCGTTTCGTCTAAAAGCCGACCTGGTGGAATGGCTGAAGGGCGAAGAGGTTTACGACGACCGCGACAAAATTGTCGAATGCATCGCGTTGGAGCAGTTCTACCGTTGCATTGATGAGGATGTCCGGCTCTGGCTGCAAGATAGGCTAAAGGAGGTTAAGCTAAACAAGGCAGCAGAGTTAGCGGAAGAGTATTACACCCGCCGCAGCTTGCACAGCAAGGCAGTGCGCGTAGAAAAAGCAGATAGGAGAGATGGGTTTTCCGGGAGGTCCGACGAACGGAAGCAAATCACGCGTCGCGAGTTTCGGGACGACGAATCCCTTACCAAAGAAACTGTAAGGGAAGGACAGAATGCATCTCAGAATGATGCCGATGGTCCGAAACAGCGAAACGAAATGACGCGTTCTTTTGAAAAACGGAAACCGTTAACCTGCTACAATTGCAAAAAGCAAGGGCACATCGCTGCAAGCTGCCCAGAGAGAATTGCTTTTGCAACGATACAGGAAACTCACAAAAACATACGTCTATTGGAGCCCTATGTGCAGAAAATTAAGGTAAACGGCAAGAAGTGCCGAGCACTGCGGGACTCTGCAGCAACTATGGACGTTGTTCACCCGTCTTTCGTCTCCTCGAGTGACTTTACGGGAGAGCGCGTTAGGATACGGCAAGTGGCCGAGAAGGAGAGTGTCTGTTTACCGATCGCAACGGTTATCATTGAAGGAGAGTTTGGGAAACTTAACACCGAAGCCGCTGTGTCAGCCGCCCTCCCGGAGCAATTTTCCTACCTCTTCTCAAATAGCTCGGAGCAGCTGCTGAGGGATCGCGGCAAATCATTCTTTGCCGACGTGGCGTACATGGCCCTCACGAGATCCAAAGCGCGCCCGCTGTCGAGGGAACTTGACTTTGCGTCGGTGAGCGAACAGCGGTGCGGCACACGGACCGATCAAGGTAACTTAAGTGGTGAGCAGGCACGGGAGAGGCAAAGCTCGGAGGCTGGCCTAGGCGAGCGGGTCCTGGAGGTGAGTGGGAGTGACGCGTGCAGTGCTAGCCGCGATAGAGACGCGACGCCGCAATTAGGCGACGCGGGCTCCACACTCGCTCCGGTTTCCGCCAGCTGGCAGGAGCAGGCTGCAGTTGAAAGGGAAACTCGGATTCGCGAGCAACAGGAAGATTGTTCACTAGCCGATCTGAGGAAGAGCGTCAAACGGGGAGTGAAAAAAAGGAGGGTTTCATTTGGCAAGGAATCTGGCTTATTGTACCGCCGCTACACGTATAAGCAGGGTCGCAAATATAAGCAGCTTCGGATTCCGCGAAAATATCGCCGGGAAAAATTAATGACCTCATTTGCTTCCTCAGAAGTATGTTTTCGGTCCAAGTGATTTCAAGGGGACCATTCCATTTGTAATTATTATTGCTGATTATTAAGTGTTTCTATTTTGGTGTGTTGTTAATTTGAAAACTGGTTGTTTGAGCCTTGTGTACTAGATCGTACACCTGCCTCTTGTTGCAGCGGGAGCAAAAAGAGGGATAGCAATTTAGTTAGGTTGATTTGAATTAGGGCCTTGTCTGGTGTTTGACGGGAGACAGAGGGCACTTGTTCGTGTTGGGTGTTGCCTTTTGCCGGTCGGTTTTGCAAGCTGCAGAACGACCAAGCGGGACCAGTGGCGAGAAGCAAGGTCTTAGGAACGACCCGAGCGGAGCTGGTCAAGGTGCCTTGGCGACGACGCGGTGAGCAGAGCTCCTGTCCTGGCGAGTCGGACCTGGGCACGTGAAGTTACCTGGCGTCCCGACACTGGACGTGAACTTGGACGAGCCTGACGAACGTGCGCGCCCGGCATCCGAGCCACGTGGAGGCAGCTCGTCTTCCCGGCGCCTTATCTGAGGGCGGGGATGCTGTTGTGCCATTACCACAAGCCCGGATTCCGAATCTGCAAGATGCAGAATCTATCCTGCGCGCGCCCAAATTCTCCCTTGAAAAGGCAAGATGCTGAGCCGTCAGGCAGCGGTGTCCTGCGGGAGAAGCCTCGGCGAGCAGCGTGTTTGGACGTGTCAGCGTGTGCCAGACAGCCCGGCGCCGCACCTCCCTTTGCCTGGAGGTCACCGCGCGCGCGAACTTTGAACCGGGTGGCCAGCGCGGTCGCTGGTTGGACCCCTCGGACGACCGTCGTGTGCTGACTTTGTATTGGGCCGTTGGAGTGACAATGGTTCCTCGGGGATTATAAAAGCAGCGACGCGCTGCCTGAAAAACAGGATCCGCCGACCCACCGGGAGACAGTGTCGCTCCCGACTGGGGTGAGATGTGTCACGCGTTTTTGCCGGACGCCGTCGTGCGGGAACAGTCGCGTTTGTGTGAGCTCTCGGCCCCAGTGCCGATCCGATCTTGTCCTGTACAATGACCTGTATATAATGTATAAAATCCCTTTCGCTATTCTCATCGACGCCTGGCTCGGAGTCTTCGCTACCAACGCTCTGTCACGAAACGGGTGACGAGCGCTACGGGACCACAAAGTCGTAATAGTGGTGCAGCGGTGCAAAGTCGTAACAATGCGTCATGGACTCGATCGAGCGCACGCTCTCTCCAGCGATGAGCAAAGGCTGGACCAGCTGGCGACGCGGCGCTGCCTTGCATGGCGACGGCATACCGCGTCCAGCCGGTTGTACACAGTCCAATGTTCGCGCTGGCCCGAGCGCAGCGCTATCCTCTCGGCACTGCGACGCACAGCGCGGAGGTTTAGCTGCTTCATGTCGGGCACGGGCGTCCCGGCCGGCACAACACAGCGAGTTGACGCGGCGCGCGCGCACCGTGCGATGTGTTCGAAAAACAGGCCGCCCTCCGAGACTGGCAACTGTAGCACACAGTTCCCGGAATCGCGGCCAATTCACTACACTGTACGCGCGCGTCGGCAGGTGGGCAGCATGGTGGGGCTCGAGGTGGATTGGATAGTGGTCGGACCCTCGCATGTCAGGGTTGCGGCGCCAGACATAATGGCAGCGCTCCGAGACTAGCGAAAGGTCCAACACACTGCCCTCGCAGCCACGACGAGCGAAAGTCATACAGCCTGTGTTGGCTATGAGGAGACCCGCCCGCTGGATGGCGTCAAGCAGGTCTCGGCCACTGCTGTCGGTGTGGTTCGATCCCCACGCCGTGTTGTGCGAATTGAAATCCCCGCATACAACGAGATCCCCGCGCACACATTGCGACAGCCGGACGATTAGCTCCTTGTCCCAGCGGCCGCCGCAGCACGCGTAAACACTCGCGACGCACGTGTCGGTTGCTCCGATTCGCACGGTAACCGCCACGTACTCGACGCCCGCGCACGGCAAATCGTCAACACTCACTACGGCCTGAGGGAGCCCAGCGCGCACATAAAGTGACGCGCGAGATCGCCCAGCCGGATGAGCGGAATCGGTACACGGAATGGCCGTGCATGACGCCTGCTCGCAGCCAACAGCACTGTGGTAGCTGACGAAGCCAGGCAGATTGAGCTCTCCCGGGCGGACGTGGGTTTCTTGCAAAGCAAGCACGTCGCATCCGTCCAAAAGAGCCCCATCCGCCAGCTCTGGATGACGGCGGCGCATCGAACGAACGTTCCATTGAACGATGCGCGGCCGTTGCTCCACTGGTGTGCTAGCCATGCTGGATCAGGGCGTCATGCATTTCCAGTGCTGCCACACACATGTGGCGCACTGGGGAGTCGGCAGGTACCGATTCCAAAAGTGCACGCAATGCCGACGCGAGCGTCGTTATGACGAGGTCACGTGCATCGGGTGTTGTCGTGCTACGGGGTTGGGCGGGGCTGCTCTCGGCGGCTGGCAGTGGCGCTGTGTTGCCGGCCAGCACGTCGCGGAATGATCGGCCCGGCTGAACCGACGGCGATGGTCGAGGCTCGGGGGCGCGCTGTCCTGTGGTGGTGGTGGCCGGCTGCTGGTTCCGCGCTGCAGGGGCATTGCTCCTCGCGAGAACCAAGGCTTGTCGGTGCGTGATGCGCGGAACGGTTCTCGCGAGTATGCTCGCCACCCGCCGCTCGAGCTGCCAGTTGGGGCAGCGTGGCTCTGATGACTCGTGCGGGCCCCGGCAGTTAATGCAGCGGGTCCGCGTTGAGGTGCAGGCGGTCGTCGCGTGCGACCCCGCGCACTGGAGACACCGTGGGTCGCGAGAGCAGGTTGCAGTGGCGTGCCCGAAGAGCCCGCATCGACCGCACTGCAACGGCCGCGGAAGCTGCGGGCGTACGATGAGGCGCTGCCTAAAGAGGTGAACCTCCTCCGGCACGTCTCTGCCAGCGAAGCGGAGGGTTGCCACATCGCCGCTCCTGGTGACGGCCAGAACGGGCACCCGGGACTCAAGCCCCTCAAGGATGGAAGGCCCATCGATCGCCGGGTCCACGTTGAAGAGCGTGCCCGTGCAAGAGTCGGCGATAAGTGCCTTCGCCTTGACGGGCACGTCGCATATCACCCGGACGGCGAGTAGTGCACACAGGTCCGTGCCGGGCAGCGCGTCGACGGCCACGACGTTCCGTCGCAGGTTCGGCCGCACTGGATGGGTCCCTGCAACTCCGGCCAGGAATGCGGCAATAGCGTCGCGTGATGCCGCAAGGAAGTGGGCCTTCCTTGCGAGTGGTCTGTACAGGACAGTTTCCCGTCCTTCTGTGGCCGGTGCGGTGTCCTGTACTGCAGCAGGGGCGCTTGAGCGTACGCTCGTGGCAACGACGGTGGTGATCATCGTGGCCGAGCGCATGTTGCGGCGCTAGCGACGGCTGTTTTTTTTTCCTGGCCGGCTGCTTCGTGCCGGGGAGGAGAGGGGCAGCGGGTGGAGGCGGGGCGTCGCCTCGCGTGTGCGCCGTGACGGTGGGGGTCGGCGCATGCGCCGTGGCGCCGCTCTCGGGAGCGTCGCTCTCCACCGCGCGCGTGCTCGCCTCAGTCTCGGTGGGTGCGACTACGGGTGCCGGGGTCTCGAGCGGCGCTCGAGTAGGCGCAGCCTCAGCGCTTGTTTTGGCATTAGCGGGGGTGCCGACCCTTTCTTCTTGGGCGCTGGGCGACGGGGAACGGCTGCTCGCCGAGTCCGTGGCCAGGGTCAGCTGGCTGTCCTCGCTGCTGCTCTCGCCGGTTGACGAGTACGAGCAGGAAGGCGGGCAGCTGCTAGAGCGGCGCGAGCTGAGAGTCTCGTCGTCGTTGTGCGGGGCAGCACGGCCGCGTCGACGATGCTGTGTTGCCACTGGGGCAGTGTCCCTGCAGGTTCCCGAACGTAGGAACCTCGGGGATGGGGCAGCCGCCTCGACAGGCTGCTCGTCGTTCGTGGCGGTGGCGCAAAACTGCTGTCTCGCTTCCGCAAGAAGCAGTTTGAGCGCCCGCGAGTGCGCTGGGGTGGGACCGCGTGGCCCCTGCACTGGGTTGTCGGAGACAGACAATCTCAGTGCATTGGAAGAGAGCCCTGGAAGCTGGGACCTCCGACTGCATCTGCACCCTTGGGAGCCCTAAAAAGGGCAACGCTCGAGGGCGCGGTCGTGGGTGCAGAACACGGGTGGCATGGAGGTTCGCTGATGAGTTCGATCGCAGACGTTCGAACGTGTCCGAGGCGCAGAAGGAACTCAAAATTTTAAAAGCAGTGGTACAAACTTTATTTAACTTAGTGGTTTTCGGCGGTGCGTGGGTCCCACAGCCCAGGGCTTCGCTGGTCTCTGCAGTTCACTGTGCTTGACTGAGAAAAGCTCTACGACTCTCTAGATCTTCGCTAGCAATTGAAACCTCCCATTGCCTGTTACTTGGAACTTGCGCTGCAGAGGTGTATTGGAATTTGGAGGCAGTAGTTTACACGTCCAAGTTACGTGGGCAAGAGTTGGTTGCTCCACGCACCAAGGGCATACATCTTCATAGAGTGCAGGATGTGTCTTACTGAGTATTTGGAGGTGTGGATATGTGCTATAACAAACGGGCCTTTCGGTTAACCCCTTCCTTCTCGTTCATTGCATAGCGAGGGTCTCTAATCTGGCAACAATGAGACCTTCAGGTTGCTTAAGTGGGTATATTGACCAGTTGCCTTCACCCAAAAAGATGACGTACTGTTGTGACGGAGACGTCTCAACGCTGCCGCCACTGTTGCGAAGGAGGATTCAACGTGACGGTGATTAAACGAAACATTTGTATGCAGTATGTACAAGGGCGTTACATGAACGCCTCAGAGGCCGGGAGCATAACTGACTCGCACAAAACCGTGCGGCGAGAAACGGGAGCCCGCCTCTGCTCGCTGTCGTCGTCGTCTCCCTCCGGCATCCCTTTGTTCGGGCTTCTATAACCCCAGGAGTCGTTGCAGCCGTCAGCGGTTCGAACTCCTCCAAGCAGGACCCACCGCGGGTTGCTGTGCGAATTCCGACGAATGGACGAGAGGCACCTGCGTCAGGCGATCTCGGTGAAGGGGTTCATCGGCGCCGCTGCGGCGGCGCCACCGGATGTAACCCGAACATGACTCGCCGCCGGCCTGACGTCATCTTCGATGCAGTGGTAGAATCGCTCCAATGCTGCGCACTCTACCAATTTACCTCGATCGTCATAAACTTCTTCGTCCTTAAGCCATTCAATCAGGTCAGCCTTAAGGTGGAATGCGAAGTCGCTATGCGACTCAGTGCCTTTTTTTTGCGAACCGGAACCTTTGCCGGAAAGCCTCGGGTGACAACTTATACTTCCTCAATAGAGCCTCTTTGATATCATCGTAGCTCTCAAACGAATCCTTTGACAGACACGTTATCACGTCAGATGCATCCCCAGGAAGCATAGCTAACAGGTTCGGTTCCCAAAGAGACCTCTCGATGCCGTTTCGTTCACAAACGTGCTCGAACTCGACGAGATACATTGCCATGCCTTCGCCAATCACGAACGGCGGCAGTTGGTCCCGAATTCTGGGACCGCTCGCCTGAACCGTCGTAGAAGCTACGCCAGACGCTGGCGAGGACTGCCAAATTAAGCTCTAACTCCAACCCCTTTGTCGCGAGCCGCTCTTGTTTACTGGCTTCCTGTTTACGTATACGCTCCTGCCTCTCGGCCTCCTCTTTGCGTTTACGCTCCTGCCTCTCGGCCTCCTCTTTACGTATACGCTCCTGCCTCGGCCTCCACTTTACGTATACGCTGTTGCCTCTCGGCCTCCTCTTTACGTATACGCTCCTGCCTCTCGGCCTCCTCTTTGCGTATACGCTCCTGCATCTCGGCCTCCTCTTTACGCATACGCTCCTGCCTCTCGGCCTCCTCTTTACATATACGCTGTTGCCTCTCGGCCTCCTCTTTGCGTATACGCTGTTGCCCCTCGGCCTCCTCTTTGCGTATGCTCTCCTGCCTCTCGGCCTCCTCTTTACGTATACGCTGTTGCCCCTCGGCCTCCTCTTTACGTATACGCTTCTGCTTCTCGGCCTCTTCTTTACGTATACGCTCCTGTTTCTCGGCCTCCTCGAGCTCGTGGTGCTCTTTGATCGCAGCCCAGGCCTCATTGGCCTCCTCAGCCGTTACGTTCTCGTTCTGAAAGATATCAAGAATCGCTTGCTTTCGTTTCGCACGGCCTAAGGTAAGGCCTAGCTGCTCGCAAATTTCGATGAGTTCCTTTACCCGAAAGTTCTCCATTGTTCACAGTGGCCTCTTGCCGTTTGCCCTTGTTAGAATTCCCTTGTCGTTCACCACTATCGAGCTACTAGCGTGACACGCGCAAGCAATTCTTTACACTGTCTGGTTTACTCTCTCGGCACTAGCTTTGGTTTCAAAACTCTCACTAGGTCTGAAACACTCAAAGCTCTCCACAGTGCTTCACCACAGCCCTACTTTAAGCTACGATAACCTGTGCTAGAGAAGTCTGGGGATCTGAGGGGAAAACATCAGGCGCTCACTGCGCCGGGGTAGCTGACGCCAGTTGATCCCGCAGCTGCCAACCAACGTTGTGACGGAGAAGTCTTAACGCTGCCGCCACTGTTGCGAGGGGGGATCCAAGGCGACGGTGATTAAACGAAACATTTGTATGCAGTATGTACAAGGGCGTTACATGAACGGCTCAGAGGCCGGGAGCATAACTGATTCGCACAAAAGCGTGCGGCGAGAAACTGGAGCCCGCCTCTGCTCGCTATCGTCGTCGTCTCCCTCCGGCATCCCGTGGTGCGGACTTCCATAACCCCAGGAGTCGTTGCAGCCGTCAGCGGTTCTAACTCATCCAAGCAGGGCTCACCGCGGGTTGCTGTGCGAATTCCGACGAATGGACGAGAGACGCCTGCGTCAGGCGATCCCGGTGAAGTGGTTCATCGGCGCCGCTTCGGCGGCGCCAGCGTATCGAACATAACTCGCCGTCGGCCGTCGGGCCCGGCCAATTCGCTCGGCGCCCGGCTTTAGCCGCATGCCGGCAAAGCGAACTTTTTATGGGAGCTTTAGCACAACAGTACTCATGACACCTGCGGCAGAAAGGATGTTCCACATCCGCCGCCATGGTTTGTGAGTGGTGGCGTTGGCTAACACTCCAGGGTTAGTTCTACAAGTAAAACATAAGTACCCAAGAAAGTGAATGGGAAAACGGCGCCGCGATAGTTCAATTGGTAGAGCATCGCATGGGTAATGTGAAGACGTGGGATCGTTCCCTTCCTGCAGCAAGTTGTTTTTTTTTAACCAATTTCACTCTCATTGATTTATCATTTGTTTAATTCAAGTAGCAAGTACAAGTAATCTCCCCTATGTTGTCCTCGGTTTCATTAAGAGACTAAGATGGGCTAGTTGGTTGCTGGCTCGACGGAACATGGTTATAACGGCGCGTTTTGAGAACAGGACACAGAAAGAACGCCCACAGGACGTTCAAGTTCGGCGACTGTCCTGTGTGCATTCTTTCTGTGTCCTGTCGTCAACACGCGCCGTTATAACCATGCTCGGTGTCATTGTTCGTTGGCTTCTTATGATGATTAATAAAAATCGGGCCCCTTTGTTAACCCTTCTTCTCATTTTTTTCTTTTCTTTGTGTGTGTGTGTGTGTGTGTGTGTGTGTGTGTGTGTGTGTGTGTGTGTGTGTGTGTGTGTATTGGCCGGAGACGTATCGGCCGGAGACCGGCCATCATCAGGAATGGTTTACAGGTGTAACGACGGCTGTTTTACACACTCCGGGTAGAGCCTTGGTGCAATTAGCCTTAAACGAAAAAGTTGTGCACAGAATTACAAACGAAGAAAAATGGGATTGATGGTACAATACAGTGGCAATAAAAGAAATTGTGATACACACCACCGCACGACTTCCCCATGAGCCAAGGCATCATCGTGAGGCTTCATCATTGATTTTGACGTAAAAAAATATATATATATATATATATATATATATATATATATATATATATATATATATATATATATATATATATATATATATATATATATATTGCTACGGAATAGTATAACCGATGACGAAGAGGCGAGCGGTAAGAAGACGACGACAACGATTGGAGGTTAGCGCGGGCTGTTGCCTCTAGGCCAAGTGCGGCGTATTACGTTGTAAATATACTTGTATATAGCTTTTCATTTGCGTCTTCTTACGTAACATATCTGGTGGAGGTGGACGTTCCCTGTACCTCGTCACGGAGCTTCGCAGCGGACGGTACGTCGAGCCTAGCTTCATGGCTCCCGGCGATGACAATTCGACTCAGCCGCCTCCTACCCCTCCTGCCACTTCGACGACCTACATCTCTCTCCCTGCTCCTCGTGATCCTGGCGTATTCTCGGGCAAAGATGGGGACGACGTCGATGACTGGATCAGCCTGTACGAACACGTCAGCCGCAATAACCGGTGGGACCCTACTATCATGCTCGCCAACGTAGTCTTTTACCTCGGTGGCACACCTCGAGTTTGGTTTCGGACGCACGAAGAGGAGCTCACCAGTTGGGATTCGTTCAAGCAAAAGCTCCGAGACTTGTTCGGCAACCCCTACGGTCACACACTTGCCGCGCAGAAGGCGCTTTCCGGCCGTGTGCAGACGTCAACAGAGCCCTATGTCACGTACATTCAGGACGTCCTGGCTCTGTGCCGCAAAGTTGATGCAGACATGCCTGAGTCAGACAAGGTATCCCACATCCTCAAAGGCATTGCCGATGACGCCTTCAACTTGCTCGTATTCAACAACGTCGCGACGGTGGATGCTGTTATCAAAGAGTGCCGCCGCCTGGAACTCGCTAAAAGCAGACGTATCGATCAGCAGTTTGCCCGTTTGCCCAACACCCCAGTGACTTCTTCCTGTGCCGACGCTCCTCGTCCCAACAACACCGGCGATATTACCAAGATCGTTCGGCGTGAGATTGAGGCCGCCTATCCGGCTGCCTTCGACTCCGGCCCCACCAGTGCCCGACGGTCACTATATCGCGGCTCCTATACAAGACGTCCTCCTTACACACGGGATCACGGTACCTCATACCGTTTTATCTATTACGGCTAATTGCGTCTGCCTGCCAGTGGTCAATTTTGGCTTGACGACACAAGTGCTGCCACGCGGGATGTCTCTGGCCCAGCTTTGCTCATTCGAAGATCACTCAATAGCATCTATTGAGGTGGACAGCAATTCAGCCGATCCTCCTCTACCATCTCAGTCGACAACTTGCACCATCGCCGACTTACAGAAAATGATTGCGCCCGACATGCCGTCCGAGCGCGCTCGTGAGCTCTACCGCGTTCTGTTTTCCTACAACGATATTTTTGACTTTAACGATCGTCCTTTGGCCCAAACTACAACTGTTAAACATCGCATTAATACCGGCGATGCCCCTCCTATTCATCGCCGCCCGTATCGAGTGTCACCGGTTGAGCGTCAAGTTATTCACGCTGAAGTTCGCAAAATGCTTGCCATAACATCATAGAACCGTCATGTAGTCCATGGGCGTCACCGGTTGTACTGGTAAAAAAGAAGGATGGCTCATGGCGCTTTTGCGTGGATTATCGGCACCTTAACAGGGTTACCAAAAAGGACGTGTATCCCCTACCTCGGATCGATGACGCCCTTGACTGCCTCCATGGTGCTCGCTACTTCTCTTCTATTGACCTCCGCTCCGGCTACTGGCAGATTGCTGTGGACGATCTCGACCGCGAGAAGACTGCTTTTGTAACTCCGAACGGTCTTTATCAATTCAAAGTGATGCCGTTTGGTCTATGTAACGCTCCTGCCACTTTTGAACGCATGATGGACTCCCTTCTTCACGGTTTCAAATGGTCCACATGCCTGTGCTACTTGGACGACGTCATAGTATTCTCCCCAACGTTCGCTACGCACCTCGAGCGCCTCTCGGCAGTCCTGGACGTTTTTCGTCGCGCCGGTCTGCAACTGAACGCATCGAAGTGCCAATTCGGCCGTCGCCAGATTACCGTCCTTGGGCATCTCGTTGACGCGAACGGAGTGCAACCGGACCCAGGCAAGATCCATGCTGTTACGCACTTTCCTGTTCCGAAGTGTGTCAAGGATGTGCGCAGCTTCATCGGCCTTTGTTGCTACTTCCGCCGTTTCGTGAAAGATTTCGCGGCCATAGCACGACCACTAACCGAGCTTTTGAAAAAAGACGCCCCTTTCCAGTGGGGCGATAACGAGGCCTCTGCATTCTCGCATCTAATCGACGTTCTCACAACGCCTCCCGTTCTGGCCCATTTCGATCCTTCTGCGCCTACCGAAGTTCGTACTGATGCCAGCGGTCACGGAATTGGCGCAGTCCTGGCACAACGCCAGCGCGGCAACGACCGTGTTATCGCTTACGCCAGCAGGCTCCTCTCACCCGCGGAGCGCAACTATTCCATCACTGAGCGTGAGTGTCTGGCCCTAGTTTGGGCGGTTGCGAAGTTCCGCCCATACTTATATGGCCGCCCCTTTTCCGTTATCACAGACCATCACGCGCTTTGTTGGTTATGCTCATTGAAAGACCCTTCAGGAAGACTTGGTCGCTGGGCATTACGCCTCCAAGAATATTCGTTCTCTGTCACCTACAAATCTGGCCGACTACACAAGGACGCTGACTGCCTGTCTCGCTACCCGGTAGACGAGCCTGACGACGCCGACAGTAGTAGCGCCGACGGCATTTTCTCTGTGTCTGCCTTCGCTAACATCGCCGATGAGCAGTACCGAGACCTATCGCTGCGAGTACTCATCGAGCGTCTGCACTCTACACCTACCGACGCATCCGTTCGCCGATATGTCCTCCAGGGTGGCATTCTGTACCGAAGGAACTTCCTCCCTGACGGATCTGATCTTCTTCTTGTCGTGCCAAAACATCTACGACAGACTGTGCTCTTTGAGATGCATGACGCACCTACTGCAGGACATCTTGGCGTAACCCGCACGTACGACCGCGTCCGCCGCCGCTTCTATTGGCCTGGTCTCGCTCGCTCCGTCCGACACTATGTTGCTGCCTGTGATACCTGCCAGCGTCGGAAAACACCTCAGGTGCTACCTGCCGGTCATCTCCAGCCGATCACTGTCCCTGTGGAACCGTTCTTTCGTGTTGGATTAGACCTCCTCGGTCCCTTTCCCACGTCATCCTCTGGGAACAAATGGGTAGCCGTCGCAACTGATTACGCCACCCGATACGCTATCACGCGGGCTCTCCCTACCAGTTGCGCCACTGACGTCGCGGACTTTCTCTTGCGTGACATTATCTTACTTCATGGCGCCCCGCGACAGCTGCTCACTGACCGTGGTCGTAACTTCCTCTCGAAAGTTATCGCCGACATTGTACGTTCCTGCTCCACTGAACACAAGCTGACTACCTCATACCATCCTCAAACCAATGGCCTGACAGAGCGGTTAAACCGTACTCTTACCGATATGCTGTCAAAGTACGTTTCCAAGGACCACCGCGACTGGGACATTGCCCTTCCTTACGTCACATTCGCTTATAATTCTTCCCGGCACGACACCGCCGGATTTTCTCCCTTTTATCTGCTCTACGGTCGCGAACCGACCTTGCCCCTTGACACGGCACTTCCTCCTGCTTCGATCTCAACAAGCGAGTATGAGCGCGACGCCATCGCTCTCGCCGACCATGCACGCCAGCTTGCCCGTGCTCGACTGACGGACTCGCAAACCACTCAACAGCGTCAGTACAACGCCCGCCACCGTGACGTACAGTTTTCGCCTGGTGCGCTCGTGCTCTTGTGGTCGCCCTCTCGTCACGTCGGACTTTCACAAAAGCTCCTTTCGCGATACACAGGGCCCTACCGCGTGCTGCGCCAGGTGACGCCTGTGACGTACGAAATTGCCCCTGTGAGCTCAACCTCGTCATCTACTGTGGCACCTAGTGATGTCGTGCACGTCAGTAGGCTCAAGGCCTACTACACTGTTTCCAAGTCCGGCCTTTAGTCGCTACGGGACGGCGCTTTTGCCGCCGGGGTAGTGCTACGGAATAGTATAACCGACGACGAAGAGGCGAGCAGTAAGAAGACGACGACAACGATTGGAGGCTAACGCGGGCTGTTGCCTCTAGGCCAAGTGCGGCGTATTACGTTGTAAATATACTTGTATATAGCTTTTCATTTGCGTCTTCTTACGTAAAAATATATATATATATATATATATATATATATATATATATATATATATATATATATATATATATATATATATATATATATATATATATATATATATAAGTAGCAAGCAGGAACAAAAGCCACAAATATAGATCTGCGGATTAATTGAACGGTTACTTTTGCTTACGCACTGTGGCTACATTCAGCTTCATTTCACTACTTCAGTGATGGCACCACCGTGTTCCGTCAGCAATGGCAAAGGAATGAGTTGGCCTGACTCGTAATGACCGCTGCCAACAACTAATCCGTTCACTTGATTTGAGCCATTGGTTGAAACATTTCTGAATAAGCACATGACTGACCGGGCATTACATCGATAATTACTATGTAATTAGGAGGACATAGCAGAAAGTGCTCAAAGCACCGTGTAAAAGTTTAGACTCTTCAGGAGAGTCTGGGATACCTCAGAATGAAATTAATCTTTCAAGTGTTTATTAACAGTCCATGCCGATCAGTGCCGTAAGAGGTTATTCTCTGCTAGTAAGATTATATTATTTTTATCTTTATGAAGCTGTGCTTAAGTACATGGCCCATTGCTTTTTGGCTCTCAACCAAGCCACTGAAAGAGAGTCACAGTGTACTCGTTTGTTTGAATTTGCAGAAGTTGGAGGAACAGTTCAAGAATTTCACCAATCAGAACCGAGAAAAATAGGCCATCCGTGCCTTTGTCCGCGCCACACTGCCCTACCGCCCTGCCCCACCCACCAGCACGCACAACTCACCTGCATCACGACAGAACTCGACCAGAGGCTCCTTTCAGACGCGCGGACAAATGTCTGATACTCACGACTCAGTGGAGCCGAGACTATAGAATGCTCAAGCAAGCGTATTCTGGTAAAATATAAACTGATTTACCGGATACCTCTGAAATGTACAAAATAAGACTATAATAAACACCTTTGTATTGTGTGCTGCTCCTGTGATGCTGACAGGTTAGCTGCACACATCACTGATCAACAAAAAGCGCCTCTCGTTTTGGGAGTCCTTCGCTGCAAGTCATATATCCTTTTCTCTGTATTATTTCTTTATAATAGCTTTCTAGCTATTATGTGTATGAAATCCGCGGTATTCTGAAAATAAAGCAGTTGACAGATAGTCAGCGCCTACTTGGAAACGTTTTTGTTAATGCGTCCTTGTTTTTTGGAAGCGCTTGTGCAAATAGAATCAGAATAAGAGATGTTACAAGCGGAGTTGTTTTTCTTTTCGGTGCGTATTATTTTCCTAAATATTAGAACTCAAGGAACCCGCCGTGGTTGCTCAGTGGCTATATTGTTAGGCTGCTGAGCACGAGGTCGCGGAATTGAATCCGGCTACGGCGACCGCATTTCGATGGGGGCGAAATGCGAAAACACTCGTGTACTTAGATTTAGGTGCACGTTAAAGAACCCCAGGTGGTCGAAATTTCCGGAGTCCTCCACTACGGCGTGCCTCATAATCAGAAAGTGGTTTTGGCACGTAAAACCCCATAATTAACAAAAAATTTAGAACTCAAGGCGAAAGTTCTTACAGAGGGCTAAGGCAAGCGCGTATGCCGTTTCGATGCTGTCGCATTGTCGTGATGGCGAAGAATGATATCTCTAGTACTTGTTATTAGATTTTTCGGGCACAAAATAAACATGATAAGCAATGTACGTCTGTCTATGTGCGCCCACCTAAAAAGATCACCCCTATGCTGCACTGCACACAAAACAGAGGCGTAGAAGCGTACGCGTCAAAAGGGAACCAACAAAGCAAGTAATACTCTAAAAACAGAGTTCCGGGAACTCTCTTCGAGGAAGTATTTGCTTGTCCCATAATTCCCTCCGTTTTCGAGTAAATCGACCCCCTTTGAGAGAGAGTACAATAACTCCTCGCAGCACTTTATTACTCCACCACAAGAGAGTGCTAGTACTCTTCCGCAGAGTGCTAATACTCTCCACACAAGGCTAATAGTACTCCAAACCGAGTGTTTCTACTTCCCCAGAGTGCTTGAACTCCTAACAGAGAGATTGTACTACTTCAGAACAGAGTGCTAGTACTCTTCCCAATAATGTAAAAGCACTCACGATGTAGAGCCATGGTCATCTTAGAAGAGATTCGTAATACTTACATGTGTGGAATATTTGATTCCTTCATCAGCAGCTCCTGCACTTAAGCTTGGTGAATCGGAAGTAATCTTTAGTCGCCGAGTTACTCAAATGAAACATTTTTTTTCTCTTAAAAGGTCAAAATCTTTATTGATCAGTCACAAGACAAACTAAATAATAATTTGAGAAATATACTGACACACATAAAACATTACAATGACGCCCACGAACTTTACAACGCATCTTGTAATAAAACAAGTGTATTCTCTAAAGTTTCATCAGTATAGCAGTGTAGAAAAATCCTTTATTTTTCAAATGGCTCCATCTTTTCAAAATAAAGTATACAATGGAAAGTTAAACATAGGACAAACGTTCGCAAACTCGCAAAGTATTGACACCACGATCGAAGAGAAATATGCGCCACATTACTGGCCAGCAAACACATTTCTAGCGCAACACGCATGCAGTTATTTGGCAGAGGTTACCAGATGAGCTGCTAAGCATGGTGCTGGTAACGTAGATAAATTGTGCAAGAAACTATATTTTGTGCCATATTCTAAGACAGCAGCTCATTTTATAACTTCCTGTGCAATGTATGGATGTTCCTGACTGAGACTACAGTGCATTTATAAATGTGTCGTATATTCTCATGAGAGGCCGCCGGTCTAGCTTTGGTGATAAATATTTCACGTAGTTATTTATCTATGGGCTGCACCCTATTGTTTCTAAGCATGTCTTGTCGTCATTCTGCAGCAATATCCCGCCCGGTCTCAAAGCGGTACAGAGGCGCATCGTATTTCCTATTCGGTTGGCGTCCTCACGAAAGTAGTTTCCTGTTGCTGTTGGGATTGATCCGTTACACTTTCTGACAAATAAATAAAATTAAATTTGCAATACTGTATACAGTGAAAGCTCGTTAATTCGAACTTCAATAATTCGAATTTATGGATAATCCGAACTGTACGATTTGGTCCGGCCAAGCTCCACAGAAGTCTATGTATAAAAAAGTCCGTTAATTCGAACGCGAGAAGGTTCCCTCACAGATAATTCGAACTACGCTCGCCTGGCACACGGCCAGAGAAAAGCGCTTACTGCCTACACACAAGGCTGTATTGCCTCCGAAACGGAGAGAATGGCGAAAGAAGGCAAAATCGGAAAAAAATCTAACCGACGCGGGGTCAGCCAGAAGGCAGCGGCGGCTGCCGCCTCTCCGTTCTACGTAACCTCCGAGACTTCTTGCCCGTTTCGAATCTCGGCGGCTTTGCAAATCTTGTACAGCTGCTAATGTTGTGTGGAGATGGCACGGCAAGCGCCAAAACACAGCTAATCAAGTACGTCGCAGCTGCGCTTGCAATCAAGAACCAACGAATCGGGGCCTTCGCCACCTTCACATGTTCAGCGTCTTTGTCTCGGCAGTCTTCATCGGTAGTGCACCTCTGTTTTCAGCTTAGGAGGTATCGGCCGTCGCGATTCATTGTGATGGTGTTAAGCCTCGGCTAACGTTCGTTTCGGTAGACATCGGTGGTGTGGCACAGTCGGACCCAGAGCTTCGACTTGAAGATGGCGTGTGCCCGCGGCACACGACATCACTTTCTGACACGCGAATTTTCTGACATGCCCTATTGCTTCCAAATCGCAGTGTACTGCTGCTCTGCTTCACTTTCGTTAGTTCGAACTTTCGTTAATTCGAACTGAAGCGGCATCCCCTTGCGGTTCGAATTAACGAGCTTTTACTGTAGTGTGTAGCAAATGAGTATAAAACGGCAAGGAGCATAGACATTAAAATCTTGCGTATCAAATTTCTTCTCATATATGGTAGCACTTCATTCCCTTTACGGTAGGAATACTATACTTGTTGGGAGCAGGTTGCATAAATACATGATCAATTATTGCGACTAGTTAAAAATGCAATCTAACTAAAGTATAGCATGGCTTCAGCTGCAAACCAAAAATCATATGTGATGAATACGATGCATCTAACGCAACATAAGCATGAGTACAAGCAAGGCAGTGCATGAAAAAGAAAAACAAAGAAGCAAATCATAAATTGGTAAAAGCACCATCCTGTTTTACACATCTCTTCCATGCACGTTGATTTTGCATGCGGCTATGCGTAGTTTTACAATGAACGAACTAACTGAAACCAAAGCTTTTTTTTCCTACTGAAGTGGTTAAGGTACGCTAAAGTAAAATTATCGCACTTCACAGAATCTTATCTTCATCTCAAAACAAGTACACATGTGTCTGGGAAGGCTAATACAGTGCCTCACTGTGCACTCTATCTTAAGCGCAGAAATTTACTTCGTGCAAAAATGCTTTATTTTATTTTGTTTTATAAAAATTATGTCTGCAGAAGCCATCAAACTAAGAGGCTTTTGCTCTATTAACACTGTATGGTAACATCTGCCAATTGATGAACAAGTGTTCCATGCAGATGCTATGTTCTTTGCATTGAACACACCCCGGCCTGCCTCCACTAGCATACTTGGTTGGCAAGTAGATTGTGCCACCTTAGTCAAAGTCTCAAATATCTGCCGGAAGCACTTGACTATTTTACAGGAGAACCCACAATTTGACATATGCAAATTAATTTTTAAATTGCAAGCGATTATGTGGCTTCTAATAAAGACGTAAGGTGTGCGCCACGGTGTACACAGTTAAAAGCCTTGCTCCTAAATGACGAAAGTGTTATGGAATAAGACAGTTCGTCTAACCAATCAAGTGAAGAATTTGATGAAGGTGATTGTGAAGATGTTGAGCAGTAACGTGTGTGATAGTCAGCTGCAATATGTACAAGGGAAATATTTGTGAGTGTGTTTATCATATGGGAAAATAAACGTACAAACTCGTATTGCCATTGGTGTACCTTACTTTAATCTCATTCATATAAATTTTAGTAAACGAAACACCTAACGCTCGTTACTTCAACGTCTTCCAGACGGTGGCGGCATTTTTTTAGTCGCGACGATAGATTGCATTTTTTACAAGCACTGCTCCAGGATAGCACATGTAACCGGCAGAATGAGGCCTCAGGAAAGCACCAGTGGTTATAATAAAGCAGGCGGCACAGGATCCCCAAGGAACCCAAGGGGTAGCGGGGGATCAGAGCTGGAAGCAGGGCGGCCCGTGGATTGGGGCCGCGGAGGCCGAAGCATGTCAGGGGTTGGTCGCATAAAAAATTGACTTGCCGCTGTCGCGGACAGCAGATCTTATACCTCCCTGGCAAGTGCAGGCCTCGGCCAGCCCCATCCCACGGACCAGTCCAGGTTATAGCTTTGGTGTCCTTTGGTGTACCGTGTGCTCTGTTTCGTCAGGGCTTTCAATGGCAGAGGCTGCTGGGACCTACCGGAGGATCTGCCGCAAGTCGGACACTGCATCTGGGTCCGGCGGGGCGTCGCCGGCTCATCCTCTTGGATTCCAGGCCGCAACCAGGGCGTCAAGAGCCGCCTTGTACCTAGGGTTGGTGATCCATCCCTTGTATCCCGAGATGGCGCTTCCCTCCCGACCTCCAAGCTTTATCACCATCTCCTTGGCCACGTAGCCCAAGTTAAGGTAGCCGGTGGCGGCTGCGACCCCGATGTTAGGCTTGAACCCGAAGTACTTGTCATTGCCGATCAGCTCCACCGCCTTGATGTAGTTGTGAAAATCCACTGGCAAGAGACCGGCAACTTTTGCCCAGTCGAACCCGGGGTACCCCAGGAGCATCTTCCGGATGGTGATGAACTGGGTCAGTCCGGTCCACGCCGCTTGTTTAAGGGTCTCGCGCATGCAGAGTGAGTTGCTCTCCATCTTAGACTCCCATGCCTCAATCTCAAGCATGGGTCGGAGAGATTTGTACGGGATTTTGCAGCAAACCTTTTGCCACAGCTGTTTCACCAGCTGAGGTCCAAATTCAATCCTTCGGCCGGTCTCGGCGTTGATCTGTGTGAGGACAGCAGCGAGCTTTTCGACAGTGATGTCACCCTTCTTAGCTGTAGCTAAAATGGTGGCTGCGATCAGCAGCATTGGGCCCGTGACGGCAACCAAGGGCGTGGCGGCTGACACCAGAGCGCAAAGGACCAACTTTACGTCTCCTTCCGGGATACCAGTCGTAGGTGCAGCAACGTTGCGAAGCTCAGCCTTTGTCTGCGGAAGCCATGCAATGGCTGATAGAGGGCCTGCGGGGGTACCGGCAGCTTCGGGACGCATCCACTCAGCCCCCATCTCGTCGGTAATGTGGACCAGCTCCCTTTTGGCCACCTCTCGGCGCAGAAACATAAGGAGAGTGATACACACTCGCTCGTTGGCATCCTTGAGAGTTAGCTTCTCGAGTCCCGGAGCAAGGGCGTTGGCAACGGCAAGGCAGATTGTGATGTCCTCCACATCGTCTACCTGACGATAGTGGGCATCACCGCGGGCTAGCAGAAAATGCTCGCGTATACCCTGCGTACCTCCGCTAATGTAAGTTGAGTCGCTGTAGAGCGCATCGAGGATCGTCACAGGCTTGAAACGCTCTCTCATCGCGAGAGCGGTGTCCCAGCGTGCCCATCCGGCGAAAGTATTTTGGTGGGGGGCAGCCATGGCAGAAAGGGTACGATGGAAGACACTAGAATTCTCGTCGCCAGTTTGTAGTGACTTCGACGGGGCGGCCGGAAGGAGGACCTACGGCATGAATCCTAAACGGCCGGGGCGCGCAGCGCCTCGTAGAGAACCGGACTGCTTGAGTCGGGGACCAGACAACGTGTCACCTTATTCCAGCATAGACGTCCGCACGCCAAGTTTCATCCCAGACGCCAGCGCTCGTTTCTCCCCTGGCGGAACGATTTCATCTCCAACCGCCGCCGCTTCCCTTCTCGGTCGCGCCCGCGTTCAGTTCTCGCTGCGCGCGAAACGTCTCGTGTTTAACGGCACCTCTTCGGATGACCGGAAATTATGATTGTGTTGCTAAATGTCACGACAGCAATGTAAAAATGAAAGGGTTGATGGCACCAGTGAAATTCTGCCGATTCACAAGAAAATGGTACGAAAAAAGCAGACGACATAGATGGATTACTGCGGTGCGCCGAAGTAAACAACTGGCAAACGAAGCGAACTCGTTCATTGATCACTCGTGAGCGTATGACGGTTTTTATATGTAACCCACATAAATTTCATGATTACAGGGTATATAATTCTCTCATTCATATAAAAACTTTCAGTTGTTCGACCAGCGCTTGTCCCGTCTTTCTCGTGTTTCGTTTGTGTGCGCGCTGTCCAATAATAGAAACCACTTCTGTTGTGGGCACTTGCAGTGGTCGAAGTCCACGCGTGCCGAGAAATTGAATATGTGCGCGATGCATTGAACATAACCGCAGTTCATTCCTGCATCGCCACTGCACCGATCGATCGAGTTACTGGACGATACACGTCGCGCCGGCATTGCTGAAGCAGAAATGATTACTAATACTTTCAACTTCCGTCGCTTGAGTACTGTTTAAAAATCACCAAGCTATTTACGTTGCTGCCTCTTTTCTATATTGTAGGGGACGTGCTAAAGTTGCGTGCGCATGTCGTACTTGTGCTATGCGGTGATATATTTTGTTTATTTCTGCACAGTGTCGATGCAAGTCCGTTGTCGCCATCAGAGACAACGCGGATTTGTAGCAAACGTATTGTGAGAAACTGCAAAAATCACTTTAGCTCGTATGTGCCGCATCGTATGTGCCGACGATTTTTCCGGCGGCACATACGATGTCACTTGCATGGTTGCACTTGCATGGCTAAGCAGACGCTGCCCTTTCGCCGCATTGCAACCATGCGTACCATCTCAAGCGTACCGATCTTCTTAAAGGGAAGCTGAAAGGTTTTCCAGAAAAAATGAGTGAACATCTGTACATAATGGTTTTCAACCCTCCGAATTCCAATATCGTATCGAAATTGAGCGAAAGAAAGCGCAAATATATTCTATTTCGACGAAAAGTGCAGCAGCGGACACGCCCAGCTCGTGCGTCTCGTTTCCGCCTGTGATTGGTCGGTGCGTCTCGTGACGTCAACTCTAGTAAACGACCGCTGCCGCTACACATGAAGCGCGGTGCCAGGTAGTTTGGTGCTGTTTTTCTGAGACGGTAATGGAAAATTTAGAGAGACTGCGTTTTTCTGAGGAGTTCGGCGTTATTCCCTACATGTACGAGCCGATTGCGAAGAGCCGGCCTCTCGAAGAAGCAAAGGATGCTGGTGCGAGCAGTGCTTTCGGCGCGAACGAAAGCAAAGTCTTGGGATCTCCTCGTGTTGGAAATGCTCTTTGGTGAGTATGTTTTTTGCAAAGCGATCTAGTGATCTCGCCGATCTTCCGCCGATCTAGTGAGCTCGTTTCCGGTCAAACAACTGTACTGTTGTGTTCCTGCATGCCTCCTCGTGGAACTTAAGCGGGGATGCGATCGTCGGCATTTGTGCGCTGCCCAAAGCTGTCGGCAATCTACAAAGACGGTTTAAACGCGTGAAAAGCTTCCCGGTTCATGCAGTATACGTGTAGTGACCTTCATCTGTTGACTACCACTCACGTTGACTACCACTCACGTTGATTACCACTCATGTTGACTACCACGCACGTTGACTCTACATACACGCAGACGCACCAACAAAGGAATGCAGGGTCGATCGAAGCAGATTACGATGGCACGCACGCAGAAACAAGCGCGGTCAGGCACGGTTGCGGACGCTGCGAAGGAACGAAACAGAGTTGACGTCACAACACCGCGGTTTCCGGTCTCCGCTCCGCTCGCTCACTCAACGGGTGGCGGAGCTACAGCGCAATTTCAACCGACGATTACGTCGCTCCTAGTTGAAAAAAAAACCCAAATTTTACCTACATGGTTTATAAGGTTCCCGCATCCGTATATGAGCGTCTTATTCAATTCGACAGACTCTTCAGCTTCCCTTTAAAGGCAAATAGAAGCGTGTACAGTCTGTTTCACTCTTAGGGGAAAACTCGGAACGCATTGCGTCGCGATGCGGCAAGCACTGGAGTCATGGCGGCGGCGGCAGCTCGAGCAGGCGCAGACGCTCGAGGCGCGGAGTCGTGATCTGCGTCGTGGCAGTGGCAGGGGCAGTGCACTGATTTCGTCGTTACTGCGGTAACTGAGCTGATATTCTTTGCTAAACGTTGTGCGACGCCAAACTCTGAGCCTTCTTTGGCGATAATGGAGTTCCACAAACTTCTTTTGACAACATGCTTCGTTTGTTCCTTCGAAAGGCCGAGTACTGAGCGTGTGCGCGTATATTTCTTCGCTGCGTGTGCTACCGTAATACGCAGCGACAAGACGCACCAAGATGCGCGCGCAACGTGTTCAGTCTTTATTTGACTCGAAAAAGAAAACAGAGCACTCAACAATGATAACTATAAGGGTCGAACATGATGAAACAAACGGACACGAATAAAGGAATGCTTTAGGTTTGAACAATGAGCTGGAAGTGATTTTTCTCGACAATCATCCACTGCACCAAACAGACCCTGCCCGCCGACACGTCACGCTCCGAACTTTAGTTAGTATCTCGTCATGTCCCCAGCGGCAGCGATGACAGTGCTCATCCTGGAAGGCAGTGAAGTGTAGAGTGACTTGATCAGGGATGTGTTCATTCGCATCACGTCTCAGTCGCTGACGATGGTGGGTCGAAGCCTATCCTCGGGTGACTGATAGAGGGGATGGTGCGCCAGCGATACTTTCAACGAGCCCCAGATATTTTAAATGATGTTGGCGCCCGGGGATTGAGGCGGCCACTCCAAGAGAGTGACGGCGCGCTCTTCCAGCAGTTCTTTCACAACACGAGCCGTGTGGATCGGCGGCCTATCGTGTCAGAATACATAGTCGCCTTCCAGAAATGTATGGAATCAGTACTTCGTCTATGACTTCCCGGCACCTTTCAGTGATGATCTTACCTTCGAGACGTATCAGTGGGCGTCGCACAACGCTTAGTAAAGAACACCGGATCATTTCACGCAGCAACGATGAGATCGGCGCACTGCAAGTGAGGGGTCGACCACAGCCACCCGAAGTGAGCGGACGTGCCGTCGGCGCTCTCCGGACCCCGAAATCTGCCCGAAGAGAGCGTACGTGCCGTCGGCGCGCACTCCGAACCTATCCGACGTGTACCTTGCCCGTCGCCCCCTGCCCGGGCCTCCCGAGGCGCGAGCTTTGCCCGTCGCCCCCCGCCCGGGCCTCCCGAGGTGCCGGACTCCGGCTCCCCAGCTCCGGAGAGACGCTCAGCCGTCGAGCTAAGCCTCACTCGGACTCCGCCACTCCGCCTGCGACGCCAGCCGTTAACATGGAAGTAACGGTTGAAGGACACACGGTAACCGCACAAGAGCTCCAGTCAGACGATTGGACACCAGTTATATATAAAGCCTATGCCTCCCGACCGGCCAATTCGCCGAAACCACCTCAACGCTCAGACAACGCTACCTCCGAGGCAGCAAACCCGAACGCCAGGAACGCGGCGCCCGACGCAGCAGCCGCAACTAGCAGCGGCAAGACGCCGGCCCGCCTACCACCTGCAACCAAGGAGGCTCGACTCACAGTGCAACGCAGCAAGCAACTGCCGCCACTCCCACCCAACGCTATTAGAGTGGTCGTTCGCCCGCGAGGTGAAGTGCGACTCCTTGACATCCCAACACCTCGACTCAGTAAGGCAGTGCAGACCCAGCTCCAAACCACTCTACCGGACGACTTCTGCCTTCGCATCCACCCCACCAACAATACTTTCACCATGGCAACAACACATTTCCGAACTGCCGAGACTCTGAAGACGCTGACCTCCCTCACCATTGGAGACCGAACCTACCCGTGCGCAGCTTACGTGGCACCCCCACCGGGGGCTACCAGAGGAGTCATCACAAACGCCTATGACGACGAGACCCCAATGCAACTCTACCAAGACCTGGTCAGAAGAAATCCAGAGCACACCATACTAGCAGCCCGACGCATGGGAAAGACGCACTCCATCCTAATCACCTTCGACGCAAGCGCAGTCCCGAACTCCATCAAATACATGGGAGCCATCCACCGCTGCACCCAATACCGCGGCAGTCCGGAAGCCTGCACAAATTGCAGACAACCGGGTCACCGTCATGACGTATGCCCAAGCCCCAAGACCAATCTCTGCCCCCGCTGTGGGATACAACATCCGCAACAAGAACCTCCTTGCACGCCTAATTGCATTCTGTGCGAGGGCCCTCACCTTACCGGCACGGGATACTGCAAGGGACGAAACCTTCACCAGACACGGAAACAGCCGAGCCACCCACAAACGCGGCATCAAGAATTGATCACATCCGGGGACAATTTTCCCCAGTTGTCGCCCAATCAACACAAGCAAGCCTGGACAGCGCCGTTGAAGCAAGCCTGGGACACTCCCCTCTCTTCTCACAAGCACATGCCATCCATGACGGCGACTCCCAATCTGCAACACACCCTTGCAAAATCCCAGGAGGAGGCAGCGGCGGCCAAAGCAGAAGCTACAGCAGCCCGGAAAGAAGCCGCCGCCCTTCATCAACATATCGCCAAACTGGAAACCCAGATAAGTGCTCTTGCCTCTGGATCTCCCATTCCACCTGCCCCCGCTCCTGCCGCATACCAGCCTCCCACCCCCAACCCACCCACCGCCCATACCTTACCCAGTCACTCCAACCCTACTTCCTCTCCTGATTTGCTAGCAATGGAAGCTGACACGGAACCCTCCGCAAACTCAACTGCATGCACAGCACCCACTCCCCCCACCGCTACCTCACGAGACGACATTCCAACCCTGCTTGAGTCCTTCGCTGCTCGCTTTGAGGCAAAATTGCAGGCCGCTATTACTCACATCAACCAGGAATGTGCAACGCTCAAAAACGCGGTAATCCACTTAACGCAAGATAATACTTCTTTTAACCAACGATTAGACGTACTAACCCAAGGCTTCTCTAACCGATGTAGCGATCTTGAGTCCCAGCTCAATTCTTACTCAACCGCCCTCCCGAAGCGGGACCCCACCCCAAATAGACGCAAGAAGGCTAAAGCAACGGAGGGAAACGACAACCCTATGCCTGTCATAGCTCACGACCAGTGGCGTAGCCAGAAATTTTGTTCGGGGGGGGCTACGCCACTGGCCCAATATATATATATATATATATATATATATATATATATATATATATATATATATATATATATATATATATATATATATATATATATATTGCTGCACGTTGAGCTCCGCCTCCTCCTTAAGAGGAAGCTTTAGCTCGGGCGCTCCTATCCAAACCCATATAAAAGAAGAATTCGTTTTTCTCGGCAACCACTGCACCAAATTTGATGAGGTTTGTTGCATTTGAAAGAAAAACGTACAATCTAGTGACTACTGGTTCGAAGTTCTTATTTAGGTGGTCAATTATTTATTAAAAATTGGCCATAATTGAAAATTTTCAGAAAATGGAACTATCGAGTTTAAAACTCAGTGACTCAACAATGAAAAATTATATCACAATTCTGTGAATTGCATCTAATAGTACATCTACAGTGGACAAAATAGATATGTTACACATGAATCTCAAAAAAATTTAGTATTGTGGAAATACGTCTTTTGCAGAACCCTTGTACACAGCGTAACCAATTCACGTAAGATACAAATTAACACAGAAAACTTGTCCGCCTTGACTGTTATAATAAATGCCGTTTACAGAACCAAAATATCTGTTCTTCATGTATAGCTAATAATTTTTAAACGTCGTGCTTCTATTTTTTCAAACTTTCGAATTTTTCAAAATGTTTTAAACAAAATTCAGGCCCTAAATCGAAGTTCTGTTTCCTATAGACACTAGGATATAGCTTTCTCTTTCAAATGCAACCAATTTCAATAAAAGCGATTAGCAGGATTATCTCAGAAAAGCGTTTCTGCGTTTTACAAGTATTTGAATAGGCCGCGTCGGATTGGGCCCGAGCTAAAGCTTCCTCTTAAACAATTTATCGAGGGATCAGATACATGAATAATAACTGCATTGTCATTGCTAAAGATGCTGCAAACGAATTCTTGAAAGCTACGCACTGTAAATACAAGTAACATATGTATTTTTTCATAAAATATTATGCTCGTATGTGCCAAAAATTTGCCCAACATAACTGACATCAATGCTTCCATGTTTTTTGTCTATTTATTGAGTAAATAAAATATCACACGAACTTTACAACTGTATCAGTTCGAAACCAGGAAAGCAACGCATGCCGCTCATATGAAAAATTAAAAGGCAATGAACTGAACAAGTTGAGGACAAATATGTTAATGAAACTTTGTCATTCAAGAACCGTGCTTCCATTTTTGTATATATGCAACGGCCAGTGAAAAATCTCAATGACGCTGTCGTTTGTTCCAATGTATTACGCAGGAGTAGCTATCCCTTGTCGTGTATCGTGAGTAATTGCACCGAAGTTATAGTCGCGACAGAGAGCACGTATAAAAAGCAGGAGTTCTGCAAGATATATGAGGGCAAGTCAAATGAATGAGCCAACAACGGGGTACCTTATTTAAAAGTAGTCTTCGTGAAAATTTAGACATTTGTCCTATTGACTAACGAGTCGCGTGGTTCCCATCTTATAAAACTCCTTGGGTTGCTGCTTCAACAAGTCTGTATCTGGTTCCGTTGAGCTGTTTCTTTCGGTTGCCCCAAAATGTAGAAGTCGCAAGGTGACAGGTCTGAACTGTATGGCGGATGTTGCAGCGTTTCCGACTTGAACTTTGCCAGTTTTCTATTAACCACATAAGCGACGTGGGGACAGGCATAGTCGTGGAACAAGATGACCCCATTCATCAATTTTCCACGTTGTTCGTTCTTGATTGGGACACGCTGCCGTTCTGGCGTTTCACAATATCGGAAACAATTGATAGCCTCTCAAGATTTAGCGAATTCTATCAGTAATGGACCCTGTCGATCGAAAAAAAAAGTCACCTTTCCAGCGGAAATGATGGCCTTTACGTTCTTTGGGCGTGGTAAATTCGAATGTTTCCACTGTAAGCTTTGCCGTCGTGTTTCAGGCTCGTAGTAGTGGCACCAAGGTTCGTCCCCGATCACAGTTGCAAACAAGAAGTCGTCATCCTCATCGTGATACCCGATCAGATGAGTCAAGGCAGCGCGAAACTTCTCCGTCTTCTCGCGATGGATCCAAATCTTGGGGATCCATTGTGCACCAAAGAGCCAATAACCAAGAAGCTCATGAATTATGGCGTGAACCGAACCGCGACTGATGTTCAGACGGTCTGTCAGTTCATCGATGCTTATCACGAGCACCTCATGAGCACCGATGCTTATCAGCACCTCATGAACCTTTGGAATTGGGGGGAGGATGATTGCACGATGGTTTTGGCCCGGTCTTAGAATGTCTTTGCAACGTCCTTTGAACCGTTTGCTCCAACGCTTCACAGTGGTCAGTGAAATGCAGTGTTCAACGTACACGGCAGCCATATGGTGATTAATTTCTGTTTTGGAAACACCTTCAGCTGTCAAAAACTTCGCGACACCGAGCTGTTCAACTTTTGAAGTGTCCATAATGTGACGCAACCACATTCAACCCAGTGTATGAGAGCATTAAAGAACATTTTTCACACCTGCGTGTCACTTTTGTAAATGAGACATGCCGTTCTCCTACGCGCATGCATCGCAGGTAATGAGCCGGACCATTATTGCGTGGTTAGGGTAGGCTCACTTTCATTTGACTCGCCCTCATACATTAGAAATGCGAAAATACGGCTTGATAAAGGACAAAAAAGTGTCACTGGAAACAAAGTTCACTGCATGTATACACGAAACCTCGCAACAAGATATTTAAGTATACATTTAAGTCTCCAATGAGTCTATGTATGTAAGAAGAAGTAACTGTATATAATGCGTCAAACAAGGCAAATAAACATGTTGCACAATCATAGATTCACAGAATCCTAGATTCCGCTCCCATTCAATGCACTCCCCCCGATGCATTGCGCGCGACGGAAGGCGACGCGCTTGCTCCCCGCTTTTCTCCTTTGCGCACACAAGACTGAGCCACCATCCTCGGCTCACCCATTCCACCTCCCCCCCTACGCTTTCACTCGCACATACAGCATGCAGCGCGTGGTCACGATTTTATCACCCTTGGACTTTATACGAAACGTGACGGCGACGGCAGGAATGCGCCTGGAGTGTCCATATAATTGCTTTCGCAATAATATAATAAACGTATCCGTCAACTGAAGCGTCCCGTCGCCCATTACTTTCCGCAAAAGAAGTATCAAAATCGAACTTTCACCAAGCGACAATTCGCTGCGCTGCAACAATGTATTTTTTTGTGTGAGGCGGAGGCACCGAAATGAAAAAAAAAACGCATAGGAAAGTATGTTGGCCAGAATCGAATGCCTACTTCGGGCACCTAATGGGGCTACGGAAGGAATACCGAAGAAAACATGAGACGCTTGGTCCACTGAGAACCATACGCATAATGCTCAGTATCCTACAGCGGCGAAACAAGACTTTCCGGAAAGGTTCCGCTCAAGGAATGCGGTGCAATGCTTCGAGTCCCCACACTGATGGCGGCGAGCGACCATTGTTTTTTTTTTTTCTCGTCTGCTAGCCAGAAAGCGTCCAAAACTATGTCAGGTGAAAATGCACTCGGCCAGAGCAAACCGAACATGCACCGAAGTGCACCGCACGGTGGTCGGAGCCATACGAGAAAAACTTATGCGCTCTGGCTGGCTCTGGCAGCCCGCGGGTAGGGTAGCGAGAACAAAAAAAATTGAAGAGGCTCAATGTGTCCTCGCGAATAAAAGTCAAAGTAGAAAAAATAAATAAGAAGGTAGTTACTTTGGCTGGCTTTAGTGTCTTGACATGGATGTTCTGGCGTAGGTAAAAAAAATGTTCATATTTTTTTATGTGACATGACGGCACAAATGAACCACCCCAACGTTTCGTCTTATTGGACCTCGCTACCTGCTTTGTCAACTCGTCTGCTGGTGTGTTGATTTGGCTTGTCTCGTTGTATGTTCTGATGTAAGTCTTTAGAAAAGTCAATGGACCTTTGGCGTCAAATATTTATAACCGCATTAAACCCACAAAGTTCCGCAATTGAAAATCTGAAGCACAACTTTGGAAATGTCAATGCACCTTTCACATCAAAAGCTTATGAGATTTATACCTCTAAAGTTTCGCAATTGATATCCATGCGCTCCATAGATTCCGTGGCCTCAGTGAGATGCCGCGGCGAGCCCGCTCACCATCAAAGCGCCCTTGAAACTTTGTGCTCGGATGGGACTGCTTGGCGTTATGTGACTCCCGGTTATGGGCGTTGCCACGAAATCCAGCCCGAGTTTGCAATCTTCGCGGTTAAATGTCTTTTCGAGCGTCAAAAAGACATTCTAGACAAAATACAGAGTGATTTCCGGCGCCGGGGGTCGCTTTGGTCGGCGGTGCATGGACAACACGAAAAAATTTCGGGGGGGGCTGAAGCCCCATAAGCCCCCCCCCCTGGCTACGCCCCTGCTCACGACTCCCACCCCCCCGTTATTCCTTCCCCTGCTATCGATTCTCATGATGGCAGCTCCAAACCGTAATCTTACACTCTGGCAGTGGAACTGCCGGGGCTTTCGCCAGAAGCGTCATGTGGTCCACCAACTGCTGTCCTGCGCAACGGGGCCCGACATCCTGGCACTGCAGGAACCCTCCAACCCACTTACCCTCCCTGGCTATACTCCTATTTTGCCCACATCTCCCCTACCCTCCCGGGTAGCATTTCTAGTTAGTCGCTCAATCACCACCATCTCCCAAACCCTACCGATTCAAGACATTAATCACCTTCTAATTGAGCTTGTGCCGCAACACGCTCGAGCGAACAGTCTCTTCATCCTAAATGTATATAGCCACCCAAAGTGCCTACAAAGCAACTTCGAACGCCTCTTTACACTTGCGAAGCGCATAGCAAACAAGTGCCCCTTACTCGTTGTAGGAGACTTTAATGCCCCGCATACGGCTTGGGGTTACCCACATGACACACCGAAAGGCCGTCGTGTGTGGTTAGCAGCGCAACAAGCCGGTCTCTCTCTACTCACCGACCCTACCTCTCCTACACGCACGGGAACCAGCGTCTGTAGAGACACTACGCCAGACCTTACGTTCGCACATCGCCTCCCTCACGCCACATGGTGCAACACACAAGAGAATTTGGGTAGTGACCATTGCATCATCGAAATTCTCTTAAACATTCAACTACCCCGCAGACCTCCCAGAGGCTCCACTTTCACGAAGTGGGACTCTTTCCGATCATGTAGAGCAGCCCGCACCTCCGCCCCCATCAAGGACATCACCGAATGGTCCAAACAACTACAAAGTGATGTCCGACTCGTAACTCGTCCCCTATGGGAGGACTACCCCAGCGACACGGTTGACTCCCACCTTCTACATTTATGGGAAGCTAAAGCAAGCCTAGAACGACGCTGGCAAAGGCAGCGTTGGAACCGGACACTTAGACGCCGCCTCGCCCGTCTCAATAAAGAGATAGAGACACACGCAGCGACTCTTTCACGACAAAACTGGGAATCACTATGCAACAAGCTAGATGGCAATATGAGTTTACCTCAGACCTGGAACCTCTTTAGACACTTAATAGACTCCACACAGTCTAAGACTACACAAAGACACAACTTCACCAAACTCATACATACTTCCGATACACCTCCATTGGAACTCCTTCAAGAACTTCGAAATCTGTACTTCCCCACACACCCTCCTTTAACACACCCCGACTATGCAGGCCCCCCTAACGACTTCATCGACCAACCCATTACAGAAGCAGAAGTTCAGGCTGAACTCCAGAGACTTAACACGTGCTCAACCCCCGGTCCGGACGGGGTACCTAAAAAGGCACTCCGGAATCTCGACGCCGAATCCATTACGGCCCTTACCGAATACTTTAACGGGTGCTGGCAAAAGGGAACCCTCCCATCGCAATGGAAAGAGGCCAAAGTCGTCTTCATACCTAAACCCGGGAAACCTCTGCTCACCTCTAACCTCAGACCCATCTCTTTGACATCTTCGGTGGGCAAATTGATGGAACACATACTCCAGACCAGGCTCTGCCGTTACCTAGAAAGCAATGATCTGATGCCCACCTGCATGTTTGGATTTCGTCCTGGACTTTCCACACAGGACGTCTTCCTACAGCTAAAACATCACATTCTAGACTCTCAAACCAACGACACCAAGGCTATTCTAGGTGTGGATCTTACTAAGGCATTTGACAACGTTACACACTCAGCTATCCTACAAAACCTTACAACCTTGGGAGTCGGAGCCAGGATGTACAACTACATCCGAGACTTCCTCAGCCACCGCACAGCCACACTTACTTTCGGTGACCACAGCCTCCCAGGTATCACAATCGGGGCACGAGGTACGCCCCAGGGAGCCGTCCTTTCCCCTATATTATTCAATATAGCACTCCTTCACCTACCTCAACAACTAGCTAAAATCCCCGACATCCATTTTAGCCTCTACGCCGACGACATCACTGTCTGGACAAACCGAGGCAATAACGCCGAAATAGAACAACACCTACAATTGGCACTAACCACCATCGACACATATGTACGAGAGCGTGGCCTGACCTGCTCCCCCTCAAAATCGGAGCTCTTTCTATACCGCCACAAGCAACACGATTCAGTCGTTCCTCCCATCACCCTTACGCTAGGTACTCACCCCATCCCACTAGTATCAAAAATCCGAGTGCTAGGGCTAGTTATCCACTCTCATGGCGCGCACGGAGAAGTCATAAAAACTCTCCAAACACACGCTCAACAGACCACCCGACTGATTCGCCGCATAGCGAACCGCCGGGCTGGCTTACGCGAGGAAAACACGCTTCGCCTCACCCAGGCTTACATAATAAGCCGCACCGCATATGCTCTTCCTTACCTACCCCTTCGACAGAAGGAGAGAGATCGAGTAAACGCGCTCCTACGGAGTTGCACGAAAGCAGCTCTACGCCTTCCTCCCAGCACATCCAATGACCGACTCCTCAAACTCGGTGTCCAGAACACCTTTGAGGAACTCAGAGAAGCCACCTTTACGGCACAAATATCCCGTCTGTCTAACTCAGAGCCTGGCCGCACTCTGTTATCCCAATTAAACCTAACCCCTATTACACACCCTACCGAGAGCGTCCCCCTTTCTCCTATCCTCCGCTCTAACCTCAACATACTCCCTGTCCCCAAGAACATGAACCCTGAGCGAGACGGCAACCGCCGAAGAGCAAGGGCTCGGGCCCTCCACAAACAGTATGGCGAGGACCATGAGGTGGTCTACGTGGACGCAGCGGAATATACGTCAGGCTCCCGTATGGCCCTGGCGGTAGCCGACAATCGAGCAAAGCTTCTAACCTCCAGTTCAATCATCACCAATTCCACCACAGAGGCAGAAGAGGCAGCCATCGCGCTTGCTCTCATCTCTTCATCTGCCACCAAAATTATCACTGACTCCAAATCCGCCATTCTCAACTATGCCAATGGCTACATATCCCGCACCGCTGCGCGCTTACTACGCTCCTGGCAGCCCCGGCGCCGCATAACGCTAATCTGGACGCCAGCACATGCTGGCCTCCCCGGCAACGAGGAGGCTCACTCCTTCGCCCGAGGTCTCACATTCCGGGCAGTGGGAGCCGAGCCCCCTCTACGGGCCGGGGAGTGCCTGCTCTCCTTCCGTGATATTCTCTCGTACTACCGGGACAAACGAAGGGAATACACACCCCCAGCCCCATCCCTCACCATAGAGCAGGCCGCACACTGGCGTCGACTACAAACTCGGACTGCTCCATACCCCATACTACTACATGCCAGATACCCAGACCAATTCCCCTCAACATGCAAACTTTGCGACAAACCAGGAGACTTCCTGCACACCCTCCTCACGTGCCCCACCTTCCCTCATCCCCCATCACCTGCCGTGGCGGTGCCTTACTGGGAGACTCTTCTGACCTGCACTTCCGCTCAAGACCAGTGCCGGATCATCTCCAGTGCAATAAGAAGGATTGCGCTTCAAGGACTCTCCTTTGCTTTGTAAGGGTGCCCCCTCATAGTAAGGGAGCACTCAAGTGCCATGTAGGGGGCTTCGCCCCCACCATTCATATCATTGGCAATAAAATGTTTCTACCACCACCACTGCAAGTGAGGGTAGAACGCTTCCCGGCAATGCGGCCAGCGCGCGCCGCCGTAGCAGACGACGCCGTTAAAGACCCCGCCCATCGAGTACCTGCGCCTGCGCGAGCTGTTGCCGCTGCCTGACTCAAGCGCTCGCCGCATCGCGATGCAATGCGCTCCACACTGTCGTCCTTGGAATAAAAAATGGCTGTGGCTTAGCGAAGGTTAAGCCCAGGATGCGAAGCATACTAGCCTTTATTTTAACGCGACAGCGTTAAGGAGCTCGTGTCGCAGAAAAGCCGGTGCCGTCGGCGTCGGCTGAGGCGTGCGGCGCTTGCTCAGGCGCACATTTCGTTGTCGCGCCGAACGCTGCGTTGCTCGACGCTCACCGCGTCCGATGCGGGGTGCGTATAGTCGCTGCGCCGTAGCAAAGCCACCTAGAAACAGTCTCCGTAGCACGCCGCAACCTTCGCTTCTCATTCCAACGAGCAGCTCTGTCTCCAGGAGGCATCTCACCTCGTGAGTGTCTAGCAGAGGCAAGCGCAGCTGCTTATATACCGCCGCGACGCCGCGAGCGACGGCGCGAGTTGGAGCCCCGTTTCTCCTCTGTCGTGACGTCACGGTGTCACGTGTATTGAAGGCGACACCGCCGCACCTGAGGAGCTGGGTTGAGCTCTAGTAATATGCTTCGCATAAAACGTCCACGCACACACACGTAGGCACACAGCGCTCGGTACGAAACGTGCCCCAACACGCGCAGTCAAGAGGAAATCAAGGCGGTGCGAACGAGAGATGGGAGAGGCGTACCATCCGCTAGTTGAATTTTGCCCCGCATGCGGCGCTCTCAACGCCGGCGCAGATGAAGAGGAAAACAGACTGGAAGGAGAAGCGGCAATAAATTACATCCCAAAAAGTAACAGCCGAATCTTTCCAAGGCAATGACGATGTTGTAGTTGAAAAAAACAAGAGCATGAAAGAGACCCAAGTGGAAATGGCGCTGGTGCTAACAAATTTAAACTGGAAGAAAGCGGAAGAGAAAATTCCTAAGCGTTCAGCCACAGGGCTAGACGAGGTTCCCGTTAGGCTGATTAATGAACTATATATATCACCAAAAAGTAAGGAAGCTCTGGTGAAAGCAGTGGAAAAAACTTTAAAATATAGACGAATACCAGACAGTTGGTGACAAAGTAGAATGAACTTAATTTATAAAGGTAAGGGGGAGAAAGACACCATTCGCTCGTGTAGACCGTTGACCATTACATCGGTAATATACAGGCTAGCAATGCAGGCAATTAAAATAAAGCTTCAAGCATGGGCAGACAATAATGGCATTTTGGGAGAGCTTCAGAATGGCTTCAGAATAGGTAGGCGTATGGATAACTTATTTGTTCTTACACAGTGTATTGAAATATCAAAAGCAGAAAGCAGACCGTTGTATGTGGCCTTTTTAGACATTACCGGAGCCTACGACAACGTAGACCGCAACATTTTGTGTGATATTCTGGGAGGGGAAGGCTTAGGTAACGATTGTCTACAGATTTTGAGAGAGATTTACCTAGAAAATACTGTCTGCGTTGAATGGGAAGGGATGAGGAGCGAGGAGAAAGTTCATATCAACAAGGGACTGAGGCAGGGGTGCCCTTTATCCCCGCTGCTGTTTATGATGTACATGGTGAGGATGGAGAGGGCGCTAGAAGGAAGTAATATCGGGTTTAATCTCTCGTACAAACAGGCGGGTACAGTAGTAGAGCAGCATCCCAGGTTTATTTTATGCCGACGACATTGTGTTGCTAGCTAACAAGCAAAGTGATTCGCAACGGCTGGCTAATATCTGTGGACAGGAAGGCAACAATTTAGGTTTGAAATTTAGTGTTAGAAAATCAGGTGTTATGGTATTCAATGAAAACAGTGAAAAGACGGTGGAGATACAGGGCCAAGAAATACCTCGGGTAACAGAATATAAATACCTTGGTATATGCATAAACGAAGGCAATAGATATATGGAAAATTAGGAAAAAAAACATAACAGTAAAGGGGAAGAGAAATGCAGCCATAATGAAGCGCAGAGCGCTATGGGGATACATAGGTACGAGGTCCTCCGCGGTATGTGGAAAGGTGTAATGGTTCCAGGACTTACTTTTGGAAATGCGGTTGTTTGCCTTAAATCAGGGGTACAATTAGGACTCGACGGGAACCAAAGGTCAGTGGGTCGCCTCGCAATGGGCGCTCACGGGACGACTACAAATGAAGCTGTGCAGGGTGATAAGGGCTGGACTAGTTTTAAAGTGAGGGAAGCTCGCAGTAAAACTGAGTATGAAGAACGGCTGAGGAATATGGAAGAAAGTAAATGGGCTGGGAGAGCGTTCAGGTATCTGTACAGGAAAGACATTGATTCCCAGTGGAGGAAAAGAACTAGGAAACTTACCAGCAAGTATGCGGCCTGTAGGGTGGACAACACAACAACAAAGGTCAAGCGGAAAGTCAGAGAAGCTGAATTAATCTAATGGGTGGCGGCAATGGAAAAGAAACCTGCCATGAGTAACTACTTAAGAGGAAAAAAACGAAATCAGGAATGAAACCATTTATGATAACTCAAAGGGAAGCTCATTACTTTTCGAAGCGAGATCAGGATGCCTTAGAATACGCGAGATATAAGAAGGAAGAAGAGGCATGTGCTTGCTGGGGTAAAGCTAGGGAAACGACGGAGCATGTTTTATTAGAATGTGAAGACGTCTATCCAGCGGTCGATTTATGCACCACTGGCCTCGTTGAAGCCCTTGGGTTCAGCGAGAGCAGTGGTAAAGCAAGTATGTCCGCAATAGGCATTAGTAAGAGGCGATTGGAAGATGGGTGGAAGAAAAGTAGGGAAACGACAAAAGACGGAGACGTACAAAAAGCACAGTTCGCAATAGGGGATCAGAAAATTTGGGTTTGGTAGTTCACAGGGTTTTTTTTCATTGTTTAACCTAGGTAGAACATTAGGCAGTATAATTGCAAGCGCTTGGTGGTACAGCCCACAACCCCGTTCCAAAGGGGACGCTCATAACATCCATCCATCCATCCATCCATCCATCCATCCATCCATCCAGCAGCGCCGCTCGTGGTTCCGTTCTTGTCTATCATGAAGGAAGGAAACTAAGGAGAGGCCCTACCCCCTCCACGCGCTAGGAGAAAAGTGTGGAGGAAGTGACGTAGTAGAATCTTTTCTTTTTTGCTGATTTTTTATTTCTTTGTCGTGGCGGCCACGCCTTTCGGGCCACAATGGCGGCTTTGTTTTGGTTCTGTGCGCTCACACGTGTTGCTCCGTAGGTTTCGTACCGTGGCAAATGCGCCGAGCGGGCAGGTTTCCGTTGGTCTCCGTGTTTGGTTGCGCTGCGTTATCTGGACCGTGCTCTCCCGGATGTTGCCGTAGCCAGGTGGGACACGAGGAACTAAAGTTCGTGAAATGAACGCGCATGCAACGCTGTACGCAATGTACCGCGTCATGGCAATGGCATCGGGCGAAGGAATATCCGCGGTAAATATTGCTCTTTTGGTGGAATCATGCTAACGTGTCATCGCAGGCCGAAACCGATGCGTTTCAGAATCTGTACAATGAACGCCTTGCAGGTCAGTGATTCCTGCTTTTGACAGCGCATATGGTGCATTTGCGGCACGTAGACGTACGTTATGAATGCATAGTTCGTGTTAAGTAGCAACTTGGTTTTGTGCATATAGAAACACGTGTTGCTTACCTCGCTTGTTCCTCGCAGTACTCACGACAGCACGAAGTCTTTTAAGCAGAGCGCGTTCGAGGTTCATGCACACCTTCACAGGTGTACCTCAATATACGTGCTGGATGTGTCGGGACCGAAAAGGGAGTGGCTTGGCGTTTCGTGTTGAAGACATCGATTGCGATGCCACACTGATCCTGCCCACCCAGCGACCACCCAGCGGCATGCGTGCATGGATTTCACAGTATCAAAGAATGTGTTTGCAGTTGTATATAGCTACCACAAATCCATTGTGACCATCGTTGCTAACTGATAAGTTACTAATGGCGTTTTTCACTGGTCGATCTGGAGCGGCCGCCGAAATCCTCGAGCGAGCACTCGTGTTTCACAAATCCGAATAGGCCAGCGGAGCGCAAAACGCTCCGCGGGGGATCACACGGGAAGTCTGCGTACACGTCGCACAACCCGGTTCCGGAAACCATGCCCGACTTCCGCTCTGTACGTTTCCACGGCAACCAAACTTTCCGTCCCCCGTCCGTAATTTGACCGCGGCAGTCGCAGAATCCGTCATTTCCATGTCACGCCCGCAAGGATTGTGCATGGACAACGTGCATAGAATGCTTCGTACAGCACCTGCGCCACCTCGTAATCGCTGTCGTCCGAGCTCTCATCGCTAAACGCGAGCTCCGCAGCAGCACTGAACGCAGCGATTTTGCGAAGCACTCTTGTGCGTACCTACCGGGTACCGATTTCGCTAGAAGACGGAAGTGACGTGAGCTATTTCCGCCCGAATCCGCGCTTCGGCGGCGGAGCAAGTGAGAGCGATCCGGTACGGAGTGATTTGATCCGAAACGACCAGTAGAACGCGCGAACCCGCTCCAGATCGACCAGTGAAATTCGGATTCCTTGCCGCGGATCAAGAAATCCTGCTCTGAATCGACCACTGAGAAACGCCATAAGATACGGACGCAGTGAAGCAGTGTGCGTAATTCACTTTTTGAACTCACGACGCATTCACGGACAACTTTTAAGCGTTAAAATGAGTGGTAATCGTTCTGTCGTAGAACATTATGGTGGTTTCAAGTTTCTAAAGAGCGCTGAAACGAATTTTACAACGTATACAATGAAACTGTTGTGTACTTTACGAACTCTATAATCAGTGTGATTTATAATAATCTCCTTGAAAAAGGCAATAGGGGCGGCTGTTTAACGCTATTTTAGAGAGCAGCGGTCTACACGCTCCGATATTTTTTATGTTCGGTCAGTCAACTTTTGGAGCCAAGTGACCGATCAAAGCCTTGTAACATCACTGTCACTGTGTTAGCAAAAATCATCAAGTAGACAAGTAGCTCGTCACAACACAACAGCCGCCGTACTAATTACAATGCCGCACCAGTCAACCGTAGACAAGGAGGATATCTATATATCCTCCTTGACCGTAGAGTAGCAGACGGATGGATGGATGGATGGATGGATGGATGGATGCTATGAGCGTCCCCTTTGGAACGGGGCGGTGGGTTGCGCCACCAAGCCCTAGCTATTATATTGCCTGATGTCCTGGCTAGGTTAAACAATAAAAAAGAAAAAAAAACACTGTTAACTACCACACCCAAATTTTCTGATCCCCTATTGCGAACTGTGCTTTTGTACGTCTCCGTCTTTTGTCGTTTCCCTACTTTTCTTCCATCAATCCTCCAATCGCCTCTTACTAATGCCTATTGCGGACATACTTGCTTTACCACTGCTCCCGCTGAACCCAAGGGCTTCAAGGAGGCCAGTGGTGCCTAAATTGAGCGCTGGGTAGACGTCTTCACATTCTAATAAAACATCCTTCGTCGTTTCCCTAGCTTTACCGCAGCAAGCACATGCTTCTTCTTCCTTCTATCTCGCTTTATAGGAGCGTGTTCTAATGCATCCCTATCCCTTACCAGCTTATAAAAGCGACACCAACGGCCAATGGTTGAACGAGAGTGGGCGCCAGTGCTGCAAAGCAGCTTTTCTCGGGACCCAGTTTACCTGGAACCGTGCCAGGCTCCCTCTACATGTTAAGGAAGAGCCTAGCAGTGGTACAATAGCTCCACATAAAGGCGCACAAGGTGGGGGACGCCAACTCGTTTGGACGTGCTGCGCCTCGGGAACGTGGTAGATGTGCTTCTGCGCTCCTTAATTAGGTGTGACGCAATTCGATGTGGTCTGGTGAACTCGAAGGAGGCTCAGGGAAAGGTCCCGTATCTAACAAGAGCTGGAGTTCCAGCAGGTCGTGAACGCAACAGGTGTACTTACAGCGTTTGGCGCAGAGCATAGGCGCAGAGTGACGTCCTGACGTAAACGATTCGAAACCGAAACTGGATTTCGACAGAGGATATTACGGAAAGTATACAATAAGTGCATTTTACCAGTGCTGACATATGGGGCAGAGACTTGGAGTCTGACAAAGAAGCTTGAAAACAAGTTAAGGACGGCGCCAGGGTTGCCGTTGGTGGCTACTTTGCGCCAAATTGGCTACTTTTCGACCCCGTCTGGCGATGAAAATTTCACGTTGGCTCCTTGGCTACTTTCTGGCTACCTTGAACTTCTATTTTGGCGCATTCACTAGCCATTTTTTTGCAATTGCATATACAATAGCAAGCAAGAACAAAGACAGACAGACAGACAGACAGACAGACAGACAGACGGACAACGAACTTTATTTAGTCCTGAGGAGCTACTTTCAGGACCTCCTAACGGGAGGCCATTGTAGCCGCTGGCCGCGCCCACGTAAAGGACAGAACGCCGTGACGCTCTGCTCTTTCCTGGGCCCTCTGGATAGCCTGGGCTTGCTTTCGGAGTAGCGTGCTTCTGATGGCCTCCTCCCATTCGGCTTCGCTGGAGAGGAAGTCGTTAGGCAACGCGGGACATCGCCAGAGCATGTGAGCCATTGAGCAAAAGGTTTCAGTGCAGTCAGGACAACTAGGGTCCACATCCGAGTACATCCTACTGAGGAATCCCTGCGACGGGAAAGATCCCGTCTGCAGCATTCTAAGTGTAGCTGACTGACCTCTACTGAGCTTCGGGTGAGGCAGAGGATAAATTCTCCGACCAAGTTGGTAATGTTTAGTGATTTCATTAAATGTGAGGAGTGGATCGTTCTGCTGAGGCCCTTCCTGCCCCTCCGGAGCCTCCAGACCGTCGCGGCGCGTTAGTTCTCGCGCACGGTCGTGGGCAAGCTCGTTGAGGTTTGGGAATCCCTCGAGAACGTTCGTCCCCATGTGTGCGGGGAACCACGTGATATAATGAAAACCGGAGCAAGCCCTTTTCTCTAAAATGGAGGCCGCTTCTCGTGCGAGGTTACCCGACTCGAAAGCTCTGATTGCGTCTCTCGAGTCGGTGTAAATGTAGGTACGCTCTGGATCACACAAGGCCAGCGCAACCGCAATTTGCTCCGCTATACTCGCGGTGGCCGCTCTGACCGAGGCCGAGGACCGAAGCACCCCCCGCCCGTCTACAACCGACAGCGCGAACACTCTCCTGTTCCCGTACTGCGCCGCATCGACAAAGACCGCGGAGTCTCTGTCATCCCTAACTTTCTTCAATATGGCTCGTGCACGGGCTTTACGTTTACCCTCGTTATGCTGCGGATGTACGTTCCGCGGGAAGGGCCTCACCAGGTATGTCGCCCGCGTTTCTCGTGTCAATGTTATACGCCGGTCCTGCATTATCCTAGGAGCCATGCCAACCTCGTCGAGAATTCGCCTGCCAGCTTGGGTCGACGATAGCCTAACCACCTGGGCAGTGACCTGTGCCTCTATGATCTCGTCCATGCTATTGTGCATACCGAGTTGATCTAGCCTGTCGGAGCTCGTGGCAATAGGCAAGCCTAGCACTTTCTTGATGCTCTTGCGCATGAGTGTATTTAATTTGGTCTTTTCCGTTTTTGTCCACACTAGAGCTGACGCCACATAGTTAATATGGCTCATGAGGAACGCGTTGTACATCCGAAGGAGGTTGTCTTCACCTAACCCCTTCTTTCGGTTGGACACCCTAGAAATTAGCCGCAACATATATCTGTTTTAGCTGTAACGTGGGTAATTGTTCTGGCATTACAGCCCCTCGCGTCTATGAGCAGGCCTAGGATCTTAACTGAGTCGACTCTGGGAATTTTCTGCCCATTATTCGCGTATAATGCCACGGGTAGCTGGTTGAGGAGTGTCAGACCCCGAACCCCTTGCCTTGCGGGTCTGTAAAGCAACAGCTCCGATTTACTCGTAGACAGCTTGAGACCCGTGTCCGCGAGGTAAGCCTCCGTCTCGTCCAAGGCCGCTTGTAGAGCTTGCTCTATTTCAGCGAGGGAGCCCCCTGGGCACCAGATCGTGATGTCATCTGCGTAAAGTGCGTGACCTATGCCCTGGAGGCCGCCCAGCCTATCTGATAGACCCTTCATGACGATATTGAAGAGCAGTGGCGAGATGACTGATCCCTGAGGGGTACCCCGAGCTCCCAATTCGTACACGCTCGACCGAATCTGCCCCACCTGAATAGTAGCAGTTCTATTCATGAGAAAGGACCTGACGAAGGCCTGGAATTTGACTCCCAGGCCTATCCCGGCCGTGGCTTGCAGAATGTATCTATGAAACACTGTGTCGAACGCCTTAGTGAGATCCAGGGCGAGAATCCCTCTCACGTCCCGGGTGCCGCTATCAAAGATTTGCTTCCTTAGCATTAGCATAACCTCCTGCGTCGATAGGCCGGGCCGAAAACCAACCATATTATGTGGGAAGAGGTTTTGGCGCTCTATGTACCCGGAAACCCGGTTCAAGATTGCGTGCTCCGCTACCTTACCTGTGCACGAGGTTAGTGATATTGGCCTCATGTTGTCCAAATGAAGAGGTTTTCCTGGTTTAGGGATGAGTGTCACTATAGCCGACCTCCATCCGTCAGGCACCTGTCCTGTCTCCCATACCCTGTTGACCTCCTTAGTAAGTAGTTCCACTGCTTTATCGTCCAGGTTTCGTAATAGCCTGTTAGAAACTTTATCCGGACCCGGAGCCGATCTGCTGTTTAAATTGTAGATCACCGCCCTGACCTCTGATTCTGTGAAAGGCGCGTCCAGTTCCTCTACCGTCGCGCACTCGATCTGCGGATAATCCTCTTCCTGCGTCGGCCCTATAGGAAGGTATCTATCCGCGATCGCATTCAAAAGTGACTCTTCACTACCTCCCTCCTGTTTGTGCCGGTGTATGACTTTACTAAGTGTTTGCCTTTGATTATGTTTTGTCTGCGCGTCACCCAGGAGGTGCTTGAGGAGGTTCCACTTCCCTCCTGAGCGCATGGACCCGTCTACTGCCGCGCAGACCTCGTCCCATTGTAGCCTATTGAGCTCCGCACAATATCTCTCAATCTCTCTATTAAGCTCCGCAACCTTTTTCCTCAGCCTACGATTTAACCTTTGTGTTTTCCACCTAATCAGAATTGACGATTTCGCCTCCAACAGATGCGCTAGGTGCGGATCCACTCTTGGGACCTCCGCTTCTGTTTGTACTACCTTAGTAGCCCTCTCGACGTCCTCTGTTAGCGATTCGATAGCCTCGTCAAACGAGGAAAATGTGCTCGTTCGCTCCTTCCTAAGTTTCCTGAACTCGTCCCAATCCGTGACTCGAAATACCCTCGCCGGTCGGGCTTCCACCGTCAATGTTACCGCTACTATAAAGTGGTCACTGCCCAGGTTCTCCTGCTTATTGGCCCACGTTACGTTACCTACGTTCCTTACACAGGCCAAATCAGGCGTTGTGTCTCGCGCAACTGACGTGCCCAGCCTAGTGGGGAACCCTGGGTCCGTGATTACCGAAAACGCAAGATCATCCAGGATGATCGCCAGGTTCTCTCCTTTTACAGTCCGTCTGACATAGCCCCATGCATTATGAGGGGCGTTAAAGTCCCCAGCAACTATCAGAGGAGAGTGTTTGGCTATCGAAGTCGCCTTCCTAAGCAGGGAGTTAAACGTCTGTCTCTGGTCCGACGGCGGGCTATAGACATTAAGCACAAAGACGCTCTGCTTGAGACGCCCGTGCGGTATAACCTCCACGAAAAGGGCCTCCATCTTACCCCGTCCAGAGTGGATTGGATGTTCAATAAAGGCTAGATTTTTTTTAATCATCGTAGCTAGTCCTCTGCCTCCCTCGTTCCTGACCGACACAGTGTTGAAGCCAGAAAGGGTAGGGTCGTCACATAGTGTTTCCTGTAATAACAAAATCTGCGGTTTTTCCACCTCATTCGCCAAAAGTTGCCGTAGCGGAGCCTTGCGCCTTTGAAAACTAGCGCAGTTCCACTGCCATATTACCAGCTCTTTGTGATCGCCCGCCATGATGCTACAACAACATACCTTGCTCCACAGCCGGAGCAACCTCGGAGTGATTCACTGCCTTGCTTTGCGTTCGCACCTTGGCTTTGGCCTTAATCGCCGCCTTTTTTTCTAGTACGGTCACTCTTTGGACCAAAAGCTTTACGCTTTCCTGATTTTCTCTACTTATCCTAAGTAGTTCCTCCAACATCTTTCTTTGCTGGACCTCTCCCTCAGACGTTTCCGAGTCGCTCTCGTCGTTAGGAAGGGGGGCCTTACGCTTTGCTTTAGTGAGCCCTACGCGGGGTATATGTTCGACTACCTGTGGCGTCTGGTCGCACGCCTCTATTTCAAAGGACTTTGGGTTTGCCTTGGCGGCTTTGAGTCGGCGTACCTCCTCTCTAAGCTCCTTAACTTCCTTAAGTAATGCGTCCACGTGCGACCTACTACCATGCTCTGGCGAAGCCAGAGCAACAAAGAAGAACAATTATTTATAAAGCTTTGCTCTCCTCATGGCTGTTCCGGTCGCCTTGACGTGCGCGCGCCATAGCGCGCGCGTCCTGTACGCATATATTCTCTCCGCCGGCGGTGCGCACATAGAGACGAACTAGCAGACGCGGGTGCGCAGACGCACGGACTCTGGGTGATGGGCGCACGTCGAAGCAAAGCCCGTGAGGACGTTGCGCGCCATCTGGAGAAAATAACGCTAATTCTAGCGCACGGCGAAGCAAAGGCCGCAAGGACGCTGCGCTCCATCTGGAGAAAATAACACTAATCTAGAGTACTTTCTCCGTTAGGGTCATGCATCCGAAACCATGCGTTTAGGTGCAGCCGTGTGCACGGCATGACACCAGAGAGGAACGAGCAGTACAGGTGAAATAACACTTGTGTACCCCAAGGCGACAAAGCTTCTGTTTTTGTGCCTTCGGCTTGCCGACACCGGCGTCTACCATGGGAAAAAGACGCAAGAGCAAAGCGCACGTTTCGAGAAGAATGGAGAAAGGACAAGAAACTGAGCGGTAAGCAAAACGGAAACTATTCTTTAGGCGTTTAGTCGCATGCCGCTTAGTATCTAATATGCATATTACCATGCGTTACAGGATGGATTTCGTCACGTGACGGCGGAACGACTGCTCACTGCAAGTACTGCAATTGCAACATTCGACCCCACTACAGTGATCTGTTGAAGCACGCAGAAACCAAAAAGCACCGCGAGTGCGCAGTAATCCCAAGTTCGCAACAAAAACTGCCGCAGCTTCTAGCGTCTTCGAGTCGAACGTACTATGAAAAGGCTCGCCGAGAGTTAAGGATCGCCTTGTACACTGCAGTGCACACTTCCATAAATGCTGTCGACGAACTTGGTGAGATTCTGCATTCCGAATTCAATGATTTTGATCTGCACAGAACGAAGTGCACGGCTATAATTACGAATGTTCTCTTCCCGTACTTCACGGAAAACATGGACAAACAACTGAACGGCTCCAGCTATTCTCTAATGGTGGATGAATCAACCGATGTATCCACGACAAAGCAACTTTGCATGGTTGTGCGGTTTCTGAGTTTAGAAGAAAACAGGATTGCAACCACCCTTCTTGATCTCGTAGAGCTGTCTGATGGAACGGCAGAAACGCTTCACGACACGGTATTGAAGACGTTGGACAAGCACGGCCTATCGATCAAGAACTGTCTCGGACTCTGCACCGATGGTGCAAATGCCATGTGCGGCAAACACAATTCTCTGTTCAGTCGTCTTAGTGAGGACAACAAAGACTTGATTCTGATCAAATGCTCTTGCCACAGCCTGGACCTTGTGGCATCCAAGTCGATGGAGGCGATTCCTTCTGCGGCTGAGCACTTAGTGCGAGAAACCTACAACTACTTTGCACACAGCAGCTGCCGGCAAGATGCTTATAAGAGACTGTATGCCAGTATGACAGTGGAAGATGAAAGTGCAAATACACCGCCCAAGATTCTGTCGCTTTCGCAGACGAGATGGCTTGCTATTGCAGACTCTATAGAAAGAATTTTGGCGCAGTACCAGTCTCTCGAAGAGTTTTTTGAGAAAGCAGAAGATCGCAGCTACAACGTGCGCATTTTACGAGAGATGTATCGAGACAGAAAAAATTATGTTTACCTCGTGTTTCTTGCCTCAGTTCTCCGTAACGTTAGGCGAGTGAACAAAATGTTCCAAACAAACACAACTGACCCACTGGACCAAGAGCTAGAAAATTTGTATTTGGAAATTCTTAGGCGGATTTTGAATCCATCAGTTTTGAGGCACAACACAACGGCAAGTCTGCTGTCGCTAGACCTGGCAAAAATGAAGTCGATTTTCCTGCAACCAGAGGTAGTGGACCTAGGTGACGTCTTCAGAGAGAAGATTTCACTAGTCCCTATTGAAGACCAACGGGCCGTGAGGGAGCGCTGTTTCCAATTCTTGAGGCAAATGGCGATGGGACTGCAGCAGCGACTTCCAAATGCCTCCTCTGCACTTCGAAGACTGTGTGCCATAAATCCCGATGGCATAGAAAGTGCTAAGAGCCGTGAATGCATAATGAAGCTACCGCTGCATTTTTTTTAATGTTCCTCAATCGAACTGGAGTCTGAAATACGCCAGCTGCAGAGTGTTAGCGGTGCACTTGATCGCGCATCATGTTTGACTTTCTGGCACGCAGCGGCATCGTACAAGGACCCTAGCGGCGAATGCCCTTTTCAACACCTGGCGCAAGGAGCACTGAAAATTTTGACCCTTCCAATTTCTAACGCTAATGCAGAGCGCGTGTTCTCTTGCGTGAACTTGACGAAAACAGATCCGTAACAAAATGAAGCTGGACTTGCTCATGGCGATTCTGCGAATCAAATTTGGGCTACGACTTCAAGAAAAAACAGCATCATCGTTTGACGTTCCTGCTGAGTTGTTGAATAGAATGTGCCAAAATTACTCCGGCATGAACACTATCTACTCTAGATAAACTACGCGGACTGAACTTTTATTTATTTGCAACGTACCTGATGCTTGAAGGCCAAGCAAGAGAACCAAATTTCCTTGCTCTTTATTTACTCTGTGTTCTTGTGTTGATTCAAAATGATATTATTTATTGTTCATTAATAAAAGTTGCTTATAATAATGGTACTTTTCTACTTGGCTACAAATTTGGCGCCAAGACCAGGTGGCGTGGCTACTTTTGGCTACTTTTAGCCTCAGTTCTGGCTCTTTTTGAAAAATTCCCAACGGCAACCCTGGACGGCGCAAAGAGCGATGGAACGAATGCTAGGCATAACTTTAAGAGACAGAAAGAGGCGGTTTTGATCAGAGAGCAAACAGCCATAGATGATATTCAAATTGACATTAAGAGAAAAGAAATGGCACTAGGCAAATCATGTAATGCGCAGATTAGATAACTGTTGGGCCAATAGGGTGACAGAATGGGTACCAAGAGAAGGGAAGCGCAATAGACGACGGCAGAAGACTAGGTGGTGCTACGAAATCAGGAAATTTGCGGGTGCTAGTTCGAATCGGTTGGCGCAGGACAGGGGTAATTGGAGATCACAGGGAGAGGCCTTCGTCCTGCAGTGTACATAAGATAGGCTGGTGATGATGGTCATGTTACAATTAGAAAAAAAAACGGTTGAATAAATTTAATCACGTCCAGGCGCCAATTTGTGACGATAAGTTCAGCACTACCGCACTCCGCGACTTCTGCAGCATCAGTCAGAACTGGTACTGTCAGTCATCGTCACCGGCGGCCTTTCGCCCACTGGCGTTCAACAGCACCTATTTTACCGCCCCGGCAGCCCATGTCCGAGCTTAGGCAAACTCGACCCCCCTCCGCAATAGCCTCCTGAGACCCGGCTATGGGGATTTGTCCAATATATTGGACATTCAGATATGAGGCAGTACTCCTGTGACAAGGCTTTCATCCTCATAAAACCACGCTGTCCCGCTTATTGGACACTTGCTTGCGCCATCAATGCATCATTGATCAAAATACATCGTTCAAATTCCCGCCGAAACAGTTCCACAATGGCGGCATTCAGCGGTACGGCATTTAACGCCAGCTGCCGGAGAAATAAGGACTCTTTCTCGTATTTCTACCTGCTCTTAGGGCATATCTTTGAATTTCATACTAAAGTTAATACGTCAGCATACGCGCAGAAAACAAAATTTAAACTGTTCGCGCGCTTACTTTTTTTTACGCTTCCTTTGATTTCGCGTGTCCATTACGTTGGACGCTAGGACTCAACCCGGTTATTTCGACTGCACTTTTGCGATGGCTTTCTTATGAACAGCAGGCGAGTACTGTTGGCATTTAGCGGCTTGTGGACGAAATCGCGTCTCTTTTTTTTCTTTAAGGGACCGGCCTCGCGTGTCTGATGGATTAAGCCGATAACTTTTCCTTTTTCAATCCATGGCTTGGACCCGCAACACACCAGCTGACGCAGGTGGTCTCGTAAGGGAAAAACATATCGATATCCCTCTACCAGATATTGTTCGCATGTACAACGTCAACATGGGCGGTGTTGACAAGGCAGACCGAATGATAAGTTACTGCAGGATAAAAGCACGCGTCAACATGTGGACAATCAGAGCCATCTTTCACCTCGTCTACATTGCCCTGAACAACTACTGGGTGCAGTACACGCCGGACATACGCTCCCTAAAGAAACAGCGGAAAGAAATACTCAAATATATGCAGCTCGGCCAATCTGTTGCTGAGACTCGTGGCTCAAGGGAACAAGCAGGATGAAACGGAGAGTGAGAACGAAGCCGAGTGGCATAACCATTCAAGGCAGGTTCAACTGTCTCCTCGAGAACCCCAAGAAAAGAGCATTACCCACTGCTCAGTGTTGGCAGACACTGCAAAAACTGCTCATTGCAGACTACAGGACTGCGACATGAATAGAAAGTTCTTTTGCACCAAATGTCGGCTCTTCTGCTGCATCACCAAGGACAAAAAGGTGTTTTGGAATTTCCCACAGGAAGTCAACAAAAGAGCAAAATTTTTGTTGAGCAGGGGAATGCTCTTTTTATGTACTTTATTCACTATTTTGCCTTTCGAGGTACTTAAACATTTTTGCACACGAGTTTGAGCGCAATATCTGCGGTACGTCATTACGTGCGCGCTGTGTGAAAAGAGACCGGGTAGCATCCCAGTGTCCAATATATTGGACATCATGCTGAGCTGAAACTATCAGGGCCAGTGAAAAAATATTTAACACTTTTCACCTTCATAACCCTACTGATTTATTCTGAAAGCTTGGGGAAAATCTGTGCACCCAAATGCATCTCGGGTCTCAGGAGGATAGACGAGCGCACGCCAAGTTTCGCCCGAGACGCCAGCGCTCGTTTCTCCCCTGGCGGCACGGTTTCCAATCCCCCGGGGGTTTGCTTCCGCCGGTTCCCTTCGCTCGCGCTGAGCCAGAGGAGGCCAGGCTGAGCGCGCGCTGCACGCGAGAAGGTGTAGGTTTCCGTCGCCGCTTCCCTTCGCGGTCGCGCCCGCGTTCAGTTCGCGCTGCGCGCGAAACGTCTCTTGTTTGCGACGGCGCCTCTTCGGATGACCGGAAATTATTATTGTGTTGTTAACTGTCACGACAGCAATGTAAACATGAAAAGGTTGATGCCACCAGTGAAATTATACCGATTCACAAGAAAATGGTACGAAAGAAGCAGACGACAGACATGGATTACTGCGGTGCGCCGAGCGAAGTAAACATCTGGCAAACGAAGCGAGATCGTTTATTGATCACTCCTGAGTGTATGACGGTTTCTATATGTAACCCACGTGAAATTAATAATTACTCGGTACATAATCCTTTTATTCATATAAAAACTTTAAGTTAAACGAGCGCTTGTCCTGTCTTCTTTCTCGTGTTTCGTTTGTGTGTGCGCTGTCTAAGAATGGAAACCACGTCTGTTGTATGCGCTAGCAGTGGCCGAAGTTCACGCGTGCCGAGAAATTGAATATGTGCATGATGCATTGAACATGACCGGAGTTCATTCCCGCTTCACCACCGCACCGATCGATCGGGTTACTGGACGATACACACCCGCGTCTTGGTCGCGCCGGCATTGCTGAAGCAGGAATGATTAATAATACTTTCAACTTCCGTCTCTTGAGTACTGTTAAAAATGACCAAGCTGTCTACATTGCTGCCTCTATTCCATATTGTAGGGGACGTACTAGTTAAAGTTGTGTGCGCATGTCGTACTTGTGCTATGCAGCGATATATCTTGTTTATTTCCGCACAGTGTCGATAGAAGTCCGTTGTCGCCATCAGAGACAACACGGATTTGTAGCAAACATAATGTGAGAAACTGCAAAAATGACTTTAGCTCGTAGGTGCCGTATGTATGTGCCGCATCGTATGTGCTGACGATTTTTCCGGCGGCACATACGATGTCGTTTCCAATTACCTGCTCTGCGTCCCTTACATGGTTAAGCAGACGCTGCCGTTTCGCCGCATTGCAGCCATAAAAATAATTGTCAAGCGTACCGATCTTCTTAAAGGCAAATATAGCGTGTGCAGTTTGTTTCACACTAAGGGGAAAACTCGGAACGTATTGCGTCGCGATGCGGCAAGCAATGGAGTCGTGCGGCGGCAGCAGCTCGAGCAGGCGCACACGCTTGAGGGGCAGTGCCGTGATCTGCGTCGTCTGCTACGGCGGCGCGCGCTGGCCGCATTTTCGGGAAGCGTGGTACTGTCAGGGGCAATGCACCGATTTCATCGGTACTGCGGGAACTGAGCTGATATTCTTTACTAAACGTTGTGCGTCGCCACACTCTGATCCTTCATTGGCGATAATGGAGTTCCACAAACTTCTTTTGACAACATGGTTCATTTGTTCTTTCGAAAGGCCGGAGTACTGAGCGTGTGCACGTATATTTCTTCACTGTGTGTGCTACCGTAATGAGCAGCGACAAAACGCACCAAGATGTGCGCGCAACGTGCTCAGTCTTTGTTTGACTCGAAAGGAAAACAAAGCACTAAACAATGGGAGTCGAACACGGTGAAACAAACGGACACGATTAAATGAACGTTGTAGGTTCAGACAATGAGCTGGAAGTGATTTTTCTCGATAATCTTTCGCTACACCAGACAGACCCTGCCCGCCGGTGGGGAATTGGACACGTCACGCTCGGAACTTCAGTTAGTATCTCGTCGTGTCCCCAGCGGCAGCGATGACAGCGCTCATCCTGGAAGGCAGTGAAGTGTAGAATGACTTGATCAGGGATGTGTTCATTCGCTGCACGTCTCAGTCACTGACGATGGTGGATCGAAGCCTATCCTCGGGCGACTGATAGAGGGGATGTTGCGCCAGCGATACTTTCAACGAGCCCCAGACATTTTAAATGATGTTGGCGCCCGGGGATTGAGGCGGCCGCTCCAAGAGAGTGACTGCGCGCTCTTCTAGCAGTTCTTGCACAGCACGAGCAGTGTGGATCGGCGTCCTATCGCGTTAGAATAGTTAGTCGCCTTCCAGAAACGGGCCGTCAAGAATGTATGGAATCAGTACGTCGTCTATGACTGCCATGCAGCGATGAACTTACATTCGAGGCGTATCAGTGGGCGTCGCGCAACGCTTAGCAAAGAATACCGGCTCCTTTCACGCAGTAACGATGTGATCAGCGCCCTGCACCTGACAGTAGAACGTTTCTCGACAATGCGGCCAGCGTGCGTCGCCGTAGCAGACGACGCCGTTCAAGATCCCGCCCCTCGAGCATCTGCGCGAGCTGCTGCCGCCGCTTGACTCAAGCGCTCGCCGCATCGCGATGCAATGCGCTTCGAGTTTTCCCCTAAATGTGAGAGAGACTGTACACCGCCCTTCGAAAGAAATGTCCACGCGCACACACCGCGCGCGGCGCGAAACGTGCCCAAACACGCGCAGTGCAGGAGGCAATCAAGGCGGCGCGAACGAGAGATGGGAGAGGGGCACCACCGGCTAATAGAATTTTGCTCCGCATGCGGCGCTCTCAACGCCGGCGCAGCAGCGCCGCTCTCGGTGCCGTTCTTGTCTATGCCGGCACGCCTAGGGTCAAATGTTTACAACACGAGCTAGGAAATCCTCTCCGTAGCAAAAGCCCCCAGATTTTCCCTCTCACGCCCGTTCTTACTCGCGCCTGCACGCAAACGGTTGGCGAGCCCTCAAATGAACATCTCGTATCAGCTATAGAGTTTCCTACAAAAATGTAGGAAACTCTATGGTATCAGTTGGTATCAGTAAAGATAGAGTTTTCTACATCCTCCGTCGTTTCCTACGTGTTAAATGGCTGTGCAATGGCTTGAAGTGGCTTGACAGTACATGAGAAAGACATGCTGCAGACAATCCAATCCAAGCCAACGCGCTAAACATGGCAGACGCGAGGCCGGCATTTGTTCCGCGGCGTCGGTCTTTCTAAACTTGTGTGCGCTCCCAAATGTGCATATTTTGACTGCACAGGTGTATGTGTTCGTAGGTGCTCGCTGCAGAGCGCCTCATCGTTTCTTTTTTTTTTCGGTATGACTTCCATTATCAAACTGCACGCCATTTCGGGCGTTCAAGATGAATCGCCGCAGTGCTACCTCTTGCAAGTGGACGAATTTAAGTTCTTGCTCGACTGTGGCTGGGATGAGTTCTTCAGCTTGCAAGCTGTCAAAGAAATGAAAAAGTGAGTGAGCGTGAAACCGTGTAGAAGTTCTAGTCGGCGTTCTTAAGACAACCATTTGTTTTCGTAGCCAACTTGTCTTTTAAGCGTTTCTTTTAAACGTTCCTTGATTTTGTGATTTTACAGTAATCGTGTCATGTCTAGACTCTAGGCATTTCTAGACATTATTTTGGGGCATTTGATGAACTTATGTACTCTTGTAGGGAAGGGCCAACGTAGAGACCATTGTGCTCATTTCGCAACAGGTGTTACTGACTCTTGGCGCAGCCGCATCATTGTGTGATGTTTTCATATCGCTTCGGTGCACGATTATCCTTAAGTTTACATGTGTGCACACCTTTCTCCAGTAATGCCTTAGCACACTTTATTTTTTGCTTGCCATGATAGATCCTCTTTTCAACACAAATAAAACCTTCGTGAACAGCGGAAGGAAGACTTCAGTAGGAGTAGTTTCCTTTCATCAAATGCTCGAATTAAAAACAACGTCATGGATGCAGAATTTAAATGCGATGCTTGCCATCATCACAATTGTTAAGCGGTTATGTTGGGAAATTTATATTCTAATGCCTACCTTATATTTGCTATCATGGGTAGCATTTGTATGACTTCCTTCATCTTTTACATTATGAAGGATTCGAAGTATGGTGCTCACATCATTTCTCTATGCAGGCATGCAAGCCAGGTGGATGCAGTACTTCTTTCATTTCCTGACTGTGGACACCTGGGGGCACTGCCATACTTGGTGGGGCAGTGTGAGCTCAAGTGCCCCATCTATGCAACTGTCCCCGTTTACAAGATGGGCCAGATGTTCATGTACGACCTGTTCCAGTCACGCCATAACATGGAGGACTTTACTCTTTTTACCCTCGACGATGTCGACGCTGCCTTCGACAAAATCATTCAACTCAAGTACAGCCAAACAGTCAATCTGAAAGGTGAGGTCACATTATACATTTATGCTGCATGCTACCACAACCTCATGGTCCACAGATGCAAATGTGTGTCTAGATATGGGCCACAAGATTGAGTGGAGTTCATGCTTGGCAGACACTGGCTGAACCACGCGTAATTCAAACGGTATGTCACATTCTCTGCTAGCCACTGTGTGTTTATATGCACACGTATGGCATGCATATTTTCTAAAGGCTTTTTGTTCTGTGGCTGAAGCGCAGTTTTAAATGCTAAAATGCAATTTTTGATGTTCAAGAGAAACATTAGGATTTGCGCTGCAAAAAGGCTAGTAATTGCATGTGTCGAGCACGTGATATGTATCGTCGCACCCTCGGTTCACCACAATCATGTATATTTTGTGTGTGTGTCTCTTGCGTTTCAACTACATCACAAAAAGCATTTGGCATCGTTTTAAACAATTGAAATGGTCACAGCAAGGCATGGGTGTAGCTCTTTTGCAATTTGTTGTCTGGATGTGTTGGTGATTCCATACACTATGTGATACCACGAAACATGAATGAGGTATTGTGAAGATCACTTGGCAGTAGAAAAAAAAGTAAGAACTCGCATTATATTGCAGGACACACTTGATCTCAGGCATATAATTGCATGGCTGTGTGACCACCTTTATCTGTGCCTGAGATGTCCCTTTATTATGCGGTCCTAGTCCCATTAAGAAGACATAATCTTTTCTTCAATCAAAATTTATTCTCTGTTAAGGAAACCGAAAGTACAGCATTACATGACGATCATATGGCACATGGCAGAAACAAGACACAGGAAGTCATACCACTGATTTGTTGGCAGCCATTACTACATGCATTTTACTGTGGTGATCATGCCATTGTGCTATCACTCATAGTGGCATACATAACCTGTCTACTGAACTTAGTTTCTGTTTTGGACTTCACAGAAGAAAAAAATTGCTGTGGCTTAGGTAAGGTTAAGCCCAGGATGCGAAGCATACTAGCCTTTATTTTAGTTGTTGAACCACTGTTTAGCCTGGTGAACTGCTGTTGCTTGGCTATATTTGGTTCGGCTAGACGAAGAAACAACTCATGCATTACTTCTTCGCCTTCAAGAGTGGAACGCGACAGCGTTCCCGTCGACCCGCCAAGGGGTGTAAGACAATGGGCTACAGGGCAGCGACTACGCGCCCCGCATTGGACGCGGTGAGCGTCGAGCAAAGCAGCGTTCGGCGCGGCAACGAAATGTGCGCCTGAGCAAGAGACGCACGCCTTAGAAACAGCGCGTTTCTAAGGCAACACCGCATTCACTAGAGGCGCTTTTGTACCGCTTTGAAGCGTTGTACTCGTGGCTCAGTGGTAGCGTCTCCGTCCCACACTCCGGAGACCCTGGTTCGATTCCCACCCAGCCCGTCTTGCAAGAGTTGAGCCAAAGCCACTTCTCCTCTGTCGTGACGTCACGGTGTCACGTGATTTCATGGTCACCGCCGCGCCTGAGGAGCTGGGTTGAGCCCTCGTAATATGCTTCGCATAAAAAGAAAGATGGTGATGCATAAACAAGCGGTGAAGTAGGGTGAGCATTAACAGTTAGCAACTGCTTATTTTTTTGTTGTTGTTTTACATGACCGCATGATTAACAAAAAGTGTGGCATTAATTGAGTTGCGCAACGGTGACACCAACAGAGCAGGCAGAATGCAAGTGGAACATGCATAAATAACACCAATGAAGTGCCGAAACAGACCCTGTGGCCGAGTGCCAGTCCCCTATTTAGTGATGGCTTGCACTTCTTTCATGCAAAAATGTGGAATTAAATGGAATTATATTATCAGTGGTTCAGCAGTGGCATAGAGGTAGATGATCCACCTCGCGTGCAAGAGGACCGTGGTTCGCATCCCGGTGCTGCGCAATTTTCCACTGGATATTTAAAAAAAATGCATGTTGATAAAATTGCATAAACAGGCCTGAAGTGTGGCCTGATCCTGGTGACCAGAACCGGTAACGCACTCCCTCACTAGAGCAGGATTGGCCACCCTGGTGCAGTACTTGGCCACAACCTCCTATATGAATACAATAATCAAACCCCGGCCCTCAGCCCCAGCAGCTCCGAAGCAACTGACCACGGTGGCGGTCCGACTTGTGATGCAGCAGAGGGTGCTGAGAATCTCTGGATCCGAACAGGCCACCGTTGGAATCTGAACCTGGCGATGTTTAATGCTAGAACGTTATCTAGTGAGGCAAGTATAGCAGTGCTATTGGAGGAATTAGAGGGCAGTAAATGGGATATAATAGGGCTCAGTGAAGTTAGGAGGACAAAAGAAGCATATACAGTGTTAAAAAGCGGGCACATCCTGTGCTACCGGGGCTTAGCGGAGAGACGAGAACTAGGAGTCAGATTCCTGATTAATAAGGATATAGCTGGTAACATACAGGAATTCTATAGCATTAACAAGAGGGTGGCAGGTCTTGTTAGAAACTTAATAAGAGGTGCAAATTGAAGGTTCTACAGGTCTACGCCCCTACGTCCAGTCATGATGACCAGGAAGTCGAAAGCTTCTATGAAGACATTGAATCGGCGATGGCTAAAGTCAAAACAAAATACACTATACTGATTGGCGACTTCAATGCCAGGGTAGGCAAAAAGCAAGCTGGAGACTAGTCAGTGAGGGAATATGGCATATGTTCTAGGAATAGCAGGGGAGAGTTATCAGTAGAGTTTGCAGAACAGAATAATATGCAGATAATGAATACCTTCTTCTATCATCACTGATAGCTTTGCAGCTGTGCTACCCATACATCTTACTTTGATGTCATGGTATAGAGGGAAAAAAAGCAATTACTCAATCATGAATGTGTTGCTTGCACAGATCATGCAGTTGTCATGCCACACATTACATAATCGAAGCTAAATTTAGCTGTTTGCTTGGCGTTCGGAGAGGCGAACCGAGGCAGTGCATTTGTCGATTCAAGCAGGAGTGACTGCATTTGAGAGAACTGACTCAGTCATAGAAGGTATAATTTATCAAACTCAAAACTGTGCTCCTTGGGAGTTATAAGGCCTACAAGTGTGTAATTTATTGCTGAAATTTCACGCTTGCTTGGTTATGGTGCCTCTGCGTTGAACTCGCACAGTCCAGAAATGGCATGAAGAAACTCGGGCAGCAAGCCAAAGGGATGTCCGACCCCTTTGATGACAGCAGAATGTGTCCACCTCCATTGGGAGCACAAGCGCAGGAGCCCCTACCATGTACATACAAGGGCGGCGGACTCCAGTGGCACTAGTAGGAGGATCATTTCTTTACCTTAGTGACCCGACAGTCTCTGCAAAATAAATGAACCCACTATGGATAGGCTGCGAGGATGATAGCAAAATTAAACCGTAAGACCCACCCCCGACTACCTGTAACATAAATTAAGCTTTCTAATGCGTGAATAAATGAACTTGTGCATTTAGCTACATCATTTTTACCCCATTGCCAGCACACCCCCTGGAGCACGCGCAAGACATTTCACATGCTCCACTGCAGCTGCGTCCCTAATACAGCCTATGCAATTTTTAAAAATAAAAACATGCACATAACTCTGTACATCACTTCTTGAGCCATAAGAAATAAAGTATTCAGCTACTACAGTAACATATCAGTGCTCTGAATGTTACTCGCGCTTTACAATCACTGGAGAGAAGTGATGTTGCTGCCAGAAAACTGGTTCTTCATCTGCCTCTATTCACAATAGTACAATCCAATCCAACATTAAAGCACCAACCTCGTTTTACATCTATTCGATTTGGTCTGTACTTACATAAACAAGGAACCTTCACACGCAACAGATTTGTCAGTTTTGTGTGACGCCTGCCATACTTATTCGAAGATAAGTCAACCTTCTTTTTTTTTTTTTTCAAAAATGATATCCAGAATGAGCTATCCACCTATAATTGTTACCAAAGTATCTCGACCTATACTCGTGAACCAACCTAGCTAAAGTTCCATGCGAATGGAGTACCTCCTTCACAGCCCCTATAAAGACAATCTGGAGATTATCTAGACTGGCTTTAGGAAATTCTGCATATGCAAGGTACTCAACAGCACCAAGGATCATGTTGTTAGGGTGCCTGGGTCATTGGCAAAGCATCCGATGAGGACGACTACTCTGGCACTTAGGACGAGGATGTAGCTTGTGACATTGGCTAGCAAGATTTAGTAGCCGAGCTTGTAGTAAATAAGCGAGTGTCATATAAGTTGTTGTAAAAAGATATGGGTCTGCATTTATTTGAATTACCTATTTTTATTTCTCTGCAAGTCCAATATAGAGGTTGACCTGTATACATGTTTGACCAATCTTCAAGCAAATACGGTAGTTATTTTGTTCCTTTAATGCTTATCAGGTACATGAAATTACAGCAGTTCCTACAGACCCCTTCGAGCTCTCTGGTGTCCACAACCACACTTTTATTGATTAAAATATTAGTTTATTGATCTATTGATTGGTTGATGTGTTCCATGTGCCAAAGCAACACAAGTGTTATGAGAGACTTTACTAGTGGAGCAAACTATTTTGTTCCTTCTATGCTTGTTATAGCTGGATGGAATGACAGCAGGGTTTGCAGACGTTTTTTTGAAAATCTCTAGCACAAGTGGCACAGCAGCACCAATTGCGCCTAAGTACAACGTTTGTGACTTGCCGAGCCAGGCTGCGCCAAAACCATAACAATGCCTCATATTGCATCTAAGATGCTCCAAAACACTTGAGTGCGACCACTTAGGGCAGCCTGATTCAAGGCAGGAAGAGGGAAGTGATAGAGCTCAAGGTAGATAGCCTATGTTTTGTTTACTTGATCCTCAGGATATTGGGAGTCATTGCGTACCACACTTTGCTGGTCCGTTCCAGCCTGCGCATTCACATGCAATAATGCACAACCATATTAGTACACCTGCATGCCCGCGTTCGTGTTTTATGAGTGGCATACCTTCGTACTTATCCCCTAAGACGCCAACCCATGTGCAAGTTCATACCTCCAGCTGGGCCTGTAGACCTAACTTGCTTTGCTTGCTCGTTCACTCGGCGTCAGGACACACCTGTTAAAACCCATTCAGTGTGTACATTCCATTTCTGTGCAGTTGTTTCACTTACAGCAGTGTAAACACACATTGTAAAACGTAAATGCGAAAACTTCAATTAGGCTCCCTGTCACTTGCTAGGAACACTGTAGCAGCACACAATTCGTGTGTGAGTCTAAGGGTATTTGATTTAAATTAATTTGAAGCATCCATATTGTAACAATGTTACCATTTTTATCAAATGCTAATATTTTCTCACTTTGTGCTCTAGGTACTAAAGCCAAGGGGACCATAAAGGGGCTGGTATAATGGGAGTCCGTTTGATACAAAGCTAGACTGCAATCTGCAAGTTATCCCATCGCCACCATGTCAAATGCACTCACAATAGAGGCCCGGCAGGCCATTACGTCTGTGTCATCAAGCCATAGAAATAAGATATTAACGGGGAAAAGCAAACAAAGCAGCAAAGTGCATGGTCATGTTTATGCTGGTCAAGACAGATTATGATCAAAAGAACTCTCGCTGGAAGCATGGCTGGGTTAATGATGCACGGCGAGTGTTGGCCATAGTTAGTAATGCATGCATCAACATGGGAATGCATTTTACGTCAGCCGCATTCATGGGAGAACAGCGTGCTTGCAAACTGACAAAACCATTACTAATGGTCGAAAATATGTTGGTTTAAGAAGCTTTTTTAAACAACCCACGGTGTCAGTGCTTGTCTCCATTGTGCTTTTCTGTCCTTTGTCCACAGTTGCACTGTGCACACTGGGGTTTGAATTCTTGGAAGAATTAAATTGAAGAATCTAAATAGGATCTAAGTATTTTGCTCCGTAACAGGTCCCAAAATGCTGTTCGTATCATCCGTTATATTGTACCATGGGAGTTAGAATTACAGTTAAAACTCGATCTAACGAAACCCAGTCTTACGAGGTTCCAGATCTAACGAAGAAATTTCAATGCCCCAGCAAATAACCATAACATTCCATGTTGTCATCAACCCAAATTAACGAAACTAGCTTGCATTAAACCTGATTCGATGAAGCTTTTTCAGAAATGAATGAGTAAAAAAAAAGTTGGGATTTCTAATTTTGACATAGACGGGTTTTTCTTCGAGTGTGCACTCTAACGCTATCACTTTAAAACATATGTGCACCCTAGTCACGGCCCTAGCTTTATTTTGGCGAGGCTGCATGCCGCGCCCACGCACAGAACAAGACTCTGCAGCTGTGAGCATTCTTACTTATAAGGAAGCCGCGAGGGGAGCTAGTAGTTGGGCCGCCCTTGCAGACTTTTTGCACGCGCAGCCATGATTCAGCAGCAAATGCAATGCCAGAGTAGCTTGTGGGTGTCACTGGGCTACAATTTTAGATTTCAAAGGACCAAAAAACCCCTTACTCGTTTTTCGAAACTTCCCGATTTAACTAAATAATTCATGCATGGTCATCACTTTGTTAAATCGAGTTTCAACTGTACAAGGACTTCATTGTACCTGGTAAACATTGCAAAGTGGAACATAGATGTCTTTTGCGCACCCTGAAGTTGGATCTGTAACTGCAGGAGCTATTGGCAAAATTAAGGACTAGAGTAAAAATTGTGATGACTTACTTCATTGAGCCACTCCAGATTTGAAGTGGTACTGCTCTAAATAAGCTGCTCCAAATTTAAAATTTGCAGCTCCAAAAGTGTCCTTTTTACCCTGCTAACCTGCTCGAAACTAAAAATATTCTGGTACAAAACCAAGATTTTACTGCTCCCAAAATTGCATCAGAAGGTGCTCCTGCTGTTTCAAATCTACTCTAGGGAACCACGGGTGTCTGCAGGCCACACTTTGATTAACATAATAGTTGATTGGTGTAGTGATTGATGGCTAGGGTTTAATGTCCTAAAGCAGCAGCCACTGTGAGAGACATGATAGTGTAAAGCTGTAGATTAATTTTAACCACCATGAGCTCTTCAGCAGGCACCCAACATACATTATCACTTACGCATTCCATTTCCATTAGAATGCAGCCACCACAGCGCAGAATCGAACCTGCTACCATGTGCTCCTACAATACCATAGCCATTGAGCGACCATGGCAGATAGACTGTACTTTGGGAAACGCTGGTCTCTGCCTTGTTTGCAGGTAAAGGCCAGGGCCTCTCCATCACTCCGCTTCCAGCCGGTCACATGATCGGGGGCACAGTGTGGCGCATAGTCAAGGATGGCGAGGAGGACATTGTGTACGCGGTGGACTTCAACCACAAGAAGGAGCGGCATCTTAATGGCTGTGCTCTCGAAACCATCAGCCGGCCATCTCTGCTCATCACGGACTGCTACAATGCAAACTATGCACAGGCACGCCGAAGGACGCGTGACGAGCAGCTCATGAGTAAGCACCGCTTTCCATTTCTCCAGATTTCACTATTGTTGAGGTGTCTGTCGTACAATGTATATTTGTGTGCAGTAGCATAATCCACATCTGTGGGCTAATAGATCAGCATGCATATAATAAAGAAGTAGGTTAATCAAATTTGCTATGGGTTCCGAACCGTCGGCCAGCCTTCCATGCAACTTGTCCCGTCTGTCCTTGCTCATTTGCTCTTGCAGATGCACCGCGCCTCTTGTAGAGTTCTCCTGGACTGTGCTCATCAAGGCACCACTATAATGGTCAAAATTTGTGCTATATCCAAGTTACCCACTTGACTACAATCTGTAAATCTATGGCCAACACAACACCATAGATCACTGCTAGACTTCATTGAAGCAAACCAGCTCTATATGTACAGGTCGGTCCACTGTTAGAGGGAACACGCTAGTGTGTGGCTCATGCTCAGCGCAGCACTATGTACAGGAAGCGACGATAACCAAGTGCATGTGTGAAACGGTGCTGGTGCGCCGCACCCCGTGCATCATCTGCTGCCACCTTGACCCTTTGCCGCTTTGCTTGTGCAGTGCCGTGCTGCCATGCAGTCACACATCAACAGGATCTGCCTCAAGGAGAAGCATTTAATTCTGTGCACTGCTACCCGTGAGACATAGGAAGCACACAAATACTCTCACTTCTACTACAGTGACATAGAATCCGAATAATCAGGGGCAGAACTATGTTTCGGAGAATGGTATTTTTGGACAGGCCAAATAACATTGCCGTGCTGCGTCTCGCGCAAGCATTCGGCAGATGGAAACACATTCACAACACCGTCGGTAGCTGCAAATTATTATCTATGTATTTGCTTATATGTATATGTTAGTCTCACTCCCTCACTGTCACTTTGGGGGAAAGCAGCGACACTTCTGAATTACTATATACACGTTTACATTTCCTGATGTGCCAATGGCAGCTTTACACAGCATTTTGTATCTTCCAGCAACTCGACAGACTGAGCACGTTGTAGGCAGACATCACTGAAACATGCCATGCGCCACAGGGCCATAAACAAACTGCGGTGTCACTCATTTCGTTGAGTCAGTTGCCATGCTCCATCCATGAAGTGAATGTGTTTCGATCCGTCGTGCCATAACATCCGAATGCTAAGCCACCTCCAAAAAAACAGTGCTTCATCAGGGTGTCTACCAACCGGGAATTCTCAAGTATATTGAGTAGTCTGTAAAAACTCGGGGAAAACTCAGAGAATTTGTGCTTCTATCGGGAAGCTGTAATTTTATTGAAAGGGAACGAAAGTCGCGGTAATGCTGGCTCGAGTAACAGACAGGAATCGTAATCAATCATCTTTGATGCCCCATCGTCGACTGGAGGAGTTTCCAGTGTACAGTGAACGACCGACTTTTTGGATGGCTTCGCGGTGCCTCCACGTACTCCATAGAGTCAATGTATCAGAACGTCTGAAATTTTGGGCGCAAGAACCCTTCGCCATACGATTTTCCCGAGTTTTTTGCCGGGATCGCCGGTCCAAAACGGCATTAATCAAAGCCACCATTGCGGTCATTTTGATTACCTCACCGCCTCGAACCGGCGCTCTTGCATGCAGATCCTGCGGCAACGCTAGGCCTAGCTGCTCAATGTTCGCTATTAAGCTTCTTGCTGTTGGGTGCAGCGTTTTTCATTGAATGAATTCGCCGCTGTCAGCAATGGCACCGACTCCGAATTTGTGGTCCTCACAATTGGCTTCAAAGCTCAGAAGAAACTGTGCGTTGCATAATGCCGGTTCTCAAAAGTCAGCTTCGCTTTTGTACATAAATGTTAGTTCGTGAAGCGTACGCAAAAGTATTGCGGGGAAGCATAAGCATGTGAAGGGGCTATTGCCATGGGACACAGTATGTATTCCTTAATTATACACGCGTGCACCCGGTATCTCCTGTCACAGCCCAAGCACCGGTATTGCTAATACATGTACCAGCAGGCCTTCAGAGCTTTTTCGTATGTGCCCGTGGTAGTTTGGACAGTAAAAGACAGTAAAAGACATGCATTCTTTTCCAACTGGCCTATTTTTCTGAAGTTTTCTCGGCCCCTAGGCAGTTCAAAAATCGGACGTTGACTGTACAGCTCACCAAAAAGATGCTTCAAATGGTCCGTGGGGCAAACGAGCGGCGGAAGGAGGACGAGAACAGAAATGACCTACGCATTGAGAAATGAACAGGAAAGGAAGCACGCTGCCACCGTTTTTAAGGAGCTTGAGCTCAAAAAACAAAGTGTTGGCTGATGCCGAGATGCAGTTGTCCCTCATCAAACCAAATTAAAATCTTTAAAGCAGTGAAACACAACACTGAGGCATCATGTGCGGGCTGAGAAATAGGACAGTTGAGGTTGACTTACAAGCTGTTGAGAGAATCTCAATTGGGACAAAGTTCGGGCCTCATACCACTAAGCTTGCTATCAGTTGATAGAAATAGCTCATATTCGAAAATATTTGCTTCATTATGCATCTCCTTTTATTCGTATTTGAGGATGCCCAACTCGATTTGCAATTTTTTTCGAAAACATTTTATTTGCTGTGCATTTTACTAACCCCTCCCTTCTGTTCTCTTTTTGAATAAAATAAACACTACTCCTTAGTATTAAACTGGATCAAGTCGTCGTGTTTTTTTTTTTTTTTTTCACATGCTTGCTAGAAAGGGGCAGTATCAGGCGACATGGTTTCAGCCCGTCTCGACATAAAACATAGTTCTGCGTCACTCGGGGAATTTTGCAAAGGCGCTCAGGGAAAACCTGGAAAACTCGGGGAACTTGGAAATGTCAACTTGGTAGACACCCTGTTCATGTCACCTATAATGTTTTGAAAGCTCGATCATTTCTGTGCTCTTATCATCCAGATGCCTTGCAAGTGAAATGCATCTTTGCTCCTTTAGATCGCATTCATTGCAACTACAGCTCAAGATGTGTGGTCGCCCAGCCACACGGAGGCGAAACGATTCGGTGGGCAGCAAACATTGCACGGCGTGCGCTGCCCCAGCGCCATTTCGTGCATGCGCTTGCTTTTCAGTGCTTCCCTATATGGCGCTGCGCAAAGGGTGAGCCATGTGCTCGCATGTTCCCTCTAACAGTGGACCAACCTGTACATTATAACAAAACTATTTTATGCAGCGTGACAAAATTTCAAATTAAGAAAAAGAAATATCATTCAGATTGCTGCATTTGCTCAGAAGGCATTATTAAAGGAGGATCCTCAACAGCAATACAAACATAAAAATTTATGAGATAAAGCTCACACAGCATAAACGAACAATAGGTGCACATGTCAGATTGGTATGGAATATAAATATACTATAATTTTTACAGCAGATTTGGGGCCGCCAACAAACCTTTTCATATTGGGACTGTGTAACGTGAAGTTGAGAATTCAATTTTTTTCCTAATTTATAAGATGACTTGGTAATTTCCTATCACTTGCACATATTTGGCCTGCATTTCTGTGGTTCAGCCTGTTCAGATTTTGTTCCTTCAAGTTTCATCTGCTAATCTTCTAATCCAAGCCTTTTAGCATTTAGATAAATAGGTAAATCTCCAATTGCCTATGTCATCAGGGGGCTATATGCCTTCTCACCAACTACATACACTGGTACGAAGGACGGGGCTTGTGATTAACAAGAACATATTACTGGACTAATTGGTGCATAACTGTTAATAGGAAGAACCTTGTATGAACCTGATGACGACAACAGTAATACACACATAGACAGGACGAGTGCTGAGTACGAACTCTTTTTGAAATGCAGAGATCAAAAGTGTACGCAAATCTTCATGCAAGCACAGTAATACATCAGTGTCACTTTATGGAAGGGAACTGTTGTATATCACTGTGCACAGAGAGCAATGAGTCTGGGGTAATGATTACAAAGAGGTCTGCATGGTGCGTTTGCATGAAGATTTGTGTACAGTGCTAGGGGTGTGCAAATATCAAAATTTTCAAATCCGAATTGAATGTGATACATAGCTTTGAATATCAAATAATGATATGCACATACGTGCATTTATTAGCAATTTCGGTTATTTAACATGTTGGAACTTCGCAATTACATTGTATATGGTAAAAAAAATGAGTCTATACTAAAATATTGTATATTTGGCTCATGTTAACCTGGAAAATTGAGTAATTCCCACAAGCTGTCTGTTCTCGCCAACCCGTGTTTTATTATACATCAAATGCCCGTAAACTCAGAGGCATTCGACCCTGTGCCAGCTATCACTCATTGCGTCTGCTGTCAAGCAATAAGCTCGTTATTGGGGGTGGCCTTGCAAAAGAGCACATCTTGCTGTCCACAAATCTGTGCCCCTTGCTATTAAAAGGCTGGCTTTCTCACAAAGTTCAGCTGTCCAGTGGCTAAACGTATTTTACAGGAGGAATTTTGCCACCAGCATGAAATTATTACAAGATTCAACACAATATCAGGCACATATTGCTCGATTATATTGCAAAAGTTATATGATATGTACATAATTTATTTCACCTATATCAGCGAATAACATATTTAGTTGAACCTAAGCCGACCCTTGAAATTTCCAAGGCCAGAAAATAAAAAAGTCGAATGTAAGCAGAGTGAAAAAGAAATGATACTTGACTGAGAAAAGAGCATGCATCATATTACACAAGCATACTCGTCATATGCACGTCCGACGTTTACTCATTGGCGTGAGCAGCATCCGCAACACCACTGTCCTCTTTGTCACTTGTTCCTTCTCACAGTGAATCGTCCTTACTTCCATCCTGCACATTAGAAGTACTACACCTTTGGAACACGCACACAATCATTTCTGCCATAATTTCGTCCCATGTCACAACGATCCAGTTCACCAGCTGACTCAGCAAAGCATGCTTGATGCGTCCAGGTGAAGTGAACTGATGCTCTTGCAATGTCAACCAGTCAATATAATGTTTCTAAAGCCTGTCTTTGAATGTTGACGTCGAGCAGCCTCAATATAATCATGATGTTCATACTGCCTCACAAAATCGCAGTCTTAGAACATCAGTCAAGTGACTACAGTAGGAGCCGGGAACCAGGAGCGACTCCTTATGCAACAGGACCCCAGCATGGCATTGCCAAACCGTCTTGGCCCAGTCTTCCATGACTGTGCTACTCATCAACCTGTTCTCGTGAACATACACAACCACATTCTTCAGGAGTACTTTGGTTAAAGGAGTCTTGCGCCTAAAAACAATGTATGGCAGCAGCTTCCACCTGTCAGCAGCACAAGTCAACATTGTCATCGTTTGTTGCTTTTTATTGCCTGCACTTCAGGTATGAGCTTCCTTGGCACCTTTTTTTTAAATTGTGAATGCCACAGGCATATTTAAGTAGACTGGCATCTGATCAGCATTCCCAATTTGACCCAATTGGTAGCCCTTCTCCAGTCCTTCGTTGATTACATAGCACTTGAATACGATGAGCTTCTCATTGAATTCGCTAGAAAGCCTTTGGTATGCTGAAGTCCATCATCAAATGCTGCATACGAACCGCTTCAAAGTGGCATCACCCAGCCTCTGCTGGCCGTAAACTGGGTTCATGCAACGCCTCGAACATTTGCAACCTCCCTTTCCTTCACCTGTAATCTCCATCATTGTAGGGATGCATGCTTCTCTGTGTCCTGATGAAGTTCATATTGTTTTTGTTTTGTTTTGTTTTTTCCACTTTGTAGTGTCGACCTTTCTGTAGTCCGGTGAACACCATCCACATTGCAGCACAGTTTAAGAGCTCGTTCCATTTGTTCCACCATCGGCGCACATTCTTTTCATCTACGCTGAACTTGTGCTTGACTTGGAGGTTTCATGTTTTCTCTGCTTGCGAAACGACCTTTTGCTTAAAGGCCACAGTGTAGTGGGGTCACTTGGTGGGTTCTATTTCACCTCAAGCATGGGCTCTTCACGAGAACAAAGCAACAGTGAAATGCTTGCAGACGCAACCACTCAGAATGACACACTTTGAGAAAACGAAGAAACAAAATCGCACACACCAGTCGCCAATTTGCCCACTGCTATTCTGTGGCCCCGAGATGACATTAAGTGTCTGGTGGTTGCAGCCAAATCGCATCCTCGAATCTAAGCTGACCTTCTACTTTTGCACATTGTTTTTTAATACCTGCTTAGATTCAAGTATATGCAGTATAAGGAATCAGTTAATATAATAAAATATCAGATATACTGAAGCAAATATAATATCACAAATTTATTTAGCCTAAAATATTTCAGCATGTATGCTTTACAATGAATATTGGATGTGAAGACAGTCTTGGGTCAAATGCACCTTCATTGTAATGATGCTCAAATGTATGTGATGAAGTTGATTTATTTACTTGTCTATCTGGCAAAATGACCTGCACTGCTGAAGCATTACAGTGTGGGACTGTTATCATTTCTGATATGTTCCTTGCAGCCAACATTCTCCAAACCCTGCGGAACGGTGGCAACGTTCTAGTGGCCGTCGACACCGCTGGCCGTGTCCTCGAACTGGCCCACATGCTGGTACGACAAGTCTGCTGATGCTCGTTCAAGCTTGAAGCTAACATTTGCACACTTAAACAATGTCACTGTAGTAGACTGTGCTTATCGTTTTTGTTGTTTAACACTTATAAGTCCCTGGGGCATAGGTAATGAAATCGGACTTCTGAGTATCAATCTTGGTACATTTAGATGAATACCATAATCATTCTCGCACTGAGCTTAAAACCCACCATGGAAGACAGGTGGCTATGGCGTCGTGCTGCTAAGCTCGGGATCATGGGTTCAATCCCAGCTGTAGTTGTCACATTTCAGTACAGGCGAAATTCAAAAACGCTCATGCACTTGTTGTATTCAAGTGCATGTAAAAGAACCCCAGCCCATCAAAATTAATCCGAAGTCCCCCACTATGCCGTGCCTCATAGTCATATCTTGGGTTTGGCTCGTATATCGCAATTTAATTAATTTAATTTTTAACCAAACTAGAGTTCGATTTATGTATATCTTATTGGTAAATGGTACCATTGAAAGAGCATGCTTAACCTGTACATAATAATATGTGTTTAATCCAAATACTTTTTGTCTGGTGCTTTTATTTTATTTTTTTTTTTCACATTTCCAGCTTGGCAATTGAGTTACACATTCGTGGTTCATGCATTTGTCTGGTTAGGCTCTCACTAGGGTAAACAGCAAGAATGTTTTATGAACTATGCAATTTAAATACTTCTTACTTGCGTAACACTGGTGCTTTGTAGGGTTGCATTGGTAAACTTCTTTTCGATGTGTTATATTTTTATTGTACATTGACTGGCAAAGTTAGCAGAAGTAGAAACGGCGAAGAACATGCCACACCTTCCATTAGCACTACATCCATGTCACGTAGCCATAACTGCCAACTGTACCAAATTTTTCTAAAGTTTTACAAATTTTGGCTCATTCTACAATTTCACAAGTGTTGCTTCAAGTTTTATGCAAAATGAATTCTGTTTGCTAAAAAAGCTTTAAAGGTGGTCAAAAATACTGTGCGAGATTGCAAAACAGTGCGTATACAAAAGAGAAGTTGGAATGGTACCTGTGCCGCCCTCTTGTGGTAGAGTAGGGCGCCATATACCAGAGGGGTACTTTCTTCAAACTAGTTTATTCAGACAAGTTCCTGAAGCAGGCCATGTCAACAATAGCGAAGTCGCTGTGATCTAAAAGCAATGCATTGCTCTTCAACACTGCCTTACAAAGTTTGCCGCTGCTCTTGTGCAATGTATAAGGCTTTTTTTTTCTTCGAGGTTTGATTGGTCACAAAAGAAAAACCACAGTGAAAATCCGATGATGCTGTGTGCAGATATGTTGCGCAGTGTCTCTAGTACGCCCATCGATCGCGTGAGGTCGCAGATGTCAATTCTGAGTGCACAATGAGCACGTAAACATACATCAAACAATAGAGTCTTCCGCTAAGTGGGAAGTGCATGCTGTCATTCGATTTCTGCATGCTGATGGGTGCAATGCAGCCAAAATTCATTCACAAATGAGTAATGTTTACGGCACAACTTTCACGAGTGACAGAAAAATGCGGCAATGGTGCTGGAACTTTGAAGCAGGACGCACAGATGTTCATGATGCAGGCACGCAGGGAAGGAAACAAGTGTCAACCGATGATCTTGTTCAGCGAGTGGATCAGGCAATTAGAAAAATCGTCGGTTCACAGTTTCTGTTTCGAATGATTCGTTTCCCAAAATTTCACGGTCAGCTCTCTATACCACCATGAGTGACAGACTCCAGCACTACGAACTCTGTGCGAGGTGGGTTCCCAAGATGCTGACTGAACATCACAAAACACAGCGAATGGGTGCAGCCTTAAGATTTCTCCATCGCTACCATCATAAAGGAGGAGATTTTTTGAAGAAAATCGTCACAGGGAACGAGACATGAGTCAATTTTGAAACTGAAGAAACAAAATAGCAATCCAAACAGTGGATGCATTCTGATTCCTCGGAAGAAAAGAAGTTCAGGCGAACCTTCTCCAGCAGAAAGTGTGCGGCTACTGTGTTCTAGGACAGCAATGGTGTTTCTCTTAGTGGAATTCATGAAACGTGACATGACCATCACTGCAGCCTCGTACAGCGTGACTCTTGAATGCCTACGAAAGGAAATTCAGAACAAGCAAAGAGGAATGTTGTCATCAGACATTGTCCTTCTTCATGACAATGCGCAGCCACACAGTGCAGCTGCAACAAAGAAGCTCCTGCAGCGTTTTTGATGGGAAGTGTTTGATCACTCAGTGTACAGCCCGGACTTGGCTCCCTCTGATTATCATCTTTTTGCTCTTGCTCACACGAAACACTGATAAGGAGGACAGGAGTTTGGCTCGGACAACCAGCTGCAGACCAGCATACAGAATTGGCTGAATGCGCAGCCAGCTGCCTTCTATGACGAGGGTATAGGAAAGTTGGCACCAGGCTACGATGGATGTCTCAATTGAAACAGCAACTATGTAGAGATGTAGCTGGAAAGTGCGTCTAACTGTTCCAAATGAAACAATTTTGATTTTCCCTGTGGTTTTTATTTCGTGACCAATGGGACCTTGGAAAAAAATATAGTCGTTGTAGTAAATCATCATTATTAAAGTAGGTATGTATTTTACAAAAGCGTGTGTTCCCACATGAAACATTTTAAAATGCATCCTGTTCCCTCTCTCCAACCCTTGTTGTGCCTATGGGACATTTAGGAATACAGTGAACTCTGGATAAACGAAACTCGCTGAGCGTACCAATTTTGGTTGGCCGCTCGTAGCCAGTATGTTAACAAACTTCACCCAAATGGAATGCTTTTTTTGTGTGTATGGAAATTCCAATTAAACAAAACTGGAACTTGAACAACCATGTAAAATGGAGATGCTAAATGGTGAAGATTCAGTCCGTCGGGCATTTGCAGTGGTGGAGCAACAACTGTTGCTATGCAGCCTTCACATTGCCTAGTTTTCACATTCTGTGCCTCTTAATAGTGCCAGTCAAAATCAAGAGCATAAAGCACCAACAGTGGCTACAAAAATGTACATCATGGAAGACGAGAAATGTGGCAAAATTTTGGATTCTGAAATCCTCATTGTCAGAGATAACGAAGACAAAACGAAAATAAACGCTGCTTTAAATGGTATATTTTTGAAGGCCTGTATGCAGATGCGTACATCTCACCGTGAAGAAACTGAAAAAGTATTGTTTGTGCGGTTCACATGTCCGTGGAGTGACAGTTTTTCTATCAGTTGCCCAACGCTAACATAGAAGGCAGCAGAGGTTGCATCTAAAAGGGCATTAATGGCTTATGCACGAGTGGTGATATTCGAAGCAAAGCACTATAACATTGTTTTGTTTACTGCAGAAAACCTAAAACACTTGATGATTTCCCTAAAGTAATTGTTCTTGTTTGTGTCATTTGCTTAAAAGAAACTTTGGATAAATGGAACACTTTCTTCTGCTCCTTTGAGTTTTGTTTAAGCGAATTCTACTGCATAAGTTTCACATGTTTGAAGGTATGCAGCATAGTTCACCAGTGGGTGGCCATTCATTCAGCGAGGTGTCACTGTTGTCATTATGAGCACATATGTGCAACAAAGGGGACTGAATTTTTGTTAGTTAAAACTATGTGAAGCTAACAGACAATGATGCCAGGGAAAGCATAGGGGACATTGACTGTTATTTTAATTTAACTTGGTTAATAATGAAAATGGCAGTGAAAGTGGAGGAAAACACAATTTTCTGCTGGTAGGGGCTAAACTCGCGTCTTCCACAATGTGGGTATGATGTTCTACCACTTGAGATAAGGTTGTGGCCATAGCTCGATTCCCACTTTCTTCGGTACTTGTGTGTGACTGCTAGATCTGGCCTGGGAGTGTTATCCAGCAGCACTCACAATCACAATGGCAGATAACATTATGCCAGTATGACAGTACCATCCCCTAAAAATTCATAATCACTAAAACAATCTCTGTACAGTGTACGGGAGAAATATGTTAGCCTAATTTTCACTTATTACCTTAAAGACCTTGAAAATTGTATGTCATATTAGGTCTTGAAGTTTAGTTTACTTAGTTCTGACATTTCAGTTTAGGATTCCAACAAATCTACTTGTTGTGTGCACACCTCACAGGAACAGCTCTGGCGCAACCAGGATTCTGGCCTGATGGCGTACTCTCTGGCCCTCCTAAACAATGTCAGCTACAATGTGGTTGAGTTTGCCAAGTCACAGGTGAGTCGGGGGGACCTGACTGAAACTCTCTCTTTCGCGTGACATCCGAGAAGTGACCTATCTACATTAGCGCTGCTTCCCGGCAATGTGTGTAATTGTAGAGGCCATGTCATGAAGGTACGGATTAAGGAAACATTTTGTAACTCATGCCACCTTACCAACCCTGTATTTCAGACAGAGCAAATTTGATTTGATGTGATGTTTTTCATCGTAAGAAAGAAATGGTGAAAGGAACAGGAAATGGAGGAGTTGACAACACACAGGTGCTGTACAGTGCCTGTGTTGTCTAATTCTTTTTGTCCTGCACTCCTATCGTATTGCTTCTTTTCTACAATGGTAACCTACCAACTCGCTGATTTGATTGATATTTTTTTTTTATGAATAACGATAGCTGCACACAACGGCACTAAATGAATGCTGATGGCTAACAGTACCACGTCAGTTCTGGTGATGCCAGCTGGTGGCAAAGCATTTTTTTGAGCCAGTTGGTTCACAATGCTGAATTTTTTTTATTTAACCTGCTACTCTTATTTAGTTTGTTGCCCTTAATCATGGTTGCGTCAAGGCGTATAGGCAATCAACCTTGCTGCTTTGCTGGAAGATTTATTGTAGCAGTGCATGGGCTATGCTGAAGAACACTTGAAATGCAAGACAGCTGTCATAACCATTATGTGTTGAAGGAGTTTCTTATACCACACGAGGGCTGTGCATCAATGTTGCTGTTTTCATGGAGTTTCTGTTAGTTCGAACAAATTTGTGGCTTGTCTAGTGCCAAAAATGCACTTTTAGCATATAGCAAATTTTACATCATGGTATTGTCAACCTGTCTTTTTTTGCAGATTCAAAAAAATATTTAGCTGACTCTAGGTTATTCTTTAAAATTAGTATTTTATAGATTTTTCTGTTTTAGCAAAATGGAAGCATCAATTTGCCATACTTCTCTTTAATAATTCACATGAGCATTAAAATGAAATGATTTCATACAACATTCTCAATAGAGTGGCCATCGTAAAGTTAGGAGCATTCTTCCAAAGGTATTCAACAAGCACATTGCCATCTAAGTAAACAAGTGCGACAGATATGTGTTATCTTTTACTTAGGGCATCACTAGGTACCAAATGACTTACGCCTTAAAGCCTTAAAATTCCTATTTACTATATTTTTTAATCTTCTTTCTCGTTTAAATCCTTCATAAAGGATTTTTATAGTTATTGCAGATATTGAGTGTGGTTTTAGCAAGACGGAGCCTTCTCATAATTGTAAAGCTAGCTTCCCTGCGAGGCAGTTTGCCAAGCTAATAATAGCATAGTCGTTTGTCATATTTGGCAGTTGCCACACACTAAAACAGTTTGCTTGTCTTATTACATGGAAAATGTAGCCATGACTCTTGTGCTGAAAATATCCTATAGAGACAAGCTCCAGCATGTTGCAGCTACAACTTCATCTTCGTTTGAGCCTTGACCAGCGCTGCTGTTTGTTGGGCAAATGTGCAATGCAGAGAAGCATGTTTACAGATGATAAAAAATGGCCTGTTCTTGGAATGAGATATTGCAGTGCACTCCATTGCTCTCACTTGGCTCGCTGCTGCCCCCAGGTGGAGTGGATGAGCGACAAGGTGATGCGCTCCTTCGAAGGTGCGCGCAACAACCCCTTCCAGTTCCGACACCTCCAACTTTGCCACGGCATGGCAGAACTCGCCAGGGTCCCCGAGCCAAAGGTCAGTGGACTTCTGGGTAGCAGGCATTTTCCTGCTGTAGCCTGTTCTTTGTCTGGTTGGGTTGTCTTGGTCTGGTTGTTGTGCACGTTATACCCTATCTCTGTTCAGTGAAACCTGAGAATAACAAGCAGGGAAATAAAGAATTATCAGTTATAGCACAGTAAATCTAATGTTTCCTTCTAATATCAGCTTGTGCCAAATGGATGCATAAATGAATATTAGATGTAACGAAGGTATTTTTGTGTCAGGTGCGATGTCATTATAATAAGGCTTGATTGTAATGCTGCGAGGATAACTAGTTGGTGTAAGGTCATGGCTTCACTTACTGCTTTGCAATGCAAAAAAGGACAGGTTAGAACCAAGGTGGCACAGGCAAGGTAACACATATACTCACAGCTGTGTTGCTTTCCAGTAAACAATGTGGCTTGTGTACAGAATTTGAAAGAAAGGAGAAATTTTGTGACGAAGTAAAACCCAACAAAGAGATAGAGTGATACTGATTAAAACTTGAAACTCCCTAAAAACAACCTTTGAAACTTCCTTTTTTCTTGCGAACGATAACTATAGCTTTAGCTGTAGCTAACTAAAATAGATTAACAGCAGGCGGGATCCTCAGCAGGCCCATGGATGCTGAAGCCAATGCTGATGAAATGCTGGTAGCATGGGAACACAAATGCTGAGGTAAAATTGACCTTATGTACTTAGATTTAGGTGCAGGTTAAAGAACCCCAGGTGGTCTAAATTTCTGGAGTCCTCCACTACAGTGTGCCTCGTGAGCAGATCGTGGTTTTGGCACATAAAACCCCATAATTAAAAAAAGAAATGACCTTAGCCAAAAGGCCCAGATGCTATACCCATAAAATGTTTTGTGGATTTAGACCCCTTCTAGCTGACATCCAAAGTGTAGCCATGTAAATGTGACCTGAGAAACAAAGATTTTTAATTACTAACTGAGATAAACACTCACTGAAATGGTTGTCTATCCAAGTGACGCATATTCAAGGTGACTTATTTTGTAACTCTGGATAATTATGTTTTAAAGCAAATATTTGAGTGTCGGATGCAGGTTGCGTTACTGGATGTTTTTTTTATTGACATTTCATACCAAGCACGCCTTTGCTCCCTGTCTTTCATTGCTGCATGAAAATAATTGCTAGACTTCCCTAAATAGCTTCACTGTAAAAATAAATTGTATTCTTTTTCCTGTGTTTGCACATAATCTGGTCTGTTTCACCTTGTTGCTAAACTGTCCACCGTCGTGCTACTAAGCAGTAGCAGCAGCAGAGATGATCATCAAGCTTTGCCTTTTCAGAATATGGTCTGAATGGTTCTCTTCTTCTTGTTTTGTGTCATTTTTGTGTGGCCGGCACTATGATGATGCTTTACTTTATCACAATTCGGTGCAAACCCCGTACGTTCTTGTGGGAAATAAAAATATAACCTAGCTTTAACTAACCAGCAGTCAACTGTGCTCAGGTCAAGCTAGCTGCATTGTCTTCCCCCCTCTGACCACACTGGCCATGTGTGCCTTGTGTTGTTCATTAATAAGTCAAATGTAAAATGTTGCCAATTTTCATGTCGTTCTGTTTGTATAAATAAATCAAACTCCAATTAATGAAGTCACACCCAACAGGAAAACAACTTTGTTATATCCTATATGTATTATAAGGATATATTCATCATAGGCAGATACTGGCAATTAACATTTTTATTTATTTCGTTACATCAGTCTTCATAATTATCAAGGTTCAAATGCAATATCCAACACACAGGTAGAATCTTGGTCGCTGTTTTGACATCCGCAATGTGTGAGGTCAAAAGACTTTCATTTGTACTTTTGCACTTGTGTGCAGTTTGCAGAAGAAACAGGTTTTGTTTTACATAGGCAAAACAAAAAAATCTCGCAGGTTGTTCTAGCCAGCATGTCAGACATGGAGTGCGGCTTCTCGCGGGAGCTCTTCATCCAGTGGTGCAGCAGCCCGCGCAACAGCGTGGTGCTCACAAGTCGATCGGCGCCCGGTACGCTGACACGGCAACTCATCGAGAATCCACACCAGCAGTCACTCACTATCACGGTGAGGGCACCGTCATTTAGTTATCTTGTTTATATGCAAGTACTGCTGTCTCACTATGAGACATTGCAAAGGTAGATACAAAAATTTGTTACGCAGGCAGTAAATCATAAACATGTAACAGCATACATGTACCAATATATACAAAGCATCGAGCTGTATGGCTGACAAGGAACAGAAGAGTGTGTTACGTATGCGGTAGGTCATGAAACGATTGCATATTGAGATTGCATATTGAGGGGTAGAGGGGCAAACAAAAAAGCCGTTGGAACACAGGATCTGTGTCCGAAGTGCATTCCAGCGCCCTCTAGTGGCCCGAAGGAGAAAATACAAATGGGATCACACATGTACACATGCCAGCACTGAAGTGCAGAGGCTTCTAGGTGGCACTGGAAGGCAGTTCAGCCACAGCTTCCGTGTTCCAATTACTTTTGTTCGCACCTGTACGTACACCACGTAATTTGTCGCAGTTCTTCTGTGTGGCAGACTGTGTTCACAGGCTATGTTCCTGTGCTTGCCGTAGATGACCAAATAGACAGCCAAGTGGACAGCGCTCAGGGGGCACCTATGTAAATAAATGGGAACAGAGAAACAGTTTTTCTCGGTAACCACTGCACCAATTTTAGTGAGGTTTGTTGCAGTTGAAACAAAGTAAACTCTAGTAGCTGGAGGAAGCAGAGATTTTGTTTAGGGTGCAGTTTTCTGCGGGTTCTTTTATGGAAATTGTTGAAAACTGAAAAGCAACTCAAGTACCATGTGTTCGACTCTGCAACTCAGCTATGAAAGACGATATCAGAATGCTGTAAACTGCACTTAACTATGCATTTAAAGCAAACAAAATTTGTGTGTTATACACCGCTCTAAAATATACTGCTAATTTTTTAGTAGGACTTTTGCAAAACCCTCGTAAACATCGTAACAATTTCACATAAGCTGTATACCCGCATATAATATTTGTACGCTTGAGATGCCCTAAGAAAAGCAGTTTACAGAACTGCAATATCTGCTTTTGGTGCAGCGCCATCTGCTTGTCTGCTTTAGTGCAGAGGTAATCGTCTTGCTTCATTTGTTTTTGTTGTTTTTTTCTTGCTTACTACTTTTGGGGAATGTCAGAAAGAAATTCCAGGCCTTAGATCAAAATTATGCTTCCTACAGTCACTGTAATTTACCGTTCTCTCTCAAATGCAACAAATTTAATTTAAATTGGTCCAGCGGTTGTCTCTTCTCTTAAAACTTCATTTCTGCATTCCACATGTGTTTGAATAGGGAAATCAGTGTTAGCCCCAACCTAAAGCTTCCTCACAAGTATCATTCTAATTCTGACAAATCCAGCAAAAAGGAACAGCTTCACAAAGACAGCATCAAACTAAAAAATGATTCAGGCTACCTTGCTGTCCAAACAATATGTCAGCTGAACAGAATGCTTGAAAGCTTAACAGGGAACCTTGACTAGCAAAAGTGAGACTAGCAGAAGCAAAGAACATTTTAGATAAACTTATCTGTGCTGTGTTCTTGACTAAAACACACATTGGGTCAGGCCGAAATCAAATATAGTTGAATATAATTAAATTCAGGCAGTGTTGTTACTGTATTGTGTGATGCTAAATATAGCCCTCAAAAGGCAAGTCGGGAGGCTTGTAGTGGTTGTATGATCAGCAGGTAGTTTTTTTGTGGACAGTAATTAGGACATATTCAGAGAGCTAGACAGTTGGGATGACACATAAAGTGAAAATATATATATATAATAATTAGACAAAGAAAAAAATAATTTTGTTGGTTATTTTTGTACAGATACAGTTTCAGGCCTGCAAAAGCCATAAGCTTCTTTGGCACAAAGTCATTCAGACCCAGCATTGGTGAGCAACACAATGCACACTAAAATGACAGTGAATTGAAAAAGAAAAATGCTGAAACCTCACAAAAAGAACAAAAAGAAAGTAAGGTGAGTCCTATCAGCATGTGCACAAGTACATGTCAAGTGATTGTACTTTGTGAAAATAATTTGGCTCAGGTACACTGCAATAGCGGCCAAGCAAGGCCTTTGACTACTTTGACAATCACATTACATTGGTGCTGCTCTAATTATTTGTTTCTTTGCAGTGGATGGATAGTTTAAAAACCTCATGTGCTCAAAGAAATGCTCGCTCTAGCTTGGTTGGTTCTCTTCCTGTTTCACAGGTCAAGAAGCGTGTTCGCTTAGAAGGTTCCGAACTTGAAGAATACATGCGCAAGGAGAAAGAGCTGGCCGCAGCACGGCACAAAGCTGAACGTGACACGTGAGTTGTTTCATGTATTCGCTGCAGAAACTTGTGATACTTGTGATCCCACAGGCGGTGAGGTAGCTCAGGGGCTGCAGCATTCTCCTGCCAAGTGCAAGGTTGTGGGTTCAATCCAAACCACTACAGCCGCGTTATGATGGGAATGGAATGCAAAAACACTCGGGGACTAAAATACAGGTGCATAGTTTAGGTGATCTAGGTGCATTTTAAAGAACCCAGTGTGACAAAAATGAATACGAAGCCAGCCCCACAAGAGCATCCCTTATGGCCAAATTGTATCGTTGGGGCATGAAACCAACTTTTGCTTGTGTTTGCACCATGAACATGTTGCATGAGCATGGATGGAAATGCAGACATAAAAAAAAATCTAGTCAGAACACCTAGAATGTGCAACCACATGGGAGTGCTACATGCAATCACTCCGTAGCCAGTTCTTACGCTTGGTGTTGACCCCAACCTATGTTTTCGACCGGGAACTAAGTTGCAGTTAAAAATTCAGATTATGCTGTTAATGCAACAGTGCATTATAACCACTTTCAGCTTGCCCGGATTTGAATTTATGCTGATCTGTATTTGCCTGTGTTGAACTGCATGCTCAGGGACTCCAAAACCTGGGGTCACTTAGAGTGCACCACTTTTCCAGTCGTTGGCCACAGTTAATCTTCTTCACGTGCCAATTAATTCTGACCATCGAAAATTTCATTTTCAACACACTTTTTTTGCCTATTCAGAATCATGAAAAATGTACAGCTGGAAAACAGATTAAGGATTTGCAATTGTTCAGTGAGTCTTCTCAAATTTATAGAATGTGGATTCAAGGGTTCTCGTCGCGGTAGGCGACGGGGGAAGTGCTGCCCATTGTTCCGGTTTACTGCCCACACCTTTGGGGGGGACTCTGCAATGAAAATGGTTTATTTAGTGAAAATTTTCAGTTCTCACTCTTGTTTTTTTCCCTACAATTCCTAGTTATTTCTTCATAACATAGGAAAATATTAGAAACAAATCAGAAGTAAAAGTTGAGAAAATCACACTTTTTAGTGTGCAGCAACAAAAAGAGAGTAGAAAATCAGACTTCGGGAGGTGCCATCGCAAAACGGATAGCACGACCTTCTGTTAATGCAATGCCGTCATCTTCCTATCACCGCGAAGAGGAGAGATGGGAGCTTCAGACAGCCACAGTGCTGCACTTTGCCATGCAAAACTAAAAGCCAAAGAAGCAAGTGAAAAGAGGAAAAAAAATAGCAGAGCGATTTGTTACTGCTGCCATACACAAGAAGTACTTCTATTGGCTGACGCAGATTTGAATTGCTGGCATAGACTTTGTGCGCATTTTTTTTACTGCGGTGTGCTCTGCTTTTCTTTGTCCCGGCAATGTTTGGCAATACCGATAGACTGCTTCGCTGGTTTCACTTATGTTTCTTTCATTAATACATTCAAAATGCAAAATTGGTGAATGTAACGTAAAAATGCCAGAATGTTCTTATCAATAAAAAACAAAAGCTAAAAAGAGCTCATTTGGATACGTACCTCCAGTCGCAAGATGTCCACCCCTCAAACGTTTCTGTGAAGGACCCTGGTGGATTCCATCAAGAACTTTTCAGATATAAGAACATCAGCTCTTTCATGTCTGTCATACTAATAAAGCACCCATCCTGCCGCTTGAAAAATACGCCTGATATAAAGTGTGAAAAACAATGACAAAAGTGAACCCGCCGCAGGCTGACATACTGACACCGAGAGCAAACCTCCAGCCAAGTTGCCTTCCTAAAACACCTTGCACATATTCAAACTTGCAGTACAGGTCCAATCAGAAGGGCTTCAAAGTGCTTGTGACGCATTTGAAATATTGTTATCTTCATCAGTGCTTTTGCTTTTGATGCGCTATCTTGGAATGCTCAGTTGTGCACACAGCACCAACTGAAGGGTTTATAGTGTATACTAGAGGAAAGTCTGGTGCTGCGATTGTTCAGCTACCATGGCAGTAGTGGTTAATACCTGGATTGGTGTAATCTTTAGGCTTGTGGCTTCATCATTCTTGCGATGTTAACCATTATGCCTTGTCTTTCTAAATTTCCGAAAAGCAAATTTTTTTTTTCTAAACGCAGCAAGGCAATTGGTCTCTGTACACCTGCATAGTAGTTGTGAATCGCTGCATTGATAATGCAGCATGTTGAAAAATGACTGGTTTGCAAAGTCACTAAGCCATTCGAAAGTCATGAGGACATAGTTAAGGCGTAATATGGCAGTTCAGCCATACTGGTTGAACCGCCATATTAGCAGCTTCCGAAGACACCAGCGCCAAAGTTCTCTCTAGTAAATTTTGTGGAAAACTCTATGGCTGTTTGTGCACAGGCAGGTATGAGCATGTGCTCTAAGCTGTCCTTTCCTTTTTGCCCGGCTGCAGGGAACTGGACGCTTCTGACTCAAGTGAAGAAAGTGAGGATGACATGGACATTGATGAGAAGAAGCCACTGCCCGAACCAAAAGGAGAGGTGGGCCATATAATGACATTGAGTAAACATTTACGTCTGACAGTAACTCCTGTGAAAGCTCAAAGTACAAACTTGTTCATGTGCAAACAGTTGTTTAGAAAGTCGTTCATGCTAAATCACAGACTACAGTGTATCAAGGAAACAGAGTACATGGCTAAATGTTTGTGGCTGTACTGGTATGTAATCAAACTGATAATTAACCCTGTATAGTCCAGAGTATTATTTAAGCTGCACTGCGTTTGATACCTCAAAATTCTGGTTTAAGCGCAGGGAACCTAATGTAAGCCTATGTACTCAGGGTGTCTACCAACCAGGAATTCTCAGGGATTTTGAGTAGTCTGGAAAAACTCAGTGAAAACTCAGGGAATTTGTGCCGCTATCAGGGAAAATTAGCTCTAATTTTATTGAAAGGGTCGAAAGTCGCGGTAATTCTGGCTCGAGTAACAGACAGGAATCGTAATGAATCGTCTTTGACACCCTGTCGTCGGCTGGAGAGTGGCCAGTGTACAGTCAACGACCTACTTTCCGTATTCCTGATAATTTGGACGGCTTCGCGGCACCACCACGTACCCCATAGAGTCAATGTATCGGAACGTCTGAAATTTCGGACGCAAGAACTCTTTGCCGTCTGATTTTCCAGGCGTTTTGCCGTGACTGCAGATCTGAAACAGAATTAATCAAAGCCACCGCCGCTGCCATTTTGATTACCTCACCGCCTCGAACCGGCCGTCTCTCTCGCAGATCCACTGGCAACCATAGCCACCACTGCTACAACGCTAGGCCTAGCTGCTTCGACGTTCACCATGAAGCTTCTTGCCGTTGGGCACCGTGTTTTTTATTGAAAGAATTCGCTGCTGTCAGCAATGGCACAGACTCGGCCTTTGTGGTCGGCCGCGATTGGCTTAGATGCTTGGAAAGCACTGTGCGTTGCATAATGCCAGTTCCCGAAAGTCGGCTTCGCCTCTGTACAAAAATGTTACTTGGTGAAGCATATGCAAAAGTATTGCAGTGAAGCATAACATGCGTGGGAAGGGGCTATTGCCACGGGACACAGTATGTATTCCTTAATTATACATGCGTTCACCCGGTATTTCCTGTCACAGTACGAGCACCGATATTCCTGATGCGTGTACCGACAGGCCTTCAGAGCATTTTCGAATGTGCCTGTGGCGGTTTGAGCCCTTAAGGGCAGTAAATAACATGCATTTATTTGTTCCAACTGGCCGATTTTTTGGACGTTTTCGCGGCCCCTAGGGAGTTAAAAAAATCAAACGTGGACTGTGCAACTGACCAAGAAGTTACTTCAGATGGTCCGTGGGGCGAACGAGTGGCAGAAGGAGGACAAGAACAGAAAGGACCTACGCATTGAGGAATGAATTGGAAAGGAAGCCTGCTGCCGCTGTTTTGAAGGAGCTTGAGCTCAAAAAACAATGTTGGCTAATGCCGAGATGTAGGTGTCCCTCATCCAAACCAAAATAAACCCTTTAACGCAGTGAAACACAACCCTGAGGTGTCGTACGTGGGCTGAGAGTATGTCAGGACAGTTGAGGTTGACTTATGAGCTGTTGAGAGAGAATTTCAATTCTGACAAAGTTCTGGCCTTATACCACTGAGCTTGCTATCAGTTGATAGAAATAGCTGACATTCGAAAATATTTGCTTCTGTATTTGTATTTGAGAATGTCCGACTCGATTTGCAATTTTTTTTCGAAGACATATTATTTGCTGTGCATTCTACTAACGCCTCCCTACTATTCTCTTTTTTGAATGACATAAACATTACTCCTTAGTATACAAATCGGATTAAGTCGTTTTTAAATTTTTTTTTTCATATGCTTACTAGAAAGTGACAGCATCGGCCAATATAGTTTCAGCCTGTCTTGACATAAAACATAGTTCTGCATCAATCAGGGAATTTTGCAAAGGCACTCAGGGAAAACCTGGAAAACTCAGGGAATTTGGAAATGTCAACTTTGTAGACACCCTGAGTACTTTTTTTAATATGCTGGAGTGAGTTTTCAGTTATGGAATACCATATTTACTTGCTTATAATTCGCATCCCCCTCAAAACGACTGTTTTTCTGAGAAAGAAAAAGGGTATGTAAGTCACACCAGTGTATAAAATGCACCTGTTCATTTGGTAAGCAAATTAAATACAGTCGAACCCGACTATATCGAACCCGTTTACATCGAATTATTCCATATATCGAACAATTTCTGGACACGGTATAGTTACAATGAGTATATATAGCAAAAATTACGCATACATCGAACAAAACTAGTAGCGACTCCCTATATATCGAACGTCAAACGGCGAAAAGTGCCCCCGGAAGTTGGCTTTCCCTCGCGGTGAAGGGAAAACCCGGCGGCGCGGCTCCATCCAACCGCTCTCCCTACGTGACTGCGCTACCTCGGAGCCGCCGACACCACCCTACAAAAAAATGATCCTGGCCCGTCCGCCCGCAGCGCTTGCTCCGACAGCCAATCAGAGGCTCTTGTGCCCTCGTCGTGCAAGGTGGCGAAAGTGCTAGTTGTCTCGCTGCTTATCTGATTCATTGTGTGCGCGTTCTCCCGCAGTGTTGGCGTGATGAGGCGGCAGAATTCGCCTTTCATCGTGAAGCTCGAAATAATAAACCGGGTCGAACGCGGTGACAAGTCGGATGTCCCCGCAGCGTGCAAGATTTCGAGGAGCACTCTCAGCACGATCTTGAAGAATAAGGGGGAGATTAGGGCTAAAGCGGCTGAACTCACGACCCGGTGCCTGTGGCGCCCAACGCGTACGCGCGGCCGTGTACGAGTGGTTCATCCGAAATTGCTTAAGCCGTACCGACTTCCGCGTGCTCGGTGATGACTGTAAATTCTGATTAATGCGATGAAGCCGTTGTCGTTGCCGAAGTTTGGAGCGAGGTGTCAGAATTTCCGGAAGCTGTTGACAAATCAACGGTGGACGAGTTTGTGAGCGCAAATGATGGTGTTGCGACCACAGGAGAGCCCGGAAACAAAGACTACATTGCCGGCATCGTGCCGAGCACAAGTGAAAATGGGCACAACGAGGAAAGCAACGACCGTCTTTGGCCCACATCCTCCGAAGCGATTGGTGCGCTCGCACTAGTCCGGTGCTTCTGCGCGAAGGCGGAATGTTGCGGCCTCAGCTGCTCCGACTCCTTAGACAACGTGGGGAAGTGCGTGCCTCGCACGCAGCGAAATTGCCCAAGCAGAAGAAAATGCAGGTCTATTTCGTGCGAAACGAAGCTAGTTTCATCAATAAAGTGATTTCATAAATGGTATGTGCTTTTATGGCATCCAATTATTTAGCAGGCTTATATCGAATTATGCTCTATATCGAACTGATAGGCGTTTTTTTGCGAGTTCGATATAGCCGGGTTCGACTGTATATATATATATATATATATATATATATATATATATATATATATATATATATATATATACACAATGACGTTGCTTAAGCCATGTGCGGAAACTGTGGCGTTAAATCATTCTCCCTGTGTTTTTAAGGTATGTTTGTGGCCTCAAACTGCTTTAGTTCTTGCCTAGTTTGCTTTGCCTTGATCTGTTTTTGCATCTGACACTTGCAGGCAAAATCCAAGAGCATGGGCTTCTTCAAGCAGGCCAAAAAGTCGTACCTCATGTTTCCAGTGAAGGAAGAGAAAATCAAGTGGGACGACTACGGAGAAGTAATACGGTTAGTTTTCTTGTTTACTGTGTTGTACTATAGACCTTAGGGCTTCGTTCTTAAGTTAGAGGATGCAGTGGTGACTCAGTGGCTTTGACATTGCAATGCTAAAAACGGTCATGGGATGAAATCCCGTCCGTGATGGCCACATGTCGATCGAGGCAAAAAGCAAAAATGCCCATGTACCAAGCATAGGGTGCATGCTAAAGAGCCCCAAGGGGTCGAAGTTAATCCGGAGTCCCTCATTACAGAGTGCCTCATAATTACATTGTGGTTTTGGTGCATAAAACTCAAGAATTAAATTTTTTTATTATTACTGGAGGATAGTCTGGTGCTGCAATTATTCAGCTACCATTGGAATGAATAGTATTTGGGGATGATTGGAATGATGCATTTGTCCAATCTTTTAATCTTGTAACTTCAGGTGTCCTTGTGGCCTTATTTATTTTTATCTGCCTTCGTTGGCCTGTATTTTTAAGCAGTTGTATATATTTTATAAGTCCGTGAAGGTCGGTAAGACTCTGCATGCATGCATGTCATTGTGAATTGTTGCATTTATAACCAAATATTTTCTTTGACATGATTAATTTCCAAAGTCAATTAAGTCGTTTGAATCTAGAAGCACAATGTTTAGGCAAATCCATGTAGTGCCTGTCATTCCCATGGTGGCTGAACTGCCATACCTTCAGCTTCTATACTCTCTAGCACCACATCTTTCTCTGGTAAATTTTATGGGGAACTCGGTGCTGTGGGCCAATACCTCTTGAAGAGCAGCACAGGCTTAAATTTAATAGAACATTAATAGCAAATCATGCCAAGGCACGCCGAAGATACCGAAGATAGGAAAATGACTCGCCTATAGAAAATTTTTTATGTGTATAGATTCCACTCTGCCAATTTTGATAAAAAATATGGTTTGGTGCTTCAAATTTTCGGTATGTCAGTTGTAGGCATAGGCACTGATCTATAATTTGCACGTTGGCATATCACTCCCAAGGAACTGAGCCGGGGCTATAAGGTGTAATTTGTTCCACTAAAATTGGTTGTCTTTCTATAGTGCACATCTTTTTATCGATGATGTGTGTCAGGTTAGCTATGTGTTGGTGGCAGAAATTGTTAGGGGCCAAAGTCTGCCCGAAAACACTTATATTTCTTTAAATTTGAGGTAGCTGATGGAACTGATTAACATTTTATTTACTGTCTTCAAATGTTATGACTAAACTACAGTGAAATGTTGTGAATTCAAATGGACAGAGTGGCCTTGTCAAAATTATGTGTTTCAATGTACAAAAATGGCCAGTAATTCGAACACATAGGCATTTGTAGCGATTAATTCAATGGTTAATTAAGCATCCACACACCAGCTCCTGAACTCGTCTCCTTTTTACAATTTATAATACTGTATTTTGGTGCATATCACCTGCACCAAAAATTTTAAAATTTAACAGTAAAGTCAACGTGTGGGTTATATGCAAATTCTGCCTTTAGATGCACGCTTCATAGTAGCAAATATTTTTGTAGAGGTGTGGCTTCATGGCAGCACACACCGCGCTGCCGGGAAGCCACACTTCAGAATCAAGTCACTCGTGTTAGGATGGATGGAGGGATGTTATGAGTGTCCCCTTTGGAACAGGGTGGTCGGTTGCACCACCAAGCTTTTGTGATTATATTGCCTAACATCCTACCTAGGTTAAAAAAGAAAAAAAAGCATGATGAATTCCCATAACCAAATTATCTGACTCCCTATTGTGAACTTTGTTTTTGTACGTCTTCATGCTTTGTCGTTTCCCTACTTCCACCAATCTTCCATTGGCCTCTTACTAATCTCTACTGCGGATATGTTTACTTTCCTCCTGCTCTCACTGAACCCAAGGGCTTCAAGGAGGCCAGTGATGCCTAAATCGACTGCTGGGCCGATATCGTCATGTTTTAATAAAATATGCTCCACTGTTTCTCTAGCTTTACTGCAGCAAGCACATTATTGTTCTTCTTTCTTATATCTTGTTTTATAGGTACATGTTTCAAAGCATCCTGATCTCACTTCAAAAAGTAATGAGCTTCCCTTTGAGTTATCATAAATCGTTTCTTTCCTGATTTCATTTTTTCCTGTTAACTAGTTACTCATGGCAGATTTCTTTTCCACTGCCACCACCCATGAGATTATTTCAGCCTCTCTGACTTTCCGCTTGACGTTCTTTGTTGCTGTGTTGCTTACCCTACAGGGCACATACTTGCTGGTAAGCTTCCTAGTTCTTTTCCTCCACTGTGAATCAATATTTTTCCTGTACAAATACCTCAACACTCTCCCAGCCCATTTACTTTCTTCCATATTCTTCAGTTGTTCTTTATTATCAATTTTACTGTGAACTTCCCTCACTGAGCTAGCATTGATTTAATGTTTGTATTTGTTGCTCTTTCCATTGGTCATGTTCTGGTTGCTTTGTAGCCTTATCACATGCAGAACACATTCCAGATCAAGCAATAGCAATTGAATCATTGGCTGTATACAGCATTACAAACCAATACGAAGCTACCATGCTGCCACACGTCGTTGCTTTACTTTTTGTGTAAATAAAGCAGACGAACTCAACACATGAAATTCAGATTCAACATCCGATTGGGCTTTCCACTGTCATTGTCTTTCTGGGTACCAGATCGCCCAATGAAGAGTTAGATTTTAAGCTCACACTTTTAACAGTGTTCGTTTCTTCACCGTCAATGGAACAACAAAAGATATATAATTTCTAGTATGTGGAAAGCCTCGCATTGTTTGTGGTGTCTGCAGGCCCGAAGACTTTGTGGTCGTCGACAAGACGGCGCAGGAGGAAGAGGCCGATGAGAAGAAGGCAGACGATGACGACCTCATGCAGGGTGAGTTATTGTCTCACGTGACAGAAGATTGTGGTTAGTAGGCTGGCGTGTTTGCATATCTCTTCAAGGCGGAAATATATTCAGTCTATCAAAAATTCTGTTTCCCCACATTCCTTGGATATTCAGAACCATGCAGCGGCAGAACGGATTTAGAATTTTCAATTCTTCAGTCTATTTTTAAAGTTTACAGAACATGTACATCTCATGCGAGCTCTCTTCAGGAACGTTGACTCTCAGGACATCATCTATTTCATGTTTAGCCTACTTGGAGATCACCTATCTGCCCACTGGAAAAATATGTCTCCTATAGAATTTTTTTTATTATTTATTTAGAAAGTGAACATGCTATTTGACAATGTACAGGCACCAAAAGCAAACACCCAACTGTCGACCTTCCAACTTGTTTCATTTAAAACCAGTTTACACATATTGTTCAAACTTCCACCACATACCCAAACAGAAGTCTTTCAAAGTGCATGTGACACATTTGAAATACAGTCAACGACCGATATTCGGACCCTCTAGGGAACGTAAAAACGTCCGAAAATTCAGGCAGTCCGAAAAAATTAATGCATGCAAAAAACGCACTTTTTTTTTTCTCGGATCTAGAGGTAAAGGGCAAAGTACCAGGTTTCCGAAAAACCTTGCCAAAGCATCAGTGAAGTGGCTATAAAAAAACGCGTTCAAAAACTCTGTATGCAGCCGACTGCCAGTTTATTATGCACATGTGCATCGTCGGGCAGCCGGTTTTATTGCTGCAGTGACTTGAAGAACTTGTTGATTGTTGTTTCGACGGCGATCCGGTTTCATACGATCATATTCACCTTGATCTGAGCAAGGGTCATGTCAGCACTGTACACCGATGAAAGAGTCAACAGTGCTCACGTCAACTCGGCACTTGAAGGCGGCGCAGGCATTGGCTCCTCATTTTCAACATCGGAGTCTTCTGAATCCCCCACAACCTGACTCCTTGCTCCATGCAATCCTTGCTCCATGCCGAACTCCTTGCTCACATCAGCCTGCGATGGGCCGCTCACGACTTGCTTAATAATGGCGGCTTTCTTCTCCATCGTTAACCGACGGTACTGCTTTCCGCGCTTCGATGCCATCGGCGAGGACAACGAAGACGGAGTGGGGGCCATCGAAGGCAAGCGAAATCCTCAAGTTGCGAACAGTGGAGTTCGCAGACGAGCGTCAAAGCACCTAGGCCTAGCGTAGCAGAGCACACTTTCCACAGCAGCACAGCCACACACCACGCCAGCCAAAACGTGGCCTACGCAAACAAATGAAATGGCGCCGCTCCGGAAACTCCACCGGAGGCGGAAGCGGAAGTGCAGCGATGAACAGAGCCAGCGTGGCCAGACCAAATCGGTGTGTGACGGCTAGATTTGGCTAGTTGTGGTTCAAAGCAGTGATATGCTTTGGCTGCAAGTCAATTTCCTGCTCAAGGGCGCTGTGTGAGGAGTCAAAGGACCTTCCGTCGCCTCACAAAGTCAGGAAAATTGGACGGCTGTAGGTCGAGCATCCGAAACTTCAGATGTCCTTATACATTGATTCTATGGGGTTCGTGGTGGTGCTGCGAAGACGTCTGAAATATCAGACATGTCCGAAAATTTGGGCGTCCGAAAATTCAGTCGTTGACTGTATCATATTCAACACTGCTTTTTTGCTTTTGATGCATCTTCTTTGCATTCACAATTGTGCATACAGTGCCTGATGGGTGCATGCTCACAATTCTTGACTAACAGAAGCCAGTGTGTCTGTTGTATCCTATATTTGTACCATTTTCTGTGTCGTATCTTAACACAAGTTGCATTCTTTACACAGTACTATGCAATGCCTGTGTAACCTAGGAGTATGTGATGCACATAGACGTACACAAATACATACGCATGCACAAATACCCAAGAAAATGTATTTCAATACGTCCGCCATGGTAACTCAAAGGGCTCGTTGCAGCACCGTGCAGCAGGCACAATATTCATGCTATGCAGCAGACCCAGCTACACGCAACTGTAGTGCACGGCTTTGTCCTGCATGGATAGCAGGCAAATGCACAATGCGCATTTTGAAGCGCTATCAATACCTCAGTGGAAAGCATGTTTAGTCAAGAGCAGCTGGGAGTGAGCACACACTGGCACGCATCCCTTGTAGATACAGTTAAAGCTCGATATAACAAAGTCAGTAAAATCAGCAAGTTGATTCGTTATATCGTAAATTTGTTGTATTGGAATTTGACCTTTTACGCAAATAAGCAGTCGCCGATTGAACTTTCTTGCGAGGAAAGGGGCCACAGACTTTTCCGAATTATCGGGCAATTGAAGAAAGCAAACTTGAATGAGAAAACAATCCATATTGATAAATTTGGTAGTTGTCGACGAATGATACGGTTTCATGCCACGTTGACGATACTTTCAAATTGGTGGTACAAATTATGCGAAGCCAGCCATGCTTTCATGTGCACTCTGCCCACATGGCTGATAGCGTCACCCGCACTGTGACGACACTATAATGAAAAGCGCCAGCAGTGGGAAGTGAATGCCTCATCTGCCTTTCGCTCCAACAGGTCATTGAAGCTCAAGATTACGCAATCTCCAATACTAAACACACTGGAAGACAGCTTACATTATGCCACACCATCTCAGCACGCTCACTCTTTTCACACGCGGTAGATTACCTCTAAAGCAGGATGTGCGGCTGCATACGCTCTCAGCCGCACTCTACATCCATGCGCAGCCATAGCCGAGATATGAGCTAGAAACCGAGACGCGCACATCCTTATTCTCCCCCCCTGCACATTCGCATGCGCTTGATCGCATTACCATGAGCTCGCTCCCCTCTTTCTCGCTGCTCATGCGCGAAGGCGGCACTCGTGAAGCCACCACCTTTCTTGTCTCATCCTTGCACACTTTCTCTTGCACCTAAAGCACACAGCGCGTGGGATGCAATAGGATCTTATCGCACTTGTACCTTATACGGAACATTATGCGGCTCCACTTCTGCGGTTGCTCTTATCGCGCCGGGCGTCATTTGAGAGGTGCGTTTGTAAGCAGCCGCTTGTAATTCAATCATTTGACCATCTGCGTCTGCGGAAATATCAGTTTATTGTTTCGGCATTCGGTCGCTGCAGGAGTGAAATTTTGTCATGTTGAAATCGCATACAAGCACATTTCGTTATGTTGAGGTTCTAAAAGACAGTTTTAGTATAGCGTACGCTATTCCATTGCGTACGCTAAAAAATAGCGGGTCGTCACTACGCATGCGCTGAACGCTAAACAATATAGCGGGTATAGCAGGCGTACGCAACGCAAACGAGTTAGCGTTAGCGTTTTTGCGTGGTTTGCGGAGTTTGCGGGAAACATGGCGGCCGTCCCGGCTGCCCGCTTCGAATTCAATTTGGCATTGCTTTTGTAAAATGCACTTCGTTCGTAGCAAATGACTGTGTAAACGGCTTTCGCTTAGTCTCAGGCCGCTTCGACGACAGAGTATTATGGATAACTCCGTGGTGTTTTCGAGATCGCTTCTCGTTTCGAACGAGTCGAAGCCTACCGAAAGAAACGTTCGAGATGTCAGTGCCACCTATCGATACAGGCTCGAAATAGCTGCAACGATGGCATGTGGCCTCAGAGATCCGAAGATATCGTCGGCCAACTAAAATTGTAGAAAACGTGCTCTGCTTAGCGCACGCTATATTATAGCGTATAGCGTACGCTATAGTTGCGTACGCTAAACTAAAACTGTCTAAATACATGATGTTCTGAGGATAAGAGGTTATGAGAAGTAAAATACTTCGTTAGATCGAGAATTTTGTTATATTGAAGTTTGTTGTATCGAAGTTTAACTGTACTAATTGCCATTCCTCACAAGGCAAGGCAGGCGTAGTATACGCGTAGCCTTATATTAAGCTTGTCATGGTTCGTGACTAGTTGAGTGTTCAACGCTTATTGAAATCGGTGACACTCAATGACTATGATACCGATAAGCAGTGTGGCCAAAGTTCAATTCCTATGTGGGCAGGCACGGCCGAGTGTGAGCAGATGATAGTCGTCTTTTTCTGGAACTGCGTAATTCTTATTGAAATTCCGACCGCAGATTTTAGAGTACAGCTCTTAGGCACTCATTTCAGGGGTGAGAGTTGGTGTTGTTCCTCGTAACCGAGCGAACAAACACAGTGAAGGATGAAAGCAAATGAGGAGAACAGCGGGAGATAATAGACTGTGATAGCAAAGAGAGTGCAAGATGGAAAGCAGACGAGGTGGGTATGGTGAAAGCATGAGAAAAATAATGTGATGCCGCGCCGAGTGTGAGCAGATGATAGTCGTCTTTTTCTGGAACTGCGTAATTCTTATTGAAATTCCGACCGCAGATTTTAGAGTACAGCTCTTAGGCACTCATTTCAGGGGTGAGAGTTGGTGTTGTTCCTCGTAACCGAGCGAACAAATACAGTGAAGGATGAAAGCAAATGTGGAGAACAGCGGGAGATAATAGACTGTGATAGCAAAGAGAGTGCAAGATGGAAAGCAGACGAGGTGGGTATGGTGAAAGCATGAGAAAAATAATGTGATGCCACGCAAGCTGGACTTTGCAGCGAGATGGCACCAGTGTATCATGTGTAATCTGTATGGAAACAAAATGCTGCATGAACAAAGATCTGTCGCAACAGCTACTGTCAATCGTGCCCACATCACCCTCGAGCTGCCTCATAATCTCCAAATCAGCGACACAGTCGCACCACATATCACTCCATTTGCAACATGCCGCACGAGACAGATTGTGCACGCCAGCCATTATAACGCGAAATGAAAACGCGTATGCAGCTGTGATCAAATTTTGAATTAGGGAGTATTGTAATCGTGAATTTTTTTGCTTGCCTGTTTAGTAAACTGCATCAATTAACATACACAGTAACAGTAAGCAGAAGCACACTGATCCAAACACTCTTCTCAATTGATGTCAGCTATGTGCCAAAAACAAGTGAGGAAAAGGCGTCTGTCTGAAAAGGAATTACTTTAGAAAAATGGGGCATTGTGCTCTGCTAGTGAGCACCATGAACGGCTGCCAAATTTGGCTGGCATGATCACAGCATTATGTGCTGTCCCTGAAATGTAGTTTTTCGCTAAGCGTGAGGAGTGGTTCAGGGTGCCTTGAGAGACCCCTTGGCATAGTATTACATAAGATGAAAGCATGAGCATAAATACAACAGCTCATTTAAGCTTCATCAATCCTGAGGACTTTGTGATTGCTGTATGTGACTGCAATCATTACTCATCAGACGATCTTTGAATATTTATACCATAACTCAAACTTGAAACAGCTGGACATTCTTGGCCCCGGGAGAAATACTGGTCAGACATTGCACACAGTGAAAGCACTTCTGATATATCTTTCTTTTTGATTACAAGCCTTAGTGACATTTTATGAGCAGTCTGAGTGTGTGCACGTGTCTACATGTATGTGCCATTTGTGTGTTTGTGTGATCACTGTGTATATATCATGTTTCTCACGCACCTCGATTAACATGCCAAGCCATCAGTCAGGCAAACATCTCCAATCTTTCGTTAAATGCAACATCTCCCAATGTGTACAACGGTCATGAAATATAAAAATGCAGCTTCTACACCTCTTTTGGGAGGCAAAAAATGTTTAGAAACTATTCTTAGTAGGAGTAGCTGCTGGTAGTCAATGACTTGTTTTCTCTGGTGTGCTGTGCAGATGTTACAGAGGTTCCGACCAAGTGCCTGGAGAGCTCTCTGCAGTTGGATGTGAACGCTTCACTGCAGTTCATCGACTTTGAGGGCCGCTCGGACGGCGAGTCGGTGCGGAAGATAGTGCAAATGATGAAACCACAGCGGGTAATACTGGTGCGCGGTAGTCCCGAGGCTACACAGGCCATGGCTGCCTTCTGCCGATCGTCGGGCTCTGTCCAAGGCCGCGTGTTCACCCCAAGGCTAGGGGAGGTAAGTTCTCGTTTGCATGTAGTAAAACTTAAGGCTAGGAGATGCATCGATGACCTTGTGTACATGACCTGTGCCTAGGAAATGTAAACACTAAATGTGATGGTTGTTGTCATCTGCTACCAACATAGTGCTACTGTACATGTTGCTGGGAGCGCATGCAGTAGCTCCACAAGTAAGTTGGCGCAAGTCATTATCTTTGTGCTGGTTGTTTTAATGCAGTAGCATCACAGCCAAGGAAGAATGTAGGTGAGTTTGCACAGATCATGGTTATCTCTCTAATGCATCAGAACTAAGTGTGAGTTCTTTTAAATCAAACATGAATTCTCTTGCGTATCTACATTTCACTGTGGGAGCAACTTCCATAACTCAACTTTCATAGCAAAGAGTTGTGTCTGAAACATTTCAGCTTCTGGTCACCTACTGAAGCTAATGTCTTCACATAAGTTCCCTGTCGCAAATCGAAAATGGGAAAATTATTGTTGTCACAACAACAATTGTAACAGTCAACATCCAATTTTTCGGACTCCCTAGGGCCCGCAAAAATGTCTGAACAAGTGAGTGCGTGCCTTTTGCTGCCCCCAAGGGCTCAAATCGCCACAGGCACATTTGAAATAGCTCTGAAGGCCTGCCAGTAGACTTATTAGGCCTATCAGTGCTCGTTCTGTGATAGCAGATGGTAGGTGCACGGCGTGTGCAAGTAAAAAATACATACCATGCCCCGTGACAGTTGCCCCTTCCTACCCTTGGTATGCTTCACCTAAATGCGTGTGTGCTTCATTGCGTAACATTGCTGTGTTGAAGCGAAGGCGACTTTCGGAAACGGGCATTATGCCGCGCAATGTGCTTTCCGAGCTTCGAAGCCATTGGCAAGGATTACGAATGCGCAGTTGGCGCCATTTCCAACAGTGGCGAATTGTTTTAACGAAAAACATGGCACCAAACAGCAAGAAGCTTGGTAGGTAACATCGAAGTAGCTAGGATAGTGTTGCTGCTGTGGTGCTACAGCTGCCAACGGATCTGCGTGCAAGAGCACCGGTTCGAGGCAGCAAGATAATCAAAGTGGTGAGTTCGATTAATGCCATTGCAGACCTGCACTCATGGCGAAAAGTCCGGAGAAGATCGTACGGCACAGGTTTCTTGCGTATGGGATTTCAGATTTTGTAAACGCAGTCACCAATGTGTGATCTGTGCACCCAGGCTTGTCTGTTTGAAATGTCCAAAACTGATGAGGGGCTGTTTAACTTAACAGTCTGCTTTAATTCACATCTAAGCTGAGTTTTGTGGTAAGCTAAAGTTTGGAGCAAGGGTTTTATACAAAAATTACTAGAGGGAAATAAACTAGAGGAAGGGGGGTTAACCGAGGGGCCCGATTTTTTGTTAATCATAAAAAGCCAACAAACAAAGACACCAAGGACAACATAGGGGAAATTACTTGTGCCTAATAATTGAATTAAAGAAATTATGAATTAATAGCAATGAAAGTGGATGAAAAAACAACTTGCCACAGGTGGGGAACGATCCTATGTCTTCACATTACGCATGCGATGCTCTAACCAATTGAGCTACCCTGGTACCGTTTCCACATCCACTTTCTGGGGTGGGGTATTTATGTTTTTACTACAAGAACTAACCTTGGGAGTGTTAGCCTGCGCCATCACTCACTAATCTTGGCGGCGGATGTGGAACATCCTTTCTGCCGCAGGCATCCCAAGTACGTAATTCTTTTGGTTGAAGGCAACTGGTCAATAAACTCACACCTGCTACCTGAAGGCATCAATGTTACTGGATTCGAGATGCTCGTTATGTAATGAACGAGAGGAAAGGGGGTTAACCGATGGGCTCGATTCTTATTAATCATAAGAAGCCAACAAACAAGGATGCCAAGGACAACATAGGGGAAATTACTTGTACCTAATAATTGAATTAAAGAAAGTATAAATTAAAGGCAGTAGGAAATAAGGCACTTATGCACAATAAGGCACACAAATAAGGGAAATAAGGCACCTATGTCTGCGAGAGCTTAAAGTACGAGGATTCCAGCCAGCCTGGATATGATGGGTGGTTCATGGATTTGCCTAGACTTTGTCCCTGTGGCTTTAAACGGCTTTGTGACTTTTCAAATTGATCATTCTCAACAGAACATTGTGTTATAAATGTAACAATTTGCAATGATCATGCAGCACAGATTTTTATTGCCTTCGTGCACTTAGAAATACTTTTTTTTTTTTTAATTTAGAAGGATGATGCATTGTAAGCAGCGTCACGAGAATGTGTCCAGCCACAAGCATGAAGATGACAAAAAGCCCCTGCAGTAATGATCTTTCACATGTTAGCTGAGCAGTCATGGTGCTAGCATTGCCTCTAGTAAATTTGTTAGCAAACTGAATGGCTTGGAGAACATCACTTACCTTTCCATGGATTTAGTGCACTTCTGTTGGGACAAGCTTCTCGTAAGACAAACAGAATTCCAGGATCCCATCGTGTTCGCCTTTAAGGGAACTTGCTACGATAGTGAAGTTTTATCCTCAGCCTGTCTTGTCCATCTGTGCAGGTGGTAGATGCAACAACCGAGTCACACATCTACCAGGTGAAGCTGCGCGACTCGCTAGTGAGCTCCCTGCAGTTTGCACGAGCCAAGAATGCTGAGCTGGCTTGGCTGGACGGCGAGATTGCGACAGAGGAGCACCTTGCCCCCGACGGGACTCGTGACGAGAGCATCGGTGAGTATTGCCTTTGCACTATTCGAGAGGATTGCAACTACGTGAGACTTTCACCAGGAGTTTGAGGATGTGCAGTCACTCCTGTAGTCGTTGATTTGTTGATTTTGCTTTCGAGCCCTACTTTTCTGAGTACGTGAGTCTTCACTTCACTGCTGGCTTTATGATAATGTGTGTTGTCCGAATAACAGCTGGAGTATTGAGTTGAGGCAATCAAGTAAGAAATCAAGTGCTTGATGTTGCATTCATGGAGAGTGCCAGAGACCCTGTGTGAGCCTTAGTGTCAGAGGACCTTGACAGATTGTTGCCACATTTGTCTTGTATGTACAGTCGAACCTGACTACATCGAACCCGTTTACATAGAATTTTTCTGTATATCGAACAATTTCTGAAGACGTTATAGTTACAATTAGTATGTGTAGCAAAAATTGCGCTTACATCGAACAAAAATAGCAGCTACTCCCAATACATCAAACAACAGGTGGCGCAAAAGTGCCCCCAGAAGTTGGCTTTCTCTCGCGGTTGTGGAGAAACCTTGGGGCACGGCTCCCTCCAACCGCTCTCCCTACCGTGACCGCGGTGCACCGGCGAGCCGTTGACACCCCCCTGCAAAATATGATCTTGGCCTGCCCGCAGCACTTGCGCAGACAGCCAATCAGAGGCTCTTGTGCCCTCATCGTGCAAAATGGCACAAGTGCGAGCTGTCTCGCTGCTTTTCAGGTTCATTGTGTTTGTGCCTTGTGGGTCTCCTCCCGCAATGTTGCCGTGATGAAGCGACAGAATTTGCTTTTCCCCGGGAAGCTTGAAATCGTAAATTGGGTCGAATGCGGTGAGAAGTCGGATGACCCCGCAGCGTGCAACATTCCAAGGAGCACTCTCAGCACGATCTTGAAGAATAAGGGGGAGATTAGAGCTAAAGCAAACAAACTCGTGACCCGGTGCTCGTGGTGCCTGACGCGTGCGCACAGCCGTGTACAAGTGGTTCATCCAAAATTGCTTCTGACATGCCGGCTTCCATGTGCCTGGTGATTACTGTAAATTCTAATGAGTGCTACGTAGCCATTGCCGGTATTGCCGAAGTTTGGAGCGAGCTGTCAGAATTTCCGGAAGCCATTGACGAGTCAACAGTCAAAGAGTTTGTGAGTGCAGATGATGGTGTCGCGACCACGGTAGAGCCCGAAAGTGAAGACTACATACCGACATCGTACCAAGCACAAGTGAAATTAGGCACAATGAGGAAAGCAACGATGGTCCTTTGCCCACATCCTCCGAGGTGATTGGTGCACTCACACGAGTCCGGTGCTTTTGTGCGAATGTGGAAAGTTGCAGCCTCATCTGCTCCGACTCTTTAGACAGTGTGAAGTGCATGTGTTGCAGGCAGTGAAACTGCCCAAGCACAAGAACATACAGCACTATTTCATGCGAAACTAAGCTAGTTTCGTTAATAAAGTGATCTTATAAATGGTATGTGCTTTTATGACATCCAATTCTTTAGCAGGCTTATATTGAATTGTGCCCTACGTCAAACTAATAGGCATCTTTTTGCAAGTTTGATATAGCCGGGTTCGACTTTAACTCTTTCATCACTGTACGCTCTAGAGTCTAGCAGAATATATTCAATTGATTTCATAGAGCCATAGTTGTTGCAACAGGGGCTTGTGGTTTGACCGAAGTGGTAGAGAATGCTGTTTGTGTATGCCAAATTAACTCATAACTGATGGTATACAGTAGAATTCAGTTAATTTGACTCTGGTTAATTCCATTTTTTGGTTGATTCTATCTTGACCAAAGGTACTGGCCAGCACCTGTGTATTTCTATGGGCCCGTAGTTTCATTATATTCGTCTTAAAGTTAGCCTTAGCCGGATAACTTGAACTTTACCAGTCACCATGCATGCTCCTGACCACAGTTACCCCAGTAGTGACCCCCTTACTGGCAGCAGCTGTCTTAGGTTAACTTAGGGAAAAAATGTCTTAAACACGTCATTTCCTGTTGAGAACGTGCGTTCTCAACAGGAAACACAGAGCACACAGAGCACGGAGCACTTGTGTGCTCACAGAGCACACAAGTTCTCTGTGAGCACTTATACTGTTTAGTCTTGTCTATGTGCTTTTTTGCACTCCTTTAATTTTACTGCATCTGAGCCTGTCTTGAGCTACCGATTTACACACATCAAATTGTTTCAGTCACATCATGGCTGCTGCTGACACCATGTGCGTAGTTCAGCCTGTCGGAGGTCATTCACTCCAAGCCTACTAGTGAAGCACTATCGTCAGATCAAGGCAGCAATTTGCGCAGTTTGCACTTGATGTGGTTTTGTTTTGTTGTGTTTTTCTGCTCCTGCTATTCTAGCATTATCATATGCAGCAGTCCCATGCATACAAATAGGTGGGTGCTTTTGTACTTGTGCCTGTGCGTACAAGGGTTAACGTCACCGGCAAATTTGTGCAGGGAGAGCACGCATGTCTGCCTCCTATCTTGTTGTCTCATCTCTGTTTCATTCTACCATGAAAAAGGTTTCATCTCCATTTTGTACGTGATGAGAGTTCTTAGCAACCACACATTTCCATGCCCTTGTCTTGTAAATAATGCATCTGCTGATGTGCATAAGTTGTTCACTCAGTTGTTTTGTTATCTTGCAGATGAAGACGAGAATCGTGACAGCATGTACATACTTCAACCATTGCCACCCAGTCAGGTAGGTTATATGGACTGGAATCGTCAGAGGTGATGTTGGCACCGTCAAAAGTACTCCTTTCTTTCACATATTCAGAGTTTGTGCAACAATATGTGTGATGGCATTAATTACTGCTCATTTAGTTTGTCAGTTGGCAAATTTTCTGTACTCTAAGCAGTCATAGTTTATGTTGCAGTGAGCAACGTTTAATGGGGCTCATAAACAAAACAGTGTGCCCAGATGTTCTCTTACAGGTTGACATGATTGAAATTGCAGAAGTCAAACATATTAAGTACGTATAATGTCTTGACGGTGTGGACACTTCGGTAGGACATTCAGGCGGGCTGGTTGGTTCATAGCTTTAGACATTTCTTTTAACTGTGCGAAAGAAACGAAGACACAAGAAAAAAAACGCACACCACACCACGAGCTCTCATGGTGTGGTGTATGTGCTCGTGGTGTGGCGTGTGTTTTCTTTCTTGTGTCCTTTTTTTTTTGCGCAGGTAAAAGAAACATCTAAAGCCATGAACACTTCAAAAACAAATTATTTAATCCCATGCCTGTGTGTACACTTACCAATAACTTCAGGGCTACACTTGCTGAGATAGACCATTGTAATATTGTCACCCAGCTATTGCAACTAAAACAGTTGGCCACCGACAGATTGGGAAAAAACGTCTGCCTTTAGCGATGGCTGGTCCTCGGAGAGCCCGCGCGCAACCACGAACTTCGTCATTCTCGCCTTAAGGGTCCCGTGACAACACGTGCAAACTTATTTCACGTCAATATTTCAAGGGGTATGAGAGTGGTCTTTTTAGTATGTGGAATAAATATTGATTTCTCATTAGTCAACAATTAGTGTTAAAAAGTACAGAAGCTGCACAGGATCCTGCAGGTCCATCAGTGCATTTACAGAGAGAGAGAATGCTGCATAGTGATGTTCAAGTTCTTTCACACTGTTTTCATCATTTTCTAGGTACCGGGACACGCAACCATCTTTGTTAACGAACTCAAACTCTCGGATTTCAAACAAGTGCTTCTTCGCAACGGAGTCCAAGCTGAATTCTCCGGTGGAGTCCTGTACTGCAACGGCATCGTGGCAGTGCGAAGGGTTGGTATTGTATTCAGCAATGTTCAGAGCGACTAGAAGAATAACTTGAACTGTATTAGTAAGTTACCCTTCTATGCAATTGCAAAAAAAGCTGCTCTTACTGGGAGAATAGGCTTGCCAACACAGAAAAGATGCGAAAACAAAAGACAGACGGTGATGCCACTTTTTAAGGGTACACTAAAGGAAAATATTAAGGCTAACTAAATTGAAAGATTAGGCTTCTGTTGTAACGAATTCATCATTCCTAGCGTGAACAGAGCTCTCATAAGTGAGAAAAAGGACCAAAACAGAAAATCAGAGTTCAGATTCACTAAATTTTTCGGACTCCCTAAGGACTGCGAAAACATCAGGAAAATCGGGCAATCTGAAACAGTGAATGCACACCTTTAACTGCCCTCAAGGGCTCAAATCACTACAGCCACATCTGAAATAGCTTGAAAGAATTCTATAGTGTACTGGATGAAATCTGTACCGCAAGGTGTGGAAAAAGGAGACTCAAGATGAAAGAACACAGAATACAGAAGCCCTAAAGGCCTGCCAGTACACTCATTAGACGTCCCAGTGCTCATACTATGACAGGAGATCGTGGGTCTGCATTTTTGTAGTTAAACACATTTTCTGTCCCGTGGCAGTAGCCCCTTCCTGCTCTTGGTATGCTAGATCGCAATGCAGTTTACTTCACTGCGTATTGCGGCAAGGCCGACTTTCAAAAATTGGCATTGCACAACGCTTTAAACTTTTGCCGTGCTTTCCACTCCTCGATGCCATCGCCAAGGATGACAAATGCAGAGTCGGCACTATTGCCGATTGTGGGGAATCCTGTAAAGGAAAAACACGACGCCAAACAGCAGGGGCGAAATCTTGTAACGGTTAGGAAAGCGGATGATTCACTTGGCGTCATGTGAGTGGTCAGAATTGTGCTTGCGTCACCAGCTGTAAGTGACAGCGTAGCGAGACCACCAATTATGAACACGTCACGCATCTCTCAATCATTTTTAAAGCGAACCAATCGTCGGCTAAGAGTGCAACTGGCAAAGAGGTAGTCCGCTTTGAGTTCGGTTGCTATGACTTGGCTGTTGACTTGCGACCCTGGCCGCGCTGCCCCAGAGACCCGCGAGCACTGCGTGCGTGCGTTGGTTGCTTCGGAGGCTATCACTTGCCCTTGTCGTCTGCTTGGGGTTATTTTTATGTCGACGACAGCTGGAGCTATAATGCGCATTCAAAGAGATGACATAAAATTAATTGCACCATCACTGTCAGCTTTCTAAGCAGACTTTTTGCTGGCTACGCTACAAACTGGAGGAGACTCAGGTGCAATTCAGTGTGCGTGCAGTGGTCGTTCCACGGAGCAGAATGAATTGCACCCTGCGGCTCTTGGCCCCTTTTCCTGCAGCGTCGAGAGACCTGTCCAAAGCGAAGCGTTCATCAGAATGGCCTAGATCTCTGTTGCCGACACTGTGCACAAAGTAGCTCTCGCAATGCTGTCATTGGGTGTCATTGGGTGACCCTGACCGTCAAAGCCAATGCCAAGAAGACATCTGCATGGCAAGATGGGATTCCCTGTGCTATCACCAGCATCCATAGCTTGCAGATCGCCGTTCAGCAGCCAGAATGGTTCACCCAAGGCAGCTCCAGTGCTTCTTTTTGTTCGGCTGATAAGACTGCAAAGTGATCAGGATGGGAAGAGTGTAGAGATATCTGGGGAGGTAGTCTGTAAGAGCCCACCTAGTGGACATGTCCATTTCGTCTGCTGTTGAAGTTCCAATTGGCTGGGCTCGTCTGTGTGTCCAATCAGCACTGCAGCAGCAGACGAAATGGACATGTCCACTAAGTGGACTCTTACAGAATACCTCCCCAAATTTGGCTGCCCTCCTTGCTCTAGTTCAGGAGTGCTGCACTTTCATTCTCAATTTCACAGTGCAGCATGCGCCATCAACACCTTGCTCCTAGATTTTACTTCGAGCAGGCGATGCAGGGCCCATATATTGTAATGTTCGATTTCAGGTTCCATTGTTTTTATGACACGATGTGCCGAGGCAGATCGCAATGGTAACGGCAGCGCGGCGGTATCTGAGTCATGTCCGAGCTGATGATAAAGGGCAAAATAAAAGGCAAGATTAATAAAGGAACGTTAGTAAAAGTGGCCCTAATAAAACAGTTCATGGGTCTCTTGCACTCGCTACTTAGACAGCACTGGCTGTGCATTCCTGGTGGGTGCATCGTGCAAGCTCCTGGTAGAAGATGACATGGTGCTGCTCTCTGCCAACGCATTTACGCTTGTGACACTACCTGTTAGCTGAGAATGAAAACGAATGACATTAGTAAATTACTTCAAGCATCGTGCAAGCACCCAGATCTACACGTTTACACTTTAACACTTGCAAAATGATATTTAATTCGTATTTCATATTTATTGAGCAAGCAGAAGATTGTAAAGTTCTTTGGCTAGCACACAGTATAATGACCTGCTTTTCAGAGGCGGCACCTTCTCTTCTATTGCTCGTATCCTCCCCTTCTTCCACCTCCGGCTTGGGAGCTGCCCATTTAGTGACACAAACGGCAAAGTTCACTTTCATGCAACCATTCACTTTCCAAACCGTTATAAGATTCCACCCCAAGAAGCTTGATAGTGAACATCGAAGCAGCTAGGCCTAATATCAGCACACAATGACTACTTTGGCTGCCAGTAGACTGGCATAGATCAGCATGTGAGAGCGCTGGTTTGAGGCTGCGAAACAATCAAAAAGATGGCAGTCGCAGCTTCAGTTCATACCATTTCATAGCTGCAGTCACAGCAAAAAGTCAGAAAAATTGGACTGAGGAGGGTTTCGGTGTCTGACATTTCAGACCTCCTTATACATTGGTTCTACGGGGTACATGGCGGTGTCACAAAGGCGCCAGAATCATCAGTTATGTCCGAAAAATCGATGCATTTTAGCTAGGGCAGTTCAAATTAAGGAGCAGCAGCAAGGCTTCCGGCAGCAATTTTCTACGCAACAAAGTGATATACTAGCACACAGAAAACGATTATAGACCTCTAGACAAGTAGTCTATCCATCTAGGTCAACCTAACTTAAGGTCTAAAATTTTCCTACCGATATTCGACATGTAATGAACATATGCTTGTGTTGAATGTTAGACATAATGAACACATTTCTGTGTGGTATTTGAATTCAATATAATGACATTCGACTGTATATAATCTGCCTATCATCAGGTTATTTTTGTCATTTTAAGGGTCACCGAAACACTTAACGAATTCGAGATATGGATTTGAAGTTAAAATAGACTATTTCAGAAATACGTTGCAGCAATGTGTTCAGCAGAAGTGGAGCAACTGGCAGTAAAAAATCGCCTTTGAACCCCTTCATGGTGCTCCCACTCCTTCTTCAATGCTTTGCACTGCAAAGGCTACGGTGGAGTGGGGTGCGCCCGCAACGTTCTGCCTACTCAATGTCACCATGGTGCGCAGTTCAAATTTGATTTCAGTATTCACGTTGACGCCGCTATTTACAATTTTCGCGCCTACGACTCCCTGCCTACAATGCGCCAAAGGTGGTTGACCTTGGCAAGCCACATTGAGCTCAGTGAGTGGGCTTGTTGTAGCACCCCACAGTGCCTGTCGTAGCTATACTATGTAGCGGACACAGCTACATGCAACTTGTAGTGCATATGCACAATGTTTCATCTGTGCACGACAAGGCTGGAGTGCACACTCACGCTCATGTGCTCTAGTCTAGCCATGCTAAGTCTGCTATGTGGCATGGACCGGCTTTGTTTTGCACCAGCTTGGCTATTGGCTTGTGGCCACATTCAACTTGCACATTTTGAAGCACTGTCAATAGCTCAACGGGAAACAATGTCTGCCAAGGTGTCCACTCAGGAGAAGCATTGGCAAGCATACATGTGGTCTGACCTTTGCGTGGTTCGAGGCTAGTTGAGTGTTCAAAACTAAGCGAAATTAGTGAGGCCCCAACGGCTACAACACCAATAACTAGGATGGCCATAGTTTATTTCCTATGCAGGTGGCTGTGACCGAGCATGAGCAGGCTACAGTCGCCTTCTTCTAGAAGTACATCATTCTTTTCGAAATTCGAAACACACATTTTCGCTTACTTCAGCCTGTTTATTAACTGCATCAGTAAATATTGTTGCGTAAGTATTTGTGCATGATATCACATGTAACAATATACACAGTAACAGTAGAAAGATTATTTTTACTTACAGTGCGCACTAAAAACAAGGACGAAGAAGAGAGACGGAAAACGAGCGCTCTCTCTTCTTTGTCCGTGTTTTTAGTGCACGCTTTAAGTAATAATAATGCAGATGTACTGACTCGCCCAGCTAGCTACCATACTACAGTAGAAAGAAGTGCACTGGTCCAAACACCTTTCTTGATTGATGTTAGCTATTGGCCAATGTCATCCGTCTGTAGGAATCTTGCATATGATGACATATGCGAGCCGCCGGCTGCATTGAAATGGGTGAGGACAAGGTCTTGTTTGAAAAGAAAGTGTTTGACAAAACGGCAACACACTCCGCTTGTTAGCTCTACGCACCGTGCACAACTACAAAATTTGGCTTAAATGTTCACAGCAGCATATTCTATCTGCAGTCTGTTTTTTCACCAAGCCCGAGGGGTGGTTCAGGATCCCTTTAAGCGGCGTTGGTTTCTCTGTCGTGGATTTATAGGCTTCTTTTTCTCTTCATTATATCCCCAATTCCATTTGGGCAGTGAATTCAGCACTCTGTAATAAGGCAATCCATGACCTTAGTAAGCAAAATGTTCTGGCTGTCCTGGAAATCGATAAACAAAGAAAAATAATGTTTAACAGTCTAGTGGGAGGAATAAAGTTTTACAGCAGTTAGCTAGCCACCAACCATGCACAGTCAGTTAGCGTACAGCTAAATAGAGACAGGAACTTACTGCATTAAAGAAGAGTGGCAGCGTCACACAAGTTTGAAAGCTATGGTCTTTGAAGAGCTGTAAACTCAGCTCTTTCATTACCAGGTCATAGGAAATGCATCACTTTGGTCAACAGTATTTCAACATGTGAAATGTTGCTGTTGGAACTCTTCCATCATAATGGAAAAAAGACTCCCCTTTTAGTTTTGGTCAGATTTGTCAATATTTGATGCATTGGCGAGTCTCAAAAACTAAGCTTCGACAGAAGGTATCGTCAAAACTGGCTTCCAGTGCTTTTTGCGCTTCCAACATCAAGTGACGCAAAATGTGCACTTGGGTAGACCTGGCTGCATAATTTTTAAATGGCAGCAACAGTGAAGACAAGGGAGCTTCTGTCAGGTCATCCAGTTTTCCTGCTACACTGCTTTAACGATGCCTCAAACACATGCACATGCAGGTGTGGATATTGTTTTCATTATCATGTTGTTCAACTAGTATTGAGTGCAACTTCATCCACGATGGGTTGCTTTTATTCGTTAGCGTTAAGCCTGATGATAATCAAGTATGATGATGTTAGTTTGTTCCCTGACCTGACAACCATTGCTTCAAATGTTTGAAGTGTGTATAGTGTGGACACGGTGGTGCAGATGTATGCGTTGCCATTAAAGATGTGTTATTTTGGCCCTGTACCTCTGCTCAAGGCACAACATACAGAATGCAGAATAAATGGAACCAGTTGCTTGCTGCAAGGATTCAAAACACTCTCTACAAAATGGGCGCGCATACCTGTTCTCACAATTGCAAAGCCACGGCTTTTCTGCATAACATGGGCATTACAGTCGCTAATATTCATGTCACCAAATCTTTATAGCTTTTTGCCATGGTCTAACTTCTTGAGAGAAACATACTTTCATATGCTTCAGATTTTCTTTTACTTCAGTAAAATTGCAAATTATTATTTCCATTTGCACTTCGTGAGATGCTCCTTTGAACTTTCACAAAAATTTTGAGAAACTTCGTGGACAATAACTTATGTTGTTCCATACAAAATGCAAACGATTAAGCAGCAGTATTATGCATCACAGCATATGTTGCGACAATGCATCTTGAATTGGAAGAAAATTAAGCTCATTTGTAGGGGTGAGAAAAGAGTATATTATTTTTTGTATCTTCAAATCGCACTAAATTTTATTCTTGGCAGTCACAAGAGTGGTGTATTTCACCATGAGGTCAAGAATGTGTAGTTGGCCAGGAAAGTATACAGGACACAGGATTTGTGAAAACGCCCGGTTCTTGTGAAACCTGTGCCTATAAACTTTAATTCAAAGTTTCAGACTGTGTTAACCAAACAGAAATTCACATTTGAACTCGTCTTCTGTAAGCTTTCATACCAGACTGTACTTTGGCGTGGCTAGCAGTTGTTTATTTCAGCTTTTGCTGAGCAGTTGTGTATTTCAGCTCCACAGTTGTTAGTATTCTAGTTATTTCAATGTGTGTCTGATCTTTTGCAGAATGAAGCCGGCCGAATCAACATTGAAGGTTGCCTGTGCGAAGACTACTTCAAAGTGCGCGAGATCCTCTACCAGCAGTATGCCATCATCTAGAAATAAACATGTTTTTATAAATGTACTCTTTCTTGCATGTGGTGTGCTTTAAGCACAAAATATTTGGTGTCACTCCTTCATGCTTTTCTTTGCAGCATCTCCCAACATTCCCTGAACCAGGTCCGCCGATGTGTTTTTCTCTTTTTCTTTTTTGTTAACGAAATGTTAATGTTCTACCATTTTTTAGGCATCCAATGCTAATTTTGTTGACCAGTGCAAGAATTCAGGTAAATTGCTCAGGCTATTTTCCGTGCTAATCGGTGGATGTGTGTGTGTGTGTGTGTGTGTGTGTGTGTGTGTGTGTGTGTGTGTGTATGTGTATGTATGTATGCATGTATATATATAATGTGTGTGTGTGTTTACAAATTCGTGGGCAACGGACTTCACTTGAAGCTTGTAATTATCGCACTTTCGAGCAGTGAACATAAAACCGAATTTAACGTTTAAATATACCGCCACAATCGTGGAAATCGCTCAAACGCGAACTTCCCGAGAATGATGCATCGCGATGCGACTCTCAACTTTTTTTTTTTTTTCAGCTATGTAATTGCGGAATGGCCGTGAGAATCCAATAACTAGCGTTGCAGGGCAAACAATAGCCACGTAGCATGAGTTGGCGCCACTTCTGGGCACACTTCGCTCGATGTAGACGCATGGTCGACGGGCGAGAAAAAAGAAAAGGCAAAGCAAGTCCTGTCGGCGTCGATGCAGCACGTCCTTTGACAAAACTAGAGCAACTCTTCTGAATTGATGACAGCCTCACCCATCATAACCTACTTGTTTGATATCGCTCGCGAACTTGGTGGAGAGGAGGTTTGGGGCGCTGGCGCGGATGGTCACACACAGGAGCACGGGAAACGTGCAAACAAACAAACATTGGGAACGACCGTGAGGGGCTTTGGGTGTTCTCGGAAGTTGTGTTTGCGACTGAGTGAAGTAATGTTAACTTTTCCTGACCATGGGCGGGTAAGCGATGCTGTACGGCCTACTATCGCTCAACGCGCCACACGCGTTCCCTGCGTGCGTCTATCCGAGAACGGTTGTCGGCGCCGTACGCGGCCGATGTTGTTTGCCGACACACGGAAGGTGGTGGGAGGCAAGGCGGCAGCACAGGACAGCCGCCGCAATCGTCGCTAAGCCTACTTTGATGATCGGAGCGTGGTCTCCGCGTTAATTGCTCGCCGGTTGCCTAAATTTGCGCTTCTCCCAAGCAGCCTTGGTGTGCAGCTTGCCGTTGAGGCCCGCCTCTACGGTGACACGGCTTGGGAGAAGTTGGAAAGCGGCGTGCTGTTCCGATAACGGCCCCCTTCCCATCTAGGTGTTGGCAGCGGGCTGTCCGCCTTGGCAGATTTTGGGTGGCGGTCGAGCTAACGTTGCGCGCCTGTTTCTTCGCTAGGGCCGCTCATCGACGGGGCGTCACCACTGACCGGATATAAGCCGAGGACGCCAGTGACCTGCCGCTGCGTCGGACTGCGGATTTACAGCATCATATCTTGTCGGGCCGGGGGTTAAACTGCCGCTGCTAGGTGAGCCCACTTCCTACAGCAGTGCATATTGCGTTGGCTTCCTCTGTAGAAAACACGCATGGACATACGAAAGCTGTCGAATTGTTTGGTGATTAAGGTGATCGGCGTGAGCTGTCGTTTTGTGTCCTTGCTTGTCTCTTCCTTGCAATGCGTCTATGAGGTTGCCGCCGCGACCTCGACAGCGGCATTAGGTATTTACGGTGCCTTGGTGCAGCAGTTCTGAGAGACAGTTTCACAGTGGCAACTTCACGTACTGCTATTCGCCTAGCGCCCCTCAGGAACGAGAGAATTCGCCTTGAAGCCGCGTTTTGAGCAGCGTGCTCACTTCGATCTCTCCACTGGCGAGCCGAGTGCTTGCCAAATGTGCGCACCAGCGCAGTGGTTGTCCTTCGCACAAGCCTTGTTGACAGTGTAGCTTTCTCTTTTTGGTTGGGACAGGAATGAGTTATTGCCAGCGAGAAGAAAAACAAAGTGTCTAACGGAACTCTTCGCGTCTTTCCCGTCTGCTTTTTTACCTCGTGGTGTTATTGCGCAAAGTCTAGCTGCAACATCTCTTCGGTCTTATCTTCTGCGCCGTTAGCTGTGAAGAGAGCTCCAAAAACACCTACAGTCACCGTCAGCGGTAATGCTAACAAGATGTTTGTGCATTTTTGGTTCGGGCGGGCGGGCTGCCGAACAGGCGAGGTCATTTCGGAGTCGTCATTGCATTCTATAGTACAGCTGACGTTGCTTGCTAAAAGCGGAAATGTTGCTCACTGGACGCAGGTTGTTGTTTGTCCGCACCTGCGGCTGAAAATACGCACTAGCGCGCCGACATCCGCTTGCGATTTCGTTGTTTGTCTGTCTGTACTGATTGTATCGTAAGCAGCCTTGTTGCAGGATTAGTTGAAAGCAGTGTTATCTGTGCAATAGTGTACACCAGCCAACTGAAGCACAACCAAATTTTCTCCCGGGATGATCTGTGAGCCTTGTGGAAGCAGTTTGCGAAGCCGTCTATGCAGCATTTGTCGATGATCCTCGCGCAAACGCGTTAGTCAGAGGTGAGAGCAACCTGGCGCCCTTCTAGAACAGTACTTAAAAGTGCTCCGATGAAGGAATAGTTCGTATAGCATGGCTTGATGTTTAAGCTTTGTTGCGTGGGGTAACACGCTTAATTAACCAACTTTACTTGAACCAGCAGATGTTCAAAATACATCGATGTTTGGTTTCTGTTCGTGCATTTGTAGTTCTGCATGTTTCTGTTGAGCATAGTGGCCATTATATGCTTAGTACCGTCGAGTGGTTCTTCTGAATGTATTTGCCAACTTCCTAGGAACTCAGTTGCATGCAGTGTATTTCTTGCTTCAGCACATCCTTTAGAAGCTGTTTTGGATACTTTTAATAAAACTGAATGTTTTCTTTTTCTTCATTAGAGCATGGCTAAGCCAGTTGGCTGAGTTGTACTGCTGGGGCAGTTATCACGTCAATCACATTCTTGTATACTAGAAGCCGTAGAAGTACCAGGGTAGCTATCATTTGCGTTTCCAACAGGAAAAGGCAAATCGCTGCACTTAGTGCACCTCCGAATAAGAGGCTTGTTGTGTATGACAAGTTTCTTTGCGACACTGTCTTTCTAAGAAATCATTACGTGAGTTTTCATTGCCGCTTCTTGCTGAAGTTCAGCGGATGACAGTTTTCTCTTTCATAAACCTTCCTTCACCTTGCGGGCTTCCACAGAACTGATTTGCCATATTGTCCTCATATTTTGCGCAGGCTGGCTTGGTCCGGCGGGGTCACGATGATGGAAGCGCCGCTGGCGCCGCAGCAACGTGCCCCGCTCGGAATGCACCCCGGAGGCATGAGCATGGCCCCCTTCGGCATGGAGCCCATCGTTGCCGACCCGGAGCCGTCCATCGTCAAGGAAGGCTGGCTCAACAAACGAGGTCAGTCCATGGGTGGTGCTGCAGTGATAACTCTTTTTTCTATACGAAATCATTGCAACGCCATCTGTGGTAGTTGTCACATGAACCTTGCACGTTTTCACCCGCCGAGGTTGCTCAGTGGCTATGGTGTTGGGCTGCTGAGCACGAGGTCGCGGGATCGAATCCCGGCCACGGCGGCCGCATTTCGATGGGGGCAGAATGTGGAAACGCCTGTGTACTTAGATTTAGGTGCACGTTAAAGAACCCCAGGTGGTCAAAATTTCCGGAGTCCTCCACTACAACGTGCCTCATAATCAGAAAGTGGTTTTGGCATGTAAAACCCCACAATTTAATTTTTTTAAACTTGCATGTTTGTTTGTCTTGAACCTCATCGGATTTTCTAGCTCAGCAGTGCTGCTGTTCGGTAACAGGTCTCCAGCTAGAGCTGGCATCAGTGCGTCATCTTTACTGATCCTTTTGATGCGTTCAATGCAGGGGAACACATCAAGAACTGGCGAAAGCGCTACTTTGTGCTACGTGAGGATGGCACATTGATTGGGTTCAAGCTTAAGCCTGAGCATAGCCACGCTGACCCTCTGAACAACTTTACTGTAAAAGGTTTGTGTCCCTCATCGTCGCAATAAACAGTCTGCGTGACGGGTGGTAATTTCTCATTTCTCCTCTCTCACCTGCTGTAGGCTGCCAACTGATGAAGTCTGAGCGACCAAAGCCATTCACCTTCATCATACGTGGCCTGCAGTGGACGACGGTCATTGAGCGCATGTTCTGCGTCGACTCTGAGGATGACCGGTGAGACCTTGCTGTTGGAGATAAGAGTGTCCACAATTGCGGAAGCTGCTTATTGTTGATGCTTCCGAATATTTGCGTGTCATGTGCTTGGCTGCACACACAAGCAAGCAATGCAATCACTAAATGCATGCAGTGCACATCTAATGGGCTATGCATACATTATATGCTATCCACATGCTGCTATCTTCACTGTGCTGACTGCATTGTGCTTGCTGTCAAAAGCCTACGGGACTTGACATCAACAAAGTAAAATAGTTTTGTCATAGCTTTAGCGGGAACTGCACATTCAGCTTGCTCTGCCGGCCTCCATTTTTGTTTTGGTGTCTCGCACTACATACAGCGGCAGCCACCTATTTGTTGACCTGTTGTTATCCCGCAGCTAATGCGGGTTGAAAAAAAATCTTTTCGCAGGAAATTGAACCCGCGTAATGCAATGCTCGCATCCTGTTGTCACACCCCTGAATTCATGTCAATTTTTTTTTTACAAAAGAGTGCGATCATTATTTGAGTAAATACGGTACTTTTCAAGTACCCAAAATATTGATGACAGCAAATGTTTGGTTGATACCGATACACCATGAGCATTGTCTTGAAGGTGTGTCAAGAGCACAGCTTAACATTGCAAGCTGGGCGACGTCTGCTTTGTAGCTGCGAAGCCTTGCCCTGCCGGCCTCATGGTGAGTCTGTGTGTCTCTGTACTTGACGTAGGGAGGGTTGGTGCCGGGCCATCCAGCAGGTGTCCGAGAAGTTGGCGAGCGAGGAGGACGTTGAGATGGCCGAGCCCAAGGACGAGCAGTCCCTGCGTGACAAGTTCAGCATCTCCACCCGCACATACGCAACAGGCAACCGACTTAGCCTGGACAACTTTGAGTTCCTCAAAGTGCTCGGCAAGGGCACCTTTGGCAAGGTAGTGCTGTGTCGTGAGAAATCCACGGAGTCCCTGTATGCGATCAAGATTCTCAAGAAGAAGGTTGTCATTGACAAGGATGAGGTGGCACATACGCTGACCGAGAACCGGGTGCTGCGCAGCACCAAGCACCCGTTCCTCATCTCTCTGCGCTACTCCTTCCAGACGGCTGACCGCCTCTGCTTCGTCATGGAATATGTCAACGGTGGCGAGCTCTTTTTCCACCTGTCACGCGACCGTGTATTCACTGAGGAGCGCACCCGCTTCTACTCGGCCGAGATCCTGCTCGCCCTTGAATACCTACACAGCCAGGTGCGTCTTTACCTCTCACCTGCTGCATCCCACTTTCTAGATGCACGAGCACTCAATTGCCATCTGTTTTAATTCGGTGGCCACATTCCAGTGGGGGCAGCATGTAAGATCACTGGTGTGGCGAGCTTGTGGTGAGCGGAAGCTAGAGGAGTGTGCATGCCATGGGAGGACAAGACGCAGAAGAGATCATTTGAAGGAAAATGATGCTATTGTCTCGCAAGAGTGGCTGTCTTCCAACCAGGAACTGTTGTCCACAGACTAATAGATATATATATTGTTACAATTCGGTAGTCTTGCCTTTACCACCACCAAAAGCCTTCACACGCCCTTCTACTCTGTGAACAGAGAGAAAAATCAGACATCCACCCGTTCGTAGCAATTGCTACAAAGGAAACCCATACGGGTTCCTCGAAAGAAAAGCCACAAAGTTGAAGAAAAATTCGTCCTGGTCCGGGACGAATTGCTACAAAGGAACCCGTATGGGTTTCCTTTGTAGCAATTGCTGCGAACAGGTGGATGTCTGATTTTTCTCTTTATTCATTACTTCTCTCCACCTTGCGGGTTTCCGCAGAACTACTACGTCATACTCTGTGAACGTAGGCCTGTGGTGAAAAATATTGTACGGGAACAATACATTCCTTGTACAAGGAGAACCAGTTGGGCGACTGTGACAACACACATTTTCTGAACAAATCTCGGAGAGCCTTCATGCTCTGACATAGTTTGTGTGGCGCAAAAATACAGGACGAGAACAACTAGCAACAACAAGAGCAGCAAGTAGAACAGGTGCTACTCACACTTCCTCCCTAGGAGAACTGCAGTTAGAAGAAGAAATGTCAGTGGACGAGAGTTTTTGATTGAGAAACAGCCTTGCAGAGTTGCTGACTCACCCTTTTGTTTCCTGAAGGCCTTGTCCGTCTCAACTACGGAACCTGCTCCATTTCAGTGAGAGTCTTTTAAATGGTCTGTTGCAGGGCATTATCTACCGGGACCTGAAGCTGGAAAACCTCTTGCTGGACAGGGAGGGCCACGTCAAGATTGCGGACTTTGGCCTCTGCAAAGAGGACATCTCATTTGGGTCCACAACCAAGACCTTCTGTGGCACGCCCGAGTATCTGGCGCCCGAGGTTTTAGAGGACACTGACTATGGCCGGGCCGTGGACTGGTGGGGCCTGGGTGTCGTCATGTACGAGATGATGTGTGGCCGCCTACCCTTCTACAGCCGAGACCATGATGTGCTGTTTGAACTCATCCTCGTTGAAGAAGTCAAGTACCCCAAGAGCATGAGCCCCGAGGCACGGAACCTGCTTTCGGGACTGCTCGTCAAGAACCCGAGGCACCGGCTGGGTGGCTCAGTCAACGATGCCGCTGACATCAAGGTGCACCCGTTCTTCCGCTCCGTCAACTGGGACGACGTGGCCCAGAAGAAGGTGAGGGCTGTTCCTGGGACCAGGGCTAAAGTTTGCCATGCATCAAGTTGCTTTCTGTTTTATTGCAGTCGCTATTTTGTGGGCACTCCAGCCGCACTCGTGACATCAGTGACATCTCCCAGTTTTGGTCAGGGAAAGAAAGACGCCAAAAATGACAATAGCAATTCCACTGTGAAGTGAGATCCCTCCACTATTTCCCACTACCCAAAGCCTGTCTCGTATTATATCGTCCTTGAACATGCTGTCTGGCAAAACATGCCAAAGTTGAAGCAGCAGAGTGCTAGTTGCTCGTGCAAGGAGTGTTGCAGCTCAACGCCGGAGGTACAGTGACATAGTAGTGTGGTGTGGCTGCACACCACTACTATGCAGTTATGGAGCAGGAAGCAGATGCACATTGTGCCCAACTTGAGGAGGCGGCAGTGCCCATAAAAAAATCTAGTCTTACTCTTTTTAATACATTCAAATTCAGGTTTATTTACCAGACAATATGCTGGAAAGTCTGCTGGGCTAAAAGCCATGAAAACGACTTGACGGGGCCCCGGTGACCGTTGCATACTGTTCACAATACCTTGCTGTCATTCTTGATGTTTCACCTTTCAAGCAAAATCCAGGGGAATATAGAATGTTCCTATCTGACCTCCTAATGGGCTTTGTTGTAGAATTGTAAAAGAGGTTGGGTGTTATTGTGGAGATTGTGAGAAGGGCTGTGTCGTACCATTATGTCAGTGTTTCGTTTGCACTGTGCCATCGTGATTACCATGCCTACTATGACTATTGAAAAGTCAGCCATAGTCATTTTTCATTTCCCCCTTTTTTTCTCATTTGCCATTCACATGCAATAGAACTTCACTGTTACAAGTCACTGCCCAAGTTCATCTAAGATAACTCATTAGATGTGTGGTCTGGACTATTTTGTTTTTATAGATATGTTCCTTCAATTATTGTTAAATGTTTTAACAGGGTTTTAATTAAGCACTTGCTACACATGAAGGTGCTCAGCCTAACCTAAAGAGTAACTTTGATTATTATTTTGTCATGTCTGATGTAGCTCGTTTCTCAAAAAGCAAGAAACACCACGTAGAAACCAAAGCTAGAAACAAGAGCATCAGTAACTAGATACATGTCCGGACAATGTGTTTAACTGTAAGGAATTCTGAACACTCCCGGGCCGTGCTTTTCTAGTAATACCTTTTCTGACTTATTGGGTTTCATCTGTTGTCAAAGCAACATCCTGTCCATGTTATCAGTGGGATCAGCCAGCCATGAGAGGTGTACGATAAGAGTGGCATAGAACCGATTGGAAGGAATTGCTATAATGCCACTGCCCTAGGCTGCACGACATTTCTTGGTACAAAAACAAAAAAGACCGAAATTGCTCTATAAAGGTTATATCACTGCCAAAACCTTTACACCAGGAAATAAGTGCAACCCGGAAACTCATGGCAGTAAGGCTCCTGCACAGATTGTGCAAAGACAGCTTCATGAGATACATTGCGAGCAGCAAACACAGGTGGTCATTTGAATGAAGTCATTCAAGGTCATTCATTTGAATGAAGCCATTTGAAGTCATTTACTCATGTTTATACCCAAGTCAACTTAACATCACTGTCAGTGACTTTCATTATGTCAACCGGTACTCACTCCTGCTTGTGCTCGCATCCACTCGCACCTTTCTTCACTTGCAGACACACTGTCATGCCTTTTAATGTGTGTAGAACAGATATGAATCGGGTGTGCTTCTGTGTGAGTTTGCTGACCTACGATAGCATATCTTCTTACATGCCTTAATACTATCCGTTTCGTCATCATAGGCAGCCAAATTAATGTTATGTGGGCTCAGGCTAACAGAGTTTTGAATGAATATTTTATCAGTCTAAACAGGTTCAGTGTTCCTATTTAGTGTCCCTTTAAGGGGCTGCTGTTGCGACAGGCTTGTGAGACCAGCCCTGCCTGTTACCCACAGGTGACGCCGCCCTTCAAGCCGCTAGTAACCTCTGACACGGATACGCGCTACTTCGACCAGGAATTCACGGGCGAAACGGTGGAGCTGACACCGCCTGAGGAAGGCCCCCTGAACTCCATATCCGAGGAGTTTGAGCAGCCCTATTTCCAGCAGTTCTCGTACCACGGCAGCTCTGGTGCCCTGTGCGGGGGGGGCCGCGGCTACTCGGCGGGAGATCGAAAGGCCATCCTCTCCTGAGCGGAAGAGGTCATTGTGGAACTTCTGTCTTTCTCTCTCTCTCTTTCATGAACAGTGCACACACAGCTGAGGCGGAACACGACATCCAGATAACACAGTGAACTTGCATCGGCCGCAGTGAAATGGAACACACGAGCCACTCAAGGGTAAAATGTGTTCTGTCATCCGTCAGAAGTTACCCCTACAACCCTGTTTATTGCAGATGGTCCTGTATAGAGTTGAATGGTTTGAGATTGCAAAAGCAATTGTTTGACCCAGCACGTCATCTTTGAGTGTGCTCTGCCCTTTTCGGATTTTTCAGGAGAGCTTTTGCTTAAAATGGTCGGCACTTACACATGTTCTTAAAGGACACTGTAAAATATTTGTCACGTTTAGTATCTGCATTCACTCTGGAAAGGTGCAATGAACCATGACGTTCAACCAAAATGTTGGTGGGCAGTTTGCTACAAAAGCGTGCTATGAGCTTATGCTATTTCAGTGCTGAGCAACGCATTGCAGGAATTGTCAGTTCCATGTTACAGTACAGTTAACTCTCAATGCTACGAATATCTTGGGGCATCATAAAGGATTTTTATTATCTGAAATTCATAGTATTGATAAGTGTTCACAGCACGTAAGTGACATTAAGACATTCTTGTTTATTACGTTTGGGACTATTTCCAGTTGAAGATGTTCTTGATGACCTTACTGACCTTCATTCCCTTAGTGTTGTGTCAAGTAGGCACTCCCAGACTGCGCAAAACTTTGCACTTGTTTCTTCGCCTACCTATCCAGGGCTCAGTGCGTGTCACAGTGAGTGCTTTGCAACTACAAAGTTCTTGGCCAGGATCATGAGAGGCCCAGTATGTGATATGCCACTTTGCTGCTATGCACCACAGCCATACTCTTCCTACTGTGAAAGGTTTTGTGGCTACTCACAAATTCGTACTACTCGTTACAGCCCAGTATAGCGTTCAAGTCATCCCAAAACAGAATGCATCATACTTAATTTTTTGTAGGACTACTTAGGTATTCATAGCACCGTGAAATTCTAGTAAACTGTGATCGTATTATCGAGATTCCACTGTATTGTTAACTTTTATGTAAGAACTTTGTTGTTCTGTGTTACAAGCTAGCTTATACAGACTGCAAAGTAATGGCATGCCTTTGGTACTTGCACTGCGGACCTGCGTTAAATCCTGGCATTTTCTGCAAGTTCACAAGCCTACGGCCATGTAACCTTGCTGATGATGGCGGTTTGTCACATCTGTGGGGGTGAAGGTGTCAAGTGCGTGATCTTGCACAGTACGTAAAATTACGCTAGTGCGCTTGTCCACACACATCGTCTGACATAACCAGAATAGCAGTCCCTGGACTAGAATCATAAGTTGTCAACATGCAGGTTAGTGACATCTTGCTGCCCTGTGTTCCTCACTGTTCAAGCTCTCAAAACACGCCTCAGCTTTAACAGTGCTACGAGTAGCAATGCGGCCATCTTCATTAGGGCAAGTTAGGAGTGTGGAATAGCCTGCTTACAGAAATTTGTATTGCAGGTTGCGGGCATTTTGCAGGTATGTGTGCTGCAAGAGAAATTTAGAAATAGCAACTCGAGTGGCTTGCTTATACAAAGGGACTTTGGTGTAGGCACGAAAAAAAAAAAATTACATCACTTGTGCATGGAACCCAAAATCCGTTGTGCAAATGACGATGTAGTGCACAAACATTGGGCCCTTACTGTCTAGAGCGTTCCCAAGAATTTGTGTTGAAGCCATGTTGGGGCCTTTGTGGTGCACAGTTTCACTCGACCCCGTCTAGGGGGGATTGTAGTTGTGCTGCAGTCTGAAACAGGTGCCGCGTTTTCCCTCAGCTGCTGTAGCAAATCCTGTGCTGTGGACAGACTCGCATTTCTGCCCAAACAGTTGGCACTGAAGCTGCCGATATGCAGTGGAACCAACCAAGTTGCCCTTCCGCTTGACTCCTGGGAAGAACGGAATGCAACGTGTACATAATGTAAGGCCTGAGGTGGGGCTAATAAAATGCTTCACGGAGATTGTGACTACATTGGATGAGGGCACCTCCACCATGGTGTCAAACCTAACAGAAAAATATACTTTTTTTTTTGCTTGAACCAGAACTGAACCGGAACACTATGATATTTTGCACTCATGAGCCAGACCGAAAGAAAAAAAATAATGGTTTTCGGTTCAGGCTGGCCACCTTTCCAGGAGCTTTTTATCCATGCATTGCCTGCTCTTGTGGATTAACCATGCTACCTTATTTGTAAATACCCACCCTCCTCTCGCAATTTTGAATGTAAAAACATCTTTAGAAGGGTTGCTAGCATATTGCGGCAAGAGGTAGACTATGTGTTGTGTTAACACGACAACATGGCATCGCATCCGACGTGCAGACTCGCCAGGCTGTGATGCGTGCAAAGTAGCCGATACAGTGGAGCTCATGTAAGTGTTGCTTGTCCCCAGTATGACTGTGAATGGCAGGCGATAATCTATTCGTTATCACCAATGAACAACAGGCCATTCAGTGAACTATTGTTACTAGGACATTTACCGGACATACCAATGAAGCAAGCCATCAAGGCTCTCCTAGAATATTTAGTTCACTCAAGTTAGCATTAACGGTTGTGTATGGGCCCTTCGAACACAAACGTGTATATAATCGCATCCTGCTACCCGTCCTCATTATTGCTTCTCGGTCCCCCATTTTTCTCCTCTTCCTTTTCCCCCTGAGCTAGCAGGCTACCCGCCGTGGTTGCTCAGCGGCTATGGTGTTGGGCTGCTGAGCACGACGTCGCGGGATCAAATCCCGGCCACGGCGGCCACATTTCGATCGGGGCGAAATGCGAAAACACCCGTGTACTTAGATTTAGCTGCACGTTAAAGAACCCCAGGTGGTCGAAATCTCCAGAGTCCTCCACTACAGCGTGCCTCATAATCGGAAAGTAGTTTTGGCACGTAAAACTCCATAATTTAATTTTTTTTAGAGTAGCAGGCTGGATGACTGTTTCCTCAATATGTTCACCCTCCCTCTCTCTCTCTCTCTCTCTCTCTCTCTCTCTCTCTCTCTCTCTCTCTCTCTCTCAATAAAGCTTTACTTTGCATAGATTCCAGCATTGGTGTTGGATCTGTAATTCTTTTGTAACTATGTGCAGCTTGAAGAACAAACAGGTGTAATCCTTCAGGGCAGCTCAGCGGCATCGTCAAGTTTTTGTACAAATTAAATTTGTGCTGGTTTACTGTATTCTTTACTCAGGCAAATGAACCCGAAGCAGTGTAAACTTTTCAATCTGCCGGAACTAAGCTGTTTCTGGTGAACCATAGCAAAAATTTTCTGTTCAACACTTTGTCCTCTTCTGAGGGGATTCGAAAACACATTACGTTTTATTGTCTATTGTTTCCATTGTCTTTTATCACTAGGCTTAAACGAATGGGTGTTATGAAGTTGGCTGTTGGTTATGCTTGCATCTGACTTTCTAAATTCAATGAAACTCTTTTTCCATGCGCTTGTGCATGGCGCACTTCGCTATTCTGAGAATAAGCATCAACGGTTCTATGCTTCTAAAGTGCAGCCTTCAATATTTTGTGGCACAATGGAAGAAAGCCACAATCCCAGAGGCCATGCAAAACATAATGCACACTTGTAATCATTGTCATGAAGTTTGACCGCACTTTATTATACAACTTAGAAGAACTTGTTGTTGGGCGAGTTGGTAGATATTAGCGAACATTGTTTAACTGCGCGAACAAACGAACCACAAAGACAGCAAGGGACAAGGACGGGCGCAGACTTGCAACTAAAGTTTATTCCACAACGTCTACATATAAGTACACCCCCGACATAAACCACTGCGCGTGTGCGAAAAAAGGTAAGATAAAAGAAAAGTAAAACCTTGTATAAGCCAAGCGCGACCTACCTACGATCGTCAATAAACCTCATCACACTGTTATGTAAATAAACTGAGGTGTCACTGACACATTCTTGTCCCTTCTTTCTAATATGGTACGCCTCGACTAGCTCCCTGGCTCGGCTATATCGGCAGTGGCACAAAATCTTTACTTCCTTCGTGATCGGCTTGCACGTGCACGCCAGGCAGTGGACAGGCAGGTGCCCATTCGTTTTATTTCTAATAGACAATTCATGCTCACGCAAGCATACATTCACACACCTTCCTGTTTGGCCTATGTAAACTTTGCCGCATGATAGGGACAAGGACTGCGCCCGTCCTTGTCCCTTGCTGTCTTTGTGGTTCGGTTGTTCGTGCAGTTAAACAATGTTCGTTATTATACAATACTGAGATACTATTTATCAGCAGTTCCAGCAGTAGTGCTTACAGCATGCTATGTGTAATTACGTGCGACGTAGATAAATTGCATATTAGATCAAAAAGGACATTGTTAGAATTATTTTGTAGGCTGTTGCAATAAAAGGGGGCAAAAAGTGTTCATAGGATGCCTACCATAGCCTCGAGAAATACCGCACTGGCAATTTCCGACTCGTTTTATTAGTGCGAGCAAAGCATGCGACCAATACGAAGATCTTCCCACATTTATTTTTCTCTTGTTTCGATAAGTCCACTTGGTTTCCATTGCACTGTGGGAGTTGTCATTAGGGAGGGGGCGGAGGGGGGGAGCGGGAGGGCTATGTGAGCACTATTTCTTGCTTTGAACCAAACTGCACTAAGTGCAGAAATGAACTGCATTAAGTGGAGGACGTTTCATGGAAGGGAAAAATTGTCCTCTACCTGTAGAATAGCATGAAGCTGGCGAAGCTTTGTCCTCCACCTTGCGTATTTCCGCAAAACTGATTTGAGATATTCGATGAGTGTCCCTGTGCTTTGAGTTGACAATTCTGCTTTGCTGTGCGATCTGAAGGCTTCCTGGTTAGCTCGGAAGGTATAGCGACTGCTCCAGAAACCTGTTGGTCCTATTTTCAATCCATGGACTAGGACAAATTTTAATTCAAAACTGGGGGGACTTCCTGAGAAGCCTATGCAGGTTTGTAGCTTCATGCTGCTATTGGGTGGATTTCATTTTATTTCCTGTCCCAATCGTCCCATTCCTTGAGTGTGTGCGCAGCTGGCCTGCCTGTGCCGTGATAGTACCTGTTGTCCTTGCCGTCTTTCTACCATACTCAAATCCAAGGCAAGTTGAGTGTCCAGGTCAACTATGTATAGTAGATCATTTGGCATGAGTTACTGTTGTGCAACATGTGTATTGTGGTCCACCTGCTACCCTTCAACTCTGCCTCTACTGTAGAATCTTGCCCTTCAATCCTTAAGGTTGGTTGAATGATGGTGCTGATCGCTGACATTGGCACATGCTCGCAATGGGGAATTGGCCATGCAGTGGGCTGTAGAGCAATAAAAGGTTGGGGGAATAGTAGTAATAGTTTTAATGAGACTATTAATTAAGGCTTTTGTTGGGGCTAGGTGGAATATTGTAGTTATGAAGCAACACTGCTAAGTTGAAGCATACACAGGGACGAAAATAGCAAAGACCAAGTGCTTTGTCACTTCTGTTTTTGTCCCTGTGTACGTTTCAACTTAGCAGTGCAGCTTTATAAGTCTGCGTGTATTAAAGCTAGAAATTATAAATATCATTTTACCTGAATAATTATTTGATAGAAGAATAAGAAGATGGAGATGTTTGGTAGTCAGTCTACTATTAGGGAGTAAAAGGAATTCCAAGCTGGTAAAGGAATGATAGGGTAAATATGAGTACATTCTTGAAGCTGCACAGGTGAAGGCAAAGACAGAGGCAGGCACATTGGCGCACACCAGCAATCGACATTTATTGGCAGACTTGGCAGACTTGACTGTGGTTGGCACCTACGTAATGCAAAGCATTGTGTGAATCATTGCAGCATGAGATGGTTGTATCAGTAATGTTGTGTAGTGAACGGTTATGTAATATTATAGGCTGTAGTATTTATATTAAGTAAAACAGTGTTAGTGCTCATGACAAAATATGAGAATGAAAGCAAACGAAAACCCAGTGGCCTCAGTGCACATGTCCAGTCACCCCTGTGACACAATTTTTGACTGGCCCACGAAAACAGTGAGATGGACTCACCCGCCAGAAAGCCGTTCAATCCAAAGAAAAATGCTTCACATTAAAGCCATGAATAATGTGGCAGTTATACAAAATGCAAACCTTCCGTCTTTAATGCTATAAAGGCCTAAAAAAGTATGAAAAAATGCCAATTAAGGAACTGAGAGAGAAAGAAAAATGCGTACGGGGAGTGTTGGCCACGAATCTGGTGGAGCAAGTAAATATGCTACACTGCAGCTGCGCATGTGTTCTCTGTTCTCTTCAGTTTAGCTTGTGGAACTTCACAACTAAACATATCCTTGCCCTCCTTGCTCCAAGCAAGGGTTTGATGTATTCCTTGACAATGCAACGCGAATATAAACCGTGTGCTCCATTCACAGTTGACATAGAGGCCACTAAGGACTACGACTGACAACATCGTTTTGTGGAATTGGTGATGTAGTTTGACACATTTGGTGCACGACGTCTGGGCAACTGCATGATGTGCAAGAATTTGGATATGCGAGGGGCCACGCAGTGCCACCTCTGGCACTACCTGTGCGCAATGCATCTGGTGGCTGGGCTTCGGCAAGTGCATTAGCTTAGGCTGGTGAAGCGATTCTTCCAAGACCCGATTCGCATTTATTTGGCAGAAATAAGTTACTGACTAGCCGAAATATTTTTTAAAAATTATTTCTGAACTTCACGCTCGATTTGCAGCACATACTGGTACGTTGGTGTGACAACATTAATATATAAGTATTTTTTCACGTTCTGGTCATTTTCGTTACAAAATGTTCCCATAATTCTTTCTTAGAATGCAATGTAATTCTTGCGTATTGATAAAATATTTAGTTTCGAGAAGACGCTGTCTAGGTATTGTGACGTCACAAGGGGCAAGCATGGGAACATCAAACCGTTTATCATTTATATACATCCTTTCTGGCTTACCAAAACTGTGCTTGCGGTAAGGCTGCTTCTTGATTTCATTAAGTGTAATTTACAAGTCCAGAGTGCGTTCTCTTTGTGTTCCTTTAGTCCTTCAGGCCACCATGCTTCGTTCATGTGTATTTTGTTGCATGAGGAATCTGCTGTTGATTCCTCTCCAAGGAGCAGCGCCCCTGCGAGTCTCCGATTGTTGGGATCTGCAGTATATACCCAGAATTAAGAGGACTGCTATATGACAACACCGCATGCGAACTTCTCAAAGGGAACCTACTGGGATAAAGGGAATAAGCTTTTCCTTCCCCCATGTGTAGACCTTAATTCTTGCGCCTGGATACAAAGGATGCTTTCCGCCTTCGAGGCACCCTCTGGGATATCGTCCCTGCACATGATCCTGTGAGCTTCTCCTATGTGGTCGTCGGTGGTCATGGACACCGATCGGTATTCAAAAGAGTACTGACATCTTTTCGTATTAATGCGAAAGCATTACATGGCTCGTGAAGCGGAAAATCCGGCGGCGTGGACGGAGGTAGTACAAGAAGTCGCACTGGTCACAGAGACGCACATGTGCCACTGCTCATGCGTTCGTCGGCATCTTCCACAGCTGGCTGCAATGCCATTCATCGGGTCAGTGTTCCCGTACTGCCACTTCATCTGCGAAGGCGCTGACGGCACTGGCCTGCTGCCAGTTGGTGTGCTGATTTCAGTGGGTTCTGTCATGCGCTCCGATGAACGAACCTTCGACTTCTCAGTCAGTAGCAGAGCCCGACTCCTTTGGACGTCCACACAAGTACGCAAATGAGGCCGAGGCATGTGAGACAGCAAATATTATGAGGCAATATGAAAACAACACCATTGCGTTTCATAAAACGAGTCGTCATCGGGAAGCATGTCATAATGCTTTCGAATTCGTCCGCATAGGGATACCTAAGTGGCCTTGAGTTTCTTTTTCCACTAAATGAAAGTCCTCTACCTTGAAAACCTAGAAAAATATACTGGCAAGCATCAGACAGTCCTACATAATTTACTTCTCTCCACTTTTCGGGTTTCCGCAGCACTATTGCGTCAAATAATGTACTATCATAGCCTTACTATGACATGGAAGGTGGTCATGTGGTAACAGAACATTGTTACGTTTCGGCACTTACTTCAGTTCACTCCAAGCCCGGAGAAATGAAAAGCAAAACATGTACAGGGCCATTTAAAGAAACGCTCTCACACAAAGCAGTCATAGCTGACCTGACAAGGGTGTCATCAGTGGCGCAATGATGATGACACAAAATAACGGCTGACACATAGCCAGATTAAAGGGTGCTACAATCCATCACATTTATAAGAATATTTTATAAAATATTGCCTAGGATACTGCATCCTTGTAAACTGGTTATGTGTAAAAGTAGAAAGAATATTTAAACATCTTACGTCAAAGGAAATTGTGTAACTTTAACTGTTCTCAGACAGTCATAGTCTGTCAGTTTTGCTTGCTTCTCGGAAAGCATGCTGACAAGTTTCTCTAAAGCATACAAGTGTTTCACATGACAAAGTGATAGGCTCTTCACAAAAACGAACCTCCGTAGAGACTCAATCATGGCTATGACACAACCTTGGCAGGCTGCACTACTTCGTCATCGTTAGAGTTACAATCGTAGCATTTTACTCTCGAAGCTAGCTCACGGCTGTCACATCAATTCCTTTGGTGTAGCATAGCTTTTGTTTGAGCTAGTTAATTAGTCAGAAATACTGGTAAGGCACGAGAAAACTTCGACTAAGAGACACATGGCGCTTGTCTTGTTTATGTATGTCCCTTCGCGTGTCTCTTTGTGCGCCTTAACTTCTAATCATTAACGTAGCCTGCAAACGTTCTAGTAAGTGAGCTGTTTTACCATAGAACACATACTTCAGAGGATGATGCCATAGTTTTCAATTCTTTATATCCAATATGTTTTGTAACCGGCATTCTTGCAAGCGGGTGGGGCCCGTATGCAGGACACTTAAGTTCCAAGTTCTGTCTGTCTGTGCGTGCGTGCGTGTGTGCGTGTGTAAGATAGAGGGAGAGAGATGGTGAGTGGTTGGTAAAAGTATCGCACGCATAATGTGAAGACGTGGGTTTGTATCCCATCTGCGCCCATTTGTTCTTTCATCCACTTTCCATTGATTTATCGTTGATTAGTGGGCACGGGTGATTTACCCTATGTTGTCCTTCGTGTCTTTGTTGCCTTCCTATGATATACATGGTGTCCCAGCTAACTCGGACCAAGATTTTGAAAAAACCTATGCTTACTTCAGGACAGAAATCGCGTGGATGTTGTTAGCGTTTATCTAAACTTACAGTACTATTTTTTTGCTTGTCTTCTGACTAATTAGCCGAGATAAACTTATTAACATTTTTAATTATAGCTTGAAACGTTCAGGCATCAATAGGAAAGTTGTGGATATTTACAAATATTGCCCAACCTAGGTACTTTCAACGAGATAGACTTAGCGTGGCCGTTATTTTTCGGGAAAAACGAAAGCCCGCGGAGTTTAAAAAATACCACGTGACAGCGCGCTCTGTGGGCCCGAATGCGCCGCGATTACAGTGGTCTCGTGAGTTATTTGTAAAAACATCACCAGCGCCGCGCCTTCCCTTCACTTACAAGAACGGGCTTCATTCGACCTTTGCTCGGCTCTGACACTACCGGCAGCGGCTGGCTACGGCGTTCCGAAAAAGCGCTTCGTCAGCAGCCGCTCGCGCCTGTCGGCGAAGAGCGCGCTGTCATAAGCCGTTTATTCCGATTTGACGAGAAGAGCATTTTTTTTTTGTCCAGCGTTCAAGACGATGCGGAATAGAAAAAATACACACAAAACATGCGTCATACAACTGGAACCTGTGCGAAAGAGAGCATTTGTTACAACGCCGCTTCCACACTCTTAAAACGGTTGCACCCTTTGGGGTGTATATTTGTCCCACAACAATAATCGTCATCTGCCTTGCTTGCGTTTCCTTTCTTGAAACTCGGCGCTCGCTACTTTCCTGTCGAGAATGCTGCGTCACACTGATAACGCGCATGCCGTTCGTGACTGGGAAGTACCGGGCTCGCAGCGTTAAAGAAAGGAAACGCGGGCAAGGCAGATGACGATTATTGTTGTGGGACAAGATACGCCCCAGAGGGTGTAAATTTTTCTAAGAGTGCAAGCTGCACTCTAAGAACAGTTTACACCCTTTGGCTTGCCCCTTCTGCCACACAAAAATAATCGTCATCTGCCTTGATGCGTTTCCTTTCTTTATCGCTGCGAGCCCGGAACTTTCCAGTAACGAACGGCACGCGCGTTATCAGCATAGAACAGTTTACACCCTTTGGAGTGCCCCTTCTGATAACGCGCGTGCCGTTCGTCACTGGAAAGTTCCGGGCTTGCAGCGATAAAGAAAGGAAACGCATCAAGGCAGATGACGATTATTTTTGTGTGGCAGAAGGGGCAAGCCAAAGGGTGTAAACTGTTCTTACACTCTAAGAGCAGTTTACACCCTTTGGCTTGCCCCTTCTGCCACACAAAAATAATCGTCATCTGCCTTGATGCGTTTCCTTTCTTTATCGCTGCAAGCCCGGAACTTTCCAGTAACAAACGGCACGCGCGTTATCAGAAGAGGCACTCCAAAGGGTGTGAACTGTTCTATGCTGATAACGCGCGTGCCGTTCGTTACTGGAAAGTTCCGGGCTTGCAGCGATAAAGAAAGGAAACGCATCAAGGCAGATGACGATTATTTTTGTGTGGCAGAAGGGGCAAGCCAAAGGGTGTAAACTGTTCTTAGAATGTAGAGTGTGTGCTAGCGGCTAGATGCATATGAGCTCGACTGTCTACTGTCGTGCCGCGCAACCGTTTCGAAGAATTTGCAGTGCCTAAAGCATGCCGTACCAGGGGCGTAGCCAGGGGGGGGGGCTTATGGGGCTTCAGCCCCCCCCGAAATTTTTTCGTGCTGTCCATGCACCGCTGACCAAAGCGACCCCCGGCGCCGGAAATCACTCTGGATTTTGTCTAGAATGTCTTTTTGACGCTCGAAAAGACATTTAACCGCGAAGATTGCGAACTCGGGCTGGATTTCGTGGCAATGCCTATACACCGGCAGTCACATAACGCCAAGCAGTCCCATACGAACACAAAGTTTCAAGGGCGCTTTGATGGTGAGCGGGCTCGCCACGGCATCTCACTGAGGCCACGGAATCTATGGAGCGCATGGATATCAATTGCGGAACTTTATGGGTATAAATCTCATAAGCTCTTGATGTGAAACGTGCATTGACATTTCCAAAGTTGTGCTTTAAATTTTCAATTGCGGAACTTTGTTGGTTTAATGTTGTTATAAACATTTGACGCCAAAGGTCCATTGACTTTTCTAATGTCTTACATCGGAACATACAACGGGACAAGCCAAATCAACACACTAGCAGACGAGTTGACAAAGCACGCAGCGAGGTCCAATGAGACGATGTGTTGGGGTGGTTCATTTGTGCCGTCATGTCACATAAAAAAGTATCAACACTTTTTAACCTACGCCAGAACAACCATGTCAAGACACTAAAGCCAGCCAAAGTAACTACGTTCTTATTTATTTTTTCTACTTTGACTTTTATTCGCCGAGAACACATTGAGCCTCTTCAATTTCTTTGTTCTCGCTACCCTACCCGCGGGCTGCCAGAGCGAGCCAGAGTGCATATGTTTTTCTCGTACGGCCCCGACCACCGCGCGGTGCACTTCGGTGGGCATTCGGTTTGCTCTGGCCGAGCGGATTTTCACCTGACAGAGTTTTGAAAGCTTTCTGGCTAGCAGACGAGAAAAAAAAAACAATGGTCGCTCGCCGCCATCACTGTGGGGACTCGAAGGATTGCACCGCGTTCCTTGAGCGGAACCTTTCCGGAAAGTCTTGTTTCGCCGGTGTATGATACTGAGCAATATGCGTATGGATCTCAGTGGGCCAATCGTCTCATGTTTTCTTCGGTATTAATTCTGTAGCCCCATTAGGTGCCCGATGTAGGCATTCGATTCTGACCAACATACTTTCCTATGCGTTTTTTTTTCCATTTCGGTGCCTCCGCCTCACAGAAAAAAATACATTGTTGCGGCGCAGCGAATTGTCGCATGGTGAAAGTTCGATTTTGATACTTCTTTTGCGGAAAGTAATGGGCGACGGGACGCTTCAGTTGCCGGATACGTTTATTATATTATTGCGAAAGCAATTATAAGGACACTCCAGGCGCATTCCTGCCGTCGCCGTCGCCCTCATGTTTCGTATAAAGTCCAAGGGGGATAAAATCGTGACCACGCGCTGCATGCTGTATGTGCGAATGAAAGCGTAGGGGGGGAGGTGGAATGGGTGAGCCGACGATGGTGGCTTAGTCTTGTGTGCGCAAAGGAGAAAAGCGGGGAGCAAGCGCGCCGCCTTCCGTCGCACGCAATACATCGGGGGGAGTGGATGGAATCGGGGCGGAATCCAGGATTCTGTGTATCTATGATTGTGCAACATGTTTATTTGCCTTGTTTGACGCATTACATACAGTTACTTTTTCTTACATACATAGACTCATCGGAGACTTATACGTATACTTAAATATCTTGTTGCGATGTTCTGTGTATACATGCAGTGAACTATGTTTCCAGTGACACTTTTTTTGTCCTTTATCAAGCCGTATTTTCACATTTGTATATCCCATTGTATCTTTGCATTTCTAATGTACGAGGGCGAGTCAAATGAAAGTGCGCCTACCCTAACCACGCAATAATGGTTCGGTTCATTATCTGCGAGGCATGCGCGTAGGAGAACGGCATGTCTCATTTACAAAAGTGACACACAGGTGTGAAGATAAATGTTCTTTAATGCTCTCATACACTGGGTTGAATATGGTTGCGTCACATAATGGGCACTTCAAAAGTTGAACAGCTAGGTGTCGCGAAGTTTTTGACAGCTAAAGGTGTTTCCGAAAGAGAAATTAATCGCCGTATGGCTGCCGTTTACGTTGAACACGGCATTTCATTGACCACTGTGAAGCGTTGGAGCAAACGGTTCAAAGGACGTTGTAAAGACATTCCAAGGCCGGGCCATAACCATCGTGCAATCACCCCCCACACAATTTCAAAGGTTCATGAGCTGATGAAACAAGAACGGAGAATAAGCATCGATGAACTGGCAGACCGTCTGAACATCAGTCACGGTTCGGTTCACGCCTTAATTCATGAGCTTCTCAGTTCTCGGCTCTTTGGAGCGCAATGGATCCCCAAGATTTTGATCCATAGCGAGAAGACGGAGTACTTTCGCGCTGCCTTGACTCATCTGATCGGTTATCACAATGAGGATGATGAATTCATGTTTGCAATTGTGATCGGGGACGAACCTTGGTGCCACTACTACGAGCCTGAAACACGACGGCAAAGCTTACAGTGGAAACATTCGAATTTACACGCCCAAAGAACGCAAAGGCCATCATTTCCGCTGGAAAGGTGTTGTTGACTTTTCTTTCGGTCGTCAGGGTCCATTACTGATAGAATTTGCTAAATCTTGAGAGGCTATCAATTGTTTCCGATATTGTGAAACGCCAGAACGGCAGTGTGTCGCAATCAAGAAGGAACAACGTGGAAAATTGACGAATGGGGTCATCTTGTTCCACGACAATGGCTGTCCCCAGGTCGCTTATGTGGTTAATACAAAACTGGCAAAATTCAAGTGGGAAACGCTTCAGCATCCGCCATACAGCTCAGACCTGTCACCTTGCGACTTCTACACCCCTTAACCCCATCAAGGACACAATAAAGTTTTATCTCTCTACATTTTGGGGCAATGGAAAAAACAGCTCAAGGGAACCAGATACAGACTTTTTGAAGCAGCAACCCAAGGAGTTTTATAAGACGGGAATCACACGACTCGTTAGTCAATGGGACAAATGTCTAAATTCTCATGAAGACTACTTTTAAAAGAAGTACCTCGTTGTTGGCTCACATTTATTTGACTTGCCCTCGTATATCTTGCAGAATTCCTGCTTTTTATACGTGCCCTCTGTTGCGACTGATTTCGGTGCAATTACTCACGATACACGACCGGTGACAGCTGCTTCTGCGTAATACATTAAAACAAATTACAGCGTCATTGAGATTTTTCACTGGCCATTGCATATATACAAGAATGTAAGCACGGTTCTTGCATGACAAAGTTTCATTAACATATTTGTCCTCAACTTGTTCAGTTCATTGCCTTTTAATTTTTCATATCAGTGGCATGCACTGCTTTCCTGGTTTCGAACTGATATAGTTCTAAAGTTCGTGTGATATTTTCTTTACTTAAATAGACAAAAATATGGAAGCATTGATATCAGTTATTTTGGGCAATATTTTTGGCACATACGAGTATATTCTTTTATGAAGAAATACACATTTTATTGTTTTGACTGTGCGTAGCGTTCAAGAATTCGTTTGCAGCATCTTTGGCAATGACAATGCAGTTATTCATGTATTTGATCCCTTGACAAATTGTTTAAGAGGAAGCTTTAGCTCGGGCCCAATCCGACGCGACCTATTCAAATACTTGTAAAACGCAGAAACCCTTTTCTTAGATAATCCTGCTAATCGCTTTTACTGAAATTCGTTGCATTTGAGAGAGAAAGTTAAATCCTAGTTCTGTTGGAAATACAACTTCGATTTAGGGCCTGAATGTTGTTTAAAATATTTTGAAAAATTCGAAAGTTTGAAAATATAGAAGCACGACGTTTACAAACTAATAGCTATGCATGAATAACAGACGCTGTGGTTCTGTAAACGGCATCTATTATAACAGTCAAAGGGGGCAAGTTTGCTATGTCAATTTGTATTTTACGTGAATTGGTTACGTTGTGTACAAGGGTTCTGCACAAGCCGTATTTCCACAATATTAAATTTTTTTGAGAATCATGTGTAACATATCCATTTTGTCCGCTGTAGATGTACTATTAGATGCAATTCACAGAATTGTGATATCATTTTTCATTGTTGAGTCACGGAGTTTTAAACTTGATAGCTTCGTTTTCTGAAAATTTTCGATTTGGCCAATTTTTAATAAATAATTGACCACCTAAATAAAAAATTTGAAAGCAGTAGTCACTAGAATTAAACTTTTAAATGCAACAACAAAATTTCTGGCTACGCCACTGGCCCCGTATATATGTATGTGTATATATATATATATATATATATATATATATATATATATATATATATATGTACACACGTAGGGCCAGTGGCGTAGCCCCCCCCCCGAACAAAATTTCTGGCTACGCCACTGTGCCGTACTCAAGCGAGCAGAAGGCGAACATGGTCTTAGCCTTGGGAGCTGCACGGGGTGACAAGAGGAAAGCTGCCAAGTTATACCGAAATTGGCAATGTTTTTTACGATGCACAGTTGAGAGCGCTGCAATCGTGGCGCATTTGGCGCATTAGGGCCATAGTAACTCTATGCGCGCTGTCACGTGGTATTTTTTAAACTCCGCGGGCTTTCGTTCTTCCCGAATAAAGACGGCCACGCTAAGTCTATCTCGTTGGAAATGCCTAGGTTGGGCAATATTTGTGGAGCTCCACAACTTTCCCATTGACGCCTGAACATTTCAAGCTATATTTTAAAAAGTTGATTAATTTGTCTCGGCTATAATTACTCAAAAACAGACGAGCACTAAAATTTTACTGTAAGTTTAGATAAGCGCTAACATCCACGTGATTTCTGTTCTGAAGAACGCATAGCTTTGTTTCAAATTCTTGGTCCAAGTTAGCTGGGACACCCTGCATATGTGTATGTATGTATGTATGCATGTATATATGTATGTATGCATGTATGTATGTATGTATGTATGTATGTATGTATGTATGTATATCGCTGGCTAACACTTCCAGGACTAGATCTAGTAAACATAAATACCCAAGTTAGTGGACGTATCGATAGCCATCGCCGTGGCGAAGTGAGTGCCACACGGCTCTTGGCGTCGGCTTCACAGTGCGTCAGCGTCTCTGACGGTGGCACACGGAAAGGGTAAGCGATTGGTAGAGCATCGCACGCATAATGCGAAGACATGGGATCGTTCCCCACCTGTGACAAGTTATATATATATATATATATATATATATATATATATATATATATATATATATATATATATATATATATATATATATATATATATATATATATATATATATATATATATATATATATATATATACCTTTTTCAATACACACACATATTGGAGGAACATGGGGTAATACCGTTCACTACTCAATTGGCGTGTGCTCAGATGCGGACGCTAAACACGCCATTTGTGACGTCGAGCCTATCTAATCTCATTTCATCGCTGCAGAGCTGCGCACGTAGTCGTAAATGGCGCCATATCCTCGGTGCTATCGGCGCGTTGCATAAATAGAGATTGAAGATAAACATTAGTGTACGTTAGATTGGTAGACTACGCCGATGAAATTGCAGATCAGCTGGTCGGTGTTACTATGTTACTTGAGAAAACCAGCGAAAAAAGAAAATGTGACGCAAACACGAAGAAAAGAAGAGATAACACATGTTTGCGTCTGTCTCATTTGTTTTTTAAATGAACCATGTCAGGTGAGTCGGAAGCATAGAGTTGTGTAACTAAAGGTGAATTTCGTCAATCGCGCACAGGCGCGGCCTGGGGCGACGGTGATTGGCTGAAACGTCGCCAAACCGGGGCGCTGCGGTGCCCACCGATGCGATTTGCGGGATTCGTCATAACTCTGCACTGGGCAGAAGCTTGTAAAAACAGGAGTGATATTCTGTCAAATTCTTCTATTCATGCTAAATTCGCCATTACGACAGCTCTGATTGGCTGATAGGGCAGCTACGCCCATTCTGATTGGCTCAAACCGTCAACATGGAGGAATTTGATAGTGCCCACGACGAGTCCATGACATATATCGTTGTTCCCCCGTCACGCCATATAAATTTTGGTAGCGTTCGCGGTCGTGGTTAGTAATGTGTTTGGCTTTTTATTTAAAAGTTAAAAAAAAATCAACTGGCCTTGCATAGGCATGCCGGCAACAGCTCCGCCCGAAGAGGTAAGCACTCCAGGCTCTCAATTGCACATTGCCGTAGGGGCACATCATGCAGCTCGGTAGATCTATGCCAGCGCTTGAGGGTGAATTGTTTCTTCTTTTTTTTTTCGAAATGCGGTGTTGGCTTGGCGGTCGTAAGGGAAACGACAAACGGACACAGCAACAATGACCGGCCGCACTATAGTACTTTTGAGCGACAGCATCCTGACCCTTTTACTCTAGTGAGCAATCTGGCGCAGGCCGCTACACCGATCGAGCAAAGTATTCTAACAAGACATGTGGGAAGAAAACGCACACACACACGCAAGATGACACGTCTAAGTTAGGACTGTATACAGTGCTCCACTTCTCATCCATGGGTCAACTAGCAACAGAGCAACCGAAAGTGGAAGATTGAGTTACTTTCGTATCGCAAACAGCGAGCCGGTGCCAGATTATACGAAATACTCCCATGGGTGGTGACAAAAAAGGAGAGTCGATGTCGCCCGTGCAAATCGTTATTCATCGTCCAAGTGTTGAATATGCAAATTGCTCGCTCAACATCTAGAGCATCCGTATCACCTGCCTCCGCCTCCTCTCCTTCATATCTTATCGTGACGCTGATATAGTGACCTGTTTGTCTATATTCAAGACGCCGAGTAGGCCGGCTGTGTTCAATCCCCTCTCTCTTTGTATTTTGCCCTCGTAGGTATTGACGGGTACCATCTTGGTCGATCGATGCGCCCGCCGCGGTAGTGAGCACGAGGTCGCAGGTTCGCCCTCTGCAGCGGCGGTTGCATCGGGTGCACGTTAAAGTACCGTAGTTGATGAAAACTTAACCCAGACTCCACTCTACAGCGTACCTGCACCCGCCGTGCAGTTTCGGGCCCTGGGCCCCACAATTTAATAATCCATCGAAGCGCCTCGCGGTCGCCTGCGTTGCAGGACCGGGGGCCCTTCCAGATCTCTGTGGACGAACCGAAAATCAAGAACTGTCACCGCTGAGCATGGCGCGACTGGACGGGGACGTCGGCAATAAAAGAACCGCTCGCGGCAATAGAGAGAGCTGTTGTCCCCGCCGTTCTCTTTCCAGTCCGCGCAGCTGCATATCGCAAACGTTTTACGAGCCCCGTCCCGTTCCCGCCTGTGCCGGTCACGCTCTCGCACCGGCGGCAGCGGCAGCAGCAAGAGGGGCGAGCAGTGGATCAGACGCACGCGCGTGTGTTGTGCTTGCCGGAATCTCGGGGCGCCGACAGGCTTTCCGTCCCGGTCGCCGAAGGGCAGCGTTCACTGGTGGCCTGTCGCGAGAGGGGCGCCATGGCTGCGACGGAGGACTCGCTCGCTGTCGTCGGAGGCGGCCTGGTGCGTATACACACACGCATATCGCTCACGTGCTCCGGCCTATGGCCGCGCCGGCGCTGTAACCTCGCGCCGCGTCGATTAATGGACGCGCGTTTCCCGCCACTTTGCGCTAACCCGGCGCGATAAGCGTGACGTTATGGGAGACGGGAAGATAGCGGTGTGGATCAGGTAGCGAACGGGGTTAGCCGATATTCTATAGATGAGTTTAAGTGGAATAAATGGCGCTGGCCAGGCCAGATGTATAACGCGTAGAACGGAAAATCGGTGGTCTATTAGCTGATAAAAAAAAAAGAAACAGCGCAACAGCAGACGGATGACGGAATTAAGGACGAATGGACGACCTGTTGCGCTCTTTTTATAATGGACTGTCAACTAACCCGGTTACAGAGTGGGTTCCAAGGGAAAGGAAGCAAAGTGACGGACGGCGGAGAATTATATGGTGCGATGAAACTTGAAAATTTACAGATAGTTGGTGTCAGTTGGCACAAGACGGGTATGTTGGAGGTTGCTGGTAGAAGCTATCGTCCTGCAGTTGGCACGAATAAAGCTGCTGATGATAATTATCCAGCGTTAACCGCCGATTTTCTTAAACATTCTTTTTTTTCTTTGTGCATTAAATACTATTTTGATTAATGTCAGAACGGTTCGTACGTTTACTGAGAGCGTCCAGCAGTAATCATATAATTTGTAGACCAATGTGAAATTTATGGGCTTCAATTTGTAACGAACGAATTAATGACCTATTAATTTCTCGTCGTTGGTCATGAGTGTCCACTGGCTTGACTCCGCGGTAATGACAACTACGCGCCGACTTCCGAGCCAAATACGAAGGGACTGTTGTTGTGAAATGGATTGTTGATAGATGTGGTCCAGGCCTGGTCGCCAAAAAACCGAAATGTCGCGTCATGTTCTCTCACTGTCTCCCTTTTCATACGGAATGTGAACCGTCTCGCAGCACATGACATTTTGTGTAACAATTTGTGCGTTTTAAATGTGCACTTACATGATACATCTTACTTTTCATTTTTTTGCGTTTTATGGACACTAGATCGAGAGAAGCACCGAATCCGTTTACATTGATAAAGTATACACTCCCGAATAACTTTATTTTCGTAGATTTCGTGGTAATAGGTTCATTATTGGAAGTGAAAATGACGGTACAACTTTCATTTTTTTTTATTTCGCGCCGAAAGTTTAGGGTATATACGTCCGTGTGACGTCACGGATTGCATAGTATTTTCTTTTTTCGAATTTAGGCCGTTGTGGTTCTGTAGAAGTTCTTGAATATTCCTTACTTCAGTGTTTGTATCTCATATAATACAATTCAATACCTCTTTATCGATAAATACTTGACTAAGCCCGAGCAGGCGAAGTCAAAAATCATGACCTCAAGGTGAGCTGGTACGGAAATTTCAAGGCGTTGCCACGCGGCCATTTTTCGTTTTTACATGTTTTCTCGCTTATCAAGCGTATTCTCGTGGTTAGAATGTTTCTTTTATTGTGTAACGGCAGTTTATTAACGCAGCTCAAATAATTTTTTTTAAATCTTTAATGTCTTTTCAAATGAAAGTCCTGCATTTCGAAACCCTAGAAAATATACCTGCACGCCTCGGAGACCAATTTTGGTTTCGGTAACCACGAGGTGGAGGACCGTAGGTGGAGTCCTTAAGACGTCACACTGCACTGCGATTGCTGCTGCTGCTGCAGCAGCAAGGATAAATGAGCGCAGCACTTTTGATTATTTTTTTTTCATGAGTATAATACCATCATACATCGCATTATAGCTGCATGACAGCGTCAAACTTTGCTGCTCGTCATGACGTCACGATAACGTCGATGACGTCAGTTCTAGAATTTAAAGACGACTTCAGTATGACATGGAAATACTTTAAGAATATTTCGCAACCTTCATACTAGCTAAGCGTGATCGTTTTCCGCAAGTAAAGCGTGTGGCACCACTCCTCAGGCATGCATGTATGCATGCATGCGAATGTATTCTGCAGGCGCTCGTGTCGTATCTCATCTGCAGCAGAATATTGTAGAACATTGCAGCCGTCTTTGCGCCAATTGAAACAGTCGCTCACGATTTAGTTAAACTTGGCAGCTTGCCTATTGGCACAAAGGCAATCGCGGCGCATAGTATACCCACTTGTTTCGCTGTGCGTTAACTATAACCGCTGTGGAGGCTTGATACAAGAACTTTTTTCTTTTCGCTACTCGAAGAGCCTTATCTCGGTGGCCGGGGTTTACAGGCCCACATATATGTATACGACCGATTGCAACGCCCAGCAGACGTCCTTCGCTGAGAGCGCGCAGAGTCGTTTATTTGACGTCTCCGTCAGTTTTCCAACACCTTCACTTCCAACATCACTGGGTCAAGCATATCATTCGTTTCTATCGCCTTGATTTCTTTTTTTTTTTTCGACTGAAAATAAAACTTTCACTGTCGCCTACGGCCAGACGTGCTCTTTCCTACAACTGTTAGCTTTCTTTTCGGTCATGCGAACTTCTACCGCTTGGCAGCCATAAACGGAGCGAGAACTCACAGTGCCTGTTTATTCAATAAGCCCACAAGATGGCGTGTCGGGTTTGTTGGTTTCAAAGCCCCTGAAAATAAAATTAAACTAGCCCATTTTTCAAGAGCTTTATGGTTGGTTGATGTTCATAATGGCCAGATCTTGAAGCAAGATCTGTCTGCCTGTCTGTCGGTCGGTCGGTCCCTCCGTTCGTCCATCGTGTTTGCTAGGAGCACAAAATGCAGTGCATAATTAAGGAAACAACAATGTACAGATTTAACGAGTCAACAGAGATGTAAGGACGTGCCATCATCTGTTATTGTAGCAAAACTACGAGTAAGAGTCATTGAAATAAGTCAGCTCGTGGAAGCAGGGAATCAAGGCTCGCCAAAAAGAGTCGCAGTTTCACCCGAAAGGCGAAGCATCATTTGCGATAACGGATGGGTAAACAGCTACACGAAGTAAGCATAATCGTTTTATTGGCCGTGTAAACTTGTAAACATTCATTTACCAACTACATTAACAAACATGGTGTCACGCGCGCACAATCAAACGTGAACACACCTCACTTCGATGACCGCGGAAACTCGCTGTCAAAACAGTGGAGCGAGGAAGCGCGGCAGCGGTAGCGAGCGATTTGACCTTCGTGCTGCCTCTCGCTTTAACGCGAACTAAGCGGGGAAAACATAGCCCACACAAAACTATAAGCACTGGACGCGCTCTGCCCCACCCCATATCGCTTTCAAGATAGGGTCCGCGCGGCCGCACCTACGCAGTAGCCGCCGGGGTAGAACGGCACCCTTCCTTCCTCCTCCCCCTCGGTGCCTTGCGCGCGACGGAAGACGGCGCGCTTCTTCCACCATCGTCGACTCACCCTCGCATGCTTTCACTCGCACATACAGCATGCGACGCGCGGCTACGAAGTTATCGCGCCCTTGAACTTTATGTGGAACATCACGGCAACGGCGACAGCATAAATGCGCCTGGAGTGTCCATGTATTTACTATCGCAATAATAAGCTAGGGGAAGCATTACGTCGCGCAGTCATCTTTGGCAAGCGATCTCTCCGCGAAGCAATTCCCTTCGTTTTTTTTCCCTAGCACGCAGTATAGGCCCAACACGTCACGTCAGAGACTCGGCCTATTGGCCGAGAATATTTGGCGTCGGCGGGTGGCCCTGGGGAGCGGTCGGGGCTTGGGCCGGGGCTGGGGCACCGCAGACGGTGCCCAGTTAACTTATCAATTTCTTAGGACACAGTTCTAGATCACGTATACTGCCTCTTCAAACCATTTTTTTACATATGTAGGACTATTTATTTTCATTCCATTCACCAAGCTTCATCCGCATTGTTTTTCTTTTTAATTGGCTTTTGTCTCATTTTAATCTGGGTTGCCTCCGCAACACATTTTCATTTATCTTATATTAGAGTTCGTGCCTGCTGTATACCTTACAGGTGGTGCGGGCTTACCCCCATTTTTATCTTTCCATTCTTTTTTTACACCGGGGGACATAACAAGCACGGCTCTCTGTCTGCAGAGTTGGAGCGCTGAAATCTAGCGCGTGCTCTGACGTGACGATGACGTATTGCTCGACTACTTTGCTTCAGTCGTGTTCCGCAATACTCCATCCTGTAGTAATTTCCTTCCTCAATGGGCACAACGCGTGCCTTCCAAAGCCACCAGGATAGCACAAGGCCTGTGCTATCCTGGCCTTTATGACGTCTTTATCAAGGCCTTTATGACGTCATGCTAAAGGGCCGACTGGCATAGAATCTAATTGGAGTGCTAGCTGGGGAGTAAGCCGCGGTGATTTTGACGTCACCGCTTTCGTCACGCCGGGCTTGGCAATATAAATTTCGGCCCTGTTAGCACGACGTCATAAAGCAGAGTGTACAGGCATTGTGGTATATGGATGGCGCTGTGCCTGCTCTTAAATAAGGAGGGGATAGAAACATAAGTTGTAAATAAGAAGAAGGGAATTAAAACGGAAAGTGACAGCAAGATTATAGGTCACAGAGATTAAAGTAAAGCTACGACATAGTATAGTATCCGCCAGTAGGAAAGGAATAGACACGCACGAACAGAAAAATAGATGAACGCGCACGAGAAGAACATATGAATCATATTTGTAAACCTGGGAACATTAAAATTCGTAAATATCCCGCATACATAACATTGGAAGCGGGAGAAGTAGCACGTATTAAATAAATCATTATAAACTATTTTTATAGCGTGCACCCTTTCAGGAATAAGTGCAATTGTTCACCTTTATTCGTGGCAGAATAGCAGCAGCAAATTTGAAACAGCCAGAAATGCAAGCAACACAGGGTCTTCTTCATTCACATTGCTGTTGCCGATTTGACCTGCGACAGGAAATGTTTGCGCGAAGCACGTCCCCTTCCGGTGTCGTTTCACAATCGCAAAAAAGGCATTCAAAGATATGGTCGGTGACCGGCGAGGGAAACTTTTTTCGCCAGCAGAATCAAGCGTCTTTTCGCAAAATTTGTTGGAACATTCTTAAAATCGTGGGAACGAGCCCAAATTCGTAAACTTTGCGAGAAAATTTCGGGAGAGTTGGCCAGGTAACTATGGACATCTGATACAGGCGTCCTTCATGTACTTTTCTCGCGTCTTCTCTTGGTTGCGCGGTGTGCGCTAGTGTACCAAGATGGCGTACCGGCGTCGCAACCCCATAGTTGGCTTTGACCAGCCGCCACAGACCAAGATTTGAAACGTCGTCGTGTGCTTCCTCGAAGAAACACCGCAGTTTGCGCGCTCACTTCTAAGAATAGAACGGTCGATGAAAACAACTCTCTTCGTTTTTCTTTTTTTTTTTTTTTGCCAGCGCGACCAGTCCAGCCTGTATCTAAGTCGCTCGTTCGCGGTTATTCGAGGTCACACGCGATGAAAGCCCCGAGGGACACTTTGCCACGCTCTACTGAAACGTTCCGGTTTCGGCCGAGAACGTCCAAGTACGATTTTCGCGCTATTATGATGGATTCAGGAAATTATGTTTTACTACGCTAGTTCCTCTTTGTCTCGCGTTTGTATTCGCCCCTTGAACAATAGCTCAGGCTGGTCCTGCACTTGAGAAAGTTGAGATTAGGCGCGCTTTCGTTCACCGAACTCTCTTCTATAGGGCAAGCTCTAGAGAACCTGCAGCTTGAGGAATGAAGCCACGTGCAATACTCGTATAGCGCTCAGGAAAGAACGACCGCCAGCACGGGCTTGCAGACCGTCTGCCGGAAGCTCCAAGACACACGGGATTACAAAACACTGGGTGACACACTTCCAGCTGTCCCCATCGATTTATCATGCGCTGTGATCATATAGACTTCCAGCACAGACGCATGCACCCGCACTTCCCTCCCCCGCACCCCCTCCCACACACGCACATTATACCGCTTCTTCTCGTTACCTTACCCGCCGTGGTTGCTCAGTGGCTATGGTGTTGGGCTGCTGAGCACGAGGTCGCGGGATCGAATCCCGGCCACGGCGGCCGCACTTCGATGGGGGCGAAATGCGAAAACACCCGTGTGCTTAGATTTAGGTGCACATCAAAGAACCCCAGGTGGTCGAAATTTCCGGAGTCCTCCACTACGGCGTGCCTCAATCAGAAAGTGGTTTTGGCACGCAAAACCCCATAATTTTGTTCTCGTTACCTTATCGTTACCATTTCTTGCTACGCAGGCAAAGCGAACTTCCGCGCCCACTGCATTTTGTGATCACAGCCTGAACTCAGAGGTTGTTAATTTTTTAGCGCTTCTGGGAGTATCAGGCCGCGATTCTTATACCGGTCTTTGAATGCTCAACTTGCGTTGGCCACACCGCTACTTCGCGTTGGCCACACCGCCTCTTCTTCGATGTTTGTGACTTAGCATTGAAACGCGAGTTCTACAATGTTCTCGCCGTTGCACGCGAATACACCCGCTGAAAGAGTGTGGCCGCCCCAGTAAAAAGTAAGAAAAATAAAAAGAAGAACGCTTGACATTTTCTGGGAGTTCATCCGGGATACTCGGCTCAAGAATTTTATTGAAACCTTTACAAGCGTCGCCAGAGAGTATTCCGTCCTTTCTAGTCTATAGCGCAAAAACATTAGAAATGAAACCGACATAAGACGAGACACAACCGTTAACTCGAACCATGGTTTATTAGAAGCCAGATCGCGGGCTAATGTACCCGAGACAGAAAGCAAGACATGAGCAAAATATGAGCCAACGAGAGCTGTCAGTCCTCGCTTGCTCACATTGTTCGCGAATATTTGGTTTTTGTCTTGGGTACATAAATCCATGATGCGGCTTCTAATAAACCATGGTTCAAGGTAACGCTTGTGTCTCGTCTTATGTCCGTTGCGCTTCTCAAGTTTCTGCGCTATACACAAGAAAAGATGCCGTACCACCAAGGCCGTAACTCAATGCTTGCAAAGAACATCCCGACCACGTACAGATGCTCTTGGTTACTTGGCCTGATAAAAAGTTTGCAATCAATCAATCAATCAATCAGTCAATCAATCAATCAATCAATCAATCAATCAATCAATCAATGGCGGTATATTGAGCACAGTAATGGGTAAGTTCGCGCTGTCCCTGTGGCTTGAAAAATTTTGACAAATGCCTGCCAGCTTAGCGCTTGTTGATCACACGGACAGGGAGTAACCACCTGTTCGGGGAGTTCCCAATATGGAAAAAGGAAATGAAACAAAAAACAACAGAAATGGTCGTTTGCTGACGTGGCTGCGTGTGCTTATTAATTGTTGAAAGCAACAACTGCTCCCCGCGTCCCCACTTTTACGCACCAGGTTTTTCGCAGTCATCCAAATCTCATCGACGCTTCTTTTTTTCTTTTTCTCCTTCCCACCTTTTCATAGACGTAATTTATTCATCCTTTGCAAACGTGACTTACCTATAGACATAGACATAGACAAGGGGACAGAAAGAACGACGAAGACAAGCGCTGACTTGCAGTTAGAGGTCAGCGCTTGTCTTCGTTATTCTTTCTGTGTCCTTGCTTATGTATGCGAGCTATATACGTCACGTTTGCAATGGAATACCAACTAGCCCGTACTCAAACCATGATTCTCTCTCCCTCGTCTCGTTCGGTTAAATCTCGTTCTTGCCACGCGCGCTGTACAAGTTTCACAAGTAAAAAGCGTGTGGGTGTTCCTACGCACCGCGACAGAACTGCGAGGGCTGCAACGAGATCTTTGAATAAGACGGGCCTGCTCTTCTTTTTTATCTTCTTATTTAACAAATTCTGCGCAGGACGACTGCGACGCGTCAGGCACCACCGACTTTTTCTTACGTGCGCCTGCAGGTTATACATGGCCTCTTGAAGCTCAGGCTCTACACGAAGGCAAGAAACGCTATTTTTCGCGGAGAGATGCTGTTAGGACTGTTCTCCTATAGTTCTCCTAGTTGGGACTGTTCTCCTTTCGCCGAGGGGCACACTGTAAAGTAATTTACGCCCTTAAAAGTTAAAAAGGGTGTAAATGTGTCTATAACTCACACTCTTAGGGTCTCAGTTATATAAATCACACCCTAACTGTGTAGGTTATAGACACATTTGCACCTTTTTTTTACTTTTAAGGGTGTAAATTATTTTACAGTGCAGAGTCTGCTCTCCAATAGCTTCCCGGCAATCATCACTGGAGGCCGGACTATCTTAAGCACTTAAAAAATGGCCGCTTAAGAATGTTTCTTTTTTCTTTTTAAATTAACGGAGCACAAGAGAGAAACGCTAAATCACTGAGGACCGGTTAAGCGCTCCTTTAGAACTTGTGGGGACTGTTGCCGTGAGCCGCGCCAGACGGCAATGTCGCTGTCTTTTTCACGGTCGCGGTTACGTGTATATATACCGAACTGGTCCGTGTTGGTGCGTGAGCCCACTCTTGACGCCAATGTGTGGCAGCCGCGGTCCCGGAAGTTCCGTCCCGCAGGGCACCGGCTACTTTTGTTCGCATTTCTTTTTCGAAAAAGAAAACGAACAGAGAAGTTATCAGTGGAGAGAGAAAAAAAGTAGAGCGAGAGAGAAAGAAATGTCCTTATTAAAATGCAATGATTTCCGCTTATGTACGAGGAACATTTGCTATACTGTGCGTGGTGATATAATGCTATATGATATAATGCTAACGGTATATGTTGTGCAGCATGAAAAACAGCTTGCCGCAGCTGGAGAACGATCCCATATATATATATATATATATATATATATATATATATATATATATATATATATATATATATATATATATATATATGGGATCGTTCTCCAGCTGCGGCAAGCTGTTTTTCATCCACTTTCAATTCCATTTATTTAACATTGCTTTAATTAATTTTGTCAGTACAAGTAATTGCCCCTGTGTTGTACTTGGTGCCTTTGTTTGTTGGCTCCTTGTGATATATATATGAAATAGAGGTAGGACGAAATGGGATGAAATAGAGAACATAAAGAAACGCGTATGAGTGGGGAATAAAATAAGTGTACAGGGCATACTTACAGGTAAGGCGAAGTTCGCCCAATAATTAAAAAGCTCCATTATTTGCTGGCAGTGTTTCTGCTAATTCACCGTCACAGTAATATTGGCTAGACCTTTTTGTTACCCACCATGTATGTCATGACTCGTTGCTCTACTTACACGTACTACTTGTATAAGTGTAGCATAAGCACGTACAAACCAACTCGATAATCCTTCGAACTCAGCAGCGCATCCTATAACACAACCTCTCCTTGCAGCGCAATCCGCAGTGGTCGTATATATACGAACCCTTATCAATGAAAATTACCGCTGCCAGCCGGAGGAAAGTACTCTCATATCGCCGTTGAAGGCGGCATCAGTGCGAGCAATTAACAGGCGTGCAAAAGAAATGCTAACTCTTGAGAAGCACAGATAACCTTACGCTATCGGTGTCGGAATGAAGGCCGCCTGTTACTGCGACTCCAACAAGCGCGATAGGGACTCAGACAAACACTGATAAGCATGGGTGATTCTTCCTTATCTGGGATAGGTGCTTCGCTAGGGCCTTCCCCCGAAATTCGCTGGCGCACCAAGTCCCAGGCAAGCCGTGATAAAGCTGGTAAGAAGGGTCTTTGGGACTGAATGGTGTAACATATGGTTTGTCTACGCTTCGCATGCGCCTCAAGAGAGGGCGCTGGGTGCACAGACAGGACGCGATATCTCCACGCTTGTGCAGCATCTCAAAGGCTGAATTACGATATGACGTCATCTTCGCGTCATACATAATAGAGTAACCCCTTTTCGCACGACAAAGGTTCACAAGAAGATGGAGTTTTAAACAGTGGTCGGACAAAGAATATTTATAGTAGAGGTTGGCGAATACAAAACATTGTTTGAATACGAATCGAATACGAATATTAAGCGTCGAATATCAAATTGAATACCGAATGGTCAAGCGTAGATGCATGTCGCAGCAGGAGTATTTATTTTAGTGTAATTAGATACCATGGCACGCCTTTACTGATTGCTACAAAAAAAAAGACAGCTAACTATCAGGAACAAAGAATCATGTTTGTAACACCAGATCACTAATTATCCTTAAAAAAAGTGCAAAAATTGTCTCATTCAAGAGCTTTAGAGCCTGATTGCAAACAAGCTCTCCAAGAAAGAATGGCTACCGCATCGCTAGTTTTAAAAGAAAGCCAATGGATGATTTACCCAAAAAAAGACCAGAAATCGGAAAAAGGAACAAAAGAATTCCTGAAGGAATCATATGCCGTAGACGCATGGTAAAAATGCACATTGCAAGGAATACATCACGGGATACAGCGTACAAGTTAAAATTACTGCAAGACTGGACTGCCAAAAACACTAAATGACACACTATACACAAGTATCGCGGGTGTTTGTGCAGGCTTCCGCGGCGAAACCTCGGAAGCCTGCACTTTACCATTCGTTTGTTGCCAAATATCTCCTTAGTTTCTAATATTCGAAAAGGTCGAAATATGCCGTAGACGCATGGTAAAAGGGCACATTGCAAGAAATACATCACGGGATACAGCGTACAAGTTAAAACTACTGCAAGACTGGACTGCCAAAAACACTAAATGACACACTATACACAAGTATCGCGGGTGTTTGTGTAGGCTTCCGCGGCGAAACCGCGGAAGCCTGCACTTTACCATTCGTTTGTTGCTAAATGTCTCCTTAGTTTCTAATATTCGAAAAGGTCGAATAGTTTCTTTTCGAATATGAATGGTTAAGTATTCAGTTCGTATCCGAAATTTCGATTATTCGCCCACCCCTAAATTGTTTAGCCAATATTTCGGCAAGGGGTCTTGTCTTTGATCGTCAAGGCGATGGACAAATCCAATCGGTCGAAACGTTGGCTCCAACCTGTGACATTCCTTGCTCGACTAGTTTTGGAAACGGAAATATAACAGTGCGAAAGCCTGTCACTTGAGGAAACGTTGTCGAAATATGTTGGTGAAGAGTTGTTGCTGTTGGTTGCATTTTCGTTACAGAAAATGCCGCACCAAATAGCTCAAGCAATATCCATCCATAGATATTGCTTAGTCGCCGCTCTTTTCTGGTTCCGGTCCATGTCTGTGTCTGTTCGGCACTGTCCAAAGCCGGTATGGATTGCTAACAAGCCCGTATTGGAATAATCGTATGATAGCAGAATCTTACAATAACTTATAGACCGTTTTTTCGTAGGCGCCGCCATATTGTGAACGCAGTGGCGCCGCCTATGAGCAGCGCCATACTGGCTTGGGTGAAAGCGGTCTTTCGCATGGCAGGTATACGCTCGGCGGCAGGTTCTGGCGTTTGTTTTCGCGGTCGTGCGGTTTGTTTAGTATGACGTGCGTCTTCTACGCGGTAAACGGTTCTGTGAGACGTGCTGAAGTGGTTTAAGGCGTCATGGCCGGAATTTCTGCTGGCGTTGAGGTGGACGGAGCATGCAGCGCGATGTGTGCGCGCAGGCATATTCGTGCCTACAATCAGCCTCGGAGATCACTTGTGTATTTCTGAATGTTCCAATCACTAATGTGACCTTATTGCAGTATTATCCTCTATTTCTGAGCTGCGATTTAGAAGCCATGAAACATACGCGACGATCGTAACAGCGTGAGTGTGGGTACCGTTCTGCTACGATAGGAGCTGTGATGTTATACTTTGACAAGCGTTCAAACTGTTCGCTGCAGGTTACATTGCGTGACTACTTGGTTCGATGGATGAGGTTTCCGCCCCTGAATAAAATAGTTTTGGCAAGTGATAGCAGCATACCTTACAGTCTGAATTACGCTTGTCCAGCAAAGGGACTGTTTACGAACTGCGCGAGCGTCCTAAGCAGCGGTAGGTGCTGGATTATATATATCTTTGTCCTATATACACCGCATGGTCCAAGCATACCGCATCAGCGGTTATATATTTATAAACGTTGTGCGGCATGACCATGCGAGGCCCTATTGCGGCTTTAGCCCGTTTTCTCTTGCTTTTTCGAGAAGGAGGATGATAACCGAATTTCTTTTTCGGTTGTGTTCGTTCCGTTCTCTACGACGCACACACACGTAATACGGTAATTTTGTCCTCAAAAATAGGCATCGCATTCTTTTTATGCGATCTCCCATATATATTTTGGCTGTATGCTGGCAAAAAATGCAATGCCGAAGCGCACAGCTTACATATGTACTGCGCTGGTTCACCAACCGCAGTGATCCCTGTGTTGAGCAGTGCCATCGGCCTCATGCAGGAAGGCTACCGTAGACATATGGTAACTTGAAGCCTACTAGACTTGAAATGCGCGAGAACGATGCCGGTGCATCACAAATATTTGATTGCGCCTGCCGCTTAGATGTTTCGTGGTATCCTTAGGTTGACCGTGCACGAGCATGCGCTCTTATGCTTTATGTTTTACTCCCTACGCCAAGTGATCAGATATTGAGCAGATTTACCCTTTCATGCTGCTAATACAGACACACCAGTTTTCTTTGTTGAATTAAAACTGATCAAAGCAAAATAGTTCACAACACATACACACACCGCGACTGATAATGTGGGTACACCGCGGCTGATAAAACGCGTCACATTTTTGCGCCCCCAAAAGATGTTTCCGCCTGCTGTAGCTACCGATGCACCGAAAGGCTTCCGTGACGACCTTATATGAACGGACATGGCGTAAGTTTCCCAAAGTACCATCTAAAACATCTCAAAATCGTTCCGCAGCACGCGACAGCAATACTTTCATGCAGCGCCGCGCCGGATCGCCCAAGCCAGAGAGGAGGAAAGGCTCTCCGCGCGCCCTATCCTCCTCGCCCGATGAAACGGTCTATATATAATATAATTTTACAGCAGGACGATGTCTTACAAAAGCGGATCAGCTTGACGAACTGTGTTTGATCAGAATGGTCTGGAAGAGCCGCTAGGATGTGTGAATCTGCTACGCGAAGGTTTTCATGTGTACGTAAACTGGCGTAATTAGCAGGAGCGAGCGGAAATTTAGGCGAAGGAAAAAAAGTGAGGTTGGACAAGACGGGCTGTATTTGATATCTTGTTCAACAATGTATACGTTGGCAAGATGTAAACACTATACGTCCCGTCTATTGGCTTCGTGGAGGAATAAGCGACTAAATACTGATCGTACATTGTCAGTGTTCCTGCTTTTCGGACAAACCTCTGTTTCATCTTATCGTTATTACCGCTCCCTTCCAAAAAAGTTATTCCTTTCCCAAAAGTGGTCGTCCTGAGAATTGCGTTTCCATCACGCAGATTAACATCCGAAAGCGTAGCGTCAGTGTTTTCTTTCCTTCTTTCTTTCTTCTTGCCATAGCATCGTGCTGGTAATGGCTCTCAGTTATTTATTTTTATTTAGGTAAGGCAGACAGCACTGAATTCTTTATCTATCTTATAGCTTAAGCAAATCACGGTCAAATAGGTTTGATATGACGAAACCTGGCAATCTCCTTACGTGTTACCGATAAATATTCAGATAAGAGGTGTTGCCTAAATCCCAGCCACGGCGGCAGTGTTTCGATGGGGGCGAAATTCAAGAATGCTCTAGTACCGTGCATTGGGTCTACGTTAAAGAACCCTACGTGGTCAAAATTAATCCGGAGTCCCTCACTACGGCGCGCTTCATCATCATATCGTGGTTTGGAAATAAAAGGCCGGAAATAAAAGTATTGCCGGAGCTGATGCTTCTACTTAGCAAGAATCATTAACTCTGCATTTATTAGGATCATATCTAAACTCACGCAGGTGGGATCACTATGCGCCTGCCTTCTCGGCAACCGTGGCTTCCAAGTCGACCTCTACGAGTCCAGAGAAGGTGAGCGATAATATAATTGGTCTAGTATTACATTTTAATGTTTCTAATGCCCTGACAGTCTAGTGTCAGAACTCTTCGAGAGACGAGGCTAGTAGTGACAATGAAAAGAGGCGGAGTGCAAAATCTCTCGTTGTGCCGTGCTTTTAGAGCACGTCAAAATGAGGTCCACATTTGAGCCCCTAGGTTTTCGTAAACTGAACATAAATGCAACAGTTATTCAAAGTGTTATATATATATATATATATATATATATATATATATATATATATATATATATATATATATATACGTAAAATTATAAATATATATATATAATTTTACGTAAATGTATATAGATACTCTATAGAAGTGTTGTTACATATACCGCTCAGGATCTCGTACGTGTAACCGGTTTGCTAAGTACAAACTCAGTGTTCGCTTTAAGAGTGTACCATACTGTACACATGCACTCGGGGTGACAGTATAACCAAGTTTATTGCTGCACGCGGAATCAATGAAGCGGGATGTGGCCGCTAAACTCTTCTCAGCCAACGTGTCAACCGAAAGGACGTATAACAGCGAGCACCGTTTCTGCGCATGCGCAGACATCCGCGAGCAGGAGCACGTGGCTGGTCGGAGCATCAACCTGGCGCTGTCTGTGCGCGGACGCGCCGCGCTGGCACTGGTGGGGCTGGAGGAGGAGGTTATCGAGCGGCACGCCATCCCCATGCACGGGCGCCTCATTCACAACACGGACGGCACGCGCAAGCCCATCCCGTACGGCAGGAAGGGACAGGCGAGTCACCTGCGACGAGATAGATAGATAGATAGATAGATAGATAGATAGATAGATAGATAGATAGATAGATAGATAGATAGATAGATAGATAGATAGATAGATAGATAGATAGATAGATAGATAGATAGATAGATAGATAGATGGATGGATGGATGGATGGATAGATAGATAGATAGATAGATAGATAGATAGATAGATAGATAGATAGATAGATAGATAGATAGATAGATAGATAGATAGATAGATAGATAGATAGATAGATAGATAGATAGATAGATAGATAGATAGATAGATAGATAGATATACTCACTTTAGTTACAGCCCTTAGTGATAAGCTGGAGATGATGCCTGGCATGCTGTACGCCAGACGCTGGCTGATAAACATGATACGCACAGTTTCGAGATACTGCTGCTGGGTGGGTCGGTTGTAGGGACGTAAGATAAACCTTCTTGAACGAAATATTTGTTATAACGTACAGCGGCTACTTAATTTAGAAAACGAAGTGACGAGGACAAAAATACGGCCCTCGCACGTCAACCCACAAGTTCACCATTCATTTTAACCTGATGAAGAGGAGTTGGGGTGCGCAACTTTCAGATGGGCAGTATGCGAAATAAAATCGTATTGCGTGAAATCACGAAAATGGCGAGCACGTACGTACGCTCACGCCCATATGAAACTACTAGCGTAGGCACCGCGCTGTCGGCGTGTTCCCAGAGGGTTGTTCAGCCATTCCAGAACAGCATCGAGATGTCCGTGTCACCCTAAGAGAAAACTAGAGGGCCTTAGTTTTGTAGTCGCGGATATGCTTCATGCGTCAGTGTTGCTGGCTCTGAAACGGCACGCAAAAGAAAAAAAATGGCGCATTGAAAAAAATGGCACTTAGCGACACGGAAGGAGGCACGTATAACATCGGCCAGAAATACGACTAGACATGCAGCGCTATTAATGCACAAAACGTAGTTCGAAGGCCACTATAGCGGCCACAGAAACCGAATTGTCGCTCATATATAAGCATGAACCGCGGTGCCAAGCTAAAAAGCGAGAAATCTATCTGCGGTGAACATGTATAATACAAAACCGGCGAAGTAAATTACGCGGAGTTGTCACACAGACCACGGAATTTTCCCGTCTAATGGCCTCTGTTTTTCGGAACGAAGGCAGCGTGAATTTCTTTGCATCTTGCGGGGCAAGTAGTCTCTGAGTCACGTGCACTTATTGCTGTTGTTGTTATTGACGAACTCTTTGTTATGCTCATAGATTGGATTGGATTGAAGCAAATGAAATATCGTGAATAGTTGGGTGCATCTGTGCACGTAATCCATGTGGAAGGCCATAAGGAGCATATGACAGCATAATTATCACATTTTGTTCAAAAGAGCCACACTTCGCGTTCGACTTCGGCTTTTATCTTGCTCGCGATCACGGGAAGGTATTAAACTTAGGAGCGACGGAAGCAAATTCTTTAAGAACGTAAGCACACAATCTGCTTCACGTCCCATCACGTAAGGATAATACACCTAAGGTTATGCTCGTATCACTCCAGGGTAAATCTATTCATTGTTTTTCTTGCGAACCGTTGGAGAGTGGATAATGCTTTATCGGCGAAAACGGTGGACCGCAAAAATGCCGACCTATTTTATGAACAGCTACCCCCCGCAATAATGGCCTATACAGTATAGCAGCTCGCGGAACTCTGAAATAATGCCAGCAGAACAGCCGACAACAAATCCCCTTACCTCTCAATTCACCACCGTCGCGGCGACTGAGTTGCTAAAGGAACTGCAGACATTTATTACTACCGTCTTATATCACCACTCAGATCGCGGCCTTGATACATAGCAGGCGGCGACGTTGTCCGTGTAGCTAAATGGTTCAAAACACGGCCGACCATTTCTCGCTGCGATAGAGACCGTACGTCGGAATGTGTAGGCGCTGCCCTTGAGCTTTGATTTCGATGCCGTTTCGAGTGCGAAACGAGAGTTCGCTTGAGAACTTAAAAGGCGTATACGTGAATCATTTTATAGCCAACAGGTGAATGCACACGTGGGGCGGAAATGTGCCGCTGATGTGCTGACAAACAGATGGCGGGTGCGAAGGGAGGTTGACGAGTCAATTAGGCAATCCTTGAGAGGGGAAATGGACTGTTTCGCGACGACTCGTGGCTTGAAAACTCGCACCGCAACGTGATGATATGACGTGGACGACGTCACGCGCGTGTTCCGTGTTTTGTTTTATTTCGTTTTCCTCCCAAGTCGTGGCTACGGGGCGTTTGGCCAAAAAACTCGGGTGGATGAGGTTGGTGAACATATAAAATTAAGTTCCACTGACAACGTTGCCAAGAGAAAGATAAATTCAGTGGGACAGATGTAAGAAAATGAATTAGCTAGCTTCAAATAAATGTACTAAATATAACAATAGTTTTAATACTAATACTAATTAGTAGTAGTAGTACTATTAAGGTTAGTACTATTAGTACTAATACTAATATTACTAATAGTACTGATATTAGTATTAGTACTATTAGTAGTATTAGTACTACTAGTAGTAGTACTATTAGTATTAGTATACTAATACTAATAGTAGTGAACACGTGACAACGTCGCGTGTTCACTACTATGGACTTTTGCTCGTCGCTTTTGTATTTCTTGGAAATGTTGCTGTTGTTGTACATGTTGATGACTATGATGATGATGATTTAATTTATTAGGAGCCCCCCCCCCTCCCTCAGGTCCGAATGCGTTACAGTGGGTAGTGGTCGAATCGAGAAGTACAGCAATAAGAGAGAATTCCTGGCTATACAATTGTAGCTAGTAATTCCCGAGGAAGACCGATGTTTTGCACGGAAGTGATCATTTCATTCATTTTTGTTTTCATTTATTAATGCCCTCAACTCTATGTTGGGTGATTACAGGATGGTTGATGCAGGAAGGCGATCTCAGATCTCAGAGAAATGTGTCGGTGATGATGATTTTCTGAAAGCTCGAACTATCCATGTGCCGGATAGGCCAAGAATCGCGTGGTATTACGACCGGAAAATGTAACTGAAAGCATACAAAGAAACTTCTCCTACAGCAAATAATGTTATGGAAACTGCGGCAATCCTTAAAAATATAGAAAGAAATAAATAACAAGTTAAAGAGCATATTAAGGCAGAACAAAGATATGTGGTGCAGAATATCGCACTGATTGTGATCTCAATTTTTGTAAGTTGTAACTGCTATTGTTTCTTCTTCTTCTTCTTCTTCTTATTATTATTATTATTATTATTATTATTATTATTATTATTATTATTATTATTATTATTATTATTATTATTATTGATAGGCTGTTGCAGAATAAACAAAGTACACTTCAACAATCTAATTATATAATTCCGCAGGATTGCCGGAATGAAGGCATCGACTGAGAGAAAAAAACCAAACTGGCAGAGAAGTCAGCCGTATAATTAATATTATTGATTTATCTGCAGAGTATTTTCTCCGTGGGTCGCCGCTACCTCAACGAGGTCCTTCTTTCCGGTGAGTACCTTTGTGCTAGTGGAGCTTTCTGAGAAACAAACGGCAGAGTGTGCGGGTGTATTAATCGTGCAGCTCGACGTCGACACAGTTGAGGAAAGCCACACCTTTCGACAACGTATACTGCCTTCTTCTAACTGTCCCATGAAAAAAAAATGCGTACTTTCGCACGAAGTAGAAACATTGAAGCATCGAAGGCATATGTATGCATTCAACGTATACAGCCTATGGCCGAAGGCATATGTACCCCGCTTCTCGGCAAACAGCGGCGGTGCTTCTGGAGGCACGCTAGAGATGATATATATATATATATATATATATATATATATATATATATATATATATATATATATATATATATATATATATATATATATATATATATATATATATATATATATGTATGTATATAGGGCCGTCGCTGTAGGGAAACATGATGCGATTGCATCAACTCGACTCGTGTTTGCTGGTTTCACCCAGCTTTAACTCTATGTACTTGAGAGACCACGTGTATTTCGACGCGACGCGCACTTCCGTGACCTTGCGGTGTTCGTGGTTTCCAGCTTGCGAAGCCAACCCCAACGTGCGGCTGCACTTCCGGCACAAGCTGCAGTCGGCCGACCTGGACCAGGCGGAGCTCAACTTTCGCGGGTGAGCGGGCCACCGACTGCGCTGTCTCTGATACTGTTCCACACAAGTTGCACCAAGTGGAACATATTTGCAAGTTTGTTCCGCCAAGCTTTTTGGAAGCTTGGCGGAACAACATGTCGCTTTTGCACTCACTGGAATATAATTTTCTCCCTCAAACGCAACAAAATTAAGTAAAATTGGTCGAGAGGTTATCTCAGAAAAGCACTTCGGCGTTTTACATGCATTAGATTAGGCGGCATCGGAGTTGGGTCCAATTACGTAACAGTGAGGAGATGCTCTACCGAAGGAAGAATCGACGCTCAATGACATTCATTCCACACAAGTTTCGCTTAGTAACTTTAGCATTTTGAAAATGTGTTCTACTTATTTAATGAAACCTATGTGGAACGAGGCTAAGAGTGTCGACATTTCTCTTCAACTTCATTCTGCTCGTTCATTCGCTCACTTTTCGTATCGCTCCCCTTCGAGCCACGATGGCTCGAATGCCGTGGCACGTTCTGTTATTGTAAGCTTGCACGAGGCACCGGGTTCGACTCCCGCCGGCTGGGGCGGTCGCATTCCACGGTAAGGATAGAAAGCAATAGATTGAGGTGAGGTTAAAGAATATCGAATCGTTAAAATTAATTCGAAGTACCCCATCAAAGAGTCCCGCTCGTATCCAAACTGTGGCTTTTGCACGCAAAGCGACTGACATCCATTTCTTGAATGCATGCACACCAAACACAATTACAGTAACCGTTATAAAGGTGAACACTATAAGACCTAGAGGTTCGACCTTTTACTTTTTATGATGGTATAGCATGCAACCGTGCCGTCAGTCATTGTTCGTGAGATCTGAAGCTAACGTCGTTGAGGTTTGTTGCGGCGCTGCAGACATCGAGCTATTAGGTGACGCAACGCGATGCCTGGCGCCTGCCTACACGTGATTTCTTTGGCGTAGTGTACTTCGACTGAACCTAAAATCAACAGAAATATTGAAACGGGCAACTGCTGTTAGTGTAGAGTAACATAATGTCTGTTATCTTTAGGTGTGTCAAGGTGTACGTTTACTAGTACAGTTACGGTGATCAGAAAGCCTATATTTTTTTTTCTAATTTGATGACGAGTGCTTTACGGGCATAACGTTAAGAGACAGAAAGAGAGCTTTTTGGGTAAGGAGCAAACGGGTATAGACGATATTCTAATAGACATCAAGATAAAAAAATGGTGCTGAGCAGGTCACGTAATGCGCAGGCTAGATGGGCTATTAGGGATACATAATGCGTTCCGAGAGAAGGGAAGCGCAGGCGACTACGACAAAAGATGGTGGGGTGATGAAATTAGGAAATTCGCGGGCGCTATAGTTGGAATCGGTTGGCGCAGGACAATCGTAATTGAAGATCGTAGAGAGAGGCGTCCGTCCTGCAGCGGACATAAGATAGGCTGCTGCTGCTGCTGCTGCTGCTGCTGATGATGATGATGATGATTTATGGGATAGATTCAGTCAGAGAACGTACCAATCTCGCAGTCATCCCGTAATGGCTGCCACACTGTGGCACGATATCTGTTTTTGGCCGCAGCCCTGACGGCAAGGAGGTCCGCGTGCACCACCGCGCGGTGCTCGGCTGCGACGGCGCCTACTCGGCGGTGAGGCGCCAGATGCTGCGGCGACCCATGTTCAACTACTCGCAGACCTACATCCCGCACGGGTACCTCGAGCTCTGCATACCGCCCACGAAGGACGGAGAGGTATGCACTATACGCAATATATAGTATGCAGGAGAAACGAGCACGGAGGTACGCGAGTATACGTACAACGGAGACCTACAGGATGAAGTGCTCACACTGCAGAGCACTACTTTCTGTAGCGCAGGCAGCACGCTAACAGGACGTTTCGGCGTTCTGTGTGACGTAAAGCTGTGTGCCGTCCTACCTTGCGGCGTGTGAATTAGCGCATGCGCAGTTCGTCGGTCTAACATTGTACCCGAGTTCTGGAGCATCCCCGGAAAAGACAACACCTCTACACCTTCACCCCCTCCCCTTCCCCTATGCAGTAGTGAAAAACAGCATGTTCAACTTATATGCCGTGTTTTGTCTCGTGTTAGAAATACTGACGAACTGTAAAACTGACACATGCACGCGCACTCACGCATGCTCACAGAAAGCGTGGTTGAAGGATGCTCGGATGGTCACAACTGGGCTCTCCAACGGCTACTGTCAGGATGTTATAATGGCCCGTATATAGTACCGCGAGTGCGAATAATGTATCGAATTCAAGCTGGAAGCTGGAAAAACGATGACAATGACGATATTCACATGGAAAATCAGCTGGAATTTCTAAGCTAACAGAAGAAGAAAAAAAGGCATCGGATGCCAGTTTTTATAGTTTCAGGGCAGTCGGCATTTTTGTTGTTTATCAGAGAAGCTCTCGATAGGGCTATAGTTCGGGTGCACTAACTTTTGAATTAGAGAAGTGCGTTCTGCACGCAAGACGTTCTTTACCGCCGAGTCTGCGGGCAATAACCGCAGTTGTGTCGACGTCTGCAGTGTGGACGTCGACACAATAGTACGGTCAGATGGGGCATTGTTCAAACGGTAGCGATACGTCGCTGACAGGGCACTATGGGTTGGAATCTCGAGGAAGCAAGGGCTACAGGATACAAAGAATGCTGGATGGCATACTGAACGTACTCGAGTTTTGCATGACTCAGTAGGCGTTTGTTATTTGGTGCATGCGACAGCCATTGTGCGAAATATATCCGTTATCATTAAAAATATATTGGGCACGTGCTATATAGTGACTATATAGTGCTATATATATATAGTGTAGTACTATGTATGTAATGACTGTGTAGTAACTATATAGTGGGCATGTATTATGTATCAATATCCTCTTTCTCCCGACGCTTTCCTGTTCGGGTATCCTTCACTTCTTGCAAGAGCCTATATATAGTGACTGTGCGTCAGTGACGACGCTGTTGAACCTATCACAGGTTGCGTTCGACTTTTTGTTCGACTTCATGGCTGTGCAGTTTGCGATGGAGGTGAATTACCTGCACATCTGGCCCCGTGGCGAGTTCATGCTGATCGCACTGCCCAACCAGGACAAGACGTACACAGCTACGCTGTTCATGCCGTTCGCCGTGTTCGATGGGCTCACCGACCGACAGAAGCTGTTGAGCTTCTTCGACAAGTACTTCCCGGATGCAGTGCCTCTTATTGGAAAGTCAGTATACAACACCCGATGCACGCACGTCTGTTGATTCCTTTGTGCTGTTCGTTTCTTGAAGACATGTGCGTCTTTCCTCTCTCCCTGTGCTGTGTCCTTCTCCCGTCCACAACCTGGCCGTCAATGCCATGCAACACGACGCGGACGCTAAAGGGACCACCTGGTCAAGAGTTTCTTTGCTGTGAAGGCATCGCCTATGGTCATGATCAAGGTGAGAGTCATGACCTTCCTGCTTAAAAGCTGCGACTGATGAAAAAAGAAATTTAGCCAAGACAAGTCGCCTGTATAATGGTAACTATCCAGGGCAACCAACTGAAGGCGGGTGCATATTACGATGATAAAGGAAAGGTCAGCCGATTGAGGCGCTTGTTAGATGTCCACGTTTTCATTTTTTGGAAGCTTCGGTTCTCGTGCCTATATAGGCTCCTTTGAATGCTGGCAAAGAAAGAGAACTGCATTCAACACAACCCCTAGTCCAGGGCTCTGCGGAAGTCACATGACCTCGTCCAACACTCGCGCTGAACGTGCCGCACGCGGTCCAATAGATGTTCCGGTGTCTCACGTGGTAGAAAGAGCCAGTCTTCGCACTGAAGACGGGTGTAGTGTTGAGACGCTTTGTCGCAATGCTTCTTGCGCGTGTGGACAGAGCCAAAGGGCATGCATGAACGATGGAGTGTCTTGTGCCGGAAGTTAGCATTATGGTGCCAGGAAGTGGAGATACACTTTCACTTTTTCATTCTGCTTCTCTCTCTCTTTATCTCGTAGGCGATTATTCTTTAGGTGCAGCCCTATAATTTGAAGTACGTGCGGTAGCCAGAGTTCTCTCTGATAACGGTGCTCAGAATTGTTGCAACACGACCCACGCCGGCGTTTCGACGCTGAAGACGACTTCGCACTTCGGCGCTCCATTGGTGTTATCATGAACACTGTAAAATTCCGTACGAACTCGCCATCTCGTCTCTCACTGAACAGCACAGCGGCTGTGCTTGCTCTGTTTGGTTCAAAACGCCAGCATGACACAGTTTGCGATTGCATTAGAAAGAGCCCTTGCACAGTTCAATACGCGCGACCAACGCACGGCAGCTCTCACAGGTTGCATATATAGCCACAATAATTCTCACTGTATAATGACGTGGATATCTGCAAATGCGCATAAAAAGAAGCTAGAGGAAAAAAAAACAGAGAAATAGAAATAAATTCACGGTTCAAGCAGCTGACGAACAGCGCGAAGGTAAATTCAGTAAAGCCGGCGGGCTCACTACACGTATCGTATATACCCCCAACCGCAAGAGTATTTGGGGCATCTAGGAAAAAAACTAATTTTTGTCAAAGGCCAATGAAACTACCTTCCAATAGAAAGAAACAGTGAACATTTCCCTGTGAGGCACCAAGCCAATAGGACGCTTAACGCAGACATCGTTTAATGAAATGTTGATCTACGAGCCTTCTTTGTAAATTTAAGCTGCTTTTTCTTTTATTAAAATGAGGGTAAAAGAATGCTGTTAACCTACTTTTATTACATAGGCTTCTTTTATTACATAGCAATAAAAATACATACTAGTATAAGAAGGAAAGGTACGAGTTCATAAAGTCCCAGCTACTATATAGTGCGCTTATATATACACTACATGCATAGTTGTTTCCCCATCAGGTGATCTTTCCTAAATGTGGACGGCATTATACATACAACATTTTCGTGGCGAGAAATTCGCGAAAAAAATTACACTTTCTGCCCACTACTTCTGTCAGTATGTAATGTGAATGAGTAATGCGGTTGTCGTACCACGCGTTATAGGTTGTTGCATGTCCTTTGCACCGGCAAATACCATGATCGTTACAATTGTACTTTTGTGGATTCTATTGTTTACATTATCGTAAAGAGATGGCACTACTAACGCGGCTTAGCATATGTCTTTCTCCGGTGTTCTGTTGTTCCGTAAACTGTAGTACGTTTACGTCACGAACCTTGACGTCACCGCATAACTATATGCTCATATAAGCACATTTCAGGCATCGTTAGTGGTTCCGGCGTTGCATGTTACTTCCAGTGTTGAACGTCCTTACTTTTCCGACATGAAGAACTTGTTTAACTATCAATACAAATAAATGATCATCTATGCGGCTTGCCCTTTCAGTGCAAGCCATACAACGTGTTCGACAGGTCCCTGATCCTTGGTGATGCGGCGCATGCTATGGTTCCTTTCTACGGCCAGGGGATGAACGCGGTAAGAGGCGACTGTATACGTCTGACTCCGAGTAACGCATGCTTATGTGTAGCGGGGCCGTGACACTGGCGCCGGCAGTGCTGGTAAAAGAGCGGATGCTCACGACTGAACAAATCGCTGATTCATTTCACCGTCGCCCGGGGTGACGTGGCTCAGCGGCACCCAATCCAAACTCGGCACCCAGACTGATCCACGTGACGGGTGGACCGCGGAATGAATCGGCGATTTGTTCCGTCGTAGGTTCGCGCGAAGCGCCGAGTCACTGATTGGAAGCGCGGCCGACGCGTGTCTTGGCGTGACGTCACATTTTCCCAGCAGCCCACTAGCGTCAGAGGTCGACGCAAGCCGAAACAGCAAGGCGTATTCACGTTTCACGATTATGGCCGCTAACAGACGCATATTAAAAAATACAGATGAAGAAGCAGTGCGCCGACCAACCAAGGGGCTCTCTTTCTGAAGCGGCAGTCGAATGAGTATCGACGCTGTTGCTTAAAAGAGGGTACTAAATATTAAATTCTGGAGTTAAATATTATGTTTTGGGAAAGGGATCATGATGACTCTTAGACTGAGTTTGAAAATTGAGCAAGTGATTTAGCAACGTTAAAGGTCCTACCTGTTCCTAAACTCGTCCATTGTTTGAACCTACACTCACCGATGTGTAAAAACTGCAATATCGCGAAGCGATTGAGTTTTTTTCTTTTTTGTCTCTATGGACTGAGTCATATAACTTGGTTGTGTCGTCTGCGCAGGGTTTCGAGGACTGTTGTCTTCTGAATGAGCTCCTGGACGCCCACGGCCACAACTTGAGTGAGAAAAACAAAAATTTTACTTTTACATCATTGCAGCCTACTCGGACAAGTAAGAAGGGAAAGGAACTTAATTGTTCAAAGGAGTGGGTGAAATGTCAAAATAAGAACACAAGTAGTCCGAGTTTTCCGAGGATTTCAGGCAATTTCCCGAAAAAAAAAACATATTTCTCTTTCATTCTATCTGTATAAAACGTTGGATACTGTTCCGATAGTCACGGGAATTCAGCAGATTTCCTGGAGCTTTGGAAGTGCTGAAACTACTAGGTTTTACATTTTTAATGGTTCCGTTTGCGCGCTTTGGCATCTGTTCGTTGATCACAATCATCACAAGAAAAGGGCGACCTCTAAGAAAACAGAATGTAGCCGTCATCATGTAAAAAAATGTAGGATCAGGCATAATTTCTTAAACTTCCTCTTCGCGCCTCAGGGACGCCTACATAAGCAATTCCGAAGGCGACATTTTCCAGCGCTCCAAAAAGTGAGAAAGTTGTGACAGACTTCTGCGATGGCAAAGCTGAATGAATGCCACTTCTTGAGCGCCGATCGTCTTTTCTAATTGGACGAGTCACAGTTACGACCGTTACGCTGTAACAACAAGCCGATGGCTAGAATCCCAGGATTTCTTCGTGGCGTATATAAATTATTTATAGCGTCGCCAAAAGACTATCATCATCCATGGCTCATACCCTCAAAGGCTACAAGCATTCGGCAAAGTGAAGCCAACAGTGCGTATACCTTCTTTTGAATAACGCATACAACATGCAGAACAGCATATGTTCAGTAAGCATACGTTTCAATAAAGAACAAGCTGAACAAAACAAGCATCCGCACCACATAATTGATGATAAGGCGCTCCTGCACCTACATGCAGTGTGAAGCATGTAGCACTCGCTGCATGCGTTTCCCAGTAAACATTACTGTAGCGCAAGCTGCCGCGGCGACGGCAGCTTGCGACGTGGGAAGCGATGTCCCTATAGCCTTTCGTGTATAATATAACCAGCCTATCAACTGATCTCAATGTTGTTGCAGCACCGCTATGGGCTGCGGAGTGCTGTCAAAATTTCCATTGCTACCATTACTCTAACGCCATAAAGAATTGCGTACCCCCCCCCCCCCCTCCTCAGAAGTTGTAGTGGTGGTTTTCAATAGCTTCGCTGGACATTCACTTTCGCAGGGCTAGGATGACAAGTCAGTTATATATATATATATATATATATATATATATATATATATATATATATATATATATATATATATATATATATATATATATATATATATATATATATATATATATATATATATATATATATATTTATATATTGGACAGGGAGAAATAAGTCAAGGAACTGGCAGGCAACTGCTGCCGACTCTATCCTGCGCATGCAAATTCCCCAATCTAATCAGTCCATGCATGTAATCGTCCATCGCCCTCGACGACGTTTGCTCTCGTTTGAAAGGTCATGAGATCTTTTTCCACGCAGTATGCTTTACGTGTACTGTATCCACTGCATTTTCTCGAACTCAGTTAGCATATAGAATATCAGTCATAGAATATCAGTCATACTCGTATTTGCCCTTTACATAGTCCATGCTGGCAGTGCCAGTGTTTATTTCCCAACAGCTCGCGCGTGCTGAAACTTTCTTAATTGCACTCGACGCAGAGGCCATCTTCGAGGAATTCACCGAGACGAGGAATCCCGACGTGGAGGCAATGTGCGACCTGGCCCTGTACAACTACGTAGAGGTGAGTGCGTGTGTGCTCGACCCGCCGCGATGGCGACGGCGATGTGCTGCCGAGCTCGAGAGTTCAAATCCCAGTCGCTGCGACAGCATTCCGATGGGGGCGAAATGGAACGGAAAACTTTATTGAGGTCCATTGGAGCGCAAACATAAAAAAAAGAAGTCAAGTAACCCCGGTTGCTATCCAAGAATGTCATTGGAGATGGTTATTAGTGGCACTATATATGCCGTATACTGTGTCTTATCGATGGCGCGACCCTTGCCACCGTGGCTTTTTTTTTGCCAGGACGCGGGAGGAGCCATCCGGTACTTCGCTTCCTCATGGACCAGTTCGGAAGCGCACGCAGTGTCTGCGACCAGAGGCTCGGTGTGTTAAACGATGGCGTCTCAAAACGATAGCTTTCGGGAGGGACGAACGCAAGAACGCTCTTCTTACCACCGCGCAGTTTGTATACCGCTGTCTTGGACTGGACTATCTTCGGTATCGGCCCGCGAAAACGGCTAGACATGACTCGCAAGAAATCGCGGTTCGCTCCGAAAGAAAAGCTAAACTCATTAAAAACACTCGCGTACCTAGATTTAGGAGCGCGTTAGGGAATCCCAGGTGGTCAAAATCGATCCGAAGCCCTTCACTTCGGCGTCCCTAATAACCCACCTGGTGTCATTGGCTCTGTCCAGTAAGTATTTCCGGTATCTGAGCGTCAATGGCAGTAGTGACACGACGTGAATACGCATCATGAAGTTTCGCTTTTTTCTTCGATCTTTTCATGTCGCACTGTATTTATTTTGGTCTCTCTGTATACGTTTGTTTTTCGGAATAAATAGGTGTAGGTATAGTAGGCGCTTTATATATGTGCGTCCTCTCCCGTCCTTTTCTCCCTTGTTTCGCTGTGATAAGTGCCATCGATATGTTGCTGCACGAAACTCGAATCGGCGGGATGAAAGTTGGACTGCCTTATCATGCGAGTCCGACACGCATGTCTGAATTGCTTCATAATTACGAATATAATAATAGACAACAGAACCTCTCGAGTCCGTGTTGACAGCAGCTCCCATATCTTGCTCGTAACTTTTGTTTTCGAACTGCTGCATCATCGCCTGCCCCCCCCTCCCCCCCCACCCCCTGAAGGTTCGTCATCTTTTGGTAATCGTTCCAGATGCGTCACCTCGTGAACTCCACTTCGTTCTTGATACGGAAAAAGTTCGACCTCTTCTTGAACACGATCCTACCGAACTTCTGGATACCGCTCTACACTACGGTACGTGCAATATGCTGCCTAATGGCACATTTAATTTTTTTTAACGGAAGGGTGCCCATCATCTAGAAATTGTTGGGAAGCTTAAGTTTGACAAATGTCGAAAAATTTTAGTTAATCACGTTCACAATGGTACACTTCGCGCGTGGAAATTGCTGATGATCGCTCGTGTCACCTTTAGAGCCAAGGAACCACCACGCTTGCGCTGTTATGACCGCAAATGAATAAATGTAACAAAAAAAATTCTACATTTCCAAGTACAATGACAACTACACTGAGCAGGCACTCTAGATTTTCTCTTTCAGTGGCTTAAAAATAACTTCTTGTAGGGCTTGTTTGATTCACGCATACTGAAGTATCCGCATATATAAAGAAAACATCTTTGTTCCGTCCTTAAGGTTTATACTTCTGCCATGGTTTATACTTCGACTTGCTATGTCGAATGTCTCAGTTTGCGATATGAATTTATGAATCAATTTATATGAATTTACAACTTATATTCTCTGCGGCCAGCTCGTGAACTGCAATTTTCTTACCCAATCAAATGCTCACATCGCTATGAAGTACATCGACTAAATATCGTGAGAACAGATAAGCTGGCACTAATTATTTCAGATATTATTTAGTGGGCACGGCTACACACTACGACACCGATTTCGATCACCTATATGTCATGTCCTGCACCTGCTCCTAATCACTGAAATATTCTGACTTTCTTTTTCGCTTTTCTTTCTTTCTTTTTTTTTGCTTTTTCAGGTTACGTTTACAAGGATTAGGTACCACGAATGCGTCAAGAATAGAGCGTGGCAGGACAAGGTATCACTGTCTTCTCAGCTATTCTCAGATTACACCATTCTTTGCGGTGGCTCAGACTTTGTGTACTAATGGTACGAAGTCGCAGGTTCGATTGTCGACCACGGCGGCTATCATAGGGGGCTGCAGAGCAAAATTGCTATTGCACTTCGATCTCACTGGGCTCTGAAGAACTGCAGCAGCCGGCCATGCCTCATGCGGAAATGCACTATGCTATGTATTTGCAGTTCCTGACCCCCTCAAAAAAAGGCATAAGGTTAACAGCGTTGTTCAAATGTGGGCTGTGCCATATCTAATAGAGATCCAATGCCGGCCCGAATTACGCATGCAGCGAACAGTTCGCAGTGCACACAGACTCCCCCCCTCCGAAGAAAAAGAGCGCATAACGCAGGAAGCAGAAGAAAACTGGCCGCTCCTTTAGTGATCGTGCAACGGAACATGAACTTGGGCAAGAAAGAGAGGTATTGCGCATTTGTCTGCGCATTGTAGAATTTGCATGTGCGCTACGCGGCTCCAGAGGATCAAGATTCTGGGCAGAGGCAGGAATACCACTCCCAGAGAGCTGACAAGCGCTTTGCATTGCTTCGACCGGGAACGCATGTGTTAGTGAAACTTCTATTTAGTTCTTTGTTTAGCAGCGAAGAAAGGTTCAAGCGCGGAGTGTTGCGGTGACGTAATGATCATGCTAATATTTCAGTGGGTTTGTCTGTTTGTTGTTTCATTTTGCGTGTGTGCTAAACTCCTTATAGGGACGCCTCTGACGGAAAGAAAACTTAGTTGAAAGCTTGCGCTTGTCTGTGTCGATACTCCCTCGTCCTTGCGTACCGTTGGCGCAGCATGCTTTCGCGTTTTTAGAGCGAAGCTTTCTTTGCCTCTTCCTTCGACTTTTGCACTGCTGCTGCTGCTGCTGCTGTCTGGCACGTAGGCGGCGTCAATTAGAGAGGTTTAGATTAGGCGACGCAAGTGGGCTTGCGTACGCAAGAACTGGGGGCGACGCTACTGCGCATGCACAGACGCTGACGTCAGAGTCTGCGCATGAGCAGTACCATCGCCCCTAGCTTTTGCGTACGCAAGCCGCTTGTGTCCCCTAATCTAAAACTCTCTAATGGGTTGTTCAGAGCGCGTAATTCGCGATGACCGCGACGGTAGCACGCGTGGTGAACCAAGATGGCTGTGCGAAGGAGGATCGCGAGCGAAGCGGAAGGCACGGAAACGTGTTGTATAGCAAGCTGTGATACCTCGCGGCACCACGTCACTTTTACTACTTGACATATTGAGCCGCATGGAAGCGGAACTGTGATTATGTAGCTAATTAAAGATGAATAAGTATGAATTAAATAAATGCTAATGCATTTTCTGCGCCGTTACATAGCTTGTTCCACTCGCGTACATTACAGTGTCACGTGAGAATTTTAAGGGAAAGGGCGGGAAACGCCCCAGTACATGCCCTACTGTTGCTTTATCACTTGAACATAAGAAAGAGAGGAAAAACGCTGTCAGCTGTAATGTGCGACAAGTAATACCATTTTATCTCTCAGCTATTTCTGGCGTTTTTTAAGTATGAGGTAGTTCTTCAACCACGTACATATGCTCGATTTTATGAACATTACATACGACACGCAGATAAGGCTATTCATTCGCCGATGTTCGTAGTAATCTTCAGTATCTGAACTATCAGTATTTCAGTGTGTGTGTGTGTGTGTGTGTGTGTGTGTGTGTGTGTGTGTGTGTGTGTGTGTGTGTGTGTTTGTGTGTGTGTGTGTAGTTGGCATTTCCCGAAAGACATGTATGCCGCTAAGAGCACGAAAAACGAAGTCACATTGACGACGCACTGGCGGCAACGTGTCTTACTTTTGTGTGGGTCCTCTACGCGGCAAATGTGTATTTCAGTGCTGTCCCTGTGCGCATACATTTATTGTTCTCTCTGTTACTGTGTGTTTTGTTGATTAGACTGTGTGAAGTGCACCGACCCATGGCGCCATGCTCGTACATCGAGTGCCGATGGAATGTCTTACCTTGATTTACCCCGGGCCATACACCATCTCGCAGGTACTGTCGCGCCTCATGAACGGCACCTTGGTGAGCGTCGCTGTTGCAGTGCTGGCGGCCGGCTTGAAGTGGCTTCAGCTGTACTACTACCCGTAACCACGGAGGTCATCGCATAGCTTGTTCCGCATCGTGAATTCACCGTTTGTTGCTGCATAACGAAGACGTGTTACAGCGCGTGCGGGAGGACCTTGACGATAGGAGCAGTGCTCAATTAAAACCTCAGTCTGTGCTGATTGGTTCTTTGTTCAAATGAATGCGTGAACGACGCGGAAAAAAAAAATTACAAGGACGAGTACAGGAGGTACGAGGTTCGTTGGTCATGGCATCGTTTATAACTTTTTTTTTCTTCCGCCCTGCCCATCATATAAAGAGTTACTTTGATTAGAATAAACTTCAAAGTTCAAATAAGCAAATGGAGGCGTGTGCGTTTTTTCTTTGTACCTTATACCATCCATTCTTGTCTTTTTTTTGCGCCGTTCACGCATTTGTTAGAGCAGTGCTAGTTGCGACACCTCACGACGTCGTGTCTAAATGGGCACAACATATTAGCATTACGTTAAGCTGGGTTTATAAGTTATAGAAAAAGAGTATATCATGAGTGGAGGCTTATGCAAGCCAGGAAAGTTCTGAAAACGAAAAGACAAGTTGCGACGCCTTCTTGAAGTTCCCGCACTAGCCCTCCGCGACGTCATGGATTTTGAGGACACCTGCCGGCGAGGCTACTTAATTTTATACCCATCGCAGAAGAATTACATCGCACTGTAAATGACCCAAGAACTCAACGCAGCAAGCCCCGATCTTTTGCCGCACAAGAACTAGCATATTCGGGTTCGAAATTCAAGAAGGAGAACGTCACTCTACATTTTCTCCGCTATTTTCCCTTGCCTCATATAAATTCAAATGGAATCTTGAATACATATCTGTCTAAACTGATTCGGTGTGGTGTGTTGGTGTCACTTCGCGCAAAGCGCGTGGAACGTTTAATATACTGACTGTCTTTACTGCTGGCGTAAATGTGTCCGCCGTTAAACGGTCATCACGAAGGTGTCCTTTAACATTTTTTTTTTCTTGGAGGCAACAGTCGCGCAACACAAGAACCATGCAAGAACGTAGATCGCGAATCACAGCGTCTCAACGTGTCGACAGTAGCGGCTTTTGCCGCAGCTTCTGCCGGATATACATCCTCCGGAGTTCCGTTATGCGTCTACTTCATAACAGCACCGCCTAGAAGATATATTGGAGGAAGGAAAGTGGGAGAATGACGTCAGGTAGCCAGCCTTATGCAAGCCGACTCTCCGTGAAGCCACCAGGTTCGGTTTTCTTTTTCTCTCAAAAAATTGGCCCAAGATGCACGTGACCCTGCACTTGCCGGACTCAGTCAACGCCACCTAGTCTAGGTGGCGTTCACTCAGCCCAGTGGGCTTGGTTCCCGGTAGGATTTAATCGATGTTTGTAACCCATTAGATGTGGTCTCGACGCGATCAGGCTCATCGCGCTCTGGTTGCGTTTCTAGAAGCAACTAATTTAGGTTCACGTTTGCAGCCTATTGCAATTCCTCAAATGACAATACCTCAGACACAATTCTATTTTAACAATCTTTAGTAGCATCACCTGCAATGACCGGCCCTACTGTGTGCGACCTATGCAGTGTGTGACCTGTGCTGTGTGTCCCCTACTTTCTTTTTTTAGATGTTTCACCTTTTTCCTCTTTCCTTCCCGTCTTCCTATCTTCGATTTCTATATTTCTGTCTCCTTCTTTCTGAGGAGTGGGCAGGTGTTGTGCCCCTTCCGGTGGCAGTTGTCAGCCTGCTCCTCGCTTTCCCTTTCCTGCCATGCGTATACATGTGTATGTGTGTTCAAAACAAATAATGATAATAATCGATGCGCTCTTGCTCGGGTGCTTCGGTAACTGCTCTGTGCATATTTTCTCCCTACACGCTTCCGCAACCTCGGTCGGCTATTTGTAGTTTGCGGTCTTCATCGCGACGTACACGTGTGCTAGTACTGCAGCCGCACGGCGGTAGAGGGTAGGCCCGCTTTTGCTTGTTTCACTTTTATCCAGTGACGTTCCCTCCTCGTTATTTCTTTCCTCCATGCCACAGAAAACCTACAACAGCAGAACTTGAGAGTTACGCCCGCAAAACAGCACTCCACTCATCTTCTGCGTTCCCAGGAGCGAGAACGTGGATGACGTGTTATCGGCTCTGCAATCGATTCCGGCGTGTGGAGTCTGCAAAAGCGTAGCCTTCGAGATCTATTTATGTTGCTCAGCCACGAAAGTCGCGCCGTAGGGCCACGGAAATGAGCGTAAGTTCTCTTTCACTTAGATAGAGAACAGGGGGAGTGTATAGACATTTTAGGAGGCGCTGGTCCAGCGCGGGCTCCCCACTGGGGCGTTTTTTTTTTTTTTATTATTGATGAGTTGGTGGCGCCACCGTCGTCTTCACCTGAATGAGCGGCCCCGCGCGCCGGCCGGACGCTTGTCGCCTCGGAAAACCTACCGCAGCATGGAGCTTCGACAGGCGCTTGACTTTACGGCATATAGTTTTGATACTCTATGGCGGAAACAGTGATTATATTCACCATCCACTTGTAGTCGGTAAAATGGAGAAAGACCAACGGAATCGATGCAAGCCACCTGAAACGACGGTGCCCCGAGCAGACAGCAGCAACCCAGCCCGTCAGCTCGTCTCAGCCGATGGGTGCTGCCGAAGTACCCACAGCTTCAGGATAAGACGATGGCAGCGCCGCCGCAATTTCAGCATTCTTGCGTCACCCTCGTAACCCAATGCGCCCGCTGGACCCACTCCCCTATTCTGTAATCGCGGAGCACTTTCTGTGGCAATGAAAGAAAAGCTACGAAGGCAAAGCGCGCGCAAGTGACAACGCTTCCGGAAAGAGTCCCGCGTTTTTATTTCAGCTGGGGAAGACAAAACTTAAACACCTTACTAGGAACAGTTAAATAAGACAGAACACACCACTGTGTGCAAAGGTTTGCTTATTTTGCGGATTTTCTATTCCGCGTCTAGGGAAGCGCGAAACCGTCGCACGTGGAAGCTGCGTCGATTCAGCGTCTGTTCCGAGCAACCAAAAGCACCAGGCGGGGTAACACATGTGCAGCAGGCAAACTCCCGTTGCTTTCCCTTCATTGCGACAGAAAGTTGTCCTTCAGTACAGTGCACTCATACATTTGCCACTGCACGTGACTGGACTTTTAAATAACGCGTGTCCTTTATGAGAAAGATATCTCTTGGCTCGCCTCCTGTTCTGTGTTTCCACTGCCACCGATGTTTTCAAGGATGCTTTTGAACGAAGTTTACTTCGATGTCGCGGGTTGTTCATCGGTGACCTATATATATAGGAAGTGGCGGATCTGTATATAGAGGGACACCAGGACTCCATGTTCTCCTCAGTGGCTATGGTGTTGGGCTGCTGAGCACGAGGTCGCGGGATCGAATCCCGGCCACGGCGGCCGCATTTCGATGGGGGCGAAATACGAAAACACCCGTGTGCTTAGATTTAGGTGCACGTTAAAGAACCCCGGGTGCTCAAAATTTCCGGAGTCCTCCACTACGGCGTGCCTCATAATGAGAAAGTGGTTTTGGCACGTAAAACCCCAAATATTATTATTATTCCATGTTCTCGCGCGACTCCGAACCTGAAGTCAGGACGGTATTGCGATGAGGCAAGAGAAAGAAGAGACAAGATTTGTTTTAAATGGGAAGGGTTAATTTGGGTGAATAAAAAATGCCAAATTTTTACTACACACTGGCACGCATCGTCAGAACGTAAATTCCACGTCTTGTTTCGTGCATTTGGTGGCAATTAATTTAAATGTTGCGAAACGTTACGCACGCACTGTTGTTGCGTCAGAGATGCACCTGTACACTTATCAGACGTCATGCTTGCACCTAGCTGCCACGCTGTTGGGGCCGCAGCTGATGGCACGAATATTAAACATTGTGCGAGATTGCACCGCAACATTGATCCACTCCCTCCCATTACCCTCAAAACAACGAAAGCACAGCAAGCGACTGGAGACCTAACTTTACTAACAGCAAGGAGAAATTCGTTTATAATAAGGGGAAATGGTCGCTCGCTTATCAAGTACCTGGGTACGTAGAGGACAAGGTCTTCCCTTCACCCAGAAATTTTTGACTGCATGATGACTTCATATTTGAGAGGAAAGACTACTGCAGAAAAGCACAGAGAAACAAGACATATATACAAGACGACAATACAATACATTGAGCCTGTGCGCTTGCGCAGTAAGCTTTCCCGTCAAGTAGGGCTCCTTTTCCCGTGCTCTCAAAAGTGAGCCCCGATGAGGGCTGCAGCCTGTCCAACACGGCCTTGAACCCAGCGGCAAGCTTCTCCGCACGGCTATCATACCTCAACGACGCAACTCAAAAAGCGTCAGCGGTGCGCGCGCGTCGCTGCCTATGCGCGCGCCGCGCGCGGCGGCGGCGGTGCCGGAGGAATCCGTCGCCATCCGGCGGCGGCCAACGCCTCCAGCCAGCAGAAGCTGCTCCTCCTCCTCTCCACCCATGACTGGCTCCCCACTGCGCCGTGGCGAGCCGTGCTGAAGGATTTGTGAACCCCGCACGGCGGCCTCCTCCCTCGCCGCTTGCCCAACGCTCACTGATATCGACCGACAACGGCGGCCTGACGGGTGCTGTTTACTGTGCCGGCTTCGTATTGATCGCTTCGCATCGGACGCCGACGCCGTCCCCGATACAGTCATGGTAAGTGTGGATCGGCATCTCAATCCTAGCTATTCCCGAGGTAGAAAACCGAAGTTCACTGCCGCGAAATGTGCCGACCGTTGCTGCCGCCGCGTTCAACCACCCGCCCCGGCATTTTTCTTTCTTTCCCGCGCCGGCGGCTGCTGCGTCGTTCGTGGGCGCTTCTCCCGCCGCCTCCCTAGGACTATCAACTCACGCGGCGAGCATTGTACTGCCCAGGCGCGCTATTTTGGCCGGCGTCGCTCCGTGTCAAACGCACTCGCGGTTCGCCGGCGTTTTCGAGGTTGTTTATTTCGCGGCCCCCTTCTGTAATAGGCGTTCGTGTCTAAAAACTGTCGGGCAGCTTGACTTGGAAATAGGCCCTTGTCTGTGGTTCAGTTGTCTATCCCTCGAGCTGCACCCACTGAGCGTGCGACCTTCCTAAATTATCCTTCGGCGCTTCGCTTAAAGAGCGGCGCATTGCATTGCGGACTGCCGGAGTGTTTTCCTCGCTATTTTGCGCTCGCACTGCGGCCCTCCGCCGCTTTGGGCGGGAAAGGCGCGACCCACTCAAATTCCGCCGCTCCTGCGCTTGCCGCCGACTGTAAAACGAAGAAAAATATCGAGCGACGCCGGCAGCGTCGTTACACGTAGCCTTCGCGACTTAGTGACACACGCGGTTGTACTTTGTTCTCAAAGCGCAATGGACTTGCACCTGTTAACGTGCATTGAGATGGCCTCGTGTTTTTCCTTTGTCATCGCCTGGAGGGATCGACCGGCGTCCGCCTCGCGTGGCTTAGCCTTTGCGCTTCGGAACTTGTGTGTAGTGTGTAACACGTAGCGCGTACTTTGGCTTTTGCCACGCCAGCGCTTCGTGCAGCGGTGATTATAGACGATAGCTCCTTGCTTTCTGCGCATGTGATACGTCAACCTGCAGGCGCTTTGTTTACGCGCCTTGCACAAACATCCGCAGCTGGCATCCATAGTAATAATGGATGCGTCGTCTGACCGCGAATCGCACCATTTTGTGAAATGCGTTGTGCTAAGGGATCGAACAGGAATTTAGACAAGGCTGTTCCGATACACCTGCAGTTTAAAGAATTGAAAGCAATACATTATTTTTGCTACCGTTTCCTAGAGCCTCGTGGTGAGGTGCTTTAAGTGCTTTTGCCCCTGTCGCAGGCGGAGTAAGTTGGCGGTGACTCGGCAGAATTTAGAACATAGTGAGAGGCAGCCAGTGCGAAATTTATGCCGCGCAGGGAGATAATTTGCTGCTTTTGGTGCTCAGTAATACCTGCTGGGTACATGATTGTCCGTTTATTTCGCCATTTATTTCGCTTAATTAGGATCAAGACTATCTGGCATAAAACGTAGAACTTTGCAAGGTGCTTCGATTGTCTTAATTGCGTGCATTGGCGTGCACCGCTGCTATTTGTTGTGACAGGTGGCTGACTTGTGGGCTTTCCCTTAGACCTCCAGGTGTTTGATGTATACTTGCACATGTTATGCTGACTCCCTTACAATATTTTTTTCTTGCTCTCTGCCTTGCTCCATAGCTGTCGGGAAGCCCGAGTAAACTTGTTTCACTCATGGCCGGTTTCTTGAATTTGATGAGAAATTTTTAAATTTTTTTGGCGTATGAGCGTCAGATACATTAAGAAGAACGGGTAGTCTGCACCTGGCACCATCTGTAGCGTATAGAAGGAAACGGTCGTTTGCTTCGACGTGCTTAATATGCAGGGCGCACGTCACCATATAAGACGCGTTTGTTTGCTGTAACATTCCATGTGTGGAATGCGGTCACTGCAGCTTCAGCCATGCTGCGTAGTTAAACCTATTCGAAGCAGCTGCGCTGTTTTTCCAAAGCTTAACGTTAGGCGGCTATTAAGCCTTACGCCATGGTAAAATACTCTTATACGTCACTGGATAACAGTTAAAGACCGTTGCTTTCGAAAATCAGACGCCATCCTTTTTTTTTTTTTTGTCTCTACTGATATGCTTATTGCAGAGCATTCTCCGCTCAGCCGGTGTCGGCGGTTCAAAATAGCTTTTTGCTTGCAGCGCGTGTTTTGTACCGGTTCGCGGCACTTTCTTTACAACGGCGCAAAAATACGCAGATGTGTTGTGTCGTCCCCCACGCCGCCCATTTTCGCGTCGTTGATATGAACGTGCCGCGAAGAGATGCCAGCAGTGCGTCGGTAAACATTTAGTTAGCCGCGTTTAGATGCTCGTGGCGATGTTAGCCCGATTGTCTTTTTTTTTTGCGAATTGTCAAGATACAGAAGTAGGCCGACACCGCGGTCTGCACCGACTTATCGGTTTATCGGCCATTTGCCTCCCCCTGGAACAACACTCCCAGAGCAAAAACAAGCAGTGCAGTCGCACGCGCATTTAGTGGGCCGGATGATCTTGAACCCCGTTTCTACGCTTGCTTGCTCGGTTGCGTCTCCCTGTAGCATGGTAACATCTCATCTTGTGCGCCTCTGTTGTACAAATCGGCTCAGGCCCATCTTAACGTAAAACTAAATCGAGAAGTTGTTCACCTGTGTTTACTATTCGGCATTAGCTTTTAACTTGTCCGGAAACCTCGTATTTAGCGATTTGCCGGGGTGCTGTGGATGGCATGATGCTGATAAGTTTGTGGCCACTGTGCACTATAGTCACGGGTGCATCAACATTGGTGTCCTAGCCAGATAATAAAAGCACCAGCACCCTTGGCGACTGTTTCTGGCCATCGAGCATAGTTTAAGGCCACCTTTTGTGTCTGCGTCTCCGAAGCAGCGACTGCGCTCCGTGTCGAGAAATCCGGGGCTTGCGGCATGGTGGTGCCCTCTTTTGGAGGGGGGAGACATCTTTGCCCGACGAAGGATCGAGTGATCCGCCATCTTCCGTTCGCCACCCCCTGCACAAAGCGGCTTGTGCTTGGTAGCAAAGCTGGTAGCGACGTCTCGTGGCGCCTTGTTCAACTACAAAATATTTTAATATTTTATTTCGTGCGTTTTCTCTGGACGGAAAATCTTAACACGTCTACGTTTATATCCTTACCAACGCATTACTCCGGCAGTTACGTAGGTGTGGTATAGTCACTGTACTGCTAACTTTGTTCAGAAGAATCCGATTTTTGTTAATCACTACCATTTAAAGCCCACAGGATTATGGTGAAGTCGAGGAAAACATAGCGGTAGTTAGCTGTGGTTGAATTTGAAATGTAGAAAACAATAAAGAAAAGGGAAAATGAGTGGACGAAAAGATTGCCTGCCGTCGGTTGCAGCCGAACCCCACAACCTTCGAATTAGGCGTGCATTGCACCACCATTTGTGCTGCAGCCATCAATCCGGTCAATGTCTTTTGTGTGTTCTAGATCTAGCCTTGGGTGCGTTAGTCAGCGCCACTCATAGCGCGCGCGTCTAACACTTTCAGGGCTAGAACTTATTCTAGTTCACATAATCATCCAAGATTGTGGCTGTAGTAGCAGAATTAGTAGTAACAAGGCACGCGTAATGCGAATGTTGTGTGTGTTCGGCTCCTATGGGCGGCAAGTCACGTTTTCGCTCCTGCACATTTCAACCGCGGCATATTTACCCCTGCGCTTTCCTTGGCTTCATTGCCTGTTGGCGTTGCTGTAGTGAAAGCTGAGCGCCGCGAGGTGTCGCTTGCATGCGCGGAACCAGGGAACCGCGGCTAGGGAAACGACGGAGCGTATTTTATTAGAATGTGAAGACGTCTACCCACGGTCGATTTAGGCACCACTGGCCTCGTTGAAGCCCTTGGGTTCAGCGGGAGCAGTGGTAAAGCAAACAGATCCGCAATAGACATTAGTAAGAGGCGATTGGAGGACTGGTGGAAGACAAGTAGGGAAACGACAAAAGACGGAGATGCACAAAAACACATTTCGCAATAGGGGATCAGAAAATTTGGACTTGGTAGTTCATAGTGTTTTTTTTTTCTTTTCTTTTTTCATTGGTTAACCTAGGTAGGATATTAGGCAGCATAGTAGCAAGAGCTTGGTGGCGCAACCCACCGCCCCGTTCCAAAGGGGACGCTCATAACATCCATCCATCCGCTCAGCAGTCGAGTTAGGCAAGAGACGTTTACAACGTTGTAGAAGAAAAAAAATTGATATTGAGAAATTGATATGACGAGATCCATTGCAGCATAGCTAACGGTACAAGCCATCGTTTCGATGAAAAAAAAGGGAAATTTATACAGAAATGATAGCATAAAAGCGTGTGGAGTAACTAGGCCAGGTCATCACCCCGTTTCAAAGTGGATGCCAATAAATAAATCATCACCGCTAATCTGCGAACGCCAGTACGTTTACGGACGAGCTAAAGTTCTGCAATACCCTGAAATGCACTCTTACAGTGGGAAAGAGGCCTGGTAAACAAGAAATTATGCAGGTTTGAGACAGGTGGGCGTCACATCGCAATGACGTCATCGTTGACGGCGTCTGGTCAGTTCTGGGTAATTTTCTTGTCGGTAATGGGGATCACCGAGAGAGGAAAAAAAAATTTGCAAGCAACGCGATTGAAGCGAGAACGCATAGGCCCAACGTGTAATGGCACGTCAGAGTGCGCGCCGCAGGTTTTAGCGGTTCGCATCGCCGAAACGAGGCTTTGAACAGTGGTGACGCAGCGGTTCTACTACGTAGTGGAACTGTGAGAACGCTCATGCTAACGGCGGACTAGCAGTGTAGTGCGTACGTGGAATGTTTTTCTTTTTTTCGTGCCTGTTTAATTTGGCTAGGGCATAGTTGATTAGCCCGCCCGATGAAAAAAAGGCCCAGCCTCATTTCATAATCATCCCGCACCGCGGGCAGAGAGCTACGGCAGCGCAGCGAACAAGCGCGCATCGATTGAAAACTACCTGCGACCGAAAAGGTTTTCAGCCAATACGCTGCGTCTCGCCTGTCACGTGCTGGGCCGGTACTGCGGGTGAGAAAGCGAGGGGAATGGTTTTAGGAAGAATTCGCTCGCCGAGGCTGGCTGTGGGTCGTAATGCTCTCTCCTATTTTTTTCCTTCCTCCATGGATAAACCGCGTTGTGTATTGGAGGAACCACAAACTGAACTTTGCACGTTTTGAAGTTTTCATCACGTCACAGCGGCCCAAATAGGAAAATGATTTTAACACCGTGACTTCACATTGGCGCACCGCTTGTGGAGTTTCGGTGTGAAATAAAACAAAGCATAGAACTTCCAACCTTAATGTTCTAATAAACTATTACCTCGTAATAGGCGCAAATAGTTTTAAATGAGTATCAGTCTCGACTGATGTAGTGTTTCTTAGTGTCTGAATAAATGCCAATGAAAATATGAACTGCAGTAAAGGCATACATTGGATCAGCTTAAATGCTAGATTACCATGAATAATTACTGCTAGGCTTGCATTAAACTATTCTGCCTGGGTTGTCAGATTAATGCTCGAGTGAAGATGTTGCTCGCCAACTATGTTATAGTAAGCGAGGACAATGACCTCAAGGCAGGAGTACCGCCGCCAACGGGAATGGAAAATATTACGTTATACTTCCCCAGATGTCACCCTAGGTGCGCCGGTGGGATCTTGAAGGCCATGTACTACGACGTACTATATCCCGTTCGTAATAGATGGTGTCCATCCAGCGACCGCTTCTCGGAGTAACAGCGGATCTTACAGGCAACACAATGTCCTTGCTGACCACGCGCCAGAAGCAATTGTAGAGACAAAAACATAGCCACCGTGTTTTTGGAGACCAGCTATTCGTGCTAGAAAGAATTTAGTAACGGTGCATTGGAAAAAGCGTAGCTTGGCCAATTTTGTAGGATTTCCCTAACACAATCTGTCCAGTGATCTGTTTCTTTATTGGCATCCTCATTGAAACGGGGCGGGGGCTAATAGACCCCTAGCCTGTTTGATTTAATCAGGTTTTAAATCGTATCACCGCCTAGCCTTTTGCCTATCTGATCTCAGCCTGCAATGGCGCCATCTTGTTGACTTGGGAACCAAAGCACACAGTGGTACCCGCCGGAGCATGGCCTCCGGGACCGGCGGCACACCAGCATATGAGGCCGTGTATGTCGCAGGAGATATTAGACAGTTTTAGTTCAACGTACGCTGTAGTGTAGCGCAGCTAAGCAGCGCACGTTTGTTAGTTTTAGTTGGCCAGAGAGATCTTCGGATCTCAGAGGCCATATGTCGTCGTTGCAGCTATTTCCTGACTGTAGCGATAGGTGGCGCTGACATCTCGAATGTTTCTTTCGTTAGGCTTCGACTCGTTCGAAACGAGAAGCGCTCTCGAAAACACCACGAGGTTATCCATAATACTCTGTCGTCGAAGCGGCCTGAGACTAAGCGAAGGCCGTTTAGTCATTTGCTGCGAACGAAGTGCATTTTACATTAGCAACGCCAAATTCAATTCGAAGCGGGCAGCCGGGGCCGCCGCCATGTTTTCCGCAAACCACGCAAAAACGCTAACTCGTTTGCGTTGCGTACACCCGCTGTTTCGTTTAGCGTTTAGTGACGACCGGCTATTTTTTAGCGTACGCTATACTAAAACTGTCTATTAGTCCCTAGGTTGCGGAGGAATTGCGAGACCCCTTCAGGCGAGGTGTTCGCAACTAGTAATTAGCAACGCCCGTGTCCCGTGCATTGGGGCCACGTTGATCACCAGGTGGTCAAAATTAATCCGGAGTCCCTCACTACGGCGTGCCTCATAATCAGATGATTTTGGCATGAACGGTAATTTTTGTCTTCACCTGTAGCCATAGCGACATCTGACAATTAGAAGCGTTTCCTGCGAGCCATGTGTGTGTCACCTAATTTATATACATGGACCCAACAGGCAATGAAGCTTGGGAAAGCGTCTGTGAATAACTTTTCATTTTAACTGAAACACAGAAACATTTCTGCGTTTGTCCTTGCCCTATGATTTCCCTGGCCTCATTAAATATTGGCTCCATGTTTTTGCGATAGAAATCGAGTCTCTAGGCTCTTTTTTGTTCTGCTTGCTCTTGCACCTTGTAGTCTTACGAGCGGAAGCCGCAGACACGCATCTTCGTTGGTGGCCTGGGCGACAACATGGCCAAGGATGACCTGGAGCGCGAGTTCGGCAAGTACGGCCGGCTCAACCAGGTCTGGGTGGCGCAGAACCCGCCGGGCTTCGCCTTCCTCGAGTTCGACGACGACCGGGACGCGGACGAGGCCATCCGCAACATGAACGGCGTCGTCCTCAACGGGTCCAGGCTGCGCGTCGAGTACTCCCGCGAGCGGGGCGGATCGCGAGGATTCCGCGGAGGACCCCGTGGAGGCGGAGGAGGAGGCGGCGGCGGATACCGCGGTGGACCCCCGCGCCCGTCCCCAGGCGGCGGCGGCGGAGGCTACCGGTCCGGCCCACCACGCGGAGGCGGAGGCTACGGCGGCGGCGGCGGTGGTGGCGGCGGCCGGCGCGGACCGGGCTACGACTCGTGGGGCCACGACGACCGCTACGGTGGTGCCGGCGACGATGGCTGCCAGGACTATGGCACCGGCTCCAGCCCGCGGTACCGTAGCCGATCTCCCTTGGGAGCACAGAGGTATTCTGTTCGAGGAGGGATCTGATCGCGCGGAGGTGTGTGCAGCGCGCGCCAGTCTTAAAAAAGGCGGATGAACTGCCCCTTCTAGAACTTCTAGAGACAGAGAACAGCCGTAAAGAAGCCCGACCGCGGGCTAGACGAGGCTATTTGAGGGCTCGCTAGCGTGGTAACGGTAGTCTGAGGCCGGTCAGGCCCCCTTTCAAGGCGTCTTAAAACCGTCGTCTAGGACCGTCCTTACCTCGACTTACGCATCGCGAACTGTACCCGAGCGTTCGCGACGGCGTGGCGCCTGCGCGCCAGTGTTAACAAGACGGGGGCGGATGAACCGTCCGATTCGTCTAGACCATTCCTCCGGCGACCCCGAGAATCGCCACTGGCCGAGTGAACTGTGCCGCGAACGCTCAGTACACAAGTTACCCGCCTTAACAGCGCCGAAGCCCGAGTTGCTCTCAGCGGCATTGTGTTACCCAGGGGCTTACGATCTACCCGCCTCGCCTTCTATACGCTCGCTCTATCCGTCAGCCCTAATGGCGACACTCGCCGAGTGCCAGACGAACTTTCTTCGTGCTTAACGCCAACGAAGCCCCTGGCGGGGTCAGCAACCAGTAGACCCGGTCCAAACGTCATCGTCACCTCTGTGGTTCCGAGACATCATAGCCTTGGTCCAGGAGCAAGCGACTGTCCTTGGAAGAACGTGACACACCGACGCCATTTTGTCGGCCACCACCGCATCCCGAGCTTCGGCCGCGGCGGTCGCATTATGATGGGGACGAAAAACTCGTGTACTGAGATCCCGGTGTACGTTAGCGTACAGACTGTTCGTAAATTGATTCGATTCGCAGCCCTTCGTTGCAATGTCGAGTTATAGATGCAATAAAATGAGTAGCCAGTGTGTAGCGTTCGGTAAACTTTCGGTACGTGAAACTGCGCGATCATTAATTGCTAGTGCCGAGCTTATGGTAACCGACGCATTCGCTTGTACTACCACTCTGCAGCACCTTTAGCCGTAACATTGTCGTTTGGAAAGCAGTGGTCGTCCATGCTTCCACGTTCAGGTCAGGGGCGGCGCCACCACCAGACTCCGCTGTGAACGAACTCTGCTCGCAAAAGAAAAAAAAAATGGGAGGGGATGGGGGCAAAAAAGTGGGGGTGGCCTGTATGCATGATCAGACGTTTTCTTCGCCCTAAAACCCGGCGTCGCCGGCAACGCCACGATCTTTGCGTCACAACGGTGCCTTCTCTCTCCACTCTGCAGCGGCTACAATTGAGGCGCTGACGCAGTCGACACTCGGCCGGCCCGGGTCGACTCGCATCTTCTACTACTTCGCACGGCCGTCCCTTCCTGTGTGGCCGCCGCTGAATTGGCCGGCCTAGAGAGAGCGAGAGTGCTTGTGCGACGCGAGTGCTCTCACAAACAGCGTTTTATTTCATTTTTTTTCCTTTTTTTTGTGGAGCCCGTCTATGGGTACGACGGGCCCGCCACACGACGTCACGACAATAAAAGCCAAAAACACATTTTTCTTCACTCGGGGTGGTGACCTCGGGCCCTCCCGCCACCCGTTGACTTGGTCTCGCATTCACTGGCCTCCTAGCACGAGCTTGAGGAACTCCTCGCGCGTCTTGGGGTCCTCCCGGAACACGCCCAGCATGCAGCTCGTGATGGTCTTGCTCGACACTTTCTGCACGCCACGCATCACCATACACATGTGCCTGCGAAGTTGAGAAGACTTCAGGTTGGCCTCCCACCGAGCCGAGAAAGCGCTTAGCATAGTACTTGAGAATGCGTACAAGAAACGTAGCTTAGACGTAGTCGGGGGTTGGAATGCCCAATTCGTGTAGTACAGTACAGGAATCTGAATTGTAAGTAAGGCTGCAGCAATGCGACGCCTCGCAGAGTTTGTGGACAGAGTTGGCTGCCAGGGAATGAATACTAATATTTGCAACAGGACAAGTCGTGTACGAGTGCGGCAGCAAGAGTCCGGAAGCGACTTCGACAACGCCATGGAATGTCAAGATATTCATCGGGCAAGACCTGCAGGAAAAACATCTTCGGAGAGGCTGGCATTCAAAGCCGATTGGGGGAGTTTAAACCGGTCAACGGCCGAGAAGCAGAGTTTGTGGACCGAGGCTGGTTTTAATGAAGAGGGAGACTAGAAATGACCGAAATGCTAGGCAATTTTGAAGCCCAATTAGTCGAACTAAATGGTTCTGTCGTCGCCATCTTTCAAAGGGCATGCCAACAAGGCGGTCGGGTAAGTTTCTTGTTTCAGCACCAGTTCCCGGGGGACGCAACGGGCAAGAGCGGACGTGGATCTGATAACGCCGCATTTCGAACATGGCGGCTGTTAGCTGCCGGAGGATTTTACTACGCTTCGTACGTGCAAACTTCACATGGTTAACGGTCAGGATTGCCTAGTTGGCGTTAATGTGATCTCCAATTTACGTAAAACCTCGCCGCATGTGGAAGTAGCGGCTCGCCTGTAGCATGCATCCGCGAGGGCGATAGTGGCTATGTTCACGGTGCTTTCAGCATTGCTAGGCCTCATAAGCTCGGAAGGCATTTCGTGCGGCGGATGCGGTTGTCCGAGAAACGTAGGATGCGAAGCCTGGCGAGACGCATTCGCTCCATGGGAAGGCTTGTCTCCAAGGGTACAGGAAACCTACCTCAAAGGTATGAATTCAGTGCGTGCATCTGAAGTAGAGGCATTTGGTGTTAGGTTCAGCTGGCGTCTTTATGACCTGAAGCCTAGTGCTCGCAGGACAGCGAGAAAACGTGGGCAATGTGTGAAGTCGTACGAATGCAGAAGTAACGCAGATGAGCAGATTCTACTAAAGCAGCTTGTTAACCCCTCCGGTCACCCCCCCCCTCCCTCCGAAGTTCGTATTCGCAGACGGTGCAGTGTAGCGTCAGTGCTTTACAATTGGGAACAGCATGGTCGCTTACATTTGGAAAGCGTGCACAAGTAAAATAGACTGAACAGGTAGAAATTAAACGGGGGCTGGCTGATTGGTGGACAATATCAGCACACAAGTAAAGGAATAAATGCACGTGTGCGTGCATATAGTACCATTCAGGGCTAGGTGGCGCGCGCCACATGCCCGATCCAATGGGTTGAGCTTCAACCATCGTGCAGGCTGCTGAGCCTTGGATATGGTGGCGCTAGTTGCAGTAGGCTATCTATAAGACCGTAAACTTGCATGAAAGGCTGGTTTCATCCTTTTGATAAGTTTAGGTTTGCGAAAGTTATCCGAACCTTGCCTTTGGCGCCTACGTCACTGAGTGGGCTGTGAGCAATTCGCGCTCCCGCCAAGCCCTGTTGAGCGATGAAAGCGAGATGCTTCTGCATTCTCGCCCCCTGTATGGCATACTTTCCAAGAACTCTAAAATAAATGGGTTTTTTCTTTGCAAAAAAGGCTGCATTGAGTAAAACCGGGTTGTGTAGGCTTCCACTTCGAACTCGAAAACGCAGCTTCCATTGCGCAGTTTTTCTGCATTGCTTTCAAAAGTTGGTCGTTTTAAATCTTATGAATCTGCGATACTTTGTAGTATACGGGAATTGGCGACTCGATAACAGTTGCATGTTGCGAAATATTGCGTAAAAAATATCGCCTTGCACAAAGCCACAAGGGGGGTGTTTCTTGCAGTGCAAATTTTTCCACGGTTATCATTCATCGGATTTTTTTTAGTTCGGCATATTTACGGCTGGTTGTAGTACATGTGTACGAAGTTTCGCTGGGATGGGATCAATACCTTTCGAGAACGGATGCATTGAATTCGACAAATTCATTAAAAAGTGCAATTTGAGAAAAATGGAAGTTTTGTGTTCAAATACTGCAAATGCTCCAGGAGAATATATATCGCCACTGACTTTCCTGAAGTTGACTCCAAATCCGTTAGTGTTCCTTTTTATCCGTCGTCCTTTCTTGCTAGAATTCTGCCCTGTCAACACGCTCCCTGTCCATCCTGTCGAGGGCAATATTACAAAACAGACCTGGAACGATTCCAAGGGCCTCCAGAACAGCTTTTCGTGCAGAATTGCCGTCATTGCAGTAGGCTACATCATTGTTAGGTGCTGTCTTCAATGTGTAAGCACTGACGAAGTTTTCTTGGGGCAGCGGCACCAGATGAGTTGATTGAGCGACTCATTGGTGTTCGTCCATGAATACATTTGCTCAGAAAACTGATTCTTTGAAAGTTCTCTTTCTGCTCCATTTGCTGGGCGATCGTGCCATCTTCTGAGCAAGTGCTAGGTTTGAAAAACAGGCGACCACGTAAGCAAAAGCAAGAGTTTGACGTAAATTCGATTTCACCCTGCCATCTGCTAGCCGCGTGCTTAGCTCAGATGGAAGAGTGGCTGCCCCAGAAAGACGGTAATCCCGGGTTCGAGTCCCGGACCAGAACGAATTTTTCATCAACTGCGATGATTTCCTTGGTTGGAACCTGTATGAGATTCCTTTGTGGCAATTGCCACGATTGGGTGGATGTTTCATTTTTAATTAATATACGATTTTCCAGTACCAATCATTTACTTGCCACACACACAGAGAGAAAAAACGCCATAAGGAAGAAAACCGCCAACGATAAACAGATCGGCCTCCGCCCGCCATCTTTAAACGCCAGGGCGCGCGGCACACTTTGGCGCGACATTTGAACCGCTTCGAGCGGGCGCTCGAGGTGGCGCTTCCACAGGTTTGTTCCTCGTAGTGCAGTCGATATTTGTGCGCCAAAATTGCAAATTCGTGGGGGGTTTACCCTACCATACCCCCTTAAGCGGTGTCGGGATTCGTGTACGACCCTTTGCGTAAGTGCGGTACCAGCCAGTGGCCAAATCCGAGTACTAGAGAGACGATTATTTCACAAGCCTGACGTGGAGCGTTACACCTTGGGCGGTTTAAACGGTGACGTTGAGTGGGTGCGAGTATGAGTGTACGTATGTGAGTGAATGCGGATAAGTGAGTATGAACAGTACAACTGTGAACGAAATAGATAATGAACGCGAGTGAGTGTTAGCGAGTATAACTTGGCGTGATTATACAACGTAAGTGCCGATCCTGCTAAATATGGGCGAGTGAGTATCCGCGTATGCTGCCGTCCTTTATGTGCTTGCGTGGCCAACGTGTAAGAACATTACTAACTTGTTCATTATACCGGTGGCGCACGCCCACTTCTGATCGCGATCGGGGTCGATCCGGATCGTATTTCTTGATCGCGATGAACAGTGGTCGCAGCTATAGTAGGATACAACTTTAAAGAAACAGCAGTTGGCAACCAAGGCACACGGACTGCGCGGGTTTGTTACTCCGCCATCCAATCGCGGAAGCAAACAGAAACGCCGTCGTGCGACCATTTCAAAATGGCGTCGTACTTGATACCTCCGGAGCGCCTGCTGTTCTTGAAGTCTTCATCAGCGGAAGCGATGAGGTGAGCAACAGACACGGACAAAGTGTATGGTGTCGAGCTCTTCACTCTTCAAAAGTCGGCGGCACAGTTCGTTTCACTGCTGACTCCGTTTTACTTGTGAAACTTCACTGCCGACTGAAGTGAAACGTGACAATAAATAGTTGCAGCGAAGCATGCGTTTTATTTCAGTTCAATAAAGAATTCGGTTTTTCACCGTTCCTCTATAATAGACGAGTGAAAACGTACAAAATTACGCACTTATTTTATTTTTGTGGTTACGGCCTTATTTAGGTAACGGGGAAAGTTTGAAGTACGAACTATTTGCAGCCTCACGGACGAACAGTGGCTGGCGGTTATGTGGGCGGGGCTTCACTGCAGACTTTTGAGTTGTATCCGACTATACACGGTGCAACGATCCAGATCGAGTAGTCGTTTGCTGATCGTGAACTTAACGCTTCGACTGCAAATTTAGGTTTGCTAAATATGGTTAAATTTGGACGATGTTTGAATGTTACAGCTTACTATTACTTATAAACAGGTTTTTAAACGTTTGATGTCCTCCGCCGGGCGATGAGGACATCGAGGCACCCTACATGCGAATCCGCAAGATGACGATCGCAAATGACCGTGTAGCAACACTCGATCAGAATCTGCCCCGATCGCGATCAGAAGTGTACGTGGTGTACTGGTTAGATATACCTAAGAGCTCAACTGTGGCACAGTGTAAGGAGGGTGATGCACGTAGCAATCATGAGTCGGAACACCTAATGTAAGCAACGTAAATAATGTAAGTGTACCAATTGGCGTAAAAGCTAACGATTAAAATAACAGTTAGTAAAAGTGCAGTCAGCATTTTTATAATGAGCGCACAAAGATAACGCTGCAAGCAAGCCTACCTTAAACACACAATCTGTTGCAAAATACACGTCAATCGGAGAGTAAGCTTGCTAAGACAGTCAAACGGCCAGAAAAAAAGAAAACAAAAGCAAATATATGTCAGTCCAAAGTAAAAAGCGAGTCTGCGCAATATGAAGGATAACTTTAGCTAGTGGGTACCAGCCATTTTGCGTTTTAGGTCACTCGCAGGACTCGAGAATTGCATTCTCTGTCGCAACTCGCCTGTCATCCGCCGTGTGTCTTATTTTGTTGTAGCGCAAGCTGAACAAGGACAACAGAAAGGCACATCTGACACACAGAGCTAACAACAAAATAAGATATGCCGTACCAACAAGCCGCTATAGCTATCCTCATCCGCCGTATGGGGCGCTGGTAGCGATACGGGGACATTTCGTACGGACACAGGGCATGCAGCGCACACTCCGAAAGAGCTGATCACTCGGTGCTGCCGTTACGACAGACCACCAGGCGTGAAGCTGCAATCGTGTGCACTTACGTTGCTTGTATCACCACTCCCACACCGGTGGGACCGACTGCTTCCGTTACTGCCATCGCAATTTGTTTGGTTAGCCTCTCTTGCACTGTGAGATGAAAACAAGAACAAACGGTTTTAACCGCAGCCTACAATGTGAGCCTTGACATATCCTCAAAGCAGCTACAACGTACCTTGGAGTCTCCTGCTGAACACTTCCACAATCCTGCAAAAAATAAAAGACCAAGGGGAAGGTGGTTAACGAACAGTGGTGCTTGGTATTCTAGAAGGATGGTAAAGCGGGCAAGTTGGAAGTGATCGACTGTAAGCCGCACGCGCTAGCACTAAACACATGATGACCGTTGTTGATGGCTCGTCTTGTCGTCTTTAATTCTTGCACGACTTAACACAGGACGACAGCTAATGGCGTGTCCTGCGGGCTTTAATTCTTGCTCGTGTTTGTCGGTTATCGCGTGCTGCTGACAATGTGTACTGGACCGGGGGGTGGTGGAGAGGAAAAGCGGAACGCCGCCACACAGTTGTCCCCTCTTTAACATACTCGTAGTAATTGAGCACTGGTTATGCAATAACCCGGCGTGAAAGAGGTTAGTACCTACTGGCATAACGAAAAGTGCGTCAAGTCGAATTGAATTCTGGGGCTTTACGCGCCAAAACGACGATACGATTATGAGGCATGCCGTAGTGGCCACTCCGGAATAATTGGGACCACCAAGGGTTCGTTAACGTGCACCCAAAGCACGGTACAAGGGTGTTTTTTTTTTTTTTTGCGCCCCCACCGAATTACGGCTACCGCGGCCGGGATTTGGTCCTGCGGCTACAGCCCCCGCTTAGGAGCGCAACGCCGAAGCCACTACTCCACCACGGTGGCTTCGCGTGAAGTTCCCAAAGAACGCTAATCGCACAAGATCTCAGCGCCGCTCACCTGGCCAGCTTGCTGAGGCCCAGCACTTTTTTGTTGGGCAGGTACCCGATGGACACTTTTCCGATGAAGGGCACTAAGTGGTGCTCGCATAGCGAAAACATCTCGATGTCTTTGACGATGACCATCTCGTCGTGGTCCTCCAGGAACACGGCATCGTTGACTACATCTGCGAAGCACGTGAGGGTTTTTGTTTCTTGTTGTTAGCTCTGGGTAACAACCTAATACAGCTGACTACCGACAAATCGTGTGCGTTTGTGTGCATGCGTTTGCAATCTGTGCGCAAATGCACACATGGAACTTTAGAGAAGCCAGGTAAACCTGCCGAATACGCACCAAAAAAAAAAAAAAATGAAGGGTCTTGATTCTGCTCGCATAGCAGCGCAATGTGGTAAGAACAAGAAAAGTAAGCAAGAGATCGTTGACGACGCCACCTCCTAACTGCCGAAGCCACTTTCCGGGACACAATAGCTACTGTGCTGTGCGGTAACAGTATGCAGCGACAGTGACCGACTGTGATTGTATGTCTATGCTCCTTTCTTTCTTTATTTCTACTTTGTTATCACTTTACCTCCCCCTCTCCTCTTGGCAAACTCCCTAGTAAACCAGATCTTCCCCTCTGGTTAACATCCCTGCCTTTCCTCTGTCTCTCTCTCTCACTGGGACACAAGTTCTGGAAGAACACGGCTGTTCAGATGACTCTAGTTAGTTGATGGTTGCTACGTCTCATTCGAACGACATGACAATTTATATTGGTGACATTTGCAGTCGCACGATGGCGTCGTTATCATTTAGGTTGAAGCAAGATCAGCTCAGGTTTCAGTTGTCTTTACCATCGATAATGTGTCATCTTTCCGGACGCGCGTTCGTGCGTGTCGCCGACCTTTCGTCCCTTGCCTCGCCTGACCGCAAGGGGACGCTAGTAGATGCGCAGGCACCACTGGCCTCCTTGAAGCCCTTGTGGGTTCAGCGAGAGCAGGGGAAAAGTAAACAATAGAGTCCGCAATAGAGATTAGTAAGCGGTGATTGGTGGAAGAAAAGTAGGGAAACGGCAAAAAACCAAGACGTACAAAAGCCAAGTTCGCAATAGGGGGGGTCAGAAAATTTGGTTGTGGGAGTTCATAGTGTTTTTTTTTCTGTTTTAACCTAGGTAGGACATTAAGCAGTATAATAGCAAGAGCTTGGTGGCGCAACCCACCGCCCCGTTCCAAAGGGGACGCTCGTAACATCCATCCACATAAGATGCCTGAATGGTCTCTCCTCCGCCGCTGCTGGGAAATTAAGGATTCAGTTAAGGAAAATTTGAGCTTTTTCTTTCGTAGTTAATCAACCTCTTACCGCGAAATTTTCTAAAATAGACTATTGACATAACATTTTATCAGTCTAAACTTGTTTCTGTAGTATGTCGCTTCTGTATTCCTTTTCTATATCCGTCACATTTTATCCGCTATTTGGTTACGCGTCGCTTCACGGCAGCGAGGTCTCGTGAGTAGCTGCAGCCACGGTGGTGATTAACCCGCGGCAATCTCTGTTCACACGGCCGACGTCGGCGCTGTACTATGCGCATAATTCACGGACAGCGTCTTTGCATCTTCCGTTGCTCATAAGCGGATAAAGGAGCACGTCCCACGCTAATGCGCGCTGAGCCATGCATCTTCCCCCCACGGATGGGACCGGAGACCCGGATTATACGCTGCGCAAGACCACAAAGAAAGCAAAAAGAAACAAAGAAAAAAAGTCGGTGGGAGGTACGGGGCGTTATAAAAATCCTATCGCGCGCAGTATATATATCCTCTTGGCCATGACTTCCATCCTGCCCACGCTGAAGTCGGTTGCACTTTCGGGTCGCTCGCCTTTCTTTTTCAGCCGGCGCGACCTGAATGACTTCCGGCTGAACGTGGCCATCGATCGTACAGTCGTCGCCCTGACAGCGGTAGCGCGCAAGTCAAGGAGGAAAGAGTCGCGACTGAAACGCTTTCATTTTTCTTTTTTTTCTCGCAGTCCACGGATGGAGGAATGTCGGTGGCTGGGCCCACGTCGCGGCTCTTTCGTTTCTCGGCCGTTGCCTGGCAACTGTTAAGGCAGCATCGTCCCTGCGCGCCCGCTCTCTCTTCCCTCTTTCCCGTTTTCTCCCCTCTCTTTCTCTCCAGCCGTTGGGGACACCTGCTGCGCCAGACGGTCACCATGAGCTCGCCTCGGTGATTCCTTTTCATTCGGGTCGCTCGAAAAGAGTTGCGCGTGCGGCACTCTTGCAACACTCCACATCGTGGGTCACGGGAGGACCTCGCGCCTTATTTAAAGACTTTCACTAGGGACAGCTTGTGCAACTCGATAAAACTTTTACGCAGCCTCAGAGGCGCATAGTCGACCCTCTCGAAGGTCATGAAGTTCACCGCCAACTTTGGACGGCGCCTCCGCGACCCACCAGATTACCGCCCACTGTTTCCCGACTCCTCTTTCACCTTCCTTTGTGGAAACGCCGTCTGCATGGTCGACTGACCATGTTTCATCTGCGGCCTTTGCTTTTTGTAATGGTACTCTGCCTTTTTGTTTTATAGACTCTTTCCACGTCACTCCTGTGGTGATCACGTGGTGACGCGTCCATTGCTTGCCCCCGTCGCCTCGGTGTTTACAAAGCATCTGAACAGCGCCTGGTGTGGCTCAGAAACCCTCTGTTTCAGTCGATATCGTGAACAGTTTCTAGCTTGACACGAAACCTTGGCCACAGCTTCAGAGGACATGTAAGCGCTTTCGGTACTGATTACGTTTTGTCCAGACAGCGCTTACAGCGTATACGGTGCTTGTACTAAAAGCGGAGCTAAATATCTATTCCAAGTTATCCAAACATTCTACTTCTGAGTGAAATCAGGAACAGCGTGCTTCGCTCTTCATTCTTTATTCGGCAAACACTTTGAAACAGCGGTAGCTGGCTTCGTAACGTTTCTTAGTGCATTCAATATTTAATTCTATATTTTCTGCCTAATCGCTTGCAGGTAGGTGTGCTCGGTTGCGATGTATTTGTTCTAGCTGCGCGCAAGGACTTGCAACGTGGATGTTCTGTACTTTGTAATAGCTTTTAGCCAGGACGTATTATCGCCAGTCACTACTCACTTATCCCCTGTGGACCGTCGAGAAACGTTCAGCTTCGAACATTGGTGCGTAGTTGGCGGTATAGTAGCCGCAGCGAATCGTCGGCGCATTGATTAAAGCGTGCGCCCATTATCTTATTGTTGATACGTTGGCGATACAGTGGAGGTAAGTTTGCGTGTGAGTTGGGGTACATGTGCTTAGATAAAGTTCCAGATACTTAGCTATCACAGGAATCAGCGCCACTCCCTTTGTCATTGTTTAACGAGCGATATTCACTCTTGCCGACGTTCCCGGGCTGAAGTCCTTTGTTTGGACGTTAGCGATGCAACGCTGGCGGAATAGTGATTTTTTTTTTAATCCTTGAGGAAAAGTCGTGCATTGCGAAATGCCGGCAACACAGGCAGTTGTTCTCTATATATAGATAGTGGTCTGTGAATTTGGCCACGCCCATTCATTCCATTCCTTTAAGATGATAGTCACTTTTTTTGCAGCCAAGCACTGCGCACGTCTTCCATATATACCGTTTCACGTTTGCAGCATCAATGGAGCACAGCGCGTTAGCGAACACCCAGTTGCATTTCCGACAGCCGATGGCAACAGTAGCACGACAGAAGTGGTTGATAGGACGAATAGGATGAGATGAAATGGGAGCGACTTTCGGTAAGAATTTTTTTTCTTTTCTTAAAAGACAAGAGGGTTTTGTTCTTTACGTTGTCAAGACTAACTTCTTACAGTTCGTTCCGTGGCTGGTTCCAAAATCGCATTGCGTCGCGTTTCTTTGATGGGTCTGTGTACTTCGCACCTGCTAATTCTCGAGAGAAAGCAACAAAAAGAATGAAAAGATGCTATACGCACGCCTTCATGGTTGCACCGGAAACGCTCTATTAATCGCTCGGTTTTGTCGCTGTTTGGTGTGGAAATGTTGAAGGCCTTATGCGGTCTATGTGAGCGCGCGGACGACCTATAGACGCCTTACGCAAGAAAGCACACCTCCCACCAGTGTTATTTTGACGCCACATGTAATTCCTGAATGCATTACCCGAGTGCCCGTCTCTCTCCCATCGAGGCGTCACCGACGAAGCACGTTATATAGGCCTCGCAGAAGTGTAAATATCCCCGAAAGTCGCCGATCGACAATGTACGGCTCGCGATACGTCACCTTTTGTTACGTGATAGCGCGGCAAATTTGTGCCGCGATTCAAGTGGACAACCAAATATATATGGCGTGAGACTGACCCCGCGGTTGCGCAGTTTCAATTTAAATTTCGCTTTTTTTGCGCAGCGCAACTACGATCTGATTGCGAGGCATGCCGTTCAAAGGGGACTCCGGAATAATCTCGACCGTCTTAGATTCTTCAACGTGCACCCGATCCACGCTGCACGAGCGTTCTTGCGTATTCCGCGCCCGTCGGAATTAATGCGGCCGCCTCAGCAGGATTCGAACCCGGCACCTCGCGCTCAGCAGGGGTGCGATCGGAGATGGTTGTTCGGCGCGTTCGTTCGGTTACCGGCGCGCGCGATTGGCCTACTCCGCCCCGACGTCGCCTGCCGCGGGGCGCCGCCCCGTTTTTGGTGACGTCAAAATGACGACACGCTCCTGTCAATCATCCGCCCACCGAGCATTTCGTCCGAACGCGACGGGAGTTGAGAAGTTTGGAGCGATCATACGGCTTCGCATGGCGCGCCTGGTGGATTGGATTGGATCCAGCAGGCGGCCTTTTCGGCTGCGGAATGGCACGAATGGCACGTTTGAATCCGATCCATAGTTTAATTCTAGAAAATGGCGCTTCCGTTGGAAACTTCGGTTGATTCGCTGGCGTTTCTAGAGGAAGGAAGAGAGTGGGTGGGGGTGCGAAACGCGTTTGAAGAAATGGCAGAAAGTGAATTCCGGCGTCGTTTTTGTTTCTCGAAACAAATAATTCGTTGGTTGTACAGAGAAATCGACAACATCATCGGTGCCAGCGAGCCATTGGGATGTTGTGGCTGCCTCTTGAAAAGTGCGCCACTCTTCCCGTCGTTTTTTTTTTCTTTTTCCTTCTCGCTGTACGCGACACCACCTAGGGACGACGCGAAGAACCTAATAGTTATAAATTGCAGTAGTCACACATACTGCTATTTGAAAACGTGTTTGGGCTTGAGAAGAAAAAATACGTTTTTTTAGACAAAGATTTCATTCAATTGGAAGACGAGAAACATTTGGCTTTGTAGTATACTGTTTGCAAGCAGACGACAAACGACGGAGGTAAACTTCCGGGGAGGTGACCGCTTCCTGATTGGCTGCTCTCTCCGCCCCGCTGTCACAAATTTTGCATACTGCAACTTTGTGACGTTGCAGCAACTGAACAGAACGCGTATCGAACAAAATATCTCCGATCGCTCCCCAGGGCTGCGCCATATTACCCACTGCATGAGCTGCCGCAGCGGGTGACTGCTTTGTGTGAGAGCGTTTAACAGTTGAGATGATCTTGCGGACAGCGTAACCTTTAACACACGGAAACGAAATGGTACTAACGGAACAAAACAGGGCATGCAAATGCGCTGTTATGAACAATAGTGTATTGTCACGTTGTCATGACGATAAAGGACCGAACGCTGTTAAAACTGTTCGAATATATAACTCTACCGGGCCGAACTTAATAGAAAAGACGACCGCGCGCGCAGTCTGAACAATATATTAACATGCGCCGAGCGATGACTTGATAACATCCGGCCACAAAAACGTCACCGGGAACAAGCAAAACAATCCACTGCGCGTGTCTCGTTTCGAACGCGCCGTCATTCTTTGTCGTGTTTTGACGTCATCCATTGCTGCTCGCAACAGTTCGATACCGACGAAAAGCCGATGCAACAGGTGGCGTTCGCGCCACCTGTTGCTTGGACTGGCGCGTTTTCTGGGCGAACTCCAGCAATTAACATGCGCTCCACAGAGGCAACACGCGCTGCTAAAACATGAAAAAAGTATAGTTCAGCCTTAAAAGCGCACTTACTGAGACATGAAAAATGTATACTTCAGCCTTAAAAGCGCACTTATTGGGACATGAAAAAAGTATACTTCCGCCTTAAAAGCGCACTTATTGGGACACCTTTCTTGTTTCAGCATATTTTTTTTATGGTGTCATTTAATGCATAAATGTGTGCGACGGCCAGGCTAAAAATGGGAGAGTCTTTTATGTCGTTGATAAGAAAACAAGCGAAAAAAACACTACAGGGCCGGTTGTCGATCAGCCTACTTCTTGGTGTGTTGCCTACAGACTGTGCTAGATTGGCTGGATCAATGCAGCTTGCGTGGTTGAACAGTGCAGTCGTTTTCGAGTTCATTAAATATATTTGAGCAGACGACACATCGGGAAGTCAATATCATGTTGCGTGGACTATATGATTGATATTATGCAAGTAAAGCTTATTCTTGTGCAGAACGTGTGAACATTTCCCTATTTTCCTCTGTAGCTGGTATAAATTAAGGGAGCTGAATTCTGCTTTATTCCTCGCCTTTTCGACACATCTCTCGCTGTGGCGATTTCACCCTTTATGATTAATGACCTCGAAAAATAAGCAAACTCCCTCCTTTTTGTTTTTACCTATCGAAATTTCTTTAAAATATTCTACAGTACAAGTACAATGTGTTGCTCTGCGAGCAGGAGAGCTAAGTATAAATTTCAGTGCGCTGAATTGCCAAATTCCTACACTTCAAATGAAGCATTCGTGAATTCGACTTGCTTCCGTACTCCAGGGAAACTTTGCACCTTCCCGATTCGTATACCGTATACTTCGAACAATGGTGTCTTTGGTAATGAACTCGCTGACAGTGAGGCAAGATCGGCCTCCTCTTCCTCTGATGAAGTACGGATTGCCTACTCGCGACCTGACACCAACTCCATGATCAAGGCCCTCATGCAGGACCTTACAAAGGCTTACAGAGCCCACTCTGATAATATTCACAGACGTCTACATACGATTGACCCAGACGGTAAATTCTGTTTGCCCCCGAAGCTTACACGGAGCAAAACATCATTGCTACACAGGATTCGGCTCGGCGTTGCTTTCACCCGTCGCTACGCACACCTCATCGGCCAATCGAACAACCCCGATTGTGTACATTGCCAGATGCCCGAAACACTGCAACACGTACTGTGCGACTGCCCAGCATATATGCTGGAGCGAAGGACGTTAGACAGTTTCCTAGCCAGCGTTGGCAGACAACTACGGTCGGAGGAAGCTATCCTCGGCCCATGGCCCGACACTGCAATTTCAGTGCGTGCAACAAAAGTATTGTTGAAGTTCCTGCAGGACACCAAGCTCGACGAGCGGCTCTAGCGAGGCAACTGTCTCATGTATACATAAGCACTCACCACTTCTCTTATCATCATCATCCATCCCAATACTTTCACTCCCCTTCCCTCTTCCCCAGTGCAGAGTAGCAGACTAGAGCGCACTAGCTCAGGTCGACCTCTCTGTCTTTCCAATCAATAAATTCTATTCATTCATGCCACCGTAATTCCTCTTTCCGAGGACGAACTTGAAGCCTTTCGAGTACGGGCCGCCATCATGCTAGAGTATAATCATAAGCAAAACGCCATATAGACGTTAAAGAAAAGCGAGGGGCGCGGTGTATTTACGTGTCAACACTGCAATCTGCTTATTGAAGCAAGACTGCGAGTCGGCCTAGTTGGAACAAATTCATCTTGAAACTTATTGTGCGCAACAAACAGGGACGAAGAATAGAAGAAACACAAGGACGCTGCTGCTTATTGACACTCTTCGCCGAGCAGTTTGTTCTAAAGAAACGAGATGGCGCTTTCGACGGCGCGCCGCACGTGGTCTCAGCGTCGGCGCACGAATACGAAACCACTATCGCTTCCACCTTGCTTCTGTGGGATCAGCTTTCGGAAATCCAACCGAGTCTTCGCTAACGCGCCGTGCTCCAGTCATACTGGATTGAGTAATGTGGATTGGAACACGTGTGCAGTAGTTCGCTGCCAAAATAGTGATTGGCATATAAGGGAATGTAATGAACCTGTGTGGCCAAGTTCGCGGACCGCTGCTGAAACTGTCAGTATGTGTTACCGGCACTTCGAAATGCACGGCTTTCCTCGAGGATACGGAAACTTGCTCATCCGCCAGCGTTGTATCGCTAACCTTCAAAGAAAGTGCTTCAGCCCCGGAACGTCGGCAAGGGTGAGTAGGGCTCGTTAAATAGCGATAAAGGGAGTAGCGCCGTTTACTGTCACAATAAGTTCCGCACACAGTATCGACACGGATCTACCCCAACTGGCGCGGAAACTTACTCCCATGCTATCGCCAACGTGTCAAGAAGGGAATGGGCACACACTTGAACATGTGCACGCCATATGCGCACAATAAGCGACGGACTACACCGATAACGCACGAATGGTCGACACTGAATGTTTCGTGACGGTCCACAAGAGTGTACAGTGTACTACAGTGTATTACAGTACAGTACAGTACAGTACAGTACAGTACAGTACAGTACAGTACAGTACAGTACAGTACAGCACAGTATAGTGTATTACAGTATACAAAACGGCTACGTTTCAAGCCTTGAGCGCAGCGAGAACAAATCTATCTGAGCACACCTGCAAGCGATAATCAGGGAGTGACCGCACGGGGGAAATTTACTGAGTTAGAAATATGACAAGCCGTTGCTTCAAAATATTTTCCAAATAAAGAACGAACAGCCAAACACACTAATCCTGCATGATTCAGTTCATAAGCGGAAAGTTTGGATAGCTTGGAATACATATTAACCCCGCTTTCATAACAAGCACCATATGCGCTGATTTTGCCGTTTGGACATAGCTTAACCAACTCCGAGATCGCTTATGCATGTTCTCTGAAGCAGTGCCATGGCCAAAGCTTCGTGTCGTCCGGCCAGTCACCGTCTGCGATATCTCCCGAAACAGAGATTTTGCTAAGCCGCACCGGCGTCATACCCATCCGTTGTAAACACGGAGGCAGCGGAGGCAGCTAAGACAAGCAATGGCCGCGTCGCCACGTGATCAAACATGGCAGCGCCCACGGGATCGCCGCGAAAAGGGTCAACAAAGCGCGTCGTAGTCGTGGAGTGCTCGAGGTTAATTCTGACCTCCTGAAGTTCTTTGACGATAACCTGTGAAGCACGGTGCACGATCGTTCTTGCCCGCCGCAGCCGGAATCGAACCTACGACCTGGTTCTCAGCAGCTCAACACCGCAGTCGCATGAGCTACCGCGGTGCGTACGCTGTACAGACATGAAGGGTGGCGTCGACAAACGAGCGTTTCGTGTTTCAGCCGGCGATATGAGCGTTGCGATCCCCTCGTGTCTTGCGTGTCTGCGACACGCTATACGCGAAAAAGTGCGCACTTACGCCTGACCTTATGCCCGGTGGCTGCAATAAAGGAGGAACGCGGAGCCTGCGTCAGGAACACTAGCAAACTTTGCTCCAACTACGAATTAACTAATTTTACTGTGACCGCAACACTTTCTCACAGCAAACATCTTGATGATTATGTCGCAATCGCGCAAACCCGGCAAGAAATCAGGTGGTACTATGATAACAAAAATATAAATGACAATATGAAAGTAACCGATCGCAAATAAAGTATGATCTGTAATAGAGTACTCGGGTCTTGCACAAATTAAAAGAAATATCTATAGGAAGATTTTAAACATAATAATAGTACTTAAGCTAAAGGAGAGCATTTTCGTTAAATCTAACTCGTATTTTGAACTCGAATATTCAGATTTTGTAAAATTAGTACTTTTTAAATTTTATTTCCTTCTTCACTGCGGTGCACACGACGTCAGCTTCGTCCTCTTTTTTTGTGGCCTCCGAGATGCCGTGCAAAGACCGCCGCCACTTTCGGAGCCTGTGTGAAGCGCTCATGAACACTGGACAAATGGCGCTCCTCGTTCGCCAAATGACCCATTGCCGCAGAGAGAAACAAAATCGAACGTTCGCTCGAATCGCACATGTGGTCAAAATTTCGCATTCCTTTGTTATATGGCGAGTATCCGAATATCTACGAACTCCTCTGGCACTTCTGGTAAGTATATATATCATAAGAACAACGTCACCAAGGACAACGCAGCGGAAATCACATGTACTTAATTGAACGAAAGTATATGGTATTTTCATAAAGAACAACGTCGTATATTTTCGTTCTGCCAGGCGCATTCAAGACACGCACTCTAGATAGATAAGAGAGATAGACAGATCACAGTACTGTAAACCTTAGTGGCCCATAAGCGGGACTGGAACAATGGACACATAAATATAATGCACGCAACATACGCATATTTGGAGAAAGAACGAATGTCCAAAAGCATTCTACAATACTCGGTAGGACAGTATTTTTTTTATGTAGAACGAATGTGAAGTCAGGACGAACTGGTGGTGAAGAGTCCACCAAGCGCTTGGTGGTGTCTGCCAGTCCCTGTCCGTTTACTGTACGCTGTGATCCAATAGCGAAGAACATGTTCATTTTCAGTTACTGATTAAGTCCAAGTGGTGTGTGTGTGTGTTGGGTAGCTTTTGTTTTTGTGCTGTTTAGTTGCGATCTTGTACTCTAAAAAGAAAAAGAGAGAAAAACTTCGCAATTAGTCTGTTCTCTCTGAATTTGCCTGGGCATGTCAGACATAAATTTTGTCAATAAGCAGTGTTTACACGGAACAGGCCAGGAATTTCGCGTTGACCACCTGGGACCGTTTAGCAATTCGGGCGAAAAACAAGAGATACCAAGTTAAGGGCACCCCCGGTGTTAAGCTCGAGCCTTGTAGCCAAGCGCTTTCTCCGCTCGCTCTTATCGCGTCGCCTGTTCGGTTGTTTCCAGCCTCTCTCTCCCTCTCTCGTGTTCGGGCAGTTCCCGCTATCTCTCGAGTCGACTGGGCAGATCCTCGCTTGAGGTCGCTCGCTGATGATGATTGATTACCCACTGCGAGTTATAAAGTTCCACGTGGAGGAGGGTGGCTCCTCCGCTTAACGAACTGCTGCGCCCCCTTTTCTCGCGCCGATAAAGCGAGCTGATATGATATGCGAGCAGGAGTTGGCGCGTTGGAAGATAGCGCGCGAGCCTCGAAAAAAAAAAAGAGAGAAAACGATGGTCTCTGGAGTTCAACGCCGCGCTATGCGTCATCATTCTAACAACCTTGTTAGAATAAAGTGTTGCGGCGCCATCGTCCATTCATTGTCGTTGTTACAATCGCCTCCTCCTTTTTGTCCTCGTGCCGTGGTCAGCCATCATAGTCTGGGTTGCACTATATTCGTTTAATGTTTTTTGAGAGAGAGAGAAGCATGTCAATAGAAAGGGCATAGTCTAACTAGAGAAAGATCCGGTTTCCTACCCCGCGCTGTACTATATCTATAGAGATGGAATAGAGATCTATAGAGAGGAGGGAAAGAGGCGCGTATAGAGGAACGTGAACCACCAGGCGTTCTGTCTAACCTTCGCAACCAGCGCCGCAGTCTCGTAACCGCCGGAATGGGACAACCGCACTGGCAGACATTTAGTCGTCTGTAGAGACCACTGCGCTACCTTTTATCATTATCGTTTTTTTTTTTCTTAACAAAATCACAACGAAATTTCTGCATACTATCTATTACGTGATCACGGCTGTCTCTCAAAGATCACGCGCACTGCTGTATCGCTTTTTTTTTTTACTTAGAGTCACTATACCATAAGTTAACATGAAAAACATCACAGTAAGAATATACAACAGCAATTATATGTCACATCTTAACCTCAATGACACCACCGGAATCAGCTCAGTTTACCATTACGCCATCTCCAGTGCCGGTCCACTTTATTCGGCAAGACGAAGCTGAGCGAGCAGACGTACCAAGCACCTGCAGACGAGGCACGGATAAGCTAGCTATTCTCTTTAATAGATGAAGTGCGCGCTTGAAGACGTATGGATGTGCTGTAGCGAGAAGCACAGTCTCTTAGCGTATAATTCCGTAGAGAACGGAGCCGGTCACCTACACGTGGTTAACTCGTACAAGTGCTACTTGGCAAGACAGCGTCAGCAGCCGCGGTCACCACATTCTGGGAGGGTACGTTACAAGTCGCCTCGCGAACAGGTCTCACCTCGGACGTCCTGGCTGTAACCGGCGGTGAACGCGAGCATGGCCTTGGCGGCCCGCTCGGGTGTCCGGCGCAGCCCCTGGCGGTCGGGGTTCTCGCCCACCTTCTCGAGAAGGGACCGGTAGTCGCGCGCCATGGACTCGACGAGCTGCCGCTCCTCTGCGTCCCGCGGCGGCTCCATGGCAACTGAATCGGGTCCCCCGTTCATCGCGACGCCATTGGCGACCGAGGAGGAGACACGCTCTGCCTCGCGGGCCCCCTCGGACTTTGGGGGCTCGACTATCGACGTGAGACCCATGGGTGTGAGCTGCTGCGGCCGGGCAAGGGGGCCACCAGGTGGGGACCGGTCGCAACACCGCCGCCGCCTGAAGGGATCGAAGCGCCGACGCTGCGTTCAGAAATGGGTCGAAAGCTCGACACACTGTTGCGCACTGCACGAGGATCGTATTGCGCGTTTTAGTGAGCGTGCGCGTGTGTAGCTAGTTTACGCTTCTCGTGAACTCTGCTCTAGATTTTCCTAACCTGTGCTGTTTCCTAGCTCACATTCGTTTCAATTCAGTTTCACTTATGCCACACAGTATAAGCACATTTAGGCGTGAAATTTGTATAGGAGGAGCTCTTAAAGATGAGGGAGTGTAACGGCTAGCTTTCTTGTAAACACACAATCGGAAAAATACGAAATACAGCAGAAGGCAACTTACTTGCTACATTGCAGTTGAGAAACGTGGGCGTAAATACATAATTAACAATACTTTATAGAGAAAATAAGGATAATTAATACCTACGAATATATATATAAACGAGAGGAAAGAGGGTTAACCGAGGGGCCCGATTTTGATTGGTCATGTATCATAAGAAGCCAACAAACACTGACACGAAGGACAACAAGAGGGGAAATTACTCGTGCTTAATAAATGAAATAAAGAAATGATAAATTAATGGAAATGAAAGTGGATGAAAAAACAACTTGCCGCAGGCGGAAAACGATCCGTCAACCTACGCAATGCGAAGGTTGACGGATCGTTTTCCGCCTGCGGCAAGTTGTTTTTTCATCCACTTTCATTTCCATTAATTTATCATTTCTTTATTTCATTTATTAAGCACGAGTAATTTCCCCTCTTGTTGTCCTTCGTGTCAGTGTTTGTTTGCTCCTTATATATATATATATATATATATATATATATATATATATATATATATATATATATATATATATATATATATATATATATATATATATATATATATATTTAAAAAGTAGCAGTCGTCACAATTATAATGCCACTAAATCTCTTTTTGTTTTAATAAACAAGTAAGAGAAGAAGCAGTTTTTCTATATTCTAGTTTACTAACTGTACTCAAAGAGACTTGATGCCTCTAGGTGGCGCCGGATATTCCTCTTACATGACAATTGTATCTGCAAGCAGTGACCACGCAGAAGCAACAGTTAGAAAAGAAATACAGCCACATCATTTATCAAGTTCACATATACAAAACAAATGTGCCGTCCACAAGAGAGAGAGAGAACAAGGGTAGGAAAGGCAGGGAGGTCAACCAGAACAGCATCCGGTTTGCTACCCTACACTGGGGGTGGGGGAAAGGGGAATAGAAAGCGGAAGAAAGGGAGAGAGTAAGCACTGAGTACGTGTGGGAGGGACAGCGTACATAAGGACACTATAAACGGTACCGTCCACAAAATTGAAACGTTTATTAATGGGCTGGAAAACTTTATTCTGGTCCTGCAGGACGCGTGTCTACCACGTGACCTAGGGACCGCCAGGGAGTACCTGGCGGCCGCTTCGCGGGTGCCTGCCGCATTGCGTATCGTTTATCGCATTGCTCGCATTGCGTATCGTTTATCGATTTCTGTATCTAAAAGAGATGCGACTTCCCACGTTATGTCCGAACTGTCTATACCGACGGAAGAATGTGCTCGCCACCCAGTACGGACTTGTCATGCAGGCATTTAGGCAGAACGATCCAGCCTCCTGCATATGCTGTGTTGCAGTGTCACGTCATGATATCGCTGCATACGCGACAGCGGATACCACAAAACCATTTCTTGAACCCACACACTGCGATGTCCTTACCTCAAACGTTACACATACTAAGCATTGTGCCTTATGACAACTGTTCGTCGCAATAGCAGAGAGAGAGAGAGAAAAGTATTCATGTTTTTATTTCCAGTGCTTTAGCATCCAGTGACATGATATATGCCACTGCCACCTTCCGCACTTCGTCATTTCGTACGTTTTTAAGTTTTACATTATCGCTAAAAAGAACCGCTAACTCAGTTTCATTGTCTGTCGCCTTCATGTGGTATTATCTAATAAAAAGAATCAAGCCCATTTGTTTTCTATTCATTCTTGTTCAATACAGGTGTAATAAAATAGTAGTATAGTGTTTTTTATCTATGGTGCTTTTGATCGCAGCCTGAATTCAAAGTTCTTTTTCTCTCTTTATTCAATTTTGTTCTTTTTTCTGTTTTCGGGGCCTTTATAACTGCTGCTTCCCTAACGGTTTTTTAGGCTCGAATTGGGGTGTTCTGATTTCAGTTGGGAACGCTGGCCTCGGATAACCTAGACGCTGTACACATGTGGAGAGGAAACCGTAAATCGTTGTTCGAGAGCCGCACATATGTGTCGCGCACCAAATACTCGCCGCAAACTGGGCTAAAAAACAATCCAGCTGCCGGTAATCAAAACATGTAAGCGGCAGATTTTAAACCGCATTACCAGAGATCGTGTCCCTGCGCTGCGCCAAGGGGGAAAAAAAGCAGGCGTTACAGTTGCAAAGTTAAAAAATGCACATAAAGGTGTTAAGCAAAGGTACAAACGCACAAAGGAGAACGCTAAACACACACACACACACACACACACACACACACACACACGCGCGCGCGCGCGCGCGCACACGCACACGCACACGCACACACACACACACACACACACACACACTCTCTCACTCTCACACTCACACTCGCTCTCACACTCGCTCTCACTCACACTCTCACACACACACACTCACACACACAGAGAGAGAGAGAGAGAATAGAATAACAGTTTTTTGACAATATCGTAATACGAACGCCCGGTAAAACAGGAAATACACAAGGAGAGGCTAAGAAGAAACACTATAATAAGTTAAAAACATACAAACGCACAGTTTCTCTGGCTTACACTGCCAACGCTGCGTGCCAAAGTCAGCTCGCACTGGGAGCTCCTACTTGTCTTTTTTTTTATTTATTTAAATTTTTTTTCTTAACAAACCATATTGTGCTCTGGCCTGCGGGCATGCACGTGCTCGGCGATTCAGCAGAAGGGGTACATCCGGTAGGCTTGCACAGTTTCCACTGCGGTGCCACGTGGATCTGACGCGCGTCAAGTGGGCAAACAAGTTTGTCGCGACTTCGCACTTTTTTGCTTCTATCGTGCTATATTTAAATCCCAGTTTGCGTGCCATATATTATCGTGTCTGCCCCGTTGCAGTGCTTCATTTCCTCGATGCTTTGCATTTCTTCATTCCCACTAGATTTTCCGCTCGTCTACTTCGGACTCCCTGTAGGTTGCTGTTGCTGCAACCATGCTAAAAAAAAAATGGCTGTGGCTTAGGTAAGGTTAAGCCCAGGATGCGAAGCATACTAGCCTTTATTTTAGTTGTTGAACCACTGTTTAGCCTGGTGAACTGCTGTTGCTTGGCTATATTTGGTTCGGCTAGACGAAGAAACAACTCATGCATTACTTCTTCGCCTTCAAGAGTGGAACGCGACAGCGTTCCCGTCGACCCGCCAACGGGTGTAAGACAATGGGCTACAGGGCAGCGACTACGCGCCCCGCATTGGACGCGGTGAGCGTCGAGCAAAGCAGCGTTCGGCGCGGCAACGAAATGTGCGCCTGAGCAAGAGACGCACGCCTTAGAAACAGCGCGTTTCTAAGGCAACACCGCATTCACTAGAGGCGCTTTTGTACCGCTTTGAAGCGTTGTCAGTGGTAGCGTCTCCGTCCCACACTCCGGAGACCCTGGTTCGATTCCCACCCAGCCCGTCTTGCAAGAGTTGAGCCAAAGCCACTTCTCCTCTGTCGTGACGTCACGGTGTCACGTGATTTCATGGTCACCGCCGCGCCTGAGGAGCTGGGTTGAGCCCTCGTAATATGCTTCGCATAAAAGAAAAAAAAACGGCAAAGACACGAACGTCTGCTTACGTGTGGGAATGCGAAAGCATCGTATCGTTTGTATACCTCGGATCGTCGTCGACGCGCTCTGTTTATACGCTCATGGCGTGACGCGCCACCTCCTCCCCATTGGCTGCGACGTCACGTGCCCAATGACGCACACGCTGGGCCACGCCTCTATAGTCATCCAGAACCGTGGAGCCGCCGTGGCGTCTGGGAAGCCTGCTCGCGTCTCGCAATCCCGGAGGCCCGGATTGGATTCCAACCCAGACCGAAATGTACCAAACTTCATTTTCAAAGCGATTAAGTTACTTTGTTTACAGAAACCTCCGTGAGAAGTTCGACGTCAGCCCGAACGTTTTTTTACATGTTTTTACTGTTTGCGCCGTCGGCCACTTTTGGTAGCACCTTTCTGTCTGGCCGACTACGCCGACGGATTTTCGCGCAATGGAGCGTATCATGTTTTTCGCATTAATAATCATTACGGGGCCTTATAACGTCCCGAAATTGCCCATCAAGTTACGACGGACATCATACAGTGGAAGGCTCCGGATTAATGTTTATCACGCGGGGTCCAATTGAGCGCTCGCGCCAAGCACTTTACGCGTGCGTCTTTTTTTTCCTTTTTTTTTGCGTCCCGCTCTCATCGGATTGCGGTCGCCGCGGCTGGCAGTCGAACCGCACACCTCAACGCCATATCGACTGAACTGGCAGCAATGTCACCAGCCCTCTCCAAACATCGCACAGTGCACCTCGCCAGCCTTGCGTTATGGGTGGGCGGCCTCAGGTAGACTTGGGAGGGCCACCGTAACGCCAACCTTGGCGCCTGGAGAAAAAGGTCATTCGCGCCGAATTTGCGCAACCATGCGGACGCTGTCAGTCATGTGACCTTGTTGACGCGCGCGAAACCGATGTGGTGACGGCAGCAAAATTGCGGAAGGTGTAGTCGAACGCAAAAAAAGTAAGGCGTCTTCTCGGTGTCTGCGTAGCACGTACGAGACGGAACAATTAAGCAGTTGTCCTGCAATCCTTGTGGGGAGGTCACGTGGTGACGACGGCGCTTAGGCGGCGCGCTTGCGCAGGGAGCCATTAGATCCGGCTCTGGCGGCAGCGACGCCGGCATAATTTGACGGGGCAGCATTTAAGAAGCACCTCTGGGCATCGAAGCGTAATTAGACGAGTCGCACCGAGGAACGGAGAAGCGGGGAGGAAGGAAGTCTTTTCCGATGTGACTGCTGAGGTAAATGTAAATGAGATGTCGTCGCGGCCAATTGTAAGCGTTGCGCACTTCGTGTCGCGTGTGCGAGCGATGGAGTGCGCATTTGTGAGTGCGCTCTCACTGTCTGTTCACAGTAGAGGGGGTGCAAGCGGCTTCTGTGTGTCCTAGTCTGCTTGGGCTTTGCTGGGATCGAGGAAGCGGAACGCAAGCCTTCGCGTGCCGGCGCTTGTCTAAAACTCTCTAACGAGAGCGCACGAGGGAGACGCAGGGAGAGAGCCGTTCCTCGGCGGTACACTGGAGATGATTGCACGAACGTATACTGTACGCGACTGTATTATTAAAGCACGCAGCGTGTATACATACAGGGAGACACCTATTTGAAGACTATAAAACTCGAAAAGCCGTAGTACCCAAGTCAACGGGAGCGTTGGTTTTTGCGGTGTTCCAATAACTAAGTGCATATAACCTCCTTGCTTCCAGTGCACACTTCACGCCCGTAAAATTAATGGTCAATCTTTCTCCCCGCCCCCCCCCCCCCAAAAAAAAAGAAAAGAAAGAAGAAATAAAGTTGACTACTTCACTGATTTTCTTCTTTTTTTTTCTTTTTAATTCCCTTCGGTCTCCCTTCGGGATTGGAGCCGAAAGCCACGGCCTCAATTCTATATAACGGCAGAGAAACGGAGCGACATCTCGCCATTGCATACGGTAAAAAAAGAATAATAATGTGAGTGAGTGAGTGAGTGAGTGAGAGTGCAATGCACAAGCGAGTGACACAACAGCCCGCGAAATCATCGTCACTGTTGATATCGCGAGTCAAGCGAAGGTATAACTGTATCGCGCATTCACGGTTTCCTAAGTATACAGGAAACGACGCTGCCGTGATATTTGGCGCGATAGGGGCTTTCAGACGTACGAGAGAAAGAAAGAAAGGAAAGGAAATAAAGTACACAGGGCCACCAAGTGCGGTCACCATCGGTTTGTCCCAGGGAAACACGAGTCAAGCGGCGCGAGTGAAAAAAGTTTTATGCGAGCGCTCCTGTATGGCGCAACCTCCTGGCGGGTCGCGGTGAATAATATATGGGGTTTTACGTGCCAAAACCACTTTCTGATTATGAGGCACGCCGTAGTGGGGGACTCCGGAAATTTTGACCACCAGGGGTTCTTTAACGTGCACCTAAATCTAAGTACACGGGTGTTTTCGCATTTCGCCCCCATCGAAATGCGGCCGCCGTGGCCGGGATTCGATCCCGCGACCTCGTGCTCAGCAGCCTAACACCATAGCCACTGAGCAACCACGGCGGGTGGGTCGCGGTGAAAGCGATACAGCTAAGGCCGACGCCGGCATATTTTTTTTTTTGGCTCTTTCGGAAGCTCGCGTGCGGCGAGTATAGTGCTGACCACTTTATCTCCTCGCTGACCCAATGTCAGTGCCACTCTGGCCGCGAACGTCGGCCAGTCTGTGCGCCTCTCGCAACCGCGTAATCGGAAAACCTTCGCCGCAGCGGTGTCGGCGGCTGCTTCGCTTACGCAAGTCGCCGAGAATCGTCCCACTTTTTTGAGTCATTCCGTGCAAAAAACGTTAGGGGACCGAGCAGTTCAAATGTGGCCTCGCATGCGTGGCACTACTCGCGAGTGGTAACAAGGCACGGAAATATGGCTTCGTTGGTCAAGTAATCATTTACGCATTTCGGCGCGCTGTTCTGAAACGTAAAACGGGCATCTTTTAATGTGCACCCGACCCAAAGCACGGTATACTTAAGCGCGTTGTGCGAAATTATTTCTTTTACAAGACACTGTCATATATGTAGACTCCAGCCGCTTTTGTATATATACAGATATATGCAGAGAGAGGGAGAGACGAATGAGAGAAAGGCAGGGAGGTTACCCAGAGTTAAAGCCTCCGGTTTGCTGCCCTGCGCTAGGGGAAGGGAAAGGGGAATTGAAGAAAGGCCACTTTAAGAACAGAGAGTCTTGGAACTGTCGTCGCACCGAAAGTCGGTCAAGCTTTTGTTGACCTTATTACGTGGCAGTGGCCTATTAGTTCATAGATATATAGGCGACGTGCGCGGCTATATGGGCGTACATTAGCAGCAAGAAAATATCAAACGATCGTTTCGCTGATTACCCCCCCCCTCCCATAAAAGAAAGCACCTTGTGGTAATTAAAAAAAGCACCTTGTGTTAATAACCGCATCGCTAACTTTAGCGCATAAATGGCGTTTCCGATACTGAAGCCGAGGAGTAGAAGTCGTGTCAGCTTTGCGGAAAATCTGAAGCCTTGCATTACTTTCGAGATATCCGTCGTCGAAATCTGCTCAAAAGAATGTTCCAGTTAAAAGGCCGCTCTGTGCGAGCTGTTGGAGGTACGCTTTTGGGAAAATTATGCTAACCGGGAGAGAGAGAGAGAAAGAGACAAACAGTTAATAAAGCGAATCGGTGAGAAAGTTATTTCTTCACCCAAGGCGGGTGGCCTCCTAAGTCCAGGTATAGCCATTGGCCCTTGCTGCTTCCCTGTTCACCAACTGAAGGAGCACGCTTCACCCGGTAGGAGTCAATTTGAGTCTTTCAAACTAGCTTGTTTTGTTTGAGTAAGCCGAGTTTGCGTAATCGTGCCGTGTAGATGCTTTTTCGAGAATTTCCAATGCAGTGTTGGTAGCTTTTCTAATCGTGATGTTTAGTATTTCAATATCTGCATTCTTCAGGGCCAGATAGGGGGTGCCCATACGAGATCCGGAAAAAAAAAATAAACACCTGGGCATACATGATTGTGTTGCACTTAGTATTAAACTGACGGTAAGGGCTATAGAACGAACATAAAAGAACAAAAAATGACGTACGTGACGCAATGGCGCGAATGTAACCTGGCGCATATGGTATATTTGCATTTCGCTACCGCGTTCCTAATCAGCGGCGCTTTGTGTGTCAGGTCGTCATCATCTGTTCACGTTTGCAAAACGTATGCGTCATGCTCCTCGTTAGCTGATTCAACTCGCTCTGACATTATATTGTTAGATTATTTCTTCATTCCCACGTATATTTCTCTTTCGATTACCGAAACCCTGCAGCGGTTACTTGTAGCGAATGTTTCGGCGAACACTTTCAAATTGTTTTAAAGGCTGCCCAGCTGTAGCAGATAGCACAATTCTAGTTCATGAGCTGCGACTACTCGAAGAGGCGGACATTACTTGCATAAAAAATTGAAAGCCATAATTGACTAATTAACAAAAGTCCACTAATCAAGTGTTTAACTAATTGCTTGACGGCCCACATTTCAATTTACAAATGCTAGCCGTGGAGTTCGCCAGGCGAACGGATCCAGTTGGAACGAATTGTCAGGATGACATCAGTTTGGAGATGTTAATTCTGGAACTTTGCGGAGAGATGCGTTGGCGTTCCAGTTACTTTCTTAACAAAACGTCGTTTTACGCATTCAAGCACAAAAGTATACCGGAACGCCGATGGAGAAACCGCCTTCGCGCGCCGCGAGATCGTGGCTGCAGGAAAGCGTGCGCATGATGAAATGTGGCCGCGGAGTGAAATAAGCTTCCATCGAGTCAGTGCAGCAAGTGAGTGACGCGGTGTCCAAGAAACTCTGTAAAGAATGTAAGACAAGGTACGAGCAGCTTTGGCGGTAGAGAAGTGGTTGGGTATGCGTGCTTCACAATTATTTTTGTCGAGGCGACGTTCGACGCTGGACGCCGACGCGGGACGCCGTCGTCGGATATTTTGCGACACGGGCTCCTTAACGCTGTCGCGTTAAAAGCCGCTCGCGCGAAGGTCGTCGACTGGCCTGACGACCTCACCCACAACCGGACGAGGCGCCCTGCCAAGTGCCTGTGCTAATAATGACACCGGCGCAGTCAAAGTGCCGACAGCAAACATGCATATTCCTCTCTAGCCAAGCACCGTCTTGATAATTTCACGTTATACTTTCGTTCATTGAGACACTTTGCGCATTTCCTTTGGTTCACTTACAGTTGAGTTCTTGCTGATCATTGTGTGGTTGTTTTGTGCAAATAATCAGTGTTTAGCAATTAGTAATTGTGAATCGTAGTTGTTTGTGTTCATTACATTGTCATTCTCCTACTAATCCCCTTGTCTGTCTATGTTTATTCTGTTTCGCCCTCCAAGTTTGCACTGTTTGTGTTCATTGTGCTTGTATTTCTCTTATGCGTTGTTCTACACGAATTGTATGTAATGCCCTCGGGCCTTTACGGATGAAATAAATGAAATGAAATACTAACATCTTCTAGAGCATTTTCTAGTTTATAGCTTGTACTGGATCGGTCCCTGCAGCCATTCAGGCTATCGTCCGAATATCTCTGTAGGGACGTTTCCTAATCATGTGATAAACTTTCACTTGATTGATTGATTGATTGATTGATTGATTGATTGAACTAGCGTAATGTGCATACTCTTGGAAATGGAGCCTCACTACACAGCCTGGAAAGTGCGTTAGTAACTGTCGTGTAGTAAAATATGATAAAGTACATGAAGGTAGCGCGTATACGAGCGGTTAAAAACAAAAGAATACAAATTGTAAAAAAAAACTACGCACCCTGATGCTACACGTGAGCGGCTTTAATGCAATATCATTATCGGCATACCATGGCGTTGATCGCACTGCGTATACGCGATTGGCTCGTTTTATTTTGCGTGGACACCAGTCCTATATGAGAGTGCATGTGGCGCACATGCATGTTTTATGCGAAGCATATTACGAGGGCTCAACCCAGCTCCTCAGGCGCGGCGGTGTCGCCATGAAACCACGTGACACCGTGACGTCACGACAGAGGAGAAGTGGCTTTGGCTCAACTCTTGCAAGACGGGCTGGGTGGGAATCGAACCAGGGTCTCCGGAGTGTGGGACGGAGACGCTACCACTGAGCCACGAGTACGATGCTTCAAAGCGGTACAAAAGCGCCTCTAGTGAATGCGGTGTTGCCTTAGAAACGAGCTGTTTCTAAGGCTCAGGCGTGCGACGCTTGCTCAGGCGCACATTTCGTTGCCGCGCCGAACGCTGCGTTGCTCGACGCTCACCGCGTCCAATGCGGGGCGCGTAGTCGCTGGCGGGTCGACGGGAACGCTGTCGCGTTCCACTCTTGAAGGCGAAGCAGGGTAACGCATGAGTTGTTTCTTCGTCTAGCCGAACCAAATATAGCCAAGGAACAGCAGTTCACCAGGCTAAACAGTGGTTCAACAACTAAAATAAAGGCTAGTATGCTTCGCATCCTGGGCTTAACCTTAGCTAAGCCACAGCCATTTTTTTTTATTGTGCTCTTCTTCGACCCCTGTCCCAGTTTTTTTTTCTCTATCTCAGTATATTTATTGTTGTTTCATTCATTAACGTTTTTTATGTACCTTTTCTCTTCTATGGAGCCGGAAGGCGTTCGGCCCCCTCCTGGTGGCAGTTGCCAGCTAGCTCTCTTCTTCTTCTCTGTGACTATTTTTATGTGTGAAAGCATAATAATAATAATAATAATAATAATAATAATAATAATAATAATAATAATAATAATAATAATAATAATAATAACGAAAACCGGTCAAAGAGAGAAGGAAACAGAAATAAGAGCTGAAAAGCAGGTAGGTTAAAGCCAGAGTACATCACATTGCGAAAATTGCCATAGCACACTAGGCGTACATCACTTGCTCTGGCCGTGTGGTCGGACCCACGCAAACAAGGATCAAGACTCCGCCAGGCTACAAGACGCATTACGCAGCACGGACCTGGCGGAGCAGCTCTGGGCCGTCCAGCGAGCCCACGATGCGGCCAGGGAGTTACAACTCCCGGTCCCAACGTGGGAGTAGCCCGCTCTATGGGACCTTGCGCCCCGTAGCTCGCAGGACCTTTCTATAAAGTTACTCCATCCATCCATCCAACTAACCTGTCTGCTGTTAAGTATAAACCCCATGCAAGCGATCTTGCACGCGACAGCGACAAGCGACGCGATGGAGATGGCTGTCGCGTTCGCTCGTCGCCTACAAGTTGCACCCCATGCGAGCGATGACTTCGAGCGACGTCTTCCCAGTGACGCGTGCTTTATTAACTTAAATTGATATATTTTACTGTAAAAAACAGCATAAAATATTTCTGAAAGTCTTGCAGTAGGTTCTTATCCTTGCACGTATAAAAATTCAATCGTTTGCTCGTTCCGTGCGACAATCGGAAGTACTGGAGTTATGTACATCCAGTTCCGGCTTTGCGCTATTGGCTAGTCGCTCATAGCACTTCCGGGCGACGAGCGACGAATTCTAGATTTGCAAAACCGAGCGATCGCGCGACAAGACCGAGCGATCTGTTCAGGCGACGGCCCGATCCGTCGCGCGAACCCGTCGCTCGTCGCTGTCGCGCACAAAATCGCGCTAATGGGGTTTATCCTTTACAGCATGAAAAAGATATATCAGCCGCGATGGTTCTGACACTTGTTTTTCTATCCCGCTATTTTTTTTTCATTTTCTTTTTTCTTTTATTTTTTCTGCTGTAAATGTTGCGAGGCATTAAGCTCGCACAGTTGCAACCTCGATGCAAAGCGGAGAGGGAGGGGCACACTCACCTCACGTATATAGGAACTCGCAAAACGTGTCATCTTGCGTGGTGCCAAAAAAATCCGACACCATTTGACCTGAATCGAGGGATCCGATCGCACAAGCGAAGGAACACCAACACACAGATCCTTCTGAGACCGGGACACAGTTCAAAGAAATAATCTCTGTCGAAGTTGTTATTACAGGTATTCTATACGCACCGTTGCATGCGTGAAAAAAGAAAGGCTTTCTTTTTGTTTAAGTACCATGTTTAGCAGGTGAAAATAGCATCTCCATGTGTACGTGGACATGGTAGCGGTCTGCTCACGTTTGCTGCGGTAGGTACCGCTTTTCTCTGCCTATAAGCCCAGCGATGAAGACGCAACATCGTGTGGTGTTGGTTCGCATGTTGACATTGCATCGTGAATTTCGTCATCTCGCGATATTCGGAACGCAAGCCCTTGACGGGTGCATTTCGTCGATCATCAGTGGTGACGCCGTGGTATGCAACACCGTGCGTGAACTGGTGTCAGTTTTCTTGGAGGCTACGGCGAGAACACGACTGAACTACTTCCACTGTGCTACACGCATATGACTTCACATCCGGAATGAATACTTCACGCGATACGACCCAGGGAACCTCGGGATGCTGCATGTGCGCCTTTTAAGCGGCGACGACAGTAAGCGGCGTCGATGCCTTAGTTTACTCGCTGCGCAAATACGTATCCTCGCAGTTATTACGGCTGAATCGTAGTGGGTAAATATGCCTCTTGCCTGATGACAAAGCGCGAATTAAATTATAGGCTTTCACGTGCCACGATTTACGATTTCTTTTACGATTCGACTATGAGGCACGCCGTAGTGTTGGGGCTCCGTGATAATTTGGACCGCCCGAGCTTCTTTACCGTGCACCTAAAATTCAAGTGTGCGGGTGTTTTCGCATTAAGTGCGGGTAGCACACGACATTGTAAATGGGAAGCCACAGGTAACGCATTTACGAAGTGTTTTCTGCGAAGGGATGTTTAAAATCGACGCAGCCATTATTTTCAGACCGCGCAGTAAAATGCACTTCGTTGAGCTATTGTAAATAGCTAGCGCTGGCAGGTGGCGGAAGCGGTGTAGCTGCAGCGGTAAAAATAGTGGCGGCATTGCCCTCTGCAGCCGTTGAATGAAAGCCTAGGTTTTCGCGCGATGGGAGATGGACGCGCCGACACCACCACGACAGCACGCTGCGTGGCTTGCGTGCCTTGACTCATTAATACACATCAATCAGAGAAAATGAGGAGGGGAACCTAGGGGGTCAACTCGGGCTTTAGCAAGTGTTTTTTGAAGCCAACAGATAGTGGAGCTGTAGAAATGCACGAAGGAAGTCAACTGTTTTGAAGGGCTGAAATAATTGTGCATGAGAGCATTGTTTGCAATAAACCTCATATTAATTAAGGAAAAGGGAAGTGAAAGAAAAGACAGCACGTCGTCGGCCGAACTCACAACCTCAATATGACGCGCGTGAAGTGCATCCGTAAATTTTATGGAGATCAAGTCGCATGAGTTTGTGATTTATATAGCCCTAGAAGTGTTAGCCACCGTCATTAGCGGCCTTGGCAGGCGACCTGGGACATCTGTTAAACCGGAGGCATATCGTATGCAATACGTACGTGATATCAGGACCAGCCGGTAAAGCATCGGCTTCGGGCAACGATGTGGTTTCGGCTGCCACATACTGGCGCCAAGCTAGTTGTCTTTTATTTCACACTGATCTTTTTTTTCTTAGTTAAAAGTATGCTTATTACACATATTCCGGTTTCATTAGATTGCGAACTTGTGGAATATACAGATGGAAGGCACATACAAAAAGAAAATCCCTGAGTGGGACAGTGTAATCTAGAGATTTTTAAAAAATAAACAATTACTACGTCTATGATTTGTTTGCATCTCAACTTGACAACGTGCGACGCGCAGCCCTTCACACAGCGGCATCGCCTGTACAATCCATGGCATTATTGCGGGACTCGAAGTGTTACTGCGAGTCCCATTATGAAAAGTATCTGTACATAACTGTGACACGGTGTGACACATAAATATACAAGGTGTACAATGTTCTTTTATATCGGCCGCGCGATAAGTGACCGGTAATGACCGCCGCATATCTCGGCTCCGCAGCTGCCTTCTACGAGGAAAGAAAAAGAAAAGTACGAAATGAAAAACGACGACAGCGCTAAAAGAAAAACAGACAAATTCGATTCGTCGTCGTTGCAGGCGCCTTCAATCGCAGTTCGCGGACGGTGTCGGCGTTGTGCATAAATCGCACCGACCAGCGCTCACCTGTTACCGTAATTGTCGCGTCGCAATCGGTTGAACGCCGAGGGGGATACGGCCAGCTGACTGCGTCCGTTCGGAGAGGGGCCCGGGCGAGTCGGTTTCGTGGTGGAGGGTCGCGCGGCCGAGCAAAGCCCTCCGTCGAACCGTTGGCGTAGCCTGCGCGACTGGCGACGATAGCCGAGGAGACGCACTACAGCGTGTCGTGGAGCGCCGTTGTCGCTGGCGCCTAAATGGCTCTCCTCGGGCGAGGCGACCCCGTCGGCGACACCACGTGGTTCGGCGGAGAGGGTGAGCACGCGTGACGGGCAGCTGTGCGCACTCTCCGCGAGTACGCGCACTACCACGACCAAGTACTCCCGCCCAGAGAGAGAGAGAGAGAGAGAGAGAGAGAGAGCGGCGGTCTTCCGGCGCACAGAGTTTCATACTCCGGCGTCCGCGCGTTCAATTAAGCGGCAACTGCAATCTCTGGACGCATACTTCGCTTTCCCTTCGCAGAAACAAGTTCATCCAAACTTTTCCCCCTTTCCGATTCCGGGCACTACGAGGTCGCGGCAGCCGTGTTTGGATGAGGGCGGAATCTGCTCGATAACGATCTGGAGGTATCCACTGCGGCGTCCCTCGAAGCCCGCATGTTGATTTGATGCGTACAAGCCCATCCATAAATCCACCCCTCCATCCATCAATCCATCCCTCAGTCAGTCAGTGAGTCAGTCAGTAAAGAAGTGAATAAATAAAGGAACAGTTGGAAGGAATACTATGTCCACCTGCTTGGAAGAGGGAGGGATTGAAAAGGAAGACGCTGGGAAAATACGCGCTCGGCGAAGGTCAAATTCAACGTCGATACAAGTCTGCGGCAATAATCGGCAAACAGCTCAAACTTAACCGCACGCAAATTTTAACGCGTACCATTTAACGCGTATGGCGGCCATAACCGCCATACCACAGGTGCTGCTGACCCCGTCTTGCACAGCGTATAACACATGGCGCACAACATGCGTCATGGCTGACGTAGAATGCTTCGCATATACGTCCGGTGTCGCTGCGGTTTACTGTGCAGCGTAGCCAGAACTCAGATTAGGTTGAACTTGTATAGTGGTTTATATATATCATCGGCGGAAGTTGGGATGACGCTGGACGGGCGAACGCAAACGAAAAGCTCCGGAAGCAGATGAAACAAAACAGATGTTCAGAAAACGATGAAACCAAATTTTAACAACTTTCAGTTCGCAATGTCGAGAGGATATGGCCTTCAGACAACACACGTGTTTGCGGCACTTCTTCGAAACTTTCCTGCTGCAAAATTCGGGCGGCCTTCTGAAATATCATTTTGTTTTAAAAAGGCCCTGCCGATTGAGTTATGCTGGTGGACTGCGGTGAAGTTCGTCAGACAGCGAAATGGACAATGTCCAAAATTACTGGACATACGTGCGGGCGTCACGAGCGACCTTGCGATCTCTCATTTATCAAAGTGACGTTTCTACAACTCGTACCTCTTTTTTTTTTCGATGATCGTGCACACTGTGACTGGATCGCGTACGCGTTCGAGCGTGTGCTAGCTCTGCGAAAATGCTAGCGCAGCAGCAGCCTCCGGAGAGAGGATGCCCTACGAGTGTAGGAGGCTGATAACTCGCAATATGCCGGCATCTTCGAGAAACTTTAAGACTAACTTGTGGTCGATAAACGGTTATATGCCAAGAAACATTGCTTGGTGGAAAGGAACGTGTTGTTTGTATGCTAAAGGAAAGTATTTTTTTTTATGCGAAGCATATTACGAGAGCTCAACCCAGCTCCTCAGGCGCGGCGGTGTCGCCTTCAATACCACGTGACACCGTGACGTCACGACAGAGGAGAAACGGGGCTCCAACTCGCGCCGTCGCTCGCGGCGTCGCGGCGGTATATAAGCAGCTGCGCTTGCCTCTGCTAGACACTCACGAGGTGAGATGCCTCCTGGAGACAGAAGGTGGGCTGGGTGGGAATCGAACCAGGGTCTCCGGAGTGTGAAACGGAGACGCTACCACTGAGCCACGAGTACGATGCTTCAAAGCGGTACAAAAGCGCCTCTAGTGAATGCGGTGTTGCCTTAGAAACGAGCTGTTTCTAAGGCTCAGGCGTGCGTCGCTTGCTCAGGCGCACATTTCGTTGCCGCGCCGAACGCTGCGTTGCTCGACGCTCACCGCGTCCAATGCGGGGCGCGTAGTCGCTGCGCCGTAGCCCATTGTCTTACACCCCTTGGCGGGTCGACGGGAACGCTGTCGCGTTCCACTCTTGAAGGCGAAGCAGAGTAACGCATGAGTTGTTTCTTCGTCTAGCTGAACCGAATATAGCCAAGGAACAGCAGTTCACCAGGCTAAACAGTGGTTCAACAACTAAAATAAAGGCTAGTATGCTTCGCATCCTGGGCTTAACCTTAGCTAAGCCACAGCCATCTTTAGTCTGAGGTTCTAATTCCTTGAACTTTACAAAGACGGTGAGTACGGTCCGCGTCTCGTTACACTTACTGCAGATAGGAGATTCTACGCCCTGCAGTGGACATAGATAGATTGATGATGACGCCGATGGCCCGCACTGAAGCACACCGACAAAGGCTCCCGATGGATATCTTAATCAAATGGATTTGACAGTTTTCAAAAAGGAAAAAGAAGAATAAGTTGGCCGATGTTGCTGAACAAACCGCTTTCCATTGTTGATCATACATTAGCACAAAGACTAAGTGTGTCATATATACCGAAAAGTCGCACAACCGGATGAGAGAGAGAAAACTGCGTCTTGGCAGAGCCTTACAGCAGAAGAACAGATCATTTAGAAGCATTGAAAGACCCTGGTCTCAGTCAAGATAGCTTTCGTAAGCCAGATACGTGTGAGCCTATACAGATCTGACCGCGCCACGCTTTGACAATAACGTTGTTGTAACGCGGGGCAGTTTAGAAAGCAAGAGAGTTCGCCGAGTGATGTTGCATGCCAGTTTTGCGTTGCACTCACGTTGTGCGTCGCACCCTCAGCGGCGAGACGCACATGGATGGATGGATGGATGGATGGATGAATGGATGGATGGATGGATGGATGGACGAACGAACGGACGGACGGACGGACGGACGGACGGACGGACGGACGGACGGACGGACGGACGGATGGATGGATGGATGTTATGAGCGTCCCCTTTGGAACGGGGCGGTGGGTTGCGCCACCAAGCTTTTGGTATTATACTGCCTAATGCCCTACCTATAGGTTAAACAATACAAAAAGAAGAAGACTTATGAACTCCCACAACCAAATTTTCTGATCCCCTATTGCGAACTGTGCTGTTGTACGTCTCCATTTTTTGTCGTTTTCCTACTTTTATTCCACCAATCCTCCAATCGCCTCTCACTAATCCCCACTGCGGATGTGTTTACTTTTCCACTGCTCTCGCTGAACCCAAGGGCTTCAAGGAGGCCAGTCGTGCCTAAATCGGCCGCTGGGCAGACGTCTCACATTCTAATAAAACGTGCTCCATCGTTTAACATAGTAAAACATAGCTCCACCTATAGTCCTTGCATCAGCGCCGCCTGGGGGTTGCGCGAGAAGCATAATTCAATGTGGCTATCAGACGTTGGCATTAACCACACGTACGCGCCGCGCGCAATTTTTATGCGAGTGTATCTATTGATCACTTCATGCCTCCACATAATAACAATAATAATACGAATACTTCTTCGAGCGATTTTCAATTATATATGTCTTGTGCCAGCTGACACTGTCGTTTAACTCTATAATGGACCACCGCTTATCTGCCCTCCGCGTTGCATCGCTTTCCGAACTCGATTCATTGCTCTTAATCTCATAAAATGTCGGCTAACCCCACACCACTGCCTTCATGTGTCTTAGCGTTACGCCTACTATTTTTCCTTCCGTCGCTCGTTGCGCCGTTCTTAAGCTATACCTTGTAGTATACCGGTGAATGCGATGATAGTACGCTTTTCAAGGAGCGCGATTAACTGCCGGTTAAGACTTGGTAATGCCTACCGTATGCGTTCCAACCCAGTTCTGTATATTTCCTTCTCATAATTCAGGTCCTTATATGACTCATTCTCCTATACTTGAACGTACTCTTGCACATATTCTGGAGTCTGACTGCCAAAGACGAAATCTCGCTCTTCCGCAAGACCTTTGAACATTACCTTATAGTCTTCTGCATATTAATCTTCAGGCATACTTTTGCACTTTGTCGGCTGACCATGCACTCAATCATTTGTTGAAGTTCGTCTCTCGCGTTACTGAATAAGATAATGTGCCTTACAAACCGCAGGTTGCTGAGACGTTCCCCGTTGATCCTGGTTCTTATGCAGTCCTTCCCAGTCTAACAGCTTGATCGCTTCTAAACAGGCAGCGAATAGCGTTGAAGAGATTGTGTCTTCTTGCCTGACTCTTCTTGACGGGTACTAAAGCATCTGTTTCCTTAAAGGTATGATCTTTACAGCTATTAGCCCCGAGAAAGAGGAATGGCGCCCTCTCGCGAGTGACGTCACGGCCAGGATGCCGCTCGCTCCGGCTCGCTCGGCTGCCGCGCGCGCTCGTTCCCTTCGTGTATGGTTGGGTTATAGGTGGCTCGAGCCGTACGTATTGATGAATAAGTCGGCTTCTTTCAGCTGTAATACCTTAACCACAGTTTCTTCTTCAAAAGCGTGTGAGTCGAGAAACTTTGCGACTTGGATATCGCAAGCTAAGTAGCGTTAAAGGGGTCTACAAGTTTTTGCAATGCATATATGCGCCGTGTCTATCGGTAAATTTTGACTAAAAAAAGAATATCTGCAAATTCAACCCGCGAAGTTGTGTATCATGCTTCGCTAAACACTTAACATTCCTTTAGTATTTAGCTATGAGAGGTATTGCATTTTACGTGGAAGAAAAATTTGGTACTTGGCGTCAACATGTTATCCGATGTTAGAAAGACACTGCCCAGCGAAGCTGTCATCATGATTCCTATTACTCTGGTGTGTTGTTCTATTCAAATATGGCCATTCATTAATGCGTAAAAAAATAGTTAGGCGCGCATTTCTTATGAAAATGTTTGCTGCTACTTTCATCCCCCTCTGAAACAAGCTTCCAAAAAACTAATTGCTCATGGCTGCTAACACGACGGCGTGTCATGTAGAGTATTTACATAGTTCATTCACAAACACCATAGTAGCAATCACCTGAGAGAAAAGTTTCGTTGTTTAGATCAACAGCCACTCAATTGAAAGTGATGAAATGTATCATTGTGGCCCTCAGTAGCCTTTATCGACAATATGGCACACCCCTGATCACGTAACGGTAGCAATCGACTGTCCGTATGGCGAGGCACGCTATGTTCGCGAAACCCATCAGTTCACTTCAACTTCGAATTAAAACCATAAAGCATTTTTTTACAGTGCCAACTGGAATGGCTAAAGTATTCTCGAGCTACTACTACGCAGCTTAGATTGCCTACAAAAGGAAAATTCAAGCACCTTTTGTCTCACCATGTCTCGATCCAGCGTTATTTAATTATACAAACGGATAACTATTCGCTTCGTCGGTACTTAAAAGAGAACCTTGCAGGCTAATTTAAGTTTGCTCCAATCCAATCGCAAACATTCATAAAGAAAGCACCACAAGCCTTGCATATACTTTCACTTGATTTCTGACCCTCCACAGGGGGAATTTCGATATCTTCAATATGTCCCATACTACTAGTCATTGACGCTTCGACTGCTTTCTGGCTGCAGCTATGCGGTCCAGCAGGCATACTTCACTAAAAAAATTGGGCCGAGCAGCCTGTGTCAGTTTGCCAGATTCGTCATGTATATTCCTCAAGCAACAAGCACCAGTAAATTTCTCAAGTGAGTTTGATTTGATTTGATTTATTAATTTTCATTTACACACACACATGTACAGAGGAGTTGTAAATGGAGGTGGATGAGGGAAAAAAGCCGCACAGACGCGACTTGAGGTAATCTCACCCTCTTAGGTACAATATGGCTGCATGGGGTAACACATCAAGCGCCATATAAATTACATTTATATAGTGGCCATAAAACATTGCAGTTATACAATATATGAAAGCACAGTGAAATATTTCCACGATAACAATGCAAAACACACTGCGGCATTGAAATAAATAAATGATATACACTTGGTAACATAGGCAAAAAAAGAGGAACATAACATGCATTATTAATCATTAACAAACGCGCTCTAAAGAGGTGAGTTGAACGTGTAGCACGGAAAAGGGAATATATATAGGTACATTCCTATTTGTACTCTGTAAATAGCTGTAAGCCTTCATTAACTTTACTTCAAATTTCCGCCGCTTAAAACAAAAAAAAAAACGTGAAGAACCGCCTAATGTTGACAAGCAGTTAAAGAAGCAAGTGAGGCGTGTAGAATCTAAGCTCCAGTATTAGTTAAGTCACCGTGCTACTGCCGAGCGTTTCTGTGAGGAAATGCAAAAATTCGATATTATACCATGGACTACTCGTCGTGAGCAAACCTGTTTTAGCGGAATAAAATCAACGTAACTGCTGTCATATATAGCCAGCTTTGTGACATACTTGTTGCACCGCGGCAGGTATGGTATCATAACTGGATTCCTATAGGCTATGCTTTTGCGATTGTCTATCCGCGTATGAAAAACCCGCAATGGGCTGGTCTGCGTCGCTTCGGCTGGTACTGTAGCGTTGCCTTCGAGAGCTGCATTGTTGTCTAAGAAATTAGCTCTTTCAATAAATGTTCGCAAAGGAAGACGTCAGAAAAATATATTTGAGACGACCACCATAAGTGTACAAGCAGAGAGAACGAGGGCGAACAAACGAAAACACCGCAGAAAGCGCCCGTACAACGCACGAACTGTAGCAGACGACAGGCGCGAGTCCGTGCCCTGACGTCACGCGAGCGGCGCTCGCAGCGCCGCTCGTGTTCGTTCTCGGGGCTAATAGCTGTCAAGATAACCTATGAAGAATACGTGTAACGATTACACTATATATATATATATATATATATATATATATATATATATATATATATATATATATATATATAGTGTAATCTTTACAGGTGCAAGAATTGCTAAGATATTTACATATACCCTTTGGCTACGCAATGCCTCCATGGTGTTACGTTTCGCCTACGACGCGCGGTATAGCCGGCGCGGATGCAACGGACGCCGGGGCTTCATTCAAAGCGGCGGACATTTTGGCCCGTTCAGCGTTGCCGCGACGCCTCCCCGCCAAGCGCGTCCAGGCATGTTTCGATGCCACGTGTACTCGTGTGTGCGTGTGTGTGTGTGTGTGTGCATGTTGGTGCCCACGCTTGTCAAAGCGCGGCAGCCGGGGAGAGGAGCTCCCCAAGTGTGAAGCGAGGAGGTCTGACCGGCGCCGGCCCGGCGGATGAGTTACTACACTCGTCTCAACATGTCTCTCAGCTTGTCCGTGCCCCGCCGTCACGTGGCCTCATCCCGTGACCTTCCTTCTTGCCGTCGACTCCGAGAGTATAAAAGCAGCTGCCCCCGGACGCCAAGAGAGAGGCTCCGATTTCTCCTGTTGAGTAACGTGCTCTCCCGTCTCTCCACTTCGGTCGACCTGACCGGCCGCTCTTTTGCGATGCTAGAATAAACAAGTTGTTCTGTTAGCAGTCTACTCATGCTTTGCCAGGACCTTCGGATGCTTCCAGTTGTGCCCCAGGCCGCCAGGCCAACGCTACCCTTGGGGCTTGCGAGCCGATTGCAACGACGGGCGTCAGCACTGAGATTCCAACAATGGCTGCTTCTATAGAATCGAATGTGGTGAGACTACATGCCTCCACATTAGAGTTACAGAGATGGAACTTTTTATTCCATTTCCACTCTATTCTGAAGAGTGGAAATCCCCGTTAATTTCACTGCTTTCAGCTCCTAAGAATTGAGAGTTGGACCAGATCCACTCATGGAGTGGCTGAGGTAATCCTTCCGACTCCTATAATTCTCGTAAATTAAACTCTTTCTCTATAATTGTCTACTATTTTCGCTTTGCGTGCCTCGTAGCAAAGAGCACATTTTTTAATTCCTGACAACGATACAATTAATGTAAGGTACTATATTTTTCGCGTTCGCGCTCTTATTCTGTCACCTTGAAAAGCGAGATGCATATTTGTATTTTGCAGGAATTAACAATATATATACATATTTACTGGCATGTTTTCACCGCCATCATTTTCTTTCGTGCATACGCCTGCGACCGGCGGTTGCCGTGGCTTCTACATACAAGACAACGTGTGAAAAAACATGGTGCGTGTTCCTAATCACCATGAACTGGTGCATAGTGCAACCTTTTGCGACATTGCTCTTGGCCTGCACTGTCGCGTCGTAAACCAGTCATGCTCTTGCTAAATAGAATCATTCTTCAGAAGTGTAGAATTAATGTGTAGAATACCGTTTTGTGTGTAATTACTGCGACAGAGGCAGTCACCCATATATACTGAAAGAACCAGTTTTCAGTTAAAACTTAGAAATGCAAAATTGGTTCGGTCTATGTTTAGGGTAATTGGCAAATATGCCGGTTTTCTAGACTTATTCAAAATGAACGTTTCGCGCTCCAGGAGTAAGCGCCCATTCCATTCCAGCTCCATTCCTGCATCTCGGCCTCTCCATTTGCGCGACGTGCATCGTGTATACCATTACAACTCCATTCCGTCTGTTTGAAATTGTGGAATGATGTCGGAATGATTCCAACTTCGGAGTTGCCACTCCGCAACTCTGATCGACATATATCATGCTTAAGCGTGATATCAGTATTTTATTACGCATATACTGGCCACGCATCTATTCAAGAACCTCTCTTCTTGCAAACATTTACCAAACGAAATCGGGAAAGGAATATTTCTTCGTAGCGTAGAGTTCTAGAATCGAATGCTTGCACGCTTTTTTTTTTTTTTGCGTGGGCCAGCTGACTCGCATTCGTCTTAAGAACCACACGCAAAAGAAACAAGAACGGAGACACTAACAGTTAAATAAAAGCGCGTATACGCCGATCGATTCTTGACCTCGCACGTGGCAATGACAGCTTAAAGCGCACAACTCAATCACAGTAACCGGACTCGACTTCTTTTTTTCTCATCAACTGCCAGTGGCAGTGCCAGTGGCACGCGCGTGCGATGAAGGCTTGCCTCTCACTGAAGTCAGCCGATGCCCAGTTCAGGGGACGCAAGCGGCTTGCGTACGCAAGAACTAGGGGCGACGGTACTGCGCATGCGCGGACCCTGACGTAGATGTCTGCGCATGCGCAGTGCCGTAAACTCTAGTTCTTGCGTACGCAAGCCGCTTGCGTCCCCTAAACTAAACCTCTCTATTCATTCGCCGTTAGTTTGCTATAGTGCGCGTACACTAATCCACCTTCGCGTCCATGCGCATCCGTCTGCGTGCACTCCCTCAGGTTCACGCTGCGAGAATCGAGGTGTTTGCCCGCGTTTCCTCCCCACTCCCCAGCTGGCGCGTGTTCGCGGCCAGCGTTATCTGCGCGGGAAGCGCCACCGGAAACATGGCGGCCGTGGCTAGCGCGCCGGAGCGACTAATTTCCCGCGTAAACCACACTTCTCCGCCTCGGTGGGGTGGGTACGCTGACTGGCCTCTCCGTAATCACTCTAAGGGCGCCTTCTCACCCATGGAGGAAACTAAAGAGGTCCAGGAAGAAGCGTCACGTGACAATTTTGAAGCCTAGCCATAAAACATTATGCAGATCCCACGCACTGTGGGAATCGATGTAAGCGATGCTTTCCGTGCTGAACGCTTTGATTGACGATAATTAGCGGGGATGTTGACAGCTAAAGTTGAATTTCTTTGACGTTTAGGCTAACACGAGAGTGGTGAGTTGATGTTAAACGCTACCTTGAGTGCACCACTGCTGTTTGTCTGCGTAGTACACAGAACACACAGGGAGAGGTGTTTACTTGAGGCGTTGTTGTCCGCCATATTTTATAACCTCTGAGAGGGCTGACCATAGTCATTTCCTCACATGGCACATCGAATTGTGTGCAGAAGTATTAAACTTGAGTTGGATTATGGGGCTGTACGTGCCAAAACCACACTCGGATATGAGGCAAGCCCTAGTGGCCGACTCCGGATTAATTTTGATGTTCTTTAACGTGTCCCAAAATCTAAATCCACGTGCGTTTTCTATTTTGCCTCCGCCGAAATGCAGTTGCCGCGATTGGGATCAATTCTACGACATCTAGCAATGCCATAGCCGCAAAGCTAACGCGGCGGCACAGAAGTGTTGATTTGACGATCGACCACTTCCGTAGGGTCTCCTGGACCCTGCGGTGTGCTTTAATTAATGTGGCTGTGCTTCTGCACGTCCTGCATAATTTGTCCACTTGACATATTTGCATGTCGCTTATTTTTCAGAAATAGCAGCAACGTACTGTACCGCACCTTGAAGTTAAGCTCATTCTGTTTCCCCGCAACCGATGTCGTACAGTAGTGGGGTTTCGTTGCCTTCTGACGTCACCTCTTTCCTTTCTCATATGGGAACTGCCTCTTCTCCTCCCTCTCATTTACTTCTTCTCCTCTCTACGTCCCCTCTGGCCCAGTTGTCTGGCCTCGCACGTTAGTAGAAAGGGAAGCGCTGCATTTCTGCATTGCTTCTGAGAGGAGTCACGGATAGTTACAGCTTTCAAGCGGCTAATGTTGCGACGGCCAAAGAGCTTCAGAGGGTATTGTACACATTTGACGCGGTGGGGTGAAAACGTGTTTCTCCCGACGCCTTGACGTTCTACCCCCCCCCCCCCCCCCCCCCCCACGCTGTGTGAGCGACAGCAGCAGCAGCATCAGTGGGAAAGTGGAAGGAAGCGGCAAAGAAAGGTTCATGGGAAATCGGCCCATACCGCGGGATTGGCAAGCGGTCACCTCTAGCAGCCCAGTGGGCGCAAAGAATGGGGAATTGCAGAGCGGAGGATGGATGGAAGGATGCAAAACTTTAATGAAGGTCCTGACGTACGCGACTCAGCGCGCGACTCAACGTTCCCACGTTGGGACAGTCAGGCCACGCCCGACCACCGCATCGTGGGCCCATTGGGCAGCCCATAGTTGTGCCCCGGCATGGGGGCTCTTGATAGCGGAGAGTCACTTGTCCTCAATGATTTTTTCTGTGCGTCGTAACGAGGGGCAACGCCAAACATATGATCTAGGCTAGCGAAGTCATTGCAGTGCCGGCAAGCACTAGTGGCATAACTGTCGGGATAAAGCTTGTAGAATAAAGCCGGGCTGGGATACGAGCCTGTCTGCAATAATCTGAGGGTCAATGCTTGCACTCTATTTAAGTTCTTGTGAGGAAGGGGAAGGTCTCTCCTGCCGAGATAAATGTGCTGCGTAATTTCATTGTATGTGGTCCGTTGATCTCTGTTCTCCACCACTACGGGCCGGCGGTGGAGTTTTCCACGGTCGCGGAAAGCGAGACCTCGCGCCTTGGAGTGGGCCAGCTCGTTTGTGGAGCCTCCCATGATGGATTTCATGTGAGCGCGGAACCACGTGAGAGTGTGGGTGGCGATGATTTTGCCGTCGAGGATGTGACAGGCTTTCTTACACACGGCGCCTACGCCGAAAGCACGGATGGCTGCCTTGGAGTCGCTGAAGATATTGGCATGCTTGTCGTCTAGGAGGGCCAAGCAATGGCCACTTTCTCGGCCGCATGCGACGACGTGCTTCGTACCGAAGCGGCGTTAACGGTCGAACCCTTGTGGTTGATCGACACTACCGTGAAATTGTTGCTGTTGTTGCTGTTACCATACTGGGCCGCTTCAACGAAGCAGCTGCCGCCAGGGAGTTCTGTCGCGCGGCGTAGGAGCGCCACCGCCCTGGCCTTCCTTCTTTCTACGTAGCGCTGGGGATGCATATTGCGCGAGGCGGGGGATATGGTGTTGTCTTTCTGCTCTTTCGGAAAGGCCTGGTAGGCGTCTTCGACAGTGGGCGGGGGGATGCCCATCTCTGTTAGAAGTCGTCTGCCCGCCCTGCTGCCGGAGAATCTGTGCCCTTTTTTGTGCTTCTGCAATTTCTTCCAGGTTATTATGAACACCCAACTGCAGGAGTCGGTCGGTGCGTGTGTAGTTTGGTAGTCCAAGCGCGCTCTTGATCCCCCTTCTTATCATGGCATTTAGCTTGTCTCGCTCGGCCCTCTTCCAGACGTGCGTGGCCGCTACGTACGTGAAATGGCATAACAAGAAAGCGTGCACTAGCCTTATCAGATTCTCTTCGCTCAGGCCTATCCTTCTGTTAGCTACCCGCTTGATTAGCCCGATGACGCTGTCCGTCTTCTTTGCTAGTTTGTGAATGGTGATACTATTTGTGCCCGCCCCTTCGGGTGTCATTCCCAAGATACGAATGGACGCGAATTTGGGAATCCGATCTCCACCCTAGGTGTAGAGATTAATGTTGATTTCAGTAGGGGGTTTCCAGTTCTGTGGCTTGCGACCCTTTCTAGTTGGGCTGTAGAGAAGGAGCTCCGATTTCTTTGGGGAGCACCGGGGTCCCGTGTCTGTTAGAAAGCGCTCTGTAGTGTCGACAGCTTCCTGGAGAGCGGCTTCGACTATTCGTCACTGCCATCCGTGCACCAGACACTGATGTCGTCCGCGTAGATCGTGTGACCGATGCCCTGGACCTTGCCTAGGTATCTCAAGAGGTCGACCATTGCGATGTTGAAGAGGAGCGGTGAGATGACTGACCCCTGGGGGGTGCCTCTTCTGCTCAGCTCCACTTTCTGTGATTCCAAATCTCCAGCCTTGAGAATGGCGCATCGTTTGCTCAAGAAAGACCTGGCGAAGGCATGGAAGGACGAGCCTAGGTCGAGTTTGGAGGTGGTGTCGAGAACGAACTCGTGACGGATGTTATCAAAGGCCTTCTAGGTCCAAACCAAGGATGGCTCTCGTGTCCCGAGTGCAGCATTCCAGGATTTGGATCTTGATAAGCTTCATGGCCTCCTGGGTGGAGAGGCCTGGCCTGAAACCTATCATGTTGTGAGGAAAAAGGTCGTTGGTCTCGATATAGTCGCCAATTCTGTTATGGATGGCGTGCTCGGCCACCTTCCCTACACATGAAGTCAGTGAGATGGGGCGGAGGTTGTCCAAGCTAGGCAGGAGGGAGAAAAAAATATTCCATGCATTGGCGTAGGCAGGGGAGGGTCGAAATCCCTCTATAAATTTTCTGACGGCCCTCCCCCGCCTTCTTCGCCCCTTTCCCGCGGAGCAAAAAGTTTCAGGAGGTGGGCTCCAAAATAGCAACATAGATCAAAGGGAAAGCTTGAATGTGAAAGCATGGCGAGGGCTAGTGGCACTCACAAGGGAACAATAAAGCTTCGAGTGCCCCAGTCGAAGCTTTATTGTTCCCTTTGGTATGGCAGTTGGTTCTGCTTGCTGCGCTATACTGTTTATGCGAAGGACGAAAGGGAGACACCGACACATGTGCGCAAACTTTCAACTGCTTATTATTCGCTAGCGCACGTCAAATATACACCTGAAGGGTGAATGTAACGAAGATTGAGTGTTAAAAAAGAAGAAAACGAGTTTTTCTTTTTTATTTACAGTCATATGTTGTGCACATATTTGACGTGCGATAGCGAATAATAAGCAGTTGAAGGTTTGCGCACATGTGTGTCTGTCGCTCTTGTGCCCTTTGTATAAACAGTATAGCACAGCAAGCAGAACGATGTCAGAAGGGAGGGGTATGGGGGGTTGTCACGGGGACGATCCCCTCTCCCGTGCACGGAACAGTGCGGCCCCAATCATGGCAAGTCTCTACCTCATGCCGGATCGTGATAACCAAACTGCCGCATTGCTAAAAAAATTCCACACAGATAAAGATGGGACGAGCGCGTGCATAAAATTTTGAGGCATTGTTGCTCCCCACCAGGCCTTCGAGTCGTCGAAGAGCTTCTCATTTCTGGTACTTGACCGATTTATCCACCACGCTGCGCGGAAAGAAAGCATTGCGAATATATTTCGACTTGTCTAGGAAACGCACAATACCCCCCCCCCCCCTTTTCTTCCCTCGCTATTTTTGTCTTTTTTCTTTCTCATGTCTCTGACTTTGATTACGTTAATAAACTTGAGAAGACCTACAGAACGCTGATTTGATAACGGCAAAATATATCAAGGACGGGGCTGCTGAGCCAGGGGAGCTGAGAAACCGCCACAACAAAAAGGTGGGAGAGCAGGTCGGTGAATTGCCTCGGAGTCCACGCAGAACTACAAATATAGGAATGTTAGGGGCTGCCACGCCGTTCAACAACCCGGTGAATGTTGAGTGCGACAATGAATAACGGAAAATTGTTTTAAGAAGTGAAGTGGAGTGATGAATACGATGAGGGTATAGGGACGCGCATAAAAGGCGACAAGAACGAAGTTAACGGATAATCATGGGTTTAGGGAGAGAATCTGGTTCGGCTTTAGGATAGGACAGGGATAACTTTAATAAAGTGCCGGCAAACGACGGTTTAATGCGTCGTGAAGAGTAATACCCTACTCTTCATTACCCCAGTTGGGCCCGTTTGTAGTGGGTCATGAGGCTTGTGCTTTTCGAGCGCACCCCGGGCCTGCTGGACGGCCCATAGTTGTGAGTCCTTGTCTGCAGACTGCAGTGCACCTTGAAGTTCGGCTTTACTTCTAAGGATACGGAAAACCGCCTGCTTCTTGGTCAATCCCCCATAGTAGGTAAGCGCCACTGTATGGGATACAAGACAAAACAAGCGTCTCGTGACTTCTCGATCGCTCAAAGCCAGACGGCCGTGGCCGTCTCTCTTTTTAAAAGTTTGCGCCCTTTGGGTCGTATTTATAGTCCCACAGCGATAATCGTCACCTGCCTTGCTTGTGTTTCCTTAACGCTGGGAGCTCGGTATACTTTCAAGACGGGAACGACTTGCGCGTTATCAGTGTGACCCAGCATTCTCGACAGGAACGTATTGAGCGCTGAGTTTTCAAGAAAGTAAACGCAAGCAAGGCCGATGACGATTATTGGTGTGGGAGAAGATAAGGCGCAAAGGATGTAAACTATTTTAAGAGCGTAGCTGAGGGCCACCTACCCCGTCGTAACACTTATTGCGGAGAGCCCATCCTAACTAAATGTCTGGTAAATTTTCAGAATAGACGGGTGTCAGGAGACACGACATTGGCCCTCATTTTACTGCGAGCTATGGATACCGTAATTTTTTCGCAAAGGCTTCTAAACAGGAAGCAGCCGTGCTTCGGACTGTCTGTCTCATCAATTGCCGAATGTGATCAAATAACATACGTCGCGTGATAACTATAATAACATGATCGCAAGTTACTTCCAAACATTTGTTCAAATAAGTCGGACACCGAAAGGCCTCGATCGATGACGCTACTTCACACTCTACAGCAACGCTGCATTTCTACAGGCACCCGTACCACCTACAGAGACTACCCACACATACACACCAGCCTCCTAGACACCGATATTACAGGAACCGAGGTTAGGGCGGCCTTGCAGGGCATTAGGCGCAACACCGCACCCGGGGTTGATGGGATCCAATAGACACTCCTACGCAACCTAGATGATCGGGCCAATCAGGACTTAACTAAATTCTACAACAACCACTGGAGGAATGGCACGCTTACACAGGAATGGCGTCACATGGACATTATACTAATTCCTAAGCAAGGCAAGCCACTGTCCCTCAGAATCTCCGACCTTTATCCTTAACTTCGTGTGTAGGTAAACACCTCGAGCGCGTTGTACTTTTCCGACTACAACCCTTTCTCGAAGATAGCCAATTCTTTCCGGATACACTCTTCGGCTACCACCTAATAACGTCTCTACGCAGGGCCTTTTGCTGCAGCTTAAGGAGGACGTGCTGGATGGCCCCATTGCGGCACAGGCTATTCTTGCCCTGGACCTCAAGGGGGCCTTCGACAACGACTCCCACGACCTAATTCTCGACAATCGAGCGTCTTCCCAGGGCGGCACACGCACCTGCAACTACGTCAGAGCATTTCTTTCGGACCGAACGGCCATATTGGCTTAGGAGAGGTCCGGTCGGACAGGTAGAGGGACGCCTCAGGGCTCGATCTTTTCGCCCACCCACTTAACGTGGCTATGGCTAAGCTGCCATAGCCACGTTACTAGACCAGCTACCCACCATCCGGTCCGGTCTATACGCCCACGACGTTACGATCTGGGCAACCCAGGGATCCGACGGAGCCATCCAGGATGCTCTCTCGGAAGCTGTGCGTATCGTGCAAAAATATGCAGCCACAGGTGGCCTTGCCTGTGAAGCCGAAAATTCCGAATTGCTCCTCGTGCACAGGCGGCAACGCAGAACCGACGAATCCCCTAATATCTCCCTGTTTTTACATGGCAGCCCCATCCCTCAGGTAGCTAGACTCCGCAGCTTGGGTCTCCACATTCAATCTGATGGCAAAGCCTCGCACACTACGCACCTTCTGGGTCAGCAGATATCACAAGCTACACATATGATAAACCGCATTGCTAATCGTAGAAGAGGCCTTCGCGAGAAAATGCCCTCCACGTAGTACAGGCTCTGATAATCAGGGCCTCACCTATCACCTCCCGTATCATGATCTCAACCTCATTCAGACTCAGAAGATGGACAGCCTTCTACGGAAGGCAGTGAAAGCGGCTCTTGGACTGCTCCACAAGCTTCCACACAACAGCTTCTTCAGCTTAGTATCCACAACACCGTAGGCGAGTGTCTCGAGGCTCATCGCAACGGTCAGCCCCAACGTCTCAGGCGCAGCCGTCAGGGCTGAGCTATACTCCCTCTTCTTGGCTACCCTGTCCCTGAGACACTCACACACGTCCCACAATATCGCCTCGCTCCTGCTCCACGCGCTAGCATTCGGAGCTGCTCCACGCGCTAGCATTCGGAGCTGCTCTACGCGCTAGCTCCGATTCCCCGCAATATGCACCCCGCGCGACACGCCGGTCGTAGACGCGCCCGAACTCAGGCCCTGGCACGCATTTTTGGAGATGGCACCCGCAACGACACCGGTTTTGTACGCTGACGCGGCCCGCTATCCGGGGAGGCGTGCCAAGTGTTTAGCTGTAAAACTGACAACACAGAGGAGCTTATAGGGTTTGTACCACATGTATTTGTCACAACGGGCACCTGCTCATCAGAGGAGGAAGCTATCGGCCTGGCTATTGTTCACGTCTCGACCTTTCCCGCACATGACAACTCCATCACCATAGCGACGGACTCGCAGGCTGCCCACCGGGCCTTCGCGCAAGGAGTTGTGACTGCACACGCACATCGAATCCTCCCCTCTGTCCCCCATCCCGCGTTACCCAGTGTGCTTATCGTCTGGACTTCTGGACACACCTTTTTCCATGGTAATGAACGCGTTAATGTGGTAGCCCGAGGTATTACCGGCCGGACACCATCGGAAGAGCTGTCCAGACCAGACGACGCACTGGCAGAGGCGCTACACTACACCACGACGCTCGAGTACCACCGACAAGGCCATCATAACTATCCCTCTCCTCATCCTTCGCTTAATAGGGCAGATGCCGCTGCCTGACGGCAGCTGCAGACCAATTCGTTTGTTGTATCCACATCGCATTAAAAGCATTAAAATAAAGAAGGAGGGTCGGCGCGCCGAGGCCAACGGCCGGACGTCATGCTCTTGCCACGGAGCTTTAAACCACCGACCGCTTCCTTTGCTTACACGCCGCGGCAGATGCGGGGCAGCCCTAACATTCACCGGCACTCCAGCACCCCACGCTCAGCTGCGGTCGTGACTTCGCGGCGAGATGAATTCTGCCTATTGAGGGCGAGCTCCACCACTGGAAAAGCTGGCGCCACCGTCGGCGTGACGTGACATGAGGGATCACGTGGACACAGCGGCCGCGTCGACTGCTACGGAAGCGCCAAAGTGAGCTGAAAACGAAAGTTTAAAGTCCCACCTGCGTTGCGGTTCTGATTAAGTGGTGAGGCTTTACCGCCTTGGGTGTCTGCTTGACAACATTTAAAGCACTGTAATAGGTAGTCACTGTCTTTGCAGTCAAAAACTTCCCTTGTTTTGAGAGTACTTACATAAATGTCCAGGAGGGCTGCCGCGTGGTGTTTTTATTGAGCGCCGTAAGCGAAAGTTATGAGGAGCGCGCAGCTTGATTCCTCATATCCTACGCAAGGGAGGCGCTTCCGACAGATGGCGACTACATATGTGCTCGCGGCGGCTGCACGGAGCAACAGACAATGGATGTGATGGACGCGTGTGTCAATGCCATGCTCCTACTGTGGAGTAGATTGACCAAATGGCCCAGTTGACAGTTTCATGTCAGAAAATCGAGCTTTACCCCTTAGTTACGTTCCCTATGACTTGATACTGTTAAACGCGAGTACAAAATTAAATGTCCGACAGGTCTGCAAGCACTGACTGATGGACTGGTTCATATGGCATTTCTGTCACCTTGTGCGTTCCTTTTGCGCTGACAGAAATGCTGAGAGGTCGGCCTGAACTACTGTGTTCATACCCTGCTACTCAGCCTTGGCTTACGGGGAGAGGGGTATAGAGGAGCAAAAAGAAATGGAGAAAGCGAATATGATATAAACTTTGCAAGGATGACCGCATTAATGCAGCACGATCTATTGAAGTTCACCAGTACGTAACAGGTCGGTGCAATTGTCCAGTCATCCACAAACTTCATTTTGAGATTAGGATCAGTGTAGTTCTTGGCGCTTGCCCAAAATGCGTCTGTTCGCGAGAGCGTTCACGGTTCAGCAAGTCGACGAATGGTTGGGACTGAGAGATGAAATTGATACTTTGGTGACATGTTGTCCGCACGGGTAGTCAATTCTCGCAGTACATTCGAGTGGTAAATTCAACATCTTCTTGGTCGGTGTCCTTTCTTTTTCTTATAGCGGGATTGACTGAAGAGACTTTTCAACCTGAACGGCCGACAGGGCCTCTTGGACGATCGTGAATATTTGAAATCTGGATTTGGAAGGACAGCGCTTTTCGTCAGTATTTCCTAAGTAGAGGAGGCTGCTGCTATAGCGGGGTATTTGCGCGCATGCTTTTTACTGCTCACGGACAGGGACCACCTTTGTCAATGTACTGCAACTTGTGCCGTGACCTTTGTGGTTTTGAATTTGATATTTCTGCGCTTTCAATGCTGTGCATGGCCTTATGACAAAGCATTTTTTTTCGTCAGAGAAAGCTGTACGTTCCCACGTAGTCCTGATGGATAAACGTGGGGGATATCGATGCAGACGCATCTGTCAGTGTGTTCGGGTGTTGCTTTTCGCGCTACCTCCTTCGCTAGTTCTATAGTACCTGTATTTCGTCAAGGGCAGCGCATTGTGAAGGCTTAGATCCTTATCTGAAAAACTTGTTCGTTGACTGCAAGCAATTCGTCAGGATCGTACAGCACTACGAAACGGCATCCTGCGAGGCATCCGGTGCCCCGACTGTATTCGCTCAATGTAATGAAATCTCGCTTGCGTCACTGGCCTCCTTAAGCCACGTAGATGTCACTGTCGCGGAGTGTTGAAATTCGACGTCATTTTTAAAATAAAATGATAATGGGTGCTCGTTTTCACTACTCGTGCAGCAAGAAAGAACTGAACAATGCAGCTAGCTTGTAAGTATAAATCTTGTGCTAATATTTCTTTTTTTACTTGTTACCCGGGGCGGTGAATTTGCTATACAAGTAGAATGTTCTGTGCTCTCAGAGCGATCCACATTTCTTCTTTGGCGTTGCTGCAGATCTTATCTATTGGGGCCAAAAATGCGAGCAACGCCCCCAAGCGTACACAGTGCTATAAACTGCATGCACCGTGATATCGCATATTGGTGCTAAATTTGAGCGCCAATTTGAGTGTGCGCTTTAGCCACAAGAGTCCTATATACATGTAACACTCCCATTTACGCCACATTCGGTACGAATGCCTGCAGCCTGTGCATAGAATAGCACACGTGCCCAGTGCTGCAAAACTAGGACGCAGCACAGAGCTTTCACCTCACCTAAAAAAATTGAATGAACTTTATTGTTTCTCGCAACACTACCCTGATACAGAGCAGTGAGTGAACTCTGATCATGCGCTAAAGCCAATGGGGCATTTGGGGTAATAGGCACACTTCCTTCAAATGTGTCCTTATTCAGCCTCCATATGCTCAGTTTATTTGGTTGTGCTCATATTGCTCTGTTTGCTCCGTTTCCGCCTCGGTTCCAATGGGGATGCCAACAAAAGTCATCGTCATTGTTAGCACGTGCGCTCCAGAAGTCACTGCAGTCTAATCGAGTCCAATACAGCGTCTCTTGGAGACGGGATGGGACGGGTTGGATGCCATGCTTGTCTACTCGATGGGACAGGAAATGGAGAGAAGCAACGCGAAACTCACTCTTCGATATGCTTTCAATCAGGCCATATTGACGGAGGCGTCCAAACACCTAACGTAGGTCAGATTCGTGTTCCACAGCAGAGCAACTGAATACAAGAATGTCGTCTAAATATACGAAGCAACAAGTCAGGCCACGGAGTACTCGATCGACGAACCGCTGAAATGTTTGAGCGGCATTACGGAGCCTGAATGTCATACGCACGCGTTCAAACATGCCGAAAAGGATAATGATTGTGGCTTTAGGAATATCGGTGTTAGGCTTTTACTAGATCCACTTTGCTAAACATGCTGCAACCATGAACTGGTATCTGGGGTATAGGGTACATATCGGGAGTCGTCATTTTGTTTAAGGCACGGTAATCGCCACACGGCCCCCAATCACCCGTCTTCTTGGGCACCATGCATGTGTAAAGCAGATGACCAAGGGCTATCGGCAGGACAAACGAAGCCGAACTCGAGCATGTGTTCGAATTCTTGCTATCACAGGATGGACAGAATCCATACTCTGGTCTGCTATCGTCGCTAAGCCTCGACAGTCGTCGTAGTAAATGAGGCAGATAAAATCATGCGTACCTGGTTTGGTAGACGCTGGAAGAAGAGCTCCCGAAGGATTTTCGAGTCTGCTGATGGTGGAGTGGTTCCCCGAAGTTGTGTCATGCGGCGAAGCAGCTCAGTCGGTTTTCTGTCACCAAATTCCTCCGATGAGGGGGGCTGTTGAATCCGCCACGACTCAGAGTCGGTGGTGCGCCGTAGTAACTCTCGCTTAGGACCGATTGACGCTCGAGCCGCCCATCGCCGCAAGCCGCACCGCACGCGTGCGGTCGCGCGAAAGATTGCGCGTATCAAACACTTGTGTACAAATTTCGATTTACAATGTGCAAGGTATACACTGTGAACACAGTGTAAATGGTAATTTATGCACAAGTGCTGGATACGTGCAATTTTTCTCGCGACCGCACGCGTGCGGTGCGGCTTGCGGCGATGGGCGGCTCGAGCGTAAATCGGCCCTAAGGGGATCGTACTGATCATCGGGCCGAGGAGCTAGCAAAATGTCGGGGATCAAAACTGCAGCACTCACCACGTTGTCGTACTTGGCCGCCTGAGATGCGACTCGGTGACGGCGAAACTGCGCCTCTACGTGGACGAACCAGAGTTCGCAGTCCAAAGGGCCAGAAATCGGGAAGTTTGAGTGTGGCGACGGAGACGTTCCGTTTTCTTCGAGACGTCGTTGTTCGGAGGCCGGTTCCTTGGCGCCGAGAAGAAACTTGGTAGACGTATACAGTTGTGACGTGGTATCACGTCCGAGGTCACCAACTTGTAGGAACAGAAAGCCCACAAAGAATTGCTATTTATTTATCAGGTGACTGCGTTGATGTCGCGGCTATCGTCGAGCCTACATGCTTGAGGGCGCTTCAGTCTCTTCTTCTTACCGCGGGGCTCTATGATACTGTCCACTACATAATCATTATTGTTTACGATGTGAAGTGTAAAAAGAATGCAATGGGTTTGCTCTTTTCGTCCGCTTTTTCATGTAAGTTGTACGCTTTGTTTCAAAAAACTTTCTTTCCTGTGTTTTATTGTCGCTATACTTTTATTGTAATGAGTTTTCATGTACCGCATAAGCAACGTTCTTTCTTGTATTCTGGCATATTACTTGCCAAAACCACGATGTGATTACCAGGTACGCCGTAGTGGGCACAGAGTTTCATGCAATAATTACTAGAGGTAACTCTGGCGCTAGTGTCTATGGGATTTGCAATAGGAGTGGTTTGTGCCAGCATGCGAATTATGGGAAATATATGGATTTGCCTAAACTTCGTCCTTCTGGCTTCAAACAGCTTGGTGACATTATAAACTCGTCATTTTCAACAATTTACTGTCTAATACTACGTGACAATGTACTGAGTAACATTCTAACATGACATAGTCCAAACATATTCAATATACCTCACCTTTCTCACCTTCATCAGCTATCTACGTGTCCAACATTCAGACACTTTAACGCGGTGGAAGACTGAGTAATTAAAGTTACTATATTGTGTTTTTTTCAATTTATTATGCTACCTCTCCAATAACAGTCTCCTAAATATTGACAACCCATCTTTTACTCGAAGTTACCTTGCTTTAAATCTCGCACCTTTCTACTCGCGCACTGACATGTTCAAAAAACGTCGCGATCGGCACAGATAGTCGGGCCCCGACGCGCCATGGGAAGCGATCATGGGGCGAGTGGCGCGCCACGTGTCGGGGCAGTGCTAGGGTAGCAGTGCCGTACATTGCGAGGAGGGGGTCTTCTGTGTTTGCCGCAAGATGGCTCTGCGTTTGCGCAGAGCGCAGAAGAAATGTAGCGGATGTACTAAATGTACTTCGCTACTCGTGAAACTGCGACTTCTGTAAGTCACATGGTCATAATTACCGATATACACCGCAGTATAACTTTCTACGGCACGTTTCTAAGGCAACACCGCATTCACTAGAGGCGATTTTGTCCCGTTTTGAAGGAACGAACTCGTTCCTTCAACGAACTTTAGCAATGTCGCATCAACAAGCTACTGGTTGGCGCTTTTAACATTTTTGTGTTGGTTTCTCTGTTTTTTTTTGTCACATTGGAAATAAAGAAAAAAAAAACTCGTGGCTGAGTGGTAGCGTCTCCGTCTCACACTCCCGAGACCCTGGTTCGATTCCCACCATCTCATTTTGCGAGATGTTTTTTTATTTATGAAGTGCCTTCTGGGATTTATCGCTCACGGCCAACGCCGCCGACACCGACGACACCGGCTTTTCTGCGACACGAGCTCCTTAACGCTGTCACGTTAATACAGTTTTTACAGCAAAGCTGCCTATGGTTAGGATCTTTATTTATGGTTAGGTAACATTTATTTTAAAAAAAGAAAGGACAAGCAGGTGTATTTCTGCTTGTGCGGGAGGCGCCCTTAGTCCAGGGCTCCTGCGGCTCTTGCTGTCTCCCGGGCCCGCCGCACCAGTTGCTGCTGGTTACGAGGGTCCGAACTAGTCAGCACGGCCTCCCACTGCTCGGCTGTGGGGTTGGGTATTTGCACATGGGCGTGCCCCAACGTAAAGGCGGCCCCGCACTCCCCATACTTGGTCCGATTCCGAAGGTTGTGCTATGGCGGGCCGACCCGCGGTGGAGGTGCAGTTCGCCGTTAATACACAGCTTCGCTGGTCATGCTTCTTCGAAGAGTGGAAGGGCATTGAATTTCTTTTTTCCGAGCACTATTGATCATTGGAATTCGTTAGCTGGCAGTATATATCATTGTCATTGTCAGAATTCCTGAAAGTCCTAGCATCAGAAAAAGAAAGAAAGTGTTTTTCTGGCTTTGCATTTTAAAAATTATTCTTATACAGTGGGCGGTTTGTGTTTATTACTCAATGTGTGTACGTGGTTACTTTTCACCCACTACTTAATTCTATAGCCCAGCAGGGCTGCAGTATGTATAAATAAATAAATAAATAAACAAATAAATAAATAAATAAATAAATAAATAAATAAATAAATAAATAAATAAATAAATGTGTCTGTACTATCTAGGCAGCGTAAAGTAGTTGTCAGCCACAGAGTAACAGGGGGGGGGGGGAATCCAGAGAAGTCAGTCAACATTTCAGAGTCAGCTTAGGAATCCAATTAAGGACGAAGGCCTTTCGCTCTGTGGTTTTGTGTTTCTCTTCTGTGGGTCTCGTCAAAATGTTGTGCAATTCAACCTCTAATACGCTATACCAACACGCCCACTCGTCAACCTTGGCAAGTCTAAACAGACCAAGAGAATGCAAAACATTTCAAGTGTATGGCCAAGGACATCAGGGAGTTAGCTATGAAACGGGAGATAATCATCCTAGAGGACATGAATGCACATTTGGAATACTTTGACGGGGCGACAGATGCAACAGGGCAGATGTTAGTAAATTTTTTGAGGCTCATGATTTTGTGATAGTTAATACTGAAATTAAATGCGACGGGAAAATAACATGGGAAAGAAATATCACCCGCTCGACAATCGACTACTGCCTAATGTCCCACAAGCTGTATGAAGGGTTGGGATGTATCGAAATTGATGAGGAAGGTACAAAAGCCTGGGGAGTGATCACAAACAAATCAAAATCAGTTTTGGAAGGACAGTACCACTGGTAGAAACAATAGAAAGGAAATGTATGAGCAAATTGAATGACAGGCAGCTACAAGAACTGGCGAAAAACATTGAAAGCATGGTATCCAAGCAACCGGAAAGGCATGGACATACGACGAGTTAATAGGTATTTTTAAAAGAGAGCTAGAGAAGGGACAGATTAGGAAATTAGGAAGTAAGCAGGGAAAATATAAACCGAAAAGCTGGTGGGACCGAGAAGTTAAGGAGGCCATAGAGCAATGCAAAGATGCGTGCCGAAAACACAGAGCAGCGAAGAAAGGGGGAGCCACACCAGAAGAGGCAGAGACAAAATGGGAGGATTACCTTGCAACGAAAAGAGAAGCATTGGCATTAATTCAAGCCAAGATATCAAAAGTTGGGGTACAGTGGATGTTAGAGATACGAAAAAAAAAGACAGAAATGCCTCTAAGAAATTTTGGGAACACATAAGGCAACAGAGTAAGAAGACAGAGGTGGTTCAGCACTCACTGACCACGCCAGAAGGAACAAAGGTAGAGGGAGAGGAAGCTCAGGAATATATTAGGTTAACAATAGAGGCAGCATTTGCAGAGCCAGTGGGTAGCGAAATGGAGAACAATGACAACAGCAGGACAGAATCAGAGGAGGAGTACAGAAGGATGACAAGTAAGGAATGGGACAGAATTGAACACAAGGTCCCCGTGGGAACAGCGACAGGACCTGATGGCATACCTATGACATTGATAAGCATATTAGGCCAGAAAAGTAAATTAAGATTACGACAACTTATTGAACAAATAGTAGTAAGGGGAGATGTTCCACAGGACTGGAAATCAAGCAGAATGATATTAGTTTACAAAGGTAAGGGAAGCAAGGACAACATTAAATCCTACAGGCCAATAACTGTCACATCAGTCATATACAGAGTAGCAATGCAGATGGTGAAAAAGAGACTGGAGGAATGGGCAGAACGCGAAGAGATCTTGGGAGAACTGCAGAATGGATTTAGAAGGAACCATAGAGTTATTATACTGACTCTAGAGGACAAGCTACCCATAGGGCCCATGCATTAAAATCGGGAACCTCAAGAGCGCCGCCATGTTGCTACGCGCCGAGGTTGCCAGCTCCTGAGACGCTTGCTAGACTTGGTGACAGTAGTCAGTTCTAATCCGGCAACAGTAGCAGCGTAGCAGCATGGCGTCTCGCTTGAAGTGTTGTGATGTGTGCGTGCAGCCGTGTGTTTGGGCTTCATAAGTCGGTTCTTTATTCTATGTTGCGGGATGGTGTGGGTGTGGTCCATGTTGGCCGTAGAGCTGGCAGTTATGCAACCGAGGGATGATCCTGTTCAAGCTTCTGGCGGTATGCGGTTTTCAGCGGTCACGCCTGTTGCAGGAGTGTCACTCGACGACGTTACGAGCTCGAAGCTGTGGTCAGATTCCTCGTTGGCGTTCCGTAATTATCTTCGCACGGGCGCGGTATGTTGCAAAAGCCGCTTTCGCGATCTATCGTCGTGACGATAGATCGGGTTTTTTATTATTATAAGTAATGATCCAGCTGTAGGGCACATGTAACCGACAAACTGAAGTCTCAGGAGAGCACCTGAGATGGTAGTAGAGCAGGCGGCGCAGGAACTCCAGGGCACCCGAGGGACAGTGGGGGGATCAAAGCTCGAAGCAGAACGGTACGTAGGTTGGGGCCGCCGAGGCAGGTGTGTGCCAGGGAGTGTTCGCACGGACAGCTCCCCTGGCACGCGCAGCCGTGCCTCGCAAGGTCGAGATACTTTAAAGGCACCTGCGCCCATGGTCTTTCTTTTGCCTCGGCGCAGTGAGCACGATTAACGAGAATAATGTGGAGGGCATCCGGTGCAGTCGCGAATGCATCATGACAAATGCAGCTCGCGTCGCCTGGCGTCTGTAGTAATATCAGAGTTGGTTGTATGAACTTTATGCATAATACGCTTTGTTACGGTACCTTAACGGAATGGGTCTAGAGGACGGTGTTGGTACATTTTTTCGTACCGCCCTAATCCACTACAAACACACACATACCCCCTTTTTTTTATGTATACATACAATTCCTTGCCATGACGGATCATAGCCTCCTTTATTTTTGAAAAATAGAGGAGGCTATGGACCGATTGACCAGTTCAAGTTGTCAACTTGTCAGTAACTGTCGTAGGAATCACTGTAATAAACATAATTCCACGATCGGATTGTTTACTTTCATTTTTTGTTGTAACACTGAGGACTACATAGAACTTTATTTTGTATATGTGAGAGAAGTATGTGGATATCACGAGCTTAAGCCAATGTGCGATACACAGACAAAGCAGCTGCTACAACATGAACTGCATTGAGAGCCACACAACACATACGTAATTAAAGGTGCAAAATATAGGGGGAAGCTTCAAAATACGCTCTGTAGCACTGCAAAGTATAACATACATTGTATGTGTACAATAAATGTTCAAAAATACAATGCATCAATGTACCATTTGCCTTCAAGTTTATTATGAAGTTCAAGTTTACTGAAGTTTATTATGAGCATATGTACAACAGGGATCAACTAACACACCCGCAGTCGAGGTGGCTGTTAGAGGTGTGCTGGCTGCCTCAGTGTAAGAAAAAGAAATTGGGTAAATGTCGACACCAGTGCCACTGCTTCTTGCCTCTGACCTGCACGTGCCTCTGCGGCATCTTTGTGCACAAGTGTGCTGGCGTGGTGAGGCGTAGGAGTCATCCGAGAGGAAGAGTATTGTTTACATGGAGGAGTGGCTGTTCACATTGCCTGTCACTTTCCCTCAAATGTTTCCTTGGCGACTAGGGTGACACACCCGCAGTCAAGGTGGCTGTTCGAGGTGTGCTGGCTGCCTAAACGAAATAAAAAGAAATTAGATGAATGTCGATACCAGTGCTATTGCTTATTGCCTCTTACCTGCATTTGCCTCCACGGCCTCTTGGTTTGCGGAGTCTGTATGAGGGAGCTGCTGTGGCTAGGCGTAGGCATTGTCTAAGCAAAAAGAAAAGGCCATTTAAATGGGGAATTATGGAAATAAATGCAGTTATGTCTGCTTCTTGCACTCTTCTTGCCTAAAAGTTTTCAAACATAGTGTCCAGAACACACCAGCACTTTGACTGCTTCTGCTTTTTACCTGCAGGTGTTGTTGCGAGATCCTTAGTATGGCTGTGTGCAGCATTGTAACACTTGGTGGAGGCATTTGAAGTGGTAGCCAAAAATATAAAGAATCATCCTTGTCTGCACGAATGCTTTCAATTTCTAAATGCAGTGGTAACTATCACTATTGGTGCAAGGCCCCCCACATCTATGCGGCAAGTGCCATAGCTCGAAACTGAATTGTTCCTTTATGTTTCACAAGGCATCTGATATGTCCACATTAAATGTGATGTGTTTGTTTTTATTTATCCCAGTGTGGAGAGAGCATCATTAAATGGCTGAAGTACTATAGCGCCAAACAGACGACACAAGAAGAGACACGGACGAGCGCTTATGTCCGTGTCTCTTCTTCTTGTGTCGTCTGTTTGGCGCTATAGTACTTCAGTAATATGCACCAACTAGCCCAACAAAAAGTTCTGCTGAAATATCATTAAATGTTTTGTTTATTTTTGTGTGTCTTGTTTTTTGGTTTATTTCTGAATTTATCATGATGCTAAAGTGACTTATGTAATGGCAATCAGCTTTTGTTTTGCAGAAAAACAATGCATTTCCTGACCCATTGTTTGACATCCCCTCACTCGCATAATTTTGCAGAGTGTTCTACTTATATTGACTTGCTTGACCTCCACTAAAGCGTCTTGCATTTTCAAATACGACTCTTTCCTTAAAATCATTCGACACTTCTCATAATTTCTGTACCTTGGGCTTCTGATACTCTGCATTCACTATTTTTGCTTGTTTCTGACTAGAAATGTCTTCTTTAATTTAGAGCTTAAATTTTACCTTTGGAACACACGGAAGGGCTTGCCATTGCATATCTGCATAAAAGGGAAACATGTTTCATTAAACATTTGCAAAATCCCATTGAAGATTGATGAATGCAGCTTGCAGTGTGATATGACTGAATGAGCCATAAAAGTAACTCATCTCACTTGGTAAATGAAAGCACATATTAGTGTGATGCACAAGATACGTTACACTAACGTGGTGGGTTCTCTTGCTTATAAAGCAAAATAATCGGTGCGCGAGAAAAAAATTATTTTTGCATAACCCTTGTACATACTGAAAATGAGCTGGAGCTGTCCACATGATGTACTTATTTTACCTGCGAGTATGGTCAACAAAAATGTGTCCCAGCTGCTTAGTGGTATTCCGGATTATGTCAGTATTGCATATGTGCCTGTTGTCGAAAATAATTGAATTTTGAAAGTGCTCGCAGGGATCTGATGTGCATATCTGCAGTTTATGGGTACATGTAAAAGACTCAGCATCAAGTGCAAGTGAACGGTCCCACAGGCCCGGAGTCGATCATGCAAATAGATTCGCTGCACAAATTTGTGACCAGAAAAGATATGCCACATGAAATGGCATGCAAGGAAGTGTTGAAAATATTTCACAGTTAATAAAACGCCTAAGCTATTAATATGTGGCTTGATGCACTCGTTATGCAAAACGGAGGTGAGGCGTGCAGACAGGAAACAAGAGTAGAGTATTTACAAGCAAACAACACGCGCGCCGCCCACTTCTCTACTCTTGTGTCCTGTCTGCACGCCTCACCTCTGTTTTGCATAATGAATCCTTACGAACTAGCTCAGCTTTCTGTCGTTCTAAGTCTCGATGCACTCTATTTCGTCCGCATTAGGCACTCGCCTCTTGATTACTTCGTGGCACAGAAATACTCGGTCATCAGGCTGTTTTTCTGCTGTGCCTTTGTAGAAGCATGATTGTTCAAAGTGCAACAATTAAACAGATTCTTTGAGTTGCTTGTGGCTTCGCCAGTACAATTCCGGTGCGCTGGTCCGCCTGTCCAGCAATTTCCTACTGAGGGGAAACCTGCAAATAAAAACACCGCTCCGCATGCATAAAAATGCTCTACTGTGACGCTTCTCGAACGATTGTGATGTACCACAAGAGCTGCCTACTCGCGTGATATTCTCAACAAGGAGATAAATTCGTTTACTTACATGTGAAGGTATATGCCAGACCACTTCGGGGCTTCGGTGGCACATAAGGCACGAGTGTGTCATAGCGTCCGATGTCGACGCGCGATCGCATGTCAAACGAAAGTACTACGCATCCAAAAAACAGATTCGAAACCGAAATTCGCGTCATCCTTTATTGCATGAATGCGTACATCGTGATTTACATAAGTCACGGACTTAGTGATCGCTTTCTGTAAACTTAATATTAACGTACCACCTTCATAAAGCCATCAGGTATGCGTTTTTAGGTGACAAAGCATAAGGTGACCTGTACTTGTTCTCAGCTCTTTCAATAGTAATTGCGCTGGCCACATTGACCAGTAGCAACAGGGCGGCGCCCTAGAGGTTCCCACTTTTCCGGCCCAGCTTTTCCTCTAGAGTTGTTCTACTAACTCTATGGAAGGAACAGAAGTCTAGATGATAATTTATTTGTTATAACACAGTGCATAGAGTTAGCGACAGCCAGGCAGAAACCGCTATGGATAGCTTTTTTAGACATTAGAGGAGCCTATGATAATGTAAACCGAGAAAAGTTATGGAGCCAGTTGAGGGAATATGGTCTAGATAGAAAGATGATTGAGTTCCTACAAGTTTATACAGATAATGAGGTAGAGATAACATGGGAGTGGGAAACTACAAAGCCAGCTAAAATAAGAAGAGGTCTCAGGCAGGGCTGTCCAGTGTCGCCTCTGCTTTTTATGATCTACATGAGCCAAATGGAAAAGAGACTAGAACAGAGCACAATAGGAACCGACATAAGCTATATGCTGGAAGGGCAGAAGGGAGCTCAAGTACTAGCCGGGTTGATGTATGCAGATGATATCGTACTGCTTGCTGACACCCGAGTAGGGCTATGAACTAATGAGCATATGTGGAGAGGAGGGAGAAAAATTGCGACTGCAATTCAGTAGAGAGAAGTCTGGGATAATAGTATACAATGAAGAAAGGGGGGAACCATTGAAGTTTTTGCAGTTCACTGAAAGTAGCTCAAGAGCTGATTAACTAATTTAAGCAGGCATACATTAATTACTGACGGGAAGAAAAAAGAACTTTCTTTGTATAGTCGGGCCGACCCTGCTTGTGCGGTTGCGCTTTGTGAAGTGAAAAACAAAAATCGAAACTTGTAGCACTGCTGGAAAGACAGACCGCGCCTTGAGCCTCTGATGCTCTACAGGCTGCAGCCATAACAGAACAATGATTCGGATTTTCTGCTTTGTTATTCTAGCCTTTGAAATATTTACTTTTTTATCTTTTCGCTCATTCTGTAGCATATTATAGGCGACCATACAAATTGATGCAGGGACTAGGTGCAGAGCATCGAAAACGAAACTTGCCGCTCGAGAGCGAATTGTCGACCCCAGCGCCCCTTGAAGATGTACATACAAGCGCCTCCCCTTCATCACGAGTATCAACAGGTAGCAGCTGTGGTAGCAGTTGGCTAGTTCGTGGCTTATCGGAACGAACACTACTAGGTGTTCCCTGGCGCTACTTCGAGCAGTAGCTGCCACCATTAAGTTTTCTTCAAAAAATTTAGCCGCCACAACCACGTACGAATGGGCTTCAGCTAATTTCACGCCGAACCAGTTCCCTGTGAAGTTCACGACGAACCTGGCAGCGTTTCACAACATGGAATGCTCTGAAATGACATTAGCTCATCTTATTATGAGCGAAGGACCGGTTTACGCGGCCGCCATACGCAGACCGCATTTTCTTCAGGCTTGCGTTTTATTTCTCGAGAGGCTGCCCCGACCGGCTCGCTTCCACTCGCCGAGCTCTCGGACAGACCTACCCTCGCCCGAGATATCACGTGCCTTATCGCGGAAGCAGCCAACGAGCCTGCCTGCTACGCGAGAGGGCACAAGGAAAAGTTGATAGGAGCTGCGTGACGCCGTTCGGCAGTCTGCTATTTTTCTGTCCCGCCAGCGGATATTACACGACGCCGCACTCGCTCAGTTCGTTCATCGCTCCTGTCGGCCGTCGGTGACAGCACCGTAGCAAGCATGTCTTCGGCTCCAGGGGAAGCAACGGTGTTGTCCGGAAGGCAGATTGCCAAGTAAGTGCAAGCGCGAGAACGCGCGTGCGAAGTGGGAGAAAAAGCAAAACGATGCATTGCCCTGCTAACCTCACGTGTAGCAACTGAGCTGCAGTTCGCCGAACTTCAGCGACGCTAACTTCGGTCTCAACTTGTTCTATGTTTAAAGTACTCGAGCGCTTGTAGTGGCCCATCTTTCAGCACTGAGACATTTTGCATTTATCTAATAGAGTGGTATTTCCTAAACCTGGTAATAAAGTTCGGTTATATGCATACATTACTATAGTATCCAAAATTGGTCCATAAGCTGTTTGCATCGATGAAAACACATATTTAGGTGTTACGAATAGCAGCTAACAAGCTTGAAGTCGGGCATGAATCTGACCTGTATTCGTGTATTTTGTGAATGTTGCGCCCTCGTTTAAAATATATATGCTTTAGTCGATCAGTAAGTCCACCTTACTATTGATGCGAAAACATGATACGCTGAAAGTTTGCATGCATCTGGGTGGAGCTCCACAGTCCTGCACTGTCATCTTGAAACCTTAGCACTATCAGTAGGACATCCCTTCTGACCTTGCGCAGGACGTCTGAGCGCCACAGCCCCTAGACTGCTGATAGCTTGTGTGCAAGATAACTTTGTGCAGCAAAATCTCAAGGCATCATATCTCAATTGCTACATGGCGTGGTCGTGGATAGATAACTCGAGACCGTGTACCAACACATTTGCCAAGGATGCAATAAAAGTGCACTGACCAGTGAAGCCTCTCATGACTGCAAGCATTGCATTGAAGCATCATAAGGAACACAGACCTTTCTGAAAATAGTAATCACTGGTACAGCAATTCACACTATATAAAACTGTTCTAATGGTAAATCAGTCAAGTATGTCAACTATTAGAACAGGTGTTGCATATAACATGGGGGAGAATCTGAAAAGCAGTGGCTTGTAGTTATGGTCCTTGAGTTTTAGATTTTATGTTGTTTTAATTTCTGGGAGAAAAAATTCAGTGTTAGTTGGTTTTATTTTTGAAGATAAAAACTAAGGAGAAATCGCGGGTTTTGTTATGTGGCAAGAAAACTGGTGAGAATTCAGGTGTTTCACTGTCAGGTGGCCTAAAGTTCGTGATTTTTCTACTACATATCGCAAACATAATACAAGCAGTTCTCTTCTTCTGGATAGCACATTCTATTAAACCAGCAAAATCACTCGCAAGAACATGTAGTGGCAAAGAGAACTGCATGCAAGTCATGTGACAAACCCATTTGTATGAATGCTTGTCGATCATTATTAATAAACTTAAAAGAAACCAGATTAACGAAAACAATGAGTGAAGACAGGTTTGATGATCCCTTATTTACTTTGTTCACTGCGCCTTTTTTTATCGAAAGAAAAACATACAAAAGGTAGTGCACATGGGCATGCTTTGCAGGAAGCAAGATGGTTTTCCTCATCTTGCAAGCCCTTGTTGATGTACATTGTCATAGGAATTGAAGACGATGAGCAAAACGAGAACAAGGTAAAAGCAGGAGCCAACATTTCGACAAGTGGGCTTGTCTTCTTCATGGCGACATATGCTTCTCACCACAGTATATACAGGTGGGGTTCTTCTAAAGGGGAGAGGGCGTAAGGCAGGTGGGTGCGGCAACGAGCGAAGTTGTGTTAGCATGTCGAATTTAGAATAAAGGACTGCTGTGCACAAGGCCAGGGACCAGGGCCAGGGCTTTAGAAGAACCCCACCTATATATACTGTGGTGAGGAAAGCTAGGTCGCCTTGAAGAAGACAAGTCCACTTGTCGAAATGTTGGCTCCTGCTTTCACCTTGTTCTCGTTTTGCTCGTCTTGAATTTCCATCTCCTGCCTTCCCCGTGCTGTCCATGGATACGAATTGAAGCCATTTTTGTGACCACCCTAGACCTGCTGGCCCTTTCATCCTTGTCTGTTGTGGCCCCGTTTTACTGGTTCCCAATATACACTTTTGCAGCAAAATTGATGAACTATCAACTAGATGAATCTGCCGCCCTTATCTGAACATAACATAGCTAGGAAAACATTCTCTAAATGTCATGCCTACTGTTTACAACGCACAACAATGTCACTGCTATGTTAATTCGCATCCTACCACATTACCGCCATTTACACATGTGCTACGTGCTGGAAATGCGATGCAATGTCCCATTCTCATATTCTTGTAAGCGCAGATACTAAAAAAACAAGCTTTTGTTCACTCAGTGCTGGCAGACGCTGAATATATTATATTTTTATATATGCCGGCTTTCGCTTGAGTGTTTGGAGAAAACAAGGCATATACCACCATTTATGTAATAATAATAAATAATATATCTTGACTAGTTGCTCACAAACGGTGAGCAGCATTCATTAATTTTGTAACACATTACATTTATTATTATACTTTACAGAAGGACAAACTTCAAAGAGAAATTGTTTAACTAAGTATTCCAAAATTTTGTTTGGGGTGCACAATTCTGAAATTATTGGGTTTTACCCAAAAGCAAAGAAGACTACATATAGTTTACCATGAAGGACAGTGATTTCTGAAAGGATTGGCCAGATATTTGTGGGGGAATAATTTCGTCATAACTATAATGTGTTGCCTAACCAATCTACGTACATTTTGTTTTGAGCTTAGCAGACAACCTAACCCAAACTAACCTAACAAAATCATTGTCTTTTGTTGTCATGTGGAATGAAGAGAGGCTATCAAGGCTTGTTGGGACATGATCACATGTTCAACGTGGCAGACAGTACAGACGATAGGACAGAGTCTGTCCTGTTTATACCCGTGGCCTTTCTTGCCTAGTCGAATAAAAACAAAATAGCTCAGCTTGGAACCCTTGTGCAGGTTGGATCCTCTTGATGCAGAAAGTTTTCTGTAACTTTGCCCTGGTTCCTCTTCTGTTGGAAGAAATGAGTTCTGCACACACCTTGCTTTGCCTTGCTTTCTTCATGAAACTGTTGCCTCCTTGCCTAGGGAAATCCGGGAAAAGTTGGCAGCAGAGGTCAAGGCCATCAAAGTCAAGCATCCCGAGTTCAGGCCTATGCTTGCCATTGTCCAGGTCAGTTTGACATTATGAATGATGCTTCTTGAACCAATTCTCTGTGATTGTGAAATGCGCAAATGTCCAGGTTTTGAGATAATGATGCACATAAAAAATTTTGCTTAGGTTGGCGGCCGAGAGGATTCCAATGTGTACATTCGTATGAAGCGCCGGGCAGCCGAAGAAGTTGGTGCTGAATCCCAGCACATCAAGTTTCCTCGCACCATCACAGAGGAAGAGGTGAGCTGAAATGTTCTTTTACCGTGTGCTAACAGTTTTCCCTGTAGGCTTTACTACTACAAAGGTGAATCAGAAAGTTTATCTCCTGTCTTTTATTAGCCAAAATATGGTACATGCAGGTAATTACAAATATATGTACTATTCTATGTACCTTACACTATTTTTCCACATAGTCCTCACACCAGTTCAGACATTTGTACCATCGCAACAATAAATTTGAGATGCCCCTGTGTTAGAATTTGTCCGACTGACTGTGGGGCCACCGTCAGACTTCTGTAGACTTCTGTCTTGGCTGCATCATCGCACGTAAATAGCTGTACACTTCTTAAAGAGAGACACATTTCCCCATACGTGGGCTGCACTTCACTATGGATTTCGGTGAGCGTTCATCCCTTGCTCCATAGAAAACGAATTGCACATCATTGCTCGTACACCTCGGGCATATGAAGTACAAACACCATTTTCAACAACTGAAAGCAACGCCATGCTGTGGAGCTACTGGCAGATGAGGCCGGGCCGGTTCGAGAAAGGTCCATTGCTCGGAATGGGTGTGTTCACTTCGCATTTACAGCCTTAATTTGGCTAAAAAAAAGAAAAAAGGGCACTTTCTGATTTGCCTTCACACAGTCACTTGCCAATGAAAAGCTGAAGATTGCTCTCAAAGCAACATAAAACATAGGCAACCACTTCATATTAACCTGACCATGGGCCAAATGTTTTCTCTATATTTCTGCAGGGCTCATTTGGCACAAGCTTCCCAAACTTTGCCTCATGTTATTTTCTGCTAGCTCTTTAATCAACTCAATTAATGCAGTGATTATACTTGCATGGTATCAATTGTGGGTTTTAGATGTGAACTGGAACATATTTTTCTTCGACCATGGTTGTTGTTGTTTTTTTGCAGGACCCTAATCGATTCCCTTTGTAGCGTTCTGTTAGTTAGATGTAAAGGAAAATTTCCTTTCCTGAAATGCAGAAACAGCAGTGATAAACTTGAAAAATTAGTTTTGTACTTTATACTGACCTATTGACCATACGTCCTGTAGTTGGCATGCTAGGCACTGTTGAGCATACATTAGTGAGCATATCGATGCTGTCACTTTGCGTGTTATGCAGCTGGTGAAGGAAGTGGAGACGCTGAACAACGACCCCACCATCCATGGCATCATTGTCCAGCTGCCGCTGGACTGTGACACCAATATTGACTCCAACCGGATCACAAATGCCGTCTCGCCTGAGAAGGATGTGGACGGGTATGTTCAATCGCTGGCCGCTTTGTTCTCCAGGTGGCAAATGAAGCAACTTTTGCTACTTACTGAAACAATAATTTCTTTAATGTAGGAAATTTCATCCAGAATGAGGAAAACAGCAGTAAAAATGAAGCGCTGACCAATGTAAAATTCTATCTAAAAGAAGAAGAGACAGTTAGGATCCCTAGTAGGATCTAATATGTAAGCAAAGATATCTTGAGTAACTGAATTAATTTTTTTATTCATTCATTCATTCATTCACAATTTCCTGCAGCACCAAAAAAAAATGGCTGTGGCTTAGCTAAGGTTAAGCCCAGGATGCGAAGCATACAAGCCTTTATTTTAACGCGACAGCGTTAAGGAGCTCGTGTCGCAGAAAAGCCGGTGTCGTCGGCGTCGGCTCAGGCGTGCGGCGCTTGCTCAGGCGCACATTTCGTTGTCGCGCCGAACGCCGCGTTGCTCGACGCTCACCGCGTCCGATGCGGGGGGCGACGCCGCGAGCGACGGCGCGAGTTGGAGCGCCGTTTCTCCGCTGTCGTGACGTCACGGTGTCACGTGGTATTGAAGGCGACACCGCCGCGCCTGAGGAGCTGGGTTGAGCTCTCGTAATATGCTTCGCATAAAAAGCATTACTGCAGCCGCGAACATGGTACATATTAGAATTGACCATAAAAAAATGCAAGCTTAAACCAAGGGAAAGCAAACAAGTAATGTAAAGCAAACAGAAGAAATCTTAGTGAACAGCAACATCTCGGAAAGGAATGCATGTAGCATGCCCTCAGAACCACAGTCAGTAACTGTTTCAGACAGCTTGTTCCGGGTAGTAATGACGTGTGGGAAAAACAAGTATTTAAAAATATTGCTACGTCACTGTATTGCACGAGTCTTCCAGACATAGTCACTATGACAAGACACAAAATGTGGAGGCACAAGGTAGTGTTCTTTCTGTATTCCACTCTCTTCAAAGTATATCCTGTACAGAATGATCAATTTCTTTTTATATTGAATCAGATCTTTTTCCTTTTAAAATTTTTCTTCTTTTTTAAGTTTTTAATAGGTATGTTCTCCTTTAATGCGATTGTTCGTCAGATTTATTTGTTCCTCAAGCTTTTTCATGGGTTTACACAGTTGAACCTTAGTATTGAGAATACGGGTATAACGAATTATTGGCTGCAACGAAGTAAATTCAAATAGCTTCTTGTGAATATCATCTTTTCTTTTTATGGGGTTGTACGTGCCAAAACCTCTTTCTGATTACAAGGCACGCTGTAGTGGAGGACTCCGGAAATTTCGACCACCTGGGGTTCTTTAATGTGCACCTAAATCTAAGTACATGGGTGTTTTCTCGCATTTCGCCCCCACTGAAATGCGGCAGCCGTGGCCAGGATTTGATCCCGCTTGAATATCATCTGTTGGATATAACAAAGATGTGTCGCACTCAGTGCAACAGTCACACCTCGTCAGATGCGACCTTGTCATAACAAAGCATGACTGTAATGAAAACATTTTACGATTATGCAGTCACCATCTCAAAACCCACGAAAGCACATATGTATCATGTTTAAAAACAGCGCTAAAGAGGTACACTGGACAACACAATAGAGGATGGGACACGCACAGCACTGTAGTAGATATGCAGTAGTAGATATGTAGATATGATGTAGTACACATCTAGGAGAGTCCCGGCGCCAACAACACTGAGAAGTGAGAGTGACTCCTATAGCCCACCTTGCAAAATTGGGAAAGCGGAACAGTGGGTGGCTTTCGCAGGAGTGAGCGCAACTTTTGTTAACCAACTGCATTTTGACTTTTTCACCCCTTACGAAAATAAAATGTTGCATTAATAAGTTGCGACATCTGTGGCTGCTGCAAATCCTAGTGCTAGCTAGTCTATGTTCGGTGTTGGTGAAGGAAACGGGATCTTTCGTTGCTGGACTACCAGGGTAGCTCAGTCGTTTTGGCATTGCGTTCCTTAGCTCAGGGTTGTGGGTTCTATCGCAGCCGCGGCATCCACATTCTGACGGGGGTTAATATGCAATAATGCTGGTGTGCTTAGATATTTAGGTGCACGTAAAGAAACTCCAGGTGGATGGAATTGATCTGGAGTCCTCCACTGCAGCAAGCCTCATATTCAGATTGTGCTTTAGGCACGTAAAACCCCACAATTAAATTTTTTGCAGTATCCACGACCAGAATGCAGGCCGTCTGGCCCACGGAGAGTTGGAAGGCTTTTTCATCCCCTGCACACCGAGGGGCTGCCTTGAATTGATCAAGCGTTCAGGTAAATTTACATTCATCTTTGTTGTTTACCTTAGAGAAGCCCATTCTCTAAGTACTGCCAAGTAATGCTAAGAGAAGCACTGAATCAGTTTAGAGTGATGAAGTATTCTTGAAAAACTGTACTATTGTTTATTCCATGGTAATATTAAAGGGAAAATGGTGGTTGAGATTGTTAAGAGCCCTTAAAAGGCCCATCACCAGGCCCCATAGCAAATTTTAGTTATATGCTAGAGCATTCTTGCTGTAAAATTGTTTCATTAATAGCAGAGATAACAATATTTGAAATGTCGCGAACCCATGATTTAGGGAGGCGAGTTTCACTGCCAACATAGACTGGCCTCGTCTGCCCTCTGCGAGCAAAATCTGTTCTCTACATTGTCCCATATCGGAGCAGGACAATCGCGTCATGTATGTGTTGCCAGCAGTGGCGTAGCTAGGTCGTCTGGCACCCGGGGCCCATAGGTCTTCTGTCACCCCCCCGGGTGTAGCCGGCGGAAAGAGGGGTGTCTTCAGACATATGATGCATATGACACCCCCCCCGCTGGCCCTTTGCACCTGGGGCCCAAGGCCCCCTGGCCCCCCCTGTTGATACGCCACTGGTTACCAGCCATATTTAGACTGGCAGTGCAAAAATGAAATGGCTTTTCTGTCTTTTTGAGATCACAGGCATACCTAGTAGTATTTTTCATTTAACTCAAACAAGCAATCGTTGTATTACGGAGAATGTTCTCACGACCACAAAATCGGCCAATAGCTGCTGTGGGTTCAGCTACCTGAGGATGCTGCATGATGAAAGTGCAGAAGTGAGAGCAAGCAATTTTTCTCTGCTTTTGACTCAAGATTGTTAGTTCCTGCGTGCAGTGCAATAATATTTGGCTCAAATGTTCACAGGAGTCTCACAAACATATCGGCAATGTTTTCTTACTATGTTCGAAAAGTGTATCAGGATCCCCTTAAAGTCCAGAAGTGCGAGGTAAAGACACCAAAGATGTTGAAATCTCTATTATTGTGAAGTCATTGTTATGTGCAGTCTTTTTATTGTAAACAGCGCAAGGTCTCAAAGCTTGACCAGTTAATTTTTGTACAACATGAACAGCGCAGACAGCAGGACGATGAGGAGGAGATACAAATAGTGCAGACATGCTGTTTGCACCGTTTCTCTCCTGTCCCGTCAGTACTGTACGCAATGCTAAGTCCACATTCATGTTTGTTTGGTGTTTGCATTTGTCTTTTGACTGCAATCAATCCAAGACTGCCATTGCAACGTGTCTGAATCGTTCCTCGTCGGCTGAACAGGTGTCCCTATTGTGGGTGCTCGAGCCACGGTCCTTGGCCGGAGCAAGATTGTGGGTTCTCCGATGTCCTCACTGCTGCTGTGGAACCACGCCACAGTGACCACTTGCCACTCAAAGACCAAAGACCTGCCATCAGTGGTAAGAAAGCTCGGACAGGTGTGCTCGGCTCAGGCGCAGCTGGTCTGAGCTGTTCACACGCAGTTTTCAAATAAACATGTTAGGCAAGCTGTTTTCATTTAGGGGTAGATGAAATTGACGTAAGCTGACGGCTTATTGTTCGGAACAGACCACAAGCTAATACTGTTTGCCAACTAAGGGGTTTCATAGTTGCTCTAAAAATATGTGTCATGTTCTGGATACTTTTAACAACGACAAAACTGTCTTGGCTTTTTGTAGCCAACACTCAGGGATGAGGGCTAACAGTTATTTTGGCTGCAAAAGGAGAATGAGTTGCTTGCCCTAAGATTTACGAACTTTTGTTTTTTGAGCTAACATTCAGTATTTACAACTTGGTATATTTGTGATAAATATGACAAGGAGTGCCAAATTTGCTTTTAGGCAAGAAATGCTTATGACGCATGAATTTGAATATGATGTGTTCGCATATAAATACTAGTAGCTTTCCCTTTTAACATTTAATCTCATTGAGAACCCTAATGGGAGGTGCACTTGTTCAGCCACTAATGTCTTGCCTGGACCAGGACGAATTTTTCTTCAACTGCGAGGCTATTCTTTCGAGAAACCCGTATGGGTTTCCTTTGTAGCAATTGCTACGATTGGGTGGATGTCTCATTTTCTCTTTATTAATTCTGTGCACCTTGTGGGTTTCTGCAGAAATATTACGTCAAAACTTGTACCTTTTTATGTTGCACAAAGGAGTACATGACTATACAAAGTGACAAAAAGGCACAAAATAAATTAGGACCACCCTATAGCATTTTGCTGAACAAAAACAATGTAGCACACTAGAAGTGTCACATTATACCCCGGAAGGAGGAAAATGAACCTGCAGCCTGTGGTCTAGTTGTCATTTGGTGTCGCAGCTGTTTCACCCTGAATTAGGTTGCATGTGCGTGGTAGGAACCCATGCTGCACATGCTACAGTGTCACAAGCAATACAGATTACGAAAAGACTTTGGTGCCTGTGTATTTAAGAGAGGGCTTCTCTTCATCAAAGACAAATAGATGGCCGTGCACAGCACAATAGCTTGTAGAAGCAAAAGTCAAATGGCACTGTACTGTCCTGCCATAGTGCTGCAAATGAGTACTGTTTTGTTTGTTTTGCACCTTGCGGCGCTCATTGTTTTTGTTGTGGCCCTGTGAAGGTGAGCTCATGACTAGTGAAGTGAAAAGCTTCTGGCTTGCCAAGACGTATGTGGTGCTGAGTCTACCCTTTTTGATTTCAATGTGTGATATGTGTTGAGCTGCCCATACATGAGAGAGAGAGAGAGAACAACTTTAGTGAAAATGCCTGCAGAGTCGGTTAGGCTCCCTCCACGCAGGGAGGACAAGCTTTCACCGCGACGCGGCCACTACGTCAGTCTCGTGCATTGTGCTCCTCGAGGTCTGCGTGCCTCGCTACTTCTGGGGATCCGAGAGGGTCGCCGCCCCCTTCCTGGGGGTGCTGCTCCCTTCTCCTCGGTTTCGCGCGGTCGCTGCCTCTCTAGAGCTGCCGAGACCTGCTGGACGGCCTTGAGTTGTGTCTCTTGGTCATAACTCCTCGTTGCAGCCTCTAGCTGCGGCGGGATCGTTGTCTTCTCGCTGGCTTCACGCGGATTTATACTACAGTCCCAAAGGATGTGGGCCGCGGTGGCTCTCTCCTTAGCGCACAGTCTACAAACGTCACTTGCGTACACGCTCGGACACACGTGCTTAGCTAGCACCGGGGTGAGCAGGGACCCCGTCTGTAATTGCCTGTATAGCACTGCCTCCTTCCGGGTAAGCCCCGGATGAGGTGGCGGCATAGTCTGTCTGTTAAGTCTGTACCACTTCACTATTTCGTTGAAGGTGGTCATCTTGTCCTTGGCACTGCACCGCGACCAACACTCCGAGTCGGCCGTGCTTGCAGCTGCGCGTCCTCGCGCGGCTGAGTTGGCCGTCTCGTTGTGGTTCACGTTCCCGCGTTCCGACACGTCACTGCCCATGTGGGCCGGAAACCACTTGATCACCACAGGTCTTTTGTGTTCGATGTGTTCGGCCTTGCGCAGTATGCGCGCGGCCTCACTACATACCCTACCCTTGGCGTAGTTCTTCACTGCCGTTCTAGAGTCACACAACACTGTAGTGCATCCGGGGTCGGAGATGGCCAAGGCGATGGCCACCTCCTCCGCCCGGTGTGCCTCTCGAGTCCGGACGCTCGCCGCAGTCTTCGTTGCACCCGTCGATGCCCCGACAGCCACCACCGCATATGCGTCGCTGCTCCCTCGATACTCCGCCGCGTCCACGTAGACGGCTCATTCTTCTCTGGCGTGGAGGTCCACGAGAGCCCTGGCCCTCGCCAACCTCCGCTCCTTGTTGTGCTCGGGGTTCACGTTCCTCGGGATCGGGTAGACCCTGAGCTTTCTGTTGATGCTATCCGGTATAGGTACGTCTTCCTGCTGGTTGGCTTCCCTCGGCTCGAGGCCAAGGTGACACATATTTTTAGACAAAGGGGAGGTTGTGCATTTAGATAGTTCCAAAATGCTACAAACAGTCTAACGTCGGTACAGATTATGTGAAGGGCTTCACTTCTGCTAATGTTTGCCATCTATAACTGGTGACATCATTCCTTAGCTCAACTGCTTTGTTTCCCATAGTGCCGTGAAGCCGACATCTTGGTGGTGGCCATCGGCCGCCCACGGATGGTCAAGGCTGAGTGGGTCAAGCCTGGCGCTGTGGTGATTGACTGTGGCATCAATGCCATCCCAGGTATGCCGTGCTCCAAGCTTCACTGCTTGGCTCAGACTTGTAGCCTGCTTCTTCTAGTCCACTTTATACCCGTGCAAGGTCTTCATATTTAAAGTGTACAAGATGATCATAAGCTTAAAACATTGTAAGGATAGGTGGTAAGAAATTTCTGTTTAAAGGCCATGCCCCACAAGCTTTTCAACAGCAGGACACATTGCTCAATAGAGAATCAGCTCGATTTCATCGCATCCTTTTTTTTCTTAGTTCATACCAAACATAAAACATGCTGATTGCATTTGCTGTGGAACACTATTCAGCATTTTGCTGTGACCCTTGACTTTCTGAACCTGTTTTAAGCGTGCCTTGTTCAGTGTTTCCTGGCATTCTATTCCACCTTCACAGCAGCCCTTCCTTGCTAACAAACTTGCAGATGCAACGAGAAGCTCGGGCACCCGGCTTGTTGGTGATGTGGACTTTGATGAGGTGAAGAAGGTGGCATCTTACATCACGCCCGTCCCAGAGGGTGTTGGGCCCATGACAGTCGCCATGCTCATTAGCAACACTGTTGAGTCAGCCAAACGCTGCCTCAAGGCATCTCTTAAGGTGACTAATTCTTCGTAGAACAAGCTCTTGGCATGAAAATTCTAGTGCATTGGCTAACTGTGCAGTGGAGCATTATTAATGAATAAAGGGGGGGGGGGGACCTTGCGGATTTCCGCAGAACTACTACGTCAGCATTATTAATGCTTTAATGACACAAACCTGTGGCTACACAGCTTGAAAGCGTTTTGCTCTTGATATATATATATATATATAACATGTTAAGACTACGCAGTTACCTTAATTCTCCACTATAGGAGTGGAAAAATATCAATCAAGAAAGGAGTTAGCCAAGAAGACACATTCTCCAATGGCTATTCACTGCATACTTAAAAGGAATATTCAGGTTATTAGACTGGAAAGGACTATGATTGAGAATCAATGGCGAATATCCCAGTGACCTGCAGAGGACATTGCCCTGTTCAGCAACGCTGGGGATGAATTTCAACAAATGATTGAGGACCTTAGCCATAATAGTAGGGTAGAAGATTTATATGCAGAAGACACAAGGTAATGCCCACAAGCCTGGCAAGAGAACAAGCATTCATGATTGGCAGTCAGCTTCTAGAATCTGTGCAACAGTATGTTTATATAAGCCAATTACCCTCATGAGAAGCAAATTTACAGAAAAATAAAAATGGGTTGGAGTTAATATGGCAGGTTATGCCATATTAAGCGATACAAGCGATGTAACGGAAAATATTAGGTGTAATGTTAAGATACGGGAAGACCAGTGTGGATTAGAGAGCAAATGGGGGTAACTGATATTCTGGTTCACATTAAAAGGATGATATGGAGCTGGTGCGCATCTGCTAGTTACAGAATGTGTGCCAAAGTGAGGTAAGCACATTCGAGGACAGCAGAAAACCAGATGGCATAATGAAATTAGGAAATCGGCAGGCGTAGCTTGGAATTAGCTAGCACTAGACAGGTGTAATTAGAGATCACTGAGAGAGGCCTTTGTCCTGCAGTGGGCATAAGAATAGCCTGATAACTATATTCCGTATTTCTTTCCTGCTCTGATAAGCACTGATAAGTTCTTGGCCTGATTATGAAGGAAATTGTGCAGAGTCATGAAGCCTGCAGATTATTCAGCGAACCCTGTTAGATTCAATGTAATAGGCATGCGGTTCCTAATGTCGTGAAGAGACTCTGAAAAAACTTGTTTGAGGTATTTTAGTAAATTACCCTACTACAGTATCAAGAAGGCTACTCTTGCCCTGAAAAGAGCCAGAAAAGGTGCAAAAATGAGACAAGTGTCAATGCCACAACTTTGAAGTTTCTGCACCAACTCTCCATACAAATTTTGATGGTGTCTGCTGTGGCCTAATTAATGTTATGGTGACAAGACCTACATTGTAATCTAATAGAGTCAAAAACTGAGATTTGCAAGTTTTAAAATCTTTTATCGAGCCAGAACAGCACAATTACAAAAAAATACTTTGAAATTCGTGACGTCTCACTGACTTACTGGTGCTGAATTCATGGTGCAAAATTTTTAAAAAATTGAACTTTGACCTCTGTTTTGTCCCCATTATGAACATTTTACTACAGAATCAAGTGCTGTAGTGTTTCGAAAGAATAGTTTATTCATCTGAACTGCATCAGTGTTTCTATTTAATGTTTTGTCTAAAACTAAATTGTGCAGTCTGGTGACTTGGGTACACTTTTTCTGTAACGATCCCTTAAACATTTTCGTAAAGATATTACTTGTGAGTTTTTGCACCCATAATTGTAACAGTTTATATGAGATAAAGACATGTTAATTAACAAGGTAGTACACTGTCTGGCTTAAGCACTTATCACTTTTAAAGCTTGTTTCATGTAGTGTGTCATTTCCTCATTCTGTATAAATTATGTGATTGATTGTTCCATCGTATATATTACAAGGCCTTTTGTTTTATTTTGCAGCAATAAATGCCTATGTGCCTGCCAACAAAGACAACACTACAGATTTGGAGGCAGATGTTCAAGTTTGGCACGAGCTCTGAACAAATCTTTTCCCCTTTTAAGTGAAGTGCCTCTGCTATAGATCAATAAAAGTTGTACCAAGCAGCAATGATCCCTTTGCCATTTCTAGACTTCTGTGAGGATTACAATTTTTGGTGAGCAGCTTTTTCAACTTCAGTGCAGCTGCCAAGGCTTGTCGAGCAGTGTGTGTTTTCCTGAATTGCAGCATCACTTTAATGTGTAACACTCCCTCAAGGGACACAAGGTTGCAGTGTGAGTCAAGGCTGAGGTGACAGAGAAAGATATTGCCATCTGAAATGAACTGTATTATTGCCCCTGTTTCTTGCACAAACTTGCAGTCCGTACAGCAACTCGCCTACTTGCGTGTAATGAACCCCCTGTTCGAATGGAAAGTTGTCAAGGAGATCTTGTTCCAAGGAATAATTCAACAGTAACTAATTACCCACCATGTTCCTGTAAATAAAAATATCTGTATATGCATTGAAGGTCTCAAGCGCTGTAAAAACTACAGTTGAACCTTGTTATAAAGAATTAGAAGATCACTTGAAAGTAGCTTCTTTAATCCAATATTCATTATGAGTGTATATGTGCTATATAGTGATATTGGCTAGAAACGTTTTATATTTTTGGTTATATTTGATAATTCATCTTATCTGTCCGTTATATCAAGGTTTGACCACATGCTTCTCAAAAATAAAATGATGGCACCTGGTCAGTACGGATGTTGCCAAACATTCTGATGCTGAAGTTGGTCTACAATTGCGGCCATGGCAATGCCTCGACAACATCATCTTGACAACATGACGCAGACCAACATATACTGTAGTCATGCACTTGCCAGGCAAAGTAACAACATGGGCTATTAGATAAATGTTTAACAAGAGCGCTACGCGTGTCTGCCTACGCTTGCATGTGGAAGTTGCAGCGATCACTGGAGCAGGCCAATGTATCCATGACAACCTGAAGCATCCACCTGCGTACCGAAACTGGCTCGTAGAAACCGGCGTTACATGTAATTCTGTAGGAGAACAGGGCAGAAATCTGACTGGGAGGTGCAAGGAAGAGAAAGAGGGTGCTGTACTTTCAACAAAGCATTTACGTTGCTGTTGGACATTTTTTATACTGGTCACTACAACAAAACAAGAAAGATTGCTAGAGAGCCGATGTTTTATTGCAATAGCAATTATATGGATACTTACGGTGAATTTTCGCCATCATCACAGTTTTCCGTGTACATCGAGGTAGACTTTTATGCCACCTGTTTACTTATGCCATATATGCAAGGTAGATGCTATACTATTCACCTGCCGAATTGCCGCGAACGAGGTCTAATTCTTGACTGAATTATTCCTCAGTTTTTGGAATTGTGGAGTGCAAACCAGTCGTAAAAGAGTTCATTCACATCACATGCCTTTTATGTGAAACGTCTGACTATTCAAAACTATAAAACAACATTGGTGCTCGCACTCGGAAAGTAAGGTAATTTCACTGGCGGCTTTTGCGATATGCCACTACAGGCACGGTAAAGCTCCTTTAAGGGTACCACATATTTTAGCACACCCACACGTCTTGTAGTCTGAGCGCCGTCTGAGAAATTCAAGCTCCACATGAAACCTTGCTATTGCTGTCAGTGCCCCGCCTTTGGCCGTAACTTTCAATTTTAAGGACTGCCAATGCGTGACAGTGACATGAGAAGCAGTATTTATGCACAATTTTCTTGTTTTGTTGCGATAATCAATATAAAAGCCGTCTAGCTGTCTGTCATTTATAATGATGGTCTTCATTGGCATCCCCTTCGAAACAGCGGTGACATTGTCACCTAGCCTGCTTGAGGTAATTCAACAAAGCACATTTTGTTGAAAGGACAGCGCTGCGTCCGTCTTTGTGCCTTTATTCATCTTAGTTTTCTGCACTGTTCCTCCGTATGATCAATGTGCAACAAGCCAAACTGGAAACGCTGCTAAATTGTTCATGGCACTCTGACATTTGCGAGTACTTTTGCTAGGTCATGAGCATTTAAACCTTCTAGTGCAATAAATTGAAAGTCAAAAATGTCATGTCAGTACTCTGTCACTGCATGTGTGCCCTTTTGTTTGCCCATTATTTACTGTAATGCAAGTTGTTTAATAGCTATAATACCTCCATATGCCGATATTTTCATAGAAAATTTAATTTGACCACATTTATTGCATCCTAAGAGTCGTGAAAAGCGTAAGCTGTAGATTTAGAATTTAGAATTTACGACATTTTGTGAAGTTAACAAAATGTGAGCTCAATGCGAGAACTCTCTACAGAGTTGTCAGATCTGAGAACGTGAACTATTTCACTAGTGCACTCGGAAAGCACCTATCCTAGCACTTGAAAAATATGCCTAATGTAAAGCAGCGAAAAACAATGAAACAGCTTGTTGAACCACTATGCATGATAGCATACTGACACACAGAGAAGACACCCAGCCGTCTACACTCAAGTCGACATCGCTTCCGAGATTACGGCGTAATGTCCGGAGCGATGATACCGGTGTTAGCAACGGCACGGGCACGTGATGAGATACGGCGACGAGTGGTGTTAAATACCCCGCGCACCCATGATCAGACCATATAGGTGTTCTGTGATCAGACTGCGTAGTGTCTAAACATAGGTGCAATATAAAAGGCATGTTGCTTTGGTAGCACCATTATTATTTCCTTTATTGTTCACATGCGGCACAAAAAAAAAGTAAACGTCTTTTTCTCGTTTGCGTGTGTGCGTTTCGGTCCTTCCGTGCAGATGGAGTTCTTCTACGAAATAAACTTACGCGGTTTCGTTTTAACGTTTCAGGAGCAAATGTGGAACGGTTGGAACTGGTTGGAACCATTATTTTTAGTTCGGGAGCTGAACCTTTAATAAACCGTTTTGTGTGTGTGAACCGGAACGAAAAACAGAACTTTCGGTTCGGCACTCGGAAATGTCTGTGTCGTCTGCTAACCGTACTCTCGCAGCAACACGGAGGGACCGAGAGTGTTTACATACAACTTCTTGTCTGCTGCTGAATTTAATGCAACTTGCGTCGGCGAAATTAAGGCATAATCGCCATTCCAGACTGTCCCGCTGTTATCACGCAACAGGTGTTTCCTTCGCGCGTGTTTTGTCGCTGGCGCGCCCCGCCCCGCTAGAGCGTTGCAGTGCGGCGCGAGGCTTAACGAAGGCGCCGCCGTCTTTCCTCTTTGTGCGTTTTCTGCCCCCCCCTCCCCCCCCCCACTTCTTCGGAGGCACCAATTCTGTAGCAGACGAAATCCGGCCGTCGTCTGCGATAGCCGCAACCGTCGAAGCTGGCGCCTCTTCCAAGGGCATAAACGGCGCTTCTCTGCTGCTATCTTGTCCAGTAGCGAATGTGCTGTCCTGACCGCTTCGACCCGTTTCTCAGGAAGTCGCTTCCCCGGACGCCGACCATAACCATGGTAATTGTTACGGCTGCATGCGTCGATTCTTTTATGGACGTGATCGTTGACGACTTGCTCGGATATCTGTATTTCTCTCCCGTTTCTTCGCGCGCTTAAAGGAATGTGAGCGCGAAATGTAATTGGCCCGGAAAGCCGGTTTCCACCGCTCGCTCGGTTTGTTTTCGTTTGGTTGTAGCTCTTGCCCGTGCGAAAGTTACACGTCTATCGCATATATTCGTGGGCTCGCGTTACAAGACAGCTCACAGTCGTCTTAATCATTTGTTTCTTTCGTTTCCCTTGACGAGCTCGCTTGATCGCAGAACTTTCAGTTGCCAAATTTGGGCGGGAAAACTGCCCGTAGCTGGTCTGCGTGGATGTGAAAAAAAGGCAAAAGACTTGTTCGACCTTACGGTGTGTCATAAACCAATTTCCAGCTAAGATGTGTATTTCGAGCAGTTGCAATAAGAATTTCAGTTGCCTGTAATTAAAGCACATACTTGAAAATGTTGCCCGCACCGCACATATGACTCGTCCGGTTGAAACCTTGCCCGCATATAAAGCTTTTGAGCGCTAGTTAAGAAAATGTTTTACAAAGGCTGTAACTCATCCACGCACGCCTTACTTCGCAAAAACGTTAACCCAGTGCCCCGCCCGGGCCTCTCCCGCCTATTTCTCGCTAAATGTTATCTCGTTTGTGTTCATAGTTTTTCCCAGGACAGCGGGATAAATTCTGCATTGTTCGTAAAACATGCAACGATCCGGAGCGCTCGCATACGTAATTTATTGGAGAGGCTGCAATTAAACCACTCACTTTGAACCTTTGCCTACACATGCATGACGCATTGCCTTGCCCTTACTTTCACAATACTTAAAGCAAGGCGCTTCGTTTAGATCATCGAGGGCACCGGGGGAACATCGTATAACGCATAGAAATACCGAAAAAAAACGAGGTTTCAATAATTATTTGTAACGCCCCTAATTAGGCTAAAAACGCTAAAATTTCGCGACATTGCACTTAAGATGCCCCCTATTTCTACTAAATCTAAACGTTGTACCACAGAGCTTTTTGGGGAGATTGGGAAGCGTAGCTGACAACGGTCGCAGGCCACTTTCGAGCACTTGTTAAATATTTCTTTTTTTCCAAAAGCTGTACTTCATCCACATGCGCTAAACTTCGCACACAAGTTTGCCGTAGCATTTCCTCCATGTTCGCTAAGTTTGATCGCAGTATAGACTTTGTAGCTATAGGCCATGGGCAGCAGGACAGGGGGTGGGACGTAGGGCACATGCCCTCCCCCTTCCGAAAGTTTTGTGTACCGTATGATATCTTCCATAAGACTACATGCGACGAGGCACTTTGACCTATTACTTCTTTGACTGATTGGCATGAACAAGCAATTCGTTTGATACAATCTTTATTGGCCTCGAGCTCCACCACTGGAAAACCTGGCGCCACCGTCGGCGTGACGTGCTAGGAGGGATCACGTGGACATAGCGGCCACGTCGGCTGCTTCGGGCGCGCCGAAGCGAGCTGAAAACGAGTTTAAATTCCCTCGTACGCTGCGGTTTTCATTTAGTGGCGAAATTTTCCCGCTTCGAGTGTCTCCTTTACAACGCTTGAAAGCACTACAATAGGTAGTGGCTGCCTTTGAAGGCGCGCAACATGGTAGGCTACTGCTCGGTGCCGCAGGGCCGGACGCACGTAACGGAGGCCGGTGTCGGCCTTATTCACACGTAGCCGCAGGACAAGAAGCTGTGTGAAGCTTGGCTCGCGAAACATAAAACCGGCAGTCATCGGCTACAACTCGGGTATGCAGCAAGCACAGACGCGAGGAAGATTTCTGCTACGGCGCCCGGTCTGCGATGTTCTCAAAACGCGCATTGAGACGCTCGCCTGAGTCCGCTGCCCGACTAATGTCATGACGGTTTGGTCTATGAACTTGCCGATACTATAGATACTGCCAAGTTCAGTGGAGTGGAAAGGCAGCGGTAAGAAGCACATTTAAAGAAAGCATGGCATATGGTCATGTTTGTGTTATGAATTAATGCACTGGATTACAAAAAAGGAGCAGCGGGAAATTGCACGCTGAGAACGCCGATAAACATACAGTGCGACGCAACTCGAGAAATAGTATTAAAAGGTCAAAGAATTTAGAAGAAAAAAAAGGTTGCATCGTCGCTACGGCACATCAAAGTCCCCGTAGGCGTCGAAGTCTCTACAATGAAATTATTTTTAAACAGCTCTGATAGCACCCACGCAACAATGGTTGCCTGTATACTGTCAAATGCTCATATTCTGCGGCCTAAAGCTCATGGCACGGTGCCAAAACGCGCGCGCGGAGAAAGCGAAACAGTGCGCGGACAATCACGCAGACACGCAGTGGATCGCTGCGAATCTGCGCGATCGCTGCATTGAGGCTTCGTTCTATCACGCTCCATTTAGTTATACAAACACTATAAAAACATATTTCACATAGTTTGCTCTCAGCGTTTACCTACCTTTCACGCAAGAAGCCGGCTCGGGAGACTCTATCGCGGCGACCGCGCGCAGTGGCGTTCACTGTACGTATTTGGTAAAGAGATGGCGGCTGTAAACGATTGTGTGCTTTCAGCTTGCCCAAGATTATTATTTAGACAGTAGGAAACTTCTCTCGTTTCGGAAGTATTTGCAGAAATGTCCGGGAGAGCTCGCGCGTGGTGTTTTCAATGAGCGCTGACAGCAAAACCTATGAGGAGCGCGCCACGTGATCCCTCATACTACGGCAGTGAGGCGCTTCCGATAGAGGGCGACTCCGTAACTCCTCGCCGCCAATAGACCCCAGAGCTATATTATAGGTGACTATCTCTTAATTATTAGTCGGATATATATATATTTGCATGATCGCCACGGTTTCGACCCGGATTGTTTGAAGGCAAACAACCTTTCGGCCGATGCGATATTAATAAATAAAAATATCTTCTTTGCATGAAGCGTTTTTTAAAGCACAAGTAGAACATCAGCAGCAAGCAAATCAGTTTATTCGCATATTTAGGACTCATTAGCGAGTGCGAATTACGTAGCAGTTTAGCCGAAAAGTTCTGGCTCCCTGAGCGACATATGTAAAGCGTATAGTCCACTGTACGTAGATTCTGGTGTTTCATATGTTCTATAACACCCGCCTTGGTTGCTCAGTGGCTATGGTGTTGGGCTGCTGAGCACGAGGTCGCGGGATCGAATCCCGGCCGCATTTGGATGGGAGGCGAAATGCGAAAACACCCGTGTACTTAGATTTAGGTGCACGTTAAAGAACCCCAGGTGGTCGAAATTTCCGGAGTCCTCCACTACGGCGTGTCTCATAATCAGAAAGTGGTTTTGGCACGTTAAACCCCATAAAAAAAATGTTCTATGGCGGCTGGGACGAAATTCGCTTTCGCTCCGCTCTTGTGATTGACCGCGCAACAGTCGGGACTATTTACGAATGAGGTCTATTCCAATTCGAAGACCGAGTCGAATAGGGCAATACTCGAGTAGTTATTCCAAAGTTTAGAATATGCGCCACACCCCTGTATACCTCTGAAGGACACTTATAGTGCCGAGACGCCGAGATGTCGCAGAACCAGGCGAGCAAGCTATGCCAGTGCTTCCTCAGGCTATGCAAACCCGCCGTGGTTGCTTAGTGGCCATGTTGTTGGGCTGCTAAGCACGAGGTCGCGGGATCGAATCCCCGCCACATTTCGTCCCCATCCCGCATTTCTATGGGGGCGAAAACAGCCGTGTACTTAGATTTGGGTGCACGTTAAGAGAACCCCAGGTGGTCGAAATTTCCGGAGTCCCCCTCTACGGCGTGCCTCATGATCAGGAAGTGGTTCTGGCACGTAAAACCGCATAATTTAATTTTTCGTTTACAAAGCCATACGAAAGTGACTGCGCTGCTCAGCGCATGAAAACAGACATGTAGCAGCTGGGATGGTCACATGTACGAGATGTATAGCGCGAAATGCCAGCACCTTATACAGCCAGGTGCGACGAAAATTGGAGACCTGTATACATCTTGGACGGTGGGAAAAAAAACAGAAACACAGTTCATTCGCATCACGCGACAGAGACCAGAGAGCGAAATAAGAAACTGTGTAGGACGGCCTATTTTATGTCGTGTAGTTAGGGTTAAACTGGATTTAACTGCATGTTCCGTCTGACAGAAATGAGGATAGTTAACGTTCGCAGCAGAAGGCACGCCCGCAGTATGCATCAACAACGCAGATGCGTCACACATTTACGCACGTTGTTAGATATGGCGCCGTTTCCTGAGGCTACTTCGAGTTCCCCAAACCACTTCGAAACGCAGCACAGCTAATTGAGGAATGCCGAAGCAGGAAAGCACACACCAGAGGAGCGGCCGAGCAAACAAGTTTAAGGCAACAAGTTCACGTGCCAACAAGTTCGTGCGCCGCCGGGATTAGCAGGTGGGCCTCCGACAATGGAGCATGAGCAGCCCTCCCCTTCTCCTCGTTAGAAGTGCATTGCCAGTCTGCGAGGCAAGACCGCAGAAAGCCGCCAGGTGTGACACCGCGACACGGGCGGCTACCATTGGCTGAAAGTGGCGTCATCGGAGCGGACTCTCCCATTGGTCAAACATGACGTGACTTACTGTGCGCGAAGTGTTTATAAGAAGCCTTCCAGAGAGACCTGAGCATTCTGGGACAGGCCCTGATTCCCTGATTCACCTCTCTCGAACTTCTTGCCGCGGGCCGCAGCGTCCGAGTTGCTGCCGGCCCGTAATGACAGTACGTCTGATACTTGTCGCTCACCTCCTTGTAAATAATGTAGAATAAATCCTCCCAAGTTTGGGTTTTCATTCCGCGAAGTCCGTCCCTCAACCCCTACATCTGGTTGGCAGCGGTGGGATCGCCTCCGAATGCATCAGCTGGTGGCAGCGCTACGGATAAACCTTCGTCGAGAGAGATCCTAAGGAACCGGGAAGAGCGAAGAAGAGAGAGCCTTCGTCGAAAGAGGTCCGAAGAAACTGGGAGTAGCGAAGAAGGAGCGAGCCTTCGACCCAGGGCGTCCGGAGGAACCGGGAACAGCGGACGAATGAACCGGATGGCAGGGTGCTGCAACCGTAAGTGAGCGCGTGGTTTTTTTCCTTATGATTCGCCAGACTCAAAGGTTGTGTGTTCAATTTTGATAGTTCTGGGAATCGGGAGTTTGATGCATTGTGTGTTTGCACAAATTAATTAAGGAAAACAGTTTTAGCCACCTGTCGGGGCAGCTGCCATGGATCTTAGAAGGTTGACGAGGTTAGACTTGTTGTTGGTGTGCGACGATTTGGGAGTTGAGGCGGACGAACGGATGAAAACGCCAGCTATCATAAAGTCGATTGAAGATAGTGGCAATGATGAGAAAAGCATTGAGCTTGCTTGGGAGGTGATACAGGAGCCACGGGAGCGTGCGCGTCGTGTACGTTTGCGAGAGCGTCGTGATCTTAGGTGTGAGCGTCACGGACGTGAGAATGAACGCGAACGTGAGCGAGAGGAAAAGTATGAGAGAGAGAAGGCAGCACTGATCAAAGAGATACAGGATTGTGATCAGTTATTGGCACAGAGACAACGGCTGTCTGAGAATTCTGTAGGTAGTACAGAGCGAAAGAATGAGGAAGCATCTAGCAGATTTTCGCCAGAAGCCGACGAGAAGAGTAGTGCCTGTGAGATTGGCTGCAGATTCTTAAGTGAAGGGAAAAGGCTAGCTGCTAACGATGCCTTAGTGGCAACAGAGGCCGTTAAAGGCCGCAAGGAGAGCGACGAGGTGCTGTGCCAACAGAAGACTGTAGAGACAGCTAGGCCAGCTGCGAACAAATTGGCACAGTTACCGAGCGTGTGCGTCGCTGGTAAGGTTAGCGAGGTTGCTAGCGAGGAAAAGGGTACTGTTGACGCGACAGACGCGAGCACCCATGTCAAGCCAGATCTGCGTGCAGAAGTGAAGTGCGAGCTGAGCGGTGCAGTTGAGGGTAATTCTCAGGATTGTGAGCTGCGTAGCTCAAGAGAATACAACTGCATTGTTCAGGGATCGGTGCGGCTCTCCGCCAGTCTAGATAGCCTAGATAGGAATGGTTCAGTTATTAATCATTCGGACTGTGCGCGTGAGACAGCGATCGATACCGACGGGCTGTGTGCCGATGCACAGCGTGAGCTGGGCAATGTAGCAGAGGGCAGTTCGCAAGAGTGCGAGTTGTCTTACTCGAGTAAAGCCTGCTGCATTGTGCCAGAGTCGGTTGAGCTGTCCGCCAGTCGAGGCAGAGAGAGTGTTGAATTAAGTGAGAATCACTCAGACTGTGCGGGTAAGAGACCGATCCGGGCCGACGAAACGTGTACCGGCCAGCACGAGGCACGAGAAGGCGACATGAAGGCGAGTGCAAAGAGAAAGCGCCGTAAAAAGAAGCGCGGTAAAGACCGAAAGTCGGTAACTAATGTAGCGCCGCCAAAGATGGCGAGAAACCCAAATGGGCAGGGCGCGAGGAGAAGAAAGGTGCGGTCGTCACTGACGATGTTGACGCATCCAGAATGGTCGAGCCACCGGTCAAAGGGGGACCGCGAAGAATGTTCTGCACGGACGCGGACAAAGGGCACGAGGCAGTTAAGCTCCTCGTCGTTCCGTAGTTCTTTTCACAGCTCAGCGTGCAGTTCGAAGAAACGCAAGGTGGCAGGACGAGACCAGGTGGGGAGTAGCGACGCGGTCAATCGAGTTTGTGTTGAAAGCGGGGCGCGAGGACGCAAATTGGCAGGAGACCGTAACGTCTTGGGGGAGCTGATAGTGAATCAGCCCTTTTGTTGTTTCTCGGCAGCCAGAGTAGCTTTCAGACCACGCCCACCCCGGGTTAGACTCAAAGTATGAGTCAGACATAAGCGTTTGGAAAGGGAGGCCAAGAGAGCTTCCGTAGAAGTAAAACGAGTTATTTTGTTTTATTTTTGAGCATCGGAAAGTTTTCGCGATTTGAGACTGAGATTTCTTTCAATGTGTAAGGTTTGAGCTTTGTGTTTTCGTTTGAGAAGCTCGAGATTTGAAAGATGCGTTTTAAGTAAACATGTAGTCTCGCGAGATGCTCATTAATAAGCAAATAGGCTTTCTTTTTGTAAGTGTGAGTAACCTAAAGGTCAAGGTTATCGTTCAGAGGCCTATGGTAAAGCGCGTGTGTTATTTAACCTGCTTTTTATGTGTTTTTGAATTTTCTAAGGTTAAGCGCGTAGATTTTCAGTGAGTGCATGATTTGCACGGAGAAGCGTTCTTAGTTCCATTAGCGCGTGTCCTGTGTGGACGGAAGGAAACAGACTTTATGACTGGGTTGCTAGTGTGTGTGGAGGGCAGCCGTATTCTGACTTCTCTGATAAGTACGCGTGGAACGAGTTATTAAAAGACGCATTATTTTAAGGGTTCTGCGGAGTGTGTAAGTCCCGCAAGTTTAATTGTTCGTTTATGTCACGTGTCCTGTTGGACTTTCAGGGAAGAAACGTGAGTAAGCGTGAATGCAAAGTTTGCCTACAACGCAAGTACGCGTTTTGTTTAGTGACCACAAGGCTAGTGCGCTTTTGATTACGTACTTGTGAGGTTGACCAGATTGTTCAGTGGCACCATTGCGTGCGATATGAACGCCACTGCGATAGATTGGAAACATGCTGTTCGTGTAGTTAAGGCTAAACCCCATTGACGCGATTTTGTGCGCGACAGCGACGAGCGACGGGTTCGCGCGACGGATCGGGCCGTCGCTTGAACAGATCGCTCGGTCTTGTCGCGCGATCGCTCGGTTTTGCAAATCTAGAATTCGTCGCTTGTCGCCCGGAAGTGCTATGAGCGACTAGCCAATAGCGCAAAGCCGGAACTGGATGTACATAACTTCAGTACTTCTGATTGTCGCACGGAACGAGCAAACGATTGAATTTTTATACGTGCAAGGATAAGAACCTAGTGCAAGACTTTCAGAAATATTGTATGCTGCTTTTTACAGTAAAATACATCAACTTAAGTTAATAAAGCACGCGTCACGCTAGTTTCGGCGCCTATATTGCTGCCCTCATACCGGCAACGCTGGGGAGACGTCGCTCGAAGTCGTCGCTCGCATGGGGTGCAACTTGTAGGCGACGAGCGAACGCGACAGCCATCTCCATCGCGTCGCTTGTCGCTGTCGCGTGCAAGATCGCTTGCATGGGGTTTATACTTTAGGCCACTTAAGTTATGTTCGGCTGTTTTCATTTGTTGTTTGCATCGTCAACGACCCTTTTGTTTTGCAACAACAATAGTACTCTGGTCTTGTCGGCATTCGAGGAGAAATGGATGGCTGTTTGGAGGGGTGGTTGGAACTGTTTTGTCAAAATTGGGGAACTAAAAGATCAGGGTTGATTTTGACTCAGTAATAGCCTGGCGAGTCAGGGGTGAAGAGCCTGCGCTTACGCGTGGTGCAGCGCTGTGTTGTTTTGTTTGTTTGACGTTTGTTCTCCAGGGCCCAGGATCCCGAGGGTTGTCAAACGAGGCTCGACCCCAGTACCCTGCAACTTCTTTCAGCGTTCCTCATGGCCAGCGAATTGAGTTCACCGGCCATTCAGAACTACCGGGGCGAGGACGAGCTGTTAGATATGGCGCCGTTTCCTGAGGCTACTTCGAGTTCCCCAAACCACTTCGAAACGCAGCACAGCTAATTGAGGAATGCCGAAGCAGGAAAGCACATACCAGAGGAGCGGCCGAGCAAACAAGTTTAAGGCAACAAGTTCACGTGCCAACAAGTTCGTGCGCCGCCGGGATTAGCAGGTGGGCCTCCGACAATGGAGCATGAGCAGCCCTCCCCTTCTCCTCGTTAGAAGTGCATTGCCAGTCTGCGAGGCAAGACCGCAGAAAGCCGCCAGGTGTGACACCGCGACACGGGCGGCTACCATTGGCTGAAAGTGGCGTCATCGGAGCGGACTCTCCCATTGGTCAAACATGACGTGACTTACTGTGCGCGAAGTGTTTATAAGAAGCCTTCCAGAGAGACCTGAGCATTCTGGGACAGGCCCTGATTCCCTGATTCACCTCTCTCGAACTTCTTGCCGCGGGCCGCAGCGTCCGAGTTGCTGCCGGCCCATAATGACAGTACGTCTGATACTTGTCGCTCACCTCCTTGTAAATAATGTAGAATAAATCCTCCCAAGTTTGGGTTTTCATTCCGCGAAGTCCGTCCCTCAACCCCTACAACGTGCGCTTACTTTTCGAGCGTATGTGAGGGGCTTTTGCCTTTCAACGGCACATCTTAAAATCGGGAACGCTCTTATTAAAACAACTCGAGCAATCTGGATGATATTTCCTTCTTTCTGGCGCTAGAAAAAGAGGACAAATCACAAACGAAAGAAGAAAGGCGTCACACATTTGCACATCTGCGTTTGTTCACCTTTCGAACTAGATATTCGAGGCGTTTTCTTTTCGGCGCCGGCCCGAACTATCGGCACATTGGAAATATTATACACATATGGCTCCGGCGATATGGGTTATTTTTCGGCGTTAGCAAAAAAAGAAAACGAGAAAGTCTCCGCATTGATGTCTCCGGTGGAAACATGATCGACTGATTACGTCAATGCACGACAACACAGATATCGAGAAGTGACAGCGCGCTAATTGTCAGGGTGCCTAATGTGGGCAAGAGCGGCACCTTAAATTTGGTGAACAAGGGTGGTTGCTTGGGCTAGTTGGTAATTCGTGGTAAAACACGACGAGCAGCGCGAAGTACAAGAACTCCGAGAGATGGCAAACACTGCGCTGACTTCCAAAAATATTACTTCGACTTCCAACTGCTTCCGGCGTGAATTTCGATGCGAATTGAATGAAGGCAGACGATGCCAATTTTCGATGCCAATTGAAAACGAAGGCAGACGCGAGTTTTGTTTATTGTTCTTGATTTAATATGCAGGGTGTTTCAGCGAACACTTTCAAAATTTTTTATGCGTTGCCTGTGGCAGGTAGCTCGTAGTTTATGAGCCCGTCTACTCGAAGCGGCGGACACACTACTTGCATAAAAAATTGAAATGCAAAAATCAACTAATTAACAATAATAAACTGTTTAGCTAATTACCTTATGATCCACATTGCAATTTACAAATACTAGCAGTGGAATTCGCAAGGCGGATCCACCTGGAACGAATTCTCAGGCCGGCACCAGTTTCGAGATATAAATTCCCGGACTTTGCGGAGAATTGCATTGGCGTTCCAATTACTTGTGTGATTCAATGCATGAAACGACGTTTTGTTAACAAATTGACTGGAACGCCAATGCATTTCTCCATAAAGTTCGGAAATTTAGATCTCGAAACTGGTGTCATTCTGCAAATTCGTTCCAAGTGAATCCGCCTTGCGAACTCCGCGTCTGGAATTTGTAAGTTGCAATATGGGCCATAATCTAATTAGTTAATAAACTTAATTAGTTAATTTTTAATAACTAGTAGATTTTGAATCTACATTTTTGTGCAAGTAGTGTCCGCCGCTTCGAGCAAACGAGCTCATGAACTAGAATTGTGACATCGGCGACAGGCAACTTTTAAAGATTTTTGAAAGTGTCCGCTGAAACACCCTATATGGTGTCCACATGTCGCACCTCGTATTTTTGGAAGTCAGCGCAGCGTTTGTCGTCTCTCGCAGTCCTTGTCCTTCGCGCTGTACGTCGTTCTTACCTTAAATTTGGCGTCGCATCTTCCATTTTATGGAACTGTGCAAGTGTTACACAGTAGCTGTAGTAAAGATATTACAAATGGAGAGACAGGACATATTCTTGTCTGATGCTGCGTGACTTTTGGTATAATAATTGGTGCGCTTCTGTCGGCAAGCTCAAAAAATTTCAGTGCCACTTTAATCGCGAAGCTTTTACAAATATGTTGTAACATCGAAACGCAACGATTAATTATTTTCGTCGGTAAAACATCACTTTCCCATTTTCTTATATATTTTGCATGTCTGAATGCAATAAATTTCTTCAATCCAGCGCTTTATGTAGAATGAGATCTTTCTGCTTCCGGCGTGAATTTCGATAGCACGCAGTATGTAACGTATAGTGTCCACACGCACGTCGCACCTCAGCGGCTCCCTCAGTGATGGAAACCGATATCGAATGCCATACTTTTGCGTCTTTCAGGAGCCGAAAGCGATTTCAGGAGCCAGAAATACGTCACAGTCACAATATCTTAATATCTTGCTCCTTGTGTCTCGAATCAGTGCATGGTGTCATCTAAGCGTCAAAGTACTTTACGTTTCGAAGAGTTTGCGCGCAGAATAGTGGAATGTGCGAGAAATTCGTCGTCGTTAATTTAATTTCTTCTAAATGCTGCAATATCTGCATGTTATAGCTTCAACTTGTTCGCAGGAAGATAAGCGCGGTAGCCTCGACGTTTTCACCAGCTTCGATTTTCGAGAGGAAAGGAAGCACAGGAGGAGTAGTAGGACGAAGCATATCGATAGCGATCGATATGTCAAGGTATACCATGCAGAACATTGTACGAAGTAAAAACTCGTAACTTTACGGGCAATAGAAATTGCGGTAAGCATTCGGGGCTTACTAAGTAAACGCGCGTTGTATCACGTGGCCGAAGAGACACACATAAAGCATTGCTGCAGGAGCTCCCTAGTGGGACTTGTCGGAAGTGCGTAAGCATTCTTTCCAGTGGCTCATCTGGCGCAGAGTGACGTATCCGAACACGTCTGCAGGGTCTATGATGGCGACGTTTGCTCGGTCTCGGTATCCTTCTTGTGCTTACCTATATATATATATATATATATATATATATATATATATATATATATATATATATATATATATATAACAAGAAGAAAGGGGGTTAACCGAGGGGCCCGAATTTTATTAGTAAAATCATAAGAAGTCAACAAACACTGACACCAAGGAGATGAAAATGGATGAAAAAACATCACACGTGCGATGCTCTACCTATTGAGTTACCGCAGCGCCGTTTGAACATCCGCCGCCAAGGTGTGTGAGTGGTGGCGCTGGCTAACACTCCCAGGGTTCTATTAGGAAACATTAATACCCAGGAATGTGGATGGGGAAACGGCGCCGTTGTAGCTGAATTGGTAGAACATCGCACGTATAGTGCGAATGTTGTGAGAGCTCTCCCCACCTGCGGCAAGTTGTTTTTTCATCCACTTTAGTTTGCCTTAATTTATCGTCTCTTTGTTTCATTTATTACGCACAAGTAATTTCCCCTATGTTGTCCTTGGTGTCAGTGTTTTTGGGCTTCTTGTGATATATATATATATATATATATATATATATATATATATATATATATATATATATATATATGTGTGTGTGTGTGTGTGTGTGTGTGTGTATGTGTGCGCCAATGGGGTGCATCGTGTCATGCGTTACAGACGGACGGACAGACAGATTTCCGAGTCCCAGCATGATGCTTCTGCATGAACGAAACTCGCTGGATGACCGCGAGTAGCCGCCGTCACGATTGTGGCGTAATGAAGAGCGACAGCAGCGGGGAGCGCGCGTGCTTGACGTAACGCTAACGTTCCGCTCTGCCGCTCTGTGCCTTTTCACTATGCCACGCCTGGCCGCGCCTTCGAAACTCAGACGTTCGTAGCCACTGAACAGACATGCGCCATGCGCGCGCAGCCGCACTGGTGACGTCATGTTGGAGCGGTGACGTCATCTAAAACAATTATAACGGCAACGACCATGCTCTACTTACGTGCTGGTGCAAATAAGGCGTTTGCAGGAACGACCATTATAATATCGCATAGCTTATTTATTTATTTTTATATTTTCCCCCTTCTCCGAGAAGAGCACTGATGCAACGCAAAAACGTTTCTAATGCGTTGTGGTTGCAGGATGTATCACAAGATGGCTCTGTCAATGCTGCTGCTGCAGTCGATGTGTCCGTTCTTCGTAAACTGTATTTTTACGGACATATGTTCAGCTTTTCTGGTGTGGTGGCCGCCAGTGCCGCATCGTTCACGGTAGCAATTTCGACGTATAGTATCCATCCGTCCGGTCACATCCATCCACTTATCCGTCCAACGAGTGGAAGTGCAGCGCACTATAGAATATTCAAGAGGCCCGCCCCGGTAACTCAGTGGCCATGGCTGCATTCCAGTGGGGCGGAATAAAAAAAACACTCATGTGCCATGCATTGCATCGTATGTACGTTAACGAATACTTGGTGGTCCTCTACCACGGCTTTCCTTATAATCAGATCACAATTTTAATACGTAAAATCTCTATTTTTTAATGTTCAGTGGTGCACAGCTTAAGTACATTCCCTAGTGCAGTTAAATCGAAACGCCTATATGGTGTGTCAACGACCTCTTTCTCGAACATATGATAGCCCTTGAAACGATCGCTCGGTGAATGCCAGCTTGTCTGGGCTCTTGGGCTCCGTGCACGCAGACGGAACAAGTTATCAGGCGTCGTATCAAGGGTTGCGGAGCTTATCTCCCTTAGCCAGAGGCGAAACAGTCGAGTCGGTGCTCTATGGCTGCCAAAAAGCTCCCATCTATCTGAATGCTTTGCGATCATCAGCGCCTCGCCGGAAGCAACACCTTTTCTCGTTTACGAGCTGTAAATAGGCAGTATCACGTTTTTTTTTCTTTATTTACCCATTGAGCGCCGATTTGAATCTGGCCATCGGTTTGACGTGTGTTTCTAACTATAATCTAAATGCACAAATCGTTGTGCCGGATCGTCTGAACGGCGCAGTATTGCGAGACGCGTCGAATGAACACATACGGTAAAAAAGTATTTTACCATTAGGCGCTCTTGACATGCTTATCTTGCGACTCTTTGGACTGCGACCAGCTTTTTTATCCTCCAACGTAAGTTGCTGCATTTTTTTTTTTTTGCTCAGTACTAGAACATGCGCCTAGTCAATCGCTTACCGTCTTTGATATGTAAGCAATCAGCTGGCGACTAAACTTGCAGTTGTTGCTGAAGGTAGGCGAGAATTATTATCGAGCGACGCGCACATATTCGGGAACGGTCGCGCGGCTGGCTTCGGTGAGGGGCTTTTAGGCTCCGGTAAAGACTTTCGAAGTTATCAAGGGGCTTAAGGCTCCGGTAGGCTCCGGTAGAATTGCTGGATATGCTAGGCTCCGGTCTGCGCATGCAACCCCTGGCGGTAGCTGCTGCGTTCGGCAAAGCCTCGCGCAGGCTCCCATCGCGCCGCCTGATCTTGAAGGCACGCGGTCACGCGGTAGCCTTATCGCTTGGGAAAGAGCGCGCCGTGGTGGTTGTACTCGTTAGATTCAGTAGGGAAACGAGTCTAGTACCTACTGCATGCATGCGCACAGCATTACCGATAGGCCACCGTAACAAAACCGCTGTTCGCGATTGGTGCGGCTCTCCGTAATGTCGCTCGATGACTTCCTTTTACCAGAAGCGGCCGCTCATATACGTGCTCGTGGTACTTTTACTGCCGATATCGAACAGCTGCCGCCAGGTATCGAAGGCGCAGTCTTAGGTGGCTCTATATGGCTCCAACAGGGAGCCATGTGTGGGGGCCTTATAGAGTAACTCTAGTCTGAAGTAGGCCACTCGCGACCGCTTCGAAGCAGGACTGGGTCACATTTTCCATTCTATTCACTCGAAACCTCTCTGTTTGCAAGCAATAGCTATCTTGTCAGCACCCATAAGCAGCGATGTAACTGATGGTAGCGACATTACACACCGAAGTGATGAAAAAAATGGAGGATCGGGAGGATGCAAAGCTCTAAACGTGACTTCAAGAAGATGCGGCGGCGATGACGTCAGTATTGGTGTAAGCTATAACTGGACATCCATGTTGGCATAACTTGGGCAATGGCGCTAGCAGACGTAATAAGCGAAATTGCCACAGAATCTGATGATATGAACTTTGCTAAAAGGGAAGCTAGATCAATATTTAAAGCACTAACATTTGTTTTTATTCTGGCAAGTATCATTTGAAGCAGCAGATACACTGTCATTCACCCGAATCGGTTAGTTCGTCTTTTCGGTTAATGCGACCATATTCGAAAACATCGAAGTTCACCCGCAAATATTTATGTTGGGGAGAACCCGTTATTTTTACTTTATAGCCTCCAAAATCGGATATTTCTAACTAGTAGAAACCGCCGACACGTAGACTTGAAGCAATAACGAAAATTACAGTTCAGTTTGCCCTACCTTCGCGTTTGGCGCTCATAGCACATCATGTGCGCCGCACAGGCAGCTGTAAAACAAAGCGGCACAAATATGCAGAACACCTCCTTAGCACCGAATGAAGGGGGTGGGCGGGAGGGATATCTTCAGAATGAGCGCGCGTTGAATGGAGGGGGGGGGGGCGCATACGTTGAAGCTGAAAACGTGGCTGGAGAGTTGGTACAGTCGTTTTGCAAGCTGCATTCGTAATGTAAGATTCAGAATCGATAAGATGTGTGCACCGTGAATGCGTGCCCCGTATCGTTCTAAACATAGCCATGATAAGGGCAGGAGGCCCGGCCGCGTGAGCCATCGCTCCGCCGTCGTCGTCGATCTTGCTGTCGCCGGACGAGGTCCCGATGTTTCTGACGTAGTAGTTCTGCGGAAACCCGCAAGGTGGAGAGAAGTAATGAATAAATGGAGAATCAGGCATCCACCCGTTCGTAGCAATTGCTACAAAGGAAACCCGTACGGATTCCTCGAAAGAAAAGCCTCATGGTTGAAAAAAAATTCGTCCTGGTCCGGCACCCGGACCCGGACCAGGACGAATTTTTCTTCAACCATGAGGCTTTTCTTTCGAGGAATCCGTACGGGTTTCCTTTGTAGCAATTGCTACGAACGGGTGGATGTCTGATTTTCCCTTCATCCCGATGTTTTAGGTGGCAGCTTAACTTCCCTGAGCGTATATATATATATATATATATATATATATATATATATATATATATATATATATATATATATATATATATATATATATATATATATATATATATATATATATATATATATATTGCACTCTAACCTGCGATTATTCGCTGGGAAAGGTGGAAAAGTAAAGGGAACTAGAGCGATGAAACATAACGACGAGAAGAGTAAAGGCGCGATAAATGCTTATCGATAATACAGCAGCATACTTGAGTCAGTGTCGAGTCCAATCCTGTGTCGTGCAGAAATTGTACCATGATCCGTACTGCTACAGCGTATAACATATTTCGGGTGGTGCCAATGACCTAGAACACGCCGAGAACGGTCTATAGGTTGTTGTTTCTCTTCAGGATTCCTTGCAAGGCAGCACGCGGGCGTGCTCGATTCTATGCGCAGGCTGCCACCACTGCAGGAGGAAGAGGAGGCGGTGCGACGTGGTCGATGCGGTACCTGCCGCTGTCTCGCCAGACGCCCGTGCCGTCTGACCTGGACATCGCGTTCTCCCAGAAGCCCAAGCTTGTCGATGAGCTCGCCCGCGAGATGGGGCTCGAGCCGCACGAGTGGGAACCGCACGGTCGACACAAGGCCAAGCTGCTGCTCCCGCTGCTGAACAAGTACACAATGATATATGTACCACATTATCCAATTACTGTAGCTGTTCGAAGACTAGCCTGGCGGAAGAGTCTTCCTAAAGAAAGAAAATGAGAAGAAAACCCTTTTCGCAGATGTATGCAAATCAGAACAATTTCTATATCAGAGACAGGGAAACTAATAGGGAAGTTTTCGCACTATTCTGTAGTCCGTTGTCAGAAATCTAGCAAGGACATCGCACATGCGTCGCTATATATCCGGTGCAATTTCTTCGCTATACCCGACGCTTCACTTTATCAGAGCTTTTGTACTTCTACGGCTTTCGCAATATTCGGTATATCTGCTCTGCTATCGACGGCGTCAGCCGGCTGTGCGTTCCAACTTCTGGGCTCCGACGCAGCTGGCTGCTCTCTGGCTAACATCATTGGCTTGCTTCTGTTCTTGCCCACCTCTAAGTGCAGATATATAATTTTTCGGTCTTTCTTCAAATAAATAAAGAACTAAATAGCAAAACGTGACAATGCGAAATCAATACACGCTGCACGATAAGTTTTGCAGCCGGTGAAAAAATTCGTGCGAGTCAGAATCAACGCCTGAAACAATCACCACAAATGGGCAGCCACTTATAACATGCCTAAACTAACCAGACGGCTGTCCCGAGCGAGTAAGATCGGGTTGCTTCAAGTTGTCGATAAATTAAACGCTAGTATATAGAAAACACGAAGGGCCTTTAACGTTCTTCTTTATATACAAGCGGTTCGATTACGTATTTTTCTTCAATTAAAACACAATTCGAGTTTCTATAGATTGACTCGCGTGTGTCGCAGTTTTCGTATTAGCGTCGCGCCGTGACGCAGCTGCGGCTTGCGGCACTGGTGGCGACATCTTGTGAAGCAGTGTTGAACCGATGTACCTAAAACTGTTTTGCTCCCACGACGCGTACGACTTTCCGCCGTGCAGTCACTGAAGTCGAATACTTGTAGAAAACAAGTTTAAGAAAACATATTCGCTCTCGCTTCAATGTCATCAGCGACAACTCGTGATATTCAAGGGGTTCTTTTTCCGGGCCGCAAGGGTTACAGTCCCCGCAGAGGCCCCTGATTTTGAGAGATTGAATGAGTCGTTGATTTTGTGAATATGAGTGGTCCCGGTTGAGTCGGTACTTCCTGAATGCAAGTGCGGCCGCATGAAAATGAGTACGTGCGTTTATATGAGGCTACCAAAGTCTGTTTTTTGATGAGCGCAGTCAGAGTAATCTCGGCGAGATCTAATTTTTTCGGGAGCTTAATAGAAGCGAAGCAAGATCGGCTGAGTCTGACTGGTGAGCCTGAGAAAGCCCAAAGCTAAAGATGTGTCTGAGTCTGCATTAGTTCTGCCAATTCTGACGACTTATGCACTCAATACGCAGAAGTCATCTCAATAATTTTTAGAAACGAAAACTATGACAGCTCGAAAACGCAGGACACAGCCAGGTAACACACGCGTGCGGCTGAGTCTGACTTCGGCGAGGCTGAGAGAGCCTTATATGTGAGTCGGTACGAGTTCTGTCTATGGTCTGGTGGCTTACGCATTGCACATTATATTTTCGTTTGTAAAAAAAATGCTGTGCTATATCCAGCTCGGGCCGGAACTCTCATCTCAATGAGCTAACCTCGTGACGTGGCCATGTGGAGGCCCTCCCCGCGGGTAAGTTTTGCGTGACCCGCACTACACACCCGTTCGCGTGCATGCAGGCAAGGCGCGGACGGTCACTACGTGCTGGTGACGGGCGTGAACCCGACCCCGCTGGGCGAAGGCAAGAGCACCACCTCGGTCGGACTGTGCCAGGCATTGGGAGCCCACTTGGGCCGCAATGCGATCGCCTGCCTGAGGCAGCCCTCGCAGGGGCCCACCTTCGGCATTAAGGGTGGTGCCGCCGGTGGAGGCTACGCGCAGGTATGGGCGCGGGCGAGCAATTTGCAGCGTGTTGCAACCGTCGGTTTGCTATATTTTTATGCTCGACCTAAATCCGAGATATTTCTTTATTTTGTGTGTGTGTGTGTGTGTGTGTGTGTGTGTGTGTGTGTGTGTGTGTGTGTGTGTGTGTGTGTGTGTGTGTGTTGCATACACGCACACAAAATATGCAGGAGGAGGCCATTTAAGTTCAGCCTTTGTACTGGTCCAACGATGGCAACGTAAATACAACTACAGTGTGCATGTGTGTGTGTGTTGCCATAAAGACACGGGAATGACAGTGGAAGTTGTTTAGCGCGACGTATAGGGACGGAGTTTGCTACATTAACACCAGGTCGCTAACCAAACCATGTGGCACATTTCCCGCTGCTAGCTATGAGGCATCTATAGTGGTCAGGCACATTATAATTAGGGTCATTCGATCTCGTTATAAGATCCGATGACTCCCGATTTTGGCAGCCCAAACGAAATTTGTGGCCCGATAGCTCCCCGGTGTCTGTCCTCTCTTACAGGATAACAAATCAAAGTGTCACAAAACTAACGAATGCCCCCGCCTTTTGTGAGGAAGTGGCCAAGGTATGTGTCATTATTATTATCTATTTATTAGCATGATATATAGATGCCTCGTTTTTGTTTAGCACACAAGCAAAAAACGAGCACTTCTTTTTAGTAGCCGCGTTCACATGAATACGACAGTGGCGCATTGCATCTCATTACCATTCTGGTCCCATAAGTATCCTCACTGCAAGAAATATACACCTTTAAGTTAGCTAATGGCCCTTTCAAAAGCGTCCGGCTATTCGCTTACATCGGTTTCCGCGCAATGTTTTGCAAACGCACAATTAAGAGCAAATGGGCATATCATTGAGGCGGCGACCTGTACGAGCGCGTGCAGGTCATCCCGATGGACGACCTGAACCTGCACCTGACGGGCGACATGCACGCCGTGACCGCGGCCAACAACCTGCTGGCGGCGCAGCTGGACGCACGCGTGCTGCACGAATCGACGCAGAAGGACGCCGCCCTGTTCGCGCGCCTCGTGACCCCCCGCAAGGGGGACAAGTGCTTCTCGGACTCGCAGCGCCGGCGGCTGGCCAGGCTGGGCCTGCCCGCCGACGCCCAGCCCGAGGAGCTGAGCGCCGAGCAAGCCAGGCGCTTCGCCCGGCTCGACGTGGACGTCGACAGCATCACCTGGAACAGGGGTGCGCGCGCACGTTATGTTCTGCCTTCCGAGGCCGCTATATTCTGGAGTTCCGCCGTATTGTCGAATTCGCCATCTTGTTGGCTCTGATTGGCTGATGTGGGCCGCTGCGGCTCAAATTGCTCAAAATGCAGCCATTTCACTGAATTTGACAATGTGGCAGAATTCGACAATGTCCTGAACAGCACTCGAAGGCATCCTTTTGCAGGCATTCTTAAGAAGACACGATTAGGGAACGTTATAGGCGAGGAATCGTGGTTTCCGTATGTGGCGCGATAGCTGTCGGTCCTGCAGCGCGAGGTAAAGGGCTGCGCGAGGTAAAGCGGACGACAATTCGCACGCCCGGGGCAGCATGGGCACTATGCGGCATCGTGTAGTGAAAGCAGTGTGCGTCGCTGGTGCTGCATGGTCCGCAGATGTTGAATGAAGTCAGGGTAAACGTCGCAGCATTGGAGGTATATAGAGCGACCGTTCAATCACTGTAGCTGGTTCTTTAGCTGTCGTTTGCAATTTCGCCGACAAACAGAAGATTGAAACAGGCTATATGTACGCACATTACCCTTTGTGCTCAGAAATTATCGCGTATTTATTGGTGCACAAACTTACTTTCCCGCATTTTGAGCCAAAAGACAATTTGACCACACGAATTTCAGCACATTCTCACGTATTTTCGACAAGTGGAATCAGCCTCTATTTAGTTTATTTTTTCATTTGTCGTTATTTGCGCATATCCCAACCCTATTATTGGACTATAACAGGAATGACAAAAAGTAGAGATAAAAGTCAGTTGACTCAGCCAGACGTTGCCAGAACCTGTGACGTTACGAAAAGGTGATACGGGAATTTTGTAGGTGTTGCCACTCGTATTCTGCCTTTGCGTCGTGGCCTGTCAAGTTTATGCTCTCTTTATAAGTTACTGTTTAGTATTCGATGACTGTTAAATACCATCTAGGCATCGGAATGCATCCTTAAATCATCGGGCATGGAAGTACTATACAAACGTGATGCATGTATACAGTCCTCGGCAGATTGCACAGTGGTAGCTTCATTATTTTTACAGTTTATTTCTGTGCACCAGCACCCAGATGTCGGTGTTGTTCCTCAATGTTGGCATAATCAAGATTTGCATTCCCGAAGGATTTTTCAAGATGGCGTTGGGTTAAGGATCTCGAAAATCCGTTGCGCCTCATGGAAAAAGAGATGCGTTTTAGAGAGCCGTCAGCGTATCGCTACCGTTAAGTGCGCTCACCAGTAAATCTCTCATTCGCTACAGTAATGGACACCAACGACCGCTTCCTTCGTCGCATAACGATCGGCCAGGGACCTGCGGAAAGCAAGGTTGCACGACAGGCAAGTCGGTTAATTGCGGGATCATGTATTTCACGCTCACTTCAGTATAATTCATTGCCTTGGGTCAGTGGTTCTCGCCTTTCAGCCGCTCACCCTTGACCTTTTGAGCCGCTTAGCTAGCTCATAGGTCATTTGCGGACAGCCCCTGAGAACGTTTTTTTTTTTTATCAAGCATACATACCAGAACACACGTCAAGCCAGAGACACAAGAAACTTACTAATGTTATATTTACAGTTGAGTAATAAACCTACAATAATGCCGAAAACCGTTAGAGAAGATGATGCCAATTGAAAGTGAAGGCAGATGCGAGTTTTGTTTGTTGTTCTTGATTTAATATAAGTCAGCTATACATATCACAAGTTCACACTATCTTAGAACATGCCAGACATCTCTCTCTCTCTCTCTTTCTCAACTGCTATAGACCCTGTTCGACCATGTCACATCTTCAAAGTGTCGCGTACTGAAGGCTTGTCGTGTGGACCTCTCTGAACTATCGCATAAGCGAAAGCCAGTTTGAGAAACGTTACTCTAGTCATTTAACGCGTGCCATGTGGAATTAGGTGAGATGTCAACGGAAGGATATATGTTATCAATAAAGTTTTTCTGTCCGTCTGTCTGCACGCACGTTTTTAGACCCAGTTTGACATCACACCAGCCAGCGAAGTGATGGCCGTCCTAGCACTGGCCAGGGACATGGAAGATCTCCGGGACAGGCTGCGATCCATCGTTGTGGCCAGTGATCGCCAAGGGAACCCCGTCACAGCGGACGACCTGGTTCGTCCACAGTATTGCTTGGCTTGGTCTGATTTTCCTTTACTATGCATTCCCCCTTTGAATTAACGCTGCGTTTTCATAATGCCCTAATATGGTGGCGACGCAGTGCTCCTTAACAAATACATCAGTCATAAGGTGTACGGTCTGCAGAAAGAGTGCTTTGCGCCGCAGAAGGCTAGCCATCCGAGTCATTTTTGTTGCCCACTTGTAATAATCTTGTCGCGTGGCGATGACACAGCGCATTTGTCGCGTACTTCAGCTTTTATATATTTTAACTGCCTATGCAACGCTACACGTCCCCCATCAACCGTACTGTAGACTGCAGGCTGCAGTCGTTGAAATATACAAGGGATTCTTGGCGGCCGCGCATGCACACCAACACGTTGGCATGCTACCGCTACAGGACAGATTTCTGGTCTGCCACCTGCGCAACGATTACACGAATATCCTCCCTCCAGTAATCCGATGCCCACCTCACGAAATTCGCTCACCATTTGTATATACCGTATCCTCAACACCGCTAAAAACTATATTAATACACTTGTACATCACGTGCGTATGAAGTGCGGCGTTCGCTCCATGTGTCATGCAGGGTGCAGCGGGGGCCATGCTGGTTCTCCTGAAGGAAGCCGCGTGTCCGACGCTCTTGCAGACTCTAGAGGGCACGCCGGTGCTCATCCACTGCGGCCCCTTCGCCAACATTGCCCACGGAAACTCGTCCGTCATCGCGGACCGGATGGCTTTGAAGCTTGTTGGTCCCAACGGATACGTCGGTAGGGCTATACGGGCTATACATGCATGCTCACGGATCCCCTACCCCTGCGGATTTAGACATTTGATGCGTTTAAAAAAAAAAGACATCAGTGATCAACAATATAGTCAAAGCGAAATGACATTCTGAGATCCGTGCGAATCGCCATTGTTCACAAGGGAAAGCGAACGAAATTAGAAGGTTTAAGCTTGTGTGCAAGCATAGTAACCTTCACGAAATAGCTGCTTAGCAAGTTGCCGGAGACGTTAATTGCAGCAACATAGCGTGCCTCGATGTCAGCACCGCCTCGCGGCATTCTGGCACCCTATACAGCAACAATGCTGGCCGCGACATCTTGCAGCGCTTTGACCATCCGCCGCGCGTTAGACACGTTTGCGTGTTGCGTGGCAGCTCTTGTACAAGAAAAATAAAGGCTGCATGTTTACGAATACGCCTCTGCCGACAATTTATCCCAGCAGCTAAGTAAATTATCATATGTTTTAGCACATAGACTGTAGCGTTCTTGAAGTTACAGTTGTCAATGTCAATAGTTGACGCCATTTACTGTTCTGATTGTTCATATCAAGTGTGTTGTATACAATACACAATGCGTTGTAATCATTTTATGTACTTGTACAGATATATACTGTTGCACGCGTGTCGTAGGGTGAATAAATATTCTTTCTATTCTCCGCAAGCGTTCGTGAGGCCCGCTGTAATAGCCGAGTGCGGTTGCGGGACGCGCCCGTTGCTTAAATCTGCTACGCGAAACGCGAGCCAATATACTGCTCGACGTTTCTTACCGTGTTGCAAGCAATCTCGGATACATAAATTGAGCATGAACAATAGTAGACCGATGGAACTGTGCCCAGACTTTCGATACTCTTTCCCAATCGCAAGTGTACATCAATATTTGTAGACAGCTATTACATAGTTCTGTGCGACATAAGAACAATGAAGTGCGTCTTTTGGTCGAGGCTTGGCAAAACCATCAATAACTGTAGCACTTGCGTAATTCAGCCTTCGATTATGTTACATAAAAAAATTCGCAGGAACTCATCTCACGATGACTGTCGACGGTGTTCAGGATTGAATCTACGTATCGACACAACGTAGTGTCATCGTCGTAACGTGTTACGTATGAGGCATGTACTGCATCAGGACTTCTTTCGCGCTTCCGTAGCAACAGTGTCACCTAGCGGTGCCGCTGCAAAGCTTGCGCATAGCCTCCGAAATTCATGGCGTGCCTGTGCGTCATGAATTCATGCGGCAACCGGGCTCCTCTCTCGCGCTTCTTTCTGGACACGCTGCGCCATCTAGTGGCGCTGCCAAGAAGTCCGCGCATGACCTCTGAGATGAGAAGCGTGGCGTGTCGGCGCCTACGAATGCTGAGAATTGTTCCCTCGCTTACCACACACTCAGTGGCACATGCTCAATGACCCAAGTTGGCGAAAGGTTCATTGAAGAGCGGCACGTACCCAGTGCACTTGACAACCTGCTAAAGCGTCCAGCTGCGGTCCTTGAGGAACCCTTGTGACGTGGGCTCGATTGCGCCCAGCATCAGAGAAATTTAAGACCTTTTTCATTGTAGAGCGGGACATTCCCAATGACACATACTTAGTTACTAAAGTTGGTGTCAGACATTCATTGAAGATCGGCACATACCCGGCGACTCAAGTTGGCATCAAAGATGCTGATTGAAGACCGAATGCCACACACCCAGTGCTTCATGTCGCTGTCAAAAAGTTTAATTGAACGGTGGTACCTACCCAGTCCCGCATCTCTAGTTACCGATGTTGGGGTCGAAGATGTTCGTTGAAGAGTGGCACGTATATGTACACATTCTCAGGGACCCAAGTTGGTCTGATGATTGGGTTCGAGCCCTGTTCCCTCAGCATAGCAGCCCAATGCGCTACCTATTCGGCCATAGACTATCCAGCGACACTTGTAAGTGGAAAAACGGTTAGAGACAAACACACATATAGACAATTAGCCTCCGGAAAGGACGTGAACTAACCTAAGGGTGCTGACGCATTGATAAGAGTTGTCTAGGGTAAACATTTATATTTCGTAAGTGCCCACATGCATCCATGATTGTTGGGTTGGCGCTACCTCCCATTTAGCATGCGCAGATAAGTGTTGTCTTCTCTCTTTCTCCGCCACTTCGCGACCTTTCAGTTCTTGTATATGTAGCTCTCTTTGTATCATTGTTTCGCACGCCTGTCTTTATACAAACATGTTCAATTTTAAGTTTCTGGTTTCTATACAATGGACATCGGCTGTTGGTAGCATTGTGAATGATGATGATGGAATTGGTCAATATGAGTTCTTTCTGCCGTTCCGTAAATGTCGCGCCAACTCTTTGAGCTAGGAGTGCTGACTGCACCCATTTCGATCGCGCAGTAACCGAGGGCGGCTTCGGCGCTGACAATGGTATGGAGAAGTTCGTGGACATCAAGTGCCGTGCGTCCGGCCTCTCCCCCAGCGCCGTCGTCATTGTGGCCACCGTGCGAGCCTTGAAAGTGCACGGCGGAGGACCTCCGGTGAGCATACGCTTGCTCTGTTAGATTAGGCTGGAAGAGTGAAACCTCCATATAACGAACATTGATATAACGAAATATCGAATATAATGAGGCATATGTGAAATGTTTCTCACCGACATCAGCGTGTAACGAAGATATGTTTAAAACTAATATAGAACATAACGAAGGTATATCTCGTGTCGAGCTCGATTTCGTTAAAGCGATATTCAAGTTATTATTTGGTAACTCTGTAATATATATATTTTCTTTTTTTAAAGCGGCGTCACCACTTGCCTTTTCCATTTCGCGACCTCTTGGTTTGCCAAATGCCTCTGCCCACGGTAAAAATATAGTAAATTCGGTATGGTATAAGTGACAGAAGCTAGTATGACAGCTATCAGTCTAACTCAATGCTTGCTTTTAGTATCCATTTAATTGCAATTTTCTCTATTACAAAAGTACAGACATCGCGATATGTGTAAGGTTGGCTCATTATTATGGAGGGCAGTGCACTGTCCGAGCGTCCGGATGGCTCTTCGTCAAGTCACCAGTGGGCATGGAGGAAGAAAAAAAAAACTGGGACAAGGCGTCACGTGACAATCTTGAAGCCCTGTTAAAAATGTGAAGGCACGTAGAAAATATACCCTCACAATGTAGTGCTCAAGCGGTAATTGTCGGCCTAGCAGCAGAACAAACCAGTGTAAAGGTAATCCCTGCTGCGACGCCATTGACGAGAGGGCGCCCCTTTATTATTAGAAATAAACAATATTTAAAATCAGCGATGGGTCGGTGGACGCTCTCATTTTAAGGCCTCGTTGATAAAGTTTTACCTGGCACCATTACGAGCGCTACCATATACTTTTGTGCCGGCAGAGATGGCTATGCGGCCGATTGGATAGAGAGCGCACGCAAAGTATGGGAGGGAGTAGAGCAGATGGTGATCGAGGGTCGAATGTGACGAGGGCGTCACTGAGAGCTACCCGCGAACCAAACATTGTCTTGAAAAGTCCGGCAACCATGGAGGGCCTACTAACCGAGAGTCAAGGCGCAGACAGCTAGGCCACGAAGAAAGAGCCTGGCGAGCCCATATATCTGCCTAACCTCATGCTCACTCACTATCTTTTTTTCCTTCTTCAATGCCAGCTGTGTTTCCTCCGTGCTGGAAACACTGTGTCACGTGTTTTCGTTTTGTTCCTGTTTGCCGCGGCCGGTGCAGATCGCGCTGGGCGCCCCGCTGCCGGCGCAGTACAGCAGCGAGGACGTGTCCCTGGTGCGCAGCGGCTTCTGCAACCTCGCGCGCCACATCGACAACGCGGCCAAGCTGGGACTTCCCGCCGTGGTGGCCATCAACGCCTTCTCCACGGACACCGCGGCCGAGCTCGAGTTCGTGCGCGAGATGAGCCTGGCCGCCGGAGCCCAGGGCGCCGTCGTGTGCCGACACTGGGAGCTAGGAGGAGAGGGCGCCGTAGACCTGGCACGGGCGGTCGAAGACGCGTGCGCCAAGCCCAGGCCGCAGGTATCCTCCCATATATAGCATAGTGCATTTGCACGATCTGCCTGTCCAGTCCAATCCAAGTCATTCTGCATACGAATCCAAGTAATTTCATACCTGTTGTTGTTTTTAAGAACCTATGTATGGACAACTTCAATTGGGCACTGATGCAGCTACTGTGTTTGCACATGACGTGCGATGAAAAAAAATTTAGCCTCCCCCCTCCCCCCCCCCCATCAATTATGGACTTACTACTAGGAAAGTGGCGTCCTAACTTGAACCGACCTCTGTCTTGACGTCACTGGGCAGCCATTAAAAAACAATGCCCCTCGTTTAGGGTTAGAGTTTTAGTTCGGCCGCTAGCAAAGCTTTCGTCTCTAAGGGTAGATATACTCGGATTTGTTGTGAATACTTCTCTTAACAGCGCATAAAGCGCAGAACGAACAGGTATATAGACTGCTTGTTGTCCTCTCGCCTGTTCGTGCTGTACCTTTTGCGCTCTATTGACCCTCTTCGCGGAGCAGTTTGTTCTAAATAAATAAGATATGGCGCTTTCGGTGGCTTTCTTCGTTGTTTGCTATTAGGGTGCTATCTGAAAACCAGGCTAAACCATGGGCAAATAACATCGGCGAACTGCGGCGCACAACGTAAACGGGTGAAATTGGACAGAAAAAGATATATACGTGTTGGTATTGTGCGCCTAATCGTATAGACAGAATTTATTAACAGGACAGAAACCACAAGAAGAGCAGCAAGTTCGTACGTCAATGTCCCTATATATAGCCCACGGACGATAAGGAGCGCCTGCAGCTTTTAAGTACTATAACCTAATCACGTTAACCTCGTTTAATAAGGACTAACCTACCATACACTTGCAGCGTTTGGCGCTCGGCATCACTTATGTCTGTAGAAACTTTAATTAATTTCATATACGTCCCATGTCATAACCGAAAGAGGTTATGCGTTTTGTCCTAATAGCATTTCAGCACCTTGCACATTGTTGCGGAGTTTTCTGCTATGGTTTATTATTTTATGAAGTACGATAGCGAACACGACAGCATTATAAATAATTGTGTCCCATTCTCTATATTCTTTTTCTTTCACATTGCTTTTTTGTTCGCTCGGGCGTTAAATTTCAGTAATGTCTATGAAGTTGCCCACAATTCTTCATGCGTTTTGTCCTTCGAGCATTTCATCACCTTGCACATTGTTGTGGAGTTTTCTGCTATGGTTTATTATTTTATGAAGTACAAACGTGAACACGACGACATTATAACGAATTGTGTCCCATTCTCTATATTCCCTTTCTTGCACAGTGCTTTTTTTTTGTTCGCTGGCGTTAAATTTCAGTCATGCCTACGAAGTTGTCCACAATTCTCAGCCGTAATGGTCCCGCTTTACGCAGCTACGCTTCGCCTACGACCTCTCGCTGAGCATCGAGTCCAAGCTGGAGGCCGTGGCCCGCACCATTTACGGAGCCCGCTGCGTGGAACTCAGCGCGCTGGCCAGGACTCAGGCCGAGCGCTTCGAGCGCCAGGGCTACGGCAAGACGGCCGTCTGCATCGCCAAGACGCCGCTGTCGCTGTCGCACGACCCGAAGCTGCTGGGTTCACCTCGAGACTTCGTGCTCCCCGTGCGGGAGCTGAGGCTGAGCGCCGGCGCTGGCTTCATCTACGCGCTGGCCGGCGACGTGACCACCATGCCCGGCCTGCCGACCAGACCGGCGCTGATGGACATCGACCTGGACGTCGCCACCGGACGCCCCATCGGACTTTTCTGAAGAGAATCTCGGAGGACCTGCGCGACCGAAGGAATGCCCTAATCGTATACACCACTTCAGGCTTCGATTCGAAATGCGTTTGTGGGAGGCGCGCGAAAAGCCAGGAAACGCGTGTGCTAACCATACACCTTGCAGCCGTAGTGCTTTCTTCTAACCCTTCCCCCTGCGCAGGGTAGCCAACCGGAACTACCTCTGGTTAACCTCCCTTCCTTTCTCTGCATTATTTTCTCTCTCTCTCTCTCTTCTAGTGGGAATCCCCGTGGATGCGACTCGAGGACGTATCCTCTAGACATGACCCGCGGAATTAAATTAATCAATCAATCAGTCGTTCCTATTTGCCGTTGTGCAGAAATCAAACGAGCAGCCACATAAAAGCGGCTGCATGCACTGAACAGCTAAACAGGGTGTTTGCCCCATCTAATTTCACAGCAACGGACAGGAAATACGGCTCGGTACATATTGTATTGCGCAGGTATTTAAACAACTAATATGCATGAAGGCGTTCTCACATGCGAACAAAAAGGGCAAGAAGCACTAATAGGTGTTGGTCCTGCAAGTAGCGATAAAGCACATATATTTTTGTGACCTATATTTTTGTACACAGACTCCTTTGTTCCGAAATGTGAACATTGAATAAAGAGGAACCACATCGTGGCTGTATGCATTGGTGCGGCCTTTTAAAAGTACACCTTGTATAAGCTTTCCTGCGAGGCACTTTGCCGAACTAATGGCGGCGTGGTAATCTTTGCAAACAGCGTCTGCAAGCACAGATTGCTTGTATTTGACGTAGATGATGTAACGTGGCTCTCGTGATGAAACCGCGTGCTAGAGATAAGCCCTAGCATTTGCAGCTGCCACTTCGTGTGCAGTTGAGCGATGGCACCTGCTGCCATTAAGTGGGCAAATATGAACTGCAGATAAGCGCACTTACGAATTGGACTTCTCGTTTAATTCGAACGCACTGGAAAGTCCCGGGAGAAACCGCACATTGATTATGAAAGAAAAACGCATTTAGTTCGAACGCAAACGTATGCCACTTCGGTTACTTCAACTCCCACACGCGTGCCCTCATGCTTCCGCAGCTGTTCTTGAAAACAGAAGAAATTCAGCAGACGGCGCTACTGTTTTCCTAAGCATGAAGCTATTTTCCTTTTATTTTCGGAACTAGCAGAACTTTACTTTTCCCTCCAGTCCAACGCTGAGGCAGCGTTTAAAGATGTCAGCGGTCGTAGGCGCACTCAGGTTGAGTCGGGATTCGAGAGTCAGAAGCAAAAAGACGTTGCAAATTGCTTCGAGCGATGAAAATAATATTTGAATTGGTTCATTTCGTGGCCGTTTGTCCAGTCGATATTTGGGAGCACTCGACCAAATCGTGTAGTCCTGCAGGGGTCGAATCAACTGGAGTTGAATGCGTACCGTTCCGGTCCACGGGCAAACAACGAAGAGGATTTCGTTACGTGAGATCGTTATGAATATACATACACACACACATATATATATATATATATATATATATATATATATATATATATATATATATATATATATATATATATATATATATAATATTTGACTTGCATTTGCTTGAAAAGCGTATATTGGTCGAGCTGGAAGGTGCCACCATTACTGCCACCATCGATGCTGCAGAACCACTTTAAGCCACTTTAAGTTGCCAGCTACGGAAAGGTCCATTGGTATGTTCGTGGGCCTACTGGGACGGCTATAGGTAAACGTGTAAGTATATGTTTGTTGTTGTTTTTTGTACCGGACTTTGATTGGAAACGGCTTTGATGCGAAAACGTTTACGAGTCATTCCATGAGTGTCCCATACGTGTTGATCGATAATCTAAATATTTCTTGTAAATAAGCGTGGCTTTTTTACTATGCCTTGCTTATATACAGCTAGACATTTCCCAATATATTTTTGCTGAAAACATTCTCGTCACGTGACCTGCTTTCGGTGTTCTGCGAGCAAATTAATATAAACATTATTTTAGCGTTTGACGCTGCATAAATTCGTCTGCTGAACATCCATATAGATTAGTCCTTTAGTACGTAGTGGTGCTCATTCACAACTTCCACCCCCGGAAATGTTCCTTAAAAGTCTCAAATTTCGACAAATATCTGCTAAATTGACACTTTCTTATTGTTAGCACTACTATTGACCTGTTTAGTGTGACAATTTCACCCGACTGTCCCAGAGCTGTACTTTATAGTCGAATGTTTATTTCGTCAATACATTTTTCGGATTTTCATATAGTTCTGGTACATATGGCTAAATTCTATGTTGTTGTTAAGATGCACTTACAACGCCCTCAAGCACTTGGATAAGCTAAGGATAAGCAATTACTGCAAAGCCCGCAATTGACCCACATACTTAGACCTTTACCTACACGTTATTCATTACTTAATCGCCTTCTATATTCATTAAATATGAACAAGGTGATTCGCTTAGTTAACAAAGGGCGCCGCGGGCGCATCGTATAACGCAGAAAATAGGGGGAAAAAACTTGGAGGGACGCTTAAGCGTCGCCTATAAAATTGGAACGCGATAGCATTTAAAGATCCCTGTCTGCTTCACACGCTTCCCGGAAACTGCAGCTTATGTAACCGTAGTTTACCTGGAAACGCTGGCGGCGAACGCTATGCAAGGAGGCGAGCTTTTTGGTAGAAACGCGGTCTCTCACGCGGGCGGATTCTGCTGAGGTAGCGCACAGTCGTGCCAAAAAATTACACAATTTTCAGGTTTCTCTTATTGCTGCCTTTTTAATATTTAAGTCTGAGAAGATTTGACATAAAAGGCATACGCTGTCGATGTTTTGTTTCATGACATTTGTTTGTTGGCTGTCATTCTCAAAATTTCGGGTAGAACTTTGTCAAGAATGTAAGACAACGTATGAGCAACTTTAGTGATAGAATAGTGTGGCAATATAACCCGCATATACCCCATCGTATAGCAAGGCGTGGCATATACATATACCTAAATATATACGGAAATTTTCGCTCACGGACAACTCCGCCGACACCGGATTTTCTGCGACACGGGTCCTTAAGGGTATTGCGTTACTAAATGTTCGTACAGGAGCCAGGGCGGTCCTCAACAACGGCCCTTCACTACAGCGTGCCTCATACTCGAATCCTGCCTTTCACACATATAAAAACCCAGAAGTTTATTTTTTTACTCCAACCTCATCGCACTGCGTACAAACTTATTACGGATTACAACCAAGGCTAAAATACTGAATCACTTTATTTCACACGCTTCCTCACTCCAGCGTTTTGACAGCGAGTTTCCGCGGTCATCGAATGAGATGTGTTCATGTTTGCTTGTGCGGGCGCGACACCATGCTTGTTAACTTAGTATGCCTAAGTTAACAAGTTTAATTATACGGCGGATTAGACTACTATCCTTATTTTGCACAGCTGTCCATTATTTGCTATCGCAGTCGATGCTGCGGCTTTCGGGCGAAACTGCGACTTTTTAATACAAACATTAAGTTTGTGCAGGCTATGTAAAAAGTATAAAGAATGTAAAGTTGCGTTAGTTGAGTTGCATTTGTAGTTAAAGCACACTGCACCTTGGACGGGATGGTGAAGAAGACAGGCACAGCGCTGTTTCTGTATTCTTCACTGCTCAACAAATTTAAATATTGGCGCCTATTTATAACGGAAGTGACGTTTTTTGATTGCATTCGTTGCTAGGGTGCTCGACATGTGGTTGATGCGGTTCCGGTTGGCGGTCGTTTGCTTTTGCGGCGCTCGGTTTTCGGCAAACTTTCGCAGCTTTCTCCCCCTTGTTGCGTAGATTTCTACCACTACTTTCCGCTAAGCTTGCTAAGTCCGGCTGAAATGGACTCGAACGACTCGGAGATAGCCTCTCTACGTGCCCAAGTGGAGGCACAACACGCAGAAATAGAGAGGCTTCGCCGGGCATTGTCGCGCGAACAGGTAACATTCCTTCCTTATTTTTCGCTCACTCGTATAAAAAAAAAACCTGTTTGTCGTTGCAGGCTCTTTCAAGTGTGATTGACGCAGCTTTGAAAAAGGATGATGTGTCGCGTTACAGCAGGCAGATGTTGCTGCCTGGATTTGGCGTTCAAGGTATTTGATGCCCTCCCGAGACTAAATAAGCGACGCCGGACCCGACCGTGCAGCGACGTACACCTTTAACAACTCTGCCTAAATATTTTGCAGGACAGAAAGCACTTAAATCGGCGTCTGTGCTAATAGTCGGTGCTGGTGGCCTGGGATGTCCATGTGCGGCGTACTTGGCTGCTGCTGGAGTTGGTACGTACAACCCCTAATTGCAGCGAGAAGTTTTGGCACGTAAAACCCCACAATTATTTTTCTTTAATTGCAGCGAAAGAACCTCGCACGCTAATCATTCGCCTTTCCAGAAGGAGGACCCTCATCCAATAGAATGCGCTAATACTTGTCGTAACGTTTACGATGGCATCCGTCATTCAAGGTTGTACCCGCGATGTGTGAACCTTAGAAGTAGGCATTGCAGAGCTAGGCTTTCTGCTGCAGTATCAAGCAGAAAGTGGCGTGTACATGTCATTGCTACGTATTGCCTAAACATGAGCTGATGACATGGGCAGATTAAATTGTGCTTATAATGTAGTGAACGGCTGACACAACATATGCGAGGTGTCCCATGCGAAGAACTGTTAAAAAAAAACAATCCAAGGAATGATTATGTGCTAATCATAAAACCTGCCACTTTCCACGGTACTACTTTCCTCTAATCATCGCATATGTTTATCAAGAAGAACCTGTTTTGATGTAACTGTTTGTTGTTTCAGGACGAATAGGCATTGTAGATTTCGATGCCGTAGAAAAAAGCAACCTCCATCGACAGATCCTGCACTCTGAGGCCAAAGTGGGCATGTCCAAAGTAGATTCCTTGGTGCTCGCTCTTAGGCAGTAAGTTTCATACAATACTTTACTGCACCTTTCTGCCTACAGTGTACCCACTAGACTGTTGTTGATAAGGAATGTTTCCAAGGCACTTGTGTTTTTCATTTGAAGAGTCATTTGAAAAGTGTTCTAATTATGCTGAGGGTGGTAGTACATTGACTATGGTCACGGGTGCTTAAATTCGTAATTTTTGCTAGGAACTGACTATGCTATACCCACTAGACTGCCGTTGGTGAGGAGTGTTTTTAAGGCACTTGTGTTTTTCTTGATCTTTCCAAAGCTGGAGTGAATTTTGATCAGCTCACTGCTGACATTAGGTGGCTTGCTTGGTGGTGAGCTGTCGCTATATCGTAAAATGCATGGACAATCATTTGAAAAGTGTTGCAATCACACTGAGGGTGGTAGTACATTGCCTCATGTCACGTCAGGTGTGGTGATCGATCCTCATGTGCATTGTGTTGTGTCGGCAGCGGCAGGCAAGCGGGGGGCCCCGACCAGTGAACGCCCGGCTAACGCCGGCGCAGTAAAGGAGACGCGGAGCGAACTGCTCCCGTTGAAAACCGGAACGAAGACTCGGCCACCCTTGGCCGTTTATTGCTAATAAAGGGTTCACATGCCAGATGACACCTCCCAATTGGTCCAATGCTCGTCACATGACAGAAGGGGGGTGCGCCATCTAGCTCAACAACTACAAAACATACATATGCGATGGCACATAGATCTGACAGGGGGCGACACTATACTACACATTGCCACAGCTGCTTGAATTCTTACTTTGTTGCTAGGAATGGGCTATGTCAGCTTTAAAATGGTGCAGCAAGTCTTGAATTGTGGATGACCTACATGAAAGTATGTAATGTAGGGCCTGGACAGGTAACTTATGCAACTTTATTAAGCTGTATTGTTGTATATCCTGGAGTTGTAGAGTGCATTAAGAAATGAATAAAGGGATTGTTTACTAGAAAGGAACTTCTTTTGTTGTGTCAAGAAGGTGTAAGCTCCAGAAATTAGCAAAAAAACAGTGTCCACATGCTACACATGAGTAATTATTAGCCTATAAAAACGTAGCTTAGAAAAATTAGCTTGGTACAAGCAGAGCACCATCAACTCTTTAATTGACGCCTCTTTCATTATGTGGCTGATTTAGATGTTTGGTAGCTTACCTTTCAGTAAGTTTAGTCAGTAAGTTTAGAAAATTTTGTTGACAAGTATACGTAACTGCTAGCGACAAGCAGTTTCTTCTGTTCACATATAAAGCCTTTCGTTACTTCGTAAATTGTCATCATTATGTCAGGACACTCTGTATATCTGTTGTGTTGCAGGTCCTGTGCCAAACCATAAATTTACCATTAGAAAAGAAAGATGTCTCGGAGTGCTAGCATGAAACAGTCTGAATTGCTACAGTCTGCATATGTAATTTCCGTTGTCTTGCTGCTTCATTTAAGCATGAAACTTTAATGAAAATGTAAGGCATCTTAGTGCAATCAAGGAAACAAAGGGATTGGGTAGGAGGAGAAGATGAAGACAGCAGACAGGGTGAGTGCCAACTTCAACTGATTTATTTCGGAGATGGAATAAGGTAAGAAGACAACCAAATGCGTGTGTGTGCAGTGGTGCAGCATGCATGTGCATTTGGTTTTCTTACTTTATTCCATCTCCGAAATATATCAGTTGAAGTTGGCACTCACCCCGTCTACTGTCTTCATCATCTTCTCTGTCTCAGTCCTTTTGTTTCCTTGATTGCACTAAAATGCCTTGTGTCGACTGTAACCAACTTACCCAACAACTGGTCTTCTAATAAAAGGCCACAGTTTTTTCAGCTACTGTCATTAATTTCCATTCCGTGCTTGCTTTGTTTCCATAGGCTGAACTCGCAACCGGAGTACGTACATCACTCTGCAGTTCTTGACAGCTCCAATGTCTTTGACATCGTTGGCAGGTCAGAAAGTCTCTTGGTCATCATGTGGAATGGAATAGGAAAGATTGTATTGTAGATGGCTACAGCTATACAACCATATTAAGGCAATATTCTGCACGTGCAGCGATCCTTGTCTGTTATTCACATCTTGCCAAAGCCTGCTGTGGTTGTCTGTGGTGAACTTGATCGAGCTAGCTAGTAAGATAAGGCAAATTTCTCATAACACAAACAAATTTCCAAGGCCCTTTGTGCCTTTCTAAAAGGGTATTTATTGTAAGTCACTGAAAACAATAGTTGCTGCCAGTTCACCAGAACAGAGCAAGCCAACGGCTACTCTGAGTATGTTACACAAAGCGTCTTGGATGTGCATGTGTGTATATGCACGTCACAAATTCCCTTTTCAACAGAGTCACAGGAAGCTGGAGGTAAAGGAAGAGATAGTGGGCAAACAAGGGAAGCCTTCACCTGGAGCTAGCATCTCATTAAGGGGTCTTGTCTTGTTCAGGGCAACAAGATTCGACAAATACCTTCATTGAAAAGATGGCTCCAGGTTGAAGATTTCCTTGTTCACCCATAGCATGCTCTCTGAGTCACTTTAGCAGGAAAAGGAGTTAATTTTGAACTTTACAGATTCAGCAATTCACCTAGTTCTCTGCCCTTCACTATTACTTTCTTTTTTTAATTTAGGAAGTTTCTTAAGGATCAGTTGCCAAATTTGGACAATAAGGGGTATGCGCAGTCCTGAAAGTAGGCTTTACTAAAGCCTGTTCGTCAACACTACTGCTGCATTTTAAAGTAGCACTATATGTTGAGGAACTGCTGCTGCCTAGTTCCAGTTCTGCTGCTTCCAAAAGGAATATGTGGCCTTCCACATTATTTCTGCACTTGCCAAGAGCACTCATGAGCAAGTAATATCCCTACTCACTCGTGTTTCCTGAGAGTTTCTGGGTTTTTAATCTGAAGACTCTTCAGTTTATGCACATACCACTGGTGGTATGGTCACAGAGAAAGCGGCATGGCCTTGGCTGCAGTGGAGAGGCCGGCGGAAGCACCATGGCAGCATAGCCGCTTCCATAGGTTGGAGAAGAGGAAGAGAAAGAGTGCAGGAGAGCGGGTTGGTGCTACTTAAAATAGGCGCAGTATGGGGAGGGGGGGGGGGGGGGGTTCTTTAGGCTCTACCACACTACTGTTAGCTTGTCCTACACATAATGGCCGATCTCCCACTGCGTCACCAGTGAGCAGAGGATAGACTTGAAAACAGTGAGACGCAAGGAAAAGATAGTGGGAAGAATAGTGGCACCAGCTCGAGCACTTCTGCATTATTTCCACTTCAAGAATGACGTCTGCCATCTTGCGTGGGTCAATTGAGTTTCGGGGGGAAGTGCACTTGCAGATTGTCGCATATCCCGTATTGCTTACACCGTCTTCAGGGTTAAAGCCACTTTTATTTTCTTTATGCATTTATTTATTTAAACCACTCGGTCAGTCAATCATGCTGCCAGTATTGGGGGCTGTGTGCTTACACGCTGTTGGTAATGTTTATGAAGACTGCACGCTGACCTAAAAAGCATAGTTATGCAGGTACCAGGTAGTGGTCGACGCCAGTGACAATGCAGCCACTCGGTACCTGGTGAATGATGCATGCATGTGCCTGGGCCGGCCGCTGGTGTCAGGCAGTGCCCTGCGCTGGGAGGGGCAGCTCACGGTATATGGATACCGTGGTGGGCCCTGTTACCGCTGTCTCTTTCCACAGCCACCGCCCACCTCCACCGTCACCAACTGCTCGGAGGGAGGTGTCATAGGCATGGGCAAGTGCAATGTGTTCACAATATTTTTGAATACTTTGAGCACTGAGATTTTTTTAGCTTGTGTATGTTCATTGCTAGGTTTTTCTTCTATAAGCTGAGAGCATGTTTTCAATGCTACAGCATGACAGAAACAGTTTTTGACCCTTTGGTGCCAGGGGTGTTTCCAAGTGCAACAAATTCCATCCCTATCTAAGCAACACGTTAACAGACTTTAAGTACTACTATATTTGCATGAATATAATGTGAGTTTCTTTCTGAAGTTTCTGGCCTTGGAACTCACCTCACTTTATATTTGGGTTCATGACACGAATGTGACACATTTCTTGTTTCTTAATTTTTTTTCGGGCACTTCAAACTGCAATTAGCTAAACCATTAGGTACCACCATGACCACTACTGCTTACGGAGCCGTGTTCAAACTTGTACCATCCAGCATGGCTTTGCCATGTTCAATTGTGCTGTGAGCACTTCTGAGGTGCTGGCCTGTACAACAATCTTGGTAGTATGGAGGATGAAGTCATTCTCGCTCACAGTGACAAAGACGTTAGCAGTGTATTTTGCGACAGCAGTTCACAGTAACCATGAACAAAACACCTTGCCGGCATCCGCATTTACGCAGTTTCCTGTTTCTTTGCAGCGCATCACTTCACGTTATAATCGTAATATATATTTCTTTCTTTTTCTGATGGACTGAAAGTCACCCCAAGCATTATTCGTGGTCACATTATTCACTTGCAAATACAGTATTTATTGATGATGTGTTGCTGAACATTTTACATAAAATTATATACAAAAATTTAAACTTGTGCTAATTTTTGATGTTAATTAGAATAAACAGTGTTCCTAATGCAGCATGGCCTTTTCGTATTCATCACTGTTTGCTGAGGACGCCTCATAATTAACGTCATGATCCTCTTAATCACAGTTCATAAGAAGTTCTTAAATTTCTGCAACGTTAAATAAACGTGCAGGCTTTTTGTGCCAATTCACCATGTCGACAAACCGGTGATGTAAGCAACAATGACAGTCAATAAGCTTTGTTGTGCCAGCTGTCATATAGAAACAAACTGTCACACAAAATTTTAGTTTAGCCAACTTCTGAGTGGATTGCGGAACCAATCTATGGATGTTTCACATCCACAAATTATCTAATGCATGTCCACAGATGTGCATCAGCGACCAGGCGAGTGTCATACTCTGGCATGGCACTTAACCCATTCACTGCCAATGACGAGTAATTTGCCATGACAAAGGTTGCATTACCTCGCAGTTATGACGCATATCAAAAGACATTGTGCATCATTTATTCATGTTTTTCAACAAGAGCACTAAAAGCTCTGTAGCATTCCCGGTATCATGTCTCAAGAGAAAAAATAAAAGTAAATGCAGGTTTCTGCAAAAAGATGCACTTTTAATAAATATTTTCGAAATATTCCATGGCACTTAATGGGTCAAAGAATTGATGAAACATGGGGACGTCTTGCTGGCTATTCGCCTGGTGTACAACTTCATGTGGAGAAAGAAAGGAAGAACAAGTGACGTGCACACACACACACAGCCGCATAGCAATGTTCACGATGCAGACAAAGGCAGTCGCAGAGCTCGGTCGTCTTCAAAATGTGCAGCAGTGCTTTTGGGGCCTAAAGCATGGATAACGCTCGAGGCCATGGTCCCAATATTTCTTCTTTAGTGAACGCTCTGTCGTCCAGTGTGCTTAAAGCGCCATAAAGTGTGCCTCTTTCGTTGTTAAAACAAGGGCATTATATCAGGATATGTTGTATGGTTTCGTTGCCATCCCAAACGCTGCACGAGGTGCTGTCCATCATCCCCATATAAAAACAGTAGGGGTTCGTAAAATCAATGCCCAACCACAAGCGGCGCAATAATGTTGTGCCGCAACAAGGTAGGCTGGGAGGTTAACACGTAGGGTAGAAAACCAGGTGCTCTCTACTCCATATGGAAGCAGTGGTGTATGAAATGCAACATACATACAAGGCTCTCGGCACAGGCATGATGCTCACGTAAACATACTCCCAAAACTAGTGACCGAGGCCACTGTCATCCGGGAATGTAATTCATAGCACAGGAATTGTTTACTGATAAAGCTTAAAAAGTCAGAGAGAGTCAAGAATAATCCTCCGCTGACAGCATCCCTCATAGCTCTCTGTGCACATGTGAGGAATAAAACTCATGTAATTCAATTCTGTTGATCTTTTCTTTAATTATTGCAACTCTTTGACGTTAGAGAAATTTAGTTTATAGGTGCATCTGATGAGCGCCATGTTATGTTGTGATGTGAAGTTAGCAGGTGCTGACTGCAAAAATATCCCTCCTCCTGTATTTTGCCTTTCTGCTTAGGTGATGCTTTCTGCTCTCTTTGAAAGGTAAAGTTGTCATCCACCCAAGTGTAGCTTCATGCTACACTCGTGGGTGACGATTTTTTCTTTAACGAAGCTTTCTCCACCTTGCGGGCTTCCGCATAACTAATTTGACGTTTTCTGCTGTCTTTGTACCAAACAGTTCCTGGTGTCATTGGCTGTATGCAGGCACTCGAAGTGGTGAAAATCGTCACTGGCTATGGAGGTGAGCGGTTGAATAAACATTTGTGCATACGCTTATTTATCTAGCTTTCGCATGTTGTACGTTCACCTGATGAGAGATTGCTGTGCCGCTTCCTGTGCAAACTCAGTCATTCACTGTTGTGTGGTGTGTCTGTATAAGTTTGTGTTCTCCATTATACTCTGCAAGAAACAGCTGTATTTTAATGAGAAAATGTTTAACTCTCATAGGTTTTCATTGATGTGGCTCACAACCATTGAAACTTTCAGCTCATATGTACAGTGACAATGTGAAGGTGATTGGCTGTACATTGACTGAAGACAGCAAAGACGTATGTCGTAGTACAATTGTGGTTTCCTCTTCGTCAAGAGTGACCTTACAGTATGTGCAAACTAAATGGCCAGCCAAGGGCATGTGCCTTTTTTGCATCCATACAAGAATTAGCTGTTTTCTGATGCTTTAATCCAATGAAGTCTGTAGTGATAACCCTAAAATTATGAACTTGCAAGGCAGTTCATCCATGTAGCTAATGTTATGACAATTATTATTATTATGGGCAGGGAGAGTGATCAAGTGCATGATGATAGCAAATCAGTGAAAGTGAAAAAGGACATTTCAGAAAGCAGCACAGGCGTTGAGGTGCTAGTTGAAAAAAAATGGTTGTTAATGTTTATCATGGTGTCTAAGAGTTGCCCTTGTCTTATGGAAAACTGAAGACGTTTGCTCTGGGAAGCTGCTCCTGTTTGATGGTGCCGATGCAAGGTGGCGGCATGTGAAAATCCGGGGTAAGCTGCCTGACTGTGCTGTCTGTGCCAACCCATCGACGGCTCCTGCTGTACAGGACTACACTGCTTGGTGTGGGACAGGACCAACTAATAAGGTGATTGCTTGCTGAACTTGTGGACAACGTTTTCTGGCCATGAAAGCGAAGTTGTGTAGTAGGTGGCGCTTCTGCTCATTTGTTAGTGCACCAGGTTGCCTGAGTGAGTTTAGTGCCACTTTAAGTCTCTCTTGAACTTGCATAGCTTGTTTGCTTTTGCGAAGGCAGCTGCAATTAAATTGGTGCAGACTTCACAGGCCATTCCCTTCATCTGTTTATTGATGAAGTTTGTCAAAGATTTCTTCACTTGAACTTGAGTGAATGTTCAGGACGTGACAAATACTCAACAGAAGACAAGGACACCATTTTGCTTTTGAAAGACCCATAAAACTGGCGACAACCTTGCTTGCGCAAAACATAGAGAGCAAACTAAAATGCAAAACAAATGTCCGAATTGTGAATGTTATGTCTTTCTTGAAATAGCATGATATGCTAGTAAATAATACAATGACAATCACACATCTCATTTTAGAAAACATAACTTGTGGGTCTGTTTCAAGCAGTGGTGTCAGATGCATAGTTTTGTTTAGTAGTTATGCTGTTTATAGCCAGAAACATAATTCATACAGCTACAGTAGATGTGATGTGGGCACCAGACATGCCCAGGTGGGGATAAATGGTTACTATTATCTGCACACACACACACACACACAAAAAAAAAAAAAAAAAATCCGAGTTACAATTTGCATGGCATGCCAAATCCTGTTTTGAACTTAGAACTGCTTTTTTCTTAAAACTTTTTGTGCGCAAACAAACAGGGACGATGAATAGGGGGGCAGCACAAGGAAGCGCTCGTCCTTGTGTTGCCCCTATTCTTCGTCGCTGTTTGTTTGCGCACAAAAAGTTTTAAGATGAATCTGCTCCAACTAGGCTGACTCGCAGTTATGCTAGAACTGCTTCTGATGTACATAATTTAACAATTTCCTTTCCAGTGCTGTGGCCTCTCTGTGCTACCCAAGGAGCTGCGGATTTCCTGTCAGGTGAATTTTTGTTCTGTTGGTCACAGTGTGCACAAGCTGCACTTAGTATAAACCAAAGCAGTTAGCTTCCGTAATTGACAATGCTAGTGGGGCCACCTGTTGCAGGTTGTGTGAAGCAGTTGGTGCTAGGCAGCCATTGAAGCACTATTTCACTGGTCAAAGTTATCATAACGGTTGCATACTATGAAATATACTAATTATAGGCGAGTTCAGAGATTTCATTTCATGGGTGCACATTCTGTAGTGTAGCAGCTCAAAGCTATTGCATTGTAGGAACCATAACGAATGGCGCATTAGGAGTAAAGTCAATACCAAGTGTACTGATTGTGCTGCAGTTTATTGATAACCCCATAGTTTTGCCCAATGCTAAATGTCACTGTTGCCCTTGTTCCTTGTGTTTGGCTAGACGCACAAGGCAACTTTATGATGCTTCAACTTCAGGATCTGAGAGACCGACTTCTGACCAACCAGCCCAGCTGTCTTTTGCTGGATGTTCGGCCTAAGTGCCAGTTCGAGATGTGCCATCTTCCCAAAAGCCTCAGTATCCTTTCTTTATGGTCTTCCTGTGCACCTGTGTCAAAAGCCAATTGTAATGAAATCTCAGTTGAGATCAATCTGTTAAACATGGACAGTTGATGTCATCGAAGTAATTACAGAAAAGCTATAACGCTAGCAACTACAGATTTTTATAAACAATGCCTGAATTGCCCTGTAGCACATGGTGGGCACCTTGGCATTCTGCTGCGCAGCTACATGATAACTCAGATGTGAAGCATAACTGCGAGTCGACCTAGTTGGAACAAATTCATCTTAAAACTTTTTGTGCGCAAACAAACAGGGGCGAAGAGTAGGGGCAACACAAGGACGAGCGCTTTCTAAGAACTGGTTTTTTTTTTTGAGGAACTACCTGCTTAAGTACCCTCAGATCTAGGCGATCTAGTCAACAGAGCACGTCTATAGCGCATATGATACCCGCTGATCTGCGCAATCAAGTCAAGAGAGCACATGTGCTCTCTTGACTTAACTTAATAGCGACACTGTTACTACAAATGTTTCTTGCCAGTGCAGAATTTTGCTGCAGTTGTATTTTAAATGTTGTGACCTTCACATTTATGTCTTTCATGTATTATCCTCGAAAAATGGAACTTGAATGAGAAAGCTCAGATGACAAAACCTAAATTTTGTACTTAAGCTATAAAACACATAAGCGTGCTCGATTGCAACTTCAGTGCACCCGTACACCATTTTTTTCTAGGGGAAAATGCACTGCACTTTCATGAATTTTATCAGCAGAATATTGGCATTTTTATGTTTTGCATTGTCCTGTTTGCGTTTCCTTTGTCCATGATAGTATGCGATGCTGAACCTATGCAGTCTTGCACTGGTGTTACAATTTGCACGAGCTGAAGTAGTCACAACTTGCGCTAACTGCTGGCCTGAGACAGAATAACCTTGAGCATTCTAAAGTGCTTGTTGATGTAGAGCTTTTCTGGTAGGAATGCACAAGTTTGCTAGTTACACATTTAGTTTGCCATTGTTGCGCTGTCTTCATTTGTTGCTGGTGGTAGGTGTTCCTTGGTGTATGCAGATGTGAGAGTAGGTGTGATGGAAGTAGCACAATTTTGCAGATCTTAAATCATTCTCTCGGTATATAGTCATTAGTAAATTTTTTGTTTCATTGTAGTGGTGCATGGCTTAATGGTGAATTTGACGAGGAGAAAAGTCTAAGAGTAAATGAATAGTCTCATTAAGTAATTATTCCAGATTTGCTGTGGTATTCATTGTATCATGCCAATTATAGGCTATTTAAGATCAATTTGCTGTTGTGTCAATGCTAGCCTTTTGCAGATACCACAGTTTTCTATAACTATGATGATACTTAGACATTCCCCTTGAGCAGCTGGATAATGAACTCGATTCATTGGAGAAAAGACTGGCACAGAAGACAGAAGGTAAGGGCGGTCTTGTCTTGGGGGGCACTGGTACTGCATGCAGCGGGTTTCATGCAACTTGCACTGTGCTTTTGATATCTCATAAAAGGTGATAGCAATAGTGCACTGTTAGCAGCTGTCTTGAGCGAGTCAGGGTATCTTTGTAATAGACTGAATGAACTAGTTAGCCAGGACTAACTGCACTAATTTACAGATGTTCATTTTGGAACACAAGTGCTATTGAAAGGTTCTGCAATGCAGTTTACAGTAAGTTTGGTCATGTGTGTTTTCTTGCAGCTGTGACGAAAGCGTGCAAAATGTAAAAAATTGACATTATTGTATACTTGCACGCATGGATTGAAGTACCCACTTCAAACGTGTTTTCATTTAATTAAGCCTCTATGCTGGCCATGATGATAAAATATGGAGTTCAATCACATATTATTGGTGGCATATTGTTTATAAGATGCTGCTTTGTACACTTTCTGCTTTATAATGAATTGGATGATGCAAGTAATCTGATCCACTCTAAATGCCATTGTCATCGTTTTGTCATTTCATTGTACCTAACTCATATATTCCTCTCATTGATACAGTACACGTGCATAAGCACTTAGTGATGTCGTTTTATGATATTTGCTGGGCTTTCTTCTGAGCCCAAAGCAAACAGCCACACATTACCTAACTTTTTATAAAAACAATGGTATAATATGTTTTTAATGCACAACTTTAGCTCAACAATGCTCAACAATAGCTCTTGCGCCATAAAGTCAATATTTAGGAATTGAAATGATTAACCTTAATTGTCTAGTTCCTACTCAACAAAACATAGTGCGACTTGCTAGAGATGACTACCAACATTGAGCCACTGGTCTGACCCATCTAAGACATACCACCCTAAGTTGCAGTTAACAACCTGTATTGTGACTAACATGGGCGAACAAGGAAGCCTCAACACGGAGCCAACATTTCCACAAAGAAACCTAAGTCGGGATAATGTAGCAGTTATATGCCAACGCCATTCCTTGTTGTGCACCGTCAGGGGTGAGAGGGGCACTCCGCCTGCTTTACCAGTAGGATCACCCGGCCAAAAAACGGTGGATGATAACAGTGGCACAGAAACAAACTAATAGCATCAGACAGGGCAACGCTACAAAATCGCAGCATTTCTCCATTTTGCTTTTCGTATGACTCTTTTGTCAGACCTATATTATGGCGATTTAAATGCATACAAAGTGCTAGAATGCAGATCTGCCTTGAACATTTTCAACTATGATCTAAAATTTGTTTACTACTGCTAGTTTAACTTACTCCAATCCACTGTTTTTTAACTGGCTATACTGCAGTGCTGGATATTACTTTTACTGTGCTACGCATTTGTGGAACAGTAATATGTAATTGCCAGCTCGTTCTCCTCTCTGGTTTATTTAGTGCGGTCGATTACAAACTACCATCATGCTCTGTTTCCACAGTGGTGGTAATATGTCGCCGTGGCAACGACTCTCAGCTGGCGGTGGAAAAGTTGAGACAAGCTTGGAACCAAGCGGTCAAGGTTTGCGATGTTCGAGGTGGCCTGGAGGCCTGGGCCAGAACCGTGGATCCAGATTTTCCTATATACTGAAGTTTTTGCAATGTTTGCAGGATGATTCATTTCTAGACTACCACACTATTAACCCAGAGGCCAAGGCATTTACTCTGGTTAGTCATATCTAATCAACATCCTGTTTTCATGCGAATTATGACCAAAGTGATAAAGAGTGCTTAGATTTAACACAAATAATAAAATTGTTAAACGCCCAAGTGAAAAATAATCTTTCCTCACAGATAAACTCAAAATTGAGCAGTTCAAAGTCATTTCAAATATCGAAAAAAACACACCAAGGCTGAGTAGGCAAATTGCAACTTGCTTTGACACCACTAGCTTGTAGTTGCTTACTTATGGTGTCTATGATGCAGGATCCATGAAGCCACCCTAGCAAATCAATTATCCTTCCTTTCCTCTAACCCTGTATGTTATGCGGCACTTTCTCATGACACTGGCTTAAGTACTAAAAGCTTTTTCTTTTCAGTCTGGCTGTACAATAACAAAGAGGCTGATTAGATTTTATTACAGTCTTATAATTGTGGTGATTACTACTCAGACTGCGTATGTCTATATTATGCTGCCTGCTGAAAGTTAGTGGAATTTCTTAATTTTTGCAGAACGCCTGCGTTAAGTTAAAGTTATGAGGTTTTAAAGCCCAGAGTAACTCACAGGCTCCGAGTGTTGTAATGGGAGGCTCCGAAATAATTTCAATCCTGTTGTGGTATTTTTGTGCCCCAGCGTTTTTGCCTTCCAGCCCCATCACCTCGTGCTTGGCGTTGGCATTGAGCACAGTGGCGGATCCGAGGTTTTTTGGCAGCCGCAGCAAATTTTAGAAAATCACCGAGGTGGGCTTTCTCACACAGTGCCTCTTAGTGTGGGAAAGCCACCTTTGATGTCGGAGCACAGGTGACAAATTTGCTATTCTTGTGCATGCAAGCAGCAGGTGCAAGATTATGGCCATTAAATAATATTACGGCCTCACATCTCGTAAGTTATTGCAAATCCCTCAGCAGGAACTGACTGCAGCAGAGAGTCAACAAAGTGTAGCCTAGGGTTGAGCAGGTGTCGGCAAGGCGCCATTCTTGTGTGGGTGGAACTGTGCTCCACGATGAAACCTACTTGCAGTATTTCTGCACTGCCTTTTCATGTTCGGCTGTACCACCATTGTGACACATTGATAGTCGGTAAAGTTTCAGTGTCACTGGGTTGTGCTAACATTTACTCTTCAAATCCCTCAGGATAGCGTGCAACATCTTTGGAAATTGGACTTGCAGCTATATCAGTCATGTAACCACTTTCCCCTCCAATACACCTAGTCCTAGGGCATTTAGGAAATGAATTTATTAAAATGAATTCATTAAACTTGTGGTGCTTGCTTGTGTACTTCTTGCTTCTCATACCAAATGAAATGGAAGACTGCTCGCATTGTTCTCCGATGTACGATAGCCTCCTTCTTAAGCTCTGTCATAAATTATACAAAAATCTAACATAGGTCATTAATTATTGAAATCATTGTCTGAGAGACTTTCAGAAAGATGCAGGTAGTGCTTTAATGTTTTGCCCTATGTTTATGCATATGCATTATATATATATATATATATATATATATATATATATATATATATATATATATATATATATATATATATATATAAAGTGGATATGCACTACAGCATCTTAAGCACTTGTCATATTTTTCCATGCTAATTTGCCCTCATGTTTTCTTGTAGGAACAACTACATCCCAAGATTATACAATTAAAAAAAAAACTGCAACTAAGTTTCGGACTGCATAAAAAACCTAGCTTTAGATTTTGGGGTACTAGAGCAGCCTTCGTGCAAAATTTCAAGTTTGAAAAACAAGTAGATGTCGTGAAAAGCAAGCAAAAATGTTCTTTTCTTATACCAAAATTGGGGGAAAAAAAAAGAAACGCTGCAATTAACACTTTCTGGAAACGACGCAAAGCCCAGAATGTTGAGAACCGGCATGGTTTTTTGGCACAATTTCATAGATTAGGCAATGCACGTAGTGCACTGAAAATCTTGGAGGCTGTGCTGGGATTGGCATCGTATCCACCTGCCTCTCGCATCGCCTTAGATGCTGTTTTAAGGGAATGGCTACAAAATCTTGGCCAGTCTTTATTCTGTTTAAAGGCTGTTAATTTGACAATTAGCAGCCCTGCAGCTTTGCCAAGATTGCTTCGATAGTACAGTCGAACCTCGATATATCGAACAGCGCGGTGATCGCAAAATAGTTCGATATAGCCAGAATTCGACATATAAAATCACGTAGAAAACGCGTCAAAAACTAGCACAAATCAATCAATGAACCAATCGTGGCGCAATAGATACTCACATGAAGCTTCAAACAAAGTATTTATTTCGTTCGCTGAAAGTACTGAAGCAGCGTAGCTTGCTTCATATTGGAAACCGCGTGCTTTACCACGGCGTCCTCAACATAGTCCGAACGGTCCACAAGAGACTGTCCAGTGCCTTCTATTGCGCCGCAGTAGCGGCGTACAACGGCCAAAGCAGCTACAGCCTCAGTTGCAGTCGGGATGATGATGATGATGAAAAACGTTTATTTTCTCTATTTTGCAGTGATTTTTGCGGCATCAGATGGAGTCTTCCATCTTCTCTCCAGGGTCGGTTCCCCTAGTCCAGGGCTCCGCTGAGGGTAGCTGCCCTGCGTGCACGCCTTACTAGTCCTTGTTGGACTTTCAGGGTGTCGCTGGATAGCATCCTCTCCCACTGTTCCGCACTCGGGTTTTTTATTATGGCTAGCCCTTCTGTTTTCTGGCAAGCCCATGTGGTATGATATAGGGTTGGTTTGTCTCCACACCTTGGGCACTTGCTCTCGTACTGCGTGGGGTAGATCTTGCTGAGCATGTTTAGGCACGGGAATGTTCCCGTTTGTAGCTGTCGCCATGCTACGGCGTCTTCTCTGTTTAGTTGTTTGTGAGGGGGTGGGTATTTTCGTCTGATGCCTCTGTAGTAATTGAGTATCTCTGAATAGCTTTGGGCTACCGGCTCGGGTTCCTCAGTGGGGTCGGGAATGTTGGAGCGGGGCAACATTAGCGCTTGCTGGATCAGCTTCGGCAGCGTCTTCGTTTGGCCGCTCAGCAGTCACTTCTGCCGCGATCTCACGTCTGTTAACTCCGCCACTGTTCCGGTGCTGTGGTCACCGCCAACGAAGTCCTCAATGCACATGCTGTGTGGCTCAGCACCGACAAAGCGCTCCAACTGGCTCCACGGCCGCCTCGATCACGCGCGCACGGCGGGGGCGCGGGCGCACGTGATTGAGGCGGCCGGGCTGGCTCACGGCCGGTCTCTAGGGGAGCGCCCGCTTCCGTGGCTGGCTCCAAGCCGCCGCGTGTGTGCGCCGCTACGTTCAAATGGCGCCCTCGGCGCAACCGATGTGGGAGCTGTCGTACGCAGCAGACTACTAGTCTGGAACGCCCATCGCGCCGCCGCTATCTTCGAGAGTGTTGCGGGAAAGCTCGCCTCCTGTCAAAAGAGCGCACTTGGTCTGGGGCGGCGGAGTTCGATATATCCATTTTACATCCGGCCCCGTTCGAAATAAAAAATTAAAAATGCATGCGATTTTTCACGTGATATAGAAAGTGTTCGATATATCGAGGTTTGACTGTATATAATATGCATTCGTAACCAATTTAGCCAATGGGAAATTTCGTTGCACTAGGCACCGCAGTTAAAGAACTTGTGTCTGCATGCAACAATAGCCCTTGCATTTTGTAGTTGATGCAAGGAGCTGTAGTTCAGTAGATATTCTTTACAGTTCAGTACGGTAATCACTTAAGTGGAACAACCGAAGCCAGGGGCTCCTCTGACATTCATATTTGATGTGCCTAGAACAGTTGATTTGCTGCTATAAGCACAAAACAAATGACAAAAGTGATGATGCCTTTTTATTTACAGTAGTGCGATTTTATAACACTGCCACAGCAATGATAAATGTTATCATACAAACTGTGCATGGTACAACACAGAAAAGTAAAATTCAATGCAGCATGTTCCCCCGACAGTGTGGGTCTACCTCTACCTTCCTTAATTTACGGAACTACAATGATTTCAGCACATGTGTAGAGAGCTTAGAAGCACTCCATTAACAACAATCCCTCATGATTTGCAATTTCTCCAAACATTCAGAAGTTGCAAACACAGTTGACAGAAGGCACAACTACAACTAAGCAAAACTGTTCACTGGAGGGTGTAAAAAGCCCAGTAAAGTGGTAATGCATGAAGCGCTCTTACATGTCTTAAGGAACAAAGTGTCATCGCTGCCACGCTATTGTTCACAGCCCTGCTGACATGCCATCAACGGCACCGCAAAGTTTACCATGTATCTGTGTCGCTTGCACACAAACATGCTAATACCCTGCAACAGCCAGCACCTAAACATGCATGCCACTGAATGCACAACTTTTGAGGACCCCACTCAGGCTGCCGCCTGTGAGCAGTTCCACAAGGGATTAGGTTTTCACAAAGTGTAAGGCTGGTTAGTGGCACTGGGCTACTTTTTCTTGTCGGACACTGTGTAGCGCTCATACGAGCGAGCGGGGTCGTAAGGTTCCCATCGGGACGCTGGAAAGATGTGCTTGTTCCTCTCGTACCACGAGCGCAGCAGAACTTTGCCTGCATGCGACTCTTCCTTCTCAATTGAGGCATCGTTGGTCAGCCGCACGTCTTCCCTTGCGTCATAGGCGAACAAAGGCCCACTCTTGCCACGAGCCTGTGCAAACGAAGCATACGCTTGGTGAGCCACTATGCCGACGTTGCACTAGTGCCTTCACGAAAAGCCTGTGTGAAACAGCAATTCAACACTGTGCTGGCTACGGCTGCTTGATGCGTGCTCATTTAATGAAAGAAACGGCGCTTACAGCAGGACATAAAGCAGACGACAAACACGTGCTATTTGCTGTCTGCTTTATGTCATACTGTAAGTAGTTTAAAGATTTTATTAAAATGACAAGCCTTCAGTCACAAAGTCAAGCAATCATGGTAAAAAAATGGCAGTCAAAGAGCGTTTGCAAGTTTTCTTGCCTTATCTTCTTATTATCACTCTGGAATGAGTGACATAAACTTAAAATAAAACTACTAAGCCTTCATCTTCTTAATGTAATGTGCTAGGTACTTTTTCGGTTTTACTAGAGCAGAGGGTGTGCTGAGTGTAAAGCCCCACAGGAACTAACGAACTTGAAAAAACTTCCAAAGCTACTGATTACACACAATACAAATGTTGCATGTCATGCTTCCTTTGCAATCCATTTGTATTTCTACCCATTTCAAACAGTTGCTTCAACCATGTCAACATCTGATTTGTTTGTTTGCTGTTTTTCACACCATGGAAGGGCCTTTCCTACAGGAAGTGATGTTCGCTTCCAGCTTACGGTGACACCAGTGCACTTGCACCCAACCTACCTTTGTGACAATGAAGTCGTAAAATGTGTAGTGGTGTGGGATGATCAAGTCCTCCTTGACGTACATCAGCTGGTCTGCCGTAACTGCCCGCAACTCATAGAAGTCCTTTCGAAGGAGCTCCATGCATTTCTGCAAGTGATAAACGTGGCAAATGGGCCTACAAAATGCTTCAATACCAGTCACATACTCTGCGCAGCACAGCAAATGCTAGGACTCGCACGAGTCAGGTAATGGTAGCCGAGTGTGTGTTCCAGAGATGGGAGGAGGGCTTTTCTTGCCCGTGATGCGTTGCTAATCCTTCCTTGAAGCCTCAATTCAGTCAGCATCACACAGAGGTCAATCAGAGACAGGAAATAGAATGGCCCTTCTAGTTCTCTTTTGTGGTTGGCTAATCCAACCAATAGCATTTACTGCGCTGCACAAAGCTAATGAGGTCAAGTGTGGAAGCATATGGCATATAGATGCCTAGCTATAAACTGGTATATGCATCCTGGCCAAGTGGCTTTACCACTTGGTCATGTGTTGTGGTTACTGAATATGCATTTGGTTACAAAAAGCTCCACAGTTTAAAGTGCAGGCCATTTCCAACAGTAAATACCTTTCCATACTTTGCAAAAAACAAGAAGTTGGATGATAAAACTGCATATCTGCATGATGCCTTTATATATATATATATATATATATATATATATATATATATATAGCATTTAACATTTCAACCTCTATGTGTTCATGTGACTGTTCAGAAAGAAAGTACCTTTAGCCAAGTATTAAAATACTAATTTAGGCAGATTCACCCGAACGCAGCAAAATGTGAGAGGCAAAATCGCACCTGCAAGAACTGGTAGATGCTGTTCCCTTTCTTCATGCGCACCACTTTTCGATGCCCTGAGCCATCCCAGTAACTGAAGGTGATCTCAATGTCCTCATTCTTGAGTTGTTGCTGTTTCTGCACCCACTCCTGCAATTAATGAAATGTCATTTGTGAACTCCAACGTGCCAAGGTCTCGTGTCGACACTTATAAAAGCTTTGCTAAGCCTTGCCACCCTTCCACAAAATTCTATCTGGTGCAACACGGCAAAACAGTAGAATCAAAGCAAGAGGGCTTTGCATTGTTTTTGTTGCATCACTAAATTGTGAGAAATGTGAGCTAAGCAAAGATAGATTTCATGCACATACTAATAGTATCTGTTTACAAGAACGTCTGCACACTAGTTTTGTTTTCTGCACAAGTCTGTCATCGTCTGCATTATACTAGTATACAATAAACATAATGATTCTACCCCAGTTGACCTGTCGTTATGCCTATACTGCACACAACAACGAATGCCTTTGCAATATGTGCGGTGCAAAACTCTTCCCTTACCAACCCAGTTGATGCTTTGTTATCCCTATGCTGCACGAAACATCAAATGCTCTGAACTGCATACCATGCGAAGCTCTTCCCTGATGCGTTTCTCTTCTTCTTCGCGTTCCCTGTCTGGAAGGAAGCTGGTGTCCACATCGGGGTTCTTTCCCAACTTTCGTTTTGATGGTGGTTCGTAGTCAAGTTCATCTTTTTCTTCATCCTGTTCATTTTGCTCCTTTGCTTCCAGTGAATCTTCCTTTTCTTCTTCGTCATTATTGTTGTTGTCTTCCTCTTCCCCCTGCTCTTCTTTTTCATCCTCCTCTTCCTCCTCCTCCTCCTCCTCATCTAGCTTGAATGATAGTGCTGCAATCTAGAAGGAAGACAAAATCAATCCTGTGGCACACATTTTGTGGCCAACTGCAACAGTGCATCTCTGCCACAGCAGGGAGCAACACAGACATCAAGGGTGGAATTTGCTAAGATGACAATAATACCAAAATACATATGCTGGCAGCAGGCAAGAATGTTTTTATAGCATGCGACACAACTGTTCAGCCATTACTGCTGAAATTTCTAGGAAGTGGTCTCTATGTGTTTAATTTGTGCTACCAAACATGTTATTGCCAAATGTGCATTGCAAACAATAGTTGCACTTCTCACGGATAGTGCCATGTCCTTGGCTGAGCCCTGGTGGCTGCTGTAGGAACTAATGCGGTAATTTAATGCTGTTTCAGTACTGTTTGTTACAAATCTGCATTCTTCATATAAGCTATGCTACCTACAACATACCTGTAGATGCTAATTTACAGTCATAAGTGAAGACTATAATGATAAAGTCCCTGCACTGACAAAACGTTGGTGGCAAGTAAATTTAAACAGCCCAATAAAGCATTTTCAGAAAGAAACAATGTTTCTTAGCACTTGCCTGTCTTCTTTGCCTCTCTTGCTGTTCTCGTTTTTTCTGAATTTCGCGCTGTCGCTGAAGCTCGCGTTCTTGTTGCCGCTGTGCTAGTTGACGCTCTCGTTCTTTCACTACATCCTCTTGCTTAGCCTGAAAGAAAAGCAAGATGCTTATTAGCATACTTGTTTAAACTGCCCGCAAGAAGTTCCTGCTAATCAGTACTGTAATGCCCTTTTGAATTAACCATTCCAATAAACTATCGCCACTCATCACTTCCCATAAACCAGTGCAAGTCTGCAACACTTAAAGCATTTTGAACCCTAAAAATTGTGCTAACGCAGTTTCACTCCACATACTCATGCGTGCAATCAATACTAATGGTGCATGCATATACATTTTTTAACGATTCGTATTCGTGCACAGAGTGTAGCTTAGACACACCAATGTTGTCGAGAAAGAACACTGCAGTACACTTTACCTTCATTTCATCAAGGGTGACAAGCCCAATTGTGCTCGATTTAAGCTGCTGCTCCACAGCATCATAATGTGCAGCGAACTTGTTCTCCATTGTGGACAGCTTCAACTCTTCTTCAATCCTTTTCTTTCGCAGTTCCAATTCTTCCAACGCTTTCTCGCGCTTCTTCTTGAGATGCATCGCACGGCCAGCCTCGCTGGCAGCTCCCTTGTACATAGCCATGGCTCTGCCTGGTTTTGCGTGGTAGCACGAACTGTGGTATCTGTGAACATCAGGCGAACAAGCACCAAATGATCGGCGATGTTTCTCTGCGATGAGTGCACCATCAGAGAATCAGTGGATTTAGTGGTCAAAAGTAGTTTTTCTCTGCACCTTTTTGCGAAGCTTTCCTGTCCCTAAGATGACTTGGGGGAACAGACAAGAATCCTGCGTTCACCTCGCCAAGAATCGGTAACGCAATAAATCCTCGCGTTAGGTGAAGCCGCCGCGGCTTTACCGTACGTTTACGCAATTGATTTCGAATTCACCTTGCTTGCTAACGCCATTTCCAACTTCAAATACTGCACCTGTGGTACGTAAGCACTTAGACTATAAATACAACACCCAACGCTTTATAAAATCCAGCATCCGTGATCAATTAAAAGCAAGTTCAATAGAGAGCCGGCAGTGAAATTCATGTTCACTCAGCGGGTATGGTGAAATGCATTCAGATAGCATAAAGAGGTTATGAGACCAGTGCTATGCCACCATACCAGAGCAACGTGCTGGGAATTAATCAGCCTAGAAGCGCATTCACTAATGTTGATGCGCGCTGACGCGTATTCAGAGGAGTCGGCAGCTGAGGAACGCCATACCGTAAGAGGTACTTACCCAGCGAAGGAAATAACTGACCGTAGTCTACGGCGAGCAAATACTCAAAATGCGGGTCGCGCTATTCCGGTAATGACGTTACGCTGCGCACAGTTTAGCCAGTGGTTTAGCACAGGCAACGGCTGGTACTGGAAGCATTGAAGCTTCACGAGTGTTGTTAATCCAGTTTTATCTACAAACATACATGGTGCGGTCACTAGCACCCCTAGCGGCAAAATAAGGTGATCTGACCTGGACATATGATAACTGTGATTTGTCTGAAGCAAGTATGAAGTATTTGAAGTCACGTTTTAGATATATAGCCACAAATTTTGTAGGAAACTCTATGATATAGTCCACCCATCCATCCATTCGCATTGAAGCTCCACGAATGTTATTACTCCAGTTTTATCTATAAACATGTATGGTACAATGACTAGCGCCCCTGGCGCCAAAATAAGGTGATCTGACTTCAACATATGCCAACTGTCATTTCCTTGAAGCAAGTATTCGAAGCCACGTTCTAATAGAAGTTACACGACCATGTACACCACTACGCCGCGCACAATTTAGACACTGGTAGTGTAAGCGCAGGTTGGTGTTGTAAGTTGTTTTGAAGCATTAAAGCGCCACAAGTTCTATTACTCCAGTTTTAGTTATAAACATACATGGTGTGGTCACTAGCCCCCCTGGCGCCAGAAGAAGGTGATTTGACCTGGACATATGATAACTGTAATTGCTTGAAGCAAGTTTGAAGTATTTGAATCCACGTTCTAGACTCTGGACAGCACGACAACGCCGCGCATAGTTTAGACTACGTTTAAACACTGCTTTAGCAGAGTAAGCGCAGGATAGGCGGGTGCGGGTGAGTGTTGAAAGTTGCTGGGAGCATTGAAGCTTCAGGAGCGTTATCACTCCAGTTTTACTTATAAACATGTATGGTGCGGTGACTAGCACACCTGGCGCCAAAATAAGGTAATTTACCCTGGACATATGATAACTGTCATTTGCTTGAAGCAAGTCTGAAGTATTCCAAGCCGCGTTCTGTATATATAGATTCTGGACAGCACGACTACGCCGCGGCCAGTTTAAACTATAGTGAACTAGAATACTCTCTAGTGGCGCGAGCGGCGAGGCGCAGGCGAGCCGTTTTCTAACTGACGCCATGAGATGGCGCCACCGCAACTTTTCATAGGCACAAGAATTCGCGTAGTTTTGAAAAGGTCGTCTGTCATCTTGCGTTTTTCATCTCATTTACTAATAAGAATCGCTCATTTATTACTTCTTGCTGTTCTCCGCCTGTCAGTTACAGTGACTAGGCTTGTTAATTATTGAAACGCGTCCGAAAACCACGTACCTAAGCAAGGATACAACATTCCTACTGTCGCGTCGTCTGCTAAACTCCGACTTGCAGAGTGATTTTTTGGCGCAAAACACCATCGCAGAATGACAAGCGGTCAGCATGACATACAGAGCAAATTATTTGCGCGACCATTGCTGTGGTTTGAAGATCAAGACCCGAAAGCAATGCCATTTAGTGTGTGTACTCACAGCCATTTATTGTCCACACACTTTCAGAAGTAAACCGTTTAAGCTAAATTTTATGCGGCATTTTGAGCTCATATATGGCTCAGAGAAGTCAATGGTCTTGTAAATATGATCGATTTACCGCTATGATGTGAGTTTTGGTGTTGTTTTTGATGTAGTAATAATTATAAAATTGATGTCACAGCTATGTACACATGAACACCATATGAAGCTTTTATTTACAACTGACTTCAGTGCAGAAATGATCAGAAAAAAATCTTGTTTGCAAAAATCCACAACTTCCCTGCCATTGCCTTGTTCAGCACCTACTCAATTTAAGGTGCTTTGACGCCTGCCGCTTGCTGTCGCTGGCTCGATTAATGCTCTTCGTGAAAAAATGCAGACGAGTAGACGACTTTATGCTGAAGACGCAGAGTCCGTTGCTGCATGTTGCTGCCTGAAGTTTCACCGTCAAGTTCGGTAACACCTGCCTATATTCATCATCCGTCATTGCTCCCTTGCAAACAGAAGTTGCTTCGGCATCCTGCAGTACAGCTGCAGCGTCGCCAACAGAGGCAACTGTTTTTTCTGTGCACATCACTCCTTGGTAATAAATGTCAGCACAAACTTTGCCTCCGACAGGCTTGAAAACCACAGCTCGCTCATGCGTAATCACAAGCCTTGCTTGCATTTTCAAAGAAGACGTCGCAAAAATTAACCCGAAACGTTCGTCCTCGAAGCGGCACCAGCTCGTCGAAGGAGCGAGTCCACGGAGCGCCTGAAACGAGAAAGGCGAGGATTCTGTAGCAGCCAGCTCTCCCGGCTCTTGATGTTCGTTGTCAGCGCTGTTCACGTCCTGACACGGCTTCTTGCTTCGTGGTGGAATTGTTTGACAAGCAGATCTTTTCCTTTCAGTCCTCTGTTTAGGGGTTTCAACAGAGAGGTAGGCTGGACACCCAGGCAGCAGCGTCGGAATGGCACCGGGAGCTAACGACGGCTTGCCTCTGGGTATACGCACTTCAACGCCGTCGATTACGTGAACGTAGTCGCGCAATATGAGGTGGGCTTCAAAATGGTGCTCACACACTGCTGATAGTTCCGTGAGGCTCTTGTCGTCCCTTCGCATGTTCCGCTCCCACTTCCCTCGCAACTCGTCGTCTCTTGGTGCGGCAAACAACGATGCTTTAGGCGCGCCCGAGTAGCCGGTGCGGCAGCCTGGCGCAAAACAGTGGGAATCAGTTCTTCTTTTCGCCATAACTTCGTTAAATTCCCTGACACTAATGCTACATAGTTCCTGCTCACTGCTATCCCTACTTAACAGCAAGATACGAACGCCAAAGTAAAATTAACTGCGTGACAGCGCGCGCGCGAAGCGAGCTAAATCACACACCGCATTGCCATGTGCTGGCAACGCGCGCGCCGGAGGCTAGGAAAAGGCGCAGCAGCGCCCCTGGCGGCCGTCAGTGTCAACTCGCTTCAGCCGAGCTGGCCCCAGCAGCCACCGGTCGCGCCACTAGAAAGTATTCTAGTTCACTATAGTTTAAACACTGGTTTAGCAGAGTAAGTGCATGTTAGTCCTGGTTTAGTCCGGTACGGACGGGTGTTGGAAGTTATAGGCAGCATTGAAGCACCACAAATGTTATTACTCCAATGTCATATATATATATATATATATATATATATATATATATATATATATATATATATATATATATATATATATATATATATATATATATATATATATGATGCGGTCACTAGCGCCTCTAGCGCCAAAATAAGGTGAATTAAACTGGACACATGATAACCGTGATTTGTCCGAAGCAAGTCTGAAGCATTCGAAATCGGCGCAAAGTGTTGAAATGTTAAAAAATCAAAATTTAGGCCAAACAAACATACAAAAGCAATATCTTGACGTACTCCTAAGACCGCTTGCTAAATAAGTAGAAACCTAAATGCACAAAGCATGTGCAAAAGAAAAAAAATAACTAAACTTAAATCGATTACAAAAAGTAGTTATAAAATATATTGCTTATTTAATTTAGATATCTCTGCGGTCGCGTTATTGACATAATAAACGAGAGAGATAGGGCGACTGTGGGCCTACTATTGGTATGAAGCGACATAAGCAAGTTTGCGTCACTTTTGAGAACTAAACTAATGACGTACGATAGCAGGGATTGTCCCAGAACGCGCCTTACGTTATGGGGAGGTGGCAGCAGCAGCGGCAGCAGCCGATGAACACCGAGTGACGAAGTCCTCTTACGCATTCATTTCGTCCCTGCTTCTACGATGCGCTATTAGCCGCTTTGCCACGCTGTACTGAAGGAGGCCAGACCGCCGCAAGCGGACGCACCACAGCCTCTCCTTGCAGGCGTGAGTTTTCGATCATGGCTTTTGTTTTGGTCATGCAAGTGCTTCTGCTCACGTTGATCGCCAGTGCGGGATCCAATAAATTTACATGAAACTTAGAGTTCTTGGGTCTTGCTCTGCGCGATTTCTTAGCCGACGTTGCGCTTCGTCTTTAGCACGTAAGGAGCAAGGTTGCGCTGGATTTGATCTCTTGCTTAGACGTTTAATAGCTCCTTTTGTATAATTTTTTTTCTTTCGCCTTTTATTTTGGCTTTGCTGTAATCGTATTTTGACACACATAGCGCACCTTCATAAACGCATTTGCAGCTGAGGTAAGCATGTCATTTTTCCGAGATTGCGGTTGTGATTATTGTAAATAACGTGATCGAAGCATTCACCGGAGCCGTGCATAAAAGTGCATGCAACTGTACCCGTCTGAAACTTTCATTCATTGCCTCTGCAGGCATTCAAGGGAAGGTCGGGGCATTTGACAGCGTTGCAGACGGCGCCCCAAAGCCATGACGTAGCCAACGATGAGTACCATGAAGTGCGTCTGTCAGGTAAGAGCTTGCCCACAACTAGTGACATGTTACAGCGAGACAAACGGGAGCTTGATTAAAGATGCACTGCCACAATCGGATCAAGGCCGCACAACGCCATTCTTGCTAAGTTTGAAGGCCAATCTACACGATTGCTTGTTGCATGCAGACGCATCATCGTCACTGTTCTGAAGCTTGCTGCATGTTTAGTTCTTTCAGTGGCATTGATTGGGGCATTTGCATGGGGAGAAATACTGCTCAGATCTTCTGGAGTGACAGCGCAAAGTTACTGTTAATGATGACACTCGAACGAGCTTACATTATGGTTTGCCAAGTTTTCATGTGAGCCACTGGAGATTTCCATTGTTTTGACGTGGCAGGAGGATGTGGAGTCCCTCGAGATTTAGCACACCATCACATTGGGCTCTGTCACATGATTATCAATATGAACTAGCAAGAATTTGGGGTCGTAAATGCAAGAATCTTGAATTTGACATGCCCTTGCACTTTGTACACCACAGAAACATTTTTCAAATGAAGTACTAACAAACATTTTTGGCTTGTCATCCTTTCTTTTTTTTTGCATTAAGTGAAGGTACAAGCTCCCTAAATAAATTGCTAGTAATACATGTTTCTAACCAGGTTCAGTTTCAGTACCGAAGGAGGCAGTTACATCGGACCGCTCCTTTACTGCAGTCACTGCAGCTGCCACACTCGAGCACAGCCACAAGAAACAAGCACAGCAGTCTTGTTTATTTTTAATGCAATGAGCATTCTTTGGGAGCTTCTTGCACTTTTCGTTATGCCCATATCTAACCTCTTTCACGCCAACACACACCACTATGTTTGCTTTTACAGTGCATTTCAGCTGGTAAATGATGCGTTTCACATCTCTTCTCTGATGGCGTGAAGTAACCGCTGTATGCAAAACCCATTATCTCTGTGGGCATATTGCATTGCGCATTGTGCAGGCAACAGTGCACTACAATCTCGGAGGCCATGCAAAACCATTGCAATTTGTAGTTATAGGATGCAGTTTCATGAAATTTGGTAAAGGTAGTGTGTCACTGCATTGCTTCCTGGCATGCCAAGCCACAGCTTATAGCTACACCTGACTTCCTTCCTGTCCTTTTTGTCCTGTGTGACATGAATTTACGTTACATGAGGGAGCTGTGAGCCGCTTGGTCTGGTTTGAACGTCGCCGATTACTTTGGATACTTTTGTGCTGGGTGAAAAAGTGATTCTGTCCTCTGGTTGTGTCTGGTGCTTGCAGGAGTGCGGCTGTGTGTGTGAAAGCTGCGTGAGCGGCAGCAACAGCCTGCACCTCCACCAGGAAATCGAGGCTCTGAAGCGGCAGCTCCTGGAGCGCGACTGTCACATTGTGCGTATGGAGACACAGGTGATGTGACAATTGCTTTCCGCTGGTAACACTAGATTGTCCTCAGGTGGCTTGCAAACACCTGGTGGTGAACAGAGTTTCGTTCCCTTGACTTGCCCCAAACTATGTCCAGAAAATCCACACGTCATGTCCTGAGAACTTGAGTCAAGGTCCTTCGGGATACAACCAGAGCTATAGCTGGTGCCTCTAGAGTACTGCTTGAAACAACTTGTGGCTCTGTGCTGGTGTTTGTGTTGCATCCACCAACCATCAGGTGCATGTGTTCTCTACCAGGTACTGTTTAAAGGTTGTTATCAGAAAATTAGACAATTACTGGCCATGCAGCCTTGTGGAGATTACTTCAGTAGTGCATGCAACTGATTTATAACCAATATAGCCAAAAACGAAATTTCATTGCAGGTGGTGCTTAATGTAGTCTCAATCTGCCACGAGTTGTCCACAAAACTTTTGCAGCTACATCTTGAAGGTTTCAGTGGCTGACATTTTCTTTCATCACTGGCTTTTAGCATTGAAAGGTACCTCGTAAGCCTGCTTTTGCCTTCAAAGTTCATGACCAGGTTCACTTATATCAACGCTATTGTTCATAAATGTCGAGCATATCGTATTCTTTTGCTCACTTTTGGTTATGAGCCATCTGGTCCTCAATGTTGGGTCATCTAGCATATTGTGTGCTTTTACGTTAGTCCATTTACTTTCTCTGCACACACAAATGCTTACAGATAGCTTCTAACTGGTTCTTATTTACTGACTATAGCATTCATATTGCCTCTTTTGTGTTTTAACCAAGAATGCCATTCATTGATTCATTAATTCATGCCTGAAAGTGCCCATGAACATCTGAAGCCTTGGTTATGGTGCAGTGAAAAACAAAAGTAGAACAGAAAAGGAACAGGATAAATTGGAAGTGCATTACAAGAGAATGTAACACAATCACAACATGATGATGATGACAAGATGTATTACGTAAAGGCATAAATTAGTCAAATGCCAAACGTGACAGTTACATATATCAACATGAAAATGCAAAGTATTTTGTTGAGGTAAAATGTGTGTCATGCCCCCATGTTTAATGAAGGGTTAATGAAGTGTTTAATGAAGTTGTTTAATGCTTAATGAAGTGTTTAATGAAGGGCTGTTGTGCCATTACCACAAGCCCGGATTCAGAATCTACAAGATGTAGAATTTATCCTGCGAGCGCCCTTTGGACAAAACCGGGACTGCGCCGAAAGGGACAGCGCCCTGATTCTCCCTTGACAAGTCAAGATGCTGAGCCATCAGGCAGTGGTGTCCTGCGGAGAAGCATCGGCGAGTGACATGTCCAAACGTGCAACCAAGTGCCAGACAGCCCGGCGCCGTACCTCCTTTTGTCTGGAGGTCACCGCACGCGCCAACTTTAAACCGGGTGGCCAGCGCGGTCGCTGGTTGGACCTCTCGGACGACCGTCGAGTGCTGGCTTTGTATTGGGCCGTTTGAGTGACAATGGTTTCTTGGGGCATTATAAGCCACGACGCGGCCACCTGAAAAATCGGATCCGCCGACCCACCGGGAGCAGAGTGCCGCTCTCGAGTGGAGTGAGATGTGTCACGCGTTTTCGCCGGACGTCGCCGTGCGGGAACAGTCGCGTTTGCTGTGAGCTCTCGGCCCAGTGCCGATCCGATCTTGTCCTGTATAATGACCTGTATATAATGTATAAAGTCCCTTTCGTTATTCTCACCGACGCCTGACTCGGAATCTTCGCTACCAACGCTCTGTCACGAAACGGGTGACGAGCGCTACGGGACCACCTCAAAGTCGTAATAGTGGTGGCAGCGGTGCAAAGTCGTAACAGGGCCTACAAAGAAAACTGCAGGATTGTGCAAATGCAAGTTAGGTCGAGGCATAGAGAACACTTTAGCCCACTATGGCTTTGCTAGTATGCAGATATGCATGGCCAGAAAAAGAAGCTTGCCATTCACTCTGCCAAGGTCACTTCAGTAATTAGCCAGAATAGTGTGCAGTTTAGTCGGCGTCTCTACTGCAGTGAGAACTAGCTAAGGACAACTAGGAAATCTGAGTGCCTGCTGGAACTTGTTGGCCATATGTCTGCCATTTTAGGCAATGGCAGGCATTTATCTCTGTGACGTGGTGATGTTGAGATCTACAAACAAAATCAGTATCATGAAGACATTCAGAACACTTACACCAACAGGCTTTATTAGGTTAAAGACCTTTAGTAAAGCCCTTAATATGGCTAGTTCTGGCAGTTCACTGAAGCTTGTCTTGTTCGTGAAGGTGTCCAGATTTAAAAAGCATTCTTTCAAAACTTTATGTTCTTTAATTTCACAATAAGAGGTTGATTATTGGAAGAGGGAACGAAGGTCAAAGTTCGGTTCTTTTGAAATTCGTGCCGAAATCCTGAAGCCCTTATGTCGGGGTGATGTGAGATATTCCAAATTTCTTTTTTCCTTACTGGGGCCATTGTGACTCTATAGAAGTTCTTGAAACTTGTTGATTTCATCTTTGGCTCTTTTAGAACACCTTGTAGTTAGTTTAGGAAACACCAGAGTTAACTAGGGCTGAGCAGATTTCGTCAAAATTCACGTCGTGACAGTGCACTGGTGTGGCAACTTCAAGGTGTTGTCACCACTTGTCTTTCATTTTCTTCATCTTCTCTGGCTTTTCATGTAAAATTGGCTTTTTGTTATAATGTCGAAATGTGATCTACTATTATAGCTCAGCTTAATTGTCTCTTTAGTGTTCCTTTAAGCATGACAGTGTGGATGCAGGAACTTGGGTGCCACGGTTCCGGCAGAAGCCGTTCGCATGTTGGGTGTATAGCCGGCATTAGTTTGCACTGAAAAAAAATTCGGTTGGTTTCTTGATGTGTCGTCTATAGTATGACTTTCATGGCATTGGCCTGTTTAATTTAGTTCTCTTTTTAAAATCTTTTCTGTGGCTGATGCAGGTTTTGGAGGGTCCCCCGCAGGGCAGGCCTCCAGAGCCCCCCAACGCCCCCTGTCGCCAGGAAACCTGCCAGGACAGGTGGCAGCGGCTTCAGGACGGATACCGTAAGCTTCAGAAGGTGGGCGCAAGCGCTCCTTCATCTGTTCGTCACATGTCCTGTTCGTTTCGGTGTATTTGTGTGTTTTGTGCGAGTGACACAGGATACAGTGGAATCTCGTTGATGTGATCTTCACAGGAACTAGAAAACAAACCTTTCATATGAAAATGACATTATCCACTGCAAGCTTGAAAAAACATGAAGACAGGTGTACTCGGTGACAAACTCGACAGCAAAGATCGTGTGGCATCGAGTGATACTGCTCCACATAACACATTATGCAGAGCAGCAACACTAGATGCCACATGAACCACAACCAACTCATTGTAATTCAGCTGCAATGAAATAGCTTGTCAGTTTGTGCTGAACTTTCTTCTTTTCATTGTCTACAAGAAGTTCTTCTGGAAATTGAAAAAAGAAGCTGCCATTTCCTCACTCTACTTAGTGACATGCATTTTTTGTTCAGTGTTGCTGGGGTTTAACACATGGTTTTCAGTGTACAAGCTAGTACACTTAAATATAAAACTATGCGTTTTAGAAATGCCAGCAAAAGCCCACTTCCGCTGCCGTATTATCCTGTTTCAGGTGAAAACATGATGCCACTAACCGTAAAAAAATAGATTGCTCTTATGAGGACGTTGGCCAGGGAAAAAGCGTATTAGCCCAAAATATGTATTATGCAGAACTGTATCAATGAGTTTCTACTGTAGCAAGTTAGTAGAAGTGTTTGCGTGGTGAAATCTTTTAGTCTAATAGAATACGAATATTCGAGTAAAATGACCTCGAAATCTCAATTCGGAAACCATTAATTCAATCCTGACTAAGGTCCTGGCCACCACACATGCATGTCTGTAGGCCCAAACTTTTCTTATTTTGATCCTACAACATTTGTTATTTCGATCCTTGACTTTAGCCAGATAATGAGAACATTAACGAGCGCCTGATCCCGATCTTCATCCAAATGGCGGCCCCTTTAAAGGGCCATTACCAGGCCAGATAGCAAATTTTCGTTACATTCTGGAAGTTGTTACGTGCCCTGTAGTTCTACCGTAAAAGTTATACCGCTAGTGTTGTACTGCAAGAATTTTTCAAATTGGTTCATTAATAGCCGAGACAGTAATATTTCAGTGCAGCAAACCTACGATTTCAGGAGGTGAGCATCACTGCTAACATAGACACTCTATCCACTTGCCCCCGCCTAGCCTCCGCAAGTGGCATTCCTTCCCCGCATTCTCCCATACTGGAGCTGGAGGATCGCGCCATGCGTACGTCATGGGCGCTGCCTTAATTTTTTTTTTCACTTTCTTGCTATGCAATGCAACTTCCACTGATGATCTCGTGTATGAGCTGTTGCGTTTGTCTCATTTTGCGCAGCGCACAATTTTGCACACTGTGCACAAGAACACCTCACTAGTGGTATAATCCAGTGCTACACGAACACTGAGGCATATGCAAGCAGATCACAACATGATCGCACACTGGAACACTGTAGAAAATGACAGTTTTGTTCTCTGTGCATGGGATTGGACAACATGGGAACAAGCAGATGAAAAGGAAGTACATCTCTCTTGCTATAGTGCGAAGTAAAACAAGGACACTCAGTCATTTGGTCTGTAGGTTTTATTATTTCTCTAAGCTCTAATTAATCTATTGAAGGAACAAATTAAACAAATGACTGATGTTACCTTAAGTAATTCTCGAAGTCGCATGTCACTATGGTGGGTGTCACAGCACTACTGTGTACGTAGGTGCACTTACGCTATACACGTCAATTCTTCGGCTGGGAGCACGGCACCCTAGACAAGAATGGCAAACGGCGTCTAGTTTGAAATTCAAGCTCTTTCTGTGGTGTGAGGCCGTGTAATACACTTTGCAGGCATGATCGTTAGCTTGAATTCTATGCACTGCGCTTGTCACTTTGGAATGGCCAAACCTGGTGAGGGGGCCTTTGATGACAGCATCTGTCTTGACGGAGATTAAGAGAACTGTGAATGCATTGAACACATGTCATCTCCCGTTAAAAACACCTATTTACCACCTGCCTTAGAAAGATTTCCAAGAAATAATTGTCGCTGATAATGTCTGATACTGGTGTTTACCTGAACCTGGCACACACCTTTATCTTTTTCAGGAGAATTAGACCAAAAATTTCTTGCGAGATGCCAGTCACATATAAAAACAAAGCCTCCTTTGAGGCATTTGCATGCTTTACTGCATAACCCTAGTGTAGTGCGGCAAAGCTAACTAAAAAAACGTGTGGTGAAATCTTAGAAATGCAGCCGTCATTGTGCCACAAATATTCACCCCTTGTCCATTTTTGTTATTGAATAACCGGGTGCGTGTTAGATTCCTAGTACTTTGTTTAGGAAATTTACTGTAATTTATACATTAATTTTCCACTTTGGATGCAGTGGCCATGTGTTTGATTGAAGTTTGTGTTCGACTCGGGCAAATATTGCCAAATAGTGGTGTGTTTTGGCATTTTTTCTGCATCTTGTTTAATTTTACCAGCTGGATAATTTGATCAATTTAGTCGATTCCATCAGGGTTGAAATAATGGAAGGCTACTGTAGTGATTTATAAACACCGTGAAATATGAAGTTTATGTAGAGTCCTCTTGGCAGAAGTGATGCTTCTTGAGATTTTTAAGTGACTTATTTATGCGCATATTTAAATGCATGTAATGCCATTCTCAAATGAACATCCAGTCAACTGAGGAGCTCATAAATGAGAAGCAACATCTGGCGTGTCATGACAATGAGAGCAGTGGAAGAAGCAAAATAAAACCGTTTGCTCCCAGATACATCTAGAATGTTGTGTTTGTTAAAGGGGAGAAGTTTGATACTACAGCACTGTACATTGGTTTAATGAGATGGAGACATGGTGTAAGTCACCAAAATGATAAATTGCTTTGCCCAAATCAAGACATTTAGTTCACCTATAGGCTCCCTAATATTGAGACACTCATGATGAATGACTGAATATTGCTGAGCGGTTAATTTTTTTTTAGAGGGGGGAGGGCGAATATGTTTTATCATTGTAACTGAGTGTAAAGTGGCCAGTATGATTGGGTGCACACATGTACACACACAAAGAAAAAGAAAAAAAAGGACCCTCAGTGAACATTTCAAACCGAAATTTCAAATTGAAATCTCTGCCTCTAAGCCTTTGCCACTGACAGCAACTGGCATTTGGGCTTGGCTCGCGTGACATCAAAAAGTGTGGGGCCATTGCTGTGCTGTCTGCTTCAAAAACCATGTTCACACTGTGCCATTCTTTCCTTATTCTACACACTCTGACACTTAGCGGTGTGGCTACGGCATTGCCGTTACTTGCGCTCGCAACTCTTTCGTTCACATGAGAAAAACAGCGTGTACCAGAGAATGCGTGCAGAAACTATCTTGGGCTGACCACTGAGTTGCACATGTGAGAACAAAACAATGTGCATACCATGTGCATTTACTATGCAGAATGTAATTCATATGATCATCCGTTGGTGTAGCCAGGCTGCTGTGCAGTTAAACTGTGAAAAATATGCAAATGTAAATATTCTACTGCTACGATTACAGTCAAATTTCGCCAGCTTGCTGTGGGACATGTATCATTTAGCATGCAATGCATAATTCAAGCTTGAAAATTTGGTGTCGTTGCCCCTTTCAAGTTCCTGACTGAATATAAGGTGTACCACCTTCTCAATGTAAAAGCGTATTAAAGAGCGCTCCTTTTTTTTTGTATGAAATAAGATAATTATTGCAAAAGTATCTTCATTACATTCCAGCAAAACATGTTGGAATGCTAATACACACCGTATTACCACCGTAAACCACTTGCAAGTTCTTCATAATGCTTCATTGCAAGGCCTCTATAATGCTTCCGCTTGTAGTCGTTTTAAAGACACAAGCAAGAATGTTGTGGAGTTCTGCTAGCAAAAAGTTGATGCAATAGAATTGTGAGGATCCTTGCAATAACTGCGAAACAGGGGCAGACAATACCCTTTGTTCCACTGCTACTTCGTTTGTCATTAGAAGACGGGACAATGAAGTGGATTATGTGAAAGCTGGCAGCTTGTGGAGAAGGGATCTGTGTAGGTGTTTGTTTTCAATATCTGCTAGCAATCTACTCCCTTTAGCATAATCATAACTTACCGTGACGGTGCTTTGTTGAACTCTTGACTGAACTGTTTGTGTTAGTTACCTTCATAGGCTGACATTCCCTTTTTGCATGACAAATGTAACAACCTACCTCCGTTGTGCCATAACCTTGCAGAATCGTTGAATTAAAAATTAGAACCTCTATGTTTAGGCAGAAGCAGGTGGGTACACAATTGCAGTAAACACTTCCATGTATCCCTCAGTGCTTCCTCATTGCCACACTACGATAGAATTAAGAATCCCTTGTATTGTGTTATAAGAAGCCAACAAACATTGACACCAAATCTGGCCTCTCGGTCAACCCCCTTTCTTGTGGTTGTATTGTGTTGTGATACAAACAAACCTGTACAGTATACGTCTGTTAATTTCATCCCAACCAAATGTCTTGGCCAGTGCCCATGCATTTCTATAGACCCAAACTTTAGTTATTTCAATCTTAAGATTGGCCTGCGCCAGATAATTCAAACTTGACCAGTCAACAAGCATGTGCCTTACCCCACTTTCGATCTCTTTACTGGCAGCATCTCGGCAGAGCTTAGAGAACAGTGAATGCATTGAACACATGTCTCATCTCCCATCGAAAACGCCTATTTTTGGCCTGCCCTAGCTAGCAAGATTTTCAAGCAATAATGGAAGCACACAATGTCTGCTTACGCTGTTTATCTGATTCTAAAGTGTGGCCTCCCCCCCCCCCCCCTCTAGAAGATTGGACCAAAAACTGCGTTAACGGCGTTAGTGTGCCTTACAGCTGTATTGCGGTGAAGCTGACTCTAGGAAACCGGGCGCCACTGTGCAATACAAATGAGATCCTTGCCCATGTTTCTTGCTAAGAAATTGCGTGCGCTTTAGCTCTATAGTTTGCTTAAGAGCTTTAATGTTCTCTCTGTATTAGTTTTCTGCTTCAGACGCATAGAAAGCGAGTGCGCATTTGATTTGTGAGTGTGTTAGAATCAGGCAAGTACTACCAAATGAATCAGTGGTATGTTTCGAAGTTTTTTCGACATATTGTTGAATTCTACGTGCCGGATAATTCGATCACTTTCATTTATCCTGTCAGGGTCGAATTAACGGAAGTCGACTGTAAATGTGTTAGAAAATATACAGACAAAGGCCCTAGAATCTGAGATAGCGCTGAAATGCATTGATGCCAAATGCATCATCTCTTGATGTCATTCATGAGCTTTGAGAGAACTTGTCTCTTGGGACAGATAATTTGGCATGTGGGTTCAGCATTGTGAAACGCTCCTGCATTCCTTCTTGTATCATTGCCTAATGTTCCCTGAAATAAATTTTTTTGAGCTGTGAGTGGGCATCTCTAAAAATTTTCATGTCTCACTTACCTCAGTCGATAACCCTGCATGAAACCTAAGTTGCAAGAATGCCAGCAGAATGAAACTTGAAAGCGGGCCAGTGGAACACAACTTGGAAGCTCAAGCCACTGAAGTTGAGGAGTCCTAACGTCCCACTAGATTCTACATGCCTGTGTACATTGCCTCTCTCAGGCATAGGAGGTCAGCATACTCACTCACAAGTACACTGACTCATACTCGCTGCACATGCATTCGCAATTGTGAGATACAGCATTAGTGAGATAGAGGACGCAGGTATGAATGTGAGTGACTGTCAGCGAAGTGTGAGTGGACATATGTATGCTGGTGAGTGCCGGTGTGCAGAAGTTCACGCGAGTGTGAATGGATGCCGGTAAGTGTGAATCAAAGTAACTGTAAACGCGAGTGCATGCGAGTGTGAGTGAGTACATATCCTACAAAAATATTGGTGAATAAGTATGAGTGAGTATTTTCTTATTTTGCCGACCCATGGGCTCCTAGGTGAATCAGGGCCTGGAGGACAAGCTGTTACGGGTGGTTGACCGCTGTGAGACGGAAAAGAATGCGCTTAGTCGCGACCTCCAGGAGCTGACCGCACGACTTGTCGACGCACAGCTGGCTCTGGCACAACTGCGTGAGGAGAATGTGAGTAGGGTGCAGTTTGTGCCCAGAATTCTCAAATCGTGGACTATTTCAACTGTAATTACCATCTTTGGAAATCACATGTACAAGGCAAAAGTCAGTAAAAATAGACTGGCATATGTCTTTATTCTAATAACTTGTAAAGAAGATTTAGTGCTCACTGTGGTTCCATTTTAACTCGCATTTTGCTATGAGATTGTGTCTTTTGGTCCATATATGGAGGAAGGAAGTGGTTGAGGAGACGCCTTAACAATCTTGGTGCATATCAAAACGTGTGGCGGAAGTGTCGTCAATTTTAGGCTCAGCTATTTGTGTGGCAAATAGCAACCGTTGCTAAGAGCACTGTAGATGTTCTGGTTATGCACTGGTTGCTCTCTGCATCTGATATTGTGGCTGCCAGCGTGAGAGCTCCCGAAATAATGTTGGCAAGTGCCTTGCACTCTCCATGCAGTGAAACATAGGAAGCATACCTAGCTGCTTGTGCGTAGTCGTGGTCATTGTGTGCTGAAAGCCTAGAGACGAGCAAATCATGGCACGTGCTGCAATAGTGCAGCAAGTTTGGTACCTGTCCTAATCAAAAGCATTTGATACCCCCCGCGTTGTCTTCAAACTGGCGTGGCAGCGATATGCACACATCGCAGTATTTAATGGATGCGCACGCTCGTACTTGCACTCTGCGTATTGCAGTGTCGACATGTACAATAACAGACCTGCAGCACACCCATGCTGCACTCTTACGGCGAGGAAGACTACAAAAGTGCTGCAGGTGTTGCTTGGTTAAACAGCAGCACTTGCAAACAGCTATGCCAGAGATAGAATACGGCACAGTGGAGAAGGCTCCCTTGCCTGTGAAACAAGAGAGGGCAGGTAGAAAGGGGGAAGAGGAGCTGCCTGTTTAGCTGCTCCATAACCTGGAGGCACTGCAGGCGGGTGGTACTGCAAGGAGGCTTCGCGGAGACTGATGTTGCCTCTTAGTTTTTTTTCTTTCCTTCATGGTTCATGTCATTTGCTGAGATTGTCTGAAATGTGTTCATGGGCAGTGAAACCAGTCTACATCTCTGTAACAGCCCGCTTCTTCGATAGCTAAATGCACATACGATGGAGTTTTTAATTTTGTGTGAATACAGTAGGTAAGCGAAGGTGCCGGATGCTTTTAATGAACAATGCAGACCAAAAAAAATGTGATCTCGTAAAAATTTTATTGAAAACAAAGCAGCAGTGGTTGCAAGAAAGTTAAGATAAACATGCTGGTCACTGTATTGTAAGTAGCTACTCAGAGGAAAGTTTTAATAGACAAATGGGCAGTATATCTTTTTTTTTTTAGGCATACGGATTTCAACAAAATTGTATCACATGTTCTGGAGTCTCTCGCCTGCATGATCATGTCTGTCTTCGTCATGTTCCTTGGACAAAAGTTGTCGTAAAAGCTCAGGCCAATTACTGCATTATTGAGGTGGTCCTCTAAGACAATTAGTATTTAAGTGGTTTCCTGTAATTCTTTCTCTACACACTTTCACTTTTTCATTGCCAGCTCCCCGCTGCATAAATGTCAGCCTTTACATAAATAAAGTTCTGCATTTCATTAATGTGTTTGCTTTTTGCCATATGTTCTTTTTGCAAACATTCTGCATGATAGGTTTGTGTATGGTCGTTCAATTTCACTGAAGTCTTGAAATGTGTCCTGGGGACTCCATCATGCAACCAGATATTTCTGTAATCCCAACTTTACCTAGCTGTGTGCGCGCTCCATGAGTACAGTGAGAGTTGCACTTGATTAACTAACTGGCTGTCATGTGATCTCCGTGCAGGAACAGTACAGGAACGATTGCAATGTCGCTGTACAGCTATTGCAGTGCAAGCCTTCCAGCTTTGTAGCCTCCAAGTACAGCACGGTACGATATCTCCCATCTCAGCCATACTTGTTCTTAACGGGCCGTATTACGAAACGATTCAGTTCACATTCTTTGTCCTAAGCCGTCAGCTGCTGTGCTGTCATTATCATTAGCCCAAGACACAGTAGTGTGTTGGATGATCAGAAAATAATAGAACTAAAAGGAAAGGATAATTAATATGGCCCTTAGTGTGGATGTGTAGTCCTTGTTGCGCTCAACTGTGAAATGCCGAGTCATGTTAAATGCTTTATCTGCATTGCACATGTAATGCAGTACGATCTATTGCCATGTATGCATTTTTACTTTTTTGATAGTGGTTGCTGTCAGTAAATTATCCATGTTGTCATGTTAATTCTATCATGGAAGACACGTTTGCTCTTTCGGAAACCTCGTAGTTGTCACCTAAACAGTGGGATGGGCCTGTCATTATCAGACTGTAAAAATGCTGTTGTACATGCTTGTGTAAAACACAGGCGGTATCTACAGCTTTGGATTGTACGATGACACACGCATATAAAAAGCGGTTAGACTTGAACAATGGGATTCAACTTGATGACCAACTAATCGTGCTCGACACTATCATTGCCGCTTGATTGTTAGTTTGCTTCTGGGGCATAAGTTTGCGCATTAAACAGTCCTGTTCTTCTCATTAATTTTTTCAACTGGTGTTTTTGCCTGTATGCCGGTCACTGCCTTACAACACTACAGTGGAGCAGGGAGGCTTCCCTGCAAGCCTCGCTGACAGTTAATTGCGTGCTTTCCTGTGTATGACAGCTTCCCAACGAGCTTCAGGAGAAAGTTCGAAGCCACTTGGGTAGCCGGGCACAGCGAACTCCACCGGAGGCGCGGGTGATCCGGGTGCCTATGCCCACATTCCCGCCAACCGCCATGGTGTACTCGGTGTCACCCGAGGAGACGACACCCCCACAGCAGCAGGAGGGCAATGGCCCCCTGCCCGACTACATCAGTGCAGCCGTCATGGCCAAGGTGCGTCATCGCTTCTTCCAGGCCGGGACAATGGAATGATTCTGCGCTAAAGCCATTCCTTTTGGCTCTTCGTCAGAGCAGTGCTCCGCCCATAGCTGCGTTGACTAGCGTGCACGGCAGATGACAAGAATGACATAAATTGACATAAATTTAATGCAAAGCACTCTTTGCCTCATACCAGGCACTACTGGTAGGTAGGTGACTCATTTCGAGCGGTAATCACCATACATGGTCAGTGGCAATGGATTGTTTGAAAAATGTGCCTTTTTGGAACAAAATGCTGCCAAGCGTTGCACTGGAGTTGCTGCAGCCTTCTGTGACTTCTGAAAAGAATTCTTATTCTGCTGCCACCCCTTCGTTTCTGCCAGTTATCTTTCACTTCGCTCTATGGTGGCTGCCACTACGGTAGTTTGAGAGTGTTCCCGCTTCGCCTGATTAACTGCTGTGTACTCACGTCCGTGCTTACTTGCTTTATTGTGATAGGAGTTTGGACTGTTTGAATGTCGCGGCCGAATGCGCGTGATTGTTGTGCGGCGGCGACGGACGAAGAGGAAGAGAAGAGCCGGTGTCTGGGCGGAGACGGCAGCCATGCGAACTGCCTGAGCTGCCCTTCCGAACGAGCCGAGCAGTTCGTCTACCCAAGGCCGGTGTTCCTGGGTGTGCTAGCAAAACAGGCCGGGCTGTCCTTGGGCTTCAACCGGCCTGCTCCACTGCTGGGCGAGCAGGCCGGTCAGGCGGTCCGCCCCGGCCTCCAGCACCTGTGCCACTCGTGCGATAGCTGGGTCGGGACGTCTGTCCGCCACAGGGTAGACCGTTCGGAAGGCTTAACTGCACCGGAACATGCCGGCGGGGGATGCTCGCCCAGCAGTGGAGCAGGCCGGTTGAAGCCCAAGGACAGCCCGGCCTGTTTTGCTAGCACACCCAGGAACACCGGCCTTGGGTAGACAAACTGCTCGGCTCGTTCGGAAGGCCAGCCCAGGCAGCTCAGGCAGTTCGCATGGCTGCCATCTCCGCCCAGACACCGGCTCTTCTCTTCCTCTTCGTCCGTCGCCGCCGCACAGCAATCACGCGCATTCGGCCGCGACATTCAAACAGTCCAAACTCCTATCACATTTACAATCAACATTCTCACGTATGTTGTTTCGAGCTTCCGGCTTCGCGAAAAGTGATTTGTACCTCGTATTTCACTGCTGAAAGTGTTGCTGCGAGATGCTCGCCTGCACACCTCTCCAATAGGCGTGCGATTACATTGCCTACAGTGGGCGCTCGCAGACCACTGATACTGCCGCATGGGCGTCTCTTGCAAGATGCACTAGAACAGATAGAATCTCATCCAGGGATCGAACGATTGGCTACTAAGAACTTTTTGCTCGCTTTGTTTTTCTGATGTGTACGCTCCACTGCATGCGTTGCCTCACTTTCGAGACATGGCATGGCAGAGAATGACTGTATTCTGTGGGGATGCGCGACCCTCGCGCCTCCCCTGATGTTTTCCCGCATAGCGCGTCTCCTGTACTCCCGCTTCGCCGCGTGACGCCTGCGCGGTCGATGTGGTTGAAGCGCAATGCGAGAGATGGCGCGAGTGTTGCGCTGCTAGCGCCGCCGACAGGCGGGGCTACTTGCGCGCCGGAAGAGAAGGCGCTTGCTCTCTTGGGTTCGAGACAGCAAGCAGCACGGACGTGCCGCGTGTGCAGCGACCCTCTTTCCCGGCGGGTCGGCGCACGGCGGGGACGTCTCCCGCGTGCGCGCCGACCCATGCTTCTGCGAGACCGTCTCGCGTGGCCACCTTCGAACGCGCCACGATTCGTGTGACTATACACGCGAACGAACAGGCGTTGGGATCCAGCATGGGGCGAACATATTCGCTCGCTTCCAGTCGCAGTGAGTCGGACTTCTAGATTTGTCGCGCGCCCATCGGCATGTTTTGTGGATAGCAACTCGGCTAGCGGGCATTGATCTATGAGAGGTGCAATAAATGCCCTTGTGATTGTTTGCACTACTGTGTCGTCGTTCCTTTGTCCCAAGAGTACGGTGTGAGAATCCCACATCAGAACCCCACAATTCTCTAACAATACACTTAATTTTCCATTCTTACAACTCTTTGTTCTTGGTTTGGAGGTGGCTTGGGGGTTGCCGCATCACTGACTTTGCTGGGTTCGCACCTTCGGAATGACGCACGATAAAAGTGGAAAGTGAAATTGAACATTTCATAGTATGGGTCGTAGTGGCGTAAAACATATTTAAAATATAAAGATAAGTTCTGTGATTGATGTTACGTCTGTAAAGATGGTTATGCTAGCTTTTTCAGGTCTTAAGCAATGAATTGTGTGTAAAACTGCTCACGATAAAAACATTTTTGTCGTCTTATTGTCTCCTGAAAAATGATAGCTTGGTTATGCTTGAACTTCGTACCTTTACACACACGGCGCTGAAACGTGTGTGTGTCCCATCCTCTGTTCTGTTGTCCGGCATGCGTCTTTAGCGCTGTTTTTAAACATTAAGTGAAAAGTCAAATTAACGGGAGTCGACTGTAATTCATTAAATTGAGCTCAACTGCATTTCTCAATTTCTGAGGTTGGCAGGTCTGAGTGTGCCTGTCATAACCGGTTCGCTGAGCTTTGCTAAACCCTGTCCTCGCAATGCAGGTACTCGAAGAGCGTGCTCGCGAGAGGCGGCGGTCTCATCCTTCCAAGGGAACCCAGGCCTCCCTGTGCTGCACTCGGTCCTCCAGTCAGTACTGCGCTGGCGATGGCAGTACAGTACAACGCACCACAGAGACACTCATCTGAAAAAAAAACAGCTTTCCACACCATGCAAAAAAGAAAAAGAAAGAAAACTGTGTTGAAACTAGTATTATGCTATTTATTTGCCAGAATAAAAGTGAATGGAGCCTTTCCTGCAGCTCTGAGTGTTGATCACCCCGCAGCTATAGTATATCTGCGATGGCCATCTGTTGTTGAGTTGCTTACCTCGGTCTGCCTGCAACTGCCTGTAATCATGGTGATATTCGATAGCTTGGTACGATGTGCAGTGCTCAGCGGTTGAAAATGCAATACTGGGAGTGCATGGTTAACGCCACTTTTTGTGCTACCTGTTCGCACTGGGGATGCCGAGTTTTTGTATTTTCAAATACGATGAGAGCGAGAGCTTTTGAGAAGGGAAGCATTGGGATTCCGTTTGGTCACACAATGATCACCGAGCGCTCTCTGATGGTGCCAGAAATGCAGGCTGCCAGGCAGTCCAACTAACGCGTTTCAATTGCTATGTAAGCACTGTACACTCTAAAATTTTGTTGCCATAACAACCACGAATGCTAACAAAAGCAAATTCAATCTACAGTCTGTTTCATGCATCGGGTGCAAAAGAATGGAAGCTAGAGTGAGTGTGCGCTGCCTGCATCCAGCAAGCAAGCAGTGAATGACAGGATAAATTTTATATCATTGGCTTAATATAACAATACAACACATTTTCCCCGCGCTCTTCAACCAGCAAAAAAAAGGAAAAATGGTTTTACAAAGTGAACTACAAGGTTGCCACGTGACTGATGGGAATTACGAATTTTATTTGGGAGTTAGCGACACAAGTGCACGTACCCGTCCGCGCAACCGATCGACAACAAGCCGGGACGACTAGGATGCCAGTCGGGATGCGTAGCGGGCGTGTTATCCCCCATCAGCGAGACGACACCCACCGCGGTCACGTGCCGAGCCGAGTAGATGTGCGGGACACCCTCTGCATCGCCGCTGCAGATGAGCGCACCGTCTGGCGACGCGGTGCACCTCACCGGATGACCAGACACTTTGTGCCCTTCAAAGCGCTTCCGCTTGTTGAGCCGGTAGGGTCGCTCGGCATGGAACATGGCAATGTAGTCCCCGTTGGTCTGCGCCAATATGGTGTTCGGGGACAGACTCTCGAGGCAAGGAATAGTGTATCGCTCCTGATACAGCTGACCCGACAGTCGCGCGCCGGAACCCACGTCCCACACAGAGAGTGAGGCTTCGCACGAATCTCTCGTGACGAGGTCGCCGCTGCAGGCCAGTTCTATTCCGCCACGAAGGGGCAGCAGGTCTAGCACTTCTCCGCAGCGAACGGAAAACGTCCGCACGGGCTTTCCTGCCGGACTTCGCCGCATGTCCCACTGCTCTGCGACGTCCCTACTCCCCACAAAGAAAGTCGACTCGTTTGAGGGGTCCAGGCGCACGCACGTAGGAAGGCCCTGGGAAGGCCTACACGAAAACAGCACGGCGTTCGAGGTCGGGTCTACGACGATCGATTGCCGGTCCCACCCGCACCGCACGAACTGCCTACCACACAACGTGAAGCGGGCGCTTCTGATGCCGTCCTCGCTAGGAAGGTCGTAAACGCACTTTCCGGTCGTGGACTGCCACAACTTGACATGGCCGTCGTGAGACGCAGTAAGCAGAAGCTTGCCGAAAGGCTCCGGAGCCCAAGAAGTGGCCACAAGCGCTTTGTCGTGCGCTTTGATGCGTCGAAAAGAGCTATTCGCTGTCCGTGCGCTATACTCAACAGCGTTACTCCACTCTTCGTCAGAGAGTACGATGGATGTATCCAGGGCGCCCCCCGGTAAAACAGAATGTTTGGCAGGTATGAAATCATCTTGCTTGGTTTCTAGCTTTGCATGCTTGACTTCTGCGAAGAACGGGCTACTTTCTGAGGTTCGCTTTAGGTTAGGATATCGGGAATTGTGCAGCCGTTTCTCACTCGCCGGTTGAGGTTGGGGCTCGATCGCTGGGCCGAAGTCGTCGTCTATGAGCTTCGTCGCAGATTCACGTAAAGCTAGGTCGGCTTTTAGAAACACGTATGCTTTGTCTGTCGCTTCCTGCAGTTTCGAGTCCCAGTCTGAGTCTTTTAAGCCCAAAAAATCGCTTGAATCGCCGTCATCACTACTCGACTCAGATTCGCACATGGCGAATGTTTACGTCGCTGCTCAATAGAACAAGCTCTGGAATTTTAAGCCATTTAGGGCTGCTTTGGGAAAGTAAGCAGCGCCACAGCGTTGCAGTGGTATTTTTAGCCAGCCAGTAGCAGTCGCAGTTCAAGATACGTCACCAGAAACGCTACAGTTCGTCAATGTATTGTGCTTGCGAAATATGTGATGACGTAAACAAAGTAGGGGCACGTTTGCTCATAGATGCATACAAGCTTTTCTTTCGTTGTGTTTTGCACTTCATGATTTACTTATCACTCGCGTGTTGAGCTTAACACTCAATGAGAACTCAATGAATATTGGCAAGCGAAAGGTTCTATGAAATCGTGTTCAGTTCGCTGCGGGGAATTAGCTTCGTACGGCTTGATCTCATCTAGTAGACTATTTAATTCCAGCAACCAGCAAAGAGAAGCCGCAACGCTGCTAAGTTCCTGATTTCTAACGCATTCTCAACCTTCCTATGATTTATACTCAAGGTTTAAAGAGCAATGTTGTACGCGATATTACAGCACGGCACGATAGGAACAGTTGTCGGGACTACTTTTGCCCAAGCGCATCCCTGTACTCGTCCGCAATGCGCATTCAGAGCTGTTATCGAAAATACTAAATGCACTTGATACCATTGTTTATTAATAACTGGCAAGATGTGGGCTAGTTCTCATTATATAGCAAAATAAGTATAATTGCACTTAAATGTTTCATTCGTTGAAGGCGCTGGGAACTCTTTTTCGCAGCGTGTTGGCGTATTATTCAGCGGGGGTGCGCACAAAATGCAACGCAGAGGAGAGAAAAGAAAACGAACGTAAGAAAAAGAAAAGTTACAGTAACCTCGATGGCGGAAAGTTGACAAGCCACCGCGCCTACGATATCGTTGCAGCAACTCCTCAGCAGACCGCCCTTGCCCACGCGGAGGACGCCAATTCATCCCCAGTGAGTGCAGCGGCAATATGCAGCCGACAAACTCTGTAGCGATGCCATGACGCACTCGAGAGTTGCACGGCGATCCGCAAGCTCGCTTGGAGGGTGGGAGGTTTATGCTACTGCTGGGCTGCTGCTGCTAAGCTGGTGCTTCGGCGTGCTTCAAGGTTAGCTTCGCGATGCAGACGCAAAAGCGCCATGGCACACTCGGCTTGCATTTGCAACAGGCTGCACGGCTGCAAAAGCTGTCGTGCGGGGATCGGCGCACTGTGCGGCCTGTATCTTTGCACCGACGCGTTGCTTCGGGAGAAGACCGCAGCCGCGCGATTCGCTATCTTTCGCGCGAAGATCACTCGCGAACGCGTGCAGATCTTGCGGACGTGTGCCGTGGTTTCCGAGCGCCGTGCTAGCGTCGCTGGGCGCGCTCACGCAGTTGCGCTCAAGCAGTGTCGTGCGCGCCGCCGTGTGTGGGGTGTCTCGCGTGCCGTCATCCGCTCGCGAATTGCGGAGCACGCGATCAGCACGCCTGTGTCGTAAAGAAACGCTAACCTTGAATTCACCGTACGAGTAGCGGGTGAATTACGCGAACTCTGTGCCTCGGAAACGGCTTTCGCGCGTGGTCGCCGGGCTGCGTGCGTGGATATCTTGCGGCGCCAGGTGCACGGTGCGCTACCATTGGTCTTTCCTGCCAGTCGACAGGAAATCCCCTGTGCCGTTCGCTGGCTAGGATGGATTCCCGGCGTTACTACGCGCGCGCGCGCGTCTCCTAGCATTAAACCACTGGAAAAACAGCAACACCTCGGCCGTGAATCGGACGCGAGCCGCCGTTCGGATGTACTGCAAGAAGTGTGTGCATGTATTTTTCTTTTTTCTTCCCCGAACCGTGGCCGTGTAATACATCACCGATTCAACTCGAGAAGCTCCATTTAATCGCGGGCGAGGAGGTTGCATAGTATGCACTATATAATTCTGCATTGAGCACTGAATGATGATGATAATGACTAAGTGAAACGCAGCCTACCTGTTGAAGCCGAATGCGGTTTTCATCACACTCATAACTTTTGATGGCGAACAGGTGCATTTTCTGTAAACTTTGTTTGCACACAAGTACATTATTTGTTTTAATTCATATAGCCCCGTTTCAGCAGCCGTCTTTACTGAAAACATCTTGTTACTGGTCAATTTTTCATGTATTGTGTTTTGCACTGCAATGTTTTGAGTTTGTTCTCACTGGGATGATGACAGAGCCAGTGAAAGTTTTTACCCCATGAAAGTGCTTCTTGGCGCAACGTATTAAACCGCGACGAAATGCAGCATGAATTGTGCCAGCCTTAATTGCTTGGTCACACAACGAAAGTTTGCTTGGCAAGTAAATACTGAGTACTATATCACATTTAACAGTAGTACCATGCCTCGCAGCTGCCTTGTCCATTTGTGAAGTACCAATTCGTCACAATTTACCTACTTGTGGACAAGCATTGTAATCTATACAGCTAGCCTTAGGAAAGTGAACCCTGCATTATTGTTTCAAAAGTATTGTTCGCTTATCTCTGAAGATGGGACAGTTATGGTGTGAATGCACTCTCGAATGCATTATTTGTATGTAGTTCAGTATAACAATGCAATCTTATAGGAAATGGAATGCTATAACATGTTATTGCCTTCAGTATAATGACAAAGCTTTTTAATGCAGAGATATATACCAAAACATTTTCAGATCATAGCATGAGCGTACATGACAGTTGAACGTAAGTGAAAGCTTGCCACTCTAGTAAACTTGAAGGGCAAGTGCTCAAAAGTGATGCCTGTTGCAAATCCTTTGGATGCCAAAATCACTGCACATAGGTGCATGGCAATATTGGAGCTTCAACGAAAATGCATGCAGTGGTGGCAAGATAATAATGCGCAGTAGTGCTTTGTTTTCATATTTTCGCATTCTCTTGCAGAAAATGGAAAAAATTGTCATACTCAGATGAGTACAGCCATATATGTAAAAAGTCCTGCATAGCACATTGACTTTTAAAAGCAGTTGAGAGGGCTTGAGCACGATTCCTAGATGCAATGGTAAGGCAATCTTAGCCTCCCTATATGTTCGGTAGACGCATCTGAACAATTTCACTGATTTTGTCCTAGTTCTTATCATTGCTTTTATTTTTCTTGATATCACTTCAAATTGCAGCTACCAACTTGTCAGCCTTACAGTGAACATACAGTAGAGAGACTCTAAAGAGAAAGATATTTGTAGTTAGTAAATTACTATGAGAAGAGGACTTGATAAGCATGAGGAGGCACAAAAATGAAACACCGGTGGCAGTGGTAGGGGTGCCATTTTGAAGTTTGCACACTAGCTCGTCATGAATTTTGACGGCGTCTGCTCAAGCCTAATTAAATTTTTATCTGCAAAGATATCCTTCATGTTGTTCTAAAATAAACCAAGACTGAACTTTGTAAATTTCAAGAACTTTTAACTCATCTGAAATGGCTCAAATACAAGAAAATAATTTGAAATCTGTGATGTCATATTGATGTGTCCACTTTAGTGTCCTTCTTTAATAAGTGCACTTCTGCAGTACACTGCAGTTTGATTGATGGACATACTTGTCATTTATTGGGATTCACGGGAAACTTGCTTTGTTTCTTGTCTTGCACATGCATTTCCAGCATAAGGTAGCTCCTAGTGCATGAACTCGTAAATTGCAGCAGTTACAGGCGATTACATTTTTGTCACCTATCCCCTTTGGTCATCATTTATACTTTGAGTGTGGGGCCTTTTCTTCCCTACGCCGTTCTGTGGTGGCAAGGAAAAAACACTGACATCAAGTTTCAGGTAAATTGAACCCTCGGCCACCCGCCGTGGTTGCTCAGTGGCTATGGTGTTGGGCTGCTGAGCACGAGGTCGCGGGATCGAATCCCGGCCGCGGCGGCCGCATTTCGATGGGGGCAAAATGCGAAAACACCCGTGTACTTAGATTTAGGTGCACGTTAAAGAACCCCAGGTGGTCAAAATTTCCGGAGTCCTCCACTACGGCGTGCCTCATAATCAGAAAGTGGTTTTGGCACGTAAAACCCCAAATATTATTATTATTATTAACCCTCGGCTTACTCAGTGTGACTGCATTTCACTTTATTCTGCAGAGTACTGCTGAAGACAACTTTAATTAGGATTAGACTATATTAAGTTGTCACAATTATTCTAGAGTCCTTCTTTTGGGTGCATCTCATAATCCAGCTGTAGCTCTAGGATGTTAATCACCATTGGTTGATCAAGTTGCAGATATGTGATGTGCATTCAAGTGTGTGGGTTCAAGCTCGTGCGTAATCTTCTTGTGTCATTTGTATTTGGAAACCTACCTGTACAAATGTAGAAGATTCGAGATTGTCATGCCACTAGGGAAAGTAAGGTCGCTTACATTAAAAACAAAGTGATCACCTTGAACCACAAGGCAGAAGTGAGGTGCTTCGTTGGGACTCAGCAGAGTGCACTGAAAATATTTTGAGCTGCTCCCGTCGCACTTGGCTGTAAATTTGCTCCTGAACAGTTGTTTCTCTGCGATTCATAGATAAATGCAGCCAAATTTTAGTCAGGGTGCAAGAATGATTTGTACATCTTGTTGTATAAATAAAAGCATCAGGTATGCATGATTCTCCAAACTAACTGTCTGGCTGATTTCTTCTCAGATTTTACACAGAGGTACCTTTTGCAGTGCGTTCAGTTTAGTATGACGTGTGAGCATTATTTGCCTGTTTTGTTCGTAATAAAACTGAAGTGCATGCCTGCATGCTACTCAAAAAATGTAACTTTCTCTGCAGTGGAACAGTAGAGCCCTCTGTCACCGCTACTGTGAAAGTTGAGTTATATTGCCGCAGACGACGCACACTTCAGCTTTATTGTGAACAAGACAAATAAGTAATGCTCACAAATGAAATGTGGTATTAAACTGAAGCCACCATGAAAGTGTGACCTCTGTGCCGAATTTAAGTGTAAATCAGCCAGCGGTCGAACTAGAAGATCACTTTGATATGTAGTAATTGGACTAGTTGGTTCTGCATGATTTAGAATGCAACAGTGCCAAGACATAAATCAAAGAGTTGACAAGAACAAGTTCCGACTTTCAACTAGGCCCTCGTTTGAATATTGCTAAATTTCATTGAATCCTAAATCAAAATTTATTTGAGTTTAATTGGAAGGATCATGCATACCCAGCACTCCTATTTATAAAATACTGAGTAGATATGTGAATGTTATAAGACCTGAGGTGGCTAAAATTCCAGAGCCTTTCTCTATGGTTTACCTCATCCCACAGTGCAACTTTATTGCATAAAACTCCATCAGCAGTTAAAATCGATCAATCAGCGGTTACCCTTTGAAGTAGAACACCACATGCTTGATCAATTGGTCAGTCAGTAAGGGAGCATTTACTTATGACTCGAGGCATTGCACACCATGTTGACTGCTCTGCACCTTGTGATCGTCTGGTCTGGTGCAGGGGGCGCGGCAATGGGCGACGTCTGCTGTGGCTGCGGCTGAGGTGGCATGTCCAGCAGCCTGGAGGCGCCCTCTCCGCCCCCACCCTCCTCCTCTCCTTCCCCGGCCCCACAGTCAGCCATGACGGTGGACTTCTCGGCCTTTGGGCTGTCCTCCTTCGTCGGGGGGACAGACAATGCCACCCAGGTATTGCGGCCATGCCTTTCCAGTAAAGAGGCTTTTGCCGAATTTGATGGGCTCATCAGAGCACAAATCTAAACTGTGGTGCTCGGGTCAAATTGGGCAAGGCAAACATAAATGACAAGACATAACTTACTCCTTGTGCCCTCGACCAGCTGCTCTCGCATACCTATCACACCACCCATTGTGGTGTTCTCCCGGTCTAAGCTTGTGAAGGCACCACTGCCTGTCTAAAATAAGACTGCCCCCAACCGGCCCACTGGATTACAACTAGTGCATTTATGGTCTGTGCTATAAATCCCTGCTGAACTTCATCGAAGACAATTATCTTTATGTATATCTTTAGGATGCACCATTCCTTTTATGCTGCAGGGCAAACTGTCCAATTGGGGGGGAAAAAACTTGTGGGCTCCAACATACACATTTGTAGTGTAGTTTCATTCTTTGCTGTGTTCGGTTTCCTGGCACAGTCTTCATTCTGAATTACTTTTCAGAAGAGGTCAAGTTAGTTCTTACTGTGATCATGCTTGCGAAATACATTTTTTTTAGAGTTTCAGCATCAAACTATAATGCAGAGCAAAGTTTCGAGCCTACCATGTAGTTTTGCCTGGTATGTTCAGTATTCATTGATCTTCTAAAGCTCTTAAGAGATGCTGAGCCAGACTGGACTGGTTAGGCTAGCCATGTGAAATTCTTTCACTATATTTGTACAAGAGGTGACTGACTTGTAGAGGGAACTTCATTTATTAAAAGCTACGTAAAAAATAAAAGAACAAGAGAGACATCTGTTTCATTTTCCGTTTCAAACATTAGGAACAGTGCATGCTTGGCAATGCGTGCTATCGATTAACCCGGTGGCTTCTTTTCTTGTCATTCTGTTCAGCTTCTGCAAAGGGCTTAAATAGTGTTTGACAATAATCATTTCACTCGCCATTCAGAGGAATAGTGTTAAATGGTGTTCACACTGTCCTGCTGTTTGTGGGGAGATTCATGTGCCTGAAAGTGAAGCAGTTCTCGACCTCAGCATAACGCCTAGTGAAGCAAAGATGTCATCAGTACTAAGCCGGGCTTGTTGATGAGCTATGCAATGCAGAGACAAGCACATGTAGTTTCTCAAAGTTATCTAGCAGCACTAGTTAGCCAAACTTTATTCACTTTTGGTTGTCTTGTCTCCTGAAATGAAATAGAGGCAAAGTGCTGGTCCTATGTCTGCGCCCTTTTCTAACAAGCGGCGTTTTTTTTTTTCATTAATTAGTTATTTCAAAATGAGCCAAAGTGGCCATGGCGTTTTTCTCTGTTCATTGATTGTGAAGGTTTAGCTTTCGTTGCATGGATGATTCTTGAACAGTCTAGCAAGTTTATGGAAAGGCATGTGTTTCATGCGTGTGTTCTTTCAGTGTTTGACGTTCTTGTGATTGTGGTTTTCGTACCACTTCAGGCCCTCTACCTGTTTCCCGAGGCTGCACCGTTCTCTCCCAAGGACCAGACAAAGGGTCCTTCATCCCCATCTAGCCGAGCCTATGACCATGCCGGTGATGCTATGCTCAGTGCTATCAATTATGGGTAAGAAACAATGGATGTTAACCTGTAAAATCAAATTTAATGCTAGTATATCTTTCGTACTTCTGTATCAGTAGATAGATAATCTATTCCAATGTATTCGAATCTATTGTAACTGAATCAGTGCCAAGTGAAAAGAAAGGTTGTTGGGTGGCAGGACTAGATCGCATGACAAGATAAGGAATTTTGTAGACGTGGAATGAAATCGGCTGATGCAAGACATGGGTAAATGGAGACTGCTGAGAGGGGCCTGTATTTTGCAAAGTATATGTAAAATGTGATCTCTCAAAAGTTTGAGAACTGCTGTTTCAAAGCATTTAAGAAGCGTTAACAGATGTTACAGAGAATTTTGTCTGCACATGATTTACATGTGGAAGTGTTTGCATGCACATACATGTGCTAGAACTCTCATTCCGCTGTAGTCTGTAATTACTAACATGCTACAACGACAGTATCATTTCAATGAAAAACTAAGTTACAACTGTGCTGCGTGCAGCGAGGATGAGGTGCTGCACGAGGGTTTTGAGGTTCCATTCGGCTCCCTGGATGGTCTGCTGCGGTTGCCCCCTCGCCCAGCCACGGCCCCTGCCGATCCCTCCCCATTCGACCTCCTCGGGGACAGTGAACTGCAGTTGTCACCGCCGCAGGCCTTTGGCGCAGCTACTCATGCACCAGATTCAGGTTAGTTGGGGGCAAGAGGATTGCTGGTTTGGTGTATCCAGCATGTAAGGCACTTTTGCATGTTTCAAAGTGCTTTGGGCTCAATGCAAATGGTATGATCCCAGTTCAGTCACTGACAGCAGCCAAGCCATCGAAAAATGACACATTGGCAGATTTTGTTGACTGCCTTGACTTGTGTCTATCTCAGTGAGGTGGACAAGTGTAGATGCTGTGTGCTGGGACTTTTCCAAGTTGTCTGTAGTGTAAGATTAATTTGCGAAATTGAGAGAAAAAAACACGTAGTCTTCTTTAGTGGCATTCCCAGGCAACGAAGAGTTCTTATTAAATATTTTTAGAGCGGGGTTCATATAAAAGTAATTCTGGTGTTTTATACTAATTAATATTCATTTCATTTTTTTTGTTCATTTTTTTCTAAAGTTGGGTGTACCATTTTGCTACAAATGTACTCTGACAGGGCTGTCATCAGGGCGTGGCATGCCTGTCTTTCTGCATACACCTGGCACAGGGGGCATGGTTTACGGTCTGCAACCTGTACACAAGAAAGATGTTGCAGAAGCCTGTACTGCATCACCTGGGTTTTGCTGGCTTGTTTGTGTTATTATTTCAGCCTGCAGCTGTCTAGAGCTGGTTAGCTGTTTTTTTTTTAATCCGATGTGTTTGAAACAATAGCTGATTTGGGTGCATGGTAAAAGGCGTTTAGACATGCACTAAAAGCGATCAGGTGAAAATCTATTCAAATAAGGCATAAGCTTGTTTTGTGTGTTTGGATCTTAACCCTACAATACCCAGGATCGTTGGTGAAAAATGTGTACAAAACATACAAATATATTTTTATTCCAGTAAATTATACCATATTACGTCTGTATTTAAGGAACATATATGCAGGTTGTCTCTTACAATGATCCAGCATAATAATGAGGAACATCTGACTGGAAACACTTTCCATCACCACACAGATGAGTCCAGCTCGTCTCTGCCAAGCAAAACAGAAGAGGCTGTGTCCTCGACAAGTACAGCTAGTCTTTGGAGATGTTGGATGGATGATGGAGCAGTTAAGACAGCTTCGTAATCGAATACTTAAAGCAATAGTAAATCAGGTGATGCTCCACTGAGCGTGGAAAACGAATCGTGGAGTATGTCGGCTTGTGGGTCTCGCACGGCGGTTCCTTATGTGCAACTCTCACGCAGGTGTAGGGAGCAGCGGTGATCCAACTGGAGCTTCCCTGTCGCTGCCATGCATCAGTCTTCCTTCGGACAAGGATCTGGGACGGCTGTCACCGGCCCTGTCAGCTGCTGCCGGCATGCGGCCCATTACCAAAGTGGGTGGCAATGGTGGCAGGGCCCCTTCTGCGCAGCCTTGCCCTGTCTGCGGCAAGGTGGGTGACGACTAACTTAGCGAGCTGCCCACCTATTACTGCCCTAGTTGTGATATAGTGAAGGCTTTTTATTAAACTGGTGCTTTCCTTGCCTCCTCCTCCCGCATTTTTTGGCTGGCACCTTGCCAAGTTCTCACAAACTGATTGCCCTTGCACTATTCACTAGGCCACTGCCTTTTTGTGATGCTAGGGCTGTAAAGAGGGTGCCCCATAGATGGCGCTAGCATTGTATTTCATTGTATTTATTTATTTATTTATCCCCACTGCCGTTTATGATGTACATGGTAAGGATGAAAATGGTGCTAGAGGAAAGTAATGTTGAGTTTAATCTCACACACAAACAGGCAAGTACAGTAATAGAGCAGCAGCTTCTAGGTTTGTTTTATGTGGACAACATCATGTTGCTAGTTAACAGGCAAAGTGCAACATCTGGCTAATATCTGTGGACAGGAAGGCGAGAACTTACTGTATTTACACGATTGTAAGTCGACTCGAATGTAAGTCGACCCCCCCATATCGCGTGACCGAAAAAAAATAAAAAAGAAATAAGAGTGCATACCCGAGGGCGCATTCGATAACGAAAATTTATTAGTAGCTGACATGGTCACTGGACTACTCGTCTTCACTAGTGCTGCCATCGTCATCGTTGCTGCGGTCCCACAGCGCGTCGTGGTCCAGCGAAATTTCAAATTTGGCAAACATCTTGCAGAACAGCAGCCCACGCCAAATGCACCTAACCACACGCAGCCGTCAGGGAGGCTCTTTTGACAGGTCCGGTTAGCGTAATTTCGCAGTCTTCTGCCGCCAGCCACTCGTTGTACTCACGGCGGAGCAGAACCTTAAAATTAAGGCGAAGGTCCGGGCTTGTTTCATGACCACGTCGCACTTCACTGGCAGGGACCGATCACGCATTTCAGCGACGTACGCCGCGAGCTTAGCATACAGCTCCGGAAAGCGTCCAGACTTCGGCACGTGGGAAATTTCTCACTTGCCGTCACAGGTGAAAATTTCGCTTCGCTGCAGTCGCCACTCTCGCAGCACCCGTTTAGAAACATCGAAATTGTGGCCCGCTGCGCAGCGATTTGTTTCATCGGCGTAAAGGATGGCAGCCCTCTTGAACGCTGCTGTGAACGAGTCCCGAACGATTAGTGGGCCTGGAGCACTCATGACTACTGGGGAAGCATAGAAGTAGCACGTAGCCGGCAGTCAAGTGGAACGCGTCTAGCCTTTTAACAGAAAAGAGAAACCCGCAAGCGCTGTCTGCTCTTCCATGAACTACCGATGCTCCCCGCAAGCGCCGCCGTTCTGAGGGTGCCGCCGCAAATGGGAACAGCGGCGCTTCCATCAACTATCGACACCCCCTCACCCATCATTGTTGCATGCACTGTAAAACTCTCAAAAATGTTGAAAAACCCTTCCGAAAAGCGAACAAACACGCGGGATAGCGAAAAGATACGGGTAGGGCCATAGAGGAACCATAAAATTGTAACTACATTGTAGCTCCCGTTGGTATCGTTTTTTTTGGCGGCGCCATGTTTTGGTTTCGATTGTAAGTCGACCCCCCAACTTCAGACTTTCAAATTTAAAAAAAGGGGTCGACTTACAATCGTGTAAATACGGTAGGTCTAAAATTCAGCGTATTCAATGAAATCAGTGAACAGACAGTGTCAGTACAGGGCCAAGAAATACCTCAGGTAAAAGACTATAAATACCTTGGTAGATGGATAAATGAAGGCAATAAATATATGGAAACACAGGAAAAAACAATATATAATAGTAAAGGGGAAGAGAAATACGGCCATAATGAAGCACAGAGCGCTGTGGCGATATAGGTATGAGGTGCTCTGGGGTATGTGGAAAGGCATAATGGTTCCAGGACTGACACTTAGAAATGTAGTTGTTTGCTTGAAGTCGGGGGTACAATCGGGACCCTATGGCAACCAAAGGTCAGTGGGAGGCCTCACATTGGGCACTTACGAGAAGACTACAAATGAAGTTGTGCAGGGTGATATGGGCTGGACAAGTTTTGAAGTGAGGGATGCGCAGAGTAAAATTAATTATATGATGAATGACTGAGGAATATGGAAAAAAGTAAATGGGCTGAGAGAGTGCTCAGATATTTGTACAGGAAAAGCATTGATCCACAATGGAGAAAAAGAACTAAGAAGCTTACCAGCAAATATGCGACAGGTATAGTGAGCAACATGGCAACGAAGAACGTCAAGGGGAGAGTCAGAGAGGCTGAGATAATCTCACGGGTGGCGGCAATGGAAAAGAAACTTGTTATGAGTAACTCCTTATGAAGAAAAAGTAAAATCAGAAAGGAAACAATTTATCATAACTCAAAGAGAAGCTCATTACTTTTCGAAGCAAGATCAGGATGCCTTAGAACGTGCACTTATAAAGCGAGATACAATAAGGAAGAAGAAGCGTGTGCTTGCTGTGGTAAAGCTAGGGTAACGATGGAACATGTTTTATTAGAATGTGAAGATAGCCCAGCAGTCGATTTAGGCACTTCTGGTCTCCTTGAAGCCCTTGGGCTCAGTGAGAGCAGGGGGAAAGTAAACATGTCCGCAATAGAGATCATTAAGAGGCGATTGGAAGATTGGTGGAACTAGGCAAATGACAAACCACGGAGGTGTAGAAAAACAGTTCCCAATGGGCGTTCAGAAAGTTTGGTGATGGGAATTCTCTGTGGGCTTTCTTTCTTTTCCTTTTCTTCTTTTAGCATAGGTAGAACATGAGGCAATATAATAACAAGATCTTGGTGGAGCAAACCACTGCCCCGTTCCAAAGGGGACGCTCATAGCATCCATCCATCCATACATACATTCGAGTCATTTTGAGCGAACATTTGCTACATTAACGTTACATTTGCATAAAATTTGCTTCAACGTTTGCATAAACATTAAAGAAAGCTTTGCTTAACGCCCAGTTTCACATATGTGTGAGATCCACTGAATCTGGGGTTTGCAAGCTTTCTGGACTGGGGGAACTCAACCTGTCTTCGCAGAGTTCCAGGGAACATCCTCTCTCAATTTTTGTTCCCTAACGATTTGCTATGGCCTCACCATGATTGTTGCAATGAATGTTTATCGCAAAGACTACCGAAGTGCAAAAATCTTCCAAAGGAGGGATGTAGTCTATTGTGTTTTGGCCGCTTGCAGAACCCTAAAATGCTGTTATCCGATTCCAATTTGGGAACCCTTGCTAAAGCCTTATGAATTTGAGGCAGGCAGGGAAGGAGAAATAACAGGACAGCCTGGCAGCAGCACCTGTCCTGTTTTGCATAAGGTCTGTGTTTGCTCGTGAAATATTGTGCTTGCTCGCTCTCCTTCCTGAGATGTGAGCGAGTGCTGAGGAGAGCGCATGCGGGCATTAGTGGTAATGTGGATGAGTGAATGTGGGTGTGAATGCACCTGTCTGGCATTTTTGTACTTGCACTTGCAGCACTAGGTAAATTGTGTTCACTTGCACACCAGTTCACTTGCAGAGGTGTTCACTTTCACAGATGCTCACTTGTACACGTGGGCTAGCATTACATGTGTGTGCCACAAAATATGGACCTCTGATACGAAATGGTACATGCCCAGTCTGGTGTGACGACGGCCTCCTACTTGAGAGCATCTATAGCCAACCAGAAAATTCTTTAAGGAATGAGAAGACTTCTATTTAAGAAGTTGGGAATGGTGAATTGGGATGTTTTTTTCTTGCAAAAGAAAACAAAAAATGTAGGAGGCATGCCACTTAGATTGGTCTAGACAGGTTCACTGTAGAGGATTTCTTTTGCATTGTGAAGAACTAAGTGGTGCTTCCGAAGAAAAAAAGACAAAGCCAACTTTCTTGTGCTTACAGGTGTTTGGAAACTCGAGCGCGCTGACCAAGCACAAGCTGACGCACTCGGACGAGCGGAAGTACGTATGCAGCCAGTGCCACAAGGCATTCAAGAGGCAGGACCACCTCAATGGCCACCTGCTGACGCATCGCAACAAGAAGCCCTACGAGTGCGATGTCGAGGGCTGTGACAAGAGCTACTGTGATGCCCGCTCTCTGCGGCGTCACAAGGAGAACCACCATGCCTCTGTGGCTCTCACCCTAGTGCCCTTCCAGGTGGGGCTTCGGCTGTGGCTACAACTTCTATTGCCATACACTTTAAGGGATACTAAACAGAAAATTTCGTTGAGCTGTTGTATTAGATGACAATTCGACGATATCGAAAAAGCCAATCATATCGTGAGAGAAAGCTTGATAAGCCAGAAAAGACATGAACAAAGAAAAGATTATCATTGAATTTGTGGCCAGACTGTTCATGGGTGGCACCTAAAACAGTCTGTAAAAGCTGTTTTGAAGGTTGTTTCAGCAGCAGTACTACTTCTTGCTTGGAGTATGAAATAAGCAACAGCTTACAGAGGCTGTATGACGGTTTCTCACTCCATACAGAACTGCTGATAAGCATTTTGAATTTGAAGCTTAGTGCAGTTGCAGTCTCTCGGAAGCAGACTCTTTTGAAGTAGAAAATGTGTACTCGCGATCCTAAATTTAAAAAAAAATATGTATTGTTAAAATTATTGAATGCTGGGAAAGGCATTTTGACCTTCATGAGGCTAAGAGCTTCTGCATCAGCAGGATTATGCAGTGGTACTCCCTGTACTGTATTGAAGTCTTCTGTTCCCTGCACTTTAAAAACTATCAGGATATATCTTGACTCGGCCCTCATCTGTTTTCTGTGTGAAAGCAGAATAAATATGAAATGAAAATCCAAACATAAGCAGGTGTGAATAGACTGAACTTTGTTTTGTTTCTGCTTTTGCTTGCGGAATTTTTTCTATGGAGGGAAATTAATAGGCTGCAGAATGTTATATGAAGGAAGTACAGAACTGCATACTCACGTAATCTTGCATAAGACATGCTTTTTGTTTGCATGAGATGTGCATATGACCCATTTTTAAACTGCAAAGCTTTCTTTCTGAAAAACGTGTGGTTTTCCCTTATAGCATCATGCTACAGGCGAGCGGGTGACAACTTTTCCTTTCTTTCCTCTTTGCGGGCTTGCGCATAACTGATTAGGTTTAGTCTGTGTCCCTGTGTTCCGAGTTGCCAATTAATTAGGTCTCACGCTGTGATCTAATAGCTCCCTGGTTAGCTCAGATGGTGGAGTAACCACCCCCGAAAAGATGTTGGTCTTCGGTTTGATTGCTGGACCAAGACAAATTTTTCTTCAACTGTGGAGCTTTCTTTCCGAGAAACCTGTGTGGGTTTCCTTTGTAGCTTCATGCTACAGGCTGGCGGACAATAATTTTTCCTTCAGAGGTGTGCTTTAGCTAGATTCTTCTTGTCTGTGTTTCAATTTACCCTGATGGTACACATTCATGTGGTGCAGGCCATCCCACTGCCACCTCAGTTGCAACTTGTGGCATTTCCATCCGAAGATGGAGGGACCTCAGTGTGGGCTCCAGTGGGGGGAACTGGTCAGCGCCCTCTGCTGGTGGCACCGACAACACAGGGTGCAACCGTGCAGCAAGCCCCACCACCGCAATCGTCGCAGCAGGAAGTACAGCAGCAGACTTCTCAGCGTCAACCTTCGCCTAGACCGTCGTCGCAGCCCGAAGGTCCACCACTTTTGCAACAGCTTCTGGAGCCAAACAAGACATGGACAACTGTGCCAGCGGTGAGTTGGTGGCAGTAGAAGGACAGGGACGTGGGCAAGTGGGAAGTTACTTATTCTAAGCAGTGTGCACAAAGTGATGAGGACAACTTTGGGAGGACATTAGACGAATGCTATAGATCAAGTGAAAGTTTGTTTAGGAAAGCATGCTAATATGCAAATGTTAGGGAGAACACAGGACAAATGCTGTCCTCCAACTGAAAGTTAATTCAGGAAAGCACCTTAATATGACCTCGGATGTTTTCCCTTTTGTGGTATCTCGAAAATTCCTATTTTAAATGTCGTAGCATATATGCAGACAGAAGACCAATACCGAGACTAACAACACATCACCTTTGTTCGTTCAAAGCTTTTCGTTTGCATATTAGTATGTTTTATGAATAAATTTTTGTTGATAAGCAGTGCTTGTCCTATGTTTTCTCTAAGTCGTCCATGACTTAGGGAAGTCGTCCTTGAGAGAGAGTGTGTGTGCTCAGCACTGGACTTATTGATTGGTTTGTTTGTTTCTTTGTTCATTTATACCTTGTATACTGGCAATGCAGGTCCCATATTCTGCAGAGGCAATAAATGAGCCATCGCAGGGCAATGGTGGCAGCTCACTGTCATCTGCGCTGGACGCTGTGCCAATGACAGCCACAGAATGCCTCTGCAGCCTCTGCCACCAGAAACTGACCAGCCTGTCCGAACTAGAGCAGCACATGCGGCTCCACCAGCCACCTGCTACGACCGCCACCACACAGAGCACGGCCATTTTCACGCAGGTAAACAGTTTCGTCAGCTATCGTACCACCTACCCAAGAAAGTCGTTCAACAGGTGTGGTGCTGTAGGGGCTCATTGAAAAGCTGGGATTGTCATTCTGGAACATGTGCCAATTGGATCATAATGTGGGAAGAGATGCAACAAAAAAGCGAGTAAATGGGCATGCTGTACATGACTGTTATTTTTGCATATGCCATGTGGTTGTTGATTGCACTTTATGGAGTCAATGAATGGAACATTCTTTTTTATCGAAACGGAATTACTGCAGCCGGTGGAATATTCCCATGTGGGCCTTGTGATGGTGTAGTATTTCCTTTGTTCCATTATAGGTTCCTAGCGAAGCATTAGCATTTCAACCACAATTAGAAGTGTGGATGTTGTGTTATTATGCCCGTCAAAACATGGATTCCTTGCTGTCTTCCATAAATTGCAATAGTTGCAAGAGGAAAAAAAAAACTGCTTTAAAATTGTCTAGTAAAACCCATTATGCACCTGATATCCACACTCCAATCACGGATGCTATGCAATTTTTCCTAGCAGTTTTCCTATAATTGAGTCATTGTCACGGTGCTGAAATTGAGCAGTACTCTTATCTATTTGTGACGATTAAAAACAGCAATTCTTTAAATACATGTCTTGTTCTTTTTTTTTTTCGGGCAGACAGTCTTCACATCATAGCTGACTTCATGCGGTTGAACTGTCCGAGATATTTGCAAATACATGTGGCAAACCTTGCCCCGCCTTGCATAGGTGCCCATAGTTTTGCTGAAGTTCTGGCATCTTATTCTTCCAGGGCCTTCAAGGAACGTGCCAGTCATCCATGGAACCTGCTACAGTAAGCAGGTCAAACATGGCTATTCTACAGCCAGACGAAGTCGCCACATCTGCTGCGCCAAGCCAACAACGCCCTGTGCCTCTGCTCCCACCTCTGAATACATGGGCCATAAGACCAGCTCGTCCATTGTTGACGAGTACCAACAACGAGCGTCGACGCCACTCTGACTCGGACCACTTGGCCTTCGAAGGCAGCAGCGGTCTCCTTGCTGACCTCCTACTGGGACCTCGACGCACTTCTAGGGTGGGCTCTGACCCAGGACTCGAACCTCTGCCTTCCTTTGAGCAGCTGCAGGGGCTGGTGGCATCGTCTCGGAGCTCACTTGTGCCATCTCCTGATGGCATGCAGTCTGGCATGTCATACGGTGACTCCCATCAGCACGAGGATGTGTTTGCAGCTATTAGCAACGCATTTGATGAGGAAGAAGAGAAGCCAAACAAAGACCTGTGCAGTTTTGTCGACAACCACTCACCACGCCACGGCGGACTCGGACGGTCTCCAGTGACAAGTCTGGTGCAGTCCCAGGCGAGCTTTGGCCACGAAGTGGTGTGCGTGCCGGACTCACCGCCGCTCGTCGATACCAAGGAGATCAAGTCTGAGCCGACTTATGAACAAATGGACATTCAGCAATCTGTGGAAACTTTAACTGTGCACAGGACTGTAGAGAATACTGTGGCAACGACAGTGTCGACAATAGTGCACTCAAACACTCCGCCGCCTACAAGGCATCCGGTTGCACCAGATGTTGGTAGCACTCAACCTGCCGAAGCTCTGGAGGGTTCTTTGGACCCGAAGAAACCTGTGGAAGGCACTGAAGAAGTGTCTTCATGCCGAGCTGCAGAATGTGATGATGACGACGTGTTTTTAAGCCCTATTCCAACGTGCCCCTTGCGGAGCCGACGGAAACACAGACCAGAGGTGAGATCTCCACTTTTTTTTCTGAAACTATAGTCATTATAAACATGCATATGCCTAGTGCTGATATTGTTGAGAAATATCTGATTCACTTCGTTATATCCGTGAATATTAAATTGAAGTTCGACTGTAAATGAAAAGTTGTGTTTAGCCTGAAAGCAGAAATGCCGGAGAAGACTTCAACAGACAAGGCAGCATAATTCTTCTACAATTCAAGTCTTCTATGATGTAAACGCATTCTTGCAAAGATGCACCAGCATTGTTGGAGGTTATTCTCCACCTACTGCTTAAATTTAGTAAGTCAATGGGTCTGCATACAGAAGGCACCACACATATAAGTTCTATTGTTCCTGTGAGCACTGCAAATTGGCACTAGTGAAAATCTCCAACAGAGTAGTTTGTAATTTGTAAGTGAATAGTTTATGAATAGTAATTGAATAGAAATAAGAGTAGTTTGTAAGTGAATTGTAATTGTTTGTTATTACCAGTTGGTGACTGTGGTTTAGCAATTGTGAACAGACTGAGTTGCGTGGTTTTGGTTTAGCAATTGTGAACAGACTCAGTTACGTCGTTTGAGCTGGCATTGTACCTTCACAGTGCCAGTGCCAGTGCCAGTCCTGTCCTGTGTGTCCTATGTTCCTAATTTTCTTGCTTACGAATTCTCTGATGCTTCAAACAGCTTGGAGAACTGATCCATCATTTCAGGAGAAAGTATTAAGTTGGGAACACCTATTTAAGTAGATGGGAATAGAGAATTTATTTTGCTTGGCATTCACTGCACTCAATTTGGTGTTGGTGGCATTAAAAACAAGTTAGAATTGATTTTAGTTATATTGATTTCTTGACAAAGGTAGTTGAAAATTACAAAATTAAGAAACTGAAGCATAAGCTTCGTGACTAAGCATTAGAAGGCACTATTACACATTACATGTAAACTGTACCTATTCAGGCATCTAGACAGGACAAAATTGACGTTGTACACTGCTCAGTAATATACCAGAAGTTACTGAGTACAACTTTTGTGATACCCTGGTAAACATTAACTATTTCATCCAAGCCGTACTTGTATATTAATATGTCAAGTTGAAATGCTGTCGCAGATGCAATTAGAGAACTGCAATATCTAATTTTGCTGCTGGCTTAAATTTGTAAACATTGTACTTTAGTTCTTAGTTTTAATCTTGCAAATTTTAGGCATGTTTTATAAAAATTATATGGCCATAAGTAAGTTCTGCTTGCTGCAATTGCTAAAATTGAGCTTTTACTCTTAACTGCAACAAATTTTATTTGAATCGGTTGAATGATTTCCTTATGAGCAAATATCTACATTTCACATGCTTAAATTTTCTTGCTTATTAGAAGTAGAATTTTATTTTTGTCCTTACGTTTTTAAAAAAGAATTCTCGATTGGTAAATTAAAAATTAAAGCATGTTGTTTATAACTGTATAACTGCGATAAAAACATATCACAATTCTGGGGCCATATTATGGAAGAATTCCTTTATTATTATTATTGGTTTCCTATTGAACATTGCAGTGAGTGGTTGATGCTGGTGATAAATGCTTGGCATCATGCCAGCCAGTGACAACTGGCAGAAAGAATGAAATAGAATCGTTTAATAATGATGGAGTATGCCAATGTAATTTGGGTCCCATCCAACGAATAGTGCATCACAATCTTGGGATAACATCCAGAAGAATGTGTTGCAGTTTGTCCTCGGTAGATAAACTCAGAACTGTGATCATCCACTACTGAATTACGCCGTTTATCTAGTTGACCCTCTTTTGCAACTAGAAGAAAAAAACTGATTAAACAGGTTATTTAATCTTGGCAACAGTGACAGCTGCATTAATGCAGCCTACTGCATCGCAGCAGATGGCAAAAGATGCACATGATAGTCGTGATAAGATGTCCCGCATGCCGCTGTACTACTTTTATACATACCGTATTTTCGCGATTCTAAGCACCCCCCGATTCTAAGCACCGCCCTTCTATTTTCGCAAGAAAATTGGGAAAAAACTTTGCATGCGAATCTAAGCACCCTCGTGTTTGTTAGGAAGAGTGCGTAGCCAAGGCCGCCAAGCGCGCTTGCTCACTCTGTCATCGAGCTGGAGCCTCGGAGTCCCGAGGTGGCAGGGCGGCCGCGGCGCGAGTACGCCGTACAGCCGGACGCTTGGAAGAAGGTCCAAGTGGACGTTGTGGTCAAATCATTTAAGAAGTGCTCGATCACAAACCACTTCGACAGAACGGAAGACGACATGCTGTGGGATACCGAGAGTGGCGGTTCAAGCGGTGCGATGAACTCGAGTGGCAGTGATAGTGACTGGGAATCCGACACAAGCGGTGGGTTCACTGTCTGCGCCGATTTTTCTTTTGAATGTTTGCAAAATAATATCTTATTCCTCGCACCCGTCTCATCGTGATGTCGCAGCGAAAAGAGTGAGGGGGGGGTTAATTCTAGATTTTTCGAGTCTAAGCACCCCCCCTCACTTTGGGCATCGCGATTGTGAAAAAGAGGGGGTGCTTAGAATCGAGTAAATACGGTAGCATCTTTCCTTGCACTTTCCTTGCATAGTGGAACTAACACCCGGTTGCGATTGTGTGCGCAGACACTGCAGAATTTTTTTCAGCACAAATAGAAAAACTGCTTTTTGAAGGAGTGCCATGAAACATCAGCAGGTTTCTATCCTTGCCGTCTTTTTCTGACTTGTGTGACCTCACAAGTCATTTTTACTGTCTGCCACATAGTGCACCTGTTTGTCCATGATGCAACTATTTGTGTACACTTGGTGTGCTATTTTAGTTTGCACTTTAGGCTTGTTATATACCTTCTCTAGTTATACCTTTTAAACAGCTGCCTTGACACCTAAAACTGGTCGGCAGCCTTACCTATAAATCACTAAGGTAGTGCATAACACGTCCCCTGTAAATTTTATCTGATTGTCTAAAGCGAGCATGTGCTATATGATGCATTAGTTCACAGCTTATGTGAAGTCATAATGTTAAGCAAGTTCTCCAAAAGTCCTGCTCCCAAATTAGTAGTATATTTCACAGTAGTGCATCCACTTCAAATCCTAGTAGATTGACTTTTATTTTCTGTGTTCTTGAAACTTTTCTAAAAGTAGTGTGAGGCCATAATATTCTCCTGTCATTAGAATTTAGTTTCCTTAAATGCAACCGATGCCAAAAAAAATTTCTCTGTTCCTGGGTACACAGATAGCTTTTGAAGAAAAACTTTACCTTTAAGATCCATTAGCAGCAGTAAATTTTAGTCTGCTGAACTAGTCAAGATGCTGTTTTCATTTATTTAGCAGAGAAAGGTTGCTTATTAACAGAGGAAATCAATGGCATTTCTCTTTGTCACCTTCACAACTGAAATGCAGTGTTGGTATTGCTAGTATGATCCCAAGAACCTGACTAGGTGGGCTAGTTGGTACAGTTATTGGTAGCGAACAAAAATGGGGCAGAACATGCTTGTGTCTTCTTGTTCTGCCTCAATTTTAGTGCTGTGTGTTTACAAAAAATGTCAACAATTTACAAGCATTCTTGCGTGTTTGGCCATTATTGCCCAGAAGTTCTAAGCACTCATCAGACTCAGCTTATTTATTTATTTATTTATTTATTTATTTATTTATTTATTTATTTATTTATTTATTTATTTATTTATTTAAGGCACTCACAGCGCCAAGGCATTACAGAGGGGTTCCTAGGAAGAGTAAGTGCAAAGCCCCCCCCCCCCCAAAAAAAAAGGCAAAGCCCTTAGCAATGCACATCTACAACACCAAAACGAAAGCATCATTTGATTCAACACTCGCAACATCACTCGGAAGTCTATTCCATTCTTTAATGGTTTTAGAAAGAAAGACATTCTAAACAATTCACTTTTTGTTGTGAATTCATGCACTTTAAGATCATGGTCAACACGATTGGATCTATAAAAAGGCTCTTGCACATACTTTTTGCAATCAACCTGAACAGCTGAGTAATAAATAGCATGAAAAAACTTCAGACGGAACTTCTTTTGGCACGTGTCGAGCGATTCCCAGTTGAGTGCTTGCTTCGTATGCAATGCACTGTACCGAGCCCCTCGTGTGCCAGATACGAAACAAGAGCCAATGCTGTGCACCCACTGCAACTTATCTTTAGAATGCAACCTTGTGCTTTTTCATTGGTGAACTACTTTCTCATCAAAACGCTGTGGATGCTGTCCAAATGTCACAAGATCGGCGGGGCTTGTGTGGGTAGCTCAGGCCTGCCTTTATTTATTCTAATACGATTAATGCCTGAAGGCATTACAGAAAGGTATCTCTTAAAGAAGAGTGTCTTTAAAGAAGGTACCTTTTAAAGAAGGTATCTTTTAAAGAAGGGTGCCTTTTACAAAAGGGTGCCTTTTACAGAAGAGTGCCTTCTACGGAAGCGTGTTCTTTACTGAAGGGTGTTATTTACTGAAGCGTGTTATTTACTGAAAGGTGTTATTTACTGAAAGGTGTTATTTACTGAAGGGTGTTATTTACTGAAGGGTGTTTTTTACTGAAGGGTGTTTCTTACTGAAGGGTGTTTTTTACTGAAAGGTGTTCTTTACTGAAAGGGTGTTCTATACTGAAGGGTGTTTTCTTTAACAAAAAGATGTCACAGTTTTGCCTGGAAGGTGAAGCATCGATTGCAATAGCAAATTAGTAGACAGCTATACAAAGTAAGTATACTACTTTTTTTGGCCGCATAAAGTTGTATTACTACATTCACTTACTCAATGACTGTGGAGACTTGATGTCAAAATGCTGTAGTGAGGAAGCGTGGCAGCAGCAGGAAGCGAATTGACCTTTGTGCTGCTTCTCGCTTCAGTGCGAACTAAGCGGCGAAAGCACAGCACATACAAACTACTAGGAGTCGGTCCACTTTGTCGACATTGCAGATTGCTTTGAAGATGAGGCCTGCATGACCGCGCACTTTGTTCGCATCGTAGATCACTTTCAAGATATGGCGCCCGCATGGCCTTGCCGTACGCAGAATCTGCCAGAGTAGAATGCCCCCCTCTGCCTGGTGCCTTGCGCTTGACGGAAGGCAAGCGTGCTTCCACCCCGCTTTCTCCCCCTGAGCGTGTGAGCTTGAGCTGCAATCACTGAGTGACCCTCACAGGTTTCATTTGCACATACAGTATATGGCGCGTGGTGACAACGTTATCGTGCTTGGACTTCATACAAAAGCTTACGACGATGGCAGAGATGCGCCTGGAATGGCCATATAATTGGTATCGTATAAAAGAGGGTCGAAGCATCTTTTCTACGGTCACATTTCAATGGGGCGAAATGCAAAAATGCCAGTGTACCTTTTACTGGATGCATGTTAAGGAACTCCATGTGGTCAAAATTAATCCATAGTACCCTGTTACGGTGTGCCTCATAATGAGATTGTGGCTTTTGCTTGTAAAACCACAATTTAATTAAGCATCTTTTCTGGTTTGCTCCACTCGCAGTATGAGTGATTTTTCTGGTATCCCAGAAGTACAATTCACCGTTTTACATTAATCTAATGTTCCTTGCCAGTGTCTCTTTAAATGAAGCTTTACCTCGGGTGCTCCTGTATGAGTACTTTGGAACAAAAAAGATCATTTTTTTTTGGCAACCAATGTACAATGTTGATGAGGTTTGTTGCATTCAAAAGTAAAAGCAAATCTGCTGATTGTAGGGAGCAGATTTTTTTTATTTAGGATTAATTCTTTTACAAAGTTCAATGTCACAAAATTTTAAATAACACATGTATCAAATTTACTTTTGTAAACTGCTTGTATAGAGACATCTGTAACAGACAAAACTGATGTAATATGCACTGCTCTGAAATATATCATTCATATGTTAGTAATACTTTTGCGAAGCTCTTGTAAGCTTGGCAATATTTTCATGTAAACTGTGTACCCGAATGTCACATTTGTCTGCTTCATATACTCAGACAGATGCAGAACTAAGATATCTTGTTCTGCATAGTTATATTTTTGTAAACATTGTGCTTAAAAATTTTTTTTTCACTTGCTGATCTTCGGCAAATTCCTAAAACACAAGAGGCCCTAAATCGAAATTCTGCTTCCTGCAGTTAGTATGGTTCAGCTTTCTTTCTCAAATGCAACAAATGTCGTTTAAATCAGTCTAGCAAATGTTTCATAAAACCATTTCTGTGTTTTACATGTATTTGAATGGGGAAATCGAAGTTGGCCCCAAGCTAAAGCTTCCTCGTAAGACAATTCTGTTGTTTGTCATGGCTTGCTGCAGCCCCTGTACATCCCACCCCACGTCAATGCCATTGGCTTCCCAAGTCGGCTGCGCTCTCCTCGTCTCTGGGACCCTTGTGGGGAGGCCGGGGGCTGCAAGGGGTCTGCTGGGGTCACCTCACCACCCCCGTACACTCCACCTCCCATGCTCAGCCCACTCCGGTCAGGCTCTGGTCTCTTCTGGAACGTCTTCTCAGGTCCGCGGTCAGCTGGAGCGGTCACACCTCATGCTATCACTCCGAGGGGTGAGTGCTTACTACATCTTGCTATGCGAAGGATTTGGAGAGGGGGAAAAAAGAATTTTTTCTTCAACAGCATTTTCCTGCTGTGTGGAAACATGCTAACTCAAACGGAAACATATTTCACTAAGCATTTTGAGCCTGTATCTCTCAGAGCTGGTGTTAGACTTGCGGACAACTGTCTGTGGCAAAAAAAGCAATAACTATGGGGCAGAGTAGTCCAACTTTGCGTTTTGGTTTTTCAGAGCAGATACGAAAATTAGCATAGCACGCTCGATACGTGTAATGTAATGTGTTTTGCATTCGCCAAAATACAGAAGAGCAATGTGATAAAATAAAATTTAAATTTAACTCTGAGTGGTGGTGGTTAAATGCTGTAGTAAAGATGCAGTAAAGATGCTTATGTTCACCATGAAGATGTTTATGTTCTGTCTTCTCCATGTTAAATGCGAGTGATGGTGTCTTATTTCCCTGAGTGCTGTCATGTGCATGCTTCACTTCTGTAGCATTCCTTTCATTGCTAGAGAAGGTCATCTGCAAGTTGTCTGCAAGACATTGAGTTTCTAGTAAACAGTTAAGCTTTTTATACCTGCCGACTCCTATACTGCAACTACAATAGGTACCATCTCATTCATTTGCCATTTACTGCACCTATGTATATGGCCAGCAAATATCCTCACTATTTCAAATCTTCTATATTTAATAATTCAAGACAGCTATTGGTGGAACATCCAGCACATTCCAGTTTTCATGTATGAGCAAAAAACAGTTATGTGCGCTTCATCCAATGTGTGTGCATGTGTTTCTCCTTTCGTATTGTGCCTTCCTCCAGCAATGCAGCGCAACCTTGCCACACAGAGGTTACAATAGAAGGGCTCTGTTGATAGCTTACTTCAACCATTCTTGTGCCTCTGTGCATGCAGATCGGGTGAGTGCCGCCTACCCACCACCTAGTGGTGGAGGCAGTGGTCTGGTGCCCCAGTCACCTCTGGAGAGTCCGTGCGAGGCGTCCCTCTCTGAAGAGGAGCGCGAACTCGCTCCAGAGACAGACATCCTTCCGTAAGTGAGGCCACTGCAGGCTGAGGTATTTTGTTGGTGCGCTTATTGAAGCCTTGTTGTTAGCCTGAAAACGACAGCATGCTTCAGCAACGGTAACATAGCTAGGGAACCGGAGGGCCACTGTGTTGAGCTATTTGTGCATGAATAAAAAGTGCGAAGAAGCCGGGGATTACGGGGATTATACGATAAAAGCCAGGAATTACGGGCACAAATGTAAGAGACAAGTGCACAGTTATGAACTTTAACCACTGTGTCCAAATTGCTATTCTGTTGATGCACTAGCCTTCTTTTACACTGTTCAGTTCACAACATATGGCAATACTGGCAACACATGGAGGATAATACATGGGAGTGGGCCTGGTGAATTCGTATAACATCTTGCAACAACAAGAATGGATTCCTATTAACAGCTCAGCCTTTTTAGAAATGGCAGACCTGAACTGTTTTAGAACTGTCCCCAAAAGGTTGTGAAGTCAAAATGACTGAAAATAATACTACTCTTCTGCTTAAATTCTCATGTGCTGGTATGACCCATCAGTAAAACATCCGTATAATATACATGTCATGACACTGTACTGTAGTTACTGGTGATCGTGACACCTGCTGGGCATAGGAATGAGCATCAGAACTTTTTTTATGATGCCTCTCAATTCTAATTGTTCTGTGTTTCTGTCACCCAGGCATGTCAATGTTGGTCCCCAGTTCCAAGCCCGGTTGCCCCCTTTAGATGGTGAGTTCGTAGTTCTTGACAAGAACACTTGTAGTTGGGCTTTTATTCCACTGTAGCAAAAGGCTGTTTATAAAGAATACAATATAGTGAAAATTTTTTTGCACTGTCATAAGTTGGCCATTAAGCCAAACTTTGCTGTGCCAGTGCTGTAACACAGCACAATTTCATGCAAGTCCTGATGAATTACATTCTGACTCATCATTTCATAATCATCATTGTGCTGCTGCTACCCATGCAGCCTGAGGAAAGGATAAAAGACACTGTAAAAAGATGTGTACATGGTGATCCCCACAGTTAGTGCATACTTAGTCAGCATTAGAGCACTTTCTTGTCAGCATATATTTTGGGGGGATGTTGTCTTGTAGGTCAACGTTCTTCTGGTGCTTTGTATGATGTCGCATGTAGTTCGTTATGTGGGAAACTGCAGCCGTAGGAAGTTTGGTACGGCCTCGGCTGTCTTTAAGGGGCGCTAAGAGAGTCTGTTCAAGCTATGTTAGTACATTACCCTTCTTCGGAATAAAAAAAAATTCACTCTAACCATGAAAGAAGACATTGTAAGCCAGAAAAGATAAAAAGTAAGAAAGACTGGTTGAGACGCCACCTTCAAGTTTCCACACTGGCTCGCTGCGAAGTCACTGCTTTTCACTACCTCTGCTCAGGCATAGTTACCTTTTTATTGATGGAGATAGACTGCATTATATTCTAAGAGAGCCAAAGAATAAACTTGGCTAGTTTCAATGACCTTCAGTCCGCCACAATGACCCAGATGTGAGAAGATGCTTTGAAATCCACGATGTTACACTGAAATATCAGCGCGGGGGGTTTCGGCACAAAATTTACGAGTTGAAGTTTGACCTCCATTTTTTTCTTCTAACATACAGCCTGTCATTGCGAAATTAACGAGAACAGCTTTTGACTAGTACCTTATCAATCTAAAATGATTTTGTATTTCTCTTTATGTCCCTCAAAACTTATTTCCTCATTTGACACATTCGTTGTCCACAACTTTGTATCTATGTGTGGTACTTTTTCTTTTCTGAGGGTGGATCATTGCTTTAACACAAAGACAGCCATTGATTTTTGTAAGAACTCCAGGTCAATGTGTGATGTTAAGGCTCTTCATCACTATTGAATGTGTGCCTGTCTCTAGTCATCACCATGGCTCTTTGATATGGATAGTACCTATGGGCTATGTAGTAAATACTCAGTGATAACACTTGGAACACTTCATGCTTTGGACCTTTTAATAGCATTCTTGCCACTTCTTTTTTTTCTGTGTTTGGCATTGATTTACCTGTACCAGACAGTCAAACAATCCACTTAATGACAAAGTTCTAGTTATAATCTGTGAAGATGTTGCATAACAAGTAAAGAGTGCTCTGCTCAGTCTTGCATGTCATGACTGTACAGGTCATGACATCTAGGCAGTTCACGATTTCCCTTACTGTTTATTTTGTCATTGTTTTCGTTTCAGCCGAAGAAGCATTGAAGTCTCAGCACCATGCTGACCTCGTCTGGGATCCACGCATTGGAGACCACTTGGCTGACGATGAAGGTTCGTAGTAGAATTGAAATGGAATACACTGAGATAAGTTTCCTGCACATTTGGTGACAATTCACTCTCTGTAGTAATTTATACAACCCCACTGCAATTTTTGTCCTTTTTGAGTAGACCGAAATACATATGTACAATGGATAGGACAAATTATTTTTCTTCTTTTACTTACTATAAGATTCCTTTTCTTTATCGACCCACACCACTATTGTGTAGTGTGAATATGTGTGTGTTCCCAGATAAACCTGATTAGATTGGACCTTTTTGTTTAATTCACCATAATTGCAACATACTCCTGCTAAAGCAAACTAGGTATAATTAGAGAGCACTCAAACACCAAGATTAGCAGGAGAGCAGACACGCATTAAGTGCTTACTTAAACCAAATCTGCAGGTCAGTGCCGTGTATTGTTTGCCTGCTCTTTTGTCTGCATCGCCAACTTTTTTGTCTCTTCTGATGAGGTGAACGATTTCCAAGGTCCCTATGTGTTCTGGACATGTACGGAACTTGACGGGTCTTGAGTGCTCTTGATAACAGAGTAACCCGAAAACTTGGTAATGTAAACACAGAAGGGGCATTCATTACTCTTATTTCAGCAATGACAGCTACCCCAAAATACATACAAGGAATGGTAAACTTTGAATTCAAAATGAAAGAGGCTATTCATAGTGCCAGAGTTTCTGGCATTCTTGATTCCACAAGTACTGACCGTCTTAGTTTCTTCTTTCCTGCATGTAATTGAGGCTCTTGACCACAGCACATTAGGTCTGTCCCAGTATTTAATGCATGCAGTGACATGTAAAAAAAAATGGGAGAGTAGTGGTGCCTCTCTTTTTCACTCGGAAGGAGTCACTTGACCTCTAGTACGAGCTGTATTACTGTACCACTAGACAGAATTTTATGCGAGCACTTTTTGTGTAACTCATTTTTTAGTATGTCGAAATGGAGATCGGCAAGCATACGGAACAGAGGATCAATATAAAATTTATTGTGAAATTTGGCAAGAATGGTGCAGAAGTACTACAACATAGAAGTTGAACTTCAATTCCACAGCCAAAGGGAAAGAAGCACTCGAAACCCTCGCACTCGAAACGCTTGCACGGTCTCTTGTCATAGCTGCACAACTTTGACAGCGACTTCTACTATCACCTGTGCGTAGCACGAGAAAGCTGAACATTGGAAGACACAAAAACCGTGCAGGGAAGACTAACACTGGGAGACGCGAAAGACTTCATCCCCACAAAATCACTTGATTCCTTTTTTTTGAAGTTGAGAGCGCATTTTAATAGGCTGAGGCCAGGTGTGTCTGAGTGTTGAAAAACAGCATGTTAAGTAACTGTGCAACAATTATATCGCTGACCTCACTGCAACTTTTGGGCTGTAGTGGAGAACTACCTGGAGTTGGCGTGCTGTGCGGCCATCCCTGGTGGGGGCCGGAACCGAGAGTATGCCTTCCACATTTTGGCACTCTGCCAGGGAAATCTGCAGGCAAGTGCAATTTTCTGATACCGGTGCATAGTTGGGTCAGTCTAGTACTGCCACTAAAATTCCCAGACCCAACTGACCCAACTCCACGAGTAATCTTGACACCTGTTTGCCTAGAGAGCCCCTAGGCTTCATTCACAGCCTTGGCAGCTAGTAGTCTTTCAACGGCTGTTAGTTACAGAAATTAAGATATGCTACGGTCTTCTAAAAAACTTGCTTAGGCGCGCTCTGTCATTCACTACAGGGCTTGCCATAGTGTGTGTTGTTGCTTTGCAATGTATTTAGTCCAATTGTAATGCTTTGCTTAGGGGCTTTATGTGAGGAAAATGTTGCAAATTGTGCTCACTTTATGAAGAGCTAGGAAAAAAAAAGACAGCTACTATTTATAGAATGCAGAGACAAAAAGCCTATTGAGATATGCAGTTTCAGGTCGGTTCATGTCATTAAGTGTCCCTGTTAATTCAGTCTACCTGTTTGGATAATGTTTTTTTTTTCTCCTTTTCTTTTTTCACATCTTGTGTTGTCATGCCTGAGCTGAACTGTTACAAGCAAATAAACATAATCGGCCCATTTTCTTGCTGACAATTGCCGTTCACTGTAAAAACAGCCGACAGTCTGAGGGTGCCTTTCAAGGTACTTGCATCGTGGTGCACAGGAGGCAACATTGCGGTTGATGGAACGGGAACCACGGCTGCCTGGTGGACACCCATTGCTGACGTACCGCTACCCTGAGTGCCACCGCTGGAGCCGCGAGGAGATGGAGCGCTTCCAGGACGGGCTGGCCACTTTCGACAAGGACTTCCTGCACGTGGCCACCAAGGTCTGTCCGTTGGAACATCTATTTTGCAACCGTTCGGTATCCACTTGGCATCCACTTGCTGTACGCTTTGTCCTGCAGTTTGCTGCCACTGTCTTCACTGCTGCGTGGAAAAGAAACGTGCTGCATTTCTTGCTGATGCGATACTGGTCCGTCTTTCTTTTATGGCCGTACTGCCTCAGTCTATGAACACCTACACAACTCTAAATCTATGGTGTCCGGTGACTATGAAATGTCCACTGCCAGTCACTATTCTTTAGTGCCTAGTAAAAATAAAGCATGATCAAATTTGTCCACCAACCTCGCGAGCATGACATGGCATATTGTGATGTACAGCTTAGTAACCTTTTAGTGAAACCTTTTAGTTTTAAAGAAATTAACTTGGAGCCGCCTTTCGAGTTTGCTTTATGAATGCTTTACGACTTTTATTCATACCCATTCTGTGTTTTATTTAAACTTAAGATTACCACTTTGGCATTGCTTCTATGCCAGCCATGCCGAGCATTGGAGTGAATTTATGCTTTCATGATCCTTCTGATTCAGCGACCGTTGTGCGTCATGTTGCAGGTTGGAACCAAGAATGTACAGCAGTGTGTAGAGTTTTACTATGTGTGGAAGAAAGTGGCACCTGAGGAGTACCGGCGGCTGCGGTGTTTGCGGCGGCGACGTGAGCTTGACCAAGCGGCACCGGAGGAAGACGACATGGAGGAAATGGCTGGTAGCCCCTCAGCCATGCCTGCAGCCATGGCCAAGCCAACTGTGCCCTCGTCGGAACCTGTGCAACCCTGTGAGCCGCCGCAGGAGTTTCCGTGCAGACTCTGTGGAAGGTGAGTCATGTGACTCGGACTAAGTTATGTCAGAGTAGTGAAGTGATTGGGCGAAAACTCATTCCCTAGTTTGTTCTCATTTCTTGGGCTGCCTTGATGTACTTGAGGAACTCCACAAGTACTGACCCTCTTAGTTTTTTCTTTCCTACATATAACCCTGCTGCTTGACCACAACATACAAGGTGTGTCTCAGCAGTTCATGCAGCGAGTCGATAAAAAAGTGGAAGAGGGTGTGGCGGCATCACTCTTTCAACTCGGAAGGACCCGGTTGACCTCCAGCACAAGCTGGATTGCTCTATGACAAGGCAGAACTTTATCCACGCACTTCTTGTGCAATGCATTGTTTATTTTTTGCCTAAACGGAGATCGACAAGCAGACGGAACAAAAGATCAATGTCAAATTTCTCGTGAAATTAGACATTGGTGCAGAAAATTCATCAAATGTTTCAGAAAGCCTGTGGAAAGGATGCCTTAAAGAAAAGAATGGTTTCACGTGAATCCAGGGTTTTAGGGAAGGCATGAATCCAGGCACGATGCAAGATCAGGCTGCCCCTCCATCTTGTCCAAAGATGAAAACGTAGAGATGTGCATTCCCTTGTGCTCAGTTACTGCCAAATGACTGTTACAATGATGGTAGAAGCACTTGGTTTAGGAAAGTTGCCCACTTACCAGGTTCTTACTGAAAATTTGGAAATGAGAAAGGTTTGTGCCAAGATCATGCTGGAACTGCCAAATCTTGAGTAAGAGTTGTGACAGAAGGGATGTTGCATTAATTGGAAAACTTCAGATGACCACGATCAATCCCTGCAAAGGGTCATCACCAGCGATGGTAAATTGCAAATACGACATCAAGCTAAAGTTGCAGAGCAAGAAGTGGAAAAAGAATGGTGAGCCAAGGCCAAGTAAAGTGTGGAAGAAAGAAAAGCAAAAATCGGTCATTTTGATTTGACTGCCGTGGAATCGAGCACAAGTTTATACCTGAATGGCAAACTTTCAATGCAGCCTTCCACATCGAGGTCCTGAAGTGTCCCAAACATGGCGTGCGAGACCAAATTTTTAGAAAGAGGGGCACTGGATTCTGCACCACAATAATGTCCCTGCACAATCTAAACTGATAGCGCCAGAGTTTTTGGCACGCAATTATATCACTGAGCTGGAACGCCATTCCTACTCGCCAGATTTAGCCCCGTGCACCATTTTTTTTTGTTCCCCAAATACAAACTGGTACTCTGTGGAAGAGGTGACACCAGTGTAGTGTGTCTAATGGAGGAGTATCTTGAAGATGACTACATTGATGTATCAGAAATTGTGTAAAATTATATTTTTAAAAATCTACTGCACAATTCTTTGGGACACATAAATGTTTCAGAGTAGAAGGTGCAGCAGTATATTTCACTTACCATTTGTCTATCTAAACTTGCCATGAATGTTTGTATGCAGAAATAGTTGTGCCGGTTATGAACTCAATCTAGGGGTCTTTTCCCCACTTTATCCCCACATGCATGCATTAATTATTCACTTTAAGACACACTCCGATTGTAATTCAAGCCAGACAGTAGTGAAGTCATGTCTGCCTAGCAGAAATTTAAGACTAGTGCCATTTTTGAGATATCCACCTCCAAAATCTGCAGAAAAACATATTGGTGTTACAGTTCAGATTGTTCCAAACTGCTTGGTGCACACTTCTGGCAAGTTATTAGCTGCAACTCCCACGTGTTTTGTTATACATTTTAAGGCCAGATATCTACAAAATGGTGATGCTTTTAGCATTGCTAAGCAGACATAACTTCACCGCCACTTGGCTTCAAATTTTCAATTGGAGCATGTGCCCTAAAGTGAATAATTTGAAAGTTAATTAGGGAATCTTTTTAATCAGCTCCCTGGGCTTTGCCATTCCTTGCATTAATGTCCACCGTTTCCATAAATACACCTGTAAACCTGGAACAGGCTTGTGATTGGTGATATCCTTATAAAAGTGGGTAACATGCATGCTCGGAAGAACAAGAGGTATATAAGGTATTATGCTTCCACATGTAAATGTGGATGTGCCACAGTTTGGTGTGTGCAATGTGCGCAGGGTGTTTGCCAAAGTAAAAAGCCGCAACGCCCACATGAAGAGCCACGGAGCCCCTCGGTCGGTGGCCAGCAGTCGCTTCGAGTTCTGAGCACCGGCGGCAGCACTGCTGGTGCCCCCCCCCCGCTGCTGCTGCTGCTGCTGCCACATTTGCTGCAATTGCTCAACGTCCTGGCCATTGGTTCTGGCCCACCGTCCCCGTCCCCCCCCCCTTGCCCCGTGTCGTCTTCTCTGTACATGGCTTGTAAATACTAGGTTCTTCGTCATTCTTTTTAATTGGGGGAGTCGTAACGATCCCGTTGCCAAGGCCGTCCGGCGGGTCTCGTTATTTTTGTACTCGCGACGCGCATTCTCCACAGATTAAAGAAGAGAAGATATGCTGTTGACCACTGTTGGCTCCAATTGAATGACTCCTATTTGTTTCTTTCCTCTGAAGTGTTGCCTCAGTGCAGTCACGAAAGGAAGCTACTATGCGAGTTTATTTACAGTGATGCAGCATGAAACAAAACCTTTCCTCCTTGCAAGTCTACAGGAACACGTTAAACTTGCGTAACCAGCGATTGCATGGAGCCAACGCACTGCATAGCACACAAACCTTTTAACAAAGCTTGCCTTTAGTTATGTAGTTATACGTAGTCATATGTTCACTTTGGTACGTTTGCTGTGCTTTGTTTCACTTCTAGGTATCACATCCACATCACCATGCAGGTAGTAGCCGTACAGTCCTTGTCAAAAGTGTAGGAGCCATCTCTCAAATGACTAGGCCTGTTGCTAGGCGTTGTGCTAGGGCTTCCCACAACTTGCCTACTCTATGTGATATACATAGCTTGGAAATTGCAACATGTGGACACCAATGCTGAAAGTGTAAATAGTTGCTTTTAGTGTAAAATGCCGTTTGAAAAAGCTGCAGTTGATTTTTTTTTTTTTAAGTTTTGACGGACACTGTGTATTAAAAGTGTAGTAAGTCCTGAAGTGCCAAGTGCTGTATAAATATAAATGCTATATGTATATAATTCTCCCAGCTATACTACTGATTCTTTTGCACAAAGGTAGCATTTCGCTGTGGGTTCAATTAAATGCCACATTTGTGGGCACTTTATTTGCCTTCTTTTTTGTCCACTACAAATCTGAAGTCGCCGTCGTATGCAGCAATGTTGGTAAAAAAAAAATTTTATTCCACTGCAATGGAAATGATGCTGCCATCTATCACAGCTACTGTTAACAACCAGTGTTCAACAAGGCGTGTAAATATAGGCATTTATCTAATCCAGGAGAATGGGAAGGCTTGGGACATTTCTAAATGCAGTGTCATGTACAAGCCTTTTTGCTTGAAAATTTTTATAGCTTGTTCAGATTAACAAAAAATGAATTTATTTTGAGAGGGCCCTAAACAGGCTGGATGTTGTGAATGCCTCATTCAAAGTGGCAATCGCCATCCCTTCATATTGCTGATTGCAGGCATCATTGCCCTGCAGGTTACAAGACTGTAGATGAAGAAAAAAAAAATATGGTACATGAACTTGCACAATGATAGCCAAGCGTTTGCTTGTCAAATTAAATTATGCACATGTTTGGCTACTGTCGCACTACACTTGTCGTATATTTGTCGTATATTTGTATCATGAACATTTCTAGGAACTAGTGCTGAAAGTTGGGCGAGTGGGTGCTGGTATTAATAAGCATGGTTGCAGTAGGCTTGTGCGAATATTCAATCGAATATTATGCAGGGTGTGCACAGGTCCTTGAAAGTCTTGGAATCCTTTCTTTCTTTCTTTCTCCTTGAACACTCTTTAATTTCTTGATCCTGCACAGCATGACTTCATCGCAGTCACACCCTCTCGCGCTTTCTCCCTTCCACCCCTTCTCGGTCAGCACTGTTGGACTCGTGCTTCAGAAGAGTGGAAGGGAGACGGGAGAGAGGCATGCGAGGCTGGCAACGTGGCGAAATCGTGCCGCATCAGGCGCACGGCACAAAAGTCGGTACGGCAACTCGCTTTTTCATACGGCCCTCGTGCTTTATCTTTGAAGTTAATACATATACAGCAGGTGCAGTCGTCCCGCTTCAGGCAATGCTACCAGCCGCGGTGGACGTGAAAACTTCGCAGGCTTTGTTTCGCACAATCGATATAAAGACATCATTGACATGGCATGAAAGTGTATCTTTGGTTGTAGACTCTAAAATTGAAAAAAAAAAAAATTCATCGTGAAATTTGTTTCTTTTTCCGGTGGCACGATAATGCAAAGAGCTTTGTGACCCCTTCCATGCATGAAGAATAGGTATGTCGGCGACTGTACTCGTTTACATAAAAGGTCCAATTTCAGTATGATGAAGTGCCAATTTGACATGCTTCGTTATCTCTGAGTTTAGCTATAGTGTACTGAAAACATTGTTACAGTAAAAGATTGCTGTATGGGAGGCCGCTCTACACCCTTTAAAAAGCTTTGACAAGGCCTTGAAAGTCCTTGAATATCCTTGAATTTCTGTCTGTGAGACCTGTACGAACCCTGTTGTGCTATTCCATATTTGCTTTGGCTCAAATTTCATCAAATACTTTGAGGTCAAATCCTTCGATCTCAATTTCCGTGTTGAAATTATTTGGAATGATGAATATACATATTTTTTCTGTGTACAGTATACTACCATTAATTCGACTTTGGGAAATTCTATTTTTCACTTGATTCAATCCTGGCCGAATGTCCTGGTTGGCATTCATGCATTTCTATGGGCCTAGACTTCCATTACCTTGATCTCAAAATCGGCCTTTGCCGGATAATTTGAACTTGATCAGTAAGCATAGGGTGCCTCAAAGCGCACCTCCTACCTCACTTTGTGCAAGGTGGTGGCATTCTTTGAAATGGTCCATGGCGACAAATCGACTGCGAAAGGAGTTTTCTCTGCATGCTCAGTCATTTTCCATCGCACCTTCGACGACTGACACATGTCTGCATGGTTAGCAGCCATCGCACGCCTTGCCAGCGCTGTTGCGACTTTTGCAACATGACTGGGTACTGCATTCCGCAATGCTCTAATAATTCAAGAAATGGCCAGCGATTGTTTTCATTTCTGAGATATAGAAAAAGAAGGCTTCTATGGACAGCGAAGATTAAATGCGGCAAGTGGCAGCCTATGAATGCCTCGTGTGCGCAATGTGAGTACAGCATGTTCTGCTTTTTTAGCTGGTTTGTAATCGCGAATTAAAATTCAGGGAAACAGTGTATGTACAGTAAACTTCACGTTTTGTTAGTGTACGGGTTGACAGTGCGACATTGCGAAAAATAGTCAGAATTGTGAAACCTTGCGGAATCAAATCCAAGTTCAGCGATGCTGTTAACATGAATAGACACTTGCAAATCCTTTTTATTCCTTCAAAATTATCAAACCAGTACACTCTTTAGTTCCTTTATGCATAGTGTTGTAGTAAAATATTGATATTTTGTGGCATCCTAGCTTGCCCTACAGAGTTCCAATTTCGTCTGCTCGTTGCCGAAGGTATGTGTTCCATTCATAGGAGCTTTCTGTTTTATAAACCTAGTTCTTGTGCGACAGTTTTATGAACCACCGAAGTTGGTCTGAACAAGTTTGCCGTTACCAAAACTGGTGCAATTCTCACAATAACGGTAATTTACCCCACACTCTTAACTTTGCCTCCATATTTACTTTATTGCTCCCAAATTGCCTACAATTACCAGTTCATTGCGACATTTTGTTCTTCACATAGGTTCGGGTTTGCACTTATGCGTCTCTATACACACGTTCGTTTTTACACATCTTTCATTTACTCTTGTGAATGTCGGCTTAGTTTTTTGAGCACTTATATAGTCTCAATAAGAGGTTCGACGTAGAATATGACATCGAACATCATTATTGGCAAACTGCGCTGCAGCCACAACCAGCCTTGCTCTGTAGAGCTCGTGGGTTTCCATGCATGAGTTTTTATCACTATAATTAAACCACAACAAGCAAGACCTTGTCACCCAAGACAACTGATCACTGTTCTGAATGCACAGCAGTAATGTACAATAATTACTTCATGCCCAAATGCACACCAGGATGTTAATTATATGCCACATACCACAGCAAGTTTTTGGTCTTTTCATTCATTGCAAATTAACATGGTGTGCTTTCTTGTAAACATGCAGGCTCACTTCGAAGAATCTAGCTTGGAGCAAAATCGGGCAAACAGGTTTAAGAAGCTGATGCCAAATGCTGTACCAACAGCGTTTTCAATCAGACGCTTCCGTCATCTTCAGAATTCCTTATACAAAAAATCCTGAAGAAAAATCGGTGTGTGCCATGCAGAGCTGCACTTCTGGGGGCAAGTGCCTGCAAACATGCCTACATATCCACACTGAAAGAATATGTTCACGAAGGCAGCAAGCTTCATTACTCAAAGAAGTAATGAAAATGCTGAAGTCATGTGGAGGGCACTTCGATGGCGTCATTGCTTGGACCAATACAATCTTCAAAAGTGAGGTCGCTGGTGCACACTGTGACTAGTTATCTTACTAAACCCCGTATTCAGAAATGCAACTTAAGTCGAAGCCCATGCGTGACTTGATTTAGATGACTCCCGACGTTAACGTGCCCAAAGACACTCACTGCGTTTCCTTCGACGCGTTCACGACAGACGTCGCTTAGATCAAGTCGAGCACGGGCTTCAACTCAAGTTGCATTTCTGAATGCAGGGGTAAGACTCGGACACCAAGTGCGGAGGCATGCGGCCATTACAAAGAGGTTGTTGAGAACCTTCCTATCTCCAGCTATGCTCGACTAATGCAGGGCTACATCTGCATGAAATGAAAGCACTAGTGATTGAGGGGCGCAGGAGCAAGATATGCATCGGAGTGAACATCCAATAAATTTTGGTTCAGTCAGTGAAACTGTAATCCTCATTTGCTATTTGTTTGATTTATTACTTCCAAAGTAGATGACTAGGGGTGGTGGCTGCTCTCCCCATTGCATCATGCAGTGTGTATCGCCTTTAACTTTTGAAATGCTTGAAGTGGTCTAGATGTACCCTGCACGCATTTTTTACCATTTTCAAACTGCATATGAAAAAATTATATGCAGAAGTCGGAGGCAGATGTGGTCTAGTTTCAGTTCACAACTGCAAAAAAGAAAAGCAGTTTTTCGTGCACCAGCTCGAGGCAAAGTTGTTTGAGCTGCATTGGAGCTGGAAAAAATGCAGCTGGAAAAGAAGGAAAAAGAAAAGGTAAGCAAATAACTTCAATTAATAGACCACGCAATATACCTTGCATTTTTTTCTTTAATAAAAAATGGGCCGCAAATCGCCCTTGTGTTGCCATCCGACACGCTAGCAAAACTGCCTTCGCGTCGTTTGTATGTCTTATGCAAGCGATCTTGTGCGCGACAGCAACAAGTGATGCTATGGAGATGGTTGTTGCGTTCGCTCGTCGCCTACAAGCTGTACCCCATGCGAGCGACGTCTCCCCGGTGTTGCTTATGTGAGGGTAGCAAATAAACGTCGAAACTAGCGTGACGTACGTGTGCTTTATTAATGTAAGTTGATGCATTTTACTGTAAAAAGCAGCATAAAATATTTCTGACGGTCTTGCAGTAGGTTCCTATTCTTTCACATATAAAAACTCAATTGTTTGCTCATTCCGTTCGACAATCGGTAGTATTTAGTGATGTACATCCAGTTGGGGCTTCGTGCTATTGGCTAGTCGCTTGGAGTACTTCCGGGCGACGAACGACGAATTCTAGATTTCCAGAACCGAGCGATCGAGCGACAAGACCGAGCGATCTGTTCAAGCGACGGCCTGTTTCATCCATCGAAGCCCGTCGCTCGACGTGCACAAAATCACACTTATGGGGTCTCGCCTTTATTGCATAACGCGGTGTACTGCGGCAAAACTGACTAAAAAGCCATGTGGCAAAGCTGACTTTAGGAAACCGGCTGCCGTTGTGCAACTCAGACCCTTGTCTTTTTTCTTTTGTTAAGTCGGGTGCACGTTAGGTTTCTACTTTGCTTAGGTGTTTTAATGTCATTTCTGTGTTAGTTTTGTACTTTGCACATATAGGAAGTGAGTGCAGATTTGATTCGGGAACGCGTTAGAATCGGAAGAATACTGCCAAGTAAATCGGGCAGTGTGTTTTGGCGTTTTTTCTGCATGTTGTGTAAGTTGACCCACCACATAAGTAGATCAATTTTGTCAGTCCTGTCAGGGTCGAATTCATGGAATTTGACTGTATAAGCCACACCACCAACTACAACACCCTGGAAAGGGTGTTGTGGGCTGCTGAAATAACTGCATAGAACACCTGAATATCTGTAAAAAGTCTTTAGTCGTGGATGCACGAAACTTCTAAGTCATATCTTCAGCCAGCTGTTCCCCTCCTCTTTGGTGATGTAGATGGTGGAGAACATTGCCCTAAAGGTAGTTCCACGGCAGCGTGGGCCGTGCTGTCGTGAAACCACGCTTCGAGGCAAAATTGTGGGCTGAAATGAAGTCGCACCTCAAGCCCGAATTCACATATAGCTTGTACCCCGACATAACTGTTAAAAAAAAGTTGCGTCGGTGCGTTTGCAGAACAGAACAGGTTAAGCTTGCATGTAGATGGAAAGCATCAAGCTGAATTTGCGCAACACAGCATAAACTGTCAGTGTCTTGCAGTCGAGGTCGCACCTCGCAGCATTGCTTCGACTTCCATGATCATTGGTGAGCTTAGCACCATGTTAGTATGTGCGAAACCATCAGCTAGAAAGATGAGTCACCCCAGCAGCAGAGCCTGGCACAAGGTAAGCTCATGCAACCATGAGCCTTATTGCTGGGATCCCACAGTGAATCCCACTCGTCAAGCTAGAGTGGTGTGTCGAGTCCATGAGAGCACAACAAAGCACGCCATGGGGCAATCTAGTCCAGATCGGCCAGTTGGGCCTAGCCATGCACCCACCAAATCATGTTTTCATTTTAGCCTTCAGCTAAAAACAACCAAGCCATTTGGCCAATCCAGCAGTGATGGTAACGCGTCACTGGAGTTCTGGCGAAATCTCTCCGCTTAGAAAATCGAGGAGTGTTCCATCGTGGAGTGGGTTGCTCCAAGATAACTAGCAGAAAATGCAAACCTGCTCTAGATTGATCGATGCAAATCAGTTTCTCTGCCATGGAGCAAAAGAAAAATTGAAAGGAGCATTTAGCTATGCTAGAAGGCCTGCCAAGTAAGGGGAGTTCTGCAAGCTTCAAATTTCAATACAAATGCCCTGTTTATACTATTGTGTAGATCTATAGATTACAAGACAGATTGATGATGTGTGCAAACCTCAGCGATTGCTCTAAAGCAAGAGAAAATAAGCTTGTGTGATGTAGAGTGCCAATGGATTACCTTATCACTGGGAGCTTGCAGATGCTGTGCAGACATCCTCCAGCATCTTTCTGTCCACTTGCTTTCTTCCTTAGTGTTTCATTACTGGAATTTTTTATAATGCACTTAATGCAGAACCAACTAACCCAACTTTCAGCTCTAAATGCTGGTGTTCTCCGTTTCATACATGGCAGGCAATGCTGTGAAGGCTAGAGAGACTTCTCGCCCTTTGCATGGCACCAACATTTTCTTTCTTCTCATTGAACTCTGTGATGTACAAAAGATCCCTTGAAGTAATTTACAGTCAAAATAATGTCGCAGAGTGCCTTTTAATCCTACAACTTGGCATGGTGGCCTGGGTAGTGGTTGGAGAGAGTGTCAAGCATTCAGTGGCAACGTGCGGAAGATTGCATTGAATGAAAGAAAATGCTGGTATTTAATGACAAGAGTCCATTTGGCACGCAGCCCCACAAACGTGCACATTTTGCAGAAAAGCCCCCCCACAAAGGCAGCAGTCGGGCATACATGGTCACAGTGAGTGTCTATATAACAGTCAGCAGTACTGACACATTCCACACTGAAAGGCTACAGCACTTTTCCTGAGACTATGCAAAATGAGAAACTTGCATGCTAGCAACAAGAGTATACTATCGTGGATGAGTAAAGCAAATGTGAAACACCACTTCCAAGTAATAAAGTTTAAGTTTGTACACGTATTACCCTTCAACTGAATACTGGCTTACTGGAGGTTCGGGAAGCAGTAACACATGTAGCACCCTCTTGTGACATGTTTCTCCTACAACTTCTCAGAAGCATTTAGAAGAAAGTTTGAGAAGGCATACTGACTATTACATCACGGCCAATGCTTTATACTAGTAGCTGGCAAAATGCGGTTGATCATTCATAGCTCCGGGTCTTTTCTGGCAAGCCTCTGTGCCACAAGATGACGTTACCATTCTTTGGTAACAGTGTACTCTGTGAAGGGTAATATGTATACAGACAAGCTATAACTTTCTAATAAACGCAAAAGTACAATTTTGTGCTGCTGCTATTGGTACAAGTATCAAGCTAAGCTTACACTGTGTTTAGTGAAAGCGAGAACAATGGTGTTCTAGTTGACCTTAGTTCTAGTTGACCTTCATTCTTCCATGATAGCACACAGCATTACATGTACACACTGATATGTGATACAGATGTAGTACATGGCTTTCCCTTGCCATCTTAACACATTATATAATGCTACAGGCAAGCAATGGTATTCTCAACTATAACATCTCCACTACAGGAGCAAAGGAGGAGTAATAATAGTAAACCAGAGTTTCTCGTGGTAACATTAATTAAAGTGTTTATTTTGTTCTGTGAACTACTGCATATAAAACTGCAACAGTAAGTTGAATGCATAATTGTGGGAGAGAGTGTTCAAGTTCTAAACAACAAAAGATAAAATGAAGTTCTAGACAAATTGCACATCCTTGAATGCATTATTTGACGCTGCCTTATGTTTGAGTACAACCAAAGGTAGTAATTAGAAAAGCATGGGTAGACTTTTTTTGCATATTCTTTAATGGAAGCTAATGGCCAGTGTAAACGATCATTTGTTGTTTGAGCACTAAGAACAAATCTTACTTGTCTGAACTGTCCCATTGCTCATTCTGAATACCAGAAGCGAGGTCATGCTTGTCCATTCTATTTGCCACAGTTATGAAAACAACCTCATGCTTGGCTCGGAACAGCAGTCGTGGAATTGCCACAGCACGTCACAAAAGAAAAATTAATCACACAGGTGTGGTCCAACAGTTCCTTGTATGAGACAAGCCGTATTTGTTGGCGACACATTCTGTGGCTTCTGTACTCCATTTCATACAAAGCAGGCTATCAAGGCTAGAGAGAGTTCTCACTGTTTGCATCCATGATGAGAAAGTAGTGCTATACATATAAAAGATATTAGGTACATTCCATGCAATCCGAAATGAACTTAAATCTCGTATTTTACATTGCAAGATATAATGTATTTATAGCATGAAAGGGGTCGGAGATTTGAACGTATTTGCCATCAAACAAGTGGGATACTATTTTTCTGCAGCCACAGCGAATCGCATGCGCTCATGACCAAAACATAGTATGTTGCCTACGAGATGTGCAGATACGCACAAATAATACAGAACTTGAGGTAACTTGCATCTGCAAGTTATAGTTCTAATATATAAAGCAGTTATTCCATATACAAGGTGTCGCAGATCAAAAACCGCTGCACTTTGAGAGACAAACTGCAATACTCTTATGGCTGCACTACATGCATAGCTTTTTCCTTGTTGCCTGCTGTGTATGAAACTGGAGCATAGTGCATCCTGGTGACAAAGTGACGTGAACAGTTCGTTTTTTTTTCCCTGTGAGTGGTTTCACCTGAAGTGAGTAGCCACATTCCCACCTGCAAAACTTAATGGCCTTTATACTTGTTCTAGACAACTTGCTCTAGCAGTGTGTCATGCACCATTATCAATGAACACTAGAAAAGCCCTAACATTTTGAACCCAGCAGCTAAATGAGAATGCCTGGAGAAATGTTTGGGAGAGCAAGAAAAATAGTGGGAGAAAAAATATACTATATCTGAGAGCCATTCAACATAGTTGGCATTGCAGCAAAGGTTAGTGAGGGAAGATGGGAGATGGTTGAGGCATGTAATGAGAAGCAATGAGTGTTACATCGCCTATAAGGTAGCAGTGACTGCAAGTCTGGTGATACGGAAGCGAGGTCAACCTCGCGTTGGGGAGGACATTGTTGGAGATCTCGACACCTAGAAGTTACGACAGTAGAGGATGACCGGTAGGACCGAGTGGAAAGTAAAAAAACAGCGACTGTACGGAGAAGTATAACTGATGGAATAAGTGACTAATTACACAAACATTACCCTGTGCCGCCTACCTACCAATCCAGTGGTGTTCATTTTATGTAAAGAAGAAAACAGCAGAGCTAATACGGTGAGTTAACCACATTATTCGATTCGGCTCTTTCATTACCATCCAACATGACAAAGAGCAACCGCTATGTAAAGTGTAGAATGAGACTCTGAAGGCATTTCCACATAGACTTCTCTTCCAGCTCGCAACTCTGCTCAAATGCTTGTATGATTTTTTTTTGTTCGTTGTATGCATCAAGTTGCAGACTAAGTGGCAGCCTAGCCTCTCGACCATCTGCAATGATATGTCGCTCTGATACTTGCACCTGACCATGAAAGTTTTTGGAACACAGGATCTACAACAAAACTAAACTTAGTCGCAACTAATGCTTAGGCTCTAGATTTGAAACATGCAATGCGCACTTTTCCACGCATTTATCACAATGCACCACTAAATTCTAGGCTGGCTTACATAAACATCACAACATTTTTGCAACTCCGACGCTCCAGAAACTGTAACTGGTTGGGCGTACATTTGCATGTCAGTTGATGCATTGCAGGAGAAGCTCCACATAAGACTTTGCTTAAGTGTGCTCCTACAGACAGGCTTGCGCCACCGTGCAATATCTACCCACGTTTAAGCCACAAAGGTGCTGGCAATGACAGCAGGTGCAACAAACATATGTGGCATATTTGCATCACGACCAGGTATAAGTGTCACCAAAGCGATAACGGCGCTGTTCTATCAATGATGCAGCCCTGGCAGACGCCCTAAACCTTCACACTTTCCCCAAATGACATTTATCTTTGTGTAACGAGATGCTGAAGCAAAGTTTCTCAGTGTTATAGCTGACAACAAGCTGCAGTCGGCTACATGACGTAGATACCGCAACCGCCGCAGGGTGCCACCACGAGTCCACTGGCTAAGCGTACGACTCGCTGAGGACAGCCGTGTTTGGCTTATGTTTAGGGTGTTGTAGGCACCAAAGGCAGAAGTCGTGGTGTCTCCATTAACACCCAAAATGAAATTTGAACTCTGTGCCACGGTGACATTTAAAAACCGCAGCAATGTGGGCACATCTCAATGCGCCGTAGCCTTCGCAGTGCAAGGCACTAAAGAAGGAACGGGAGCACAGCGGAGGCTGTGTTTGATTGCCAGTAACTCCGCTTCTCCTGAGCTTATTGAACTACTTTTCATCGCAATGTATTTCTGAAATAGTCTATTTTCACTTCGAAGGCCTTTCTACACTTCAATAAAAAGTGGTTCAGGGCCCTTTAAGACTCCCAGCACATGGCCGCCACAACATGCTTCCAGCTTGTGCAATCAGTTATGGTGCCTTTAGTACACAAGAACATGGCTTTTTAAATGCGCTTCCATTATTGCAAGGGAGTTGTTACTGGTGGATGCAATTCGAACGACACATATAGCAGTTGCAACTGGTGGTCAGATGCGCTCAAAAACCACGGATGCACCAGGAAGACTACTATGGTGCACTCCAGCTCTTGCATAAATTAAATATATGACATCAGCAATCCTTGCTCACTTACATGGAATTCTACTGTATGTCCTTCATTTCAGGGCCTCTCTTAAATTGTAGTAAAGTTTACTTCGCAAGGTGATACATTTTTCAGCCACTTACACAAGCAACCTTTAAAATAATGGTAAGATACATTCTACAAAGTGTTCGGTATTGACTCATGATTGAAGCTGTCTAATATATTGCAATAAACAAACAACACATGCCATATTTTCCAGTATATAAGCTACACTTATATAGATTATGGAGTTCAGCATTAAGGAATACAAAAGCTGTGAGAAAGGCAGTAGCAGAGGGCTCCCAATTAATTTTGACCAACCGTGTTTCATTAACATGCACCAAGTACTAAGCACACAAGCGTTTTTGCATTTTGCCTCCAACCAAATGCAGCCACGAAACAAACCCACAATCTCGTAAGTAGTAGTGGAATATTGTAGCTATAGAGTCCACCGCTGTAAGCACACCTTTTATGTGAGATGCCGCTCTTGTCAGCAGGTCTTTGAAGAAAACATTGGCACATAAGTTGTGCATTTATAACGGGTGCAAGTGGTCCTTGTTTGGTTGGTGCAACGAAATGTGGGTGTGCATACTTGTGCTTTCATGGAGGAATGACGATATTGAATGTTAGTATATTACAACGCATGGCTGTGTTAAGTGTATGAGAGCCACATAGTGGCCTTTAGCCAAAGTCATCAAAGCCCTGTAGGACAGCATGTTGTTGGGCTAGTTGATGCTTGCTAAAGGACATATTGTATAAAAATAATAATAATAAACACGTACATTATGTCCTTCATCAAACGTTTTGCCTTTGATGGGCAGCATCACATCATTCTTGCATTAATATGCTGGCCTGCTCTGCTGCCCGTATTTAACTATGTATGCAGCAATAGACAGATTAGACTTCACTGGAAAGTTTCTGTGCAACTTCTGAGGTCACATGGTGCAATGCCACAGAGGTAGCAGAGAATAGACTTTTCTATGCACCAGATAGAGGATATCTCTTGTGGAAAAGCAGGACAGGCACAAGAGGTTAAAACAAACATAACTGCATTTAAAGGGCTTCGTAGTAATTGGAACTTTGGATTCGTAGTCACGGTTTGCATTGCGCCTTAAAGCAACCTTAATGTCAGCCTATTGTACCACTCTTTTTTTTACTAAGTGTAGCCTGCAAAATACTTTAGTGTGCTCATGATGTCAAGGACAACACAGGAGCTTGTTATAGCCACTGCTGCTGCATTTCACACTGCCCATAGATCAAGCTTAGAGTTAATCGCTACGGGCTGATCCTGCATCAGTCTTGCCCTGCTGATAAAAAAAAGGTTCGACCTGTTTTTCATGAAGTCAACAACAGTTGCAAGGCAAGCTTGTTGGTATGGCATTGTGAGGTATTCTAGCAGTACTGGCAGGAACAGGAACGCTGCAGACACACATACTAGATGCACATTGTCTGTACAGTTGACTTTCATTCATTTGACATGGGCCAATTAAATTTCTTGCTTAATTCGATCGCGGTTGAAGGTATCGGGCGGCACACATGCATTCCTATGAGCCAAAAGTTTCATTATTTCAATCCTAAAATTGGCCTTCACCAGATAATTCGAACTTGACCAGTCAGCACACTCAAGCATGGCCTCAAGAGCGGCCATGTTAGTGGCAATGCCTGCCTTGGCAGAGCTTAGGGAAGAGTGACTTCGTTGAGCACGTCATCTCCTGTTGAAAATGCCTTTCAACCACCTGCCCTAGGCAGATTTTCAAGCAATAACAATAGCTCACAATGTCTGATTATGGTATTCACCCAGTTCTAACATGTTTTTTTATTTCCCCCGAGAAAATTGGGCCGCAAATGGCCTGTGCAATAATCAGATGCGAAACCAAAACCACCTTCGTGGCTTTCATATGCTTTACCGCTAAGCAAGAATGTATTGCGGCGAAGCTTTTTGGGAAACCAGCCGCCAACGCAGAACTCATATTAGACCTTTGTCCATTTTTCTGGCTAAAAAAAATCGGATGTGTGTGAGATTTCTACTTTGTTTAGGAGCTTTAGTGTCATTTCTATGTTATTTATCTACTTCAGGCACATAGAAAGCACGCATGCATTTGATTAGGGGGCTTGTTAAAATAGGGCAAATACTGCTAAATTAATCAGCGGTGTGTTGTGTCATTCTTTCTGCAGTTCAATTCGACCCACCGGATAATTCGATGAATTCTGTTGGTCCCGTCAGGGTTGCATTAACGGAAGTCAACTGTATTTGTTACGACTAGTGCCATGGGTGTGTATTTGTGCTTTCTTGTGTTCACGTTCCTGTTTGTGCTACTAGAATACCTTACAAACTATGCTGCACCCTTGTATAAAAAGCATTGATTGAAATGTTCTGGGAAAAGTGACTTGTACACTGGAAAATATGGTACAGTTGAACCATAATATAACGAATTATTGGATACTATAACAAAGTAAATGTTTTCTTGCCAATTTGAGCAAGTTACAAATACATGATTATAACGAATATTGGATGTAATTATGCAATTAGGATATTTTCGTGTTAAACACGATTTCATTATAACGAAATTTGAAACTTGGTATCAGTACTTCGCTAAACTATCGAGAGAAGTAGCGATGGCAGTTGTGATAATCTCTTCTGATACACCCATCACAACCAGTCTTAAGTGTCCCTTAAGTAACAGCCGCGCCCTGTCAAGGAGGCCACTCAGGTGGACAGCGCCCACCGCTGCGAGGAGGCAGTTTGGTGGCATGGCTGGGCCGTCAGACGTCCGTTGGCACCATCCAGACACAGCTTGCCACCGGGCTGCTGAAGCTTGTGATCCAGCCACAGCCACCTCTGCACAGCCAATAGCCAAAACAAGGACAGCATCACTACGCTATGGAAAACAGGTAGCTGGCACGCAAGTTGAATTAGAATTTTGTGACAAAACAGCGTGAACAAATTACAGTCGAACCTTTACATAACAAACATAGACATAACAAATTATTGGATATATGAAAGGAAATCTAAATTGTTTCTCGCTGATATTGGCATAAGTCATATTACTGCGCATGAACGTATGTAACACAGCATCTAAAATGGCTCAAGACGCATGGCTTTAGGGAACTCTTAATTATTCCAAGAGTTGCAGCAAGTATGGTATTTGCAATTGTGGCATTGTCTCGAGCATGATATACACCACTCGGAGGACACAACTGTTGGCATGGTTGTGGCATTAGCATATTTTAAACCTAACTGCTGCAAAAATTCGGTTCAAACATTTTATTTTAATGCGAATCATTCTTTGCCTCATTCTTGGCACTATGCGGCAGCTAGGTAGGTAGCTAGCATGGAGCCAGAATAACGAAGGCGAAACTATGCGCCTGTGCCAGCGGGAACGCGAGTCGTGATAACGTCACATAGAGTAAGGAGGAGACGCCCAGCTACAGACGTGTTGGCGTGGCACCCCTTATGGCACCACAAGGAACTACCTATGTCCCTCGCGGTTGGAGCGCAGTGTGCGCGGCCGCTGTCTCCGACAGCGCTCGGCGTCAACTGCTTCTGGTCGCTTGTTCTGGGTTGTCGAATGCCGCCATAAATGTTTTGTGCCAGCATGATTTGCGATCAAGAGATAAAAGAACTGTAGACAGTTTTACTATAAATATTTCTTTCAAGATTTATATTAACGATCACATGCTTTTTATGCAGTAATAAGAGCAAGAAACTAGCGCACTTGAAAGATCAAACAATCTGTAATCGTAGCGAGGCGATCATCTTCAACTGTCATCACAGACATGTACGCTCACAACCCACACACACTGCTACTCAATTTGCACAAACATGTTGGTCCACCTGTTATCGCTTTGCAGAATCCCAAGAAATGCCAGATAGCCAGGTACCTGCAGAATGCTTTGCATAACATTGATTCTCACACTGCATGGGATCTGCACAATTTTCTTCTTTCTGCTTCAACAGAGGCAATGGACACAAGTGTCTGGTGAAACTGCACTACCAAAGCAATTCCACATGTTGTCCAAATTTTCCATACAATACTAATGGAATTGATAAAAAGCCCATCTAAATTCCACATCATTCTCCCAAGAGCAGTTGTAAGGCTTCTAGAATTATGTGACTCCAATGGGAAGTGTCAGTAGGGCAATGGAAAGAAGCGAAGGCCAAAGCCTTAATACACTTCAAAAATCAATGGCAATGTAATCTTGGACCACGTAGAGAAAGCCCAATCTAAGGTGACATAGAGAGAGTAGCTTCCACACAAAATTTTGTGCTTGAAACACAAGTGAAAGCATCATTAATAGCTACAAAAAATATATTATTTCAATAACAGCACAAACAAGAAAAAAGTGCCATTATCACTTGCTGGAAAATTCGCATAACCCAGAATGCTGAGATCCTGAGAACCAGTGTGACTCTTTGGCATGACTTCCAAGATTGGGCAGCACTTGCAGCATACTGAAAATCTGAGTCTGGGATTTGTCTCGCATCTCTGTTTACGACAAGGCACACATGTTGCCTGCTTAGATGCTATTCAAAGGCTCCTAACGAAAAGAATTGGACAATTGCCAACCCTACAGCTCTGCCAAGGTTGCTTCAACAGCATGTACAGAGCTCAGTGATTCAAACATGGCACTCTGATCGCATGGCAGCCGGTGCTTGTTGCATTATTGGCGAGCGCTGGGGCACCAAATGCAGTTGCCATGCCTCACAGGTACACTCTTGCCCTCACTGCTTGAGCTCGGTTCCTCCAGTGCACACTGGTGGCACAAGTGCGAGCAGTCATGTGCTACGAGTATCGCATTTGAATTGCTGAGCACTGTACACATATAATGAATTTAGCCAAAGTGAAATTTCATTAGTTTGCCTCCAAGAAACCTCTATGAAACCGCGTTTCAGCTCAAGTGATCTTGACCTGTGAGGGGTGTCCTCCACAGGGTCTTAGCAGCAGCGACCCTCCCTGCTCCTCATCGAGCGTGACGCAGAGACCTCCGTGGGCAATGAGACGCGAAGCGAGGCTCCAGTGCTGGTTGCCACCTGCGCCGTGACACGCAAACAGGCCCACAGGCGAGCCCTCGCTTCCTCCAAGGGTGTCCAGGCACAGCGAACCCTGCCGCAGGGAAGCCAGTCGCTCTCCTCCAGCCGCTGGCACCCTGCAATTGATTCAACTTCTATTTCGCTGACAAATAATATTGATCAATTTGTGGGGTCTAACGTGCCAAAGCAACACTGTGGCTGCGAGAAATGCTGTAGTCAAGGACACCAGATTAATTTTGACCACCTGGCATTCTTTAACGTGCGCCTAAAGCTAAGTGCACGAGCATTTTTGTATTTCACCCCCACTGAAATGCGACCACTGCGGCCACCAATGAAACAGGCGACCTTGTGCTTGGCACCATAGCTGGCACCCTGCAGTCAATTATGCCAGAACTGTTCTTGAAAGGGGTGTATTGATTTGTTGAAGGCATTTGAAATCTCAAATCAAGACAGGGCCTATGAAAACTGCCATAGTCGAGGGCTCGGTGAGATTTCACTGATATATTGACTGATTGATCACATTTGAAAAATTTAAAATACAAGATTTAATGTCTCAAAACTGTAAAGTGAGTTATGAGGGACACAGTAGTGATGCCACCAGATTGATTCCCACCACTAGGGTTTCTTAAGTGTGAACGTAAATCGAAGTAGATTATGGTTTTTACATCTTGTTTCTACTAAAATGTGAGTGCCTTGGCTAAGAATCAAATTTATAACACCTTGCTTAGCAGCGGAATGCTATATCCACTAAGCCACAATGCTGAGTGATTCCCAATGTAAAACAGACTAAAAGGGACAACATAGTAGCGGGCTTGATGGCATTTAACTTGTTGACTGGCTCATTTTTGGGACAAAGCGTCTCATAGCAACATCTGGGGGCTGCGAGAAACATTTTAATGGGGCTTCCAAAATCAAGAAGGGGGCCAACAAATGGAATAGCACACTGTGGTATAAAACTTAAATAAACAGGGATAAGGTGCACCAGAAAGGCTGGTCTACATTTTGATAGATGACAGATGATGACAAATGACAGATGACAGATGGGCCTATCTTTGTCAAAGATAGGCCCACCTTTGATTATCAAAACATAGGCCAGCCTTTCTGAGGCACTTTATCCCTGTTTGTTTAATTTTTATATTGTAGTGGGGCTTGTACTGGAAACATTACACTAGCTAATTTTGGCCATCTGGGGTTCTCTAAAAGACCCTAGAAGCATTTTTATGAATAATCATTTCATGGCCTCACAATCAAAGTACGTCGTTCCACAAATCTCGTGCCACAAAAATTTTTAAAATCCTTCAGGTATAAGTGGAGTTGTTGTACTGATACTCGGCTTTCTCTCTCATTTCGACTCCGCTAGCACACTGGAGCCAAGGGAGCAAAGGCCCGCACAAAAGTTGACTGTCTTGGGGGAAAAGGACTCATTGTGGCGGTTGCGGTAGACTACGCTATGCAGCACGCTGCTGCCACTTTGGAGGCCACATGCATCAGACGCAGCTGCACGCAATTGTCTTGTGTAGACCGACAGGGCAAAGATCAAATACTTTTTCTGTTGTTTTGAGATTGCACACATAAATATCTTTATTTATATAACTGAAAATTAGTAATTGTGTATTGCTCTCACAATCGTGGAATCAGCCAATAGCATTGTTGGTAGGTCCAGCTGCTTGGGATGCCTTGCATTGCGACATTGCGGAAGTGAGAGCAAGGAATTTTTCACTATTTGTGAGACGAAATTTTAAATTGTCAGCTGCACACAGTGCAGCAATATTTCGCTCACATCTTCACAGCAGCCTCTACAACAGATCGGCAACATTTTCTTATTATGTTCGAAAATTGTTTCAGGGCCCCTTTAATGTGCTCCCGAAGCTTGCTACACAAGCTTTTCCTTTTAAAATTCTGCCCCAATTGATGGAATTCCCTGGCCATTTGATACCAGGTGTAAAGCGACGCTGGACAGACAATTCTACCAGGAATGAAGACATATACCAAGTGTTGCTGTTGAAATACGGGAAGTTTGAAACGGAGATAAAACTGGTAAGTAATGCCTGCGAACATATTAAATTAGCTTTATGCAAAATGGTAGCTCCATATAAAATTTGAGTAGAAATCAGCCAACGATTTAGTGGAAACAGTCATTTACATGTGGCACTCCTATTTATGCAACCCAGCAGAACAATTCTTATCTGCTTTTTATATGTTGTATGCCTTTTGCACTGCTTTTGGTGCAGTATTCAACCTTAGCTTCTGATAAATGTATGTACTACCGTAGACTTCTGTTAATTCGACTCCGGTTACTTCTATTTTTCTATTAATTCGATCCTCACTGAAGGTTCCGGCTGGCACTCATGTATTTCTATGGGCTCAAACTTCTGTTATTTTGATTGTAAAATTGGCCTTCCCCAGATAACTTGAACTTGACCAGTCAGCATGCACATTCCCAACCCCTAGAGTGACCCTGATAGTGACCTCCTTAATGGCAGCGTCTGTCTTGGTGGAGCTTAAGGAACAGTGAATGCAGTGAACACACGTCATCTCTCGTTGAAAATGCCCATTTTTGTCCTACCCCACAAAGAACTGTAACTCACAATGTCCGGTTATGGTATTTATCTGAATATAACGCGCACCATGTTTTCGTTTGAAAGAAAACTGGGTTGAAAGTTGCCTGCGCAGTGCAATCGGACACGAAAGCAAAACCACCTTTGCAACAATCATATGCTGTACTGCATAACACAAATGTATAGCGGCAGGGCTGACTTAAAAAAAAAACTGTGGCAAGGAATTGGCTTTAGCAAACTGGCCGTCATTGTGCGACAATTGCTTTTTCTAAAAAAAATAGGGTGTGCATTATATTTCTACTTTATTTAAAACCTTTAATGTCACTCCAACGTTAGTTTTCTTTTTGGGCATAAATTGAGCATAGAAGCATCTGGCATTGAAGGGAAAGCCACATTTAACATCAGAATACAATTAATACCCATTGCAAATATACACTTGAAATGGCAGTATATAGTATCCGCCAGTTACTAAATACTGGCAAATGAATTGGCAGTGTGTTTTGGCATATTTTCTGCATCTTATTTAATTCAACCCATTAGATAATTCAATCATTTTTGTCGGTGCCATTGGGGTCAAATTAATGGAAGTCAACTGTATTAAGAATAATAGCGCCTCAATGACTCGTAACAGCAATAGAGCATATGTTGCCATATGAGTCGGGCATGTGGCTGCGGTTTTACCATGTGTAATAGCATGTAAGATCAACCATATTCAGTGTTATCACATCATTCATAAATGTACAGTATACTATGTGCCAATAATAACTGAAAAGTCCACAGGTAACAAATCTTGGATTGCGTGTCAAACACTACAGCAATAACACAAACTTAAAACGCTGAAAAAGAAAAAAAAGCTTCAGTGCATCATTCGAGGAACACTTACAGCAACTTATGGTGTTTTATTGCTTGTTGAATAATTTAGTGTTATTTAGGATTTTCTTTCTACCTTTATGCTTCTAAACCAATCATGTTACTCATTGCTCATTACGTAGCTTTCTTTCGTGTGTTCCGTATTTTGTTCCTTTATTCATTGAAACAGTTTGTTAGTTTCCACCCCTGCTATGATGTCTCTGGGATCGCAGTATTCGTATATAATAATAATAATAATTTTAAAGAATCAATGTGCCATGCAGTGCTGGTGAAGTTAACAAAAATGAGACATCAGCACAGGTCCCCGGTGTTACGGTAAACATGCCATGCACTCAGAGTGACGACAATAGTGCTATGTGATAAAGGTTGAAAGTATCATGCACTCACAGCGAGACTGAAAATTTGATGATGCGATTAAGGTGCCATGCCATGCACACCAAGTGAGATTGGTAACATGCGACATTAGCAGTGTCTGAAGGGTTATTGTGTTCAAGACACCATGCTACCAGTAGTGAAATTCAGGCTCTAAAAGGCAGGAGAACATGCTGACAGGCTGATTTATTCCAATATGTGACTTGACGTTCCGGTGCCATGCAGGATTGTCATCGCCTTCTGCGCCGAAAGGGTGATACTTGCTTCAGTTCGGGGAACACATTGTCTAAGTACCACTGGAATGACTGGCAGCCCAGACGCTTGCGTAGCTTCAACCGCTCTTCAATGCTGTTGACAAGAAGAGAAGAAAGAGTGTCGACAGTGAGACAACCGAAACACAAACTAATGGAAGTTACCTCTCTGTCCTAATGGCCCCGTATTTCACAGGTTTCACTGTTTCACAAAGTTTACGCATAGGTTCAGCACCAATGAGCACTGAGAACAGAATTTGCAAACGGAGGTCCCAGAGCACTGGGTCGTGAGGAATACAAACCCTTGCGAAAAGCTTTTTCAGCAGAAGCACTATGCAATAGGCATAGACAAGAAAAAAACAAAACAAAACAAGTGAGGTTAAGTACTAAGCACTAGTGCCAAGAGGAAAGTAGAAATATCACATGGCGCTGTACACAACTATGGAGTGCTACAAATGAGGAGGTAGAAAAAGCACAATTTGAGCTTAAAATTAGAATTCTTTCTCAATATGCCTATGCTTGGTTTTTAATGACATATCTATAATATCATCTATAATGACACATAATAATGACATTCCTGTACGGGTCGTTTCTCCAGTGCAGGAATGGATAGAAGTGGGGGAATGAAAAATGGCTGACTTATGTGCTACAATTGCTCATGTGTTTGCTTGCACGATAATTACAGCACTATGTCCCTTATTTGCATGCTATCAAAATACCACACTTGACAGTGTGGAAACGCTGCAGAGATATCAAGGTTTAAATAATGTGTAAAGCATAATGGCACAGAACTGGATGATCAACTATGTAACACAGTGGGCAAGCTTGCATGATGACAATGTGAAGCCTGCACTTCAAATTACTTCCCTTGGTGTTTGAACCACTGCTCCACTCCTTAATGCACTGAACTATGTTTCTGTGCAAAAACTGAAAACAGTACAATTGCACACATTTCTTATACATTGCATCGTGCACTCTGTTCACAGAAATTGCCCAATTTTAGACAATTAGCTTTTGCACTTTTTAATGATACAGCATGATACTGTGATAGACTCATGCAACATGGAAATGCCCCTAATGCAGAGAAATACATACCTTCCCATAGGAACATTGCGAGCAACAGGCACCATGGCATAGTAGTACTTTTTGAAGTCATCCATCCAGACTTCGGCAGCACGACGAGTATTTCTTCACATAGAAAGAAACACAAATGCACTCATTAACTGCAACTATGCGACTACGCCAAGGCCAAAATAGAAAACAGAGTTCTCATGAAACTACATATGGTTCAGAAAAACATTCAGACGGCTTCGAATTAATAGATGGATGTCATCTGCATGCCACATGTTGCAGTGTGTTGCTCGTAACTATTGCTCTATTGATAACTTCATTCGTTTCTAAATACTACATGAAATGCAGCCTGGCAGCACCAAGAGGAGAGTGTTGGGGTAGCAAATGGCAGACACACAGTAGAAAGACTGGCTCACAAAGCATAAATGTCATTGTGCTAACCTCATGCCACCATGGATTATGAATCGCATAGCAACAAAATGCAAGCCATACACTCTTACGTAGCCTGTGTTATCTCTTTCAGTGTGCACAACACGATCAACTATTATATTAACACATTAGCATAGTCACTAGTGCGTCAGGGCAGTTATTCCCGCTTTACGGCTGTAAAAAATGCAGGAATTTCCCGTGGTGGAAGTGATAACCTTGCAAAAAAATCTGCCCAAGCAAGAAAACTTTTGTTGCTTCCTGTCTAAAATGCAGTGGCATCAATTCTCTGGATCTCGGGAATGATGCAAGGCTGCATGACTTGCTAGAGGGTCATGAAGCACTTGAGGGATATTACTGCCAGTGTGTGATGGCACACAAGAATCTGAACCCACAAAAGCGCTGCCACAGTGAGTGTGTAAACAGAACTCCAAAAGATTGCAGGCTGATGCTGAAAACTGGCACATCTCATAACCATTTCTTCGGAGAGTACAAGGCTTTGCACCTGCCTCACCAGTGGATGACATTTGCTGTGCAATATGTTTTTTATGTTATATTCAATTGTAATCTTTTTCAGCTGCTAAGTCATTGCCTGTGGCCAAACAAACACTGAGAGATATTGAAGTCCACAAGGTTTAACTGCGATGAAATTTTTGATCATGTAAAAAGTCTAGTTTCAGATACCGCAGATATAGCGCAGCCTCTTGTGCAAAGATTTACACTTGAAATACATATGCATGCATAATGAAAAGCTTGCAAAAATAGACGTTTTTGATACCAAAGCTGGAAAAAATACGCTGCCATTATCGCTCGCCGATAATGGCGCACAAGTGAGAGCATTAGGGCACTTGCATGGCTTCTCTGCATGACCTCCGAGATTGGGCTGCATTCCTGGTGCACCGAAAATCTCAGAGGCCATGTTCTGAAATCTGCATCATATCCGCTAATTACTAGGTGCCTACATAATCTTCTGAGGTGCTATTTAGGGGCTACTAATGATAAAATTAAGCTATTACCAGCCCTACAGCTTTTTCAAGATTGCTTCAATAGTATGTACTTCACATTTACAACCAATTTAGCCAAACTGAAATTTCATTGCAATTTGCCAGTAAAATTTTCCGTTGGAATCCCTCTGCGAAAAATAAATGTATTGCAATGCGCATCCCAATTTTCATACTTAAATAAATGAAAAGAACAATTAAATATATACCCTTGACTGTCCCCTCACCAGGTTTTCACGAAAGAGAAATAGCGATTTGTTCTCATTTGGAAAATTATGGAAAATTTATTGCGTACGAGGCACAGTGAAGCTCGCAGGTGCTTCCGGCACCCTCAGTGTGGCAAAGCATGACCTTTGAGATTGGAGGCATGAGATTTGGACACCACCCTCTGCAGCTTTGAAAAAAATCAAGTAATCAAGTACGAAAAGTACTTTATTTTAACAAGGACATAATATCAGCACATATTTACAATAAAAAGAATGAGTCAGAATCTAGTAAATATAGTGACTTGATCAAATGTTACAGCACGCAAATGTCCAGGTAACATGAGAAAGACTGCTCACCGAGCAAAGACGTTGCCACTGCCCCCAGGAAAAGAATACGGGTGCTGCTTGCGGAAGACATGGCCCACGCGGCTGCAAGGCAGAATTTCCAGGCTTCCTCCGCATTGCCAGACACGAAAGGAGAATTCTGCGTGAAGAAACAGTCGGGCATTACGCATCAAGGGCACTCCACATCTAGCCGGCGTACATTGTGCACAGCTAAGCTTCTAAATCGCGGATGCAAAGCAAGAGATACAATTATAGAGCCAAACCTTGATATAAACAGTTATCTGCGATAACTAATTAACGAATACAAATTACTAAAGTACTAAAGCGCCAAACAGACGACACAAGAAGAGACACGGACGAGCGCTTTTTGGCGCTTTAGTACTTCAGTAACATGCACCAGCTGCCCCAACAAGAAGTTCTGACCGAATAGAAAAAAATAACCTCGATATAACAAATCATTGAATATAATCAAGAACCTCAATATAACAAATTACCGGACATAACAAAATATATGTTTAATGCTTTATGTCAATAGCAGCATGTAACAAATGTATACTTACGACAAAGATCATACATAAGAAAGGTATTTTTGTGTTAGACGTGATTTCATTATAACGATGTTTGACTGTACTAGTCAATATGAAGCGCCGTTACAATGCTCAACACAAAAGAACACATTTTCATTTTGTGACCTTGACGTGTGATTTTAGGTTTTGCTGATTGGCTCAGGGAAATTTGTTTCAAGTCTTAGGCCCTAAACGTACCACCTTGCACTGAACCAGCATCACATTAAAAAAGAAAAAAGAAAACCTAACTTAGTAAAAGGAGAAGGTACAGAGCCTTTCCTCTCCATCCTTTCATGCAATGCAGAAGTACAGGATGTAAGCTTCTACTGCTGTGCCTGGTTTTCATGGTTACTGTTGCACCATTCTTCATGTTTCTATCTGCCTGGAGCATGATACAGTTTTAGCATTGCCACAACATACCAGCGTGGAAAAGTGTGCAATCATTACATTCTACCAGTGATAACATACAGGGAAGAAACTTGGACGCTTACGAAGAAGCTTGAGAACAAGCTAAGAACCACACAAAGAGCGATGTGGATCAGAAAGGCAAACGGGAATAGCCAATATTCTAGTTGGCATTAAAAGAAAAAAAGATGGAGCTGGGCAGGCCATGTAATGCGTAAGGTAGATAACCGGTGGACCATTAGTGTTACAGAATGGGTGCCAAGGGAAGGGAAGTGCAGTCGAAGATGGCAGAAAACTAGGTGGGGTGATGAAATTAGAAATTTTGCAGGTGCAAGTTAGAATCAGCTAGCACAAGATGGGTAATTGGAGATTGCAGGGAGAGGCCTTCGTTTTGGGCAGTGGACATAAAAATAGGCTGATGATGACGATGACCAGCATGGGTGTATGCCAGAATAATGAAAATGTATCCATTGACAGCAGTGCTACCTCTGGAAATATTCTGGTGTTCTGGTCACGTACATCTTGTGCGACTCCAATCAACCATAACATGCTAAAAATGTTTTGAGTGCTAATCAGCTTTTCTCTTTAAAAAATAATGGCTGCAAAACTACCTTCACAACTGTTATTTAAATGGTTTCTCTAAATATTTCTGGCACATTCTTGAATAGATTTTAACTTAATTATTATTACAATGCCCTTAAAAATTAACTTCTGGAGTGTTATGTTGAATTCTGGAGTGTTATGCCAAAACCAGCTCTGATTAAGAGACACGCTGTAGTGGGGGCACCGGATTAATTTTGACCACGTGGTGTTCTTTAATGTGCCGCCAATGCATGGCACATGGGTGTTTTTGCATTCTGTGGCCGGAATTTGATCCCGCAACCTCATGCTTAGCAGTGCAATACCAAGGCAATCGGGCAACCATGACGGCTATCACAACGTATTTGTGTAACTTTTTTAAATAATGCTTGGACACACTGTGAAAGAACTCGCATAAGCTACAGCTGTAATAACTGTGTTATCTAATTGACACTGGCTATGATTTTATGACCGATTCTAAGAGATGTAGAAAATGCGTATGGCTCACCGAGATTCTCACCACCCCAGATGTCCATGGCTGTGTCGTATGTGCCCAGATGGTCGAAGTTGGCCTTGTCCACAACGAACAGGCCTCCTGCTATCATGGGTGTCCTGGGAAGGATTATACATGTTTCACTGCGGGTTACTCAGCCCTCAAGTTGTACTCATTGCTACAGCCACTAAGATTTTCTATACATATGTCCTCTGTGCAACAACATGTTATGCAGATCACACAAGCCATAGGAATCAATGTGCTAAGAAGCATTTCACCAGGCAACTGGCTATCCAGCATTCCTCAAGGATCTTCAAAGCATTGCCAGATAGACCAACATGTTTGTGTAAGGCAGCATTTTGCAGTGTCATATTATACTCTACTTAATCACAAATTATGATGGGCCGTGGATAAATGTGTCCAACTTACATAACTTTGATTCAAAAGTGCTATAGAGTCTATCGAAAAAATTATCAAGGTGGTCGGATGGTGCATTGCACATTTTTTAGTGAATACTCATAATTAAATAGCTATTAAATATTGGTTTCATGCACAGCAAGCTTTTCATAAAAGGCACTGAATGATGGGCTCAAGGTACATAATCAAGTTAGGTAGTGAATAGAAGCATAACAAGAAAGGAAAAATGATTATTTTGCCATTATTGACAGAACAGATCCTATATTGACAGAACAGAACAATCAAACGTAGCATTGCATTCACCAAAGTGGTTGTCTGTAGCAACGCTCAGCACACTGAAGTGAAATGGAAACGTAGCATATATGCCCAACATTCAAGGTTATTTTTTCCCTTGCCACCATCGAAGAAAACTGGCAAAAACAAGTTGTGCATGCAAATGTGTTGCACCCTTTGGTGCTTATCTTGTCACCAAACAATAATTGTCATCTATCATGAGTGCCTTTCCTTTCTTCGATGCTGCATGCTCAACATTTCCATGTCACGAACGGCATGCATGTTATCAGTGTGATAGCATTCTTGACAGGAACGTATTAAGCGCAGAGTTTTAAAGAAAGGAAACTCAAGCAAGACAGACGGCAATTATTTCTGGAGGACAAGATACACCCCAAAGAGGGTGAACTTTTTTTAGAGTGTATGGCCAGCTACATGGACCATGGTGTAGAACACACCATTTGCTGCTCTTAAATGGCAGCGATGACGTACCTGATGGGTAGTGTTGGATGATCGGCCCTCTCTTCACGCTCTTTACTTGAAAGGAACTCCCACTTGAATACAAGGTTCCAGTCAAAGCCTGTGCAGTAATAACAAAGGGGAAACATGAAACAAGCCTTAATGCGAGTACAATAAACTAAACTGACATTGGGTGGGTACCAACAGTGGCTGTTTCATTCAGTTTGTTGGTGTTCCACTAACTTCTTTGAGTGGAGTAACCATAAATGAACAAACCGCACAGGTCTGTGCTCATTTTTAGCCTTGCTTTAGCAGAGCATTTGAGATACCTTGCCACTGGAATTAATGTGTACTTGTGTGGAGAATGAAAAATGAAAAATTTCGAGGACACCTAAGCACTACTTAAGAGTTGTGAATGCGAAAGGATTAATGTCCGATGAAATGGTGCTAAGCAGTCTTTTGATTTATGAACTCCTCGTGGGCAAGTGAGCGCATTAAGACACTTGGCATATTTTGATTTGGCCTTACCGAAATACAGTAAGAATGCAGGCAAAAGCTTGCGTGGATAAGAAATGTGCGTATAACACAGGCTTCCGAGAGCGAGAGCAAGGGTGGCATGGCATCGCAGTGATGCCCTTTCCCCTCGCGCAACACCTGGTGCACTGTCGCAGCAGCAGGTGTCCCCTTTTGCCCGCTCTGCTCCGATGAGGCGCGCTCGTGACGTGGTGTCACAGCCAATGGAAATTTACCTGCCATTTCGCTGCTACAGAAAACAGACATCGGCTTTTTTGCTCAACGGGCCATTGCCGTTTTTGCATTAAAAGAAAAAGCTATATAATACGGCCCCAGTACACAACTACAGCATTATAAAGTTTCCGTGCAATTGGATTAATCTGTGTGGTAATGCGTTAATAGCATTAGGCTTCAGGCTTAATTACAGAGTTAAGACATTACATTTAGCAGTACAGCCACCATTAGGCTTAGCACCATAGAGCCACCATTAGGCTTGACCACTATTAGGATCAATGCCACCGCTTTGGCTTAGTGGCACAAGGTTTGACCCTATAAATGAATCTACTGTTGAATTCCAACGGCAGATCGTGAGCACTCGGCTGACCACGAAGCAGCGCGTCATTCCGACTAAGATTGCTCTCATCAAATTTGCTAATGGAATGCATGCACTCCTGCGGGGGGCACTTAGTACAGGGAAATCAAGTGAGAGGGCACTAGACTAGAGGTGGATCGGGTAGGACTCATCGCCATCACCAGTCATCTGGATCATCCCAGCATTCTGTGCGTTTGTTTTTCTTCCATGTCAGAAGAATCCTCACTGGACTTGGGAACCTGAGTCGGAGCTGTCACTATCCAGAAGCAGGAACAAAAACGGGTGGCGTAACGTAGCGTCTATGTTTTCCATGCCGTCCATAGCTGTCCACGACCGGAAATAGGCGACCGTGACAGGAAGCAGAGGCGGGTGAAGGAAATACGTCACACGGACTTCCATTCAAATCTGCCGATTTCGGCAGAGCAAATATTTTTGCTCCGCAGAGCGATATGGAATCGGTGGCTGGTCCGAATCTGCCCTTGGAAGACACAACTCAAGCTCTCATTCTGCCATTGGAATAGGATTGCTCCATACAGAGCAGAAAAGCTTAATCTGGATCTACCATTGGAATTCAACATATGTTGGGGACGCAAGTTAATCAAGGTACAGTGTGCTACATACCACCGCGAAGGTCAGCTGAGGCGCCGAAGTATTTGAAGGAGTTGAGATTGATGACGTCAATGACAGGACAGACGATGCGGTGGGGGTCCTCCTTGACACGTCTAAGCAGTGGTGGCAACCAGCCCTGGTTGCACTCACAGTGGCTGTCCAGGAACGTGAGTATTGGTGCCCGTGCCTCATGGGCCCCACGCACTCGACTGCGCACTAGGCCTGCACATTTTATCGTTGCTCATTTCGTGGAACATTTCCCGTGATTCTCATCATCCTAAATGCGACACTAGAGTAAAACACAGAATCAATCTACGCTGTTACGATACCCTTTTAGAAACCCATAAATAGCAGCAGAGACACTCCATTCCACAGTGCTGACAAGTGCTACATCAATGCATTTCACCACAGATATTGAGAACGCATTTCTTGAAACTGGTGCGAAGTGCTGTATTTCTGTTGAATGAATATTATATCATTACCGTTCTGCTTTAATGTTGCAATTGAGGCATGTGCCCTAATGAAATTAATTAAACAGTTAATTAGTGAGAAGCTGATATCACTCTGCAATCTGTCTTGCAAGTAATATCTGCCTCTTCAAAAGATCCACTGATGTGAAAGAGTTGAGATATATGAAAAATTATATTCTTAATGTCCGTTTCCATTAAAATGGATAAGCCGGTATAACTTATGCATTCACTTGTGTTCATAATGCAAATGCACACACAATCATCATGCCAGTTCCATTTAATAAAACTAGCATGTAAAATGAAAATTTAAGCTGGAATGCTCACATTGAACACATCACCACAAAAGCATGCAAAAAACTTGGTTACCTGAAACGGCACCTACACCCTGCGAACACAGATACCAGACTTCGCGCATACGGTTCTCTTATCAGGCCCTCTTTAGAATACGCGTCCATAATTTAGCACCCCCATCACTCTAATCTCACGAATCTACTCGAATCAGTTCAAGATAAAGCTGCGCGGTTCATCCTAACTTCATACTCTTGTTATCAAAGTGTGTCTGCCTTAAAGAAATTACTTAATCTCCCTTCACTTGACATGCCCAGGAAGTTATCACGGTTGTCTTTCTTCCATAGCTTTTACCACAGCAACATTGCATTTGCTTGAGCCCATATTCTTCCCGCTCCCCACATCTCGACCCGCACAGACCATGTTCATAAAGTAAAACCTATATTCGCCACGACTAATGCTTATCAAAATTCGCCTCTAGTTTTATCTATTGCCGAATGGATCTCGCTTCCTTCAAACATTGCCTCGCTTACGGAATCATTTCATGCAGCACTGCTAACCTTTTTAGAGTGTATCAACCTGTCCGAACCCACATTTGCTTGAATATTTACTTAAACAGTGTTTTCATGTGCTTGGCTTTGTATAACGTTCATTCCATTTCATCTGATATGTATCTGTGTAGGTTGTTTACCTAAATGATCATTTGATTGTATCCTTAAGCTCGTGTTCTGATGGGTACTGTTTCTACATCGCATTTTAGGTTCTTATGCGTTTCTCACGCTACCAAATATTGTACAAAATCCATTTCTCTTTGCTTTATTTTTTTATTTTGTTTGTTTCTGCTAGATGTATAGATCATTTTTTTAATTCCTAATGCCTTCATATATTTGCATAGTATACTTGCTTGAACTTTTTCATCCCCCCCTATCTAATGCTCTATTGGGCACTTAGGGTACTCAAATAAATAAATAAATAAATAAATAAATAAATAAATAAATAAATAAATAAATAAATAAATAAAATGAAGATGCAGAATTCCCTACCTTCTCTTCTGTTGTTTCGCACCAATCGTACTTTCTGTATAGCTGCCAATTCCTTGCCATCCGATGCTGCACGAGTACAAAAAGAACAAACTGTTCACTACTCCTGTTGAAACTGACAGAGAATTAGAACATTTTAAATGCAGAACTACTTACGGTCATCGCTGAAATCATCTACAAGAATGATCTCTTCAATCAGCTCGGGAGGGCTTCGATTGAGGACACTAGAAACGATACAAATGGTAGCCCAAGTTATTTAAATGTCTCAAGGTGAGCTCGTTAGTACAGCTTCATGGCAGAAGAACAGCACCAGAAAAAAGGGACAAGAAACACCAGACAGGGCGAGCATTGACTATCAACAGGTTAATTTATTTTGTGCACACAAATATATGTGGCCTAGGAGAAAGAGGGTGCTCAAGAACACACAAACTATGCGAGCACCTTATTATTAAAATAGAACCAGAGCATTGCACCTGTTGGTAGTTAGCTTTCTTGGTAGTCCTTCTTGTCCTGTTTTTCTTTTGCTGTTTCTTTTCGCCATAACCCACGTCATGATTTCTCGCCATTCTGTGTTGATCACTGTTGAACTAACATTCAGTGCATGCCACATTAGACAGAATGTTTAATAAGCGCCTCAACTTTGATGATGGTTGGCTACAAAGTCCTGGGCTGGTATAACATAAGGATTTCTTCAGCCTGATTTTATTTCTTTGTTATCATCCACCGTTCATGACCAGTCAATCCTGGATAATAATGTATAAGCAGACCATCGCTTGAACTATTGATAAAGCGTGACACAAAAAAAAATTAAGATGCAGTAGGATCGTCACATTATTGTAGCCCTGCATAACAATTTAATAACCTAATGCAGTGCTAGGACACAGCCACCGAGACACACACCATCACAGGTGCTGCATATTTTCTGTGTGTCTGTGCCCATGCACTACATTAGCTTATTAAAGGCCAACTGCAACAAACTTTCACTCTGGCTAAATTTGTTATAGATGAGTAGTATATACCACTGAACCAATCTTGGCAAAGCTGCATAACTGGAAACTGTATATTTATCTTGTTAGAAGCCTTTAAATAGCACCTATGCAAACATGTGCACTTCGTGGTGTTGCTGTGACGCAAGTCCCCTTTCAGGACACTGCAGAGGCAGCCACAGGAGCTCGGTGCTCAGGCTGCCTCGTGTCACTGTGCCTGGAGAAACCACAGAGACCAATCAGAGCATGCGGTCCTCCGAGTGTCACAATAGTGAAAGGGCTTGTTGGGGCACCCCGTGGCAATTGCGGTATCTACGCTATGCAGCAGCATGGTCTAGGTTACACAGGTGTGCCTTTGCGATCTTTGAGGCCATGCGCAGCGATGCATAACTGTGCACAGCCAAAGTGGAGTACACACTCACATGCGTACTGGCTTTGTTCTGTACCAGTGTACCGTATGCACCATGTAATGGTGTATCAGTACCGGTATGTGGTGCATACCAGCTTTGTTTTGCACCAGCTTGACCAACAGATAGTAGCCAAATCCAGTTTGCACATTTCAAAGCGCTATTAATAACAAGCAAACCTGTGGTCTGTGCTTATCTATGAGGTCATGCCGAGGGGCTGCACATTATGCCATGCATCACCTCTGGCGAGCGGCAATGGCTGTTTTCTTCAGTTGCGGTATCAAAAATGGCTGCTTTTGCATGCTTTTTGAGACACTTTTGCTCATATTTCAAACGTCAAATTTTGCATGAAGGCTTCACTATATCTGCACTATCTTAAACTAATTTTACAGTGTCCAAAATGTCACTGCAGTTGGCCATTAAGTACACACCTTCTAGCCCAACATGTCCTGCTGCAGTATAATAATATATAATATATGTCTGCCTTAGCTTCGATATTGTCTACTTTGTCCAGAAAGAATGATTATTTTGCTACTTACCTAAAATGTGCTTATTAGTGTTTAACTGTTAACTTTAGAACAAATGTAACTGCAAAATTACACTTTCGAGTACCGCTTTCGAGATATTCACCCCCACTATCTGCTGTAAAATATATGAACAAACTGTTAGAGGCACACTTTTGGGAAATTGCTGACTGGAACACCTATGTATTTCGTAGCACATTTCAAGATTGCATACTTTGAACATGGTGCTTAGTAAACTTTCATTAATTCGACTCCGGTTAGTTCAATTTTTCAGTTAATTCGATCTCTATGGGCGCAAACTTCTGTGACTTCGATCCTAAAATTAGCCTTCACCGGATAATTTGAACTTGACCGATAAGTATGCACGCACCTGACCCCTATGGTGACACCAATAGCAACGCCGAGTTTAATGTGCGCATTTCTTTTTGAAAGAAAAATTGGTCCGAAGATTCCCTGCGCATTGCAGTTGGACACAAAACCAAACCACCTTCGCAACGTTTGTATGCTTTGCCGCATAACACATGTATACTGCGGCAAAACTGACTTTTAAAAACCGTGTGGCGACGCTGACTTCAGAAAACAGGCCACCACAGTGCAACAATTTTTCTTGCTAGAAAATCGGGTATGTGTCAGGTTTCTACTTTGCTTACGAGTAATTTCTAAGGTAATTTCTACGTTAGTTTACTACGTTGCACACATAGAAAGTGGGCGCGCGCTTGATTCGGGAACGTGTTACAGTCTGGCGAATACTGCCAAATGAATCAGCGGCGTGTTTTGGCATTTTTTTTCTGCATCTCATTTAATTTGACCCACCAACTAATTTGATTGATTTCGTTGGTCCCATCAGGTTCAAATTGCCACATAAGTCGACAGCATTTCTAGAATTTCTGTTAAGCAGACATAACTTGAATACTCCTTGACTTCAATATTGCAAGTGTAAAATGTACCCTAAAATTAGTAATTCAACATTAATTAGCATATTCTAGATAATTATAAGCATTAACATTGAAACTTTTCTGCGGCTAATGTCTGCCTAGCTACATAGCCCACAGGGGCCTCGATACAACAGGCTTGTTTTTTTAAGTGTGTATCCTGAACTATTCTTTGTCCAAGCACTGCCAGTATGCGTGCACTCATGGATCCAGAAGGCACACTTACAACTCCCAAATAGCATTTGTTGTTATTTTATATTTTGAACCTTATTTTATTATAAACTTTGTTTATAAAGCTTATTTTGCAACTAGAGTGCGGTCTACACAAAATGTTTCTTGCAAACATTCATAATTCGAAGCTTGAATATTGTCTAACTCTATTCAGTCCAATGGCCCAGAAATTCTGGGAAGGAGAGGAGGTCACCTGCACCTCCCCCCCCCCCGCCCTTGCGGATGCCCATGTCAGTACTGTCTGTACAGTTGAACCTTGTTATAATGAAATCGCATGTAACACAAAACTACCTTTATTATATCCAATATTCATTATAAGCGTATATTTGCTACACGATGGCATAAAGGAGAAACAGTTCAGATGTACTTAATTATATCCGATTACTTGTTATATCTGCATTCATTATATGGACTTTCAACTGTATCTTATGCCCCAGTCACACAGGGCCGTTTTGATTGCAACCAAACGAGTATACAAAATTTTCAAAAATTTGCTACTTAGCCATTTTTTGCACTTAATATTCTCATAAAAGAAAGCATTAATTTTTTTATTTACCCCTTGCATTTTATGAAAGCACTGAGTAAGTAAGGATCGAATTTCTCGATCATGATTGGATCCTTTATACAAGCTGCCAAGTGCAGCTTACAAACTGAATCCCAATTTCGCTCAATTGCGATTGAAAGTGCGCCATGTGATCGGGGCACTATTCATGTTTGTCACGAGTGGCGAATCACTAGGCTTGCCTGACGATGGTGCGGAGGAGTGCCGAGCGGGCTTCGTTGTGAAATGTGATGATGACGCTCGTTGGCGGCAGTTTCTCGCCTGGCTGCAAGCTGCCTTCTGGAATGCACTTAGGGTGGCGTGTGTCTGGGATGGCCCGGTTGCTGGGCAGAGCATCGCTCGCCTCTTGGTTGAACTTGTGCCGCTCGTACGGGTCTGCTCCCGGCTTGATCCGTGCCACAGCTACATAGCTCTTCTCGTCAAAGTAGCGCCACGACAGCTGTCTGCTAGAGTTTGGCAGCTGGGAAGAGGACTGTCGGAGGGCCGCTGACACAGACGGCTTCAGTCGTAGCGCCTCATTGCTGTCTTCAGACTGCATGTTGCAAATGAACACCAGCCACCATCAGGCATATGTGCATATGTTACATCTTTCCATTAGCGATAATAACATCAAAAAGAAAAAAGAAATGAGGGACATTTATTTTTACTTTTTAACACTTTAACTCCCAAGTTCTTAGAAAAGTATACCAAATTTCTGAAATTTTTCTGCTTTGCCATTATTTTTGCACTTAATGTTCTCATTAAAAAAACATTTATTGTACGATTTGTTCCATGAATTTAATGGAAACACTGAGTAAGTTATCAACAAAGAGTTTTTCTTAAGCAAAGAGCTTTTCTCTAAGCACACAGAAGTCAGAAAAAATATTCTCAACTTATGACAGGGAAGCAAAAGTAAACTACAAAATGATATGCACGAGTGGCCAAAGTTAACAGCTATCAGTGGAATGAGCCGTCAAGCATTTTTCGTTACCGTAGAGCAAACATAAATGCACGGTGACCAAGTAGGATTCGCCCTTGGCGATATCGATACAAGCTTGCAGGTTGACTACAGCTCAATCTTGGTGCTAAAGGGGTAATAACGCATGCACAGCGAGGGTCTCAACCCTGGCAGCTTTGATAGCTTGGGTATTATCTTTTCCACTCGATTACCACAAAGGAATCTGTTTTCTACATGCCTTCCTAGATATTGGGATTCTTGGGGTTATTTACTGATAAGAACAACTGACAATGAGCACTTCTCAGTTGCCAGACCTACTTGCAAAGTTTTCCATAAAGAAGTCTGTAAAACTTGTTCAAACAAAACATTCACTAAATGACTTTATCGCTTCTCTTTAAAAATGATTGCTCACATAATCTTAATTTCAATTCGCAGCATTTCCGTGACCAGCCTTTCCACATAAATACATATGAAGAATGTAACTTGAATGCAGGCATGGTTACATGGAATGCACAGAAGCAACACAGCTATATTTTATACTAGTGTCGAGTATAATCTAGGAAATAATTTTCAAGGACATCATGAAGCACATTAGAAAGCTGAGTTAACGAGGGGCTTAAAATTGTCCCGATGACTGACTGAGGATATCCTTTTGAAACAGGTGCGGGACCTTTGCCAATTATAATCCTAAATTGGTTTCACTCTTTTTATAGCATACATCCAGCCTGAGTGTTCAGGTACCACAAGCTCGGACACACCTACTTGACACCACCCTTGCAATGTTGTAACGTTGCACAGATGTTTCGAAGTAACGACAAAACAGCCACGGACTAACTGCTTTTCATTGGCCATATAGTCAAGAACTGGTAACCATTCCCTGCAGCTTACAGCCATCATGGCAATCATTATGTGACAGTATAATTACAGTATCCTAAAGCTTTTCTCATATTTCTTAGAGCGACTGAAGCCTGCCTACAAGATATCGACTTGTAGACTAGGGATGGTCAATCAATGTTTTATTTGATCAATGATTAATAATTGATCATTTTAGCCTTTAATTGATTAACTCCATTTAACACGGCAAGCTGGGCGAGTTGGTGATTGAACATGTTCCTATGGGTGGGCAGCGCAACCCGGACGAAGGACGAGACGTATTGTGTACTTCCTCTCGTCCTTCATGCGGGTTGCACTGCCCACCCATAGGAACACAATGATTAACTGCTTTTGGTGCAGGGTTTTTCATCAATTAATTGATTATTCAAAAGTTTTGCCTGCTGCTTTAAGAAGATTGAAACAAAGTAATCTAATTTTGTAGGACCCTATCCTTTAGCTTTGAGAGGTGGAAACAAGTTATAAATAAAAGTATAAAGTTTGACAAAGAATAATCTATAATTTGTTAAGGACTAAATAGAGTTGGCACTAGTGGCCTTTGAAAATATTAAACAACGTATGTTATAAAATGTCAGTTAGAGCAGACAAGATGCATGGCACTAGTGAATCCCTATACAGTACAGTTAAACAAGAAATATGAAAAATGGCAAAAGTTAAAGGTGAAGCCCAAATAAAATATGCAAGAAATTGCAATACGCACAGGGGAAACGAAAATTACTGGTTTAGGATTTTAAGCAACATGCTCTTTTCTACAGAGCGAAGGAATGACCAGTGGCTGGGATGTTTGGGGGAAACCGACACCTTTGAATGGTCACACAACCAGCATGCGAGAATATACGCTCGAGAACATGCTCCAAACCGGCGCAAATGCTGTGCCATGTCTTTAGGGAACTAGGAGTGACACAACAATCAACGACTGGGTTGCTATAGTACGCCCTGAATTGCGAGGGCATTCGACGTCTCCGGCTTCAGGCAGCGTGGTAATGTGTACGATGTCAGGGGAAGAGAGGGGAAGCGCTCGCCATGGCATCACTCGGGACTTGGAAAAACAGTTGACAGTCACTCTACCACAGCCGTACAGTTACTGCTCATGCATTGCCATTCTAGTACGATTTCAAAATTTCCACGCTACTCCTGTCAAACTCTCGAAAACGATTAACCGAACATGTCTAATCAATTAAGTCGATTAAATGAAAGATGCACCTTGATGAATATTAATCGTTTTGTGGGACACTTTTAATCGACTAATCATTCATCAATATTACCAACCCTATTGTAGACTGCTAGTATAGTTTCAGCATAACTCTGCCATTTGATGGTCACATATATTCAAAAGGTGGCTTTTCAGGAAGAAACAAAATCCAGCTAAAGAGCAAAAATGCAGTAAATTATGTACGTCTGAGCCAAAAATAAACTGTTTTTCTTTCGGTGCTTCGAACGTACGCTAAATATAAAGCTGCATACATATCTGATCTAGACTCTAAGAGTAAAAAGCAGGAGTCATTTTAACTTCCAACTTTCAGAAACCTTGAAATTGGTGGACTTCGTGGTCAGATTTTCAGGCGTGTGATTCACACAATGGCAGGAAGTGGGATTCCAAGTGGCTTCCCCAAAACTTCACACAATTGTGTTTTAACAGTTACTATTGATCGCTGTTTGCTTGGAATGCTTCTGCAACACAATAAGAGCACTCACTCGTATATGTCACAAGGTTCAGAAGTACGTATAGTACACGGCCTGCAATGTCACGTGATGAGTTTTTCTCTTCCCGATCACTTATTGATGACCGCAGCGACAGCTGTTCAACCGTTAGAATTACATAATACATAACAGCAGCCAATTGGGTACATGCCGCACACACACACTTCCATTTTAACCCGTTTCAATAGGCGATTATATAGCGACGATAGCCTTACCAGATGTTTAGCTCAGCGACAAAATTGACGTCATCGATCTTTTTGAAAGGTGTACGGGGTATAATGAGTCATTCAAAACCGAGTATATACGTAGTGTAACGTGCGCTGCCCTGCCGTCCGTTCTCCCGAATGTCTTGTTCAGTTTAGTCATTTGAGCTGTTGAGTGTTGATAACCACCTCGACAAGGGAAACACGCTGTCGTTACAATAAGCTGCTATGTACACAGTTAAATGCGTATGGGTATCATATAGTACACGCACACACACAATACAGCACGTACCCCGCTGCGACGGCCGCTCCAAAACAGGTAATAACCTACACCACCGACCCAAGTGACTGCAAGCAGTAAAATCCATTTCAGCTTCCGTTTTGGCATCGCGCACTTTCACAACTCGCACGCCGTCGACAAAGGACCATCAACAGTCATCGGCGTGGGGTCATGAGCTTTCTGCAACTACGGCACGATGTCAACATGAGACCTCCAACATCGTCAGTCAACTGTTGTTCCGTTGCATTTCACTCGGCCGAAGTCTCGGGAACATGATCGGCACTTGTTCAACGTACCTCTACGTGTCGGAACGGTAGTTTAGCTCTCAACTGCCGTCATGCGCGCTTTAGCGAGCATGTTACACTCCGACCAGCAGAGACGGCACCTTTCGGGCGACTGCACCTTCACAAGAGCTGTGAAGGTGCACATTATACGCCTACACGACTCAGCCGAGGTCGAAAACACACGAAGACGTTGCTGTCGGGCTGCTACTTCATGTTTTACAGTTGGTTCCCAGGCCTTTTGTTTGCACGTTCAACGGCGAGGCGAACTTCCAAGCTTCATCAGCACCAGTCACCGCATCGTTTTCTAGCAGACAGCTCTTCGTAACACTCCGCGTATTCGCCTCCCTCGACCTATGCCTGACCCGGATTAACGTGACGTATAATGCGCTTCCGCTTCACAGGGATAAAGATGAAACGGCTTATCATCCAAAACTGCGCATAAATTGGACGTATTACCTTGCATTCACTCTAACTATACTGGTCAACCTTACGTTTTAGCGCTCAAACGATTCTAAAGAAAATGCTCCCCCTTTTTTAGCGCGCACTCGTGTATCGAGCAGGAGTACACAGGTCGTATTTAAATGGCCTGATGAAGGTATTCGCTGTTCCTGGTAGTTAGCTGTGATAAGGTCGTAGATAAGATGAGTTTCGTAACTTAACAGCACCGTTTCACTCTCTTAACACAGGTTCTTACAGTCTGCAAAAGGAGACCTTGGCCTGGTTAGTCGAACTACGTGACTGCCTTCGGGCGTTTTGGCGTCTGCGTACAGAGCTTTCTGACGGTGCCGGTGTCGCGCACATGCGACATTGAATTGATGCATCGAGTACCGTGTAGTGAAAGCAACAGGTATATGAGCTGTATGAGAAACTTGTCATACGTCTTCTCAATTCGGAAAGCGCTACGAACCGGTTGTCTTTATCAGCGGATGGAATGAATTAATCACAAGTACCATGCGCTAAACGTGCTGCACTGTTTCGGCGCGAATGAAAGGCGCATACAAGCGCGCGAAATTTTGGTTGAAGTTACCATAACGTTTTACTACCAGCTTTTCATATTGGATAACCCATGACTTCAACAGTGAACGTGTGGTTTATGATTTTCCATTTTGCAGAAAGTGAACACATTAAAGGATGGCGTCTAAACGGACGCTCAAAGGAACAACGCCAGGGAAGAAGCCAGAGGAGAAGAGGTACAGCCAGTTTCCAAGAGACTCTGTTAGCTTGTTCGCCGAGTCCAATGGAATAACCGGTGTATCTGATCAAGCCCTCAGCCTACTCACTGAAGATGTCAATTACAGGCTTCGTGAGCTAGCCCAGGTAAGCTAGCTGTGTCATTTGCATTGCGGCGGCATTTGAACCAAGTTTTTGTTTTGTTAGCGCAGTGATTTTCAACCATGAACCATTGACACAGCTGTCTTTGTCTATTTTGTCCTCCATGCAGTGTTGTGCTGCCTACAAATTGTTCTCCAACCGTATAATTTTGGCATGAACAGTATTTTTGTTGGGTGCTTTCCTGATCACTTTAGTCATAAGGTAGCACATTTGTCATAATAGCATGATCCAAGATTTCAGGTAAAGAACCGGTGATTACATTGCACTTTTTTGCTAAACTAACCATTGACGTGGGCTATTTAGTGACCTGTGTTTCTGAAAACTTGAAGTACTGGATCGCATTGTGTACATGCTACTTTTTGAATTATCTCATGACAGCCATATATAAATGGCAGTGACTGGTCTTTTCTTCCGTCATCGCAAAAGGTAGCTCAAGTTAGTTCAAACTTAATTGTAGGGATTGCAGGTACTTGTATCATTAGAAGTTGACATTGTCACAAAATGAATAAATTACTATCCAGAACAACATTATGAGTTGCAAACAGAAGAACTCCGCATAATTTTATGTTGTGTACGAGAGTAAGGGGCTGGCTAGCACTTGGTTCAATGGTGGAGAAAAGGGAGAGGATCGTGGATCTCCTCATCAACTATTTTGGGTGCAATTCCCTGCACTTGGGAAGCTGGGAGGCCAGAATTAACCTAAAGCCCTATTTGAATTAAGCTTCAGAATGCCTCTCAAATGTAGTGGGACGACCGAAATTTCAAGATTTGTATGAATAGACTAGTCATGAATTATTCATGTTTGAATTATCATGAGCTGTGTTGAATTATTCATGTTTGAATTATCATGAGCTGTCTGTGTTTGCACTTAGTTTCTAAACTAGGAAGCCATTATGCTGACATTGTTATCCCCTTCGGGTGCACTGTACATAGAAGTGCACGCCAACATAGTGGAGCAAAAGCACTGATGAACATATGATATTTAAAATGTGTGTCTTGCATATTAAAACACTTCCGATTGCGCCTGGGCTGCAAGTTTGCAAGATATGTGCAAAGTCTTTTAGTAATTCTAATTTTAAGGTAGACAGCTAGATGTTTGCTGTCAGCATCAGTACGTCATCAGTAGATAATTTTTCATTATTTTTTGCAATGTTTTACATTGCACATATTTTTTAAGTGACCAGATAAGTGCATTCCAAGTGTGCTAAACATGAAATAGCTGATGTTCTCAAATCTGATGTTTCCCATAGAAAGTTTTCGCATGGAGTCCAAATTCTGTAAACCCAACAGAACTCGCTGAAGAATTGAAAATTCTTTATTCGTTAGGCAGCTGTATGCTTTTCATGATCCTGCAGATGCAAGAACGCGATTAAACTAACTTTTCAATGGTCAGAATCAGTTGGTGCCTAAAGGAGTTATACTGAAATCTAAAGCATTGTATTCATCTGGGCAGCCTCCCGAGTACTTTTGTTGCAATCACATGGAAGATGTTGGAAGTGATATATAATTAACATAATAGTTCTGTGGAAACACACAATGTGGAGAGAGGTAATTAATTAATTAATTGATATGTACATGCACTGTGTCATTGAGCTAGGAATACTTGGTTCTCAGGGTTCCCGGCAGAATGGTTGCGTCAGGTTTCAGTTGAACAAACTTGCTCTAGTGGATTCTCAGTTTGGCAAAATGTTGGTCGGAACAACTAAAACAACCCTTCTGTTCTTAAGCGTGAAACATTGCACTTCTGCGTTAGAGCTATCTGAGATGTTTCTTGTTTGTTCAACTGCAGAACTGTGGCCAATTCATGCGGCATGCTAAAAGGCGCAAGCTGACTTGCAACGACATTGAGCGCGCTCTACGCTGGAGTGATTCACAGGTAACCAATCCCCTAAGCTGTGCTGACATAGTGTTTTCTGACATTAGTTTTTTGCATGTGTTAGTGGAGTATGTTTTATTTATCTGTTTTACTTCACTCATCGAATGATACCTCAGGTTGACTTCAGCCTGTGAGGGTACAAACAGACAAGCAAGTGCGCATTTGTTTGACAGACGTTACACACTCTTCCATAAAGACTTCAGTCACATAGTGCTCTGAAAAAAAAAAAAAAAAGGCCAAGTATTTGCGCCACTGTAAGTTAAAGCTCTTTCATTCATAATTATTTTGTTGTAGGTGCTGTTTACATGTGACACATAGTCTATGCAAAGAAGTTTGTTGATCTGATTATTATGGTTTTTAATTGGCCACTACCTCCTTAAAACATTGCTTTTATTTCTTCTGTTCAAGATATTTATTAATATCATTGTTTCTTCCTATGATCCATATTTTGTCAGACTGTGGTCTGCATTTTTCATAATTCTTCCATACATAATCCTTTAGAAAACTAGATTATGTATGGGGAAGTTCCACAATGTAGAACTTTCTTAAATATCAACCCACATTATTTTTTACACCTTTGAGGGTAAACAGTGCATAAAGTAATGATGGCAGAAGAAAAGAGAACACACAGCAAGGCACGCTTCTCATTTTGCTTGTTTTTCACCCATCTTGCTTTTGAGTATTTTTTTTTTCATATTGCTACCAATTTGATATAAAGTGACTTCACTCCGCACAGCCCTCTTATGGATGCAGCGGAGACGATCCGCTTCCATTTCGGCATGTCCGAGAGGCTGATGTGTTCTGCACTGATGACAGCATGGTAGACCTGGCGGATGAATTGGACTCTCCCCTTCAGCTCGACCTGCCACCAGAACCAAGTGTCCATGGTTTGAGCCGCTTTATATGTTCTGCTCGTCTGTGTCCATGTGTTTGCACAGCATTTGAATAGAAACTGTCAGCGCAGCTAGATGTGGCGGGAAATTTCCACACAATATGTTGAACAGTCTGTCCATTCATAACGTCACTTGAAATTCATTCCTAGAGAGTCGAAAACTGGAATCAGAACCAGTAATTAGAAGTGAAGGGTGGCTGCAAGGCAATAGATGGACCGAAGTTATGACATTATTAGCGTCGCAAGGTTATAAAACACAGTATCTGGAAAAACGCCAAATATTTTCATAGCCTAATCACTCTGCCTGGTATTCCTATTTGCAGTAAGTACTAGTACAGCCAAGTGCAAGATTCAAGGACCACGGCTCTTAGAAAATACTGAATATTTCCACAACCTGCTATGCTGATTTACACTCCTTTCTAGTGCATGCAAACACCATAGTGTTGTGTGGTGTTAATCGCTGTAGTTAAAAACTAGTACTTGAAAGTTCAATGTTTCCTTAGATTCCTCAATCTGTAAACATTTGCTTCCATGCAAACTTACACGACGTATATCCAAAGAGCATGTATATTTATGGTTTTACTAAGGCTTTGGGAATTGGCGGTAAGGACTTCTCGCCCTTAAGATTTCGATACCCACTGCGCATAGGCACGACACGGGCAATTTTGCTGGAGCGTGGGTTCTAATCCTGCAAGGTCACACAAGTCTGCCGAAGTTTTTGATTACATATTTTGTGAGGCTTGTTTAATTCATGGAGCTGTTTTCCTATTGGCCAGGGCGCTGGTTGGTGGTGGAAGGCGTGTCACTTGAACCGGACCCCGACAAGCCTATGCCCGCAGTCCAAGAACTGGACGGCAGCAAAGGTGTGCACACAGACGTCAATGCCAGCCACATGCAGTACTATGAGGAGATCACCAAGGCCCTGCTAGGCAGCGACAAGCAGCTTGTCGATGTGAGTGGCACAGCTGTCTTCTGAGCAAAGGGAGTGAGCCTGTCATCTGCGTTCTTCTGTAATTAGAGAGTCCTAGCTTGTCCACAAATGTTAATAACACGACCTACTGAACTCCAGACCTGCACAGATCTCCCTCCTCCAGCATGCCTGGTCTAGTTCGCCCTTTTCGCCGCTAGGGAAAGAACGTATGAGCAGAGCGGCGCTAGTTATAACCTGTTCGCTGTCGTCTGCTTCTGCAATCTGTTCAACCCTTGTCTTGCCATTTTGGCAGGCACAAAGCGCTTGTATTGGCAGTAAATGAATAAATTCACAAATAAACAAAAGGAAACGTATTCGCGAATGCTTTGCGTTTGAATAGTGAAACTAGAAGAGGAGGAGCGGTGCAAGAAATGTAAACAACGAGCATAGGTGGCAGCTGCAGTGCTACATCGACGGCATAAATTTCCCTTTTCTAGCCTCCGTAAGAGAATGCAAAAAATTGTTTAAAAAGATTCATAGGATCATTTAGCTTTTTTTAGTTGATTACAGATAGCCTAATGTCGTAGATGATGTTAGGATTTATCGCTGTGTTTCGTAGTGAAAGGCAGATGATCTGATAAAAGTATAGTAAGAGTATTCACGACTAAGTCCTCCGCCCAATATGTGCAATAGGCTGATCGATTCTGTTTCAAGCGAAGGTGAGCATATCTTGTTTTTAATGTCGTTGGATGTCTAGCTCAGTAGAAAGCTTCCAAAAAAACGATCCCAGTGCTTTAAAACGTGCTGCACTGCAGGCCTTAAATCTTGTCACGGAACTCTTTTCAAACAGTAAAGCTAGCTTTTCTGCGTGGTACGGCGGCAGCATAACGGTGATGCTTAAGATACGTACGCAGTGAAGCTGTGTGTGTAATTCACTTTTTGAACTCACGACGCATTCACAGACAACTTTTAAGAGTTAAAATGAGTGGTAATCGTTCTGTCGTCTGACATTACGTTGGTTTCCAGTTTCTAAAGAGCGCAGAAGCGAATTTTACAACGTGTACAATGAAACTGTTGTGTACGTTGCGAACTCTATACACAATGTGATTTATAATAATCTGCTTGAAAAAGACAATAGGAGCGGCTATTTAACGCTATTTTATAGAGCAGCGGACTACACGCTTTGACATGTTTTAGGCTCGGGCAGTCAACTTTTGGAGCCAAGTGACCGATCAAAACCTTGTGACATCACTGTCAGTGTGTTAGCAAAAATCATCAACTAGACAAGCAGTTCGTCACAACACAACAGCTGCCGTACTAATTACAACGCCGCACAGCCGCCCACCGTATAGCATACGAACAGGTTATAGAAGCGCCACCTACGGCTGTCGGTTGAACGAAAGTGGGTGCAAGCTGCTCCCATAGAAGCCAGATATCTGTGCAGGTCTGGAGTTCCAGTAGGTCGTGGTTAATACATATGCAGCATGTTTGGCTGCTGGAGAAGTGTCCGGCAGCAACAATGCTAGTAGCGACACCTGGTGATGCAGGGTCTAACCGGAGAGCATGCAAAACTAATGCTGCAGTGGCTTACATATCATAACCGCTGGTGTAAAACGTTGCTAGTGGGATAATTGTTAACATGCCATACTTTTACGATTTTCCTTCAACAGTAATACAGCATCACAAAAATTTTTCTAATGCATTGAAGTTGGACAAATCATCACAAGATATCACCACCACAGATATCACAGATATCACAGATATCACCGATATCACAGAGATCACAGATATCACCACCAGCTTTGCTACTGTCGTCCATGGATCCAGTAATCCGTAAGCGGTAAGAAGTTTGCAGACAAGCTAGAACTTTATGGTTACACTAGGCTATGTGCCGTTGAATATGTGTGCCCAAAGGCACCCATGTATGTATTTATGCAAGATTGCCGTGCGACTGGCCGCTCGAAGCACTTTACATGTATTCGCGGGCCTCTCTCACACTTAGAAAAACACGTTTATGTAGCATGTATTGAGCATCAGACAGCTGTTTTGGGAGTTTGTCATGTTGTTCTACAATTTTCTCGTTGACACTTTTCATCTAATTATGATATTTGAGAAGTTGATTAACTAAACAAATTCAAACAATTCTGCTGGTGAGCTTACAGTAAACTTCTTATAGTGTACAGAAAGAAAGAAGTAGCAGAGGCTTCGGCAGAACACTGCTCACGACAGTTTTAGTCCACAGATGCGCACTTGCTGTATTATACTCCTAGTGTTGCTCTTTGTCTTCTTCATTTGAGGAGTTGCTGACCTCAGTCATCATCATGCTTGTCTATGCTTCCTGAAAAGATGTACACCTCAATGTTTGAACCATCATCGTCTGAAGAAGGTGATGACGAAGAAATATACCTCTTTTTCCGGAATACAGGCTGCAGACACATGCAACTTGTCCACTGTATGCCATTTTGGAAACGCTGGTTGAAAATGCAAAAAAAGCACTGCAGCGATAAAATAAAGAAGAAATTTCCGGTCATGCATTGCCATCTGTCATCCAAAATACTAATTGAAACACGGATGAGCGCCACTTGTCCAAAACACTCCAGCGGTGAACAAATACAGGAAGGATGAGCTGCACTCGTCCTAAACGCTTTGGGTGCACGAGGAGTTAGACGAGCAGGGTTCGTCGAAAATGGCTGAAAGGTTAACCTCTTGCCGGGCCATCAGCTAGGCTAACATTTTAGCTTCTCATCAAAATCAACATCTTTGTCTCTCCACACAAGAAATAAATATCAGAACTCTGTCACCTGTAACTAATGGTAGGTAAAGCGTATAAATATGTTACACATATTAGTACTTTACAGCTTATGCTTATACTGTTTATGCGGGTTTTTCATAAGCAAATATGTGGTATATATTGGAACAGTGTGTAATGTACACTATGGAAATCATAACTGATCCTATTTACACTGTTCACAATATCGTGACATTTGATTTCATTGTGGCAGTTGTATTCTTGAGGCTTCATTTTTCTTTTTGCTTTCTAATGTTACTTTCCAAATTGCATCGAAGAAAAATTTAAAAAATTGATATCCTAAATCGAAAAGCCATTTGCCTCGCAAAAATCTGTTCAGAGGGTATTAAGCAACGCTGTTTCTCCATTCCCATATATCTAAGAGAGGAGCTCATGAGGTAGTGCTTTCTGTGACTTTTATGTTCTCGTAACAGGTTGCCTTGGAGGATCTGGCCAGCAACCCTTGCCTGAGTCCTCTGCTGCCATATTTGGTGCACTTTGTCTCTCTTGGGGTGAGTGCAAGAAGTCATCAGCACCTGCTTTGTCCATTTCTTGTGTTCGTTGCAAGCACTTTTGTTCACTGCTGTGTGATTCCCAGCAGTATAGACAGCCCCGTGCTGTCCCACAAACTCCATGTTGCCATTCTTTGCTTAAAGCTAAAAAGGAGAACAACATGTTGTTATACCGTAGCTTTCAGTTCTCAAAACTACTCAAGAAGAAATATTCAGAAGTAAAAGTCCTACACCATTGCTACAAATCCTTCATGTTTCTCACATTTTACAAAAAGGCATTTTGACAAAAATCAAAGAAGAAACTCAAAACAAATCTTTATTTACATCACCAGGATGCTTTGGGGTGTAGACAAGAAGCTTTTATACAGGCTTGACTAGGGGTCTGTGCCTCCCAAAGCAAATACAAAAACTCGAGCAACAATGATGGTTTCAAGATGGCATATAGGAAGCAAGCTACCACACAATGGACAACAATTTCGTGCATGGGAGGCTTTGTAGTATGCCTTCCATCGAGAAGGAAACAAAATGCTCTGCAAAATGTGTACACTGTGGTCAAAAGTCGTAGACACAGTTTCGCTGCACTGCCGCTTTCAAGTGTGTACCGCTCAAGTCGCATGATATGAAGCTTCAATGACAGATTGTTGCAATATGTGTCTATTCGCTTAAATCGTATCAACTAAGAACCGGTGTAATCAACTAGTCAAGCCAATAAAAGAATAAATGAGCGGCTATAGTATTACGACTGTGACTGTGTCTATCCGGTTCTGGTGCTTGTCGGCGCTGGTTGCCATAGATTGCTGGACACAAACATGCTTATGTGGCAAATGCACATTTTCTGGCAATTACCAATGGTAATTAGCATTCCCCTGTCCTTGATGTTCATGCGCAGGAATTTTTCTCATAGAGAGAGAATGATGTGGCCATAATTGTCTCATTTATTTGTCAAATATTTGTTTAGCAGCCACATATAATGTGACAGCAAATCTTTAAACACCACTTTTTATCTACATTGCCCTAATTTCATGCTGTAACTGGCTGTGTGTACCATGTCACGTGATTTTGTTTCTCTCGTCTTCTTAGCAACGTGTTCTGTAGCAGTTTCTACCGCTTTATGTGGTAGAAACCTTTATACCTTCAATTACCTTGCCGTTTCACTGTCAAAAATTTCCTTAGATCCTGGAATTTCTTGTGCATTGCAGTTTAAAAAAAAGAAAGAAAAAAACGCTACCCGTGATTTTAGAGACTCGGCTGCATTTTGCTTTAGCTTTTTGCATTGTTAAGCAAAGCATCCGGATGCACTCTTGACGAGTGGAGACATGGCATACTGTTAGCGAACGAAGGTGCCTTTTCCGGTAGTAAAGACCAAATTAAGACGTGTAGCCTGAAGACATAAACGAAGCAAGCGAGACTGGCACAACCTGTAACTCAATGTGGAGACCTGTGATTTGTACCCAGCCAAATCTATTGCTTGGGGAACATGCACTGCTTGCTGTAGTCAACAGGTCCACCTGCTTTCTGTGACCTGTGATAGGTATGATGCTGCCTTCTTGCAAAATGCCCTCACATTACAGTTCCCAATGATACCAATGGTTATGTTAGTATAGGGAGCTGCTTTGCAGAATAGGCGCACTTTCAACATAACTTTGTTAGTTGTTAATTCGTATAGGAAACAAATTGTAGCCAATTATTATGCCGCTGTAAGCAGCTGTAGAGGCAAATGCCTTCACCGGGTTGATTGGACGGATGAGGAACCAGCCTGTCGGTGGCACTGCCTCTGTGGCAGGCTTCATCACACACAGACAGACAGATTATAGGACGTTGAACACGACACGCCATCCTTTCTGGACTGGTTAGAAACTGCTAGTTTGAGGCTGTTCGTATTAGACGAATGCCAAATCATACCGTCTATCTCCTACGTTTACGTTCTCAATACACTTGAAGCCAAGGCTTTACATCTGTAAGTTGCTGTTTCAAGCAATAACCCACGGAAAAAATTGTTGCTGAGGCTTAACGATGCAACGTAACTCATGAGGTTAGTGCAGTGATCAAGTTGAAGACCTAGGAGGGTTTGAAAACAATGTGTTGGCAGAACAAAAAATGGCTTCGAGTCACAGTATAGTCTACTGTAGAACCGCAGTCCAAACTTCCCGGGAAAAAGTAACTGGTTCAATATGTACTTATATCACCTAGAAACAATAATGTAAAAAGCCTTGGAAGAACCTTCACCAAAATGAAAGTTACATGGCCAATGCGGTGATATTGTTACATTTTGCACACACACCAAAACTCTGCCCTGACATGTTTTCCGTAGTACAGCAGGTAAAACAGAAAACTCCTTTTCTAACTATACATGCAGTGGAAATGCGCATATCACATTGAGATGGTGCATTGCAGGTTCGCAAGCTTAGCCATGACCTTGCCAGCCTGGACCGGTTACTGCACGCCATTGGTGCCTTGGCCCAGAACACTTCGCTAAATTTGGACACCCTGCCCTACGTGAGTTTAGGTGATCGCACAATCGCTATGCTGCAAAACGTGTTACTGATGGTGAACAGTTTTATAGCATTTAATTAACCGCTTCACGAAAGCTTCACTGCCAATAGATTCCAAAATGTGTGTTGGATCTGTATGTCCGTTTACAGCCAACAATGGTGGTGCAAGCACTCCTCTTCTGCTTGCTGGAGCCACTGGCAGCTGCCATCAACCCAGCCAATGACCACTGGGCACTGAGGGATAACGCGGCACAGCTGCTTGCTGCCTTGCTCAAGTGAGAAAAGTTTCTCGGCAGAATGCGGAGATAGGACGTGCATTAAAGGCTGTATTTTCATTTTCTCGAAAGCACAGACACACGAAAGATAAGCTGCGTTTGCCCGACCTTTGTGCACGTGTGTGAGTTGCAAAAGAAAAAAGAAAAAGAAAATCTGGGGACTGTGCCTAGAAGGATACGCATTGCTTCGTTTGTCCGTAGCCGAGCAGCACTGCGTGATCGCAGATAAATACCCTGAAATATGTTCTTTCTCCACTTGTGGTTTCGTGGCATTGTGGTCATAGCAATGCACTCGTGATTAGGAGGTCTATAGTTCAAATCACATGTTCGACTGTTCTCTTTTTTCTTTTTTTCCATCTGCATTACTATATTATTTCCCCCTTTCACATCTGCAGTGATTGTTCCTTACTATGCTTCACCACCAGGCCTGACGTGGAGGGTTCCTGCCAAAGGGAGCAAATCGACCCGGCGCGAAGCGCAGGGAAGGCAGTTAGGTAGATGCCACCTTAGCAGCTGCAGACCAATGAATAATGACACGGTGTTACTGCAAATTTGTTTTATTGTGCGCTTTGCCATTATGGACTCTGTTTCAGCTGCTGTGATCCTGTTTGGACAGATGTTAAGCACCGGTTCTTGCATAATGCACATTGCCATCAGCTAGGGATCAACAAAAAATTGTGTGTCCTTCTATGAAGTTTGCAGTTCCCAGGTTTTTCTCTCGCAACTCACACATGTGCACAAGCCTCAAGCAAAGGCAGCGCTGCTTTCACGTGTCCGTGCCTTTCGCAAAACAGAAATATGCCATTAAAGTGGGACATTTCTGACTTGCCATTTTCTTGCGCTAGGAGGAAGCATTAGCTTAGGGCCAACTCCGGTTTCTCTATTCAAATACATGTAAAATGCCTAAATGCTTTTACGAGGCAACCACCAGAGCAATTTGAATGAAATTTATTGAACTTGGGAGAGAAAGTCAATGTAGGGCCTCGAAGTTTATACAAAATTTCCTAAATTTATTAAGCTTAGAAAAAAAGCAGCAAGTTTAAGATTTCGTATCTTTGCATAAAAAAAATTGACCTGCCATCCCAGCCCTGTGAAAGTGGATGTACAGTGAAGCTGTTGCAAAACCACTACGACAACTGCTGAGGTGGGAGTGCAATGCTTTATTGATGGTTCAATGAATGTATGCCCTGTTCGCTTCACTTTGTTGAGTGTTTGTAGCCTCTACATTCAGGGATATGAGCTATGCTGTTGATGATAGATTCTTGTTTTGAGCTTGTTCTTTATTGAAACGTATGCTGTTCTGTACATTGTATGCATGATTGCATTGAATGTATGCACTGTTCACTTCACTTTGCTGAGCGCTTGTAGCCTCTGCATTATGAGAGAGATGAGCTATTTCATTTTTGCTCGCTCAGGGGGGTAGGAGCCATTGCTGATGATGGTACACAGACGGAGACGAAAAATGTCGACCACCGAGAGGCTAACAGCTTTGCTGTAAAACTGTAAACAGCACCTGTTAAGGCATCTGAAGCACTCTCATGTCTGAATTCAGACGTAGTTAACAGATTATCGAGATAGTTCAGAGTGGTGTATAAAAAATTTGGTGGACTCTTAAGCTTCACCTTTTAAGAGTGGAATGCGATAACAGATTATTGATATATTTCAGAGTGGCGTATAAAAATTTTGGAGGAAACTTAAGATTTGCCTTTAAAAGTGGAATGCAATAGCGTTCAAAGATCCCCGACTGCTTCTCGCGCTTCCCAGCAACTGCAGCTTCTGTAACCGTAATGTTTACTTGGAAACGCTGGCGGTGGAGGCTGTGCCCCGAGGCGAGCTTTCTGGTAGAAACATGGCCTCTTGCGTGGGTTCGTAATGCTATGGCATTAAAACAGCATTCTTTTTCTGCTGTAGGTGTGCTATTAGGTGCAGTTTACATAGTTGTGATATCGTTTTTATTGCCGAGTTCCATTATATCCTTTGTTAGCGTGAGGAAACAGCTTGAACAAGGATGAGCACAAATTTACAAGACTTAACAGCTGAAGCACAGCCTTGCTCTTACCCGCCATTCATTCACGCAACAAAGAAAGCCAGGCTATGCAAACACTGAAACTATTTATTGAAGAAAACTTAGGTTTTGAAGAAACATCCGCACACTTAGGTTGAACAACAGTGCAACTTGCGAGTTGCTTGTCAGGTGTGTCGACTCAAGTATCTTAATGAATCGCTTGTCTATTGAGTGCCTGTTTTTGTCCTATATGCTTAAACCGTTTCGTGCCAAACTGGTAAAGATGAATTTTTTTAGGTTTAGATTTCTTTTGGCTTCCAGAATATTCTAAGCAGTCGGAGTTCAGTGCCAACTGAAATTTAAGTTCAGGTAACAGTACAAGAGATTGCAAGGGGCATAGGGCTATACAGGAATTATGCAGGTATGATTGTTTCACTTTTTTTTTGCTTTCTTAACTATGTGTAAACTTTTTAAGAAACAAATTGTCCTGTATTCTGTGTAGTTCTGTGCCTTTCACCTGTTGTGCTGTTTAACTACAGTAATTGAGATCCAACTAACTGAAACTTTAGTCCTACTGAAATAAACAACATTTATTGCATGGTTGCAAATGTTGTTGCAGGTTTTGGGCCGACCGCGTGGCAGGTCTCGAGAGTCAAGTGTTAGACGCACTGGGGGAGTGCGTGAGAGACCCCTCGTTGAGGCCTCTGTGTGCCCAGTATGGAGCTGTGTCGGGTCTGACTGCACTGGGTGTAGAGGCAATGCAGCAGGTTCTGGGGCCGCATCTGGAAGCCTACTGGCGCCACCTGGAGGCTGTTCTTGCAGATTGCCGGCCAGCCAATGCACAGGCCCAGGCAGACGCCACTCGAGTCCATGGGGCACTCCTGGTCAGTTAGCATCACTGATGGCAGAGCTTTCTACATATTTGTGAAAGCCACCATGATAAGCTCCCATGTAAATGTTGGCATGCCTATGGGCATAAAAATTAAAGGCTTGCAAAGTGTCACGTAACTCATGGGAGGCGTGTGGACTGCTTGCCGGTATTTTCGAGCAGATGAGTACTGTGGGGAAACTGCCGTGGTGGGTGCCTACTGCTCTTAGTTGCACTTGACTCATGCCTTTTCTTGTTTATATGAGGTCTAGTGACCGGAAATCTCAGTGTGGTGATGTACAGAACGTTATTGCCAAAAAATGTGTTGTCCAGGAATGTATTAACCAGTAAAAAAGCATAACTGTATTGCCTTATTTCTTGTGTTCTCCATCATGAACATTGATGCTGGGGAATCATATGAAACGGGATTGTATCAACAAGGTTCTACAGTATAGATATTTTTTTTATCTTTTAACTACAAGAGTTCTGGAAGCTTTGCCACTCTTTGCTATGAAAATGTATTTCATCTATGTTCATTTTTAGATATTTAAAATTTTGCTGATTCCTGCAGTAAATGGATGTTTTCCAATCTTTTACTCATTATTAATAGAATGCCTGTTTTGACTTGTACATACTTGTTCTGTTGATTGCATATTTATATGCATTATTCCGTTATAAGCAAACTGTGACTGCTGGTTTGTACAGTTTAATGTGCCCTCGCTGCGATTAATTGCACATGAGATTATCAGCATACTTAAAGATCTTAGGGTACCCGTCGTGGTTGCTCAGTGGCTATGGTTTAGGCTGCTGAGCACGAGGTCGCGGAATCGAATCTCGGCCATGGCAGCTGCATTTCGATGGAGGTGAAATGCGAAAACACCCGTGTACTTAGATTTAGGTGCACGTTAAAGAACGCCAGGTGGTCGAAATTTTCAGTCCTCCAGTACGACGTGCCTCATCATCAGAAAGCGGTTTGGGCACGTAAAACCCCATTTTTTGCTGATTTTTGCTGATTTTGTGCTGTGACCCAAAGTCCGAAACTTCATTAAAGAAAGCCACCACCGCCACCTCGAACCGGTGCCCTCGCACGCAGATCCGCCAGCAGCCGTAGCCACCACTGCAGCAACGCTAGGCGTAGTTGCTTCGACGTTCGCTATTAAGGTTCTCGTCGTTCGGTGCCGTGTTCTTCATTGAAAGAAATCGGCGGTGTCAACAATGGCACCGACTCCGCCTTTGTAATCCTCTCGATTGGCTTCGAAGCTCGGAAAGCATAGCGCGTTGCATAATGCCGGTTCCCGAAAGTCAGCTTCGCCTCAGCACAGCGATGTTACCCGGTGAAGCATACGCGAAGTATTGCAGTGAAGCTTAACAAGCATGGGAAGGGGCAATTGTCACGGGACACAGTACATATTCCTTATACACGCGTGCACCTGCCATCTCCTGTCATAGCGCGAGCATTGATATGCCTAATAAGTGTACTGGCAAGCCGTCAGAGCTCTTTCGGGCGTGCCCGTGGCGAATGCACGGTGGCACGAGGACGAGAACAGAAAGGACCAATGCATTGAGAAGTGAACAATAAAGGAAGTGTGCCACCTCCTCTTTGAAGGAGCTTGCGCTCAGAAAACAAAGTGTTGGCTGATGCCTAAATGCTGGTGTCTCTCATCCAAACCATAATCAATAGAAATAAAAATAAAATAATAAACCGTAAAATAAACCACAAAATAAAAATAAACCTTTAAAGCAGTGAAACTCAGCACTGAGTCATTGTGCGTGGGTTGAGGTTATGTCAGGACAGTTGAGATTGACTTTCCTGCTGCTGAAAGAATCTCGCTTGTGACAAAGTTCGGGCCTCGCATCGATGAGCTTGCTGTCAGTTGATAGACATAGCTCATTTTCGAAAAGATTTGCTTTTGTATGCATCTCTTTTTATTTGTATTTGAAAATGTTCAACGCAGTTTGCAAGGGGCTTTACCATATTTTTTAGAATATATTTTATTCGCTGTGTATTTTAGTAGCCGCTCCCTTCTGTTTTCTTTTTTTAATAAAATAAACACTACTACTTACTATTTGAACTAGATTAAACCATTTTTTCTTTACTTTTTAATATGCTCACTAGAGAGCGACAGCGTCGTGTGACATGATTTCAGCCTATCCCAACATAAAACAAAGTTCTGCAAATTCTGCAAATTTTGCAAAGCCACTCAGGGAGAACCTGGAACACTCAGGGAATTTGAAAACGTCAACTTGGTAGACACTCTGTACTTGCAAAATCAGTTAATAATGTTCTGCTTCCCTGCATGCTAATGCCTAACCAGTGCTTTCTTGCAAACACACACACACAGCTGGCAGCGGAGAAGCTGGTGAAGGAGCAACGTCGGGAGATGGCTCGAAATGAATCGTCCGGGGCGTCATACAACCTCCTCTATGACTGCTTTGGAGATGCCTTGGCCTCAAGGCTACCCTTGCTGTATGGAGCGGCCCAGCTCCTCTATGCGCCACGACAGGTAATTGCTGCCGCACTGTTAAAGTAACACTAAACAGAAACTCTAGATTAGTCTATACTGACAGAGTACCATATTTAAACATGCACCTTTTCTCAGAACAAATGGGTTCGTAAACTGCCTGCGCATTACAGTCCCAAACATGGCATTGGCAACTGTCTGCTGTCAGCCATCAGATGCAGAGTCATCACCATCACGAGACGGTGGCAGAGAATGTTTTCTTAAAGGTTGCTGTGGGTTCATTTTGTGCTTGACTGCAATCACTTTCAGAGATACTATCACTTGTGCGAGATTTCACGCAACTTGGCACTGGCTGCATCGGCATATATGGCCACCAGCATTTCTGGTGATGTGCCAAGCTTACTATGTGTACAGAGTGCTGGGAGCATTCTTGGCTGCATATTTTGACAAATAGAGTCGCATAAAGCCTAGTAAAAGTGATTGTAGTATATCCCTAAAAGTGATTGCTCCAGAATACCGCCTGGTGTTCTTTCTATCTGCGCCAATGAAGTGCAAATGGTGACGACGTGCCACTCTCACTGTGAAAATTTAAAGATTGTTTCCCTTCTGTCTAGGTAAATTATACACATCTAGTTTTTCCTGATCACAAACGTGGGGACATGCTATATTTTTCTTTTATAAATCAGGCACACGTACATTCAGATGCACTTTCATTTTCTTTAGGCCCACGAAAATTGGGTGCGCATGAGATTCGGGGGCGCACTGAAATCGTGTAAACACATTATTCTCTCAAAATATTTCAGCTAATTTCGCACAATGAAGTTGATTATTAGAGAAAGAAATGAAAGTGAGATGTTTGTTAGTTTGGCCTCAAAACACCAGCGCTAGTACGTCAGTGGGACGTCATGGATTTCAGTGTTTTTTTTTTGTATTTGGGTCACTGAGACTGATTAAGAGATGTTGAAATTTGCTAATTTCAATATTTGGCTCCTTTAGATGGAACATAGTCCATTTTTATCGATAATATAAAGTTTTGGTTTGTTCGTAAGCTTCTTAACTTGTGCAGAATACTGGATTCCCGGTGAGGTTCATGGCTACAACAACATCGGTAGCTACGTCTGGTGATGCAGTGTCTAACTAGATTGCATGCAAAACTAATACTGCAGTGATCTAAACACTCCACTTCTAGTGTGAAGCATTGATAATGATGTAATTGTTAACGTGCAGTACTTTTATGGTTTTCTTTTTAGACGATAACACCAATGCGACGCAAAAATTTTCAGATGCATGTAGGTTGCACAAAATGCCACATGCTGCCACTACCAGCTGTGCTACTGCCGTCCTCAGCTCCGGCAACCTAGTAATCCACAAACGTCAAGAAGTTTACGGACAAACTTAAAGTTTCTAATAAATTCCCAAGACCTGAGCATACGCTACCAAATCCATGATACCACAGTGAGCTAGTGCATCAACTACTAGCAGACATTGCCGTGCGTCTTTTGTGCGACTTTACTGGTTTACCAAGGCTCCTGTCACTGTATGAGTGGCCTTTGTGCGTTGTAGAGGGGTAATTCATTAAAACAGCTAAATTATATTTTTTCCCCTTTTGTGTCCTTTTTAGAGCGCAGTTCTTAAGTGCCCACTCCTGCGTCAAGCATCGGCATTCCTTGTATAACCAAGCGAACGAGCGCAGCGAATGAGGGAGCGAACGCAGAGTGCAGCAAGAGATGAAAAAAGTGGCGAGAGCAAAGAGAGTGCGAAGGGGAAAGTGGAGGAGGATGGTGCAGCAGAAGCATCAGGTGGAAAGCGGAGGAGGAGCATATGCAAAAGCGTGAGAAAGAAAAAGTGGAGGAGGAGGGTATGGCGAAACCGTGAGAAGAAAAGCTTAGTGCTACTAAAGGCACTCTGCAGCGACGACCGCTACTAAATGGCACCAAAGTAGCCTGCCGTCATCTGTTCACCAATGGCTTTCTTCAGTCACTGCTTTTCACCGGCTAACAAATGTTAAACATCCCTCGACACACAACACTCCTGCATGTGTCAGAAGCTTTTCAAATGTTATTGATAGTTCTATCCATTGTCTGTTGTCACCAAAGCTTTCTGTAATCTGATTATATGCGCTACGCAAACTGTGTAGTACTTTCTGGAAGCCACGCAGGCACCAGCTATTACATTCAGCAAGTCATGTATGAAAGCCAATGCACTTACCCATAGATTAAAATTTCAATGATCACTGACTGAAATTCAATGATCACTGAAATTTCGCATTAGGGAGTATTGTAGTCATCGGTGAATTTTTTTCAACATTTTTCTTTCTTGTTTGAGTATCAAATTCTTTTTTGTCCTGCCAAGAATGGATGTCGACGAGATGTCTACAGTATACCACATTTTTGCACATATAGCCCACGCATGCATCTCTAATTAAAACTGTGAAAAGCAAAACAAAAGATAGTTCTATATTTGCATAATTCACGGAGACAGCCTTATAAAACAAGGTTTAAATCTATAACAATCTGCCCTTATGGCACATGTGTTTCTCTTGGATGTCAAATCCCATGAATCAATAAGTTTTTACGACCGTTGCTTGTGGTGGCTAACAGTCTTGGCAATGACGAAGCACTTAGTCACTGTCCTTGGGGAACTTACACTTAAAGCAGCATGGCAAACTCAGTTGTTTGATCTTTAACAAAAATATTCCAGAGTAAGCGGAATGGAGTCCCAGCTAATGAAGGGTGCCCTCAATTTGGTTGTGGAAATTTCTTGCGCTACTCCACTGCAGGCATGTTAGACAACATTACTTCATTGCCAGCTTCGTGCTGTGTGTTTCCATTTCTTTCGCACTGCAAATATGTCAAACTATAGGGACACAATCTAAGCCGCAAAGACCGTGCTGTTCTTACCCATCACTCAAAACTTATGCTACTCTTTGACCTTTGAATATATAAACTAGATTTGTTTGCTTTTCTTTCAGTATTATTTTTATTTGCATATTTTCTGTGTGCATGTGTTTCATGTGCTCTTCACGTCATCTCAGTCACCTCAATCTGCGTGCTAGCCCTCTGTGCAACAAGAGTGACACCTTCAGATTTTGTTAAACCACCTTCCCTCTTGCTTGTCTTGCAGGCATCATTAAAAGCAGAAGGTGGAAGAAACAGCCCTACGGGAGAACAGTTGCTCGAGGCTTTCTATGAGGAAGAACGCAGCCCCTCCGCGGCTGAAGAGGACAACAACTCGGAGGAGAGCAACCTTAGCGGGCCTCCTCCTAATATCCACCCCCAGGTGACCTCTGACAATGCCACTTTGACGAAAGAACAAACACTTGGTTTTGTTACATTCAGCTAGTTTTTTTTTTTTGGAAGAGAAAGCTTGCAGATTGGTCATAAATGAGGACGCATTGAATGAATAGTGCGATAGACTAAATTGCGAGTATCGTAGGGCAGTTTTCTAGTGATGCTGTCTTCTGTGCTGTTCAGTCAGTATTCTCAGATTTGTTTGTTGCAAGAAAAGATTTCAGTTTCATCTGGAGTGTGAAGCATAAACAGTGATAGCTAATGCATTTCTACATGCAGCAAGACTCGCATTGTTTCATGCAGCATCAACTGCTGAAATGCACACACGGTTTTATGAGCAGTCCACTCAAAACATTTTGCTCTTTTTATTCAGTGCCATAACTGTTCACTGCTTCACTGTGTCATTTCAATAACATGGTTATGCGTTCACAGGTGAAGAGCACCATATCAGACCCTGCAAGAGGGATCCGCCTGACCATTGCGTTACGGAGGCCCCCCAGCGAATCAAAGCAGCCGCGAAAGAAGCGCCCCCCAGGAGCAAGTCCACACCGCGAGCCCCCCTTCGAGGTTGTTCCCTGGACACCCGTGCCACGTAAAGCCACCATCAACATCTGCTTTGAAGGTGTGTTCTGTGGTTGTCATTGAGAGTTATTAGTGTGCATGACTTGGTTCAGCTCTCATTTCACTGTATCAACCAACATTCGTGTACCACTTTCTGTGTCATTAGAGAGATCTTTTTTTTTTTCAAGATTCAAGATTCATTTATTTCTCCAAGAGAAAAAGGCCCGGGACAAAAAGCATAGATGTAATTGAGAATGTCAAGAGACACACCCAGGAATGGCAGCATTGGCAATAATAACTTGCAACGTGATCAGGCATGCTAGAAACATTCTCGTCCTGCATGACCCTTCAATATAATAATATTAAAAAAGACACAAAAATACTTGTGTGATGGTTACATCACTGGTGACACGTTTTTCCTGTCTGATTAGTGGAATGCAAATGGCCATTGTCATAAAAGTTTTGCTTTTAACCTCCCTTCCCAAATTTGATTTTGGTATATACTAATTATAAGTTTCTGATAGAAACTGGATGCTCAAGAAAATTAAGTTATGACACTATTTGTAGTTGTCCAACACATAGCCATGTCATCATCTCTCCCTTTGAGATCAACACTCCACACACCGTGCTTCAAACTAGGCTGAATAGGGACGACACTCCCATGGCTTCATCTATTCAGGCACTAACTCACACACAAACCTCTAAAAAAAGTGCCATTTCATAGTGCCCATTTAGTTGTACCATGTTTGTTGAGACCTGTTTTGTCCAGAATAAATCAAAAGTGTGCATTGTCTTTGATGATGCCAGACAAAAAGAAAAGTTCGTTTTACTGCAGCAAAACGTTGGTGCCATCTGTAATTGACAGGGTGAAACACATTGTGCACTGTATTTCACTATATTACAGTAAGAAGTAGCACCATCCGCATGATCTATGTGTTTTCTTGTGTGTGTGTGTACCTGAAGTCATTGCATCTGACACATGATTCTTATTTATTCTGGGCTGGACAGGCTAGTAATGCTCCCGAACCCGATATAAAACTGCATGCAGCATCAAATGCCACCTCCGATTGAAATTTGAACATGAAGAATACATTAGTTTAGCTGTGATAGTTAGCCTCCCCTATGTACAATATATCCAGTGCTTTGCTATGACCACATGCATCTTTCCTTTGCCGGACAACTGCAGGTGCAACACCAGTGGTGCGCCCGACACCAGAGCCGCCAGCACCAGCAGAGGGCGAGTGGCGCACAACCCAGCTGAGTCGGCGCATGGGACGGGTGGGGCGGGGAGCACGGAGACGGAGAGCGTACCGAGATAGACACACTGGTGCCGGCGTCGATGCAATCCTCTGAGAGCACCTCAACAGGGTGCGCTTGAAACGTTTCAGCCATTGCTGAGGTGCATTGTCAGTGCCCACTGATGTAGCTCAATAGCTGCTGAGTTTTGCTGCTTAACACAAGGATCACAGGTTTTGATACCTGGCTGTAGTGGTGTTATGGGGGTGGAATTAAAGAATGCTTGTGTATTAAACATTGAATGCATGTGAAAGGGACGGAACATATAAATACCCCCAAAAGATTTTTTCTATCTAAATGTGCTAAATGCATCGAGTATAATCAACAAAAACTCACCGACGATTACGATGCTCCCTAATGTGAAGTTTGAGCGCAGCTCTTTACATGTTTTCATTTTACAATATATCGAGGCAAAGATTTTGAGAGAGGGATGTAGTAGAGTCAGCATTTGTCGAAAATTTGATCTGCGGGTCAAGCGTGTTGGGTTTTATACATGACTCATCAAATGTTTCAGTGTAATCACTGGTGCCGCATAGCTTCCATGAAGTACTACAGAATTTGCGTCACGTATACAATCAGATTACAAAACATTCACAAACAATGACAATCAAAACAAGTGCAAACGAAACCAAACCAAGCAAACCAAACAAACACGAGCGAGAGCTGATATGAGCAGACGAGAGTACGAAACGAGCATTTCGGCTGAGGCCAGATACAAGTACGCATCACTACTGTATTATGTAGCTAAGCACTGTTGCACACCTGTCTTAGATTTTTGCATCTTTTCTGGCTCACCAAGCAGCTTCTCAAAGTAAGAGTGAGTTGTTTGGTATTGTAGAAGGGCAGTTTGCAAATGCAGCTTTCACGATTTTTCTCTTTAGTGTCCACTTAACACTTTCACTACCATGAGGAAAATGGCCATATTTTGTAGTTTACACTAGATTTTTTTCTGAAGAAACTATTGTACTCAAAACTTAATGCTATACATGAAACTGAAACAGAATGAATCTCATTTTCAGGCATACAACATTCATTAACAGGATTTATGCTATATGAAATATATCAATTGCCGAACGCAGGATTGTGGAATAAAACTGAACGACACTTGTAAAGATGTGCTTGTGTCTAAATACTTTTTCGAAATATACGAAATCATTTGCTATTAATAGCCATTGTCTGTGAAGAAATAAAAATTTGTCCTTGAAAAGTACCCTACTTGTGCTGCAAAAATTTAACTGGATGCCCTACAGTTGGACGTGCCATGCAGCAGATCAGTTCCTTGATGTGAAACATCAACTTTGAAACTATTGGAATGTTGAAATTCTTGCAGTAAATTCTTGTTTTCTGCTGTCATAAAATTTTTTGCAGTTTCGAATGTCTCCTCGTTAGTTGACTAGTGCTGAACAGCTTCAGTTGCTGGAGAAGCATTAACTAGCAGTGCATCCTGAAATTATGGGTTGATTTCCGTCATCGTCACACTCAGAATCACTCAGATGAAGAGGCAGCATCCCCTGACTCACTGTTGCTTGAGCCATCAATAAAATTGGCTGCAGACGCAGCAGAATTGTGAGATCTGCAACGTTTCAGAGTGCATGCCGCGTCCACAGGTGTCCATTTTGGTTTCAACTTCACCGAACACTCGCGTGTCATCGGATCTCGTTCAAAAATGGCTGCCAAGCGGGAAAGAGCCCCTTATTCTTCTTGCTCATCGCATACTGTGGGCCTCAACTTTGGTAGCTTTGATGCGACAATGCTTATTGTGGCATAATGTTTTATGTGTTGCCAACAAATGAGGTTTTGTCGGCCTGCTCCTAAGCTCACATACTATGGGACACCTGCAGTGAAAAAGGTTGTTTTGCATCCGCCACCATGGCAGCAAGCAGTGCCGGCTAACGCTTCCAGGGCTAATCTTGCGCACGTACACAAATACCCAAGAAAGTGGATCGTGGGATGGCTGCCATGGTAGCTTAGTTAATGAAGCACCACATACGTAATGCAGCAGAATTCAGCTCCCCACTTGCAGCATGTTGTCTTTTCGTCCACTTTCATTTTTCTTCTCATAATAATGTATTTCTAGTCGACTTCATTGTTTGTTTGTTGTTTTTATGTTTCTAAGCAAAAAAAAAAATTTTGCCCTTCGGTTCCCCTTTGTCGTCATGCTCAGCCACAACCTGTCAGATAGAATTTAGTTAGAATAGCATTTGACTGCTTTAATTCATTACCTTAAATATAAGTCTCGCAGAACAGACGGTTGAGTGATTGTGCATGTGTTCGATTCTCTCCAGATTGTCCTTGACTTGAGCAGCACACACAAGACGTGGGACGGAAAGAGGGAAGGCAACGAACCTCCGGAATGAGCCACGTTACCAGATGGACCAGTGCCAACTGCAGAAGAGCTTTGCCATCCAGAACTTTCGTCACTGGCAAGAGCACTCTAGAACAGATCTGTTTCTTGAATGCCCCTGCAGCTGTGTTGTTAAGCACTCTGGATTCTGTCATGCCCAGCTTTTCCGTGCGAGGCGCAGCTATGCCAACTCCATTGAGCCCATCTCCAACTTGAGCATAAGTTGATTAAAGGAGTACTGACACAAAAAATTTGGATCAGATTTTTTCTGCTTTACTAAGTAGCTAATGACCCAGTAATCACGGCGCAAATCTCATTTACTTCAGAGCACGTCCAAGTTTCGTTTTCAAAGTGCAACAAGATGGGCCAAAGAAGGCATGTAAACACAACTGGGCACGTGATCGCAAGAACCTCCGACGTTTACTCTGGTGTGCACGCTGGCGCACGAGCTTCGTGTTGCTAGTTCATCTGCTATGCCTGCACATGCTTTGTATGTCCTCGCCACCATCATCGTCGTTTTTGTCCAGCGGCAACAATTTCCTACAGGTGGGAGTCGCCGCTATATTAGGATCGTTCCCCACCTGCGGCAAGTTGTTTTTTCATCCACTTTCATTTCCATTAATTTATAGTTTCTTTATTTCATTTATTAACCACAAGTAATTTCCTCTATGTTGTCCTTGGTGTCAATGTTTGTTGGCTTCTTATGATATGACTAATAAAAATCGGGCTCCTCGGTTAACTCCCTTTCTTCTCATTTTTAACATATAACAAGAAAAACGGTTTGAAGAGTTAGCATGAATGTTAGATGGAGTGCAGTAGGAACCAGTTGAATGTACCAATAGCTTGCTCATTGGGATAATCATTTTGTAAAAGCATGTTTATTTCACTGTGCTGCTAACGATATACATAAATCACTCATACTAGAAAATAAATGGCTTCGTAAACTAATTGAACTATCGGGCGTAGCAGGCCCGGTGCAAACGTGTTACCCATGCTGCCCGTCTAGCGAGTTTGGGATGCAAGGGCGACTGTTGGCGAAGGCAGCATGGCAGTGGCAGATCCTGTGAGTGGAGCTGGCAGAGTGGCCTTGCAAGTCCACTGCTGGTCTTCCAGGCACAGGACGTGGCTTCCAGAGACCACCAACAGTTGCCCGCCTGCAATTTGATGCACCAAACATTATAATTTTTACTATCTTGCTGGGAATCAAAGGCTGACCGTGCAACCAAACATGGCCTCCGAGATTTGGCATCGCCACTCTGCCCGATCTCTCAGGTCACGAACAAAATGAGCTAGTTCTGTGCAAATCCGCAAGGTGCAGAAATTTTCATTAAAAGATAGTGGACATCTACTTGAATGCAGCTCAAAAGTAAAAACTATGTGCACATTTAAATGTGTGTTTGTATGGGGTAGGGGGTCGGGGGTTGGCATTGGTTAGCTCCTGTGATTCACGTGGGGATTAGCTCCCGTGCATTTATGCTCTAAAATTTTACAACCTTTGAGCTTGTCCCTAAACGGTATAATCGCGTGCATCTGTCTTGCATGCATTTCTTTCATCTAACTATGGCCTCTGGGATTGGACAGCACACCCAGAGGTCATGATTTAACACGCCTCGCTCACTGCTTTCCCATTGAGAATGCTGATGAAAAGCGCATGCCATTTGGATGCAGTTTAGACAGTCGTTGTTAAGGGACAATGTGATAATCCTCAATAGTGAAGGTCTAGTAGCGCCTTGCATCGAAGAGCATTAATACTATGATTTCATTCTGGTAGTTGTCGGCAGACTTTACTCGATTCAGCCAAGTTTCTTTGCACCTTCTGCACCTATTAATGGTGCACTGCACCTAGGCCTTCGATATCCTGAGGTGCCCTATAGTGGAGGGTAGGACTCAGAGGCAGTACTTCTGCAGCCCTAGAAAGAGTGTGGCTCTATAATCAGCAGCGATGTCCTATGGACGGTACTGGCAAAGGCCCTAACAGCCCCACATTGCCGACTGGTTAAAACAGTACTGTTCTTGCGGGATCCACTGCAGGCAAACCGTTAAATGCGGGCCATCTGTTCCCTGTGGCCTGTGCACATTCGCATCTGCTGCACATGCTGAATTTCCTCCCTGCCCACCCAGGACGGGGGGGGGGGTCTGTAAGTGCCCACCTTTTGCACATGTCCATTTCGTCTGCTGCTTAAATGCTGATTGGCTGGGTGTGCCTGTCTCCTTCTGATGCATACTCCAGCCCAATCATTCAGAACTTCAGCAGCAGACAAAATGGACATACTTACAGAATACCCCCCCCCCCCCTCCACCCCCCACCCCGCCCTCATGAGTAGTTAGAGTGCCGTTGAAACTGGTGCATGGTCAAATGCTTCTTGGTGAACGCGAAGCAGTGCGAGCATGTGCAAGAGTATGGTGTTTGATTTGTGTAATAGGTGCAAAGAACAGCCTTCTCGGGCCTTTTTCGAAGGAAGCCTGCATAAGTATGTTGTCCAAGAGCAACTGCATACCCTGCAGCCCGCATCCAGGCGTTCGGCTTCCCAGGATGAACGCTGAAGACACGCACGCGAGAGAGAAAGTCGTCACAAGTTATTCCTCACCGATGGTTATCCAGAACTTCGTGGTACATAGGCAGTGGTATCAGGTACTGCATTTACTCGTGTAGGACCCTCACATTCAGAATTCTTACTGGGTGCAGTCCTTGCACGAAGCAGGCTTATAAGCTACTCAATAAAGCCTATAGCTTGAACAATGCTTAGACTGCTATGCAAAATAATGCAGCAACTTGCAGCTGATTATGAGCACATTTACAGTTACCAACTGGTTTTTGCACATGGTCAGTGCTGCAAAAATGCCCATATACTTGGGCAGTCCACAAAAGCGAGTAGCATTGGTAAAATTTACTTCGCTGTTTTGTAAAAAATTTGCTTACAGATTTTTCTTTGTGTCGTGCTCCATCAAAGGGGCCCCGAACCACATTTTATCGAAGAGGAGAAATGCATTTGAAGTTAAAATAGGCTATTTCAAAAATACTTTGCTGAAAAATTCGGAGGACACTTAAGCTTTGCCTGTAAGAGTGTAACGCGTTAACATTCACAGATCCCTGACTGCTTCTCACGCTTCTCGGCAAATGCAGTTTTCTTGCAGATGCGCGGAGGCGAGTGCCATCTGGATGGTGGTGTTGCAAGGAACCGAGCGGGCCGCACCGCTCTGTGTATGGTGGAAACGCTGGAAAGGGGGTTTGTGTTCGAGTTTCCGGGTAACATAATTATGTTTTCTAGTATATTAAAATTACAGCCCGATGCTATCATGTCTGTAGGTTGTGTTAAGTCGTACTTTACGATTTTTCTGTCGTATTTTACTTTTACGAATTCAATCATTTCAGTAAAACCCCTGCGTCACGCGGAGGGCCTGCGTGATTGTGGTTCGGATTGATTTTTCGTGAAGCGACGTCCGACGCCGACACCGGTCTCTTTTGCGACACGGGGTCCTTGACGTAACGCGTTAAAAAGTACTTCATTGCGTTCAGCACAAGCGGAGTTATTGGCAATCAAACACGGCCTTAACGTTGCTTCCGCATCTCCTGCCTTGCAGTGCGACGCCTACGGCGGAGCGGGGCCCGCCCACAACGCGCCGCCTTCTAAATGTCACCGTGGCGCGCAGTTCAAATTTCATTTTGGATGTTAACGTAGACGCCACTACTTACGATTTTTCTGCCTACGACGCGCTAAACGTAAGCCAAACGCGGTTGTGCTCGGCGAGCCGCAGTTCGCTTTTAACTAGGGGTGTGCGAATGTTGAAATTTTCGAATACGAATCGAATACGAGTAAGGCGAAAAACTGTCTTCGAATATCGAATCAAATATCGAATATATGTGTAGTATTAAAAAAATGCAAAACGAGGTAACAATAGCTTTATTACCCTTTTAAAAATAATATTGCATTTTACGAGGCTGCTTCAGGTTAAAGAGGCACTCATTATAGGTAATGCACTCAGGTAATGTCAGGTAATGCTCTGTCAAGTAAACGCTTGTTACAGATTATCGCGAAGGAAAATTGACTGCTCAACATGTTCAGAAAGTAAGGCTCTCTATGCACTGTGACAACATTTGTCCAGGTAACATTTTCCAGGTGCATATTTTATTGTGCATACTTACAAAGCCCGAAAGTACAACATATATTGTTATGAAAGAGCCCTGGTATAAAGCTTGGTAAAAAAAGAATTGAAACTGATCATGTCTCACGGGCTTGATGCAGATAGACTGGAACAGAGCGTACACATTCATAGCAAGGCTCGTTACAGCGCTTAAGATCACAGTGCTGTAACGCTGTGTCGTCGTTTTGTACCTTCTTTTGTCCCTGTTTTGTGTTGCGCTGTAACGAACCTTACTAGGAATCCCAACAAACTGGCCCAACTTGCCATCTTGATGCAGAGCATACAGATAATGAGCGGATTATGTGAAGCTCTCAGTGAATAAACATGTTTTTAGGAGAATGTGGAGCAAGCATATAATTCGTTAATTGCTAAATTATTCACAGTCTGTCTGAATATTCGCCGTTTCGACCAATATTCGGTCGTCCTCGAATATTCGGGAATTTACGAATATGCATTTCTCGAATCGAATACGCTTCGAATAAGAAAAATATTCGATTCGTATTCGAAATTTCGAATATTCGCACACCCCTACTTTTAACCAGTGGCCCCGTGGCGGCACCCCGCCACAGCCGCGGTATCTACGGTACGTAGCAGACTGCAGTTACCAGTAGCAGCCGCGTATGGGAAATCCTCTTTATTACGAAATAAAGCGTTCAGAAGAGAGTGAGTAGCAGGCTTCTGTTGGAAAGAAATCGTTTGAGAGAGAGAGGTGACACCGCGCTCCGCTTGCGAGCTCCTTGTACCGCGTACGACCGCAAAACTTGGCTGAGACGTTCATAGCAGCGTAAATGCTACACTGGGGCATATGTAATTTCACCAAGCCCGAGGGGTTGTTCAGGGCCCCTTTAAAATTAAGTCTTTATATATACTTGAACTTTAGCGATAGCCGCGGGTGTACAAGCGATTTACTCCCATTCCGGTCTATTTTTGTGTAGTGTGCATGCGGGCTTCGCGCTCACCCATCGTGCAGCCTAGGTTGTAGGGGTTGGAGGACGGACTTCGCGGATGAAAAACCCAAACTTGGGAGGGATTTATTCTACATTATTTTGTACAGGGAGGTGAGCGTCCAGTAACAGTCGTACAGTCATTACGGGCCGGCAGCAACTCGGACGCTGCGGCCCGCGGCAAGAAGTTCGAGAGAGGTGAATCAGGGAATCAGGGCATGTCCCAGCATCCTCAGGTCTCTCTGGAAGGCTTCTTATAAACCCTTCGAGCACTGCAAGTCACGTCATGTTTGACCAATGGGAGAGTCCACTCCGATGACGCCACTTTCAGCCAATGGTAGGCGCCCGTGTCGTGGTGTCACACCTGGCGGCTTGCTGCGGTCTTGCATCGCAGACTGGCAATGCACTTCGAACAAAGAGAAGGGGAGGGCTGCACCTGCTTCATTGTCGGATGCCCACCTGCTAATCCCGGCGGCGCACGAACTTGTTGGCATGTAAACTCGTTGCCTTAAACTTGTCTGCTCGGCCGCTTCTCTGGAATGCGCTTTCCTGCTTCTGCATTCCTCAATTAGCTGTGCTGCAATCCGATGTGGTCTGGGGAACTCGAAGTAATCGCAGGAACCAGCTCCATATCTAACAGCTCGTCCTCGCCCCGGTTGTTCTGAATGGCCGGTGAAATCAATTCGCTGGCCATGAGGAACGCTGATAGAAGCTGCAGGGTACTGGGGTCGAGCCACGTTTGACAACCCTCGGGATCCTGGGCCCTGGAGAACAAACGTCAAACAAACAAAACAGCACAGCGCTGCACCACGCGTAAGCGCAGGCTCTTCACCCCTGACTCGCCAGACTATTACTGAGTCAAAATCAACCCTGATCTTTTATTTCCCCAATTTCGACAAAACAGTTCCAACCACCCTTCCAAACCGCTATCCATTTCTCCCCGAATGCCGACAAGACCAGAGCACTATTGTTGTTGCAAAACAAAAGGGTCGTTGATGATGCAAACAACAAATGAAAACAGCCGAACATAACATAAGTGGCCTAACTACACGAACAGCATGTTTCCTATCTATCGCAGTGGCGTACTTATCACACGTATTGGTGCCACTGAACAATCTGGTCAACCTCACAAGTACGTAATCACAAGCGCACCAGCCTTGTGGTCACTAAACAGAACGCGTACTTGCATTGTAGGCAAACTTTTCATTCACGCTTACTCACGTTTCTTTCCTGAAAGTCCTACAGGACACGTGACATAAACGAACAATTAAACTTGCGGGACTTACACACTCCGCAGAACCCTTAAAACGATGCGTCTTCTACTAACTCTTCCCACGCACGTTCACTAAAGAAGTCAGAATACGGCTGCCCTCACACACACTAGCAACCCAGTCATAAAGTCTGCTTCCTTCCGTCCACACAGGACACGCGCTAATGGAACTAAGAACGCTTCTCCGTGCAAATCATGCACTTACTAGAAACCTACGCGCTTAACCTTACAAAATTCAAAAACACTTAAAAAGAAAGAAGGTTAAATAACACACACGCGCGTTACGATAGGCCTCTCAACAATAACCTTGACCCTCAGGTTACTCACACATACACACACAAAAAAAACCTATCTACTTATTAATGAGCATCTCGCGAGACTACATGTTTACATAAAACGCATCTTTCAAATCTCGGAGCTTTCTCAAACCAAAACATAAACAAAGCTCAAACCTTACACATTGAAAGAAACTCTAGTCTCAAATCGCGAAATTTTCCGATGCTCAAAAATAAAAAACAAACTAACAAGACACTCCATTTCTACGGAAGGACTCTTCGCCTCCCTTTCCAAACGCTTATGTCTGACTCACACTCTGAGCCGTACTCGGGGTGGCCGTGGTCTGAAAGCTACTCTGGCTGCCGAGAGACAACAAAAGGGCTGACTAACTATCAGCTCCCCCGAGACGTTACGGTCTCCTGCCAATTTGCGTCCTCGCGCCCCGCTTTCAACACAAACTCGATTGACCGCGTCGCTACTCCCCACCTGGTCTCGTCCTACCACCTTGCGTTTCTTCGAACTGCACGCTGAGCTTTGAAAAGAACTACGGAACGACGAGGAGCTTAACTGCCTCGTGCCCTTTGTCCGCGTCCGCGCAGAACATTCTTCGCGGTCCCCCATTGACCGGTGGCTTGAACGTTTTCGATGCGTCAACATCGTACGAGACGACCGCATCTTTTTCCTCGCGCCCTGCCCATTTGGGTTTCTCGCCATTTTTGGCGGCGCTACATTAATTACCGTCTTACGGTCTTTACTGCGCTTCTTTTTACGGCGCTTTCTCTTTGCACTCGCCTTCATGTCGCCTTCTCGTGCCTCGTGCTGGCCGGTAAACATTTCGTCGGCCCAGATCGGTCTCTTACCCGCACAGTCTGAGTGATTCTTACTTAAATCAACACTCTCTCTGCCTCGACTGGCGGACAGCTCAACCGACTCTGGCACAATGCAGCAGGCTTTACTCGAGTAAGACAACTCGCACTCTTGCGAACTGCCCTCTGCTACATTGCCCAGCTCACGCTGTGCATCGGCACACAGCCCGTCGGTATCGATCGCTATCTCACGCGCACAGTCTGAATGATTAACAACTGAACCATCCCTCTCTAGGCTATCTAGACTGGCGGAGAGCCGCACCGATCCCTGAACAATGCAGTTGTTTTCTCGTGAGCTACGGAGCTCGCCACCCCGAGAACTATTCTCAACTGCATCGTCCAGCTCGCACTTCATTTCTGCACGCACATCTGGCTCTACATGGGTGCTCGCTTCTGTCGCGTCAACAGTACCCTTTCCTTCGCTAGCAACCTCGCTAACCTTACCAGCGACGCACACACGCGGTAACTGTGCCAATTTGTTCGCAGCTGGCCTAGCTGTCTCCACAGTCATCTGTTGGCACAGCACCTCGTCGCTCTCCTTGCGGCCTTTAACGGCCTCTTTTGCCACTAAGGCATCGTTAGCAGCTAGCCTTTTCCCTTTACTTATGAATCTGCAGCTAATCTCACAGGCACTACTCTTCTCGTCGGCTTCTGGCGAAAGTCCGCTAGATGCTTTCTCATTCTTTCGCTCTGTACTACCTACAGAATTCTCAGACAGCCGTTGTCTCTGTGCCAATAACTGATCACAATACTGTATCTCTTTGATCAGTGCTGCCTTCTCTCTCTCATACTTTTCCTCTCGCTCACGTTCGCGTGCCTTCTCACGTTCGTGACGCTGACACCTAAGAGTAAGTTCTTGAAGCTCCTGCTTCCGTTCATTCTCGCGTTCTTCACGCTGACGCTCACTCCTAAGCTCACGACGCTCTCGCAAACGTACACGACGCACACGCTCCCGTGGCTCCTGTATCACCTCCCAAGCAAGCGCAATGCTTTTGTCATCATTGCCACTATCATTAATCGCCTTTATGATAGCTGGCGTTTCCATCCGTTCGTCCGCCTCAACTCCCAAATCATCGCACACCAGCAACAAATCTAACCTCGTCAACCTTCTAAGATCCATGGCAGCTGCCCCGACAGGTGGTTAAAACTGTTTTCCTTAATTAATTTGTGCAAATACACAGTGCATCAAACTCCCGATTCCCAGAACTATCAAAATTGAACACACAACCTTTGAGTCTGGCGAATCATAAGGAAAAAAACCACGCGCTCACTTACGGTTGCAGCACCCTGCCATCCGGTTCATTTGTCCGCTGTTCCCGGTTCCTTCCGGACTCCCTGGGTCGAAGGCTCGCTCCTTCTTCGATACTCCCAGTCTCTTCGGACCTCTTTCGACGAAGGCTCTCTCTTCTTCGCTCTTCCCGGTTCCTTAGGATCTCTCTCGACGAAGGTTGATTCGTAGCGCTGCCACCAGCTGATGCATTCGGAGGCGATCCCACCGCTGCCACCAGATGTAGGGGTTGGAGGACGGACTTCGCGGATGAAAAACCCAAACTTGGGAGGGATTTATTCTACATTATTTTGTACAGGGAGGTGAGCGTCCAGTAACAGTCGTACAGTCATTACGGGCCGGCAGCAACTCGGACGCTGCGGCCCGCGGCAAGAAGTTCGAGAGAGGTGAATCAGGGAATCAGGGCATGTCCCAGCATCCTCAGGTCTCTCTGGAAGGCTTCTTATAAACCCTTCGAGCACTGCAAGTCACGTCATGTTTGACCAATGGGAGAGTCCACTCCGATGACGCCACTTTCAGCCAATGGTAGGCGCCCGTGTCGTGGTGTCACACCTGGCGGCTTGCTGCGGTCTTGCATCGCAGACTGGCAATGCACTTCGAACAAAGAGAAGGGGAGGGCTGCACCTGCTTCATTGTCGGATGCCCACCTGCTAATCCCGGCGGCGCACGAACTTGTTGGCATGTAAACTCGTTGCCTTAAACTTGTCTGCTCGGCCGCTTCTCTGGAATGCGCTTTCCTGCTTCTGCATTCCTCAATTAGCTGTGCTGCAATCCGATGTGGTCTGGGGAACTCGAAGTAATCGCAGGAACCAGCTCCATATCTAACAAGGTGCGACGTACGCTGCGGGTCGCCGTGAAGCGCAGATACCGCATACGCGATCTGATTCTCGCGGCTGTCGGATTAGGCTGTGCTGCGCAGAATACGTTTGGAGCTTTATTGTTTTCATGCCTACACGGGAGCTTACGTCGTTCCGTACGGTAAGCGCAGACAACTTGGTAGGCGTTCGCGGTAGTTCCGGCCTGACCGCCCGCAGACCTGCCTCACGCACCTGGCCGTCAGCCCAGCTCGCGTATACGGGACCTCGCGCCCGATCGCCGATGTAGTACACGAGTGCAAACATTTTAAGGGTGAACTCACAATCCGTCTGTCACACATAGCTGGCTAGGCCTAACCATGGCGCCGCCTCGATGGAGTCTGCGACCATGCAAAGTTGCGGTTTGGTTCTGAGCGCGGGATCAGCGATGATACTGCCATATTGTCGGCAGGACAACTAGTGCCTTCCAGTATATACCGCATCGCGGAAATTAATTTGCATGAAGATATGCGCGTGACGGTAAAACATTACTTTTAAATTTAAGGGCCACACCCCAACTCCGAAGTGGGGGTGCGGGTTAACACAAGTAAATACGGTATTTGAGCAGTTCGATGTCGCCCGAATGTTTCCGCGCGTTCAGAGGAGATTCCATTGCTGCGTGCGCTGTTTTCCCGTGCGGGGTCTCGTGGCGCGTTATAGAACTCGAACGGGGCAAAGTTAGACTGCTGCAAAGTTTTAACCTTAACTTTTAAACGTTTCAACCGTGTAAACGTTTATCTGCCGCAAAGTGTGGATGTCGCTAAAGCAGAAACCTTGCAATGTTTCGTCGTGGCAAAGCTGGAACCTTGCGAATATGTTTGGCCGGGGCTTGGAACCTTGCGAACGTTTGGCCGGTGCAAAGCTGGAAATCGTGCAAACTTTTGGTTGCCGTGATGTTGTAATCGTGGCGCAAGATTTGCCAAGATCAAAGTTTTACATGATACTCATTATATGCTTTTTGACCGCGATAAAGCTATGCCAAAGCTGCGGTAATTAAGTTCAAACACGTACATTTATGCTTGTCTTACTCCGCGTAAGCCAGGAAAAAGACGGGGAATGCGGGAGATGGAAATTCAAGACGATGAGCAAAACGTGAACAAGGTGAATGCAGGAGCCAACGTTTCGACAAGTGAACTTGCCTTGAAAAAGACAAGTCCACTTAATTAATTATGCGGTTTTACGTGCCAAAACCACTCTCTGATTATGAGGCACGCCGTAGTGGAGGACTCCGGAAAATTTTGACCACCTGGGGTTCTTTAACGTGCACCTAAATCTAAGTACACGGGTGTTTTCGCATTTCGCCCCCATCGATATGCGGCCGCCGTAGCCGGGATTCGATCCCGCGAACTCGTGCTCAGCAAAGACAAGTCCACTTGTCGAAACGTTGGCTCCTGCATTCACCTTGTTCACGTTTTGCTCATCGTCCGCGTAAGCCAGTGCGTTGTCGGCACTCACTGAGCTGTGTTCTCCTGGAACAAACCAGTTTAAATCTGTCCTGCCGGTTTCAAGTGTAATTGCAAGGGTTCTCGAACGTACGACTGATGCAAAGTATTTATTCCACACGGAACAATTTACATTGCGCACCGACTACGTGCGCACACTGTCATGACAGTGATTGTCCTGATAAATTAACATTCCGAAATTCTATACTCTTGTTTGGCGGTTATGTCTTATCTGTTGCCCCATGGTCGGTGCTGTTCGCCATATTTCAAGCGTTGGCATATATTTTGCGGGTGTAGCAATTAAAAATTTCACCAGTTGTCGGCCGCATCTGTCACCCGGCCAGTTCCAGTCAGCAGCAGTCGGGCTAACATTTTGACGAAAGACAGAATACGTACGGTTCAATACGTACGGTTCTCTCTTTAGGTTATGTCGTCCACTCACCTAGAGAGAAAGCCTGACAAGCATGGAGTGGCTCTGGCAGGGATGGACATTTGCGCCAAAGTCCATCCTTCTCGTTGTACGCGATGACGTCACTGAGTACACGGAGGTGGCCGGTCTCTGTCCTGGCGAGCCCTCCTATAGCGTACAGGGAACCTGAGAAAGGTCCATTAGGTTTGACTAGAAGGTAGAGTTCTTTTTTCAAAATATGTAAAAAAAAAGATCATATCACTTCCTTCATGTGTACATCTGTCTAAAAGTATTTACTAAATACCGTTACTAAGAAAAAGCTCAACTATTTCTCCGCCAATTCACAAACCCAGGAGCAGACATACAAGGACCTGCATTTTCACTCTAACAGTTTTGAAAGATTTAGCGATAACCGCCGCTGGTTCGATCCTTCTACTCACGCGAGTACAGCACAGCCGAACTACCACGCCGCGCCAGTGCGCGCTATTGGAAGGCGTAAACCAACAACAACGAAACTGTTAACGCGGGCAGCACAGATTTCTCGGCGTTAAGTCCCAAGGGGCACTGCAACACTTTTTCAGCACGGTATTCCAATATTATTCCACTGCATGCAGCAGAGAGCCCACAATCTCGCATAAAATCTCGCACTCTCTCTCCTGCAACTAACTCTATTACCTCTCGCCCTTGATGCTATAGACTTTCGCGCCAGACCATGGAAACTATAAGCCACAGCTAGCACACGCATGCGCACCCTATCTTCTAGCAAACAAGAAGCTCGTCCTGTCGCTCTCTGGTAACTTTGTCATGCGTCAGCGGTAGAGGGCATCGCAGAAAGAAAAAGGAAGGAGCAACAGCCATGCAGGGCATTGCTGTCGACGCCGCGCCAGCTGAGAGGTAACTTGGTTAGGATGATTAATTAATTGGTCACATTTAAAAAAAAACTTTATTGGGAAAATGTCATTTAAAGGCATCGCACAGTCCCCAATTTCGAAGAAAAGGTGTTCACCAACTTCCCAATGACGGACTGTTCCGCTTGTGCCTTCTCAACCGGACCGACTCGGCCATGCAATTTGCACGTACCGTCGTGCTCGACGAGTGCCAGGGATCCCCTGCCGGAGGGCAGGCTCGGCCCTGCCCTCTGCCAGCGGCCGCCGGCGGCGTCCCAGCGCAGCAGCGACGAGACGACGTACAGACAGTCCGGGTGGCGGGGCGCCTGCACCAGTCCCCCGGCCACGTGCAGGGCGCCGCGGAAGGCGGCCACCCCGCAGGCCGACAGCCGGCACGGCAACGGCCACGGCAGCTCGCACCACGACGACGCGCCGGGCTCGTACCACTCCACCGAGCTCAGGAAGCTGCGCCAACCAGAGCTGTGTGGCCGTAACTGTAGCTTAAGCGCGAGGCGGCAGCCACGTGAATTGAGAAATGCCTAACCAGCGCTAAAATGACCCACGACTTGAACGAGAAGCACGCAGAGCACGACGCTAGACTTCGACTTGAGGTTCAAGTCTATAGCGTCATGTTTACCTGTGTCGTTCTCGTTCTTGCCTTATGTCTTTGTAGCGCTACTTAAGTGCCTTAATCCTGGAATGCGCCAGCAATCAGCCCAATTTTCTTACATAATTCAGTTACATGAAATACGCTTCCGGAGTAACTTCGGTGTTCGTCGGTGCGTCCTTTCTGCCTCTTTTTTTTTTATGGTGAGCGGCGACCAGCAATGACGTCTGAAATGCACTCCACTTGTTCACTGACTAAGGCCGAAACCCGCTGTCTTCAGTCCTCGGTCTCTGCGTGGTCTTCCTCCTGATCACTGAGCAAGAAAACCAGCTCCTGAGATGGCCGATGACCACGGTATGTTGTCGTGCGACGCGATATGGACGCGCCATGGCAATGCCGAAGATACGACCATATAGCTTCCCATAGCTTGCCGCTTTAGTATTATCAGAGTCCTTCCATGTGGACGCGCCAATGCCGAAGATACGACCATATAGCTTCCCATAGCTTGCCGCTTTAGTATTATCAGAGTCCTTCCATGTGGACGCGCCAATGCCGAAGATACGACCATATAGCTTCCCATAGCTTGCCGCTTTAGTATTATCAGAGTCCTTCCATGTGGACGCGCCAATGCCGAAGATACGACCATATAGCTTCCCATAGCTTGCCGCTTTAGTATTATCAGAGTCCTTCCATGTGGACGCGCCAATGCCGAAGATACGACCATATAGCTTCCCATAGCTTGCCGCTTTAGTATTATCAGAGTCCTTCCATGTGGACGCGCCAATGCCGAAGATACGACCATATAGCTTCCCATAGCTTGCCGCTTTAGTATTATCAGAGTCCTTCCATGTGGACGCGCCAATGCCGAAGATACGACCATATAGCTTCCCATAGCTTGCCGCTTTAGTATTATCAGAGTCCTTCCATGTGGACGCGCCAATGCCGAAGATACGACCATATAGCTTCCCATAGCTTGCCGCTTTAGTATTATCAGAGTCCTTCCATGTGGACGCGCCAATGCCGAAGATACGACCATATAGCTTCCCATAGCTTGCCGCTTTAGTATTATCAGAGTCCTTCCATGTGGACGCGCCAATGCCGAAGATACGACCATATAGCTTCCCATAGCTTGCCGCTTTAGTATTATCAGAGTCCTTCCATGTGGACGCGCCAATGCCGAAGATACGACCATATAGCTTCCCATAGCTTGCCGCTTTAGTATTATCAGAGTCCTTCCATGTGGACGCGCCAATGCCGAAGATACGACCATATAGCTTCCCATAGCTTGCCGCTTTAGTATTATCAGAGTCCTTCCATGTGGACGCGCCAATGCCGAAGATACGACCATATAGCTTCCCATAGCTTGCCGCTTTAGTATTATCAGAGTCCTTCCATGTGGACGCGCCAATGCCGAAGATACGACCATATAGCTTCCCATAGCTTGCCGCTTTAGTATTATCAGAGTCCTTCCATGTGGACGCGCCAATGCCGAAGATACGACCATATAGCTTCCCATAGCTTGCCGCTTTAGTATTATCAGAGCCCTTCCAAAAACATGGAAGGACTCTGGTATTATATATACGAGGAGAAACGCGCGTACACGTCGAACTCGTCCTGCCCGGCGACGGCGTACACGCGCCCTTTGAGGGCCACCGCGGCGTGGTTGATGCGCGCGTGGCGCATGTCGGGAAGCCGCTCCCACTGGCCCGCCGGCTGGACGACCTTGCCGGGTCCCTTGTTCCCCTGACGCGCAGTCTGGAAGCGGTAGCGGAAGCAGGCGCTGGTGGCCAGTCGCATACCGCGCCGGCTGTTGCGAGTGTCCAAGCCTCCCAGCACGTACAGGGAGTCGCCCAGACAGGTCGCCGCGTGCTGGTGACGAGGCTGTGGAAGCTGCAGCGCGCACAGGTATAAAGGATCGTCGTCATCAGCAGCGGTCTCTACGGGTGCTACTATACCACACTGTCAAGTTCGCCATCCCGCAAGATGCCATTGACTGGCAGGGTTGCTAAGGCCTCTCTATAATACGCTCAAAACAACGACATGGCGGAATGTGAAAGCGTAGTACTCCAGAATAGCTCTGCGCAAGACTAATTAGTGATCTCCAGTTTGAGGTGAGATGGCGTACACAACTCGCTTTCCGAACGTTCGCTTGCGCTCTCGTGATGCGCAAGCCGCGCTTTCGTCGGAGCTTGTCAGCGCGGTGAGGCAGGAGCGCCAATTGAATTGAGGCAAAGCGAAGGTTCAGAAAGCCAGATGCTTGCGCGATCTCACCTGTCGGCCGACTCCGTGTGATGTGCGCGTGACGTCTTACGTGTGCTTGAAGACGTGTTCGACGGCTACGGCAGTGCATCACTTTACCCACTTTCTATCGCCCTTGACTGCGTTCTTCTTTCCTTCGAACCCATCCTGTTACTCGAACACACAACCACGTATCAGCTGTGCATGTTGTGCGTTAAATCATGTCCCAAGTCCTTTAACTGCGTTTCTTTTTCGGCCCCATATACGCATAGCGCATATGCAGTCAGCCAAAATTAAACCACACCAACAATACGCCTTGCTGCACGCTTTAGATGAGCAGCCCAACTCTACTTAGGCCTAATAATCTTAAACTATAATACATTATACCCGCGCTTACTGCCTTCACCCTGTCTCTTCGCATTGCGTCGATCATATTATGTTCCATCGCTTGTTGCGAGCTCTTCTCAAGTTTATTTTTGATTCTAGTGTTGGCCTCACGGGTTAGCAACTTAGTGCCGCACCAGATAACCTAAGTGGTAGCCTAAGCGATATTTTATATAAGCATTTGTGCTAGACTTAATGTCAGATGAGTTAGGATGTACGTATGCTGATAGCACAGAAAGATAATAAATTCGGGCGGGCTCAGAATTCAGTGTGACGAAAATGTACAGCACGTTGCCGGACGGAAAGACTCGCATAGTGATCAACAAAGGCAGAAGAAAATATATCTCAGGCATGATTCAACGTTTCGATAAGAGTACTTGTTTTCCGCGGGGTACTGCCTCCCGTCTTAGGAGCCAAGATTTCGACAAAATGACTTGTCTTCATCAGGGTCCTGACCAAGATAAGTCCCTTTTTCGGTCTCAATCTCTGAGCCAGCCTTTGTTCGCCCACTGTTGGCCACTTCGTCTCTCTCGCCTTGTTAATTTGTCTTGTTATGGGATACCGTATTCGAAGGTAGGAGTAGCTCTCAAGTATCAGAACAGCTGTACCGAGCGCATGCATGCAGGGACTCCGGGGTGTAGCAAAATGGAGCGGGGGAAGGGGCATGTCCCCCTCCCCCGGAATTTCCGCGTGCCAGGTTTTTACAAGACATAACCTCCCCTCCCCCCGAAATGTATGTTCCTGGCGACAACAGTCACTGCAGGAACAATGCTCCCGCCAACACAACGAGCCGTCACTCTGCTGTTTCTTTACATTTTTATTCCTTAATTGTTTCCCGATCGCTCATATTCCATGGTTGGCTGGAACTATCTGCTGCTTTGGAGGGAGTTAAGGGCGCGAGAAGTCCAGTTTTATCGCACACTGCTCCTTGCAAATTCAATATTTAACTCCCCTTTATACGCTAGCACATACTCCCCGATGAAATAGGTCTACTCTGTGCACTGTACTCCATATGTGACCCATCGACTCTCGAGATTGGAGTTAAATATGGATAACACAGTTACTCCCATAAGAGGAGTTTGCAATATTCTGTTCTTAGTGTAACTAAGCACAGGCGCTGCTCCTCTCGTTCCTGCCCGGTGTAGGAGCATGGATATAGTATGAGTTTACACTGTTTGGAATTCGCTTTCTTTAGCAGCTGCACTCTTTTTTTTATTCTAGTGCTCCATGTCTTTGGTGACTTCATTTTCTTTGCCCACTACGTAGTCGCTATGCAAGTCTGTCTCTGTCCGTCTGACGTTACTTTGCTACTTCAAACGTGCCCCGTGTCTCGTTACTGCACAATAACGTTCGTTTCCTGTCTCTCGCTGCTGTACTTTTGTTGTTTCTGTAGAAATGAATATGTATTAGTTTATTATCTGACTCCTGACGCTTTTACGAAGTCAACGAGACAGCGGCCCACGTCAAATTATGAAAGCGGTATTTAAATAACGAATTACGAAAGATTCAACGGTCTCTCCCATTTTATTTCGCCATCAGAAGTTTTGGTCACATATTCTATGCGATACTCGCTGACAACTTTTTGTAGCAGTGAAGGGAAAGCTAAAAGCGCGCACTAGAGCGCTCTTCAAAATAATTCCACATTCTCATTCGCCTTAGTTTAATCTGGGCCGCTATCTTGTACACGTTCCAAAGGCCAGCGTTCGATTTCGCCTCGCGCGATTGTCTAGCCTGGGCCGATATCACGGCCTAGGCCAATCTAGTCCAATCGCGTGAGGCGAAATTAAACGTCGGCTTTTCGAACGTGTACAAGATAGCGGCCCGGGAGCGCAGAAGATAAACATTTTACGTGCTATTACAATCAGACTACGTACACCACTCAGTGCGAAGTCTGATCCTCTTTTTTTTTTAATCCGTTTTTCTCTTACGTGTTCTGGCACGCGAAACCTTCGCACGCGAAAACTATACTCTGATTCAGCATCTGTTGCGCTATCAAAAATTTGGAGAACGCCCAGGCTTCGCATTTACGAATGGAACGCGATAGCATTCAAATATCCTTGACTGCTTCGCACGCTTCCCGGAAACTGCAGCTTATGTACCCGTAATGTTTACCGGGAAGCGCTGGCAGCAAGCGCTATGCACGAAGGCGAGCTTTCTGGTAGAAACGCGGCCTCTTGCGTGGGCCGCGAATGCGCGGAGGCGAGCGCCATCTGGATGTTGTTGCAAGGAACCGGGCGGACCGCTCATGAATGGTATAAACGCTGGAAAAGGGGTTCGTATTTGAGTATCCGCGTAGCAGAATTATGTTTTCTCGCATATCAGAGCGCGCGGTAGGTCAAAAAGCGCCTTTTTAGCACCCTCAAGGGTGTTCGAATGTTTACTGTGTGCTTCGTGTTTATACGGTGCACGCCCAAAGTGCGTGTGACACGGAAAGCGACAGGTGTGTGACGTCATCTCGTGTGCCCGAAGTGCAATTCTGGACGCTGTCAAGTTCCGCCACCCTGCCTCCGTGTGAGCCAATGAGAGCTGACAATGGTGCCGAATTCGACAACATGACGGAATTTGATGGCATTCTCGACAAATCGCACCGGGCCGCCCTGGGGCGACGGTGATTGGATGAAACGGCGCACTAGGACCTCCGGGGGCACCGAGAATGCCATGAGTTTCTAGAATAGGGCATCCGCCCACGAACTGACGTCAAACTCGAGGAAGGTGCGCTGGCGTTTGAATTTCTTGCTGTTTTGAGGGCGTACATCGGTGTGATACTTCGCTGGCACGACGGTCACCGCGATGCCCAAATGCACGTTGAGGGGCACTCATACCAATTTGCCCAGCTTTTCGTCCTGTCCATGGAGAAAGGAACAAATTGGGGGAACGCTACGTAAAGCAACCGGCATTCGCAAGCCGTGAAGCCTTCACCTTTTCTATCTCAAAAAAAGTCGGCCCAACGCGGGACCCCGCGCCCGGCGGACTCAGCCCTGTGTGCTTGATCCCCGGTAGGCTTTAATAGACACGCACTTGTACGGCTGTTTTGATAGCATTATGTGCATTATTTTCTCCCCTATGTGGTCACGGTAACATTGGTCTTTTATGGCAACATGTTCAATTGTCGTCTTCGTAGCAACCTCCTAGTGCGGCCGTTACATGTTGCTGTCACACGCGGTGTCTTTTCGGAAGAGCGTGCACTGAGCGCGGCAGTGGAAGAAAACTCGGAGTGAAGGAAAACAAACACCAAGAAACTAGAGACAGGGTGGCGCTAGACTTCCAGCTGTTCATTTTATTACCGCGACATGATCATGCGCTAGGCTGACTCTTCTTTGCATCCTCTCAGTTCTTTCCCTTCTGACGAAGAATCCTGTGCCCGTTGTCTTTGAAGCGGGAGATCAACGGTCGTAGACTGGCATCAGAGGTGCTATTATGGACATTGTCGAATTCCGCCATAATGTCAAATTCCGGCTTATTGTCATATTCAATAATGGCGGCATTTTGAACCAATCAGAGAAGCCGTAGCAGCCTTCTCAACTAATACGAGATGACAAAAAGACGCTAATTGGGCAATATGCGGGAATTTGTCGATGTCCGTATAGCACCCCAGGCCAAAAAAAAAAAACTTAAATGTTGAAAAGGAAAACGTAGAAATAAACGCTAAACAGCTGGAAAACACAAAGGACCAAGGTTGCCACGCGCTCACCTTATCGCACCGCCAGATTTGTCCCTCTGCGAAGCCGAGTACGGCGCAGCTGAACTCCAGGCGCTTTTGGGGACCCAGCCCCCCGCAGACAAGCAGCAACACCTCGGGTCGCCCGGCTCCCGGCTCGGGCAGCCTGGGCAGCGCCTGCAGCGACCTCGGCAAGCTCCACGCCTCCTCCATGGCTGCCAGCGAGACGGGCGTCTCTTCCGGCTCCTGCAGCAACGCCGGTGGCTGCCGCCGCGGACACGGAGGGCCCGTGATGAGCACGCGTTCGCCGGGCACGCGCCGGTTGGACAAATAGATTGGTTGCGACAGTGCATGCGTTTCGGTTTTCTTTACCTCTCTGCATGTTATTATGTATGTATCTCTTATTCTTATTATATGCATCTTATTATTATTATCTTATCATCTTATTATTATGCATCTCTGCATGCATTTTTACAGTAATGAACAGCGAAGTCCCAAATGTACGTTAGCGGGAACCAAAGGTGCACCCAGTGTAGTTCCACGGATGTTAGTCTAAGTACAGGACAACATTCATGTGGGCTAGATGGTGTATACTTGAATTAGGAAGGAACAGCGCCAACTAAGACAATCACAAGTCCTTTGTCGTTCTCCCCGCTTGTGATCGTCTTGGTTGGCGCTGTTCCTTCCTGATTCTTCTAAGTAGTACACATATGGGAATATCTATATTTTGATTTAAATATATCTAATATATTTTATATTTAGTTATTTATTTTAAATATTTATTTATTTTGATATGTACTGCAGCCAACACAGGGCTATCTGCAAGCGTGAGTGGTGATACAAGAAGAATAAAATGAATAGGTTTTAACAAACAGATAATAAAATGAAAAGTGCAAATAAGGATAATCACAACATGATTACACGTCACTAAGTGTCGGTACAAATTTATCGAGCGGCAAGCAGCGAATGCTGCCGCTGAAAGAATTCATGTTAGTCTAATTCAAATATATCATATTTTCTTTTTATTTTGAGAAATACTTTTAAAAAATGTCATATCTAGACCCGTTCGTTTTTTTCAGCTACATCGCTAAGTGCAAATTTTCAACAGTAATTGCGCTAAAGAAGTGTAAATGCTCTAATGAACTTTTCAGTTGCGATACTTTAGGGCGCCACAGAGTGCAAGTAAAAATGAGGGAAAAGACGAAGACTAACTGGTAAGAACATTCATGCACTTAAAGATTGTGAGCAAGTTTGCATTTCGCTTTTGAGCTTTAATAGTGTCGAAAACGTCACGTCAGCACTGCCTTGAATATAATCACGCCAGTGTACTTAGATTTGACTGCATTTAGCGCTCTCCGGATATAATGGTGAAAATCAATCCGAAACTTTCCATGCGTACGGTGCCTACAGGGGCCCTCTAATGTGTCACTATACGTGCCGTGTACCGCATATGGATAGGTGCCACAAATCCCAGCGTCGGTATACCTTCGGTCGGGCGTGTAGCTTGGCGTATTTCTGCCTGGCCAGGTATCCCCTGACCAGTGCCTGCAGCTTGGCCACCCGATCCTGGTGGTCGCGGTAGCGGGCTTCGTAGGGCCATCCGCTGACAGGCGGAAGGAACGCTTCTGACGTCCCCGCCTGCTGAGTATCCAACAACGGATGCGAAAGAAACGCTAAATACATACATCATTTGATTATAGGCCTGCAGCTCGTTCGTGTGTATACTACACTTTTGAAATAGCGAACAAGAGTGGACTAAATCCTGACAAGCACGGTCTCTCGTGCATTGTGTTTGCAGACGCTGTCGTATGAACTGTGTTTGTATCGGACTCCCCCCCCCCCCGTTGAACCACTGGCTCATTTCCGCTTAAATGCCGCATAGATGTGCCATTTTGCAGTGGTTTTAGCTTAATGCAGCGTATTTGGGAATTACAGTTTCGTCCGCAACAAATCTGAAGTGCGTTTCGTCTGCGCGGTGACGCCACTCAAATTAAAACCAGTGGCGTAGCAACAGGGGGGGCCGGGGGGCCGTGGGCCCCGGGTGCAAGGAGCCAGTGAGGGGGGGGGGGGTGTCATATACGTCTGAAGACACCCCTCTTTCAGCCGGCTACACCCGGGGAGGGGGGTGACAGAAGACCTATGGGCCCCGGGTGCCAGACGACCTAGCTACGCCACTGCTCAAAACATGTCGATTTCAGTGCAATGGAACTGTGGCGCCATCTGTCACGGCTGCGGCGAACACCATGTTTTTGCCGTAGCAGTGACAGGTGACGCTAACGCGCCGTTGCGGCGCCATCGAAAATTTTTAAATGGTATCACCGCAGACGACATACCCACTTCGCATTTATTGTGGACGAAAGTTGAAGGAGGTGGGGGGAGGGTAAGCAATGTCCGCAAGTTTAGTCACACAAAACTCACAGCAAAATGCTACCTCTGAGAAATTTGAACGCGGACGTTAGAGCGGTATAGCAGGAAGATACATGTATGCTTGGAGCTTCTCTTCACGTAACGGTAAATATACAGTCGGGAGCAAAAGTCTAGAGACCACAACATCAGGGGAGAAAATCAAATTTCTTCTAGCATAGCCGTGCAACGTGAAATTCTTTCAATGTATATATACATTCGTCAAACAGGCGCACATAGGTTTCACCACTTCAATTCAGCCTGCTTGAGGCTGCGAAGAAAAAAAAGATTTTTTTTTGTCTTGGTATCTGTGGTCTTTAGACTTTCGTTTACGACTGCACATGCAACAAAACGAACACGAGCAGAAAGCCGTTGGCGAGTCCTTCGTGCTGACTGGCATTTCTAGATATATGTGAGGGTTATATTGACATATGTGCAATAGTTGATATGCGAAATTACGTAATCAGGCTTCCCCCCACCTAATACTTGCACTAACCAAAGCGGCCGAGCTCCCGACAGAGAGGCGCGTTTTGAGTTTTCAAATGAGTACTGACATGAAGTGAATGTACTGCCTTTGTTTTCATTTTTAGGTCTGTCTACTCCATAATTACAGTACAAAGCCTCAATTACACGAGAGCGGCAAAAATCTTACAACACATTTCAAACAACCCGTTCAAAACGCGCATCAATCACAGCATGGCTTCGGACGTGAAAAAAGCAGACTCAGCACCGACGCCAAAATCTGCCAAATTTTCTAGAAAACAGAGGGGAACACGCTTCCCTCTGTTGTCCTGTCGAGTGCTGTATGGACCTGGCTTTCCGCAGCATGTTCATAGTGTGTGCGTACGCGCCACCGCCACAACAGGAGGAGAGGGGTGGGTATTCTGTAAGCCTGTACATCGATCTAGTGGACATGCACATTTCCTCTGCTGCTGAAATGCTGATTGGCTGGTGGCGCTTGTCTCCTTCTCACGCGCACCCCAGCCCAGCCAATCAGAAAGCAGTAGACGAAATGGACATATCCACTAGGTGGACACTTGTAGTATAAGCCCTCCTCCACCCCGAAGTTACGATGACGTTATGCATCTCCTTTTTCGTATCCGAAGCCGCGCTCCTCTTGACGGGCGCTTTGAAATAGTCGCGTAAAAGGCAACTTGAGTTATTGTTTTGCGCTCTCGATTAAATGGGGCTCCATAGGCTAATTGCTGTGTCGACGGCTATCCAATAAAACAATGAAAGCAAGATACAAACTTCGTGCCAGTACCCCTTTCAGGTTTTGTAACTTGAAGTCCGCCATCTCAAACTGGAACGAATTTTCACTTTGGCTAAATTTGTTATAAATGAGTATCATATATACCACTATAAATCAGTCTTGGCGAAACAGCAGGGCTGGTAATTGCATAGTGTTCCCGTTAGCAGCCTTTAATCAACCACCTCAAGGAGACGACGCGCGCGCCTGGTGGTACATGTTGCTACGACATAAGTCCCAGCACAGCCACCTTATCTCGACGGTCATGACGAGGAGTCGCGCGGTCCAGGTCATGCGTCAATACCGGCGAGCAGTAATGTCGGCGCAGCTCATAATGGCTCGTTCCTGATGGCAGCGGCGGCGGCGGCGTAACCGAGTGAACGAGCACAACAGCGAAATATGAAAGCGAACGCGGAGCGGCAGGGGAAAAGCGCGAGCCGCGAATGGCGGAGACCAATGAGAGCGGCCCTTCGAGTGACGTGCATGCGTGAAACTGGTTTCATGCGGACCCACCCGACCGCTCGATGCGTACTCGGATCTGGTCACAGCCAGAACGCTCGTTTCGTACTATCGTCTGCTCGCGTCAGCTCTCGCTCGCGCTTATTCGGCTTGCTTGGTTTGGTCTTGTTCGTGCTTGTTTCTATTCTCATGGTTTGTGACTGTTTTGTAATCTAATTGTATGCGCGACGCGAATTGTGCAGTGCTTTATGGAAGGCAAGCGGCACCAGCGATTACACTGGAACTTTCGACGAGTCAGGTACAAAAGCCAACGCTCTTGTTTCGCAGATCAGATTTTTTTCGACGATTGCCGACTATGCGACATGTCTATTTCAAATTATTTGCCCCAATATGTCGCGAAATGAAAACACGTCAGAGATGCGCTCAAATTTAGCGTTAGGGAGTATCGTAACCGTCAGCGAACATTTTTTAAAAGTTTCTGCATCAAAAACGGCTATTCTTGCGAGCTTTCCGTTACGCTTCTGCTCGTCTTTCAAGCGTCAAATTTTACAAGAAGGCTCCTCCAATTCTACACCATCTTAAACTAGGCTTTCTACGCGGTCCAAACTTTTGTTGCAGTTGGCGTTTAAGTGAGACAAGATGTCTACAGAAGCACACTGACGGTTCCTGCATACGGTGTATAGTAAACACAACGGTCGAAAGGGTTCTTTCAGCGAAAATTTCTTTGCTTCTTCTCCCGCTTTGCAAGTGCTGTCTTGCCGGGTCACTGGGAACGTGCCATGATATCTGCCCGAACACGGGTAGTTGGGTATCTGCGTCAATCTCTGCAAATAGACAACTTGAAGCAGTGGGTATGTGCCACAGAATATCTGCCCAAGTTGACAATCTGGGACGCTGCGCAGTGCGCAGCTCGGTGTGTGCCCGAAGAGACGATTTGGGTCACACGGTATGTGTCATTGAACATGTGCCTGAATAGACAGCTTGGGCCGCCGGGCCATGCGCAACTGGCATATATGCCCGAATAGAGAACTTAGACCACTGGTAAGTGCAACTGTGTCTGCGTCACTGTGTGTATGCCAGAATATGCAAGCAAAACAATTGAGGCAAGAAGTGAAGTCAGCAACGGAAAATTGAAGAAGTCGGCTACGCGTAGAAAGGCGCGCAAAACTGCATTCACTATTTTCGTCATCTTGTACAAACACTTCCGTCATTACTGTTACGTTTGCATAATATTTACTTTAACATACGCGCAAACATAAACGAAAGCTTCGCCTATCACCGATTCCGACATAATCGCGGAATCCGCGAACTTTTTCGCTCCTAAACAGCAGTGCGAAAGAAAGCATGCACGATCGAGGACGCTCGCCTGTAGTGTCCCGCCGACGCCAGGCGAGCCGACGCCGGCCGAGACGCCCGACACGGGCGACGACATCGCCCCGGAGCTCTCTACTTCGGACAGGCCAGCAGGTTCGGCTCCCGAGAAGGTCCGTTTGCGCACCTCCACTGCCAGGTCCGGTCTCCCACGCATGCGCACATAGTGCGAGCTACACATCCAAAGCGATGACTGCATACCATGTTCCTTTCAACACGTAACCACGTCTGCATAACAAAGGCCAATTAGCTTGTCCGTAAACGTATTGCCGTTCGCGGCATACCGGTTACAAAGGGAAGTGCAGAAGTGTACGGCAGTAACGTAGTAAGCCTACAGATGAAGGTTTATTGGCATCCCCTGTGAAAAGGGACGGTGACAACAAATACTGACGTAGCCTGCTTGACTTACTCAGGCATGCTTCACGTACGCTTTGCATTCTAGCAGTTTTGTACACATCTCTTCGTCAAAACTTCACTGTGTACCTTGTATACCGGTATACCTATAGCTTTAACGGATCCCGTCGTATCAATCTCCTCCCCGCTTTTTTTTTTTCACCAGTACTCTAAACGTCTCTTGCTTATATCTCGACTGCTGACCGGTTGATGTTTCCGTCCACTTTAAATCCAAGCGCTTTTGGAAGGTCACGCTACCTACGGGTCTCACTGGGTGAATTCCTTCGCATTCCGTGAGGATCTGCTGAGTGGTCTTCGTGTTTTTGCTGGAGCATACACGCGCCTCATCTATCTGCGAATATTTGCTCCGGTAAGTTTTTGTCCTTAGGCAAGGAGCTCGAGCCTCAAATAGCAAGGCACTTCCCTTCGTGTTATCGTACAGATTTTCCATTCTAATTTCTTTATGTTCTTGTAAATCTCCATGGCCTTTTTGTTTCCATTCTTTGCATCCAATTCACTGTCTCTGTTTCTTTCGCTTTCTTTCTGACGTGTCAGCTGCACTTTCCTCACCGAAGAGGCAAGACGTGTGTCGAGTGAGCTCCTGAACAATACTTTGCAATTTGGTGAACGCGGCTTAAATCATGGATACAGGACCTCCAAGAGGTGCGACGTAATGCTAACGCATTTCTCTCGCACTTACCGCTAAATCGCCACTGATTTTCATTTCCGTTCCAACGGTCGATCGTTCGGCTGCTTTTATCATTTTCTCTTGTTTCTATGCTATCCTCCATGTTTCGTACGCTTGGGTTAGCACTAGCAGAATGCACTGGTTACACATAGTTCTCTGTTCGAGAAAGTCCGCGAGCTCCCGCCTACGAACTCGAATGAAGTGTACAGCGCGCAACACAAGGACGTGGATGCAACAGGGAGCGACAGAACCACAGCGCATTGGCGTATATGTGTAAGCGCTGTGTGACTGTCGTTGGTTCTCGTGTACTTGTCCTGGTGTTACGCTACACCACTTCGTCCCCGATTCAATGTGTCTGACGAACATGCCCACATCGCCCACCTCACGCCCACAAGTTGCAGGTGGCGCCTTCCGCGGCCGTGGTATATAACTCAATCTCTTATTGAATTCAGACACTGCGTATGGCGTTTAAATCCTAGGAGGGCGAGGCGACTCACAAGGCGGCCTCCATGAGCTGCATGCGAACCGGGCGACCAGACAGCGCCATGCGGCCCACGGGAGGAGCCTCGAAGCACGATATCAGCACCGATTCCGGGAGCAGCCCGAACCGGACGCACGCCAGCACGGAATCCTCGAACTGCTTCCGGTTCTGCGTGAAGGCGCGTGCTCGGGGTGGTCATATTTGAAACCCGACGCAACGCACTCGCAGCCTCCGAGATCGGGCGCCAGGCGATCTTGGAGGCTACGAAGCCGTGCGCCACTATATATGAGTGCGACGGAAGCGACCGGGTAAATCTGAGTAGATTTTCTGGATAGCCTACAGACCAGCATGCAAGCGAGTTTATGCATGATGTTCTGCTGTGCTGTTTTTATGCCTTTAGTGCAGCTTCTACCAATGTAATTACAGTGTGGTCGCAGTCTTCTCTTGTCCATCGCCAATTTTGAATGAGTACTGACACGACGATTCTGGCTTATCTTGTTGCGTTGAATGAAGGTAAAACACTTGAGCTCTAGTAAATATACCATCAAGTTTTAGGAATGTCAATATATATAGTCCTATAGATGGTGTCCAAAAGCCGACGTCTATGACGTGTTTCGGCTCTCAAAATTGCATCCGACACTTTCAACCTGCAACAGCATAGCCTTCAAGATCCCTGTTTTAAATACAGAAAGCGCCGCCTTATGGGCACTGGATTTGGGCCCCACCTATCTATACATGAAGTTAGCAAATTGAACTCTGACATCACGATAATGTCGATGACGCCAGCTCCAGTATTTTTAGACTAACTTTAATATCAGATTAAAATATATTATGTTTTCCATCCTTCACGCTTGCTAGGGGTGTCCCTTTTACACGCTAGAAGAGTGCGGTTGAGTTTCTGCAACTTCGATAATATCTGTCAGTACTCGTTGAGGTCATCATCCGCAGCATCACTAAGTGTACGAGTAAATTCTGGGGCGCATAAACTCTCTGATGCACACCTGATAGTCGTGCTCCAGCCAGGATAGCGCTGCCAAAAGCACTTTGGTCTCCGAGGGAGTACCCAGAACGTCGGCGCAGAGCAAGCTCTTCACCGTATTCCATTCCAACTCCAGGTACTGCCGGGTCCTGCATACGTGACATTGTCATCGTCATTTACTTAGTCCCTCGGCGATATCAACGCGACCATACGTGTTGTTCTGGGAAGGCATTCTGTAAGAGTCCACCTAGTGGACATGTCCATTTCGTCTGCTGTTGAAGTTCTGATCAGCAGTTCAGCAGCAGACGAATCGTACATGTCCACTACATGGAGTCTTACAGAATACGTCCCCTGGTTGAAGGTTCCTGACAGCCGGGCACCTGCACCACACCTCCCCCAGAGTCCTTGTTCAGCTTCGCCAGGCCTCAACTTCGCGAAGTGTGTATCAAGTCTCAGTAGTAAACTTTATTACAGTCGCCGAGCGTGCTAACTGGGCACCTTATTCAGGCCTGTTTGTAGACACCCGCGCAGCTCTAATTCGTTAGGTTTAATCCTCCCCTGTGCATACAATACAAGCGCGACCGATACGTGCCTGACGGCGTCGTCGAAGTTCTCTGTGACGAACTGGAAGGCGGCCTGCTGCTCGACCGGCAGTTTCAAGCGTGAAGCGTGTTGCAGCACCACCAGCTGCCTGCCGACGGGCCCTGCCTCCGCCAGGTACTGCAGGCATCGGTTGGTCAAGGGTCGCAGCCGGAGTTTGTACGCGCAGCTGTACAGGTCCGTGACGTTCTGGCACGTCACCACGGGGCCGCTGCACGCGCGTACATATTTTTCTTTTATGCGAAGCATATTACTAGAGCTCAACCCAGCTCCTCAGGCGAGGCGGTGTCGCCTTCAATACCACGTGACACCGTGACGTCACGACAGAGGAGAAACGGGGCTCCAACTCGCGCCGTCGCTCGCGGCGTCGCCCCCCGCATCGGACGCGGTGAGCGTCGAGCAACGCAGCGTTCGGCGCGACAACGATTTATTCGTGAAGTGCAACGCCGCAGACACCGACAGTGCCGACACCGACGACACCGGCTTTTCTGCGACACGAGCTCCTTAACGCTGTCGCGTTAAAATAAAGGCTAGTATGCTTCGCATCCTGGGCGTAACCTTAGCTAAGCCACAGCCATTTTTTCAACCCTTTCCGTACGAAAGACGAGCTGAGCTTATCGAGGACGTACTTGCCAAAAAAGGCGAATGGCGAGCCCAACCAGCCCAACGCTGTAATATCTTTCATGCAGCCCTTAAGATGTGTTCAGCTCCTCCGTTGCACTGTGCATGTTATAACCAACACTACATGGCTCACGAAGCCAGTGAATAAGTGAAGTTGTGAACATGCAGCGAAAACATGCAGTGAAGCCGAGCTGTGTGCGGTGAAGCCTGCGCGCCGATTTACGGGATGAATAAACGGAAATGAGCAGATTAACCTTTCCGACACAAGAGGTAAGCTTATAGGTCAATAAAATCACGGAGAAGCCAGATGCAATCACTGCTCTCAAAAAAGTTGGTTGAGCGTGTACATCTTTCCCCATGCTAATCCAAGTACTTACGCCGATTTACGGGATGAATAAACGGAAATGAGAAGAGTGACCTTTCCGACACAAAAGGTAAGCTTATAAGCTCAATAAAATCACGGAGCAGCCAGATGCAATCACTGCTCTCAAAAAAGTTGGTTCAGCGTGTACATCATTCCCCATGCTAATCCAAGTACTTACGCCGATTTACGGGATGAATAAACGGAAATGAGAAGAGTGACCTTTCCGACACAAAAGGTAAGCTTATAAGCTCAATAAAATCACGGAGCAGCCAGATGCAATCACTGCTCTCAAAAAAGTTGGTTCAGCGTGTACATCATTCCCCATGCTAATCCAAGTACTTACGCCGATTTACGGGATGAATAAACGGAAATGAGAAGAGTGACCTTTCCGACACAAAAGGTAAGCTTATAAGCTCAATAAAATCACGGAGCAGCCAGATGCAATCACTGCTCTCAAAAAAGTTGGTTCAGCGTGTACATCATTCCCCATGCTAATCCAAGTACTTACGCCGATTTACGGGATGAATAAACGGAAATGAGAAGAGTGACCGTTCCGACACAAAAGGTAAGCTTATAGCTCAATAAAATCACAGAGCAGCCAGATGCAATCACTGCTCTCAAAAACGTTGGTTGAGCGTGTACATCATTCTCCACGCTAATCCAAGTACTTACGCCGATTTACGGGATGAATAAACGGAAAAGAGCAGAGTGACCTTTCCGACACAATAGATAAGCTTATAGTCCAATAAAATTACGGAACAGCCAGATACAGTCACTGCTCTCAAAAGCGTTGGTTAAGCGTGTACATCATTCTCCACGCTAATCCAAGTACTTACGCCAATCTACGGGACGAATAAAAGAATATGAGCAGAGCGACATCTCCGACACAAAAGGTAAGATAGGTCAATGAAATCACGGAGCGGCCAGATGCTATCACTGCTCTCAAAAGCGTTGGTTCAGCGTGTACATCACTCTCCATGCTAAACCAAGTAATTATGCCGATTTACGGGATGCACGAATAAACGGAAATGAGCAGAGTGACCTTTCCGACACAAAAGGTAAGCTTATAGCTCAATAATATCACGGAGCAGCCAAATGCAATCACTGATCTCAAAAGCGATGGTTCAGTGCATACATCACTCCTCATGCTAATCCAAGTATACTAACGCCGACTTACGGGATGAATCGACGGAAATGATCAGATTAACCTTTCCGACGCAAGAGGTAAGCTCAATAAAAAATGTCGGAGCAGCCATGGATACAATCACTGCTTTCAAAAGCGGTGGCGTGATTACTTACCTACTTTGGCAGTAAAGTAGCGCGTGCGTCGTCTTCGACGATGATATTTAAGCAACGGAGACGACAAAAGCAGCAGAACACGCTGTAGAGTACGGTTGCGAACTTTTAAGTGAATTGCTTCTTTTGCCAATTTCGCCTCTTGTGGTCGGTAGTCAATGGTACGACTCGGCAAGCACATGGTTGGTTCGTTATTTCGTTATTCTTTTGTTCATTCGTTCGTTAGTTCGTTCTTTCACTGATTCGTTAGTTGGCTCGTTCACTCATTCGTTCAGTGAAATGGTGGAGCGTTCCGCCATTCATTGTTTACTTTGCCCGCTGAATCGTTTGTTCATTTGACAATCCTCGTCGATGACTTCTGCTCCGTTTTCTTCCTTCAACAGCACTTAAGTACTAAGACCACCATAAGACCGTCATAGTCACTATCTCATCATCGCCACATCGCTGTCTTTTCGAACTCCTGTACTTGTGCTTAGAATGTCGGGGTCGTCATGATCTACGTGTCGCTGTCGCCACCTTGCCGCCGTCGCTTTCGTTTTCGTATTTCATCGTCCTCGTTATTGTGATGCCTTCGTCACACCCCTTTACAGGCTATGTATGCCATTACTGTTATGTTGGCAACGCATGCATCGCAAACGGTAAGCCTATAGTCCGTGAAAGTATCGTCTACCAAATAGGGTTCTAATGTATCGAAAAACGCTCTCCGCTCTCTAGACCGGGTTGGAGCATAGACATTAACAATTCGAATGCCACAATCAAAATTCACCTACAAGATACGGCCCTCGGCATCCCTGGCATGACCAATAAGAAATCCGTCGAAATTCGGCATCAAAACGATGGCCGTACCCAGGCTGCCCGATCCGCCATAACCCCAGAAAGACCTGGTGCGAAAAATGCTGTCGAAATGCCTGATCTGGCCTAGCCCATGGATATAAGTTTCTTGGAGTACGAGAGAGAGAGAGAGAAACGTTTATTAGACGAAACAGTGTCCCGAGCGAGGCCGGGTATCACCCTAAGGTGGGAGGGCTCCTTAGTCCAGGAACCCTCTGGCTTCGACTGCCCTCTTAGCCCTGGCGACGAGTTGTCGTTGGTCTTCCAGGTCCCCGAGGGTTAGCTTGGCCTCCCACGTTTCGAACAGGTCGTTTGCCTGCGTTTCTGGTTGCATTTCGCTGCCTTCCTGCCACGGGCATTCCAGGAGCAAGTGTGCCAGAGTGTCGGGTACGTTGCACAGTGGGCAGAGGTAGCCGTGGAGTGTCGGGTAGAGGCGATGCATCATCGTTCCGTGCGTGTATGTGTTACTTTGCAGGCGTCTAAGGATTAGGCTTTCTTCTCTGTCGAGTTTAGGGTGCGGTGGAGGGTACACTCGACGCTCGAGCCTGTAATGCTGCAATATGGCCGAATAGTTGGTGGGTACGGCCTCCGCCTCTTCTGTCACGGGTCCGAGAGCGCGTGGGGAGTGGGGAGCCCGGCTGACGTGCTCGCGGGCAGCGACGTGGGCCGCTTCGTTCCCCTCTAGTCCCTCGTGTCCGGGTACCCACGTTACGCAGGTGTACGGGAGCGGAGTGCTTCGTCTTTTTAGTATCTTGAGTGCATCGGTCGAGATGCGGCCCCTCAAGAAGTTTCTGCAGGCGGCCTGAGAGTCGGTGAATATAATTGCTGCGTCTGTGCATGTGGTGGTGGCGAGAGCGATTGCCGCTTCTTCAGCCGTTTCCGGGTTGCGTGCCTTGATGGTTGCCGATGCAAGCTCGGAGCCTTGGGAGTCGACGACGCTCAGAGCGTACGCGTTTCGATGCGGATACTTGGCCGCATCGGTGTAGCGGGCATTCGGGTCATGCTTGAAACTTCTTTTGATGGCGTTGGCTCTAGCCTGTCTTCTACTCTTGTGATATATGGGATGCATGTTACGCGGGACACGTGCGATGGAAATGCACTATCGAACGTCCGGTGGTATTCGCTCTTTCTTGTCCGTGTCTGCGACATACATCTCGCTGTAGTTTAGGTTTCGGAGTACTGATCTCCCTGTGGGCGTGAGCTTGAGTCGTTCCAGCTGGCTGTTCTTGTGCGCTTCGGCGAGCTCTTGCCACGTGTTGTGGACGCCCATCTTAAGGAGACGTGATGTAGAGGCCATGGCGGGGAGTCCCAGGGCGGCTTTGATTGCCTTCCTTATCATGATGTTCAGTTTTTCTATTTCAGCGTTTTTTAAAGCCAGGTACGGCGTGCCGTATGTGATGCGGCTGGTGAGGAGCGCTTGTACTATTCTTAGAGTGTCTTGCTCCTGGAGCCCGCTTCTTTGGCTTGAGATCCGTTTGATGAGGTGCGTTAGTTGCGAAAGGGTGCGTTCTAGTCTCGGTAGGCTGGCAGCTCCCGATCCGTCTTTGTGGATGTGGAGTCCAAGTATTCGCACGCTGTCGACTTTCGGGATTGTTGTCCCGTTGAGTGTGATGCTGGGGTCGGGCTCTTCATAGTTGGGTGGTCGGCCTCTCGTTCTTGCTTTCAGGACGAGGTGTTCAGACTTCTCCGGGGCGCAGCGGAGGCCGCAGTTTCGGAGATAGCTTTCGATGGTGTCGACAGCTTCTTGTAAGCTACTTTCTTGCCTTCCAACGTTCGTAGCTCTGGTCCAGAGCGTGATGTCATCAGCATACATCGCGTGACGCAGATCTGGTATGGTCTCGAGTAGTGGGGGTAGCTTGATCATAGCTAGGTTAATGAGTAGCGGTGAAATGACCGACCCTTGCGGAGTGCCTCTGTTTGGAAGTAGGAAGCTTTCACTGCGGATGTTGCAGATTCCGACTGTTGCCGTGCGGTCCATCAGAAAGTTTCTGACGTATGCGTAGGTCATAGTGCCGCAGCCGGTGCTTTCGAGATTGTTGAGGATCGCGTCGTGGCTAACGTTATCAAAGGCTCCCTTGACGTCTATTGCCACTATGGAGTATTTGCTTCGATTGTTTAGGTGATCTAGAAGGCCTTCTTTTAGTTGTAAGAGTACATCCTGCGTTGAGAGGTGCTGCCTGAAACCGAACATGGTGTCTGGTAGGTGGTCGTTGTCTTCTAGGTACTGGGTAATGCGGTCGTGCACCATATGTTCGAAAAGCTTTCCCGCGCACGAGGTGAGGGAGATCGGGCGTAGGTTCTCCAAGCTGAGAGGTTTGTTGGCCTTGGGGATCATGGTGATGTCCGAGTGTTTCCACACAGCAGGCAGTTCTCCTTTCTCCCAGCACTCATTGCAGTAACGGAGGAGAGCCTCGGTGGCCTGCTGCGGTAGGTTGCGTAGGTGTTTGTTAACGATCCTGTCTTTACCTGGGCTAGTATTTCTAGTCAGCTTGGATAGGGCTACGTGGATTTCGGCCTCCGTGAAGGGTCGGTCGAGTTCTGGGTTCGGTTTTCCAGAGTATTCTTTGCAGCGAGTTGACGCGGTAGAGGGCGCATCTCCGCATAGTTTCTTTCGTAGTTCTCGCAGGAGGTGTTCTTCTGATCCGGCGTGGTTGTGGATAAGACTGTGAAGATGTTGCTTCTGCTTCGTTTTGGTGGGTTCAGTGGCGAGGAGTGCGCGTAGGAGGTGCCTAGTCCTCTTCGAGAATATCTACATGTTTGGATTTAGCCAAGTTAACCGAACGCGTGGCCAACTCCCGCTGCCGCTCCTTAAACGCTGCCTGCTCTTCGACAGAAGGAAACAAACGCGGCAGCAACGTTGGGCTGTCCAGCAGGCCCACGATGCGGCTGGCAGGCTAGGCCTGTCGGTCCCGACGTGGGAGCGGCCCGCGACGTGCTAATACGCGTTCTCCAGGACTGCAAAATAAAAGTTACTCAATCAATCAATCAATCAATCAATCAATCAATCAATCAATCAATCAATCAATCAATCAATCAATCCCCTGACGGAAAACGGCGGGCGCGAGACGAGCAGATACACGATCACACCCTTGCCCTCCTACGAAAGGAGCTGACCCTTCGATCAGCTCGCTACGTGCTCTGCGTCCGCTTCTTCACACGTTCCACATACATAAAACCCTGCTCAAAAGGTGTGCGTCGTGAACGGACAGTGGCTAAGTCGGCTAGCATAGCGATCACGCCAACCGGCGGTCGGTGGTTCCCCCGCCCGACGAGCAATTTTTATTTTTGCGCGGCTTGGGTTTTTTTTTTTCGTACTGCAACACCATCGCCGTCACCATTGAGGCAATACAAACTTCGCTTGAAAAATTGGCAGTGGCTTAGATAGGCTTTGCAAGGATATACGTAGCGAAAGCTAAGACATAGCATGGTTAGCCTTGGTTAATCTTGATTACAAGTCCAGGTTGGTCTGATTGTCTAGCTATGTAACCTCGTTTAGCCAGCCGTTCTGCGCGCTGTTCGTCTCTTTTCTGGGCGATCCGCTACCTCTTCATCTCGTTCCCATGTCGATTCCAGGCCTCCTCCTGCTTATCGTAATTGTCGCTGTCCTTACTGCCACCTCAACTGTGGTTGCGGCGCACGCGAGCTCTCCTTTTCAATCCTCCGACATGTTATCAGGCATGCGACGCGGTGTGACGTCATGTGCCTCCTCGGAGCACGACCACGGCGAAATCGCAAGTTCGCGGCCAGTAAAGCTTTCGCTTAAATATCGACTCAGCCAGGTAAAATAGGTTATCCTGGAAGCAGTGATTCGTCGCACGAATCAGACTCTACGCATTGACATACGCCGATTTACGCTATAAATAAAGGAATGAGCACTGATTTATTTTCTCGAAAAAAAAAACGGTACGGCTATAGCCCTATATCGTCTCAGCTAGGTGAAAAAAGTTCTCCCGAAAACACTGATCAGTCATCAAACATGCGCTGACGGCGATTAACGCGATAAATAAAAATGGGCAACGATTATTTCTCTAAAAAAACGAAAATATGAAAATATGCGTTTCCGCGCGGAAAAATAAGTTGCCTCTAAAGCATTCGTTTTTCACATATATCACTGCCCACGCATGCGCTAACGCCGAATCACGCGATAAATGAACGACTAGGCCGATATTATTTTCTCGAAAAAAATGAAAACACAGTAAGCCTATAGCCCATGAAAATTTGCGTTTCCTGGAGGAAAAATAAGTTGGCTCTAAAGCGTTCGTTCTTCTCATATATCACTCCCCACGCATGCGCTAACGCCGAATGCGTTCGCGGAAATGCAAGTTTTCATGGGCTTACTATCGGCTTACTGTTTTTTTTCAATTTTTTCAAAAAATTAAAATCGGCCTATAGTCGTTCATTTATCGCGGGTTCGGCGTTAGCGCATCCGAGGGGAGTGATATATGAGAAGAACAAACGCTGATATATGCGCCTGTACTCCGCATATATCAGTCCCCGGGCGTGCGTAGACGCCGTTTAACGCGATAAATAAACGATCTGGCAATAAATAATTTTCCCCCCAAATAGGAAAAAACACTAAGCCTATAGCCCATAAAAATATCATTTTTTCGACGAAAAATAAAGTGCCTCGAAAGCGCCTGTACTCCGCATATATCAGTCCCCGGGCGTGCGTAGACGCCGTTTAACGCGATAAATAAACGATCTGGCAATAAATAATTTTCCCCCCAAATAGGAAAAAACACTAAGCCTATAGCCCATGAAAATATCATTTTTTCGACGAAAAATAAAGTGCCTCGAAAGCGCCTGTACTCCGCATATATCAGTCCCCGGGCATGCGTAGACGCCGTTTAACGCGATAAATAAACGATCTGGCAAAGAATAATTTTCCCCACAAATAGGAAAAAACACTAAGCCTATAGCCCATGAAAATATCATTTTTTCGACGAAAAATAAAGTGCCTCGAAAGCGCCTGTACTCCGCATATATCAGTCCGCGGGCATGCGTAGACGCCGTTTAACGCGATAAATAAACGATCTGGCAATAAATAATTTCCCCCCAAATAGGAAAAAACACTAAGCCTATAGCCCATGAAAATATCATTTTTTCGACGAAAAATAAAGTGCCTCGAAAGCGCCTGTACTCCGCATATATCAGTCCCCGGGCGTGCGTAGACGCCGTTTAACGCGATAAATAAACGATCTGGCAATAAATAATTTTCCCCCCAAATAGGAAAAAACACTAAGCCTATAGCCCATGAAAATATCATTTTTTCGACGAAAAATAAAGTGCCTCGAAAGCGCCTGTACTCCGCATATATCAGCCCCCGGGCATGCGTAGACGCCGTTTAACGCGATAAATAAACGATCTGGCAAAGAATAATTTTCCCCCCAAATAGGAAAAAACACTAAGCCTATAGCCCATGAAAATATCATTTTTTCGACGAAAAATAAAGTGCCTCGAAAGCGCCTGTACTCCGCATATATCAGTCCCCGGGCATGCGTAGACGCCGTTTAACGCGATAAATAAACGATCTGGCAAAGAATAATTTTCCTCCCAAATAGGAAAAAACACTAAGCCTATAGCCCATGAAAATATCATTTTTTCGACGAAAAATAAAGTGCCTCGAAAGCGCCTGTACTCCGCATATATCAGTCCCCGGGCATGCGTAGACGCCTTTTAACGCGATAAATAAACGATCTGGCAATAAATAATTTTCCCCCCAAATAGGAAAAAACACTAAGCCTATAGCCCATGAAAATATCATTTTTTCGACGAAAAATAAAGTGCCTCGAAAGCGCCTGTACTCCGCATATATCAGTCCCCGGGCATGCGTAGACGCCATTTAACGCGATAAATAAACGATCCGGCAAAGAATAATTTTCCCCCCAAAATGGAAAAAACACTAAGCCTATAGCCCATGAAAATATCCTTTTTTCGACGAAAAATAAAGTGCCTCGAAAGCGCCTGTACTCCGCATATATCAGTCTCCGGGCATGCGTAGACGCCGTTTAACGCGATAAATAAACGATCTGGCAATAAATAATTTTCCCCCAAATAGGAAAAAACACTAAGCCTATAGCCCATGAAAATATCATTTTTTCGACGAAAAATAAAGTGCCTCGAAAGCGCCTGTACTCCGCATATATCAGTCCCCGGGCATGCGTAGACGCCTTTTAACGCGATAAATAAACGATCTGGCAATAAATAATTTTCCCCCCAAATAGGAAAAAACACTAAGCCTATAGCCCATGAAAATATCATTTTTTCGACGAAAAATAAAGTGCCTCGAAAGCGCCTGTACTCCGCATATATCAGTCCCCGGGCATGCGTAGACGCCGTTTAACGCGATAAATAAACGATCTGGCAAAGAATAATTTTCCCCCCAAATAGGAAAAAACACTAAGCCTATAGCCCATGAAAATATCATTTTTCCGACGAAAAATAAAGTGCCTCGAAAGCGCCTGTACTCCGCATATATCAGTCTCCGGGCATGCGTAGACGCCGTTTAACGCGATAAATAAACGATCCGGCAAAGAATAATTTTCCCCCCAAAATGGAAAAAACACTAAGCCTATATCGATCTGGCAATAAATAATTTTCACCCCAAAAAGGAAAAAACACTAAGCCTATAGCCCATGAAAATATCATTTTTCCGACGAAAAATAAAGTGCCTAGAAAGCGCCTGTACTCCGCATATATCAGTCCCCGGGCGTGCGTAGACGCCGTTTAACGCGATAAATAAACGATCCGGCAAAGAATAATTTTCCCCCAAAAATGGAAAATATCCTTTTTCCCATGAAAATATCCTTTTTCCGACGAAAAATAAAGTGCCTCCAAAGCGCCTGTACTCCGCATATATCAGTCCCCGGGCATGCGTAGACGCCGTTTAACGCGATAAATAAACGATCCGGCAAAGAATAATTTTCCCCCCAAAATGGAAAAAACACTAAGCCTATAGCCCATGAAAATATCCTTTTTCCGACGAAAAATAAAGTGCCTTGAAAGCGCCTGTACTCCGCATATATCAGTCCCCGGGCGTGCGTAGACGCCGTTTAACGCGATAAATAAACGATCAGGCAATAAATAATTTTCCCCCCAAATAGGAAAAAACACTAAGCCTATAGCCCATGAAAATATCATTTTTTCGACGAAAAATAAAGTGCCTCGAAAGCGCCTGTACTCTGCATATATCAGTCCCCGGGCATGCGTAGACGCCTTTTAACGCGATAAATAAACGATCTGGCAATAAATAATTTTCCCCCCAAATTGGAAAAAACACTAAGCCTATAATAGCCCATGAAAATATCATTTTTTCGACGAAAAATAAAGTGCCTCGAAAGCGCCTGTACTCCGCATATATCAGTCCGCGGGCATGCGTAGACGCCGTTTAACGCGATAAATAAACGATCTGGCAATAAATAATTTCCCCCCAAATAGGAAAAAACACTAAGCCTATAGCCCATGAAAATATCATTTTTTCGACGAAAAATAAAGTGCCTCGAAAGCGCCTGTACTCCGCATATATCAGTCCCCGGGCGTGCGTAGACGCCGTTTAACGCGATAAATAAACGATCTGGCAATAAATAATTTTCCCCCCAAATAGGAAAAAACACTAAGCCTATAGCCCATGAAAATATCATTTTTTCGACGAAAAATAAAGTGCCTCGAAACGCCTGTACTCCGCATATATCAGCCCCCGGGCATGCGTAGACGCCGTTTAACGCGATAAATAAACGATCTGGCAAAGAATAATTTTCCCCCCAAATAGGAAAAAACACTAAGCCTATAGCCCATGAAAATATCATTTTTTCGACGAAAAATAAAGTGCCTCGAAAGCGCCTGTACTCCGCATATATCAGTCCCCGGGCATGCGTAGACGCCGTTTAACGCGATAAATAAACGATCTGGCAAAGAATAATTTTCCTCCCAAATAGGAAAAAACACTAAGCCTATAGCCCATGAAAATATCATTTTTTCGACGAAAAATAAAGTGCCTCGAAAGCGCCTGTACTCCGCATATATCAGTCTCCGGGCATGCGTAGACGCCGCTTAACGCGATAAATAAACGATCTGGCAATAAATAATTTTCCCCCCAAATAGGAAAAAACACTAAGCCTATAGCCCATGAAAATATCATTTTTTCGACGAAAAATAAAGTGCCTCGAAAGCGCCTGTACTCCGCATATATCAGTCCCCGGGCATGCGTAGACGCCTTTTAACGCGATAAATAAACGATCTGGCAATAAATAATTTTCCCCCCAAATAGGAAAAAACACTAAGCCTATAGCCCATGAAAATATCATTTTTTCGACGAAAAATAAAGTGCCTCGAAAGCGCCTGTACTCCGCATATATCAGTCCCCGGGCATGCGTAGACGCCGTTTAACGCGATAAATAAACGATCCGGCAAAGAATAATTTTCCCCCCAAAATGGAAAAAACACTAAGCCTATAGCCCATGAAAATATCATTTTTCCGACGAAAAATAAAGTGCCTAGAAAGCGCCTGTACTCCGCATATATCAGTCCCCGGGCGTGCGTAGACGCCGTTTAACGCGATAAATAAACGATCCGGCAAAGAATAATTTTCCCCCAAAAATGGAAAATATCCTTTTTCCCATGAAAATATCCTTTTTCCGACGAAAAATAAAGTGCCTCGAAAGCGCCTGTACTCCGCATATATCAGTCCCCGGGCATGCGTAGACGCCGTTTAACGCGATAAATAAACGATCCGGCAAAGAATAATTTTCCCCCCAAAATGGAAAAAACACTAAGCCTATAGCCCATGAAAATATCCTTTTTCCGACGAAAAATAAAGTGCCTTGAAAGCGCCTGTACTCCGCATATATCAGTCCCCGGGCGTGCGTAGACGCCGTTTAACGCGATAAATAAACGATCAGGCAATAAATAATTTTCCCCCCAAATAGGAAAAAACACTAAGCCTATAGCCCATGAAAATATCATTTTTTCGACGAAAAATAAAGTGCCTCGAAAGCGCCTGTACTCCGCATATATCAGTCCCCGGGCATGCGTAGACGCCGTTTAACGCGATAAATAAACGATCTGGCAAAGAATAATTTTCCCCCCAAATAGGAAAAAACACTAAGCCTATAGCCCATGAAAATATCATTTTTCCGACGAAAAATAAAGTGCCTCGAAAGCGCCTGTACTCCGCATATATCAGTCCCCGGGCATGCGTAGACGCCGTTTAACGCGATAAATAAACGATCCGGCAAAGAATAATTTCCCCCCCAAAATGGAAAAAACACTAAGCCTATAGCCCATGAAAATATCATTTTTCCGACGAAAAATAAAGTGCCTCGAAAGCGCCTGTACTCCGCATATATCAGTCCCCGGGCGCGCGTAGACGCCGTTTAACGCGATAAATAAACGATCCGGCAAAGAATAATTTTCCCCCCAAAATGGAAAAAACACTAAGCCTATAGCCCATGAAAATATCCTTTTTCCGACGAAAAATAAAGTGCCTCGAAAGCGCCTGTACTCCGCATATATCAGTCCCCGGGCATGCGTAGACGGCGTTTAACGCGATAAATAAACGATCCGCAAAGAATAATTTTCCCCCCAAAATGGAAAAAACACTAAGCCTATAGCCCATGAAAATATCCTTTTTCCGACGAAAAATAAAGTGCCTTGAAAGCGCCTGTACTCCGCATATATCAGTCCCCGGGCGTACGTAGACGCCGTTTAACGCGATAAATAAACGATCAGGCAATAAATAATTTTCCCCCCAAATAGGAAAAAACACTAAGCCTATAGCCCATGAAAATATCCTTTTTCCGACGAAAAATAAAGTGCCTTGAAAGCGCCTGTACTCCGCATATATCAGTCCCCGGGCATGCGTAGACGCCGTTTAACGCGATAAATAAACGATCAGGCAAAGAATAATTTTCCCCCCAAAATGGAAAAAACACTAAGCCCATGAAAATATCACTTTTCCGACGAAAAATAAAGTGCCTCGAAAGCGCCTGTACTCCCCATATATCAGTCCCCGGGCATGCGTAGACGCCGTTTAACGCGATAAATAAACGATCAGGCAAAGAATAATTTTCCCCCCAAAATGGAAAAAACACTAAGCCCATGAAAATATCACTTTTCCGACGAAAAATAAAGTGCCTTGAAAGCGCCTGTACTCCGCATATATCAGTCCCCGGGCATGCGTAGACGCCGTTTAACGCGATAAATCAACGATCCGGCAAAGAATAATTTTCCCCCCAAAATGGAAAAAACACTAAGCCTATAGCCCATGAAAATATCACTTTTCCAACGAAAAATAAAGTGCCTTGAAAGCGCCTGTACTCCGCATATATCAGTCCCCGGGCATGCGTAGACGCCGTTTAACGCGATAAATAAACTATCCGGCAAAGAATAATTTTCCCCAAAAAATATCCTTTTTCCAACGAAAAATAAAGTGCCTTGAAAGCGCCTGTACTCCGCATATATCAGTCCCCGGGCATGCGTAGACGCCGTTTAACGCGATAAATAAACGATCTGGCAATAAATAATTTTCCCCCCAAATAGGAAAAAACACTAAGCCTATAGCCCATGAAAATATCATTTTTTCGACGAAAAATAAAGTGCCTCGAAAGCGCCTGTACTCCGCATATATCAGTGCCCGGACATGCGTAGACGCCGTTTAACGCGATAAATAAACGATCTGGCAATAAATAATTTTCCCCCCAAATAGGAAAAAACACTAAGCCTATAGCCCATGAAAATATCATTTTTTCGACGAAAAATAAAGTGCCTCGAAAGCGCCTGTACTCCGCATATATCAGTCCCCGGGCATGCGTAGACGCCGTTTAACGCGATAAATAAACGATCTGGCAAAGAATAATTTTCCCCCCAAATAGGAAAAAACACTAAGCCTATAGCCCATGAAAATATCATTTATTCGACGAAAAATAAAGTGCCTCGAAAGCGCCTGTACTCCGCATATATCAGTCCCCGGGCATACGTAGACGCCGTTTAACGCGATAAATAAACGATCTGGCAATAAATAATTTTCCCCCCAAATAGGAAAAAACACTAAGCCTATAACCCATGAAAATATCATTTTTTCGACGAAAAATAAAGTGCCTCGAAAGCGCCTGTACTCCGCATATATCAGTCCCCGGGCATGCGTAGACGCCGTTTAACGCGATAAATAAACGATCAGGCAAAGAATAATTTTCCCCCCAAAATGGAAAAAACACTAAGCCCATGAAAATATCACTTTTCCGACGAAAAATAAAGTGCCTCGAAAGCGCCTGTACTCCGCATATATCAGTCCCCGGGCATGCGTAGACGCCGTTTAACGCGATAAATAAACGATCCGGCAAAGAATAATTTTCCCCCCAAAATGGAAAAAACACTAAGCCTATAGCCCATGAAAATATCACTTTTCCGACGAAAAACTAAAGTGCCTTGAAAGCGCCTGTACTCCGCATATATCAGTCCCCGGGCATGCGTAGACGCCGTTTAACGCGATAAATCAACGATCCGGCAAAGAATAATTTTCCCCCCAAAATGGAAAAAACACTAAGCTTATAGCCCATGAAAATATCACTTTTCCAACGAAAAATAAAGTGCCTTGAAAGCGCCTGTACTCCGCATATATCAGTCCCCGGGCATGCGTAGACGCCGTTTAACGCGATAAATAAACTATCCGGCAAAGAATAATTTTCCCCCCAAAATATCCTTTTTCCAACGAAAAATAAAGTGCCTTGAAAGCGCCTGTACTCCGCATATATCAGTCCCCGGGCATGCGTAGACGCCGTTTAACGCGATAAATAAACGATCTGGCAATAAATAATTTTCCCCCCAAATAGGAAAAAACACTAAGCCTATAGCCCATGAAAATATCATTTTTTCGACGAAAAATAAAGTGCCTCGAAAGCGCCTGTACTCCGCATATATCAGTCCCCGGGCATGCGTAGACGCCGTTTAACGCGATAAATAAACGATCCGGCAAAGAATAATTTTCCCCCCAAAATATCCTTTTTCCAACGAAAAATAAAGTGCCTTGAAAGCGCCTGTACTCCGCATATATCAGTCCCCGGGCATGCGTAGACGCCGTTTAACGCGATAAATAAACGATCTGGCAATAAATAATTTTCCCCCCAAATAGGAAAAAACACTAAGCCTATAGCCCATGAAAATATCATTTTTTCGACGAAAAATAAAGTGCCTCGAAAGCGCCTGTACTCCGCATATATCAGTCCCCGGGCATGCGTAGACGCCGTTTAACGCGATAAATAAACGATCTGCAAAGAATAATTTTCCCCCCAAATAGGAAAAAACACTAAGCCTATACCCATGAAAATATCATTTTTTCGACGAAAAATAAAGTGCCTCGAAAGCGCCTGTACTCCGCATATATCAGTCCCCGGGCATGCGTAGACGCCGTTTAACGCGATAAATAAACGATCTGGCAATAAATAATTTTCCCCCCAAATAGGAAAAAACACTAAGCCTATAGCCCATGAAAATATCATTTTTTCGACGAAAAATAAAGTGCCTCGAAAGCGCCTGTACTCCGCATATATCAGTCCCCGGGCATGCGTAGACGCCGTTTAACGCGATAAATAAACGATCTGGCAATAAATAATTTTCCCCCTAAAATGGAAAAAACACTAAGCCTATAGCCCATGAAAATATCCTTTTTCCGACGAAAAATAAAGTGCCTTGAAAGCGCCTGTACTCCGCATATATCAGTCCCCGGGCATGCGTAGACGCCGTTTAACGCGATAAATAAACGATCAGGCAAAGAATAATTTTCCCCCCAAAATGGAAAAAACACTAAGCCCATGAAAATATCCTTTTTCCGACGAAAAATAAAGTGCCTTGAAAGCGCCTGTACTCCGCATATATCAGTCCCCGGGCATGCGTAGACGCCGTTTAACGCGATAAATAAACGATCAGGCAAAGAATAATTTTCCCCCCAAAATGGAAAAAACACTAAGCCCATGAAAATATCACTTTTCCGACGAAAAATAAAGTGCCTCGAAAGCGCCTGTACTCCGCATATATCAGTCCCCGGGCATGCGTAGACGCCGTTTAACGCGATAAATAAACGATCTGGCAAAGAATAATTTTCCCCCCAAATAGGAAAAAACACTAAGCCTATAGACCATGAAAATATCACTTTTCCGACGAAAAATAAAGTGCCTCGAAAGCGCCTGTACTCCGCATATATCAGTCCCCGGGCATGCGTAGACGCCGTTTAACGCGATAAATAAACGATCCGGCAAAGAATAATTTTCCCCCCAAAATGGAAAAAACACTAAGCCTATAGCCCATGAAAATATCCTTTTTCCGACGAAAAATAAAGTGCCTTGAAAGCGCCTGTACTCCGCATATATCAGTCCCCGGGCGTGCGTAGACGCCGTTTAACGCGATAAATAAACGATCAGGCAATAAATAATTTTCCCCCCAAATAGAAAAAACACTAAGCCTATGAAAATATCACTTTTCCGACGAAAAATAAAGTGCCTCGAAAGCGCCTGTACTCCGCATATATCAGTCCCCGGGCATGCGTAGACGCCGTTTAACGCGATAAATAAACGATCCGGCAAAGAATAATTTTCCCCCCAAAATGGAAAAAACACTAAGCCTATAGCCCATGAAAATATCACTTTTCCAACGAAAAATAAAGTGCCTTGAAAGCGCCTGTACTCCGCATATATCAGTCCCCGGGCATGCGTAGACGCCGTTTAACGCGATAAATAAACGATCCGGCAAAGAATAATTTTCCCCCCAAAATGGAAAAAACACTAAGCCTATAGCCCATGAAAATATCACTTTTCCGACGAAAAATAAAGTGCCTCGAAAGCGCCTGTACTCCGCATATATCAGTCCCCGGGCATGCGTAGACGCCGTTTAACGCGATAAATAAACGATCCGGCAAAGAATAATTTTCCCCCCAAAATATCCTTTTTCCAACGAAAAATAAAGTGCCTTGAAAGCGCCTGTACTCCGCATATATCAGTCCCCGGGCATGCGTAGACGCCGTTTAACGCGATAAATAAACGATCTGGCAATAAATAATTTTCCCCCCAAAATGGAAAAAACACTAAGCCTATAGCCCATGAAAATATCCTTTTTCCGACGAAAAATAAAGTGCCTTGAAAGCGCCTGTACTCCGCATATATCAGTCCCCGGGCGTGCGTAGACGCCGTTTAACGCGATAAATAAACGATCAGGCAATAAATAATTTTCCCCCCAAATAGGAAAAAACACTAAGCCTATAGCCCATGAAAATATCACTTTTCCGACGAAAAATAAAGTGCCTCGAAAGCGCCTGTACTCCGCATATATCAGTCCCCGGGCATGCGTAGACGCCGTTTAACGCGATAAATAAACGATCCGGCAAAGAATAATTTTCCCCCCAAAATGGAAAAAAACACTAAGCCTATAGCCCATGAAAATATCACTTTTCCAACGAAAAATAAAGTGCCTTGAAAGCGCCTGTACTCCGCATATATCAGTCCCCGCGCATGCGTAGACGCCGTTTAACGCGATAAATAAACGATCCGGCAAAGAATAATTTTCCCCCCAAAATATCCTTTTTCCAACGAAAAATAAAGTGCCTTGAAAGCGCCTGTACTCCGCATATATCAGTCCCCGGGCATGCGTAGACGCCGTTTAACGCTATAAATAAACGATCTGGCAATAAATAATTTTCCCCCCAAAATGGAAAAAACACTAAGCCTATAGCCCATGAAAATATCCTTTTTCCGACGAAAAATAAAGTGCCTTGAAAGCGCCTGTACTCCGCATATATCAGTCCCCGGGCGTGCGTAGACGCCGTTTAACGCGATAAATAAACGATCAGGCAATAAATAATTTTCCCCCCAAATAGGAAAAAACACTAAGCCTATAGCCCATGAAAATATCACTTTTCCGACGAAAAATAAAGTGCCTCGAAAGCGCCTGTACTCCGCATATATCAGTCCCCGGGCATGCGTAGACGCCGTTTAACGCGATAAATAAACGATCCGGCAAAGAATAATTTTCCCCCCAAAATGGAAAAAACACTAAGCCTATAGCCCATGAAAATATCCTTTTTCCGACGAAAAATAAAGTGCCTTGAAAGCGCCTGTACTCCGCATATATCAGTCCCCGGGCGTGCGTAGACGCCGTTTAACGCGATAAATAAACGATCAGGCAATAAATAATTTTCCCCCCAAATAGAAAAAACACTAAGCCTATGAAAATATCACTTTTCCGACGAAAAATAAAGTGCCTCGAAAGCGCCTGTACTCCGCATATATCAGTCCCCGGGCATGCGTAGACGCCGTTTAACGCGATAAATAAACGATCCGGCAAAGAATAATTTTCCCCCCAAAATGGAAAAAACACTAAGCCTATAGCCCATGAAAATATCACTTTTCCAACGAAAAATAAAGTGCCTTGAAAGCGCCTGTACTCCGCATATATCAGTCCCCGGGCATGCGTAGACGCCGTTTAACGCGATAAATAAACGATCCGGCAAAGAATAATTTTCCCCCCAAAATGGAAAAAACACTAAGCCTATAGCCCATGAAAATATCACTTTTCCGACGAAAAATAAAGTGCCTCGAAAGCGCCTGTACTCCGCATATATCAGTCCCCGGGCATGCGTAGACGCCGTTTAACGCGATAAATAAACGATCCGGCAAAGAATTATTTTCCCCCCAAAATATCCTTTTTCCAACGAAAAATAAAGTGCCTTGAAAGCGCCTGTACTCCGCATATATCAGTCCCCGGGCATGCGTAGACGCCGTTTAACGCGATAAATAAACGATCTGGCAATAAATAATTTTCCCCCCAAAATGGAAAAAACACTAAGCCTATAGCCCATGAAAATATCCTTTTTCCGACGAAAAATAAAGTGCCTTGAAAGCGCCTGTACTCCGCATATATCAGTCCCCGGGCGTGCGTAGACGCCGTTTAACGCGATAAATAAACGATCAGGCAATAAATAATTTTCCCCCCAAATAGGAAAAAACACTAAGCCTATAGCCCATGAAAATATCACTTTTCCGACGAAAAATAAAGTGCCTCGAAAGCGCCTGTACTCCGCATATATCAGTCCCCGGGCATGCGTAGACGCCGTTTAACGCGATAAATAAACGATCCGGCAAAGAATAATTTTCCCCCCAAAATGGAAAAAACACTAAGCCTATAGCCCATGAAAATATCACTTTTCCAACGAAAAATAAAGTGCCTTGAAAGCGCCTGTACTCCGCATATATCAGTCCCCGCGCATGCGTAGACGCCGTTTAACGCGATAAATAAACGATCCGGCAAAGAATAATTTTCCCCCCAAAATATCCTTTTTCCAACGAAAAATAAAGTGCCTTGAAAGCGCCTGTACTCCGCATATATCAGTCCCCGGGCATGCGTAGACGCCGTTTAACGCTATAAATAAACGATCTGGCAATAAATAATTTTCCCCCCAAAATGGAAAAAACACTAAGCCTATAGCCCATGAAAATATCCTTTTTCCGACGAAAAATAAAGTGCCTTGAAAGCGCCTGTACTCCGCATATATCAGTCCCCGGGCATGCGTAGACGCCGTTTAACGCGATAAATAAACGATCAGGCAAAGAATAATTTTCCCCCCAAAATGGAAAAAACACTAAGCCCATGAAAATATCACTTTTCCGACGAAAAATAAAGTGCCTCGAAAGCGCCTGTACTCCGCATATATCAGTCCCCGGGCATGCGTAGACGCCGTTTAACGCGATAAATAAACGATCTGGCAATAAATAATTTTCCCCCCAAATAGGAAAAAACACTAAGCCTATAGCCCATGAAAATATCATTTTTTCGACGAAAAATAAAGTGCCTCGAAAGCGCCTGTACTCCGCATATATCAGTGCCCGGGCATGCGTAGACGCCGTTTAACGCGATAAATAAACGATCTGGCAATAAATAATTTTCCCCCCAAATAGGAAAAAACACTAAGCCTATAGCCCATGAAAATATCATTTTTTCGACGAAAAATAAAGTGCCTCGAAAGCGCCTGTACTCCGCATATATCAGTCCCCGGGCATGCGTAGACGCCGTTTAACGCGATAAATAAACGATCTGGCAAAGAATAATTTTCCCCCCAAATAGGAAAAAACACTAAGCCTATAGCCCATGAAAATATCATTTTTTCGACGAAAAATAAAGTGCCTCGAAAGCGCCTGTACTCCGCATATATCAGTCCCCGGGCATGCGTAGACGCCGTTTAACGCGATAAATAAACGATCTGGCAAAGAATAATTTTCCCCCCAAATAGGAAAAAACACTAAGCCTATAGCCCATGAAAATATCATTTTTTCGACGAAAAATAAAGTGCCTCGAAAGCGCCTGTACTCCGCATATATCAGTCCCCGGGCATGCGTAGACGCCGTTTAACGCGATAAATAAACGATCTGGCAATAAATAATTTTCCCCCCAAAATGGAAAAAACACTAAGCCTATAGCCCATGAAAATATCCTTTTTCCGACGAAAAATAAAGTGCCTTGAAAGCGCCGGTACTCCGCATATATCAGTCCCCGGGCATGCGTAGACGCCGTTTAACGCGATAAATAAACGATCAGGCAAAGAATAATTTTCCCCCCAAAATGGAAAAAACACTAAGCCCATGAAAATATCACTTTTCCGACGAAAAATAAAGTGCCTCGAAAGCGCCTGTACTCCGCATATATCAGTCCCCGGGCATGCGTAGACGCCGTTTAACGCGATAAATAAACGATCCGGCAAAGAATAATTTTCCCCCCAAAATGGAAAAAACACTAAGCCTATAGCCCATGAAAATATCACTTTTCCGACGAAAAACTAAAGTGCCGTGAAAGCGCCTGTACTCCGCATATATCAGTCCCCGGGCATGCGTAGACGCCGTTTAACGCGATAAATCAACGATCCGGCAAAGAATAATTTTCCCCCCAAAATGGAAAAAACACTAAGCCTATAGCCCATGAAAATATCACTTTTCCAACGAAAAATAAAGTGCCTTGAAAGCGCCTGTACTCCGCATATATCAGTCCCCGGGCATGCGTAGACGCCGTTTAACGCGATAAATAAACTATCCGGCAAAGAATAATTTTCCCCCCAAAATATCCTTTTTCCAACGAAAAATAAAGTGCCTTGAAAGCGCCTGTACTCCGCATATATCAGTCCCCGGGCATGCGTAGACGCCGTTTAACGCGATAAATAAACGATCTGGCAATAAATAATTTTCCCCCCAAATAGGAAAAAACACTAAGCCTATAGCCCATGAAAATATCATTTTTTCGACGAAAAATAAAGTGCCTCGAAAGCGCCTGTACTCCGCATATATCAGTGCCCGGGCAATCGTAGACGCCGTTTAACGCGATAAATAAACGATCTGGCAATAAATAATTTTCCGCCCAAATAGGAAAAAACACTAAGCCTATAGCCCATGAAAATATCATTTTTTCGACGAAAAATAAAGTGCCTCGAAAGCGCCTGTACTCCGCATATATCAGTCCCCGGGCGTGCGTAGACGCCGTTTAACGCGATAAATAAACGATCTGGCAATAAATAATTTTCCCCCCAAATAGGAAAAAACACTAAGCCTATAGCCCATGAAAATATCATTTTTTCGACGAAAAATAAAGTGCCTCGAAAGCGCCTGTACTCCGCATATATCAGTCCCCGGGCATGCGTAGACGCCGTTTAACGCGATAAATAAACGATCTGGCAATAAATAATTTTCCCCCCAAATAGGAAAAAACACTAAGCCTATAGCCCATGAAAATATCATTTTTTCGACGAAAAATAAAGTGCCTCGAAAGCGCCTGTACTCCGCATATATCAGTCCCCGGGCATGCGTAGACGCCGTTTAACGCGATAAATAAACGATCTGGCAAAGAATAATTTTCCCCCCAAATAGGAAAAAACACTAAGCCTATAGCCCATGAAAATATCATTTTTTCGACGAAAAATAAAGTGCCGCGAAAGCGCCTGTACTCCGCATATATCAGTCCCCGGACATGCGTAGACGCCGTTTAACGCGATAAATAAACGATCTGGCAATAAATAATTTTCCCCCCAAATAGGAAAAAACACTAAGCCTATAGCCCATGAAAATATCATTTTTTCGACGAAAAATAAAGTGCCTCGAAAGCGCCTGTACTCCGCATATATCAGTCCCCGGGCATGAGTAGACGCCGTTTAACGCGATAAATAAACGATCCGGCAAAGAATAATTTTCCCCCCAAAATGGAAAAAACACTAAGCCTATAGCCCATGAAAATATCCTTTTTCCGACGAAAAATAAAGTGCCTTGAAAGCGCCTGTACTCCGCATATATCAGTCCCCGGGCGTGCGTAGACGCCGTTTAACGCGATAAATAAACGATCAGGCAATAAATAATTTTCCCCCCAAATAGGAAAAAACACTAAGCCTATAGCCCATGAAAATATCCTTTTTCCGACGAAAAATAAAGTGCCTTGAAAGCGCCTGTACTCCGCATATATCAGTCCCCGGGCATGCGTAGACGCCGTTTAACGCGATAAATAAACGATCAGGCAAAGAATAATTTTCCCCCCAGAATGGAAAAAACACTAAGCCCATGAAAATATCACTTTTCCGACGAAAAATAAAGTGCTTTGAAAGCGCCTGTACTCCGCATATATCAGTCCCCGGGCATGCGTAGACGCCGTTTAACGCGATAAATCAATGATCCGGCAAAGAATAATTTTCCCCCCAAAATGGAAAAAACACTAAGCCTATAGCCCATGAAAATATCACTTTTCCAACGAAAAATAAAGTGCCTTGAAAGCGCCTGTACTCCGCATATATCAGTCCCCGGGCATGCGTAGACGCCGTTTAACGCGATAAATAAACGATCCGGCAATGAATAATTTTCCCCCCAAAATATCCTTTTTCCAACGAAAAATAAAGTGCCTTGAAAGCGCCTGTACGCCGCATATATCAGTCCACGGGCATGCGTAGACGCCGTTTAACGCGATAAATAAACGATCTGGCAATAAATAATTTTCACCCCAAATAGGAAAAAACACTAAGCCTATAGCCCATGAAAATATCATTTTTTCGACGAAAAATAAAGTGCCTCGAAAGCGCCTGTACTCCGCATATATCAGTCCCCGGGCATGCGTAGACGCCGTTTAACGCGATAAATAAACGATCTGGCAATAAATAATTTTTCCCCCAAATAGGAAAAAACACTAAGCCTATAGCCATGAAAATATCATTTTTTCGACGAAAAATAAAGTGCCTCGAAAGCGCCTGTACTCCGCGTATATCAGTCCCGGGGCGTGCGTAGAAGCCGTTTAACGCGATAAATAAACGATCCGGCAATGAATAATTTTCCCCCCAAATAGGAAAAAACAATAAGCCTATAGCCCATGAAAATATCATTTTTCCGACGAAAAATAAAGTGCCTCGAAAGCGCCTGTACTCCGCATATATCAGTCCCCGGGCATGCGTAGACGCCGTTTAACGCGATAAATAAACGATCCGGCAAAGAACAATTTTCCCCCCAAAATGGAAAAAACACTAAGCCTTATATAAGCCTATGAAAATATCATTTTTTCGACGAAAAATAAAGTGCCTCGAAAGCGCCTGTACTCCGCATATATCAGTCCCCGGGCGTGCGTAGACGCCGTTTAACGCGATAAATAAACGATCTGGCAATAAATAATTTTCCCCCCAAATAGGAAAAAACACTAAGCCTATAGCCCATGAAAATATCATTTTTTCGACGAAAAATAAAGTGCCTCGAAAGCGCCTGTACTCCGCATATATCAGTCCCCGGGCATGCGTAGACGCCGTTTAACGCAATAAATAAACGATCTGGCAATAAATAATTTTCCCCCAAATAGGAAAAAACACTAAGCCCATGAAAATATCATTTTTTCGACGAAAAATAAAGTGCCTCGAAAGCGCCTGTACTCCGCATATATCAGTCCCCGGGCATGCGTAGACGCCGTTTAACGCGATAAATAAACGATCTGCAAAGAATAATTTTCCCCCCAAATAGGAAAAAACACTAAGCCTATAGCCCATGAAAATATCATTTTTTCGACGAAAAATAAAGTGCCTCGAAAGCGCCTGTACTCCGCATATATCAGTCCCCGGGCATGCGTAGACGCCGTTTAACGCGATAAATAAACGATCTGGCAAAGAATAATTTTCCCCCCAAATAGGAAAAAACACTAAGCCTATAGCCCATGAAAATATCATTTTTTCGACGAAAAATAAAGTGCCTCGAAAGCGCCTGTACTCCGCATATATCAGTCCCCGGGCATGCGTAGACGCCGTTTAACGCGATAAATAAACGATCTGGCAATAAATAATTTTCCCCCCAAATAGGAAAAAACACTAAGCCTATAGCCCATGAAAATATCATTTTTTCGACGAAAAATAAAGTGCCTCGAAAGCGCCTGTACTCCGCATATATCAGTCCCCGGGCATGAGTAGACGCCGTTTAACGCGATAAATAAACGATCCGGCAAAGAATAATTTTCCCCCCAAAATGGAAAAAACACTAAGCCTATAGCCCATGAAAATATCCTTTTTCCGACGAAAAATAAAGTGCCTTGAAAGCGCCTGTACTCCGCATATATCAGTCCCCGGGCGTGCGTAGACGCCGTTTAACGCGATAAATAAACGATCAGGCAATAAATAATTTTCCCCCCAAATAGGAAAAAACACTAAGCCTATAGCCCATGAAAATATCCTTTTTCCGACGAAAAATAAAGTGCCTTGAAAGCGCCTGTACTCCGCATATATCAGTCCCCGGGCATGCGTAGACGCCGTTTAACGCGATAAATAAACGATCAGGCAAAGAATAATTTTCCCCCCAGAATGGAAAAAACACTAAGCCCATGAAAATATCACTTTTCCGACGAAAAATAAAGTGCTTTGAAAGCGCCTGTACTCCGCATATATCAGTCCCCGGGCATGCGTAGACGCCGTTTAACGCGATAAATCAATGATCCGGCAAAGAATAATTTTCCCCCCAAAATGGAAAAAACACTAAGCCTATAGCCCATGAAAATATCACTTTTCCAACGAAAAATAAAGTGCCTTGAAAGCGCCTGTACTCCGCATATATCAGTCCCCGGGCATGCGTAGACGCCGTTTAACGCGATAAATAAACGATCCGGCAATGAATAATTTTCCCCCCAAAATATCCTTTTTCCAACGAAAAATAAAGTGCCTTGAAAGCGCCTGTACGCCGCATATATCAGTCCACGGGCATGCGTAGCCGCCGTTTAACGCGATAAATAAACGATCTGGCAATAAATAATTTTCACCCCAAATAGGAAAAAACACTAAGCCTATAGCCCATGAAAATATCATTTTTTCGACGAAAAATAAAGTGCCTCGAAAGCGCCTGTACTCCGCATATATCAGTCCCCGGGCATGCGTAGACGCCGTTTAACGCGATAAATAAACGATCTGGCAATAAATAATTTTTCCCCCAAATAGGAAAAAACACTAAGCCTATAGCCATGAAAATATCATTTTTTCGACGAAAAATAAAGTGCCTCGAAAGCGCCTGTACTCCGCGTATATCAGTCCCGGGGCGTGCGTAGAAGCCGTTTAACGCGATAAATAAACGATCCGGCAATGAATAATTTTCCCCCCAAATAGGAAAAAACAATAAGCCTATAGCCCATGAAAATATCATTTTTCCGACGAAAAATAAAGTGCCTCGAAAGCGCCTGTACTCCGCATATATCAGTCCCCGGGCATGCGTAGACGCCGTTTAACGCGATAAATAAACGATCCGGCAAAGAACAATTTTCCCCCCAAAATGGAAAAAACACTAAGCCTTATATAAGCCTATGAAAATATCATTTTTTCGACGAAAAATAAAGTGCCTCGAAAGCGCCTGTACTCCGCATATATCAGTCCCCGGGCGTGCGTAGACGCCGTTTAACGCGATAAATAAACGATCTGGCAATAAATAATTTTCCCCCCAAATAGGAAAAAACACTAAGCCTATAGCCCATGAAAATATCATTTTTTCGACGAAAAATAAAGTGCCTCGAAAGCGCCTGTACTCCGCATATATCAGTCCCCGGGCATGCGTAGACGCCGTTTAACGCGATAAATAAACGATCTGGCAATAAATAATTTTCCCCCAAATAGGAAAAAACACTAAGCCCATGAAAATATCATTTTTTCGACGAAAAATAAAGTGCCTCGAAAGCGCCTGTACTCCGCATATATCAGTCCCCGGGCATGCGTAGACGCCGTTTAACGCGATAAATAAACGATCTGCAAAGAATAATTTTCCCCCCAAATAGGAAAAAACACTAAGCCTATAGCCCATGAAAATATCATTTTTTCGACGAAAAATAAAGTGCCTCGAAAGCGCCTGTACTCCGCATATATCAGTCCCCGGGCATGCGTAGACGCCGTTTAACGCGATAAATAAACGATCTGGCAAAGAATAATTTTCCCCCCAAATAGGAAAAAACACTAAGCCTATAGCCCATGAAAATATCATTTTTTCGACGAAAAATAAAGTGCCTCGAAAGCGCCTGTACTCCGCATATATCAGTCCCCGGGCATGCGTAGACGCCGTTTAACGCGATAAATAAACGATCTGGCAATAAATAATTTTCCCCCCAAATAGGAAAAAACACTAAGCCTATAGCCCATGAAAATATCATTTTTTCGACGAAAAATAAAGTGCCTCGAAAGCGCCTGTACTCCGCATATATCAGTCCCCGGGCATGCGTACACGCCGTTTAACGCGATAAATAAACGATCTGGCAATAAATAATTTTCCCCCCAAAATGGAAAAAACACTAAGCCTATAGCCCATGAAAATATCCTTTTTCCGACGAAAAATAAAGTGCCTTGAAAGCGCCTGTACTCCGCATATATCAGTCCCCGGGCATGCGTAGACGCCGTTTAACGCGATAAATAAACGATCAGGCAAAGAATAATTTTCCCCCCAAAATGGAAAAAACACTAAGCCCATGAAAATATCACTTTTCCGACGAAAAATAAAGTGCCTCGAAAGCGCCTGTACTCCGCATATATCAGTCCCCGGGCATGCGTAGACGCCGTTTAACGCGATAAATAAACGATCCGGCAAAGAATAATTTTCCCCCCAAAATGGAAAAAACACTAAGCCTATAGCCCATGAAAATATCACTTTTCCGACGAAAAACTAAAGTGCCTTGAAAGCGCCTGTACTCCGCATATATCAGTCCCCGGGCATGCGTAGACGCCGTTTAACGCGATAAATCAACGATCCGGCAAAGAATAATTTTCCCCCCAAAATGGAAAAAACACTAAGCCTATAGCCCATGAAAATATCACTTTTCCAACGAAAAATAAAGTGCCTTGAAAGCGCCTGTACTCCGCATATATCAGTCCCCGGGCATGCGTAGACGCCGTTTAACGCGATAAATAAACTATCCGGCAAAGAATAATTTTCCCCCCAAAATATCCTTTTTCCAACGAAAAATAAGGTGCCTTGAAAGCGCCTGTACTCCGCATATATCAGTCCCCGGGCATGCGTAGACGCCGTTTAACGCGATAAATAAACGATCTGGCAATAAATAATTTTCCCCCCAAAAAGGAAAAAAAACTAAGCCTATAGCCCATGAAAATATCATTTTTTCGACGAAAAATAAAGTGCCTCGAAAGCGCCTGTACTCCGCATATATCAGTGCCCGGGCATGCGTAGACGCCGTTTAACGCGATAAATAAACGATCTGGCAATAAATAATTTTCCGCCCAAATAGGAAAAAACACTAAGCCTATAGCCCATGAAAATATCATTTTTTCGACGAAAAATAAAGTGCCTCGAAAGCGCCTGTACTCCGCATATATCAGTCCCCGGGCGTGCGTAGACGCCGTTTAACGCGATAAATAAACGATCTGGCAAAGAATAATTTTCCCCCCAAATAGGAAAAAACACTAAGCCTATAGCCCATGAAAATATCATTTTTTCGACGAAAAATAAAGTGCCTCGAAAGCGCCTGTACTCCGCATATATCAGTCCCCGGGCATGCGTAGACGCCGTTTAACGCGATAAATAAACGATCTGGCAAAGAATAATTTTCCTCCCAAATAGGAAAAAACACTAAGCCTATAGCCCATGAAAATATCATTTTTTCGACGAAAAATAAAGTGCCTCGAAAGCGCCTGTACTCCGCATATATCAGTCTCCGGGCATGCGTAGACGCCGTTTAACGCGATAAATAAACGATCTGGCAATAAATAATTTTCCCCCCAAATAGGAAAAAACACTAAGCCTATAGCCCATGAAAATATCATTTTTTCGACGAAAAATAAAGTGCCTCGAAAGCGCCTGTACTCCGCATATATCAGTCCCCGGGCATGCGTAGACGCCTTTTAACGCGATAAATAAACGATCTGGCAATAAATAATTTTCCCCCCAAATAGGAAAAAACACTAAGCCTATAGCCCATGAAAATATCATTTTTTCGACGAAAAATAAAGTGCCTCGAAAGCGCCTGTACTCCGCATATATCAGTCCCCGGGCATGCGTAGACGCCGTTTAACGCGATAAATAAACGATCTGGCAAAGAATAATTTTCCCCCCAAATAGGAAAAAACACTAAGCCTATAGCCCATGAAAATATCATTTTTTCGACGAAAAATAAAGTGCCTCGAAAGCGCCTGTACTCCGCATATATCAGTCCCCGGGCGTGCGTAGACGCCGTTTAACGCGATAAATAAACGATCTGGCAATAAATAATTTTCCCCCCAAATAGGAAAAAACACTAAGCCTATAGCCCATGAAAATATCATTTTTTCGACGAAAAATAAAGTGCCTCGAAAGCGCCTGTACTCCGCATATATCAGTCCCCGGGCATGCGTAGACGCCGTTTAACGCGATAAATAAACGATCTGGCAATAAATAATTTTCCCCCCAAATAGGAAAAAACACTAAGGGCCAGACAATGAAATCTTCCTTACCTCAGTAAGGAAGCCTTCATTGCAGTGAGGCTACCTTATGTCACTCTGAAAGGTTCCTTACTGAGGTGCCCTCGGTGAAGGCTTCCTTGGTGCTTCCTTGGTACTTCCTCAGCATAAGAAGCCAAACAATGAAACCTTCCTTACCTCACTAAGGAAGCCTTCATTGGGGTGAGGCTACCTTATGTCACTCTGAAAGCTTCCTTACTGAGGGGCCCTCGGTGAAGGCTTCCTTGGTGCTTCCTCAGCATAAGGTAGCTCCAAAGCTACCTTCATGCGTCCTTACGCCGCTCCTGGCCCTGAACGAGCGCTTCACCTCACTGCTTAACCACGTGGCATTCGCTTGCGCATGCGCACTGTCGCCCACCTGCGGAGAAGCGCGAGCACGGTACGTCTTGCCAGGCATGTTCGTTTCAGTCACGCGTGCGGCATGCAAGCATTGCTAGGCGTTGCTAGGCGTTGCAAGACGCCGGCGTGCCAGCGTTGCTGGAGCACATCAAGTTTTGCACTGTAATGCGCAACTTTTTTTTAACTTTAGTAAACGAAACTAGAAGAAAGCGTCCACGCTTCTCTATATTAGCTATTCAATTTAAAGATTGTGCGACGATACAACATTTTTTATAGAATAATGGTGTTCGCAGAAAGATTTGAAGAGATAATCTCGAACTCAGGCACGCGGCAACCGCTCCTTAGGTGAGGACGGGTGAAGGGAGCTTTCAGAGTACGCTTGCTTCCTCCATCGGTCCTTCGCTGTAAGGAGGCCTCACGTAAGGTTAGGAAGCGCTCGAAGGAAAGGAACTAGGGGTGTGCGAATATTCGGAATTTCGAATACGAATCGAATATTTTCCATATTCGAAGCGTATTCGATTCGAGAAATGCATGTTCGGAAATTCACGAATATCCGAGGACGGCCGAATAACGGTGGAAACGGCGAATATTCGGATAGACTGCGAATAATTGAGCAATTAACCAATTGTATGCTTGCTCCGCATTCTCCTAAGAACATGTTTATTAACTAAGAACTTCGCATGATCCGCTCATTATCTGTATGCTCTGTTTCAGTCTATCTGCTTCAGGCATTTGAGACATGATCAGTTTCGGTTTCTTTTTCAACAAGCTTTATAATTCCAATTATTTTTGGAATGCCCCATTGCCTTGAAGGTTGCAAAGGCAACTCAGGGTTTGGTAACATTGATTCAAAATGTATCAAGGCTCTTTGTGCGGAGTGGAAATTTGATGAAGTGGCCAGCCTAGGCATGTTTCTTGATCCGCGCTTTATGGCCACAGTTCATCAGGCATCTGGTCAGATGATCTGGCTGAAAAACCTTGTGACAAGGGAGCTCCAGGAAGCCGTCGTGGAACACCGTGGGGACACCGCCGTGCCAGCGTCGACTTCGTGTCCACTGGTGGCATCGAGTGTATGGAATGCTTTTGACGATCTAGTGATGAACAAAGAGAAGACACATTTGGCATATGCCCCTGAGGGGGAAGTTACAGACTACGCGCAAAAGCCTCTTCTGGAAAGGGGCATGAATCCTTGTGAGTGGTGGCAGTCCATTGGCCGCTTCAGGTACCCGCTTTTAAGTGCACTCGCCCGGAAGTACTTGGCGATCCCTGCCACTTCAGTTCCTAGTGAAAGAGTCTTTTCTACCGGTAGAAATGTGACAGTGCATAGAGAGCGTTTACTTTCTGGCCATATTGAGCAGTTAATTTTCCTTCACGACAATCTGTAACAAGCGTTTTACCTGACTGAGGGCATTACCTGAGTCCATTATCTACAATTGAGTACCTCTTTAATTTGAAGCAACCTTGTAAAATACAATGCTATTTTTAAAAGGGTAATAAAGCTATTGTTACCTCTCTTGCAATTTTTTAATACTACACATGTATTCGATATTCGATTCGATATTCGAAGAGAGTTCTTCGCCTTATTCGTATTCGATTCGTAATCGAAAATTTCAATATTCGCACACACCTAAAAGGAACGTTTTATTGTTTGGACCAAGCTACCTTCATGCGTCCTTACGCTGCTCCTGGCCCTGAACGAGCGCTTCGCCTCACTGCTTAACCACGTGACGTTTGCTTGCGCGTGCGTGCTGTCGCCCACCTTCGGAGAAGCGCGAGCACGGTACGTTTTGCCAGGCACGTTCGTTTCAGTCACGCGTGCGGCATGGAAGCGTTGCTAGGCGTTGCACGACGCCGGCGTACCAGCGTTGCTGGATCACATCAAGTTTTGCACCGTAACACGCTACTTCTTTAGGTTTAATAAACAAAACTAGAAAAAAGCGTCCACGCTTCTCTATATTAGCTCATCAACTTAAAGATTGTGTGACGATACAACCTTTTTTATTGAATAGTGGTGTTCTGGTGTTCGCCTAAAGCTTTTAAGAGATAATCTCGAACCCAGGCATGGCGGCAACCGCTCCTTACGTGAGGACGGGTGAAGGGAGCTTTCAGGGTACGCTTGCTTCCTCCATCGGTCCTTCGCTGTAAGGAGGCCTCACGTAAGGTTAGGAAGCGCTCGAAGGAAAGGAACGTTTCATTGTTTGGGCCTAAGCCTATAGCCCATGAAAATATCATTTTTTCGACGAAAAATAAAGTGCCTCGAAAGCGCCTGTACTCCGCATATATCAGTCCCCGGGCATGCGTAGACGCCGTTTAACGCGAAAAATAAACGATCTGGCAATAAATAATTTTCCCCCCAAATAGGAAAAAACACTAAGCCTATAGCCCATGAAAATATCATTTTTTCGACGAAAAATAAAGTGCCTCGAAAGCGCCTGTACTCCGCATATATCAGTCCCCGGGCATGCGTAGACGCCGTTTAACGCGATAAATAAACGATCTGGCAAAGAATAATTTTCCCCCCAAATAGGAAAAAACACTAAGCCTATAGCCCATGAAAATATCATTTTTTCGACGAAAAATAAAGTGCCTCGAAAGCGCCTGTACTCCGCATATATCAGTCCCCGGACATGCGTAGACGCCGTTTAACGCGATAAATAAACGATCTGGCAATAAATAATTTTCCCCCCAAATAGGAAAAAACACTAAGCCTATAGCCCATGAAAATATCATTTTTTCGACGAAAAATAAAGTGCCTCGAAAGCGCCTGTACTCCGCATATATCAGTCCCCGGGCATGCGTAGACGCCGTTTAACGGGATAAATAAACGATCAGGCAAAGAATAATTTTCCCCCCAGAATGGAAAAAACACTAAGCCCATGAAAATATCACTTTTCCGACGAAAAATAAAGTGCCTTGAAAGCGCCTGTACTCCGCATATATCAGTCCCCGGGCATGCGTAGACGCCGTTTAACGCGATAAATCAATGATCCGGCAAAGAATAATTTTCCCCCCAAAATGGAAAAAACACTAAGCCTATAGCCCATGAAAATATCACTTTTCCAACGAAAAATAAAGTGACTTGAAAGCGCCTGTACTCCGCATATATCAGTCCCCGGGCATGCGTAGACGCCGTTTAACGCGATAAATAAACGATCCGGCAATGAATAATTTTCCCCCCAAAATATCCTTTTTCCAACGAAAAATAAAGTGCCTTGAAAGCGCCTGTACGCCGCATATATCAGTCCACGGGCATGCGTAGACGCCGTTTAACGCGATAAATAAACGATCTGGCAATAAATAATTTTCACCCCAAAAAGGAAAAAACACTAAGCCTATAGCCATGAAAATATCATTTTTTCGACGAAAAATAAAGTGCCTCGAAAGCGCCTGTACTCCGCGTATATCAGTCCCCGGGCGTGCGTAGAAGCCGTTTAACGCGATAAATAAACGATCCGGCAATGAATAATTTTCCCCCCAAATAGGAAAAAACAATAAGCCTATAGCCCATGAAAATATCATTTTTCCGACGAAAAATAAAGTGCCTTGAAAGCGCCTGTACTCCGCATATATCAGTCCCCGGGCATGCGTAGACGCCGTTTAACGCGATAAATAAACGATCTGGCAAAGAATAATTTTCCCCCCAAATAGGAAAAAACACTAAGCCTATAGCCCATGAAAATATCATTTTTTCGACGAAAAATAAAGTGCCTCGAAAGCGCCTGTACTCCGCATATATCAGTCCCCGGGCATGCGTAGACGCCGTTTAACGCGATAAATAAACGATCTGGCAATAAATAATTTTCCCCCCAAATAGGAAAAAACACTAAGCCTATAGCCCATGAAAATATCATTTTTCCGACGAAAAATAAAGTGCCTCGAAAGCGCCTGTACTCCGCATATATCAGTCCCCGGGCATGCGTAGACGCCGTTTAACGCGATAAATAAACGATCTGGCAAAGAATAATTTTCCCCCCAAATAGGAAAAAACACTAAGCCTATAGCCCATGAAAATATCATTTTTTCGACGAAAAATAAAGTGCCTCGAAAGCGCCTGTACTCCGCATATATCAGTCCCCGGGCATGCGTAGACGCCGTTTAACGCGATAAATAAACGATCTGGCAATAAATAATTTTCCCCCCAAATAGGAAAAAACACTAAGCCTATAGCCCATGAAAATATCATTTTTTCGACGAAAAATAAAGTGCCTCGAAAGCGCCTGTACTCCGCATATATCAGTCCCCGGGCATGAGTAGACGCCGTTTAACGCGATAAATAAACGATCCGGCAAAGAATAATTTTCCCCCCAAAATGGAAAAAACACTAAGCTTATAGCCCATGAAAATATCCTTTTTCCGACGAAAAATAAAGTGCCTTGAAAGCGCCTGTACTCCGCATATATCAGTCCCCGGGCGTGCGTAGACGCCGTTTAACGCGATAAATAAACGATCAGGCAATAAATAATTTTCCCCCCAAATAGGAAAAAACACTAAGCCTATAGCCCATGAAAATATCCTTTTTCCGACGAAAAATAAAGTGCCTTGAAAGCGCCTGTACTCCGCATATATCAGTCCCCGGGCATGCGTAGACGCCGTTTAACGCGATAAATAAACGATCAGGCAAAGAATAATTTTCCCCCCAGAATGGAAAAAACACTAAGCCCATGAAAATATCACTTTTCCGACGAAAAATAAAGTGCCTCGAAAGCGCCTGTACTCCGCATATATCAGTCCCCGGGCATGCGTAGACGCCGTTTAACGCGATAAATAAACGATCCGGCAAAGAATAATTTTCCCCCCAAAATGGAAAAAACACTAAGCCTATAGCCCATGAAAATATCACTTTTCCGACGAAAAATAAAGTGCCTTGAAAGCGCCTGTACTCCGCATATATCAGTCCCCGGGCATGCGTAGACGCCGTTTAACGCGATAAATCAATGATCCGGCAAAGAATAATTTTCCCCCCAAAATGGAAAAAACACTAAGCCTATAGCCCATGAAAATATCACTTTTCCAACGAAAAATAAAGTGCCTTGAAAGCGCCTGTACTCCGCATATATCAGTCCCCGGGCATGCGTAGACGCCGTTTAACGCGATAAATAAACGATCCGGCAATTAATAATTTTCCCCCCAAAATATCCTTTTTCCAACGAAAAATAAAGTGCCTTGAAAGCGCCTGTACTCCGCATATATCAGTCCCCGGGCATGCGTAGACGCCGTTTAACGCGATAAATAAACGATCTGGCAATAAATAATTTTCACCCCAAATAGGAAAAAACACTAAGCCTATAGCCCATGAAAATATCATTTTTTCGACGAAAAATAAAGTGCCTCGAAAGCGCCTGTACTCCGCATATATCAGTCCCCGGGCATGCGTAGACGCCGTTTAACGCGATAAATAAACGATCTGGCAATAAATAATTTTTCCCCCAAATAGGAAAAAACACTAAGCCTATAGCCATGAAAATATCATTTTTTCGACGAAAAATAAAGTGCCTCGAAAGCGCCTGTACTCCGCGTATATCAGTCCCCGGGCGTGCGTAGAAGCCGTTTAACGCGATAAATAAACGATCCGGAAATGAATAATTTTCCCCCCAAATAGGAAAAAACAATAAGCCTATAGCCCATGAAAATATCATTTTTCCGACGAAAAATAAAGTGCCTCGAAAGCGCCTGTACTCCGCATATATCAGTCCCCGGGCATGCGTAGACGCCGTTTAACGCGATAAATAAACGATCCGGCAAAGAACAATTTTCCCCCCAAAATGGAAAAAACACTAAGCCTTATATAAGCCCATGAAAATATCATTTTTTCGACGAAAAATAAAGTGCCTCGAAAGCGCCTGTTCTCCGCATATATCAGTCCCCGGGCGTGCGTAGACGCCGTTTAACGCGATAAATAAACGATCTGGCAATAAATAATTTTCCCCCCAAATAGGAAAAAACACTAAGCCTATAGCCCATGAAAATATCATTTTTTCGACGAAAAATAAAGTGCCTCGAAAGCGCCTGTACTCCGCATATATCAGTCCCCGGGCATGCGTAGACGCCGTTTAACGCGATAAATAAACGATCTGGCAATAAATAATTTTCCCCCAAATAGGAAAAAACACTAAGCCCATGAAAATATCATTTTTTCGACGAAAAATAAAGTGCCTCGAAAGCGCCTGTACTCCGCATATATCAGTCCCCGGGCATGCGTAGACGCCGTTTAACGCGATAAATAAACGATCTGGCAAAGAATAATTTTCCCCCCAAATAGGAAAAAACACTAAGCCTATAGCCCATGAAAATATCATTTTTTCGACGAAAAATAAAGTGCCTCGAAAGCGCCTGTACTCCGCATATATCAGTCCCCGGGCGTGCGTAGAAGCCGTTTAACGCGATAAATAAACGATCCGGCAATGAATAATTTTCCCCCCAAATAGGAAAAAACAATAAGCCTATAGCCCATGAAAATATCATTTTTCCGACGAAAAATAAAGTGCCTCGAAAGCGCCTGTACTCCGCATATATCAGTCCCCGGGCATGCGTAGACGCCGTTTAACGCGATAAATAAACGATCCGGCAAAGAATAATTTTCCCCCCAAAATGGAAAAAACACTAAGCCTATAGCCCATGAAAATATCACTTTTCCGACGAAAAACTAAAGTGCCTTGAAAGCGCCTGTACTCCGCATATATCAGTCCCCGGGCGTGCGTAGACGCCGTTTAACGCGATAAATCAACGATCCGGCAAAGAATAATTTTCCCCCCAAAATGGAAAAAACACTAAGCCTATAGCCCATGAAAATATCACTTTTCCAACGAAAAATAAAGTGCCTTGAAAGCGCCTGTACTCCGCATATATCAGTCCCCGGGCATGCGTAGACGCCGTTTAACGCGATAAATAAACTATCCGGCAAAGAATAATTTTCCCCCCAAAATATCCTTTTTTCGACGAAAAATAAAGTGCCTCGAAAGCGCCTGTACTCCGCATATATCAGTCCCCGGGCATGCGTAGACGCCGTTTAACGCGATAAATAAACGATCTGGCAATAAATAATTTTCCCCCCAAATAGGAAAAAACATTAAGCCTATAGCCCATGAAAATATCATTTTTTCGACGAAAAATAAAGTGCCTCGAAAGCGCCTGTACTCCGCATATATCAGTCCCCGGGCATGCGTAGACGCCGTTTAACGCGATAAATAAACGATCTGCAAAGAATAATTTTCCCCCCAAATAGGAAAAAACACTAAGCCTATAGCCCATGAAAATATCATTTTTTCGACGAAAAATAAAGTGCCTCGAAAGCGCCTGTACTCCGCATATATCAGTCCCCGGGCATGCGTAGACGCCGTTTAACGCGATAAATAAACGATCTGCAAAGAATAATTTTCCCCCCAAATAGGAAAAAACACTAAGCCTATAGCCCATGAAAATATCATTTTTTCGACGAAAAATAAAGTGCCTCGAAAGCGCCTGTACTCCGCATATATCAGTCCCCGGGCATGCGTAGACGCCGTTTAACGCGATAAATAAACGATCTGGCAATAAATAATTTTCCCCCCAAATAGGAAAAAACACTAAGCCTATAGCCCATGAAAATATCATTTTTTCGACGAAAAATAAAGTGCCTCGAAAGCGCCTGTACTCCGCATATATCAGTCCCCGGGCATGCGTAGACGCCGTTTAACGCGATAAATAAACGATCTGGCAATAAATAATTTTCCCCCCAAAATGGAAAAAACACTAAGCCTATAGCCCATGAAAATATCCTTTTTCCGACGAAAAATAAAGTGCCTTGAAAGCGCCTGTACTCCGCATATATCAGTCCCCGGGCATGCGTAGACGCCGTTTAACGCGATAAATAAACGATCAGGCAAAGAATAATTTTCCCCCCAAAATGGAAAAAACACTAAGCCCATGAAAATATCACTTTTCCGACGAAAAATAAAGTGCCTCGAAAGCGCCTGTACTCCGCATATATCAGTCCCCGGGCATGCGTAGACGCCGTTTAACGCGATAAATAAACGATCCGGCAAAGAATAATTTTCCCCCCAAAATGGAAAAAACACTAAGCCTATAGCCCATGAAAATATCACTTTTCCGACGAAAAACTAAAGTGCCTTGAAAGCGCCTGTACTCCGCATATATCAGTCCCCGGGCGTGCGTAGACGCCGTTTAACGCGATAAATCAACGATCCGGCAAAGAATAATTTTCCCCCCAAAATGGAAAAAACACTAAGCCTATAGCCCATGAAAATATCACTTTTCCAACGAAAAATAAAGTGCCTTGAAAGCGCCTGTACTCCGCATATATCAGTCCCCGGGCATGCGTAGACGCCGTTTAACGCGATAAATAAACTATCCGGCAAAGAATAATTTTCCCCCCAAAATATCCTTTTTTCGACGAAAAATAAAGTGCCTCGAAAGCGCCTGTACTCCGCATATATCAGTCCCCGGGCATGCGTAGACGCCGTTTAACGCGATAAATAAACGATCTGGCAATAAATAATTTTCCCCCCAAATAGGAAAAAACATTAAGCCTATAGCCCATGAAAATATCATTTTTTCGACGAAAAATAAAGTGCCTCGAAAGCGCCTGTACTCCGCATATATCAGTCCCCGGGCATGCGTAGACGCCGTTTAACGCGATAAATAAACGATCTGCAAAGAATAATTTTCCCCCCAAATAGGAAAAAACACTAAGCCTATAGCCCATGAAAATATCATTTTTTCGACGAAAAATAAAGTGCCTCGAAAGCGCCTGTACTCCGCATATATCAGTCCCCGGGCATGCGTAGACGCCGTTTAACGCGATAAATAAACGATCTGCAAAGAATAATTTTCCCCCCAAATAGGAAAAAACACTGAGCCTATAGCCCATGAAAATATCATTTTTTCGACGAAAAATAAAGTGCCTCGAAAGCGCCTGTACTCCGCATATATCAGTCCCCGGGCATGCGTAGACGCCGTTTAACGCGATAAATAAACGATCTGGCAATAAATAATTTTCCCCCCAAATAGGAAAAAACACTAAGCCTATAGCCCATGAAAATATCATTTTTTCGACGAAAAATAAAGTGCCTCGAAAGCGCCTGTACTCCGCATATATCAGTCCCCGGGCATGCGTAGACGCCGTTTAACGCGATAAATAAACGATCTGGCAATAAATAATTTTCCCCCCAAAATGGAAAAAACACTAAGCCTATAGCCCATGAAAATATCCTTTTTCCGACGAAAAATAAAGTGCCTTGAAAGCGCCTGTACTCCGCATATATCAGTCCCCGGGCATGCGTAGACGCCGTTTAACGCGATAAATAAACGATCAGGCAAAGAATAATTTTCCCCCCAAAATGGAAAAAACACTAAGCCCATGAAAATATCACTTTTCCGACGAAAAATAAAGTGCCTCGAAAGCGCCTGTACTCCGCATATATCAGTCCCCGGGCATGCGTAGACGCCGTTTAACGCGATAAATAAACGATCCGGCAAAGAATAATTTTCCCCCCAAAATGGAAAAAACACTAAGCCTATAGCCCATGAAAATATCACTTTTCCGACGAAAAACTAAAGTGCCTTGAAAGCGCCTGTACTCCGCATATATCAGTCCCCGGGCATGCGTAGACGCCGTTTAACGCGATAAATCAACGATCCGGCAAAGAATAATTTTCCCCCCAAAATGGAAAAAACACTAAGCCTATAGCCCATGAAAATATCACTTTTCCAACGAAAAATAAAGTGCCTTGAAAGCGCCTGTACTCCGCATATATCAGTCCCCGGGCATGCGTAGACGCCGTTTAACGCGATAAATAAACTATCCGGCAAAGAATAATTTTCCCCCCAAAATATCCTTTTTCCAACGAAAAATAAAGTGCCTTGAAAGCGCCTGTACTCCGCATATATCAGTCCCCGGGCATGCGTAGACGCCGTTTAACGCGATAAATAAACGATCTGGCAATAAATAATTTTCCCCCCAAATAGGAAAAAACACTAAGCCTATAGCCCATGAAAATATCATTTTTTCGACGAAAAATAAAGTGCCTCGAAAGCGCCTGTACTCCGCATATATCAGTGCCCGGGCATGCGTAGACGCCGTTTAACGCGATAAATAAACGATCTGGCAATAAATAATTTTCCGCCAAATAGGAAAAAACACTAAGCTTATAGCCCATGAAAATATCATTTTTTCGACGAAAAATAAAGTGCCTCGAAAGCGCCTGTACTCCGCATATATCAGTCCCCGGGCGTGCGTAGACGCCGTTTAACGCGATAAATAAACGATCTGGCAATAAATAATTTTCCCCCCAAATAGGAAAAAACACTAAGCCTATAGCCCATGAAAATATCATTTTTTCGACGAAAAATAAAGTGCCTCGAAAGCGCCTGTACTCCGCATATATCAGTCCCCGGGCATGCGTAGACGCCGTTTAACGCGATAAATAAACGATCTGGCAATAAATAATTTTCCCCCCAAATAAGAAAAAACACTAAGCCTATAGCCCATGAAAATATCATTTTTTCGACGAAAAATAAAGTGCCTCGAAAGCGCCTGTACTCCGCATATATCAGTCCCCGGGCATGCGTAGACGCCGTTTAACGCGATAAATAAACGATCTGGCAAAGAATAATTTTCCCCCCAAATAGGAAAAAACACTAAGCCTATAGCCCATGAAAATATCATTTTTTCGACGAAAAATAAAGTGCCTCGAAAGCGCCTGTACTCCGCATATATCAGTCCCCGGACATGCGTAGACGCCGTTTAACGCGATAAATAAACGATCTGGCAATAAATAATTTTCCCCCCAAATAGGAAAAAACACTAAGCCTATAGCCCATGAAAATATCATTTTTTCGACGAAAAATAAAGTGCCTCGAAAGCGCCTGTACTCCACATATATCAGTCCCCGGGCATGAGTAGACGCCGTTTAACGCGATAAATAAACGATCCGGCAAAGAATAATTTTCCCCCCAAAATGGAAAAAACACTAAGCCTATAGCCCATGAAAATATCCTTTTTCCGACGAAAAATAAAGTGCCTTGAAAGCGCCTGTACTCCGCATATATCAGTCCCCGGGCGTGCGTAGACGCCGTTTAACGCGATAAATAAACGATCAGGCAATAAATAATTTTCCCCCCAAATAGGAAAAAACACTAAGCCTATAGCCCATGAAAATATCCTTTTTCCGACGAAAAATAAAGTGCCTTGAAAGCGCCTGTACTCCGCATATATCAGTCCCCGGGCATGCGTAGACGCCGTTTAACGCGATAAATAAACGATCAGGCAAAGAATAATTTTCCCCCCAGAATGGAAAAAACACTAAGCCCATGAAAATATCACTTTTCCGACGAAAAATAAAGTGCCTTGAAAGCGCCTGTACTCCGCATATATCAGTCCCCGGGCATGCGTAGACGCCGTTTAACGCGATAAATCAATGATCCGGCAAAGAATAATTTTCCCCCCAAAATGGAAAAAACACTAAGCCTATAGCCCATGAAAATATCACTTTTCCAACGAAAAATAAAGTGCCTTGAAAGCGCCTGTACTCCGCATATATCAGTCCCCGGGCATGCGTAGACGCCGTTTAACGCGATAAATAAACGATCCGGCAATGAATAATTTTCCCCCCAAAATATCCTTTTTCCAACGAAAAATAAAGTGCCTTGAAAGCGCCTGTACGCCGCATATATCAGTCCACGGGCATGCGTAGACGCCGTTTAACGCGATAAATAAACGATCTGGCAATAAATAATTTTCACCCCAAATAGGAAAAAACACTAAGCCTATAGCCCATGAAAATATCATTTTTTCGACGAAAAATAAAGTGCCTCGAAAGCGCCTGTACTCCGCATATATCAGTCCCCGGGCATGCGTAGACGCCGTTTAACGCGATAAATAAACGATCTGGCAATAAATAATTTTTCCCCCAAATAGGAAAAAACACTAAGCCTATAGCCATGAAAATATCATTTTTTCGACGAAAAATAAAGTGCCTCGAAAGCGCCTGTACTCCGCGTATATCAGTCCCCGGGCGTGCGTAGAAGCCGTTTAACGCGATAAATAAACGATCCGGCAATGAATAATTTTCCCCCCAAATAGGAAAAAACAATAAGCCTATAGCCCATGAAAATATCATTTTTCCGACGAAAAATAAAGTGCCTCGAAAGCGCCTGTACTCCGCATATATCAGTCCCCGGGCATGCGTAGACGCCGTTTAACGCGATAAATAAACGATCCGGCAAAGAACAATTTTCCCCCCAAAATGGAAAAAACACTAAGCCTTATATAAGCCCATGAAAATATCATTTTTTCGACGAAAAATAAAGTGCCTCGAAAGCGCCTGTACTCCGCATATATCAGTCCCCGGGCGTGCGTAGACGCCGTTTAACGCGATAAATAAACGATCTGGCAATAAATAATTTTCCCCCCAAATAGGAAAAAACACTAAGCCTATAGCCCATGAAAATATCATTTTTTCGACGAAAAATAAAGTGCCTCGAAAGCGCCTGTACTCCGCATATATCAGTCCCCGGGCATGCGTAGACGCCGTTTAACGCGATAAATAAACGATCTGGCAATAAATAATTTTCCCCCAAATAGGAAAAAACACTAAGCCCATGAAAATATCATTTTTTCGACGAAAAATAAAGTGCCTCGAAAGCGCCTGTACTCCGCATATATCAGTCCCCGGGCATGCGTAGACGCCGTTTAACGCGATAAATAAACGATCTGGCAAAGAACAATTTTCCCCCCAAATAGGAAAAAACACTAAGCCTATAGCCCATGAAAATATCATTTTTTCGACGAAAAATAAAGTGCCTCGAAAGCGCCTGTACTCCGCATATATCAGTCCCCGGGCATGAGTAGAAGCCGTTTAACGCGATAAATAAACGATCCGGCAAAGAATAATTTTCCCCCCAAAATGGAAAAAACACTAAGCCTATAGCCCATGAAAATATCCTTTTTCCGACGAAAAATAAAGTGCCTTGAAAGCGCCTGTACTCCGCATATATCAGTCCCCGGGCGTGCGTAGACGCCGTTTAACGCGATAAATAAACGATCAGGCAATAAATAATTTTCCCCCCAAATAGGAAAAAACACTAAGCCTATAGCCCATGAAAATATCCTTTTTCCGACGAAAAATAAAGTGCCTTGAAAGCGCCTGTACTCCGCATATATCAGTCCCCGGGCATGCGTAGACGCCGTTTAACGCGATAAATAAACGATCTGGCAAAGAATAATTTTCCCCCCAAATAGGAAAAAACACTAAGCCTATAGCCCATGAAAATATCATTTTTTCGACGAAAAATAAAGTGCCTCGAAAGCGCCTGTACTCCGCATATATCAGTCCCCGGGCATGCGTAGACGCCGTTTAACGCGATAAATAAACGATCCGGCAAAGAATAATTTTCCCCCCAAAATGGAAAAAACACTAAGCCTATAGCCCATGAAAATATCACTTTTCCGACGAAAAACTAAAGTGCCTTGAAAGCGCCTGTACTCCGCATATATCAGTCCCCGGGCATGCGTAGACGCCGTTTAACGCGATAAATCAACGATCCGGCAAAGAATAATTTTCCCCCCAAAATGGAAAAAACACTAAGCCTATAGCCCATGAAAATATCACTTTTCCAACGAAAAATAAAGTGCCTTGAAAGCGCCTGTACTCCGCATATATCAGTCCCCGGGCATGCGTAGACGCCGTTTAACGCGATAAATAAACTATCCGGCAAAGAATAATTTTCCCCCCAAAATATCCTTTTTCCAACGAAAAATAAAGTGCCTTGAAAGCGCCTGTACTCCGCATATATCAGTCCCCGGGCATGCGTAGACGCCGTTTAACGCGATAAATAAACGATCTGGCAATAAATAATTTTCCCCCCAAATAGGAAAAAACACTAAGCCTATAGCCCATGAAAATATCATTTTTTCGACGAAAAATAAAGTGCCTCGAAAGCGCCTGTACTCCGCATATATCAGTCCCCGGGCATGCGTAGACGCCGTTTAACGCGATAAATAAACGATCTGGCAATAAATAATTTTCCCCCCAAATAGGAAAAAACACTAAGCCTATAGCCCATGAAAATATCATTTTTTCGACGAAAAATAAAGTGCCTCGAAAGCGCCTGTACTCCGCATATATCAGTCCCCGGGCATGCGTAGACGCCGTTTAACGCGATAAATAAACGATCTGGCAAAGAATAATTTTCCCCCCAAATAGGAAAAAACACTAAGCCTATAGCCCATGAAAATATCATTTTTTCGACGAAAAATAAAGTGCCTCGAAAGCGCCTGTACTCCGCATATATCAGTCCCCGGACATGCGTAGACGCCGTTTAACGCGATAAATAAACGATCTGGCAATAAATAATTTTCCCCCCAAATAGGAAAAAACACTAAGCCTATAGCCCATGAAAATATCATTTTTTCGACGAAAAATAAAGTGCCTCGAAAGCGCCTGTACTCCACATATATCAGTCCCCGGGCATGAGTAGACGCCGTTTAACGCGATAAATAAACGATCCGGCAAAGAATAATTTTCCCCCCAAAATGGAAAAAACACTAAGCCTATAGCCCATGAAAATATCCTTTTTCCGACGAAAAATAAAGTGCCTTGAAAGCGCCTGTACTCCGCATATATCAGTCCCCGGGCGTGCGTAGACGCCGTTTAACGCGATAAATAAACGATCAGGCAATAAATAATTTTCCCCCCAAATAGGAAAAAACACTAAGCCTATAGCCCATGAAAATATCCTTTTTCCGACGAAAAATAAAGTGCCTTGAAAGCGCCTGTACTCCGCATATATCAGTCCCCGGGCATGCGTAGACGCCGTTTAACGCGATAAATAAACGATCAGGCAAAGAATAATTTTCCCCCCAGAATGGAAAAAACACTAAGCCCATGAAAATATCACTTTTCCGACGAAAAATAAAGTGCCTTGAAAGCGCCTGTACTCCGCATATATCAGTCCCCGGGCATGCGTAGACGCCGTTTAACGCGATAAATCAATGATCCGGCAAAGAATAATTTTCCCCCCAAAATGGAAAAAACACTAAGCCTATAGCCCATGAAAATATCACTTTTCCAACGAAAAATAAAGTGCCTTGAAAGCGCCTGTACTCCGCATATATCAGTCCCCGGGCATGCGTAGACGCCGTTTAACGCGATAAATAAACGATCCGGCAATGAATAATTTTCCCCCCAAAATATCCTTTTTCCAACGAAAAATAAAGTGCCTTGAAAGCGCCTGTACGCCGCATATATCAGTCCACGGGCATGCGTAGACGCCGTTTAACGCGATAAATAAACGATCTGGCAATAAATAATTTTCACCCCAAATAGGAAAAAACACTAAGCCTATAGCCCATGAAAATATCATTTTTTCGACGAAAAATAAAGTGCCTCGAAAGCGCCTGTACTCCGCATATATCAGTCCCCGGGCATGCGTAGACGCCGTTTAACGCGATAAATAAACGATCTGGCAATAAATAATTTTTCCCCCAAATAGGAAAAAACACTAAGCCTATAGCCATGAAAATATCATTTTTTCGACGAAAAATAAAGTGCCTCGAAAGCGCCTGTACTCCGCGTATATCAGTCCCCGGGCGTGCGTAGAAGCCGTTTAACGCGATAAATAAACGATCCGGCAATGAATAATTTTCCCCCCAAATAGGAAAAAACAATAAGCCTATAGCCCATGAAAATATCATTTTTCCGACGAAAAATAAAGTGCCTCGAAAGCGCCTGTACTCCGCATATATCAGTCCCCGGGCATGCGTAGACGCCGTTTAACGCGATAAATAAACGATCCGGCAAAGAACAATTTTCCCCCCAAAATGGAAAAAACACTAAGCCTTATATAAGCCCATGAAAATATCATTTTTTCGACGAAAAATAAAGTGCCTCGAAAGCGCCTGTACTCCGCATATATCAGTCCCCGGGCGTGCGTAGACGCCGTTTAACGCGATAAATAAACGATCTGGCAATAAATAATTTTCCCCCCAAATAGGAAAAAACACTAAGCCTATAGCCCATGAAAATATCATTTTTTCGACGAAAAATAAAGTGCCTCGAAAGCGCCTGTACTCCGCATATATCAGTCCCCGGGCATGCGTAGACGCCGTTTAACGCGATAAATAAACGATCTGGCAATAAATAATTTTCCCCCAAATAGGAAAAAACACTAAGCCCATGAAAATATCATTTTTTCGACGAAAAATAAAGTGCCTCGAAAGCGCCTGTACTCCGCATATATCAGTCCCCGGGCATGCGTAGACGCCGTTTAACGCGATAAATAAACGATCTGGCAAAGAATAATTTTCCCCCCAAATAGGAAAAAACACTAAGCCTATAGCCCATGAAAATATCATTTTTTCGACGAAAAATAAAGTGCCTCGAAAGCGCCTGTACTCCGCATATATCAGTCCCCGGGCATGCGTAGACGCCGTTTAACGCGATAAATAAACGATCTGGCAATAAATAATTTTCCCCCCAAATAGGAAAAAACACTAAGCCTATAGCCCATGAAAATATCATTTTTTCGACGAAAAATAAAGTGCCTCGAAAGCGCCTGTACTCCGCATATATCAGTCCCCGGGCATGAGTAGAAGCCGTTTAACGCGATAAATAAACGATCCGGCAAAGAATAATTTTCCCCCCAAAATGGAAAACACACTAAGCCTATAGCCCATGAAAATATCCTTTTTCCGACGAAAAATAAAGTGCCTTGAAAGCGCCTGTACTCCGCATATATCAGTCCCCGGGCGTGCGTAGACGCCGTTTAACGCGATAAATAAACGATCAGGCAATAAATAATTTTCCCCCCAAATAGGAAAAAACACTTAGCCTATAGCCCATGAAAATATCCTTTTTCCGACGAAAAATAAAGTGCCTTGAAAGCGCCTGTACTCCGCATATATCAGTCCCCGGGCATGCGTAGACGCCGTTTAACGCGATAAATAAACGATCTGGCAAAGAATAATTTTCCCCCCAAATAGGAAAAAACACTAAGCCTATAGCCCATGAAAATATCATTTTTTCGACGAAAAATAAAGTGCCTCGAAAGCGCCTGTACTCCGCATATATCAGTCCCCGGGCATGAGTAGAAGCCGTTTAACGCGATAAATAAACGATCCGGCAAAGAATAATTTTCCCCCCAAAATGGAAAAAACACTAAGCCTATAGCCCATGAAAATATCCTTTTTCCGACGAAAAATAAAGTGCCTTGAAAGCGCCTGTACTCCGCATATATCAGTCCCCGGGCGTGCGTAGACGCCGTTTAACGCGATAAATAAACGATCAGGCAATAAATAATTTTCCCCCCAAATAGGAAAAAACACTAAGCCTATAGCCCATGAAAATATCCTTTTTCCGACGAAAAATAAAGTGCCTTGAAAGCGCCTGTACTCCGCATATATCAGTCCCCGGGCATGCGTAGACGCCGTTTAACGCGATAAATAAACGATCAGGCAAAGAATAATTTTCCCCCCAGAATGGAAAAAACACTAAGCCCATGAAAATATCACTTTTCCGACGAAAAATAAAGTGCCTCGAAAGCGCCTGTACTCCGCATATATCAGTCCCCGGGCATGCGTAGACGCCGTTTAACGCGATAAATAAACGATCCGGCAAAGAATAATTTTCCCCCCAAATAGGAAAAAACTCTAAGCCTATAGCCCATGAAAATATCATTTTTTCGACGAAAAATAAAGTGCCTCGAAAGCGCCTGTACTCCGCATATATCAGTCCCCGGGCGTGCGTAGACGCCGTTTAACGCGATAAATAAACGATCTGGCAATAAATAATTTTCCCCCAAATAGGAAAAAACACTAAGCCCATGAAAATATCATTTTTTCGACGAAAAATAAAGTGCCTCGAAAGCGCCTGTACTCCGCATATATCAGTCCCCGGGCATGCGTAGACGCCGTTTAACGCGATAAATAAACGATCCGGCAAAGAATAATTTTCCCCCCAAAATGGAAAAAACACTAAGCCTATAAGCCCATGAAAATATCACTTTTCCGACGAAAAATAAAGTGCCTTGAAAGCGCCTGTACTCCGCATATATCAGTCCCCGGGCATGCGTAGACGCCGTTTAACGCGATAAATCAATGATCCGGCAAAGAATAATTTTCCCCCCAAAATGGAAAAAACACTAAGCCTATAGCCCATGAAAATATCACTTTTCCAACGAAAAATAAAGTGCCTTGAAAGCGCCTGTACTCCGCATATATCAGTCCCCGGGCATGCGTAGACGCCGTTTAACGCGATAAATAAACGATCCGGCAATGAATAATTTTCCCCCCAAAATATCCTTTTTCCAACGAAAAATAAAGTGCCTTGAAAGCGCCTGTACTCCGCATATATCAGTCCCCGGGCATGCGTAGACGCCGTTTAACGCGATAAATAAACGATCTGGCAATAAATAATTTTCACCCCAAATAGGAAAAAACACTAAGCCTATAGCCCATGAAAATATCATTTTTTCGACGAAAAATAAAGTGCCTCGAAAGCGCCTGTACTCCGCATATATCAGTGCCCGGGCATGCGTAGACGCCGTTTAACGCGATAAATAAACGATCTGGCAATAAATAATTTTCCCCCCAAATAGGAAAAAACACTAAGCCTATAGCCCATGAAAATATCATTTTTTCGACGAAAAATAAAGTGCCTCGAAAGCGCCTGTACTCCGCATATATCAGTCCCCGGGCATGCGTAGACGCCGTTTAACGCGATAAATAAACGATCTGGCAATAAATAATTTTTCCCCCAAATAGGAAAAAACACTAAGCGTATAGCCATGAAAACATCATTTTTTCGACGAAAAATAAAGTGCCTCGAAAGCGCCTGTACTCCGCGTATATCAGTCCCCGGGCGTGCGTAGAAGCCGTTTAACGCGATAAATAAACGATCCGGCAATGAATAATTTTCCCCCCAAATAGGAAAAAACAATAAGCCTATAGCCCATGAAAATATCATTTTTCCGACGAAAAATAAAGTGCCTCGAAAGCGCCTGTACTCCGCATATACCAGTCCCCGGGCATGCGTAGACGCCGTTTAACGCGATAAATAAACGATCCGGCAAAGAACAATTTTCCCCCCAAAATGGAAAAAACACTAAGCCTATAGCCCATGAAAATATCACTTTTCCGACGAAAAATAAAGTGCCTTGAAAGCGCCTGTACTCCGCATATATCAGTCCCCGGGCATGCGTAGACGCCGTTTAACGCGATAAATCAATGATCCGGCAAAGAATAATTTTCCCCCCAAAATGGAAAAAACACTAAGCCTATAGCCCATGAAAATATCACTTTTCCAACGAAAAATAAAGTGCCTTGAAAGCGCCTGTACTCCGCATATATCAGTCCCCGGGCATGCGTAGACGCCGTTTAACGCGATAAATAAACGATCCGGCAATGAATAATTTTCCCCCCAAAATATCCTTTTTCCAACGAAAAATAAAGTGCCTTGAAAGCGCCTGTACTCCGCATATATCAGTCCCCGGGCATGCGTAGACGCCGTTTAACGCGATAAATAAACGATCTGGCAATAAATAATTTTCACCCCAAATAGGAAAAAACACTAAGCCTATAGCCCATGAAAATATCATTTTTTCGACGAAAAATAAAGTGCCTCGAAAGCGCCTGTACTCCGCATATATCAGTGCCCGGGCATGCGTAGACGCCGTTTTACGCGATAAATAAACGATCTGGCAATAAATAATTTTCCCCCCAAATAGGAAAAAACACTAAGCCTATAGCCCATGAAAATATCATTTTTTCGACGAAAAATAAAGTGCCTCGAAAGCGCCTGTACTCCGCATATATCAGTCCCCGGGCATGCGTAGACGCCGTTTAACGCGATAAATAAACGATCTGGCAATAAATAATTTTTCCCCCAAATAGGAAAAAACACTAAGCCTATAGCCATGAAAATATCATTTTTTCGACGAAAAATAAAGTGCCTCGAAAGCGCCTGTACTCCGCGTATATCAGTCCCCGGGCGTGCGTAGAAGCCGTTTAACGCGATAAATAAACGATCCGGCAATGAATAATTTTCCCCCCAAATAGGAAAAAACAATAAGCCTATAGCCCATGAAAATATCATTTTTCCGACGAAAAATAAAGTGCCTCGAAAGCGCCTGTACTCCGCATATATCAGTCCCCGGGCATGCGTAGACGCCGTTTAACGCGATAAATAAACGATCCGGCAAAGAACAATTTTCCCCCCAAAATGGAAAAAACACTAAGCCTATAGCCCATGAAAATATCACTTTTCCGACGAAAAATAAAGTGCCTTGAAAGCGCCTGTACTCCGCATATATCAGTCCCCGGGCATGCGTAGACGCCGTTTAACGCGATAAATCAATGATCCGGCAAAGAATAATTTTCCCCCCAAAATGGAAAAAACACTAAGCCTATAGCCCATGAAAATATCACTTTTCCAACGAAAAATAAAGTGCCTTGAAAGCGCCTGTACTCCGCATATATCAGTCCCCGGGCATGCGTAGACGCCGTTTAACGCGATAAATAAACGATCCGGCAATGAATAATTTTCCCCCCAAAATATCCTTTTTCCAACGAAAAATAAAGTGCCTTGAAAGCGCCTGTACTCCGCATATATCAGTCCCCGGGCATGCGTAGACGCCGTTTAACGCGATAAATAAACGATCTGGCAATAAATAATTTTCACCCCAAATAGGAAAAAACACTAAGCCTATAGCCCATGAAAATATCATTTTTTCGACGAAAAATAAAGTGCCTCGAAAGCGCCTGTACTCCGCATATATCAGTGCCCGGGCATGCGTAGACGCCGTTTAACGCGATAAATAAACGATCTGGCAATAAATAATTTTCCCCCCAAATAGGAAAAAACACTAAGCCTATAGCCCATGAAAATATCATTTTTTCGACGAAAAATAAAGTGCCTCGAAAGCGCCTGTACTCCGCATATATCAGTCCCCGGGCATGCGTAGACGCCGTTTAACGCGATAAATAAACGATCTGGCAATAAATAATTTTTCCCCCAAATAGGAAAAAACACTAAGCCTATAGCCATGAAAATATCATTTTTTCGACGAAAAATAAAGTGCCTCGAAAGCGCCTGTACTCCGCGTATATCAGTCCCCGGGCGTGCGTAGAAGCCGTTTAACGCGATAAATAAACGATCCGGCAATGAATAATTTTCCCCCCAAATAGGAAAAAACAATAAGCCTATTGCCCATGAAAATATCATTTTTCCGACGAAAAATAAAGTGCCTCGAAAGCGCCTGTACTCCGCATATATCAGTCCCCGGGCATGCGTAGACGCCGTTTAACGCGATAAATAAACGATCCGGCAAAGAACAATTTTCCCCCCAAAATGGAAAAAACACTAAGCCTTATATAAGCCCATGAAAATATCATTTTTTCGACGAAAAATAAAGTGCCTCGAAAGCGCTTGTACTCCGCATATATCAGTCCCCGGGCATGCGTAGACGCCTTTAACGCGATAAATAAACGATCAGGCAAAGAATAATTTTCCCCCCAAAATGGAAAAAACAGTATAAGCCTATAGACCAAGGAATCATGATTAGCGGTTTAAGTGCAACACGAATACTGAGGCAGAGCAAGTGGATCGCAGAGCATGATCACGGGCGCTGTAGCGCGATAGAAGATGGCGTAGTTTCGGTACCTAGGCACGTGACCGCACGACCATGGGAACAATCAGACGAAGCGGAAGTACATCTCTTTTTCGGTGCGAAGTAAAGCAAAAAACACGCAGACGTTCCGTTTGTGTGTTTTATGATTTCTCTAGGCTCCAATTCGTCAATTCAAGCAATAGATCGCACAGATAACAGATGTTGTCTTGAATAATTCTCTAAGTCACGTGTCACCACGAGCGACGTCACACTGCGGACTCGAGTACGTAGGCACAGGCATAGAGTTTCCTACAAAAATTACTAGAGGGAACTCTGGCGCTGGTGTCTACGGGAGCTGCAGTGGGAGCGGTTGTACCATCATGAGAAGTACATGGATTTGCCTAAACTTCGTCCTTTTGGCTTCAAACGGCTTTGTGACTTTGTAAACTCGTCATTTTCAACAGTGTATTGCGTAATAATTAATTAAACAAACATCGTAAAAATTGCCCGGCCGTAGAATTCGAACACAGGGACTCTAGCACAGAAGCCTGATATTGAAACCATTAAGCCACGAACGCATGTATCGACCAGCGAATGAAACGCCCTTATGAATTTATCGCGGGCATGCCAGTGCCTTGAGAGGGCCCTTAGCCTTGAGACGCTTGGCGCGTTTCGATTTGGCCACCTGGACAAGCTCTATTGTTGCAATTAATAGCAATTGTACGCGTTACTAGAAGTTTACTAGAAGACTAGAAGTTTGATGTTGCAATTTATCTAATACAGTGTGAATTCGCGCCGTATTCGACACCGTACATCACATGCCACAATTCGCTCGCCACCAGACCGGCGCGTGGTGTTGTAAGCGCGTGGAATAACGCTGAAACAAAAGCGGAACTTTACTGAATAGCTTCGAAAACAGTTTCCCTTCATGTAGACAAAGCTTGAAAGAAATGTTGAATTATCTTTTCCTATCTGCGACCTCTTCTCCCCCCATTGCCCCTACGCAGATCGAGGAATATGGTCACATCAATATATAGACGATCGAAAGTGCGAACGTGAGTGAGGGGCGGCGAGTGCGCGTGCACTTGCACGTGAGTGAGTACCTATATTACGTGTCCTATACTGAATACAAGTATAGAACTTGTATTCTTTCCAAGACTGTATACCAATATCTATGGGGTTTGGACGTCAGACCTCTACACCGTAGGTTTTGTATCTCGCACCGTATATATATATATATATATATATATATATATATATATATATATATATATATATATATATATATATATGAAGGCCGGGGTCCGGCCTTCATCCCGAAGGCCGGACCCCGGCCGAAACGTCAATAAACCGCTTCATACGCGCGTCTACTTACCCAGAACTGCTTTCTTCTGGTATATATACATATATATTTAGCAGCTGGGTAACGTTAGCTGGGATGCCCTATATACGTATACATATGAGTGCGAGCAGAGTATATAGTAGACGTGGTTATCAGGGGGCGGGACCAGGATTCTTTTCGTATGAAATTGCAGAGCACGATTCGTTTTTGGGTGCAGGCGGGCCCTGAATTCTTTCCTCGGCACTCCATATTGTTAGGAGGAGAGGGCAGCGATGGTGGGGTAAGGAGGAAATATTGTGGGGGTCAGTTGCCTTTTGGAGTTGCCCCTGGCGAGTATGAACATTAGTAAGTGCGAGTACACCTGACTATATATGAACGTGAGTGAATATTTATGCACGTAAGTACCGGGGAGTGTGAGTGGACGTATGGATATGAGTATATCCACAAGTATGTGTACAGGTGAGTGCGGGAGTGAATGAGTACGCGTTGGTATGAGCAGACGTATGTACGCGAACGCGAAGTCTGAAAAAAAATAATGGCGAGCGACTGCTTATAATGCCGACCTATTGATATACGTCACTCACCTTCGTCATTGCCGCGCTGTTATTATTAGCAATGAACCAACTTGCCCCGTTTTTCAGTTCAGTTCAGCGTTAACTTGACGCGTTTGTGACCAGCAACGAACCTGTTGCGCAGGTACGCCTTGAGGCCATCGAACGCCTCCGCCGTGATGCCGTCGATCTGCAGGCGCATGTTCGCGGGTCCGGGCATCTCGTACAGCAGGTCGCGTAGATACGAACTGGAGGCCCGCAGCACGTCCACGCTCATGGTGAACTCCCGGCCGGGGCCCCCGTCCTTCAGGCAGACCTGAACCTCGAAGTCGCTCATCGGCCGATGCTTGCGTCTCCCTCTTCTTCTTCTTCTTCTTCACAACCCTTGGGCCACATCGTCCCGTGTTCTTGCAATGACCAGTGTTCCACATCGTCCAGTGTTCTCGCCCAGTGGCGAGAAAATCGAAGGTTTTGTTTGCCAGACAGAGAACGAGGTAGAAAGTACCGCGGCTACGTCAACTGCTACGTTTCACTGAACAAAAAGGTTAATAATAAAAAGCGGCTACGTCAACAATTGTTTTACAGAAAAAGAAAGGTTAATAGTAAAAAAGGCAGGGCTGTTTATTAATGCTGTACAATGCTCACGTAACGCTTTAAATAGCAGACGGCTGAGGGAGCCGGAGCTAGCACCAAAGGAGGAGGAGGAAGTAAACTTTATTGCTCTAGAATGAGTAATGCAGCGGTCAGGCCGGATGTCTTCATCTTCTATTGGTTGATGACGATCTCCGGCCTGCATGGTTGGCGCCCCTATTCCAGGGCACAACTGAGCGTGGCTGCTCGTCGGGCATGATCCACCAGACTCCGTTGGAGGCCAAGGTCGCCGCTGGAGAGCACGCTCTCCCACTGCTCCGCACTCGGATTTTCTATTTTGTGGAATGCCTTATTCGTATTGCACTCCCACGTGATGTGATAAAGTGTGGGTATTGCGCCACACCACGGGCATGCCTCCCTGTATTGACTTCGGAACATTTTGCATAGAATATGTAAATTTGGGAAAGTTCTTGTCTGCAGCTAGCACCAAAACCAACGCGATGTCTTGTTCCCGCGCGACTACCTCCTGCGTCATGACACAGTCACCTCAGGAGAAACGAAACCAAAACTGGGCGTAGAAAAAAAAATACAGACGATTTCGATTCTCTCTAATGCGAATTTTGAGCGCAGATGTTTAGGTACTTTGAATTCGCAATATATTGCGGCAAATAACTTGATTCTGAACGACAGGGTGCTCTCGGCGGGGGCGCTGAGCGTCTGCACGGGCAGCTCGCTTAGCAGCAGCGGCAGACGAAGCAGTTACATCCGTTGCGATGCTCACTGTTCAGAAAAAAAGAAAAAACGTGAACGCGGAAATGCGTGTCTAGCGCGGAGCTCATTTTGTAGCGGCGGTGGCGCCCTCAAGCGAAGTAGCGCATGCGCAGTGTGCGCAAAACCCACGACAGCGCTTAATTTCCGCGCTCGCCGCATGAATGGTCGCCGCTGGCACCCCGCTCCAGTCCTCACTAGAATGTACTAGACGGTATTCTAGTACTCTATAGTCCTCACGCTTTCTCCATACCCTCCTTCGCTTTCCGCCTCATTGTTCCGCTGTACCCTCCTGTCCACTTTTCTCCTCACTTAGAACGACAGAAAGCTGAGCTAGTTGGTAAGGATTCATTATGCAAAATAGAAGTGAGGCGTGCAGACAAGACACAAGAGTAGAGAAGTGGACAACACGAACGTCGTGTTGTCCACTTCTCTACTCTTGTGTCCTTTCTGTTCGTGTTGTCCACTTCTCTACTCCTGTGTCCTGTCTGCACGCCTCACTTCTATTTTGCATAATGAATTTCTCCTCACGCCTCTTTCCTCTCACCCTTTCTGTATTGCTTTTTTTACCCCCGCTGAGCGCCGTGTTCGCTCTCATCTTTCTCTGTGCTCGCTCGCTCGCTTTAGGGCACATTCACACCGGCGACTTGAGGAGGTCGCGCGACCGTTTGCGACTCGCAATCAAAAAGCGACCGAAGGCGACTGATGTTCACACCGGCAAGCCCGGCTGAGCGCGACCCGCAGTCGCAATCCCGGAGATTATCGTTCTCAGCGAGAACTCTCGGAATCTACTCGGAATTTGAATGCGACGCCGGAGGAGGCCGGATGTAGACACACGAAAGATCACTTCCGGTGCGCCGCTGATTGGTTTATCAGTTTTGCGACCACGGTCGCGCGAATGAAAAATCGCGCAGAGAGCGACTCGCCCAAAATGGTCGCTTTTCGAGAAAGGCGACCGTTTGCGACCATTTGCGACTGGTCGCAAAGCGACCAACTTGGTCGCGCGACCTCCTCAAGTCGCCGGTGTGAATGTGCCCTTAGGGTGCACTGAAGCTTGCGACTGCTTTTTTTCTCTAGGCTTCAGACGTCGTGGCTCTTCGTATGACGCAAAAAACGAAAAGGACTTTCGTGACGCCTTCCCTCGACTGCGACATCGGAGACGGCAGGGAAGAACTTGAGGATGCTAGTCGAAGCCGATGCAGACTGATACGTTGACAGTAAAACTCTTATGCTGGCAGCATGGCAAGGCGATATTTAAATTTCCCTTTACTTTTCTATTAACGTTATTTGAATATATTCTTCAGGAAAACGCTCCCTACTCGGCGCCCTGCAACTACCAGAGATTTAAAGTGAAAGCATTAAAGCATTAACCGGTCAGCAGCCGCGATAAGCAAGATATGTTTAGAGTACCGGCGGGAAAAAAGCAGGGAATTGTACTAAGTATAAACCTTTTAGGACAGAAAACATGAGATGTAGGCAAAATGTCAGAACGATAAACATGTACAGCATACAGTTCAAACTGGCTAGGGGAGTATTTGTCACCGCCCCATATCTAAGATGTCAGTACATCACCATCACCATGCATTACAAGAATATGCAATAGGGCCTGGTGAACGGCCCTTAACACCTATTCCTACATATGCGCATGGGTTCGATGCCAACATAGGACGTTTGAATTATTTTTTTATTGGAGAAGCTCGAAACTATGCTAGACGGGAACCTGCTTACCTACTTACGGCAAGTGCCTGGGATAACTCAACGAATAATTTGTGTCAAAAAATGCACAAATAGTGCAAAATATCACGAGCTGTGCGCGGGTATCTTGGGTGCGCAAAGCTGTCACGTGGACACGTTTTCGAAAACCCTCTATTCCCACTAATAAACAAGAACTGTAAGAAAACCCGATATTTTTATTCCATTGAACAAGAATCACTTGAAATAGTTCATTTTTTTAAAAAAAGCTGGCTTTACGAAGACAAAGCAGACATTCAAAAGCACACTGAAACCGGTCAGAGACTAGGCTAAGCGCTGTCATGACGGTGGCGGTTGCGGTTAGACTTGGCAGTTTCCTCGAGGTCTGCTTCGCGTTGGGCGCGCCTAAACTTGGTGGCCCAGAGTCGCGCCTTGGCGCGTTCGGATGGGTCGACGTCGGCAAACTGCGGTCGCTGCCACAGCTGATGGCCGGGGTCAGGCGCCACGAGCGCCGTCAACCTCATGGCGTAGGCCAGGTTCTCGTCAAATTCGAGGTACATGAAAAAGGTTTTGTTTGCCGCACGGCACCATGGTTTGGTTCTTTGCGACAGTTCCTTATCGCCTTCCAGGAACACTTCAACGCGGTGGCTGGATACCGTGACCTGAAATCGGAAATTCATAAACATCGACGACCGTTATAAGGCCTTGTAGACTTAAGAGGAAGCTTTAGCTCGGGTGCTACTACCTAAATACATGTAAAAGGTGAATTCGTTTCCCTCGGCACCCACAGCGCCAAGTTTGGCGAGATTTGCTGCATTTAAAAGAAAATCTTTAAATCTAGGGACTGTTGGTACCGAATTTTCGATTTAGGTCGTCATTCTTTTATTAAAATATTGGCAAAAATCAAAAATTTTTAGAAAACGAAACTATCAAGTTTACGACTCTGTAGCTCGGCAATGAAAAATTATATCACAGTTCCGTGAATTGCATCCAATAGCACATCTAAAGCGGACAAAATTGATTTGTTACACATGAATCTAAAAAAATTTAGTAGCATGAAAATACAGCTTTTGCAGAACACTTGTACATAGCGTAACAAATTCACGTAATATATAAAATGACACATTGAATTTGTCCGCTTTCAATGACCTAATGGGTGGCGCTTACAGAACCGCGATATCTGTCCTTGATGCAGAGCTATTAATTCGTAAACTTCGTGCTTCAACTTTTTTTTCAAAAATGCAAATTTTGGAAATTTTTTAAACAGAATTCAGGCCCTAAATCGAAATTCCGCTTCCAACAGTCACTAGAATTTAACTTTCTCTCTCAAATGCAACAAATTACTTCAAAATCGTTCCAGCGGTTATCTCAGAAAAACATTTTTGCGTTTTACCTGCAAATGAATAGGCCGCGTCAAAGTTGGGCTCGAGCCTAAAGCTTCCTCTTAAGTTAAACATTCAGATTCACACGACTGTCACCACGAAAAACGGTAGGGTGTTACGTCATGCTCTAATGCAAATTCGAAATATTACAGTATAATCTACCACATGTGTTCAACATGTTAAAATTCAGCTTTTTTCCACGCTCAATCGAAGACTGGAATTCATAACCTGGGTCCATTCGCTCACGCTCATCCCGAATTTTCGCAACCGCCATCCAAGATGCATAATCGTGCTCACCCATGCCCGGCAGCATTTGTATAACGTCTTGCGTATTTTCCTTTCATCAGTGCTCTTTTGTAAAAGTGTTCACTTGTGTTCAGCGCTGTATACTCCAATGCATTTTCTGTACCTTTTCTCAACCCACTCCTGCTATAGCGCAAATTGCGCTGCAGTATGTATAAATAAATAAATAACTAAATAAATAAATAAATAAATAAATAAATATTCCGAAGAAGCACAAGCTCACAATGAAGGCATTACGTGCGCTCTACTTCAGAAACATCGGCTTGGCTGTATCCAATCGTGCACTATAGCCCGCCGTACTCGTACGTGATTGGGTCTCCTACGCATGCCTATCTCCTGCGGCATGCGCTCCCTATGAAAACGAACACGCTGCGCCATGGTCAAGGGCGGTTAGGTAAATATCCCTTTCTCGATCAGATGCCGCAACAAAATTTTCATTCCTCGCAGAATAGACCCCAGGCATGAAAACCAAAATCAAGCGGTAACGCCCACGTGTGCATGTTCCCACAATGCAATGCGCACTCGCAATTCCATCCGCATTGGACGGCTGTGCTATAATAATGTTTTTGCTTACGCCGTAGTGTCGATAAACTTTTGCTCCTTTAAATGGAGCGTGCTGCGGCAAAACAAAAACCAACTCAAACCTCTGGATCACAGGAGCTGTCTTCTGTACGAAGTTTCCGGTTGAGCAAGGCGGCTCCAATCCCGGTCTTTTCCTGCGCCTCGTACAGCAGCTCGACAATTTTGAGCTGACCGAACTTTGCCCCCTTCAGGAAGCCTTCCTCCAAGAACTTCATATCGGCCCTGTCATCGAAAACAAGATAGAAAATGGAAACTACTTGACGTGACAAACAGTCATCGAACAGGAGCGTCTCCGCATGGAGCCATTGTTTCGCGAAAAGACTCGTCTTCGTCAGGGCAACAACTGACGAACAAAAAACTGCCATGACGAAGACAAGCCCCTATGTCTAAAGTTCTGTGTTGATACTGTCACATGCAACCTCCTCCTTAAAAACGAATCCTTACTACCGTTTGCGTATCTTCCGCCTAAGATGATGCAGCCGAGATGCAAGTGCTCCTGAGCTGTAACGTGGAGTACTTATCTTTCTTTTATTTGTTGCGTAGAAACGCAATAGGAAGGGAAGATAGAATTTTGATGATCTTCAAGATGCTAATGCAAATGTGCAAGCGTGCGTTTGTTTAGGTCATTTATTCAGCTGACCTTAATCATGAGAAAGAAATAAACGTAACGTAATAAAGAAACGTTCGAGCGCATACGACGGGCATTACCTAGGCATTACCGGCATGAAGACGGCGGTGGATTAGTTATCAGAGCCTATATTATGACTGACATTAAAAGGGAGACGTGCATTTGGGCAGGCCATATGTAATGGCGCACGGTAGACAACTGCTGGTCTATTGGAGTTACAGAATGAGTGCCAAGAGAAGGGATTCACAGTCGAAAACGGCGAAGAATTAGGCATAAGGTGGTGTCAGCTGGCTCGAAACGGTAATTGGAGACTGTGGAGCGAGGTTCTCGTGCTGCAGAAGACATAAATAGGCTGATGGTGAACATACAAATAAATTTTTCCCACTTCTATAGTATACTTACTTAAGTGAAGCCATATATGACTTCGATCACCTAAATTATTCTAGATGTTCTCAGGCAGTATTACAGGATAGCGAAATGCTCGACTGTCCACACATGACAAGTGTAATTATATCGCGGAAGAGGATGCACATAATTTTAACAAAAATAATAAATAAGTTGCTCATATACAAGCCCGAAATACAGGGTGTTCAGCGAACACTTCCCAAAAATTTTTGAAGGTTGCCTGTGGCATATACCACAATTCTGATTCATGAGCTGGTCTACTCAAAGAGGCCGACACGCTCAAAAAAATTGAAGTGCATAATCGACTAATCAACGAAGATTCACTAATTAAGTTTTAACTAATTATTTTATGGCCCATATTGCAATTTACAAATTCTAGCCGTGGCGTTCGCAAGGCTTCACAAAACGCCGTTTTATGCGTTGGAGCAGAAAAGTAACTGTAACGCTAATGCGTTTCTCCGCAAAGTTCGGGAATCAATATCTCGTAACTGGTAGCATCCCGAGAATTTGTTTCAAGTGGATCCGCCTTGCGAACTCCAAGGCTAGAATTTGTAAATTGCAATGTGGGCAATTATAGTTAAACTAAGCAAATTTTTCCTAATTAGTCGGTTCTGCATTTCAATTTATCGTGCAAGCAATGTCCACTTCTTCGGGTATACCAGCTCATGAACTAGAATTGCCCGATCTGCCACAGGCAACCTTTTGAAAAATTTCGAAAATATTCGCTGAAACACCCGGTATAATTACCTCGGTGCAGCGTCCATCGCGTTGGCGTGGAAGCAGTGCTGACCTAGTACCAGTAGCACAATATAAGGCTTCACCTCACTTCCAATGGAGTGAGCCTTGCGGGAGAGTTCGGCGAGAAACCTTCCGCCTGGACAGAACACTTCCCCTTCGAACGACGTCGGCACGGCTGCGGAGAGCGCGCTCTTCATCCGGATCCGGAAGAAATCCTGCAGGTTGCTCGCCGGCTTGGCTACGATCGTGGCTAGCGCCAGGCTGTAGAAGCCGATGATCAGGCCGGCCTCGTCGAGGGCCGCCCGCGAAGTGCGGCTCTTGCGTAGCAGGTCTGCCAAGAAGTCGACGAGGCCTGGCGACGACGGAAGCGGCTCGACGGGCTCCTTGCGCGAGAACAGTCGGGGCCTCTTCGCCAGGTCTAAGACAGGCGTCAGCACGTTCGGGAACGGCCGGTCGATGGGATCGCGGGCCTTGAAAATATCCACGTACAGCGGCGTCTCCGGTTTCGAAACAGACGGCGTGGCGACTACACACTCGAGCATGAGGTGATCGAACGAGTCGCGCCACCTGCAGGAGGCGAGCACACGGAGCCAGGACGCATACAGCGACCTCCTCGCATCATCGCCCGGATACTTGACGCCCTCGAGGACTTCCCGGGCGCCCTTCATGGCAATGACGTCGTTCCAGTCGGTGCGCGTGTCTAAGTAGACCATGACACCGGGGCCCATCATTTGGGCGAAGGAGTAAGCCAGAGGTGTATACGCGCTCATGACTGAAGGCGGGAATGGTCTTGATCTTTCTTTGACAAGTAGATCTTTGATGCGGATGACCGGCTGTACAGTCGGCTGCCTGCCGAAGGATAAACCCGAGGGAAATATTTCAAGTTCACTCAGCTGGACGACTTGCGCAGTCCTTTCTACATGAATGGTTCATCAATATGCAGGAACGTACTCAATTATTGCGCCGGCTTCTGCGCATAACCATGCCACTGACAAGTGCGAAAAACTTTAAATGGACAATACGAAGAACCAAGAACCGTAAATCAATTTACACCAGTAATGTTTTCTGTTATGACATTTGCCTCCTCTTTGTATAATGTACTGATGACCTTCCCCTCAATCTTCCTTCTAATAGGCGCCTTTTTGCCGATGACTCTGTAATTTAGCGCATTGTTCCCAATTGAAATGATGTCCCTGTTCTTAAGCATGGCCTTATACTAATCAAAGCATAGTAGAGCAAATGGCTAATGTCGTTTAACCCAAATGAAACATTGGCAATATATGTTTTCACTGTACATATATTAACAAGGTCGTGAATTCCGCTAATCGTGTTCTTGGTTTTTTACGGCGGAACATCGGCCTTAGCATCGTCCGATTTAAAGCTCCCCCACAAAGCCCTAGTACGAAATAGGCTGGAATACTCAGGTTCTGTGCTTGATACTCACCGCGCAGTCTAACTCGACGCCCTTGAATCAGTCCAGAGCCGAGTCGCACGATTCGTAGTTTCTGGTTATTCCTTCACTACCAGCGTTGCAGATTTAAAATCCCACCTTGACAAGGTCGCAGCACTTCCCCCGTTACAATGCCCGCCTGTGCTTTTATAACTTGTATCATTCCTTGCCTCACGACAACACGTTTACGACATCAGCCGGCCTAATCGCCACAACCAGCTATCATGTTTTGAAATGTATCGAGTGACTGGATAATGACGAACATGGTTGGAACATCCACCGCTTTAATCCGCCCTTCTTGTGCTTGCAGGGTGGCCAACTTCGTATATTCGGTTAGAGTTAGTATGTAATAGCATTCGCGTTAGATAGTTGCCAACTGGCTTTGGGTACTCGGCTAGATATAGCAATAGTAGCACAACAGCCACGTGAACTCGGGCTACCCACCCCGGGCCCGTACCCCTATATGCACCTGCACCTGTGATCTTTCTTTCTGCAGACTGCGCGAAATTGGAGTGCTCTTCCCGCTCCTATCGCCACCAGAACTCATGTTGCTTTGTTCAAATCTCTTCTCGCCGATACACAACCTTCATCACATAGTTAACCGTCGACGACCCCTCGTATAATGCCCAGCATTGGGACCTTCGAGGTAATAAATAAATATATAAATTTTCCTTGATTTCTTGGCAACAGGCTGACTACTGGAAGAGAAAATTACGGCCAAACATCCAATTCTTTCATGTCGCGCCAAAATTCTTTCGCAATAGGTTTGAGAACGTTAGTGGTTTACTTTGAGAACTTTACTGCTGCTTGAACCCTGCTATGCACACGACGGTGCGGCGATGATGGCACATACAAATTGAGTGGCATGATAACATACCAGGCGGCACATACTCATGGGACCTGATTGAGTATCTCCGCGGACGGCGTCAACAGCGAAATACTGAGCACCGAGCTAAGAACTAACGCTTTGAAAATATAACAGATCGCGAACCCGTTCGTCGAAGTACACTTTACCCATAGTCCCGTAACGACACGTTGCCCAGAGCTACAGACTTGTTCGCATTGCGCATACGCAAGTGCCGCAAGGAGGGGGCAGATATAGGCTCCCTGGAATGCGCGTGAAAGCAATGGATGTTTTTAGCACCGCGTGGCAGACGGTCATACGCCAGTGAACCACGTGACTGGGAGCTAAGGGAACAAATAACGGTGATATTGTGGGCACGCAGTGGTATGATAAAAAAAAATTCCCGACGATTACGATACTTCCTAATGCGAAATTTGAGCGCACGATACTTCCTAATGCGAAATTTGAGCGCAGCTCTATACGTGTTTCCATCTCCCTTGTCAATATTTTGTATCATGATTATATAGGTATACAGCTCTTATATTAGAGAGAACGCTGTGAGTAGCGCGCTTTGTTTCCATATAGACGACGCGCGCTACTAAGGCGCCGTATCGTAGTCATCGTCGCCCGTCTTGCGCGGCAGTGCGCTATTCTCACGCTTTCGTTCTACCAACGACGAGGGCGGTCCTTCGTCGCGGGAAAACCGTGCTATGGGCGTCTTGCGCTGGAGTTTGAGGCATAGTAGCGGCGCCTGGTGGCGGCGCGGGAAACGACATTTGGGTCGTACCAGCTTGGGTCGTATTGAACCCTGGCTGTGGCGAAGCACGTTTGTAGGCCGAGTTTTGCGTCGATTCGCACTTTTTTTCTGCCCTGTTGCGAATGCGAAAAGGCTCGTCACTTCTCACAGACCACGCCGACCACGCTGCGAGCTTGCCGCAGCCCATAGTTTAACGAAAACGGACTCTCCGTGTGCCGTGGGACGTAATGCTAGGAGCAGAAGGAATCGGTGACGCCCATCCGGAGAGACCTAGCCCAGCCTCGAAAAGGCGTCACCGTCATTACTTCTGCGTCGTGGGCTGCCATGAACAAGAAGGCCTGAATCCCAACATCAGATTCTACTGTTTTCCTTCAAGGCCTCACGAAGTGGAGCATCGGGCGCGCTGCATAGCTGCAGTTCGTCGCGCCGAGTAAGCGAAACTTCGCGCCATGCTGACTGCTTCGCCTGTCTTGAAGCTTGCTTAATTATCTGCGTTCTAAAGTTCGGTCTTTTGCACCTACAGTCCCGACAGCAGACCGACATAGCAGCAGGCATGGCTGGTAATTAATTCACGATTCGAGACCCGGCCACAGCGACGTGCGAAGTGGTGAAGTGACCAGGTGTGTGCAAATGAGCACAAATGGTCGGGCTCATTCGATGACAATTCACTACTCCACTACGAGCAGCACAGGTTAAGAGAGTTAAATGCGCTCATCCTTGATGTCAAGCCAGCACGCTGAGGCAGCGCAGCAAGGCAGTATTGATTGCAGCACATCGATGTTCGAGCGCTGTCATTAAAACCTACATCAAGCGAGCAGCGCACGAGCTCGCGCTGCAGCGCGATTCGCACGTACGTGCGAGCTCATATGCATTGCATCAGTTATTCACTAAAAGGGACAGATGGCCGTTACTACAACGCAGGCATAACTACTCGTTTAGCGGCATGCAGTCAACAAAGATTGCAGAGGCCCGCCGTTTCGCGGCATGTCAAAAGACCGCTGCCGTCGCGGGGCGTACGATCGTGCGCTCGAGCAGTTCCGTACACATGATGCCTGCTTATCGCTGCTGTGGATTCATTTATAGCAAGTATTTCCTCGCGTTTGTGCGCCTGAATCTAGCAGCTAGCGTGCAAACCTTACCTGAAGTTCCACTTCGTACGCGACTCGCTTCACTTGCGATTGACACGGTGCTAAAACTTCGCCGCCTAATTCTTGAACGGCGTACACGTATTCGGCACTGCATAGTTTCTTGCCTTTACGCAGCGTGCCACCCCTGAAAAAATCTTCGGCGCCCGATATTCGCTGCAGGCGGTGAAACAACAGAACCGAAAGTGGTGGGTCCATATTGTAAACGTGCTTTCCGAAGCAGACGACCGAGCTTGGTACGACCCATTTTAGCGCAGAGGGCGCTTTTTAGCACCTTTTTTTGCAGCGCCCCCTGGGCAATGCAAGAGCCCCATCAGTCTCAGCGGCGACAACACCCAAGGGAGCGTCACATCGAGCGTGCTCGCCATCGCCCCTTGCAGGAGCATTGATCCCCGTCACACGTGCTGGTACCGCGGGCCGATGATTGACGTCGCGAATGAGCGCCCCCCTCGGAAGCGCAGATGAAATCGAACACGCGGCTGTGGCCGCCGGCGACTCCGCGCATGCGCAGCCCGCTTCCCCTCCTCTCCGCCTCGTGATTTAACTGTAGCGTCCCTTTCCACTTTCCTTTCTCTTCTTTCGCGCTGCGCTCCGTGTTCCCTTTCACCTTTTGCTGTGCTCGTTCGCTCGGTTACGCCGCCGATGTACAACGCCGACGCTTAAGAGGAAGCTTTAGCTCGGGCCCAACTCCGACGCGGTCTATTCAAATACATGTAAAACGCAAAAACGTTTTTATGAGCTAACCCCTGGACCAAATTTGATGAAATTTGTTGCATTTGAAAGAGAAAGTTAAATTCTAGTGACTGTTGGAAGCGGAATTTCGATTTAGGGCTTGAATTTCCTTAAAACGATTTTCAAATATTTGATTGTTTGAAAAAAATAGAAGCACGAAGTTTACAAATTCATAGCTCTGCATCAAGAACTGATATCGCGGTTCTGTAAACGCCATCCATTAGATCATTCAAAGCGGACAAATTCAATATGTCATTTTACATCTTACGTGAATTTGTTACGTTGGTTACAACGGTTTTGCAAAAGTTGTATTTCCCTATGATTAAATTTTTTTATATTCATGTGTAACATATCAATTTTGTCCGCTTTAGATGTACTATTAGATGCAATTCACAGAATTGTATTGCCATTTTAGTGGTTGAGTTAGAGTTATAAACTTGATAGTTTCGTTTTTTGAAAGTTTTCGATTTTTGCCAATTTTTAATAAAAAATTGACGACCTAAGTCAAAAATTTGAAACCAACAGTCACTATATTTTAAGTTTGTCTTTTAAATGCAACAAACGTCGTCAAATTTGGTGCAGCTAGTGGTTGCCGAGAAAAACGAATTCTCCTTTTACATGTATTTAGATAGGAGCACTCGAGCTAAAGCTTCCCGTTAACGCAGGAACGGGCGCCTTAGCTCCGTTCTAAAAAGTGCACGGAGGTCGACAAGGCGAGTCCTTTTTTTTATGTACTCAACACCTATGTGAAGATAGAATATATACACCTATGTTATATAATACTGTAGCGCAGAATATTGTCGCTACTTGTTCTGTCTCGGAGGGACGAGGCGAGCACACAGGAGATCCGTTGACATTTTCCTGATTTGGTTTAATTGAACTTTGGTTCCGAATCACAGATTTAACCACTTACACATTACATACCTATGACATTTGAGCAGCACTCGCTGTGATCTGGTCTCTTGGTGTCCCTGGCGCGCACTCCTGCTGGGCGCCACCGGCAGCGTCCCAACAACCCGCCAGCGAGCAAACAAAACACCAATCCCAACTCCTCGCTCATCAGAACCAATCAGGCCACACAGATTCAAATACGCACAGCCAATCATGGGCGGGCTTCGCAGAGTTATAACTCGATGACAGCCGTCTGCCTAAATTATAACCCAAAGCAAATCAACAACGTACAGAAACTACGGAGACGGTCGTTTGGCTTTTGACGAACCAGAGCGAAGAACTGTCGGTGTCTAGAAAGCGAAAGTGCGCTAAAGAGTCGGGTAACATTTACCGAACAGTTCGGTAAATTAGAAGACGGCGCTTCTGTCGCCAGTATACAACAGGCGGGCGACAACGCGGTCGCCCGGCCAGACAGGCGAAGCAGTCGGTGCACCGCCTGAGATTCCCCCAACTGGCCTCCCACTCGTGGGCGAAAAGAGATGTTTATAGAAAAAAAACGATAAGAAAAGAACACAGCTACACAACACAGGCGACGAAGAATCGTAAAGGCAGACAGCTACGCGACAACTTCAAACGACGCGACAAAGTGCCGCGCACGGACGGTCACAGATACGTTAGACATATTTAGAAAGTCCTCGAGACTCCAAAAATGATGAGATAATTATTCGCAATTATTCAGCGACTATTCAAAGCGACTTAGTCAACGCTGCTACAAATTCCGCAAGAAATCGCGTGATATGCGCCAACATATGAAACAAAACAAATCATGGTTTGGACACTGACTGCATACTTCCCACCAGCGGAGCGTGTTACAAAGCATATAACTAGAACGTCACACTACACTGAGATTTCTTAAAAGGCCTAACGAAAATAAAGGAATCGCTTACGAATAGGATGCGCAATGTAGACGAAGCAACCTTGAGCAGCAGGGGCCCTCGCGTCAGTACGCTGATACTGCCCAAACAACCACTAAGCACTACGAGACTTCAACTTCGACACCGTCGCCACCGTTCGCAACGCTCTCTCCGCTCGGGCCGGCCAGCTAGGCGCCCGACTGCCCGGGGCCGCCGACACGTAGGCGCCGGCCGTTGAGCAGCGCAATGCGAAAATGCGCTTCACTTCGCGGTATAGGGTTACCTTTGAGAAAGGGGAAACGTGGCTATTGAAAACGCTGCACGGATTTCCCGTTCTCTCAGCCCTTGTGGAAGCTTAGACCTTGCGAAATGAAACGTCAGTTCCCTTCAACGCCATGGTGCGAATGTCCACGAAGAAACGAGGTGGGGGTGCCTTAAGGAATTTTTCGAAAGCCTGGTGGTGTTGCAGAATTTCTGGGATCGGATCGGATCGGAAAACATTTATTGGGCTCTAGAAAGGAGATCTTCGCGGCTTCAGACGGCCTCTTCCATCTTCTGATGAATTCTTCTGTCCGCAATCACAGGGTTGGTGCCCTAGTCCAGGGCTCCACTGAGTATGGCCAACCCGCGAGCTCGCTCTACTAGGTGCTTTTGGCCGTTCAAGCTTAAGTTGGAAAGCATACACTGTTCCGCAGAAATGTTTCACCAAGACTAGTCGCAGCTCGAACTGCGTGCTACGCAGCAGAACCACGCTGTAATATTCATTTACGATCGTATTCGTGGCTGATGCGCGTGCATACAGCGTGTAAGAGGGCACCGGCACGTTCGCTCAGATAGCAAAAGCCGTTCCCACGTTCCCGGCGTCCTCAGCGCGGGTTCTCCGCTGCGCGGTGTCGTCTTGCGGGCAATGTTTAATTCGACCGGCCACTGGAGCGTCGCTTCCATTTTGGCGGCCGTCGGCGCCGCGGGTCGTATGACTCGGAGCGTACAACAGGTGTTACTTACTGCTGCTTCAAAGCCGTTCTTTTCCAGCGAATATCTTTGTTTGCCTCATTCGTCCATTACCGTGGCTGGTCGGTGTCTATGGTCGGACTCGGCAAAACGTTAGTTCATTATGAAATATGAAGTTCAAATATGAAGGACACGCACAAGAGAAGACATTCTTGTGCGTGTCCGTTTATTTGGCGTCTTCATATTTTATAATGAACAGCTACCAAATAGCCCAACAAGAAGTGCTTTTAAGTCAGTTCATTCGCTTGTTCGGGCTCTTCGCTTACATTGGCAGTCATTATCGATGGTTTCCACACAATTTCTTATACTTTAACGATACAGTTTGAGTAGAGATAGCCACCATAAATTCATTGTATACGCTACAGTTAGTCCTCTGCGACTTGTTTTAACATGTAGGTTTTCGCGGTCGTTTCTCACTATATCAGATACAAAATTGACGGTGAATTCACCCATTGAAGATGATTCGCGATTGTAAAGCGATCTCAATTCTTTCTTACGATAGCTGTTCAATCAGTTTGATTGGTTGGTTTTCTTCTACTATTATCTCATGCCAACTATGGCAGATTGGCCAAGAATCGGGTGTTAGGAAAATCATTCAAGTCCAAGAAGAAACACTAACGAGAAACCTTGAAACATAGAAAAAAGAATGAAACCAGATAAACATGAAAGAATTTAGCAAGGAAATCGCCCTGATTCGATTACCAACCTAACAACAGCTGCACCAATTAACATCCCTACGATAATGTCCTAGAGAGGAGGCTGCCAAGGATAGAATATCGAGAATGGCTAGATTCAAACCGGCAGCGTGCAATTACCCTTCTAAACTGTTTTCATAATGAAGAATGGTGGCATGACATGAAATGTTCTATACAATGTTTCATTCTCACCATAATATGAGCACAAGGAGGAGGGTGCCAGACGAGATCGATGCAGTTCAATGAAGGTATTCGAATTCACATACGCACTTTCACATGCCATGACCAAAGTTGGCCCGACAATTGGTTTCAAATCATGACATTCCCTCATCACCTCAGCCCGATGCGCCACGTTTTAATGCGCCTTCATTTTGAAGTATATTTAAAGTTGCACCTAATTCGAGATATTCATAATCGAAGTTTAACTGTAAATCCAGGCAATATCGAAACTGAGCGCCGCGGAAGCGCAGAAAAAGCGATCGTGTCAGAGCGAAATGCCCCGTGACAACCGAACGTCCCGGCCAGTCGGGGCAGCTATTGACACACATTTTGCCTGGCAAGCAAACGCGGCTGTGTGTCGAGTCGGAATTTGCCTCGTCATGCAATTATTCAAGCTTCGCCCCACATATCTTTATGGGGCGTTGCCGTCTGTATGACGCGTTCAGAGCACAAATGTTCCTTATGTTGCCCTCGCTATGTACTGATGATTAACGGAAATAAAAGAAGGAGGGGGGACGTGCTCGGACTCGATATTGCATCGATTGACCTTTGGAATTCGATGATGAATGGATCGAATTAGGTGAGATTTTCTAGATTTAAAAATAAACAGGCGTGCATTAAATGTAACTGCCTCCAAATTTGCAATTTAGACAACTGCCACCAAGGCACTAATAAAAAAGTTAATTCATTTTTGTCCATTATTCTTCTAAATCTCACGTTATTAACGGCAATATATGTTTGGCTTGCCCAGGAACGTGTCTACAAAAGCGCCTCGTTCGCTGCTATCATTACTTTTCTATAAAAAATCTGCGCGGTCTAAAAAAAACACCCTGTACATGCAGTTAGACGCCAAACAGACACACTAAATCAGTTTGTACTGCTAAAGTATTCTCCGAAAGCTGTTTTCATTTTCGAAGTAAAAGACGACAAAGTGAAGGTAATCAAGTAACCCTTCAAAAGATTAGGTAATCGTTTCAGCACGCAATTCTTGGCCAATCCCCCAGTGCCGGTATGAGCCATAACATGAGGTCATCACCATCATCAAACTTCTATTTTCTTTTTATTCCGCCCCGAAACCCAACCGCCGTACGTCAGCATGACGTCTCGGATTACTACGTACATATATATATATGGACTGCGTTTACTCAGTAAGCTTCCGAAAATTCTCATTTTGAAGTTTGGCAAATACAATTCATATTCACAAATAACCAGAACCAGAATTAATTGAAGTAAAAAATCAATCACAAAAACAAAGGACAAGAAGAGATGTTCACAACGACTGAACTATCAGCTGAGCTTTATTAGAAACGGCATAGTTCCAGCAAGACCAGCAGGGCATGCGCAACACCAGCATCACTATCACAGAGCATCACTATCACAGACCGACCCAACAAAGCAAATTCTTTTTCAAGTAAGCGCACCGAGGTTGTACTAATGCAATCGTCACCTAACAACCTGATGTAGTATGCTTCCAGGATTTCTTGCTCCTTTGCCCTTGCCTCTGCCAAGAATCGTCACTTTGCTGAACAGTGGGTAACAGCCATATTCATTGCAATGGCGAGGCAATTTTGCACCGTCATCGGACCCCAGGGATGCCAGGACCCCATGACTATGCCGTTTCTAATAAAGCTCAGTTGATAATTCAGTCATTCTGATGTGAACATCTCTTCTTGTCCTTTGTGACTGATTTTTTTCTTCAACTATGTACCCACTGGCCCGGATGTCAACCCTTCAACAGAACTATATATAGGTCGTAGCGGCTGACGTAAATACCCATGACCGCACTGAGAGTTGTTGCGAGAACTTCAAGGCGTCGCCGCCAGTTTCCTACAATAATTATTGTACGAAACTCTACGGGTATCGCCACCAGTATTATCCTATTGCTACTTTTCGGGCTCACCAAGCACCCTCTGGTGATGAACGGCGCTTTTGGTAATGTACAAAGGCAATTAACTAGTACAAGTGATATCAGATTACTTTTTTTTAGTGACCCTTAAGAGAAGGGGCTTGTGTTTGAGTGCCCGCGTAACGGAACAGTTTTCTCGTATATTCAGATCACAACCCGATGCTATTATGTCCGTAGGTTGTGTGCAAGTCGCACTTTACAATTTTTCTGACGCATTTTGAGAAATTCTATTCGTTCAGTAACGCCTATGCGCAGTAATATGCGCGGTATGCGTGCTTCAGAACGACTTTTCGCTCACAAAACGGTCGGCGCCGGACACCGAGTTTTCTTTTTTTTTTGCGACGCTGTGCTCTTAACATTATTGCGTCAAAAAGAACGTGGCGCGCTTGATAGCCAACACGGCGTACAACGGTAGTCGCGCGGCTTCCGCAAGAGTGCCGAAGAGCACCTCAATTTGTGTACACTCTACAAACACAGTAAAACTTATATAAAGATGCCCATTTCCGCATTTTGAGCTACGCCCTTTGCCGTAAAGGACCATGCACGCTTGGATATTGGGACATTTTTCGTGGTATGAAGGTCGATGTTAAAAAATCTGCATACGCTTATACAAATTTAGTACCAATCGTCATGTTATGCTGTAATGACACTTGGCGCCACATGTAGCTACGCACGGTGTGTGCCTGCGAAGTTTGCTACCAATTATAAAAATTTTAGGTGACACATTACTTCAGGCCACATTAGTTATCTAAAGCAAATTACCGCTCTTAATCATTATACTACCATTACTTACGACAGATCTAGCGCCAATACAAAATAAATTCATAATCACTTAAGTATCCTTATGTGATTTGAATGCGAACGCATTAGAACTTGCCTACGTCATCACCTTAAATTAAAACTCCACCTTAGTGTAATTTGTACCAACCTTAATCAAATTTTGGGAGTGGGCCACGGGCTACGTCCGACGCCGTCGCTGTTTACCGTTGGATTTCGCAGTGCGAGCCTCAGCAGGTCCAGCGCTGGGAACGTGACGTCATCACTTGGTCACGTGGGTTTTCTTGCCATCCGATGTTAACTCCGTACGCTCGCCGGATTTTCCGCTTCATGGGGCATATAAGGCTTTTCCCTTAAAAATGTCCTTTTTATAGAAGTAACCATGCCTAGGGCGTAGGGGTGAACCATCTAAAAATGGCGGCTGGGTGCCATTGACGCGAAAAAATGCGCCTGTAGTGACTCTCATGTAGTTTATAATCGTGAGCTCCGAAGGACCGTTCGCGTATGCACAGACCTATCGTACGGCAAGTTTTTCCGCCCGGTAGGACGAAGCATGCGTAAGACAGAAGCTTACTGTACGCAGTCGATACGGAAAAGTGGCAGGACTGACGCCCGACACTCTCATTGCAGGCCGCTTCACGTTGGGCGAATCCGATGGAATCAAACCACACAACGATTTCCGCAGAACCGTATATGGTCTGTTACACACAAACAGGTGACGACAGAGTTAACATCTGAATTCGTTTATTAACTGCTGAAAAAAATCGCTATAAGCAGTAGCGGTATTTTCCATGAAAAGGTTTAACAATAAATGGTTCTAGCGCAATCTCTTTGATGGCGTTCGCACTGGAATAACAACGATACAGAAAGTGCCAAAAATGGTTTCATGAAAACTAGAGGCAAGGGAAGGCTTCGAGATAACATATTACGGCGTACCCTTGATGCACTTAGCACGTGTATGACATCGCAACAAAATGTTTTTTCAGCGGCTGCACGATCCGAAGGAAATGTTCTTAATAAATTAAGGTGAACGTTCCCTGGGTATGTTCTAGATGTCGACTTGGCAGTGGAATTGTAACACTAAAAAAAACTACCACTGGGTTACATTATGGCATATAAGGCCAGGTGAAGCCTCGTTGTGAAACATTCCGGCATGTTCTTGATGCTGGGCCTATAGCATTGGGACGGCTTCGATCGCCAGACTCGCAATAAGGACTGCATTAAGCATGGTGCAAGGTGGAATGTTCCAGCATGCTCTTGATGCTTGATTTGGCAGTCTAATGATGTGGCTACGGAGAGTGACTGAAAGGTCGCACAGCGTTAGCGGTGGGTTTCTCAAACCGTGCCAACTCGTTGCTGCAGTCTAGCCTGGGCGCTGTACCGTAATTTCCTTTCCGCAAGGCTCGCTTGAAGTTGCGGGCCCAGAGTCGAGCATCCTTCACGCGTGCCGCTGACACATCGGCAAACTCCGGTCTCTGCCACAAGGGGTCGTCGGGGTCGGGCGCCACGAACGCCGTCAGTCGCATGGCGTAGTCCACGTGATAGCATACGCTGAGGTGCGGGAAGAAACGCATGCTGGCTGCCCGGCACCAGGGCCTCGTCCGCTGCATCGGCTTGTCGGCGTCTGCCAGGAACTCGCGAACGCGCTGGCTAGACATGCGTACCTCTTGCGAGTGGCCATCCCGAAGGATGCGGTTGAGCACCTTGGCGCTGAGCGCGGTCTTCTCTTGCACGACGTACAGGAGCTGTATTATGTGCAGGTGACCGTACTTAGCTGGCGTCAGAAAGCCTTCCTCCAGGAACCTCACGTCGGCGCTGAAATAGGGAGAAGAGAAAAACGTGACTCTATTAAAGGATTTCACTGAGTCACAGACGTGAAGTGTTGTCATGCTGTACTGGGTAAACTGTAATCACGTGAAACATTGTCACGCGAGAGGCACCGGGATCGATGTCCGCGTAATGCTGTGATCTTGTGACGAGGAAGAACGAGGTGCAAAAGTTGACTATTTATTGGGCAAATTTGTGCCTACCATAGCAAACACCACACAAAGCGCAACTACGGCGGCGACCAGATTTGTCGGCCGTCGAAGTCTGATCTGCAGGTCGAGTGCGTCGGCTACTTTAATTTTAGTACAGTGCAGGGTAACAGCCGGTGCTCGCACACGTCCCAGCATGTGCACCGCTGTTCGCGTCACGCACACAAACTGATTAGAGAATATTTTTATGCGAAGCATATTACGAGGGCTCAACCCAGCTCCTCAGGCGCGGCGGTGACCATGAAATCACGTGACACCGTGACGTCACGACAGAGGAGAAGTGGCTTTGGCTCAACTCTTGCAAGACGGGCTGGGTGGGAATCGAACCAGGGTCTCCGGAGTGTGGGACGGAGACGCTACCACTGAGCCACGAGTACAACGCTTCAAAGCGGTACAAAAGCGCCTCTAGTGAATGCGGTGTTGCCTTAGAAACGCGCTGTTTCTAAGGCGTGCGTCTCTTGCTCAGGCGCACATTTCGTTGCCGCGCCGAACGCTGCTTTGCTCGACGCTCACCGCGTCCAATGCGGGGCGCGTAGTCGCTGCCCTGTAGCCCATTGTCTTACACCCCTTGGCGGGTCGACGGGAACGCTGTCGCGTTCCACTCTTGAAGGCGAAGAAGTAATGCATGAGTTGTTTCTTCGTCTAGCCGAACCAAATATAGCCAAGCAACAGCAGTTCACCAGGCTAAACAGTGGTTCAACAACTAAAATAAAGGCTAGTATGCTTCGCATCCTGGGCTTAACCTTACCTAAGCCACAGCCATTTTTTTCGCTTTAGAGTTGGCGACAGCATTCGAGAAAGCTCCGATACATGAGACGCGTCCGGCAACAACCTTGCAACAGTGGTGAGCCGGTGAAAGAACGGTCACCAGAAATGAAGATAGCATAAACACGACAGAGTGACGATGACAGAATGAGGGCAACACGGTGGCGACGAAGATGGGACGCTGTAAAGCAGTGATTTGGGCTTGTTGCTAAGACATCGTGAGGCTTATAGCGCGTTAAAAAAACAAGGACGGAAGGTTGCAAGTTAGCGCCTGTGTGTGTCACGTCTCACTTTCGTTCTTGTCTTTTTAACGCGCTATAAGCCACACGAAGATGGGACGACGACAGCGTGACGAGAACTGGATGACAGCTAGAGCTGTAGTGACGTCGATGGAACGATCACGACGGCATCCCAATAGTATGACAACTGGAAGGAAGGTTAAAACTGCGCGAAAAAAATAACACAAGCGGAAGGAACACAATAAATACACCACGAGCGCAGTGGCTGACTCGACAATCACTTGGACGTGGCAAAGTGTTGGTGTTTGTATTGAATTGTGCTTCCGCTGATGGCGCGGATGCGTGTTCCGCATGACGATCGCAGCTTACGGAATTAAGCAGGCATTTGGGGAGTCAATAAGAAGCCACACCATTATTTGCTCCAAAAATGTCATTTACCTATCTTCTCTAAATAGGTAATTAATAGGCAATAATTATCCTGGTAGCGGATGAGAACTCAAGAACAAAAATCGCTGGTTCCATGCATAAGCGTATGTGATGTCAGTTTTTAACAGCTTGCCTGGGACACTATACTCAAAGCACGTACGCACGCACAGTGATAACTATAAATGTCGTTACCTCGGCGGTGCTTCGGCTGCGTCGACATGGTACGCATACTGACCCAGCACCAGGAGCACGATGTAAGGCTTCACCTTTCCCTCGGCCGAGTACGTCTTGCGGGCCAGTTCGGTCAGGAACCTGCCGCTGGGGCAGAACACGTCTCCGTCGAACGACGTGGGCACGGCCGCGGCCAGCGCCCTCTTCAGCCGAGTTCGGAAGAAGTCCTGCACCTCTCTCACGGGCTTGGCTGCGACAACGGCCAGCGCCAGGCTGTAGAAGCCGATGATCAGGCCGGCCTCGTTCAGGGCCGCCCGAGAGCTGCGGCTCTTCCGTATCAGGTCGGCGAGGAAGTCGACGAATCCGGGAGAAGAAGGGAGCGGCTCGACGTCCTCGAGGTTTCGTGCGAAGAGCTTGGGCATCTTGTCGAGGTTCAGCAAGCGCTCTTTCATACCCCGTGACGGCAGGTATATGACGTCCCCGACTCTGTAGATGCTGGCGAACAGCGGCTTCCAGGGGGCAGTCGGCGACGGCGTGGCAGCCACGCACTCGAGCATGAGGCGGTCGAACGACTCCTGCCATCTGGTGGAAGCGACGACTCTCAGCCACGACGCGTACAGCGACCGCCGGGTGGCGTCGTCCGGGTAACTGACTCGCCTCAGGATTTCCCGTGCGTCCTTCGTGGCGATGACGTCGCTCCAGTCCTCGCGTGCCGACGTTTCACGTTCTATAGCAGGGGATACGAACAACAACAAAGAGCGAATCGTAGCGGCTGCGGAGAATGTGGCTGATAAAGAAGCGAATAGCCGTCAAGTCGGGACGACATCAATGAAACTTGACCGCGAAAAGTGCGTTTAAACTATAGAAGTTATAAAAATCGCCTGTGAAGATAGTGTTATTGTAGTCCTTGAACTGGATTATTCGAAGCCGCGGAACTCGCACGAGAAATCGAAATGCATAATCGACTGCACTCAAACCTGGTTATAACGAAACGGAATATAACGAAATAGTGGATATAACGTAAATAAAAAAAATTCCCTTTGATATCCCCCCATAGAGATCCATGTATTTAAAGCCTCGTTTTAATGAAGTGAAATTGCCCTGCCAATGGATATAACGAACTGGATTCGTTTCCGAAACCAAAAAAAATGGCTGAAGGCTTAGCTTGGTTAAGCCTGGAAGACTGCGAAAGCAGTACCCTTGGCTACGCCTTGGTTCGGCTGATGGTGTGGACATGGTTGCCCTTTGTTAAACTTATGGCCATACATCATCCGACATAGCGCAAGGCAGCGCGCCGACCACTGCGAGGAGCCGAGCTGTAGCCCCATTTATCCTCCTAGCGTGACGTCACACTAGCGAGCGCCCTCTCTCGGTAGCGCCGCAGCAGGGCGCGCAAGGCTTCGCCTCCACCATCGATGCAGCGAGCTGGGGCCCCGTCTCTCCGTCTGGCGTGACGTCACACCAGCGAGCGCCCTCTCTCGGTAGCACCGCAGCAGCGGCGCGCAAGGCTTCGCCTCCACCATCGATACCGCGAGCTGGGGCCCCGTCTCCCGGTCTGGCGTGACGTCACACGGTCACGTGACGCGCAGCTGTGTAAGGAGGCGCCACGACCTCAGATGGGCCGAAAGTGTGAGCAGTATTGCTTTCGCAATAAAAATACCGGACCGTTGCGATACGAGTACATCGCTTTGCACAGGGTTCGGCACTCATTCGCTGCAGCAGTTCAAAACTCCCGCGTCCCCGCGTCGAATACATCGCGGAGCAACAGTGCCTTTTCTCAACGATGCGCGTAGCTTCGCCCCTACACACAAACAGCAGATAGATAGATAGATAGATAGATAGATAGATAGATAGATAGATAGATAGATAGATAGATAGATAGATAGATAGATAGATAGATAGATAGATAGATAGATAGATAGATAGATAGATAGTGATCTAAAGAAAGGAAGGACGCTTGATTCTGCAGCAGCTCACTATCGCACTGCTCCACTGACCTCTCTTTCTTGAGCATGGCTGGATGCATGGCTACGCGCGCTGGTGCGACAGAATAGTGCATTCACTTCTGCCGTGCGGCGCGCCGCGCAGGCAGGCTCAGCTGTGCGTGGCCTCCGATATCTCAACGGCGCAATCTCGGCGGTCATGTGCAAGCCTGCAGGAATCGCGCCATGCTGCGCGGCTACGCGAAACCCTGCGAAATATCAATGCGTTCACTGCTCTCTTTCTCTACGGCGTACCGCCCAGGCAGCCGCAGGTGGGCCTGGCTTCCGAGATCTCCCCGGTGCAATCTCGGGGGTCACACCCAGGCTGCGCATTCACTTCTCCCGCTTCGTGCGGCGTGCCGCGCCGCGCGGACTGGCAGCTGGACATAGGCTCCGAGATCGCATTGGCATCGCTGTTATCTCGGAAGCCACGACTCGACCGAGCCAAACCGGTGCGGCAAAGTTCGCTTGCCTCATAGACCGCACAGAGGAGCGCTGCGTTGCGTGCCATGTGCTGCTCGACCGCGACAAGCCAAGTGGAAAGAGGGCGCGAAAGATTACCACAGTGGAACAAAAGGCAGCTACCTAAAGGCTGTCGCATCAGATGCTAAGTCATGTGCCGAAGCTTATTTTGTTGTTTTATTGATATTTCATCGTATGCGTAGCCATGTGGCGGTTCCGCGGGCCTCAAAGCCGTCTTACTTATTCGCACGCTTACAATTATGCACCCGAGTTGGCACATATTGCTGTAAATGACCGTAACGGATAGAACGAAGAAATTAATATAACGAAGTAATGTCAACTCCCCCTTCAACTTCATATAACGAGGTTCGAGTGCAATTAATAAAAAATCACTATTAATCTTTTAATTGATCACATTACGGCATATATTACAATTTACGAGTTGGAGCCGCTGAGTTTGCAAGGCATATCCACCTAAAGCGAATAGTGAGGACGGCACCGGTTTCGATATATGCATCGTCAAAGTAGCGGATAACATGCGCTGTTCGACTTACTTGTTTTAGAGAAAACGTCTTTTTACGCATTGAAGCACAAAAGCAAGTGGGACCCCTACGCATTTTGTTGCCAACTTCGACAATTAATATCTCGAAACTGCAAGTGTTATCGAGCAAGTTCGTTCCAAGTAGCACTAAGCAGCAACGCATAAATTTCGTTTAGGTGACATATCATTTTTTTTTCAAAGTTTAACTTCAATTTATTTAGCGTAATAGATTTGGTTATTAGCGCGGAGAATGAAGGTCAAAGTTTATGCAAGTATCTTCCACCCTAACCGCAGCGCCGATACGTCATCTCTGACATCACGGATGTTTGTGCCACCATCTTTGTTTAGAAACAGCTGCAAAGAGTCGCTGCGTTTGCTCAAAAGTGCATTCAACATCCCCTTCGTCCCCTAGGTTGAGTCCACAGTTCTTTAAGAGTGCTATGCAATCTTAAGTTTATTGGTGAGCATTTTATCGTAGCGCCACCGACATCGTTACCGACACCATGCCACACCAACCGCGCATGCGCCGCAGTTGACATGCCCTTTACAGTCAACTAAGTTCGTCTGAACTTGTTCACAACCACAAACAGCGTGTCATCGCGGGCCTCTGAATATCATCGCATGTCTTTGACATTTGGGAGATAGGCTGATAAGAGCATCGCAACAATGTCGACAACAACGTCGCTGGCTTTACTTATTGCTCTGCATTGGCGGAATGTGCGGATATCGGCAAAATTTCGATAAAACCTGTATTGTATATGACAAACCGTACGCAGCTAATTAGAGAGGTTACTGAAGCGGACATGATGGCTGGCTTGTGACTTTTGTGCGTTGAAGTCATCGATTTCACTATCAAAAAAAGAAATGGAATTTATGACAGCCTGATGCATGAACGACGCTGAGCATGCGCCTGCGGCCTTAATTTTGGTACAAGGCTCAGAGAGACACAGTTGAAAGCGCTATGTCCGTTCCTATGTCTTTTCCGCAGTCGTTTGTCATTGCAGTAACAAATCGTCCTATAGCCTCTATGCTTGCCCTATGTGAACACACGGGGAAGGGAGGAGAAACAATTTCATTCACCTACTGCACTGAAGTTGATTAGGTTTATTGCATTCCCTGTCAATTGCGCAAATACAAATGTACATTACGTATCTCAATCAGTTTTAACCCTTATGCATGTGCCTCGCTCATTATGAACACACGGCAAGTGATCTGTCTTTCCTAATCTTCGATATGACGGTTTTGATAGCTGCCCCTGTTTCTGCGCACGCCTCCACGCTACATATATACACGGTCTTCGCTTATTCACTAAAGTTGTTTTAAATCAACGCTGTGCGTGTCCTTCTTCGTTTGTCCCTTTCTGAAGCGGCCAAACGGCACCTGAATTCCCTTTGGCTGCGACGCCACGTCACATGCGCGCCTCGACGGAGCAGTGCGGGCAAAATTAATTCATTTAATTATGGGGTTTAACGTGCCAGAACCACTTTCTGATTATGAGGCACGCCGTAGTGGAGGACTCCGGAAATTTCGACCACCTGGGGTTCTTTAACGTGCACTTAAATCTAAGTACACGGGTGTTTTTGCATTTCGCCCCCATCGAAATGCGGCCGCCGCGGCCAGGATTCGATCCCGCGACCTCGTGCTCAGCAGCCCAACACCATAGCCACTGAGCAACCACGGCGGGTGTGTGGGCAAAAGGGCAGCAGCTGCTGCCGCAATAGCGAGTCAGGTGTTGCGCGTGATGGGAGAGCCTCTCGTCGTGTAGGACGGAGGTGGCGTGCGGAGTTAGCACGGCAGGCTGCTGCTGCTGCTGCTTGCTGGCTCGGGCAGCACGTATACCGCTAGGTGCATCACTCGCAGCGCAAAGCTCGAAGGAACGCTCAGCGGCGTTCATTTGGACATTAATGATTTCGCATTCACAACTCGTAAGGTCTTATGTGCTCGGATCTTCGATACATAAAATATGGAAACACAATATTTTCAACTGACGGTGGCCACAGTATTGTGGAATGTCACGCAAGAAGCGTTAGGACATCCGAGCAATCCAGCGAGCGCGGAATCGGAAGCGTGAACGCCTAGCTTGCGCAGTGCCGTGGAGGCAGCAGCAAGGCGAGGTAAACGAGATGACTCATGGGTTCGAACCACAGAAGTAGAAGAAACATAGCATAGAGGCGACGACCCTGCAGTTCGAGCAGCGGAAGCAGAAGCCCACCATCTTGGACGCCACGATCCCGCGGTCTGGGCCGCCGAGGTAGAAGCGAAGCGCCGGATTCGGCAAACAGTTGCACCAATCAACACAGAGGCTGCAGCCGATTATTTCGCCCAACAGTTTCTGAACAACTTCTCTCGCTACAACGGCTCGGTGTGCGGTCGGTTTTGGTTCAAGAACGACCTCTGCCGTGCTTCTGGCTCACCTTTCGCCATACCCTCCTCCTCCACTTTCAACATCGCCGTCTTTCATGCCACGCTACGCTCCGCGTCCTCTTATCCTTCGCTGTGTTCGCTCGCTCGGTTACCGAGGTACGCCGACGCTCGCTGCACGAACGGGCGCCTAAGGGCTGCTCTCTAAAACTACACATAACTGAAGACCAATTGGACCAGGGCCAAATAAGAACACTTTATGACTGCACCGACATCTACGACACCACACACGTCGCTACGGTCATGAGTTTAAATCCGCACACCCCCGTAGTGTGGGACGAATACAAATATTTCGCGATAGTGCCAGGAGAGGGAGCAGGCGCCTGAGGCGCCGTCACTGGTGGTAGGATACGTGTATTGATTCAGATCTGGACGTCAACACAGGAGCCGCGCGGTGCGTGTGGCCATTTGCCGCCGAGAACAACGCCGACGACGCCGACGCCGACACCGGCTTTTCTGCGACACGAGCTCCTTAACGCTGTCGCGTTAAAAACGTCCGCGCAGAACACTTGGACCTCTTCGAAGACACCGCTACAATGTGCGTGAGGTGTACGTAGTGCCACTAGATAACTCGTCGTCGCAGTGGCTTACTTTAATGCCAAAGCCACCGCCTCACAGGTTGTGCCCTATATGTCGCCAATGCAGTGCTGCCGTACAGATCTTGTCCAAAGTTTCTTGTGAGAGACTTCAATATTCCAGCGAACAATCCCGATTTCCTGAATAATATTCAGCAACCCTTAGGTTGCAAATCGCCACCCAGCTGGGCTCCGTCATCACATCAGGAGGAACGTGCTTTCACTTCGTCTTCAAAAACAAGAATTTGATCTAAGACTTTCACAGTTGAATATTTGTGAAGCTTGATGCTACTGTTATTAGCTGGTCTTACACGTAATTCAATTTACGCTCCGAGACTTCTATTCGCAAAACTGCTTCTGTTCTGCTAAGCTCGGCTCGATGCGAAAACTTTTCCAGATAAGCATGGAAATTGGTCAGATCGTTATTCTCCGTGCTGTACGTGTGTATCTCAAAGGATAGATCCTTTTTAAAAATATTATTTCACACAACAGCGCACAGTAACGCCCAATGAACTGACAGTCCTCCTTTCCCAGAATTTGTCCCTTGGTCCGAAATTCGCCAGTATTCTTTTCCAGCAGCTGTTCATAGGTGTTTAGCTTGGCCGCAGTCTTTCGCACGAGTTGTTGGTCGCAGGCTCCGCAGCAATGTTTCTCGCGGCATAGATCAGCGTGTGAACTACTACGCCGGTATTGATGCTCGTTTTCATAACAGGTGGGGCGGCCGTACCCAGGGACTTCGGGCTCACACTTGTAACCTCTTGGATATAAACAGTCGAATACCAATGTGGGGCGCATTCCCGGGAATCCGATTCTTCCGCATCACGTTAATTTAAACGCCATCGGTTGGCGGTGATGACCCAAGCAGAAGTACGCCCTGAAGACCGCCGGGTGGCGAACGCCATTCCCCACTGCCAGGCACGCTCTGAGCCTTTGAATCCATGCAACAAGTCGAAGGAATGCACAAGTACGGTGCGTGGCAAGTGTAGGCTGTTCCGCAAGTTAAGCCGCCCACTCTCGTTGCAGCATCCCCGCAATCGGCACCCGCAGTTCGTTTTTCAATCCGCTAAGCACTGTTTACATCGGCTGCATTGTTTACGTCCGCTCATTTGGCGCCAGCTCGTTCGGCGTGTGGCGTTGGGCTTGCCAGTCACCACATAACTCACTTTTAGCGATAACAAGGCCTTTATCGCTACATTAAAATAAATAAAGGCGACAAAGCTGAACATATGTCTACAAAGTATCTTTTTCCTCTCACACCACAGCTAACGCCTTAAACATGCGCGTTACACGCTCGTAACTGTCCTGTGACGTATTTTGTTCGTTTGTTTTACATTGTTCTTAAAAATCGTCTGTTGCAGATAGCATATTTCCAGTCCCTTGAGCTGGATTACTCGAAGAGGCGGACATAACTTGCACGAAAAATCGAAATGCATAAACGACTATTAACAGAAGTTTACTAATTAACTTTTAGTTTATTTCTTAACGACCCATGTACCAAATGACGATTTGTAACCGATGAGTTCGCAAGGCGTATGCACTTGGAACGAATTTTCAGGATGACACCAGTTTCGAGATATTCATTCCCAGAGTGTGCGAGGAAGTACATGAACTTTCCAGTTACTTTTGTGCTTGAATGCATAAAACAGCATGTCATTTAAGTTTGATGGGGCATATCGCGAATAACCAGCATGATGTCCTCAGAATTGGCTCCAAGTGGATACGCTTTGCAAACTCACCAGCCACAATTCGTAAACTGCAATATGTGCAGCAATTTAATTAGTCACAACTGAATTAGTGGTATTTTGTGAATTAGACGATTATTCATTTTGATTTATCCTGCAAGTTATGTCCACCGCTACGAGCAATCCAGCTCACACAGTACAATTATGCTATCTACTACAGGCGATTTCTAAAAAAATTCTAAATGCACGCGCACACACCGTAACATCGGCTAGCACAAAGCTAAGGATGCAAGCTGGAAACTAAGCGTGGTGATTCATTTCCTGACAGGCTTCTAGGGCTTGATATTATGCGACCGCGTTGCAAGACACCTATAATACGAGCTTACAACGTGAGCATCAAGTTACGAAAAAGATTCTATGTAAATCGCGAGCTTACCCAAAGATGTGATTTAAGTTTCTTACCAAGGGTTACTACAGTCAAACTGGCATTTAAAAATAACTGCACCTTTTTCTGATGTCCATAATGCACAAAGTCGGCTGTACAAGTGATTCTAGGAATGGCTTTTATTCCGCCATCACCAAATATTTCAACAAGCCTTCGTAGAAATTGTTTTACACGTTATTTTCTTTATAGCTATTCTTCTTACGCGACACACGGGTTACCTCGTTGCGTAGTCATACAAATGCTTACGCATTTAAAAGCAGCATGGAGTTTAAAAGGCGGTAAGGAAACATGCTGGACGCATTTCCTCCACACATATACTTGGAAGTCCGCTCCAAGATGGTATCGTCCGAGAAAAATATATTTTCAACGAGGCTGCTGCTGATTAGCTAATAAATGAGACTTGAAGCAACCGGTTGACCAATACATGGTGCACGTACAACGGCTAATAATTACAGTAGCTATATACAGTCACAATTTCATATTAGAAGAAATCAATTATTAAATTCTTCAATCGAACACTTCGACTCGAAAACAATCATTCGATTCGCGTTCGCAGTGTGAACTATTTGCACAATCCAAGCTGCCTTCCGCCGTAATGCTGATGTGACACACCAAAATGATTTGCTGGCGGGCACCTGCAAAAGGATGACTTGCCCAAAACAAACTTAGTTTCTGTAATCATGGTGTCCACTGAAACAGCTGGAAGGAAGGCTCTACGCGTATTGCGCGTCTCGGCTTGCAGGCGAGTGCCGCAATATGCGCGTGAGTGGATTAATCACAAAACATCGAATCATTCCGCGCGGGGATACCCGAATCACGTTGTTTCGAAATCGACGAGAACTTCAGCCTGCCCACGTCGAAGCGCGTTCCACGGACATGCACGCTTCCTATAAGGGTGTGGCACTGAAACACACATAGCGGACACATACCTGATATAAATTCCATCTCGAAGCGAAACTTGACGACCGGTTCGAAGCAACAATTACCAGTCAAAAACTACGCCTGTCACGCCGCACCCGATCAGACCGACAGCGCGAGCCAAAGTGGCGCGCAGTTTCAATTGCAAGACACACGGCCATACGGCACTGTGATTGGTCCGTCATTGTGCTTTGTTTTCACGACAGTTTGGTAGATGGCGCAACGTGGCAAGGAGAAAAGATTTATAAAATAACAGTGGGCACGGATTGAGTTGCACTGCCGGTGATCGGCGCGATATCTTTGAAAGAATGCGGCGTTGCTTTGGTACTGAACTCGGAACGCTAGGTCGGTTGTCAGTGGTTGGCTCCAACGTATGTTGGAAATGTTCTCGTTCATCAGGCTTGGCTTTACTTCTCTCCACATTGGCCTGAGGCGTTCGCCGTCTGCCGAAAGTTATGTGACTAAATGAATAATTGCTGTAGCCCCTGAACCAGCGCATCGTTCAGTTTCGTTCGGCGCTGTTTGCAATGCCGGATCAGACGGAACATTACTCCGCCGCTGGTCTTCTGACAACTGATTGCCTTCCTGTTTTTGTTGCTCTTAATGTCCTATGTCTGCTGATTTGTTTGTGCTAAGCTTGGAAGCAAAACGCTCTTGAGCACGTGTGTACCGGGAGCGGCTTAGTTATTTCATCGGCTGCGTTGTCTTGTTTCAATTGCAGACCCGCGAATTTAGACGGGTCTTGCGCGAAGCAAAGTACGAGGAATCCGCCAAGCCAAGGCCGTAGCGATATGGCGCGGTTGAAGAAGGCGTGAGGATAACATGCTGCGAGTCTAGCGATCCGTCCATTGTAACGAAGACTCACCTAACAGTCGCCTTTTCCCAGCTTGCTCAAGACGTCTCCAGTTCAGCTTGACAAGACATACGTACAGACCGGACAATTAAGCTATAGACAAATAGTCAGCTAATGCTCCTTCCAATTTTCTCTTGATGGCGTCTTCAAAAGCCAACAGGAAGCTATAGTGTAGACATTATTTAGTTTTTGATGCGAAAGCATCACAAGGCCCATTGAGCGAAAAAAGCCGGCGTCTGTAGCAGCGAAACGGCACCTAAATTCCCATTGGCTGCGACGCCACGTCACGTGCGCGCCTCGACGGAGCAGAGCGGGCGAAAGGGAACAGCTGCTGCAGCGCTGGCACGCCAGGCGTTGAGTGAGGGAGAGGGCATCGCCGCGACGTCACGTCACCCTCGTTCTCGGAGGCCATGTTATCCGCGAATTCCTTGTCCTCGCAAGCTCTCGCCTGCGTTCTAAGTTCGCCTCGCTAATTGCTATAAAGAAATTAATGTAATAAATTAGAAAGGAAAAACGCTGGCGGTAGTAAGTTTCTAACCTACGATCCCACGCTCCTCCTAGACAGCAGACCTGTGCACTCTGCTTTATAAAATCATGCTATTTCGACCGTAATTTCTTTTGCCAAGCCAACGCCTCTTACACAGAACAAGGCCGCAAGGCCGGTGCACTTCGATACGGGACGTCATGCTACCCTGCCTGACTGTCATGAAATCTAATGGTGACGCTCCCGAGTAAGCCGCGGTGATTTTGACGTCACCGCTTTCGTCCCACCAGGCTTGGCGATGGAAATCTCAGTCCAAGTGGCATGAAGTGATAAAGCAGAGTGTACAGGCCTGCTCTGAAGGAGGCGCTGCCCAAGCACGGCATGACGAAAGCGGTAACGTCAAAATCGCCGCGGCTTACTCGGGAGCATCCCCATTAGATTCTACGCCAGTCGGGCAAGGTAGCATGATTTCACGGATCGAAGTGCACCAGCCTTGTTATGGTCTTGTGTTATCTAGGAGGCGCTGGCCAAGCGTCTGAACGCGTTTGCTTGCCCGTGAAGAGTTTAAAACTAGAAGGACCGCACAGCGGCGTTCAATTGGACATTAATGCTTTCACATGCACAACTCATATGAAGTGCTAGGTGTCCTTGGATTTTTTTATGTATTAAGCTTCCTTCAGTTGAGCTTCGTCTCTTATACTGTTAAGGGGCTACACCCTTGCAGATAATCCATGCTGTCTAATTGTGGGAATGGCATCTCCAACCCGAATATATCAGCTGCCGTGAGCCATTAACTTGCAAACATGCGTACATGTTCAACTAACGTTTCCATGCTTGGAACACAAAGCTACGACATATCTTGCAACCCATACAGGTCAGATGAACAAGCAGCAAAATGTTCGTTTATGACCAGCTTGAAGTTCACCGCTATAGGCTCGACAGCCAATATTTATCCGCCACAGAAAAATATGTGTGCACTTTAATAACTTCAACTGAGTGCGATAGCTACCACCGTTCGCGAGAGGAAATACGCACGGAAGGCAACAAAATTTATTACACAGATGATGATGATGAGTACAGGGCAAGGGGTTTTCGGTACCTGGCATATCAGGACAATTAAGGTTGCTTGACAACAGAGGTTTGCTTACACGACAAAATTTAAAAGACGTTGAGACACAGACGCAGCAGCAGTATTTAACGCTGCTAAACTGACTATAGCATTTTAGGAAGCGAACAAAAATTGGACAGGATCAGCGCCAGTCTTAAGGCATGAATAACAAAAGACTAGACAGTGTCACCAGCAGGCTTTATACCTACCGGGAACCATGCACACGGGGCCATGTTCGTCAAGCGCAGGGTCACTTGACGGGCCGAATTTCTGAGGAAGAAAGAGCGAAGGAAGCTTTCGGCTTCGCGGAGAGTTGACTCGCGAAGGCTGGACGCGCGACGTAATTAATGCTCCCTCCTATGTTATTTCCTTCCTCCTTGGATCGCGACGCCAAGGTCACCTAGGTGTTCGGCTCCGTTACGAGAGAACACAGGGAAGTCACGTAACATTGTTTATGCCGAATGTTGCTTACGGAGCATTACAGACACTGGTCGAGACAGTCAAGGGAAGGGGGCAGGCCCCCCTTTCTTGTTCTTTAAGGAGGGGTTCCGCCTCCTCTTGCCAGGTCCACGGCGGTACCCATTCGACAAGCGCTGGACGTGGTTTTATTACCAGTAGTGCCTTCTGCGGGGCACTTCAAACTCTGCGATTTTTCGAATAATGATTTCATAGCGATTAATCGGTTGATAGGTATATATATTTTATGAGCTTGTGTGATTGTAATGTGCGCGTGCTATACTGGTCGCCGCTCTATGAGGCCTCGCCCCCCCCCCCCCTTCACTCAAAGGGGGGGGGGGGAGACTTTAAACCCTGGAGGAGACAGTGGGAGAGAAAGAACTGCGGAGCAGGAAGGTGTCCTTCTTGAACTGTTGCCTTGCACTATTTCATTTACTTCTATTTCCGCTATTAATAAGCTCTTATTAAAATTTCTTGCGGTAGAACGCTCCGCTGACGCGACTGTACAACTTCCAGTGCATAACCAACATTTTATACAGATCCTGGTGAGGGGCCCTTTATTAGCGAATAATATATCTTAAGCATCAAAACTGGTTACGAGAAGCTATCATTGGAGTCACACGGCACAAGTTCGCAATAACAGCACAATGGTCTTCCTGTGTGACATTCTAGACATCGTCGCATTTCGCCCTATCGCCACATTTTGTAATAGCTGCATTTCGAGCCAATCACAGAGGCCGTAGCAGCCCTCTGGATCAATGAGAGCTTGAAAGACGGCGAATTCGACAACGTGGCGCAATTTCACACTCTCCAGAATATCATCCCAGGTTGGGCTCACTAGACCACCGAATCAGGCTACGACTCCGGCTCACTTGGCGAGTCCGGCAAACTTTCCTTTGCGCAAAGCCCGACTGAAGCCCTTGGCCCAAAGTCGCGCGTCTTTCATGCTTGGCCGAGCGGCGTCCGGAAAGTCCTGCCACCGCTGGTCGTTAGGGTCGGGCGCCAGGATCGCTGTCAGCCGCATGGCGTACTCCATGTTGTCGTCTAGGTCCAGGTCTGCGAAGTAGTAGTAGTTGGACGCGCGACTCCAGGGTCTCGTACGCTGCGTAGGCTCCTGCGCGCCCTTGAGAAAGCATGCAACGCGTAAGCAGGAGTTCGAGATGGGATCATTGTTTCCGCGGCCTTTGCATAGGATTCGGTTTAGACTCGCGGCGCTGAGTCCAGTCTTATCCTGCACGTCATAGAGGAGCTTCACTACTTCGAGGTGGCCGAACTTTGCTTGCGTCAGGAAGCCTTCTTCCAGGCATCTTTGGTCAGCACTGCACAATAATAACATGCAGGAAACCGCAAATTAGCACATAGCGAAATGAATGAATGAATGAATGAATGAATGAATGAATGAATGAATGAATGAATGAATGAATGAATGGTCGCGGTTTCTATCCCTGCCGCTGGCGGCCGCATTTAGATGGGGTCGTAATGCAAAAGCGTTCGTGTACCGTAGGGTGCACGCTGATTCCCAGGTGGTCAAACACGAGGAAATAGCGTTGTACTGAGCGACGAACGAAGGAGAGTTGTTGGTACGAGTGACATAGGGTCCGCATAGCGGCCTCAGAACGCATTAGGTATATTGTCTGGGCCACAGAGCCATATTCTTTCATATCTAACAGTGAAAGCACTCCTTCATGCACTCCTTCATCAGGCTCAAAAAGCGATGATGCCTGCAAGTGCGTATCGTCACTGTCTGAAGAAAACACGGAATTGAAATATTAATTAACTGTGTTAGCGATATCTTGGAGGCTACTGATCAAGGTATGCTGTTATAATTAAGCTTATCTAAGCCCGCGCTTTTCCTGCTCAGGTTATCGCCAACACCTTTCAAGAGTGCTCTTAACAAAAGATGGGTAGGGTAAATGAAAAAAATAGGGCTCCAATCCACGAAGAGAAGGTGCTTGGCCAGCGAAGCTGCGGTATCGCCCGATCCGCTAGACCGATGTAACGTAGCCTTGGACGCTTGAGCAATGCGCTACCGGAAATGACTGACAGCAAGACAATTAAATTCATTGTACTAAAACGAAGTTCTGCATTGTCTTGTCACGCTTGGGGCTTGCGCTGAGCCTCAGGTCCTGACGAGCCTGAGCAAGACTACATTGTGCGTATGACGTTGCTGTTCCCGTCACCGCTCTTCGTGTTCAGGCTGCTCTTCGGGAGTCCTAACTATACGTGGCCTTCCCATAGCGCTATCACAATACAAATGAAATCGGTTGCTAGGCGAGTTCTTAAAAAAAAGATTATAAAAGTGTAGTGACATCACTTCCTACTTCGTATGCTACAGTTGGCGCTTATGCAACCGTGATCTTTACCGGGAAAAGCACGCGGCAAACGCTACGTGTTTGGCATTGTTCGTACGCACCTTATCGTCTATAATATGGTTTGGCGCTTTTTGTACTTCTCTTTATTGAAACGCATACTGGGGTGTGCCTTGCATGCGTAATTCCAATGGAGATAAGTACTTTTCGCTTCAATTCGTGGAATGGTCTTATGTCGACGCAGACTAAGAAATCCCGCGAATCATACATACAGCTTCGCTGTGAGCCAGTCAGAGTATCGCTACAAGGGCGAAGAAATGAATCCGGTATCAGCATGGGGGAACAATAGTGAGCGGTCTGTTGGTTAGACGACACTTCAATCACGAAACTAACTTTTTATTCGAAGCATGTGCCCACAAAAGCAACTGACATTCAAAGCACAAATATAATAATATTTGGGGTTTTGCGTGCCAAAACCACTTTCTGATTATGAGGCACGCCGTAGTGGAGGACTCCGGAAATTTTGACCACCTGGGGTTCTTTAACGTGCACCTAAATCTAAGCACACGGGTGTTTTCGCATTTCGCCCCCATCGAAATGCGGCCGCCGTGGCCGGGATTCGATCCCGCGACCTCGTACTCAGCAGCCCAACACCATAGCCACTGAGCAACCACGGCGGGTAGCACAAATATAGCGGCGAGCACCGTCGGCGATCGTCGAAACCTGATCAGCTGGTCGAGAGCGTCGGCTTTTATACATGACTCGTCAAAGGTTCCAGTGTAATCGTTGGTGCCCGCGTGCCTTCCAGAAAATGCTATACAATTCACGTTGCGCATATAATCAGATTGCACAAGGTTCGGTGACCACATGGGACAAAAAACCATGAAGTTTGCACCCTGGTCGAACAACTTTGCGGCTTTCTTGTTACGCAACAACAAAGAAAATTAAATTAGCATGTCACACTACCCCACAATACACGAGTAAGTTTGTGAATTCATACACAACATGCACATCTGCGCAGAAAAAAAGAAGAAAGAAAATACATATAGTTGAGTAGAATTCTGGGGCTTTATGGGCCAAAACCACGATTTGGTCATTAGGCACGCCACAGTGGGGGCGGATTAATTTAGACCACTCTTTAACGTGCTCCCAATGCACGGGACACGGGCGCTTTATATATATTGCATTTCGCCCCCATCGAAATGCGCCCGCCGCGGCCGGGATTTGATCCCGCGACCTCGTGCTTAGCGGCGAAACACCATAGCCACTAAGCCACCGCGGCGGATAAAATACATATAGCACTTGAATATAATGGTATACGATGTATTTAGAGAAATAATATGTTAGCAAAAATTCTGCAATTCAAGAACATGCTAAAAACTATATATATCCAAAGTACTACACTCTAAATTAAACAATTCCACCCTTTGGGGTGTATCTTTGCCACACAACAATAATCCTCATCTGTCTTGCCCGCATTTCCTTTAACACTACGAGCCCGTTACTTCCAAGTCACAAACGGCATGCGCGTTATCGGCATGACAGAGGATTTTCGACAGGAAAGTAACGAGCGCAGCGTTTTCAAGAAAGGAAGCGCAAGCAATACAGATGACGATTATCGTTGTGTGGCAAATATACACCAAAAAGGCTGCAACTGTTTTAAGAGTGTGTCTGGTTACATGCTGCACTAGGTCGCAAGTCAACATCATGTCACGAGTGTAGGGTTCTCAATTGGTGAGTCAAATGTAGGGGCTATTGATCCAATCAATGGTGAACAGGTTAAAATCACCGGCCATAATCACTTTTCTGGTGCTTAGCGATGGCATGTGGCCATATAACACTGAAAGGAGCTCTGGCGCCGCTAGCAGAGGTCTACAAACAGCACCGAACGTAAACATGTGGCCCGAGCATTTAACATTTAAGAAGAGCCTTTCGTGATCACCGATTTGTATAGGTGAGGATCGTGGCTGAAAGAGCATGCTTCAATATTATGGCAATAGCCTCCCCCCTGATGACTACGTGTCTCAGAAGCTAAAGCCTTAGCGCAAGCGACAGTCATTACCTCGAGTCAGCGTCGCTGTTGGCGTGGTAGGCGTACTGACCGAGGACCAGGAGCACGATGTAAGGCTTCACCACGCCACGGTCGCCTTTGAGAGCGAGCGGCGTTAAGAACCTCCCGTTGGGGCAGTACGCGTCTCCGTCGAACGACGTCGGCACCGCCACGGCCAATGCCCTCTTCATCCGTCTCCAAAAGAATTCGTCCACGTCCCTGACCGATTTGGCTACGACGACGGCTAGTGCGAGGCTGTAGAAGCCGATGATCATTCCAGCTTCGTCGAGAGCCTCACGACTATTCCGACTCTTCCGTATCAGGTCCGCCAAGAAGGTGATCAAGCCCGGCGAGTCAGGTAGAGGCTCGACCTCCTCAGGTTTCCGTCCGAAGAGGGTCGGAATATCGGGGAGGTTCAAGACAGGTCCTAAGGGTGGGGACCGGTCGACGGGATCACGTACCTTGAATGCACATCAAGACGAAGAGTACAATGCTCATTCAACAAAGCTACATTTGTAGCATTCGCTTCTGAGGTACCGGGTTGTGGTTGTTTTTTGTCGAAAGCAGAGGTCTACTGTGTGACAGAAAGCGACGCAGAGGCTGAATAAACATCCCGATGCCATATTTTTTTTTCGAAGCGTCACCATGCGACGGAGCGCCTCTATGCCGCGTGACAATGGCTGGTCAATGCTTATGTTATTGCTTATTGACACGAATACGTCCGTCTTAAATATTTAGCCTGGCGTCTCGTTCCCACCTTTTCGGACTATAGAAACTTGCGCCACGAAATTTGTGACACCAGACAATGACGCCATATCTGTGCCTTCCGACAAAAACTAAAGTCTACCGCTGGATATCACGTAAGCCTTGAAATTCTTGATAAGATCTCCAAGCGCAATTTTGAACACGAACGAGTCACGTTCGTCCGAACTAGTATTAGTGAGGATAAGCTTGACTGTAAACTTACATCACCACCCTCTGCTGGTGACAAGCGCAAGTTGCTGATGCCGTCAGGGCACATTAATTTTGTCTCTGAGCTGGTTAACGAAAACAACGCTTTTATTTTACGGCATCATTTATTTCCGGACATGCCGTGGTTACTTATTCCCTATAACGTTCGGCTGCTAAGCCAGAGGTCGCGGGATCGAATCCCGGCCACGGCGGCCGCATTTCGACGGAGGCGAAACGTGAAAACACCCGTGTACTTAGATTTAGGTGCACGTTAAAGAACCCTAGGTGGTCAAAATTTACAGAGTCCCCCACTATACGGCGTACCCCATAATCAGATCGTGGTGTTGGCACGCAAGAACACTAGAATTTATCATTTAAAAAATTCTGTCCGCGTTTCTTGTAGGTTACACTGGGTAGTCAGTTTCAATTAAAAGCGTACAACGAGCGAGTATTCAAAGACACGCTTCAACCACAGTGACCACACCAAGTATACTTGCTGTTTGTGCTCGCGGGAGCATATACAATAATTGTTCTTGCAAGTGCAGTGTGGTGCAGCCCCCCCCCCCCCTATTAGAGTATTAAGTATACTGCTAATATGCTTCGAAGATTCCCGAGCAAGCTACAGGTGGGGTTAGCCTGGCCGGCCGAAACAACCCCGCTAACTCCGCTGAATTAAGACCCTATACAACTAATCGAGTCCGAAAGGTATATCCGAATGCATCATGTTGAAAGAGGGCTCCCCAAGAAATCCCTCATCGTAGTAATCGCCGAGGGGCCCTTTTCGCGCTTTGTGTCACAAGACAGCACTGTACTCCACTAGGGAAGGACGTTTATTGGCACTTGCGGATTCAGACGGGTCCACTGGAAATCGGGCAATCTCCGCCGCCCATCTTACCCACCTTTTCTGCCCCTATACGAACTCATTCCATCATTCTACAAGGATGGAACGAGTCCCAACTTGTCCTTCTTCTCCAACATAAACACACCTTTATGATACCTTGCGTCTAGGAGGAACGTTTCAGAAACATTTCTCAGCTATGTTTAGAGGAACGTTCCAGGAACGTTTCTGCCCTGTGTTTAGGAAGAACCTTACAGGAGGAACGTCTAGTCGAGGTAGGTTTGCGAATAGCCAGGGTTATTCTACTTCAATGCTCATATGAATGAAATAATGAATGAACCTTGAAGATGTCAGCGAAGAGAGGTGTGCGAGGAGTCGTCGGCGACGGCGTGGCAGCCACGCACTCGAGCATGAGGTGGTCGAACGAATCGTGCCACACACCCGAGGCAAAGATCCTCAGCCAGGACGCGTACAGAGACCGCCTGGTGCTGTCATCCGGGTACCTGACACCCCTGAGGACCTCCCTTGCACCCTTCTTGGCCATGACGTCGCTCCAATCGTCGCGGTAGTAAACCTTGCGTAGAAAATGCGGATCGCGCGTGTTGACCATCATGCTGAAAGAGAGGAGTTCTCTTTCGATTTCTCCCCATTGCTGAGAGCGTCCAGACCTTGCACTGTCCATGACACAGACTCGCTGACCCGTGCTCCGTACAAATGTAGTTAGTAAGAGAACTGAAAAAAAAAACACAAAGCCATGTTGGTGTCCAATTTTCAGATCCATCACTTTCGTGGTATATGTCCCCAACATTACACAAGAAATCATCATCGTCAGCAGCAGCATTATCATCAGAGCAGTGGCGGACATCATAAACTGCGTGCTATCGCTGATACCGCTCTGATTATCTCTGAATTGACAGCTTTGACGCGTACATTATAATTGCAGGTTTTAAATGTTTCACAGCTGAAGGCGCGTCCACTTGCTTGGAATCCTGGGGCCAGCACGAAATCTGATATATTCGTAACCTATCACACCTAACACGTAATTTATAATACTACGTGACAGTGTCCGTTGAAAAGATTAACTATCACTTAGTTCTATTTGATGGCTTAAAATTCGTTTCTCCATCTGATTTGGTTTTCTGCAGTACGCCTTCCCCCAAAAGTATTTCGGTGACAGACACAGCCAGCTGTAAAGTCGAGACAGTTGAACTTTTGGTCACTTATTTGCGGACTTGTAGTCATATCATCCGGTATACAACATGCTGAGAGTCTAGGCTTTACCTTCCCGGAACCTTAGGACCAAGGCACTGTATAGAACCAGTGCGCTGTAGATGATTACCGAAATGATAAAACCCATCTGTGAGATTAAGAGACCCCGCAACAGGAAATGTCACGTCCTTAGCGTAGAAAAGCCTCGAAAGCAAGATAAACTGAAAACGAAGCGCAAATAACAGCAAAAAATTCTTACAAATATGTCACAAATCAGTGCACAAAAAAGCAGGCATGCTGCCATTGATCTTTGTGATATCTGTGACCAACCGTGTTGACATGAAGGCGTTTTCTTTATTTTTCAATGCGAAAGCCTTAGATCTATGTTTGAAGGTCACGTTGTGAGGTAGAGAAAATCCGAGCGCTCGTGCCACTGCTCGCCAGCTCGTCGTCGTCTTCTTCCACACCGCTTCTTCTACATGGATGCCCCTAATCATGCTAAAAAGAAGGCACATTTTTTTGTTACTTCTTATGCTTGTTTTCTCCCACAAAAGTCATGGATTACAGCGCATTAATTAAAGCTACCATAATTAACTGCACGTTAATCAGCTTCGCCCTAATTAACACAAACATTCGTGGGTTTGAGTGCCTTATTACCTCTACACTAGAGCCACCATTGTGGCCCGAAAGGCGTGGCCGCTACGGCAAAGAAATAAAAAAAAATCTGCAAAAAAGAGGGGAACCTACTACGTCACTTCTTCCACAATTTTCTCCTAGCGCGCGGAGGGGGTAGGGCCTCTCCTTAGTTTCCTTCCTCCATGGGGTAGGGCATCTCCTCAGTTTCCTTCATCATTGCCGTAGCCACAACAGAGCAGCAGAGCGCATAGGAAGCGCCGGTCGACCCCGCAACATAGGTTATGCGGGGATGTCTGGATACCGCACTAGTAATATACTAATAGACAATTCCTACTTCAAGCCTTTAATCCAGAACATATCATATGTGCCTCGCTGAGTTTTCAGTGATGCCTTAAAATGCTTATTTAAACGCAGAAAACTTAACGCGAGGCCAGTACAGTCAAGTTTTTGATACGCTGGAGTGAAGCTTCAACGATAGATAGTTCAACATGCCGAGCACTAATCAATTATTTGCTACTGTATTAATTAGGTCTAAACTCAAATGCAATTTCCTTGTCTTTTTTGTAAAAATGTACTCTCCACGGCAGCAAATGAAGGTGTTCAAGTTGCTCTCATTCACCTCCGTGTGAACTGTGCTTGGGCATTAGAGGGTAAAACCGACGTGATTATCTGCTCGGAAATGACGACTGACGACATCATCGAGACCATCAGGATAGCATGAAAGCGAGGGTCTACGAATGCAGCTGTGACGAAGAGCCTGTAGACAGGTATACGTCTCAAGACAGGTATGTCTGTTCAAATGCAACATGTATGAACTCGTGGCTGCAAGCATTTGGTCCAGTGTGTTCTTAAGTAGTACGTACATCATGCCTGCATGTGAAGACATATTGCATCTGAGCGTTGCTTGTGTTTTCTCCCTTACACATAACCTGAATGCACAGTCGTCATTGCACCGGCTACTATAGTTCCTGAGTTTTCGGTTCAAAAGAGGGAGAGAGAGTTAAAAGAGAGGAGACAGGCAGGGAGGTTAACAGGAAGATATATATCCAGTTTGCTACCCTGCATTTTGGTTTAACCTCTCAGGAAATGCTAGCGAAGAAATTTGAAGAGGAACCGACGCTCTGCAGCTGTACTTCGCCTCAAGCTGAGCATGCCGCGATCCTCGATGCCATATAGCGTTCGGCTGTAGTCGCACATTCCACCGAACGAAGTGCCCAGAAGAAATTTGGCGACTTAATTCCCAAAGTATCTCTTTAGTTAATATTAACTAGGGTTCTTTTATTTTGCTGAACGTGCTTGGCTAGCTGCGCGCTACCATTACAGCGAAGTGACCCGTACAACGAAGGATTCTGGAGGTCCCAAACGCTTCCTTATAGAGGCTGTCTGACTGTATAAAGATACATCATAAGTCGCACAACATAACAAAGGTAGAAGAAACACATTCTAAATTCTGATACGGCATTACGAGAAGTTCTTGAGGCTCTGAACGTCGCAGCTGAGGAGTACGGCTTGAAATCTCGCCACCACACCAAAACACAACAGATGCACTGCACTTTATCCACACTAAACTACAGACACAGCACGCGAAGCAAAGTGTTTCACTGAATGACGCGAAACCAGAAAAACAAAAAGCAATCCTATCGCCAAAATTTAATGAAACCAAAACCGCGGTAAGTGCTGAATATCCCTTTAAAGCATTAAGTTTAAAACGCGTCTGATTGTGGAGTGTATTAGAACATGCAACAATTCAAGCACATTCTAAAAGAGTAATGAAAGTTCTGTAGCTACAGAACTTTCATCTTTCAGCTGGGAGTTGAAAGAAAAGGGTGCAGTCTACCATTCAGTGCAGCGCCTATAAATGCACACTTCACGGCGTTGTCCGCCTACTCAGTACACATGACTCGAGCAGCTCTTCTAACATGTTTGTCTGAGCGAAAAGAAAAGAGTACTGCACCTGAATAAGTTTGTTCTGGAAGACAAAAGAAAATTGCATCCCGATACCTCTTGGTCAAAGCGTTGCGGCATACTTACTTTCGGAACGAACGCTGGCACAACTTCACACGAAGAGCCTTACAGAATATTTACTGCTGAGCACATTCCACGTAGACACAACCTTCGTAAGCTCCGGCTATCATGGCTGCAGTTCGACGCACGATCTATCAGTCGTGCGACGTCGTCATTTTTACTCAGATACGCACGGCCGCATATCGCAGCACATATATGCTTCATTGTTATTATATCTGCGGGACTCAGGTACGCCTTCTCGCTGCTGACACTTATCCTAGGTTTATTGCGCGCCCTTAAGCAATGATCGTAACTGCCATTACCATAACTAATCTGTTTAAGTGCATCGTCAAGGACGATAGTCTCTCCCGGAGGCCTCCAGTTACTTTTGTCAACCGAACTAACAATATTAGAATCGAAATCGGGATTATTTCTTTTAAGAGGAAGCTTTAGCTCTGGCCCAACTCCGACGCAGCCTATTCAAATACACGTAAAACGCAAAAACGCTTTTCTGAGATAACCCTCGAGCCCATTCTAATGAAATTTGTTGCATTTGAGAGAGAAAGTTAAATTCTAGTGACTGTTGGAAGTGGAATTTCGATTTAGGGCATGAGTTTTGTGAAAAGAATTTTCAGAAATTCGATAGTTGGAAAAAAAGATAGACGCACAAGGTTTATAAATTCATAGCTCTGCATCACAAACAGATATCGCGGTTCTGTAAACGGCATCCGTTAGATCATTAAAAGCGGACAAATTCAATATGCCAATTTATATCTTACGTGAATTTGTTACGTTGCGCACAAGAGTTCTGCAAAAGCTGCATTTTCGTATTACTGAATTTTTGAAGATCGATGAGTAACATATCAATTTTGTCCGCTTTAGATTTACTATCAGATACCATACACAGAATTGTGATATCATCTTTCCTTGCTGAGTTACAGAGTTGGAAACTTGATAGTTTCGTTTTCTGAAATTTTTTTTTATTTCTGCCAATTTTTAATAAAAAATGACGATCTAAATAAAAAAGTTGAAACCAACAGTCACTAGATTTCATGTTCTTTTTTAATGCAACAAACCTCGTCAAATTTGTTGCCGTGGTTTCCGAATATGGAATATGATACGAGTCGCAGGGAATAACTTAAATGCATGACATATCGAAATGAATGAAATACCGGCACATTTATGGAACGCATCACTCAACAAAATTCCCTGCCGTCAAGTGACTGCATTCACCTTGTTTTGGCACCTATTCGGTCACTCTGATTCACCATCGCTTATCTGTTCCACGCATTATATGACCTGGCCAATTCAGCCTATTCCCCTTGATTACCACTAGAATATCATCAACACTGGCGTTTTGTAATGTATGCAAAAAAATTAGGATGGTTTGTATCCCAGCTAACATTCGCCAAGCTGTATAACAAAAACAATAACGATGTTAAAACACGCTGCAAGATACAAACATAAGAGTTCGGTCGTCGGAGGTCTGACAACCTAACACCATAGGTTTATAATATTGTAACTTGCACTGCATCTTCTTTATCTTTTTTTTTACGTTGAACAGCTTGGACGCTAGCTGGGACGCCCTATATACGAGTACATGGGTGCATACGTACCTGTATTGAATACATGGGTTGGCTGGAGGCTATGGTGAGACTTGCGCTGAGCAAGAGGCGCAGAATATTAGAAATAAGGCGGTTTAGAAGCAGAATGACAACTAGTTTACATATTATAACAAAATGATAAGTCGGTTACATTACGGAGCAAACGCAGTGGCTAGATGGGCCAGCGGCTAGGGCGAGACTGCTTCGGTCGATGTTTCGGTCCGCAGAAGCGCAATCGGATATCCGATACACGCCGGATGGGAACGAGATCTGTTGGCTCGCATGAAACGCACGTGACAAAAGCGATCGCGGGAGAAGCACCCTCACAATATATAAATATATATATATATATATATATATATATATATATATATAGTGTGTGTGTGTACGTGCGTTCCAAAAGCCGGCTAGATAGAAAAAAGTTTACTCCGACTTAATATTAACTAACAACAAAAGGGTATAGACGTTTCGCCACCTATGCAAGGTGGCATCTTCAATATGAACTGACACAAATGAAGCGAGGTCCATTCTACTCGTCCCACACGTCCCTGTAGACGTCCGGCAGGGCGCCACGGTTAGTGTTGCACGCAGATTCGTCACGACGGATGAACCAGGATTCCGGGAGTTTCCCCCCCTTTTACTGTCGGGTCAGCGTAGTCGCATTGTCAAGGTCGAAGCTATGCTCTGTCGTCCAGCGGTGTTCGACAAGTTAGGTCTTAGAACGCACTGCATGGGTGACCTATACAACGTAGACGAGTAGACTGGACCTTTTTGTACTTGCTTGTACTTATTTAAGCAGAACGCCTTATCGTTTCCTGTATTCCCAGACGAAGGCCGGACCCCGGCCGAAACGTAGGAAATAAAGCCTCGTTTTTTTCGTACGTGCGTCCTCAGCCTACAAGTGCCTGTTCAACTACCGGATCCCGGCAGACTCTCACACACACACACATATATATATATATATATATATATATATATATATATATATATATATATATATATATATATATATATATATATATTTGTGTGTGTGTGTGTGAACGAGAAGAAAGGAAACCGAAGGGCCCGATTGTTATTAGTCAAATCATAAGCCAACACTGACACCAAGGACAGCATAGGGGAAATTATTTGTAGTTATTTTTAACTGAAATTCAAAATTGAATGATAAATAAACGGGGAAATGAAAGTGGACGAAAGAACAACTGGCCGCAGGGGGGGTGGGGGGGGCAGAACCAACGTCTTCGCATTCAGGACCATTCAAATGTGTGTTATGTCACCAAATAAATAAATAAATAGATACTTAGCTAGTGGCGAGTTCTTTTCGCACACTAAGCCCTGCACCAAGCACTCCACCACATCGCGTGACCTCACTCGCGACAGCTTCTCAGAGCGCAGCGATGGATATGAACATCGCCGAAAATAAAAACCTCTCATTTTTTTAATGCGATTACAATTCTTGGTAGACTTCATGCACTTTCCGGTGCGTCTGCGCGTGTGTAACCGTTTTTCCGTCATCTAGCGTCACTGAGTATTTCATGGTCTAATCTAATGGGTAGAGCATTGGGCTGCTGTGTTGAGGAAACCGGGTTCGAAAATAACCGTAGGATTTGACGCCGGCCGGTATGTGCCGCTCTTCAACGAGCCTCTAATTTGACGCCAACTTACTTGGGTCACTGGTAATGTGCCGCTGGATAAGCGCGACCGTTCGATGAAAAAAAAAAGAACACCCTTTAAAATTTATCCGATGCAAGGTGGAATTAAGTATATTCAGACAATCTTGTCTGAACATATGTATAATCCCACATGCGTCACGCGCGGATTTCGCGGCGGCGGCGCTAGGTGACGCAACGTGTCCACAGGCCAGCGCTAGCTGGGAGCCGTGCTGCTTACAAGCCTCACACATGGCGCGCCTCTGCGGCGGCAATACGGTGTGTAGCTACATTGCTTCAATGATAATCGCATTAACGTCGGCATTCAACGCAAGATGGGTTTTGCGGGAATTCTTACTTTTGAATTTATTGCTGCTTGCGCATATTTGTCTTATACAGAAGAAATATCGAGGTCCTTAGGTTGCGTCTCGCGCGGCGATTGTGGCACACGCTAACATTCCGTACCGAAAGCAGTGCAAGATACGGGGACTATAATGAGCACACGTTACGCTCGGAATCACCAACTAGCCGCAGCGCGGCCTGTCTGATACCAGTGTGCGCTGCATCAGCATCCTTCAACAAACGCGACATTAAGGTGCACCGGCTGATTTGCACTAATCTCTTGTTTAATTACTGTAATTGTTCGACCGGACGTCCAGCTGCGATCCACATTATGCATACATGCATCAAATAATGTGAACATAGGCTTCATTCTCTTATACCTTGCGGACTCGACACAACCTTTAAAATTTCATTTGTTCAAAAATGAAAAAAATTTATGATCCATTCGGTACTTGAGGGTGACTTTTCTTGAATATTCGTATTCGATTCGAATTTTTCAATATTCGAACACCTCTAGTAATTTGATATCAATTACTGGCAACAAACGCAGTAACCGGTCTGCATCGAGTGAAACAACATATGCATTGCAGTATGCTGTTGATTGTACAATGAGAAGGCAGTATACGTATTTCGACACACTACCACGTATACGTGGCCCGGATAACTGCAATTAATATCACTCGATCCCAATAATGCACCTGGAGGAACAGAACAGTTCTGTCCGGTACAGGTATTATTGTTTGAAGATCTGCTTGAACTAAGACAGAGAGAGAGAGTAAACTTTTATTATTGAGCAAACAAAGTGTGCATCGCCCTTAGTGGGCAGTTTCTTGATTCCAGGAAACCGCGGGCCCCGGCCATCTCCCGGGTTCGGTTCACCAGTACTATCTGGGCCTCGGAATCCGGGCTTGACAGCTGGGCCTCCCACTGCTTTTCGATGGTTACGTGCTCTGGCTTGGTTCTTGTCGCTCCGCCACATTCCCACACCATGTGGTGCAAAGAATTACAAGGCACCTCGCAGAATTCACAGAAGTACGAAAACTGCGTGCGTGTCATTCTGCGCAGCAAGATCCCGTGAACGTAGGAGTTAGTCCGCAGCCTTCTGTGTTATGCCTCCTCCCTGCTTCGCTCCATGGTGTGGCAGCGGGTACATTCTTCGGTCTAGTCTGTAGTAAGATGTCGGTGTATTTATTGGGGACGTCATATCTCCTTGGCCCGTTTCGCATCCGGCGAGTACGACCTTGAGCTGCGCGGCGTATGTCACCATGTTCCCTAGCTGTCCGAGTTTCGTGCCCCAGAGTACAAACGATATCTGTCTCTGGTAGTTTTTTCGCTCTCTTTGAGGCATAGAGCTTGCTTGGAGATTTCTGCCTTTCTGATAGTTTCTGCTCACCACTTGGGTGTCGATGAGGACAATGGCGTTTTCTTCGCAGGTCCTGATGGCCAAGGCTACGGCTACTTCGGCTGTGTCCACTTCGCTTGTGAACGCTTTGGCCGCTGTTCTCTCTGTTCCCGTGCTGTCGATCTGACCCCGATGGCGTGAGCTGGGATTCTCGGGTATTTCGCCACCGTCCGTGTGTTTCGTGTACGGGTTTCTTCCGTAGCTCTTGCGTAAAATTTATAAGTTTGCGTTTCCTTCTTTCTCAGTGGTGCACTGGATGCATGTCTCTCGGTATATGTGACAGACAGACAGACAGACAATGAACTTTAATGAGGTCCTGAGGGACTAGCCGGTGGAGACCCGTTGGGGCCCCCGGCTCACCGCTGGCTGCTCCCATGTCGGAATCGGGAGGCCAAGCCTCTCAGCTCTTTCACGGGCCCTCTGGACGGCCATGGACTGGAGCTTGAGTTGCGTACTGGATATGGCCTCGTCCCAGTCCTGTTCGCTGGTGAGGGACGTATCCCGTAACGCAGGACACTGCCAGAGCATATGAGGTAGCGTGCTAACCTCCCCACAATCCGGGCACTGTGGGTCAATTTCTGGATAAATCCTGCTTAAGAAACTTCGCGAGGGATATGACCTCGTCTGAAGCATCCTAAGCGTGATCGATTGTGATCTGCATAGATTTGGATGTGGAGGCGGGAAGCGCCTGCGTTCCTCTTTATAATGGGAGACAATCTCGTGAAATGTTAATAACGGGTCGCTGTGGCCGAGCTCCTCCGGATCCAATGTAGCCCCATCGCCGTCGCGGCGCGTTAATTCTCGCGCACGGCGGTGAGCAATTTCATTGGGGTTCGGACGGCCCGGCAGCACGTTGTCGCCCATGTGAGCTGGGAACCATGTAATATAATGCACGGGGTCACAATTAGTACCGGACTTGTTTTTCAGAATCACCTCCACCTGTCTCGCAACCATTCCCGAAGCGAAAGCCCTGACGGCCGCGCGTGAGTCAGTGTAGATATGCGGCCTTTTTGAATCCTGCATCGCCAGCGCCACCGCCACCTGTTCTGCCACGTCGGCCGTCACAGCGCCTACCGAGGCCGCAGATAGGAGCTCGCCCTTTTCACTGACCGCCGTGACCGTGAATTTACCGGAGCGCCCATATTGAGCTGCGTCCACGAAGGCTTCCATGCCGACCATGTTATATTTTATCTCAGTGGCGCCGGAATTGTTTACTTCTCGTCCCGTATTTCTAGCCCTTCCATGTACCCACGCCTTCTGAGGGTGGCTCTCCCCATCTCGATCAGTCTTTCTAGTTGATTGACTTTATGTGCTTCAGCTAGCTCCTCCCAGGTGTTGTACATATACAGATGGAGCAATCTCTTTGCCTGGGCTTTTTCCAAAATGCCACTAGGATCCCGCTGATTAATGACTGAACGATTCTCACTTTGTCTTGCTCCTTCAGTCCGCGTCCTCGGTTCACAACCTGACTGACTAGATGGGCGACCTGTGTGACAGTTTCTTGTAGCTTGCGTAGAGCGGCTGCTCCCGACCCGTCTTTGCGTATGACGAGGCCGAGGATACTCGGCGATACCACCTTGGGTATCTTGACTCTGTTCAGGACAAGTGCTGGGTCCGGGATTTCTTCCTTGGGAGGTCTTCCTCTGGTTCTCGCTTGCAGTACCAGAAGCTCAGGATTTTCCGGTGCGCAAGAGTACACAGGCCCTGCGTTACTTCTATGTCTTGTCGATCGCTTCTTGAACTAAGAGATAAAAAAAGAATCCCGGCAGAAGCGATCTTACAAGGAATGCCGAGGCTATTGCGTTGAGCATGGAAGAAACGTAGCGACACGCCGTATTGCCAATTTTTTTTTACTTCTGTGTAGCCGATTTCTTAAATTTTCTGTAACCGATATTTTGTTGTAGCCCAAAGTTCCTCGCTCAGTGCATGCTCTAGTGCCATTCTGTTCACTTCTTTCTCCACACTCCGCTGATTATGATGACGAGTCTTTCACTTCTGTGTAGCTGACTTCTTTAACATTCTGTTGCCGAGTTATTCACGTCTTGCCTGTTGTCTATCTGGACACATACCCAGTGTCACATTTCCATTCTGGAAGATTGGCCAGGAATTCTTCTCTCGCTGACCGCGCACATTCGGGCACATACCTATAGTGGCACGTACCAGTGACTCAAGTTGGCGTGAAAGAAGTTAGAAACGAACATAATACCGGAAAGTGCATGAAGTTCCCACAGAATTCTAATCGCATTACTAAATAGAACAATTAGCGTATTGGTGAACGTATGTATTGGCATATCGAACAAGTGAACATAGTAAAAAGTGAGTGTGCGTGTGCTTCATGGCGTGTTATACGCTTTCGCAGTCGCAATGACAACGTGTTTTCTTGCCTATACTCCGCCCTAGTGCATTGAAACGATCACTTGAGATGCCGCAAGACCATCAGTAGCTTTCCTCATTGATCTGCAAGATGAAATGGCGGAGTTGTACGTGCCTTGTTTTTTTTCGTGCATAGTTCCAGCAGTGCACTGATTAATCACAACGAAATATTGCAATTCCAGAGGGCGGAACGCGTCTTTACTATACGTTGGTACGCTCTGTGGCCCTTTTTATCTTTCTGCTTCCATGGAGGCAGATTGCAGAGGCATATACACGCATGAATTACTGGAAAGCAATGATGGGAAAAAAAGAGTCAAAAGCTATAGCTATGACGACATTTGTGAAGACTAATCCTTCACAAACAGCACGTGGCGATCGAGATATAGAAACGGACACCGCGTCCCACGTTGCTTTGTCACTCTAGCGACGGGCAGACACTGAAGTCCCACGTTTCTGTCGCAATTTTCAATACATTTCTTAATGATAATGCAAAAGTATAACCTCGAGGGGCGGTGTCGCCTCGCAGAACTTTTCTTCCCTACATCCTAATGCATGCGCCGGCTTATAGTCTATTGGAACTCGCTGAAAAAGGTATAGTTCTGAAAGTGTTCGATCAAGCGTGCACAAACTACAGGAGCACACAATAAAACGCGCATGCACGTATTCAGCCAGTTCGTTCACAAAATTTTCCTGCAACATGGCGCACGATGCAGCACATGAATCAAGAACATTGTCAGCCGCTGTCATGACGGCTCGACTAAATGCATTCATCAAGCTTTGTAAAACACTCTAATGTATGGAGTCGAATAAGGAGGAGACGTCAATAGTTTGTGACGTGTGGCTACGAAGCCTACGAAGTCAGGCGCCGTGCACGCGTTGAATTTAGAATTTTCTATGGAGAGCACAGCTCAGGACATTTCGCGAGCAAATTTGTTCAGAGTGAACATTCAGTAACGAGAGTTTCCCAGTGCTTATCTGTTTTTAAGGTTGTTGTGGTCACGCATATATTAGGCGGCTCAGATTAGGTCGCAATCCAGGCAGCCAGTTTGCTAAGCCTAACAGACTTGCTGGCACACACAAGGACAACAGCTCACCAATGTGAATGTGAGCAACGAGACCCTGTTTGCAAAGGAGTAAAGAAAAGCTATACACGGCTGCTCACTTACGGGCACCTTGCGTCCAGCTACACTCATCGAATACATACGTCGCATTGCTGGCACCACCGTCCTCCGTACACTAAGCAAGCCGCGTGAACATGCATGGACAATTTCGCCGAGCAGAGATTTAGGCTTCAAGCGCACATAGCTCGTATACATGCTACTGCTTGTTCGCTCCAGGCTCCTGGCACGGAGTCTTCTAGGACTATAAAGTCTGCTTCAATTCTTTGTAGGCTATATACATTACTTTGAGCACAACCGCGATGCTAGTGCCCGATGGCTTCCTGATCGCGCGACGCCTTTATTCGGTGACGACGTCCGGAGCCTCCAACTTTTTCTAAACGCTCTGCACTGCACCGCACGTGATCATCGGCGTCAAGGTGCTCGCCAATTTTTCCATCCTGAACTTAGGCACCAACACTGCTGTAAAAGCCCTCCGGGTCGTCAAGCGACTCGAATTTCAATTCGCTTGGCGAAGAAGATAGCGATTACTTCTGGTTCAAGCGTCGCGTCAGGATATCGCCGTGTATCGTACGGTAATACTAGCCCTGGCCGTGTGCGGACACGTCGCCGTCCTAGAAGCGACTCAAGATATGTCAAATTTGAAGGCTTTCCCTCTGTCACTGATCTCCATGACCTGTGTGTGCTACGGAGTCGAGGCATGGTGGTCACGTTATTGGAGGAGTACATCGGCATCGTATTGTTCCATTACCTCAAGTTTCAGGTTACTCACGCTTCATTTCGAACACGCGCCGCTCTGGCACAAAACTAGATGTTTCTTTCTTCTAAATTTGGGCGCGTGTTAATGTTTACAGAGCCCTAAAGACCGAATAGATGTACAAGTAGCTTGGAAGCCAGGCCAAAAAAGGAACTTTGCTATCGTAATTTCTCGAACACAACACTGACTAAACAACCACAGAAAGGAAACGCAGGAAAAACGACAACACGAATGCTGATTCACATCTGCTCGTTTACTCGGGAAACGATTATTATATAAGCATCGAAGCCTAAGTTTTTTGCATGTGTTACGTCACTTCACGGCAATCTAATCATGCCATACCATCATTCGTGTTTCAACAGTGCTGACTTGTACGTCATCAGAGTTGAAAATTAATTGAATTCTGAGGTCTTACGCTGCAAAACCACACACTATGAGGCATGCCGTAGTGGGGGATTCCGGATACACAAGGGCATTTTCGTATTTCGCTTCTATCGAAATGCGGCCGCCGCAACCGGGATTTCATCTCCACAGCACCAAAGCCACAAAGCAACCACGACGGGTGTCATCCGTGTTCAAAAAGCACGTTTGGAAAACGACGTGACGGTTGTGCATGATGAGATTGCTGAGAAGTGGCATGGTGCAGCAGGCAGCACAGGCTTTTATTAATGGGCGTTTACCGAACAGACTATCAGTTGTTAGTCAGTGCTTGTGTTGTCGTTCTTTCAAGTGTCTTCTCTTTGTAATTGTTCAGTTCGAGTTATGTTCCGGGAATTCCCTACCGACTAAGTTAAAGTTGAATAAAGCGAATTATTCTCTACATAAAACAGGCTAAACTTACTGCCCGATACTCAAGTAAAATAACGAACTGGACACAGCACAGATCCAACTTGGGCATTCTCTGCCAGTGTCATAAACATTAGCATTATTATTTACAGCAGGCACTGCAAAGATGGACGAAGAAAAGAGACGATACACGAGCATTGTTCTCACGACTAAAAGCTTTTTGCTTCCTAAAGCTTCATAAAGCATAAAGTTTAGGCGTCATCAAGGCACTTGCATGCGGGAACCTAAGTACATTTAGTGTAATAAAAAGTGCAGGGGAGTTGTTTTTATTGCATTTTTGACATGCCTACGGGCAAAAATTACTGCCTACAATGCGTGGCTTTGTTTTAAACAATTTTCATGAAAAAGAAAAATTGTCATCCTACTTCAGTTAGACATACAACTTAATCACATGTCATTCAAGTGGAACCTATCTGTTTTCTTGCCCGTCAGTCAACTCCTGTCTGAAATTATCTGCTCAACAGAAGAGATGAAACAGTAACATGCACAGGTACTTCATAACCACTTCATAGCATCGCATTGTGCACTGTTCTCGCTTCACCTTCAGTGCTGTTACTTGCATGTGGTTGCAACTCCATATCATATACGATAAAAGCACATCGCTTTACTTTATAATCAACGACAGCTAAGGCATGCAACAATACGGAAATCAGAAGCACGTGCTGGAATCTATACGAAGCGAAGATTTAATGAAGTGGTTAACTAAATGCTCTACACCTAAATGCGATGCGTACAGTTGCGTCTATTTTTATCCTATGCAACATGGAATGTCACGCAATGCTTAAGTCTAAGCACTATATTGTTCACAAGCTATGCAGAAATACAAACACCAAACCATGCAAATGTACAGTGTAGGCCAAAAATATATTAACTATAAGAAAATCAAAGAAGTCGTTGAATAGCATGCATTCTGTTAACAGGTTTGCGTTCTTTGGAGGTCCGACATCTTTTCTTCTTGTCAGCAATTGAACGGTTGTCATATTATTACGTCATCATGAATACTGCATTTCAAATACACTGTCACTAGTTCTTTCTAGATTTCTTTTGTCATTGTTAAAGTCAATATGCTTTCTATTTTCTTATTTTGTCAGGGTGCCAGTTTGGGCGTCCTTCAAGTGTGCGGACAGTTCTTGCGCTATCATGTATAGAACGTCTCCTAGGATCAGTCAAGCTATTTAAGGCAGCTTTTAGTGCAGAAGGACGTTTCTATTGTATACTATAAAAATAAGGTTGGTAAATAAGGATCGGTACTACTGCCAGTAGTACCGATCGATCGATCGGTACTACCGGCAGTTTAGTTACTAAAGGAACAAACCGGAAGCGCGCATCTGGTTTAAGTCCCTACCTTTCGTAGATCTCTTCTAATGTCAGCAAAGACCGCATAACTATTGCAGCCTGCACTTCAACTCTGGGGAAGACGAATTAATGCACTGCGTGGACTGCTATAGTTTACGCGGGAGAGTCGAATCCCAGAGCCTACGCATACGCTTGCGTTGCTATGCCAATTGAGCTACGAGGGCGAATTAGAGTCTTTGCCCCTATCTTCTATTAGCCAAAACAAGGTACACAAAGGTAATTACATATGTTACCTTACATTATTTTTTTCACGTGGTCCCCGCACCAGTCCAGTCCCCCCTCCCAATTTGTACCATCGCAGCACTAAACTTGAGATGCGCCCGTGGTAGAATTTGTCCTAACGCAGCCTCCCCTAACGCTCTCTATCATGCAAGTCTTTACGGCCCTTTTGCAAACTTACAACACCACCACCTCACACTTCTCAAGATGCACTTCTCTTTAAGATGCACGTAACAAAGCATCGAAACCGAGAGATATGCTGAGTCCTATGAGGACTTGCGTCTTTTCATTCAGTATGTTCACTGCCGTTACACCCTACCTTTAGACAAGTTGTGCGATCTTGCAACACTCTGCAGAATCTCAAATGGTAATAGATAGCCAGCTATCTTGTGAAGTAATTGCACAACATTCATTCTCACAGGGTGTGAAATCTGCATTATTTTTTTTGCCCGAGCTTTTGCACTACCATTATGTCTGTTCACAAACTAGCCCAGCAAAGAATTCTGGTAGATGAAAACTATAATTGATCCCAAACAGGTGACATTGGAATGTGTTCCCTGCACAGCTTGCAGATCAACTTGATGCCAGCTCTGCAGCGGTATTTTTAGAAGCATCAGAGTGGGAACGTCCTTGGTAGAGGCACAATGCAACTTGTCTTATCCAAGTGACACTCGAAAATATGCTACTGGGCTGCCTGACGTTAGTGTCTTCCAAGTCAAATACAATGTTAAAGCAACTGATGGAGTACTTGTTACACGATCATGGAAGCAGCCAGCATAAATTGACAAGGGCCACTGTCCTGTGCTCTTGTACAGCTTTGTCTTGTGCAATAAAGAGCACATGGTTGCAGAGACCAGATCAGTGTTTTGCACTTGCAAAGACCCACCACCACCGACACATTGAGCTGTGCAGCTAGTCCATGAAATGAGGAAGAGAAACTGGTCACTCATTGAATGCCACGACATCATCATGTCGCTGCGTTAATGCCTGCACAACATCGCAAGGCAGAGAGGAGGGCCAGTGCACCTACTGCTTGGTCAAACACTGGTGTGTGCAGATGCTCACTATCGGAAGTGTTGGCTGACACCCCAGTCACCTTCTTCATTGCACAATGTGTTTATGCAGGCCTAAGCAATGCATTCAATGCAGCTGTTAAAAAAAAAGCCCATAGCTGATCATTTCGTACATTGGCAGTGAGAACAAATTCATAGACAGCTGCTTGGACAGACTCTTCCAAAGTCAACCAAATGTCTGCTGTAATGAAATAGATGGAAACCGTTTTCAGTGTCTCCTCTGGAAGCTATGTAAGCATGGTGTCATCATAACTGACCATGCTCCTTGTCATTGTTGTAGGGACGATGCTGTGCCCACCTACAACAGCGCCTATGACAGGCACTCTTCACACCAGTAGAAAAGGTTGCTTATCCTACACACTCCCAACATAGCTCACACGTTAGCCTCAACATGCTCAACATCTTTCCAAATTTCAGTGCATCCTTATAGCCGCAATGGTTTTCTCAGTGAATTAGCCTTCTTTTTTCATAAATGCAAAGAGAGCTTGTGCCCTGGCCTCACATGGAGAGAGAGACCTTGCTTGAACTATTGGAAAACCATATACATGACTGAAACTGCAAAGCATATTAGTATCTAGTTATTTCTGGCAACTGCCTAACTACTCCTCACTATATCAGCTGCCAAGGATTATCACAGATCAATGGACACAGGCAGTGCAAACATGAAATGTCAGTCTGTGCAGCACCAACCAGTGGGAGCACCAACTCGCTCTTTTCAGAATCTTCAGGAAAGTCACTTCCTCCCAACCCCATTTATGGTTTTGCAAACTGGTACTGCATCCGTGCAGGTAGTAAGTGCAAGTTAACATTCACAGTCAACTACAACAGTTTACAGACTGCAGGTTCTAAGAAAACACTGAACACCTCCACAGCCTGGTATACAAATTTACACTTGATACATGTATACGTATACGCAAACATATGGCTGCACAGTTTTACTGGCAATGGTCACACACTGCTTGGAAACTCCACATTTTTACCGATCCTGCGTTCCATGACCTTTTGTTCTTGACTGCAAATGGATTCATAAAGGGACACAAGTAGCACACAGACAAGGTTGAATCTGTTTTTCTAAAAAGTATGTATTTCATCACAAAAGTGCACATGTCAACTGCCACATGCAAACAGTTTTTAAGAGAATGGTCAAAATTTGCTACAGTAACACCTAGCACTGCAGCTTTTTTAAAACAGTGTGTACGGCTGACAATGAAGTCATTCTGCTTCTTGCTAGAATGTAACAGCAAGCAATACTTATTTTAAATTCGTTCTAAAATGGTTTGTGAAGATCTGGCACGAACCATGCATAGTAGCTGCTCATTGTTCGATGAGAATGCAGTGCCTCAGACATGATACAGAAACATTCAGAGCTTGCAAGCACTGTTTCTTCACCAGAAAACTTGATAGCTTTGTTCAGTGCCAAAGGTGCAAAACCTGTGCATGTCCACTATGGCTCTCTTATGCTTGTAAACCTGTCGCCTGCTCTACAGATGTCAAAGAACTTTCGTTTCGTGTCACCTTAGGGTAACGGACAAAAAGCCAGTAATACCACAGTCAGAAGCTTACAAAAAATTTCGCAACATTAGAAATAAACTAAGCCAAATGTCCTAGTGCAAGTGAATTTATTTGGAGTAATGATGTGAGCTATAAATAGAGAACACTAGTAGCAGATGATTTCGCTCTTCCAATTCCTATCCTTTGTAAAGACTTCTTCCAAAAAACATCAGCTTTTGGTACGTGCTATAAAGAACGACAGCATGAAACCATTTTGTGGCAGATGTCTGAGCACGAAACTTTCTTCTAACTTCAACCAAATTCAATAGTGGACTCTTTGGTATACAACTTCAACAGGCGATAAAAGAACACATCCTCTGCAGAAGTTATCACAAGCAATTTTAAGGTTTATCCTTCAAATTATGTACCAATAGGCATTGCCCAAGGAAAGGTGAAAACAGAATGAAAGTGTTTGTGACGTACACAAAGTGCTTACACGGTTTCTCGATTCAGTCGAGCGCCAAAATCAGGTAATAATTTTCCAGCCGATCTTGAGGACTGCAAAGTTTTGAACACTTAACAGAATCTTGCTTAACACAAGCCAGAACTGTTGACATGACCCTGGATGGCCAGAGCTATGACAACAGTCAACCAATGTCCAGCAGACATTTCACACAATCTAAACATGTTATTTTTCTAGTAGGCACCTCAGCTGTTCAACAACCTTGGAGATAAACATAGTTTGGCTTCCGCTTGCCTTGAAGGCCGTCAGGACGTTCAACACAACTTGCGAGGAACCATCAAATTGCTCCTTGCTGACCTTATTTTTCAAAGCAACAGCCACACGGACATTTTGGTAGACACGAATCAACACAGGATCTACGTGGCGGTTCAAGAGCAACGCTGCCCAGTTATCGACAGCCTCGGATCCATCCCGGCGGATGTTGCGAATGCTGTACCGATACAGATCATCAATGCTCAACATGATTGGTCCCATTTCCTCTTCATCAAAGCATACATCAAAGAAGTCCGTAGAAGCAAACACCGTGGTTGTGGCCAACTCGCATGTTGCACTAAACAACAGGTCAGCACAGATGTCGGTCAGGAAAACTTCCTCAGCAAAGGTATTCAATTCCCCCTTGTCAAACGGCTGCTCATCATTCTGAAAGATGGAAATATGTTAGGCACAGTGAATATCTCTGCAAGACAGCATGTGGAAACCTGTACAAAATGCAGGCAAGTATGCTGCAGAACTACAGACTACAAGATAATTACTAAGAAAGACTATTGAAGGTTACCATGAGCAGATTAAGATGATTATAAGCTCACAGACAAATACAGAAAAGCATAGCATGAGAGCATAGCATGAGTGATTCAAGCCTGCAGATTGAAATACTTTCGCTAGGCATACAGTCAAACATTGATATATTGAACAGTGCGGTGATCGTGAAATAGTTCAATATAGCCAGAATTCAATACAGTTAAACCTGGATGTAACGAACCTATATGTAACGAATTCCTGGATTTAACGAAGTTTTTGAATTCCCCAACGCTGCCCCCATTGAAGCCCATGCATTTTCGACCTTGATGTAACGAACGCGTTGCGGCGGTTAGCCTTGATGTAACGAACTCCCAAAGCTGATCAGTCATTACGTTTTGCACTTTTAAGGAAAATTCGGCCGAAGAAATGCTCTAGATTATTGAATATTAATATTGTAAGGAGCCAGCAGCTACGCGAACGCCAGGGATTGCCGCGACCGAGCAAAGTTAGCGATGATGATGATGATGGCGGCAACTAGCGCCGCTCCGTGCCTAACGTAGCAGTCTTTTCAGGCTTTGCTTGTCTAGCGTGACGCCAGGTGGCATTGGTATCGGCAGCTGATTTCTCTTTCAGATTTATTTTGTTACGTATGGATTTGAGGACAAGCATTCTTATTTAGTGATTTTTATTTGTTTCAACAGCTTAGACGCACTTATGTGTAAGAATTCACTTGAAAAGCAACGCTGATAGCCGGTTCTTTCATTGCCAGGGCGCGGGAAGGGAGAGGGACGATGACGAACGACACTCCATGACGAACGACATCCGTCACTTTTTTTTTCTTTCTCTATGGATGCGTTGCATTCGCCATTTTGAGTGTTGTCCTGCGTTCTGCACGTGTGCGTGTGTCAACTGTGCCCTGGTACTGGTTTGTCCGACTTGTTTTGGAGGTGCTAGGCCTGCCTGTCGGCGTGTAGTCGTGCGTCTCCGCTTCTAACTACGTCGTCGGTTGGTCGTGATGAGTTCTGCTGCCAGAAAACGAAAAGTTCTGTCTTTTGAAAACAAACTCGCTATTTTAAATGCTGTCTCCGCGGGTGAGAAGAAGAAGGACGTTGCCGCCCGTTTCAGCATTCCAGCGAGCACACTATCAACGATTTTGAGTGCGGAACACAGCATCAGAAACGCAGTGGAGTCGGGAACAAGCTCGAAGAAAAAAAGACTGAAGCTGTCCACATACACTGATGTGGACAAGGCAGTGTTCACGTGGTTTTTGGACATGAGAGCCAGAAATGTACCCATAAGTGGTGCGATCTTGCAACAGAAGGCAAAGGATTTTGCGTGTATCTTGGGCCATGATGATTTCAAGGCAAGCAACGGGTGGCTGCAGGGATTTAAGAGCCGGCATGGTGTCGTCGGAAGAGTAATCAGCGGCGAATCTGCCTCCGCAGACAGCGATGCTGCTGCTTCGTGGGTGGCTGACGAGCTGCCTGGAATCCTGAGTCGCTTCGAGGCAGCTGATGTCTACAATGCCGACGAGACGGCTCTATTTTATCAGATGCTTCCGGGCCGCACGCTAGCGTTTAAAGGCGATGACTGCCGCGGTGGAAAGCAGAGCAAGCTCCGCATAACGATTCTGCTGTGTGCCAACCTCGACGGCACAGACAAGCGAGTCCCGCTAGTTGTCGGCAAAAGTGCCCGTCCCAGGTGTTTTAAGGGGACGAAACGTATGCCCGTGAAGTATGTGGCGAATTGCAAAGCTTAGATGACTCGGCCAATATTTTCTGAGTGGTTGAAGGAATTTAACCAGGACGTCAAGCAGCAAGGCCGTCAAGTTTGCCTACTGCTGGACAATTGCTCGGCGCACCACATCGAGGGCCTGCAGCTGTCGAACATCGAACTGCATTACTTCCCGGCCAACTGCACGTCTTTAATACAGCCCCTGGACAAAGGGGTCATTAACAGTTTTAAATGCTGTTACCGGCGCTGACTAATCCAGAAGATACTTCTCGACATCCGTCTGGAACGGGAGATGAAGATCGACATTTATCAAGCAGTCGAGATGCTTGCTGCCTCCTGGCAAGAGGTCAGGGCAGAAGTTATCGCGAATTGCTTTTTAAAGGCCGGAATAGCCAAAAACGCACGGGCTGGTGCCGACGAGGAGGAGGAGGAAGACCTTTCTACTCCGTCCGATGCGGCCGAAGCGTGGAACGAGCTATGCACTTACGGTGGTGTACCCGATGACGTTGAACTGACTGACTTTTTGTTTGCCGACAACGCCGCCATGGCTACAGAAGAAATGTCTGATGCAGCAGTAGCTGAAAGCGTGCAAAATCCCGATGGCGGTGATGATGGTGCCTGTGAGGCAGATCCGTGTGACGTGCCTTCTGCAAAGGAGGTGATGAACGCAATGGACGTTATGCGCCGTTTCGTCAGCTCGCTCGACGATGAAGGAGCTCTACACGATTTAGCTTCTTTGGAGCGGCGTGTTGTGCCGTCACTTGTGCCGAAGAAGCAAACGGAAATTACGCAGTTTTTTGGTGCAAAATAAATGCTTGAAGGGTGAGTTCACCTTCGCGGATATATTGAGCTATTTGGTTTTGTTTCTGCATCATTCGTACGAGCCTTCACGCGAAACCTGCATGTAACGAAAACCTGTATGTAACGAAAAATTGCGAGCTTTTGTCAACTTCGTTATATCCAGGTTTAACTGTATATAAAATTACGGCCATATATGGCCTCTCTGCCTGTGGCAGTTGCCACAGGCAGAGAGGCCAGTGGGAGAAAAGGAAGGCCAGTCCTTCCCAAGCACTGTACTACGGCATCTAAACCTTCAGATGCCACAAAGCTCAGGAGCTGGCATTTGGCAATGAATGTCCCCCACAATTCAGTGCGTACATATGTAGAGGCGGTTTTTGTCCTACCCCTAGCTGCCAAGTATGAAAACAGGAAAAAACAGGAAAAAAAGCTATTCACATTAAAAAACTGCTCCGGGAGGGTGCATCCCTATTACCAGATGCCTGATGTATTTAGATGTGCACTGGTGCGGTCGATCAAATATGTCGTTAGAATTGATAAGAACATAGCTAAAGAACATAGCTAAAAATGCACATATACCTCAGCGTCGAGAGCTGGCATCTGACTAGCCAACATCCAGCTGACCAGACTAGGCACAGCAAGAGCCGGCTCGCAGAGACATGAAAAAAGGCACAGGGCCAGATGAAGTGGGGTCTTCTCCAAAAGTGAGTCTACAGGAAACCCTGGTTCATCTGCAAGCAAGAAGAAAGGTCAGAAGATGCCAACCAAAAACACCCAAAAATTTCCCTCATGAATTTCCTGTCCTTGTAGTAAATTATGTTTATCTTGAAGACTATACTTGCAGTGGCTAGTATCATTTCACATTAACTTTTTTTACAGCATAGCTTGCATAAATGATGCCTTTTTAAAACAACATTGCATAGGCACTATAATTGGAGTTACTGTCAGCATAAGACAAAGCAGGTGAAAGTTGAAATAGAAAATGAATTTGACTAACCCTTGGCGGTCATGAACATTTGCCTCTTTTGAGGTCGTTCCTGTTGGGAACTATTTTGTGCGTTATGGATGCCATGCAGCAAGCACTTGTGCAAACAAACATGGTTTACTTTACAAGGTTTTCTTTATTGCTGAGGCTCTTGTACAGTGTACAGCCTCCAGCCAGTATTGCATTTTGGGTAATCACCACAAAAACAGTTTTCTCTCAGGCCCTAACCATCATATTTCAGTGGTTTCATCTGAGGATGCTTGCTGCTCGTCCGAAGGCGGAATATTTCAGATGCACTAAAGTCACAAAAGTTCTTTTTGTAAAACGCACTTGAAGGCATAGCCAACGTCTTGGTGTTCCACCATAAAAACCGCACACCGATTCCTTCGCGTGTGCCCATAAAAATCTGTCGCCCTTATACACAGACAGTGCGAAGTGCAATTATGAATGATGTAAAGTATTCCTGAAAGGTGCAGCAACAAACAAAAGCGTCAAACAAACTGTGTTTAGCACTTTTCAACATCTGACTGGAACCTATAGTTTCGCATGTTAAGAGAGCCCTGACAGATGATTGCAAAAAACTGAAGTGTTGGCAGTCTTATGACCCAAAGCCACTACATGGCTTGCGAGAACCCCGGCAATGATAAGATGGGGCTCCGGATTTAGACCAGTCAGGGTTTTAGTGCGCAACCAAAGCATGATACACAAGTTTCTTGCATTTCACCCACATCGGAATGTGTTGTGAAGAGAAATTGAACCTGTGACTTTTTGCTCAGCAGTAGACTGCCGTCACGGCCAGCAAAACAAGACATCCATGGTCCCCATTACGCTAACTTACAATAAATTAAAAGCAAAACTGCTGTCAAATATTCCCATTCCCCTAAATGCTGCGGCGACATTTCTTCCCCTTTTGTGTCTCCCGTCAATCCCTGGCATTCTGTAGGCACGCTGTAGTGGACTCCAGGTTAATTTTGACCACCTGGGGTTTTTTAACGTGCACCACAATGCACTGTACACAAGCATTGTTACATTCCACCTCCATTGAATCCAGTACCTTGAGCGTAGCAGCACAACACCACAGCCACTAAGCTACAGCCGTGTGTACATTCTGCCTGTATGCTATCCTGTGTTCTGCACAGGCCTCATTTGTGTACACAGTGCACTATATGAGAACAATTGTCTAGCTATTAGTGGTCATTAAATCAAACAGGTACAATCAATCCCAAAACTTTACAAACTGCAGGATCTAAGAAAGAACTGAATATCTTTAGCCTCATAATGTAGATTGGTTCCAGCTTGTGCTAGTAGAACAGAACCTCACCAATTCGAATCAGTTTAATTCGAACTTCCAGTTTATTTGAACTGATGTTGTGGTCCTGTCAGAATTTGATGTATTTCAATATGCTAAAATTGCCAGTAATTAGTGCACATGAGCAATTTCAATGGTTAATTCAAACATACTGTGCTGCCGATTGTGTTCTCAGCAGTGCACATATTGCTGCAATGGTGCTTCTGACCTGGTAGCGCAACCGTGTGTCTGCTGCTGCTCCTGTTTCTTCTTGCAAGTACCTTAACTTGCGGCTTCATAGTAGCGAAAATTCTGCCTAGCAGTGTGGCTTCATGGCAGCACGTGCTGCTTGCCATGAAACTACACTTCCAGAACTCATCATTTTGTGTTAGCTCAGTGGACATGTGTCGCCTAACGCAATGCTGCACATAGGTCTTCCATTCAGTGAACTTCCTGTAATTCAAATTCCCTTTATTTCAAGCAAATTTTCGGGCTCCTTTTGAATTTGAATCATCAAGGTGCGAACATGCAAATATGGGATACAGTTCAACTGGCTATGGTCACAAACTGCATTGAATTTAAATGATTTCTCAGATCTCACATTTTATAAGCAGTTGCAGTTGGCTGTACATTATGTTTCACAATATGCAAGGACATTGACTACACTGGAACATTTTTCATCCTTTAATGATAACCATCGTACGTGAGCACTCTACTGCAAATACATGAAACTGGAATTTCAGCACAGCAGACAACAGATGAGCAAATTTGTTGAGAAATTAAATGTGAAAAGTGTCTTACTCAGCAGCGTGACAAGCTTGGTGACAGCCTTCACACCGCCATCTCTCACGCCAGACTCATCGTCCTGAAGGAAGTTGACAAGTGCCCACCAGAACGACACAATGGTACCACCTGAAAAAAAAAACAAGAAAGAGGTTTGTTTAAGAAAGCTTTTAACGTAGCTGTCACAGTTGCAACAAAACCCAAACATTTTTGTCACACACTGAGCTAGTCAGTCTTAATAGCAGAGTGATGAAAAAAAAATTTATTATGCAAGGATTTTCCCCCTTGGATTCTATTCATTTGTTATCACCTGCCACAGAGAGTGGCTGATGCTGGAAATAACAAAAGCTTGGTGTAGTGGAGTACCATTTATAGTGCAGATATCTGTAACTCCGGCAGCTTATAAGTGGTCCATTTCTTTCCACATAAAATGATGCTGCCACTACTTGAGACAAAGCACTCCCATATAGGATAGCTGCATAAATAGATTGCATGGAACAACAGTGAAGGAAGCACAAGGCTTAATATATCATTATCATCACCACGGCCCTTACCAGACTGGTACGCTGAAACGATGACTTGTGCAAGAGCAGACATGGCACCGCTTGCCATAAGCCTCCTAGACAGGTCCTCAGTTGGCTCTGACAATTCGAGCAGTTGTAGGATCCAGCGTAGCACAATTGGGTGTTTCCACAGGTCCTGCTGCAATACAGGAGCAACAATGGTTCATCAAACAAAACAAGAAAGAAAAGCACCTAACGAGAATAAATGAAGTGATCTTCAGGAGTAAAAAAAAAATTAGACATTAAAGAAAAAAAACAACAACTTGAGCTGTAGCCTTAGCATGTTACTCTCATCGTTACCAAAAACAGGCAGATCTCACACACTTTGGGGAATCAAGGTAGGCAATGCTTTCAGTAGTGTTTGCATTATTCGACAGTAATTGGCAGAGATGCTGATGGCGAATGTTTAAGTTATTCAGTGCTTGACGCAGTACGAGAGTGGTGAGGTGATGTTCCACTCGGGTGCACCACTTTTGTTTATCCATGCAGTACGCAGAAGACAGAGCAAGATGTGTTTGCTTGAGACATTGTTGTGGGCCCTTGTTCACAGCCTGCAATAAGCTTAGTACTGTCACTGCCTCACACGACACATTGCACCATGACAGAAGTGTTAAACTTAAGTTAAATTATGGTGCTTTACATGCCAAAACAACAATCTGATTATCAGACACGCTGTAGTAGGGACTCCATTTCATTATTAGACTGAGCTTAGCAAGTTTCAAGAACTTTGACCGTGCAACACTTGCCCAAATGCGAAAAAACCTGAAATGTGTGATGTCACACTGATACACTTGAGCTGGAATTTGGTGAAAAATTTTACAAAATGGAACTCTGACCTTCATCTTATTTAAAATGATTCAATCTTGCATTATGAAATTAGCAAATATAGAAGTTGCAAAGAATACTCTATCACTCTCAACTGATTCAGTACATCTCTTTAGTGCCACGTTAAAGATGGCACAGTCATCAACTACAACAGTTACTTACATTTTTCAAGGTAACCAGTTGCTCAGCAACACTGCATATAAGTTCCAGAAGAGAGCGTTTCGTCTGCTCACTGTTGGGCAAAAGAAAATGTGTAGTCTTTCATACATGCTTAACATTCACTTAAGACGCAATTACATGAACACACACAGCCTTCCAGTCTCCAAATGGCAAGAAGAAAAAGGAGACCTTGAAGACTCATCTACGAAAATATCAAGACACCATCACCATTAAGAAGTGATTACAACTGCCCACCAGTCTCAATTTGTCATTGCAGATTCATCCACTCCACTCATTCGTCGTTTCCCTGCTATGCTTGTGAAAATATTGAATAAAGTCGATTTTCGCTAATTCGACTTCGATGAGTCAGACGAAACTGGCAGAATTAAAGAAAAGTCGGAGAAAATGTCGAAACACGCTGTTAATTATCTAGACAGATTTGACTTTTAAAGTTAGCTTCGCCGCAATACAACCGAGTTATGCGGTGAAGCCTGCCAAGCAAAAAAAAAAAAAGTACCGCTGTTGCGGGTCATAGCACGTGTTCCTTAATTTACACACGCATATGTGCCATCTCCGGTCACAGTACGAGCAGCGAGATGCCTAATAAGTTTACTGGCAGCTCTTCAGAGTTTTGGATAAACCTCCACTTGTTTGTTGGCCCTAAATCTCCCCTCCACTTTTCGGAGTTACCCATCTTTACCGCCTTCCTTTTCACTAGCTTTCCCAAAATGCAGATGGCTTTTCTCCACTTCTTAATGCACGGCGCATGTGCTTGTTATCGGTCTCGTATACGAGACACGCATGGTGGCCGAAATGGGGGCTCAAATGGCCACAAAAACCTCAGACACAGCTCTGAATGACTGCCAGCATGATTACTTATCGTCCAGCTGCTTGTGCAGTGACCAGAGACGGCACATGCATGCGTGTATAAGGAATGCTTACTATTACCTGCGACAGTGGCTCTTTTCCATTCTTGGTAGGCTTCACATAAGACGGCCTATAGCGATGAAGCTAATCAATCAAGTTCGAATTGTAAGTCGACGGCCAATATTGAGATCGAAATAACGGGAGTTTGAGCCCGTATAAGTGCGTGGGTGCCTGCCACGACCTTAGGTTGGTATCGAATTAACCGGAGTCGAATTAACAGAAGTTTACTGCATTTTATATGTTACCGAATATTATGCTATGCAATATTAGTTTTGGTTCGAATGTCAGTATGTGGAGTTTTCGAAGCATTCAAAACAATCCATTTGAAAACATGTATAAGCAGTGGTTTCAGTTTGGATGAGCAAGTTGTGTTGCCATTAACATGGCTTAATGCCAAGCCAAAGATGAAGCATATGTTTTATAGTCGCAGATCAATTTTATTAACCTGTTGCATTATTCAAACATTCCTGCGGCACCACCACATTTTTATTGAATTAATGCCTAACCTCCAATCAATGTTCCAAATGCTGCATGGTGTCTCACCCAATTTTTTAACAGGATCTGCAGGCACCATGCTGTAAAAATGGCGGCCATGAAGAAAGTCAGTGCCACTCAAGCTCACCAGCCACACTTTTGCTTTTGTTGGTGAGGTGGTTTAAATAGTTTCTCAGCTTTCTGAGAACCGTAGAGCTGTTGCCAATAGATTTGCGTCAGCTTTGGTTGATTGCGTAACTTTGGTTGCAGACTCTCCACAAAGCGGCACTCATTAGGCCTATCAACCAAGGCAGTACAGCTGTAACAAAATTTCGCTGTTAACCTGCATGGTGGCAGGCTGCAAAACCATCGTGAGATATTTGACGCTTAGAGAATGATTTGTCAGTGATCAGGCCTGAGATGATGCAAACAACTAAGGCTGAAAAGGCAGAAGCTCTACAGAAGTGCACAAGAAAAAAAAAAGCCAAAAATAAACCACAGCTGCAGTTCCCAGTATAATTGATTTTAGAAAACTGGGTATCTTAACCCAAAAACAAAACAAAGGAACCCATAGTTTTTTCATTATGGTGCTGAAACCTTGTAAATATATGTGATTTTATGTGCTTATTTCAATTATCAGGTCCATTTTTATCTAATTTTATAATTTTATGCATGTTTGCTTTACTTAATTTTTCGAAAAAGTTGCAAGAAATTAGTCTGATTTCGCGAGACTTGGAAGCAGTCTTCCAGAACTTTGAGGTTTCAAAGTTCTTCGTCAAAGGTAAATAGAGCAATAAGGTTGGTCTTATTGGATTTCTCTAATCATGCAGAAGTCACTGTATTGAAAAATTTGAAGAAATGATTTCTTGTAAACTTTTGCAATTTTTTATGGGAAATTAGGCAAGGGAAGTTTATATAAAATTAGACTCTGATGAGATAAACAAAACGGACTTTGCACTCGAAATATGCACATAAAATTATATATATCTACAAGTGTTCAGTACCATGGCTAGTGTTAAGAAGAATTGAAAAGATTTTTGGTCGAACACTCAAAACAGTCACTGAAGTCTGCCACTTTTTATCTTTACTCAAGGCCAGAGATTTTTCGAAATCATTCATGTGTCCAATGAGGTCAATGAAATGCTGAAGACATTATGAACACACACTATAACATTGATGTTAAATTACACATCGCCTCTTACATACATCTTCACCTCTTTCTGCAATGCAAGTGACATCACAAATCAAGTTTTTAAAGAACCAACACTCACTTTTTTATGTTTTCATACCAGTCAAGAAGATAGGAGAGCACCTGAAAGATATAGAAGTTCGTATTAGCAAAAAAACTAACAATGATTGCAAGAAATAAATCTGGTCAACACCGAAGTGCATTGAGAAACAATAGCGGTACCAAGGAAATGAAAAAAGCTACGGGAATTGGCACATACAGAAAAATCTTGGTGATACGAATTTCATGGGGTCATGCAAAATATTTGTTTCATGCAAACTTTGTATAAAAACGCACAAATGAAGAAAAGGTTAATTTATTCGCAGGTGTAAAAATCTCTTAATGTTAATCTTTCTGGGCTTTCTTCTTGCCAAAATCCTCAACGACTGCTTTATGGAAGGTGCAAAAATGCGTGCACATGTCCTCTTGGACCTTCTCGCACGCCACCGCATGCCTCAGTGCATTGAAAGCAAGGAGTGTTTCGGCTGTAGTGAGCTACTCGTCGTCACTGCTACAGCAAACGTCTTCATCCTTGCCGTTCAAAACATCAGGCTGTGATGTTGAAACTTCCTTCGCAATGTCTTCAATGGCAAGCAAATTGCAAGTCACCAGATTGTCATCTGTGGTGACTAAATTGGCCTCAGCGCATTGAATGCTGAGCTCATTCCAATCTGCAATCGCAACCACCGGCTCTTTCAGATTCTCTTCAGGTGGGTTGCCAAAGCTGCTAGAGACAGCGATTATCGCCGGCGAGACGTAGTCCCAACTCACTGCAATAAAGTGTATTGCATCTCGGATGCTGACGGTCAGTTCCTTGTTTTTCCGTTATAACTTCACCAGCAAACAATGCACTAAGAGACTCTTAAAATAATACTCGGCATTCTGAATGACGTAATATCCAATCTTCGTAAATGCTTGTCATATGTGAAGGTAAAAAACTGAGTTTGAAATTTTGGAGGCTGGCATCTTTTGGGTAGGCGGCACACTGACCCAAGGACAAAAAGTTCCATGCCTCACCTTAAACCAGTACTACATGCAACGCTCAGGAGCTAGCAAGTCCATCACGCCAAGCGAGAGTGGGATGTTGAAAGCCTTCTCGCGCAGCACCTTGCCGTCGACATTCACTCCAGCCGCTGTAACCACCTTAAATCATGTTAGAACTTCCCCAAGCGGCACATGATGTGCAGTTTTAGCTATTTAGCATTGATACTGATGCTTTGAACGTTTGTCATTATCTGGTTACGTTGAACGGTGATTGTGCAGAGGCTGAATGGTGCCATGCCTAACTCCTTGAAGAGGCGAGTCCTTTTTCTCTTTGAATCTTTGTCCACCTTGAGCAGAATGCCTGGCTTCTCCTTGAATGACAAAGGCTTTTACAATGTGATGGTGATGAACAGTGCAAATGGTTCCTTCTAATTACTGCATGAACCAAATCACACAACCGGAGAAAAAAAAATGTGTGATGTGCGCTACCAAAGGGGGGGAGAATAGTGAGCCAAGTAAACATCGCATAAGAAAAAAAAAAAAGCACACCTGCCCTCGCCTCAGAGAACAAACCTGCGGCCTGCTGAAGGCTAGCTTGCCGACATCGTACTCTCTCACGCTTCCTATATTCCTGCTCTCTGCGTGTGTGCTGGGAATGGTTTGATCTGCTAGACTAGGAGAGAGATTGCACAGTCTGTTGATGGCAACTATGGGCGATCGGCATACCACTGCGCTGGCCACTCCACTGGCTCTGCCACCACTGTGGCTATGGCTTGTGTGTTCATATGATCCGCAGTGGTGCAGCAATATGTTTGGAACAGCCAATGTTTTGTGAATTGTATGCAATGTATTTTAGCCGAGGAATATCACAAATTTGTGTCACACTGAATTGTGTACCCATTGTGATCATATATCACCAGGGTGTTACTGTAGCTACTACTTCACTTCGGTGCCTCCCAAAATAAAAACCTTGTGCACAATGGAGGCACTCACATCTTCAAATGTTGATCGCCCCTGCCAGTCGAGCTTCTCCAAGTGAGGGCCATTACAGGCTGTAAGCACTGAACAAGCCTGAAAACAAGAGAAATAATATAATAAATCTCATACCTTAGCAACACACATCGATTGAAATAAGACAACCATTTTTGAAGTCTGCATCATGAACAATCTTTGACAAATTCTACTCATCAGCCACAAGTGATGCTGGAGAATGAGTATGTAATGTTCCACAGTTGAAAACATAAAGAATTTAGACGTTTAAATAAAAAATACCACTCAATATTAGCAATAAACTGCTCGTTTTAGTAGCGGTAGAGACAACCAGCTGTCAATTATCATGTTTTGTTAAAAAAATGCACTGAAGCTACTTACTCTACTGCTTGCTTTGATTGTGCTTATGTGTAACCTTACAAAATAAGCTTTTATCACAATATCAATTTCCAGCAAAAAATTACTATAGGTAAATTAGGCCCTAGTGTCCATAGGAGGTGCAAGTATGGCAATCTCAGAGAGCATGGGAATGATGGGTTACAGGTAGAGGAGCACGAATTCCAAATACAGTTACCAACCAATCATTCGGACATCCTCGATTATTCTGGCAGCTTCGCAGCACCACCACTGGTGCCATAGACTTCATGTTTACAGACGACCAAAATTTCGAGCACCTTACAGCGTGTCGTTTGATAATTCGGGCTCCATCTGTGCGACCACGAGCAGAAATAGCGATATTTTCCTTTTGATAGGTGGCTCGCACCTCCTCGAAACCAAAACTAGTGAAGCCTGGTTGATATAGCAGTCACCAATCAGAATTTCGTACATGCATTGACAATGCTTCCATCTATCTATAGCGATAGCATGACGACAGTAAAGATGCAGGCCGCGATTTTGTAGCAATGTCTTGCGGTCGATGGCTGGTTGATCCCGTTGATAACACATACTACTACTGCTCATACACACGTAGCACATACGTTTGCTCTGACTACTGACAAAGCGTAAAAGGTGTGAAAAGGAATAACATAGAAGGCATTGTTAGAAAATCATGGCTACGAAATGCCTAGGCCTAATACAAGAGTAGGTTTGCGCACCACATTGTTAAACATGGGCTGCACTCCTGGACAGTTACTTAAGAAGACCCTTTCATGTTCATAATATTTCACGGGGCCTGCGCCAGATGCATCGACGGGTGGCAGCGTTTCCATACTGTGATAAGATATAGTGCTCGGCACTGTGCCAAGAATGTCATTGCTCATAGATACTGATGCGCCTTGGAAGATATCCCTGAAAGTGACGATCTGAGAAGATGGCACATCTTTTTAGGCCACTCGTGGAAAAAAAATCACCTCTTTTCCGGCAAATCCGGCATTTCGGACTTACGTTTATTCAGAATTTTTGGCACTCCCCATTGAGTTTGAACTATCGGTCAGCAACAGTATCACCCAAACATTAACGAACAGGCCTGAACAGAATGGGTAGACCCAAACACTGACAACACATCCACAGATGCCATGGATGTGTTGTCAATGTTTGGGTTAAGTCTGTCAGTGGCTGTACAACAGAAGCTTGGATCGGTACAATCACACACGTGCGCAACACACAGCCAGATGCACAATATAAGCAGACAGAAGGGAAAAGTGTCTTTCGTCAAGTTTCAACACAGATGCTCAGATGCACAACTGTTAGTCACCTCTGCAAAGCACGCCATGTACTGCTGGTGCTCTCCAGGCCCATCACAGACTGTGCGGATGACACGGTTGAGAACCTGCTGAGCCATCCGGTCGATGTCATTTCCAGCAGCCAAGCAGCAGCTGCTGCATAGTTGCGCGACTGATGTACGCCTCACAAACTGCAGTGTCATCCAACGGGCCTCAAGTGACATGGAAGACAGTGACCTGAGCACAAAGCCAAAGTATCCATCCGGTCCAGGGAATAGGTCCGGCCAGCGCAGGCCCAGTTCGAGGAGGAAGTCCTGGCGTGTCGTAATAAGAAACTCCTGTCCCGGTTCCTTCCTGAGGCTACCAGAGTGTCTCTGGTCCGATGGGTCTTCCAGCAGCACGGCTGCTATAAGTTTGTATGGCAGTGTACCTTTTGAAGGAGAAGCGAAAGTAAACTTCCTATGAGCTTAGAATCTGCTGTAGGCCTAACTGGTGTACACTTGACATAGCAGGAAAGCAATAACTGTTGGACCCCATAAAAAAGAAAAGAATACACAAAGTGCAGCTGTTTCTTTCATTTTGCGGTGTACATGTGCTTGCACGTTCTTACTACTACGTGATGATAGCTTAGTCATTCTCTAAGCCATTTCATTTCATATCCTGAAATTGCATGACTGCCTGTGAGAAACTATGCTAATGAGCAGCATGAAAAACAAGAATAAGGAAAAAGAGTAAAAGTTTGCATTTCTGCACAAATTGTGAACAGTTAATGCAACATAAAGTGCAGTAAAGACGTTCACTGCCCTGTACAGTATCGATTGTACTAAATGGTATTCCTGGTGGCACACAAGCAATCTGTACATAAGTTTGTTTGAAGTCAAGTTTGTTTATGTTGTGGCTAGGGGTGCATGAATATCGGAAAATTTTGCCTACCAGTTGAACATTATATCTTACTACAGTTAATCCCAGATATATCGAAGGGGATTGTGAAATAGTTTGATATATTGATAATTCAGAATATAAAATATGCCTCTCTGAAGCTTATTTGAGATATTTGCAAGTATCAGACAGTTTTCTGAGATCATGAAAAGTGGGAAACTACCGATCTGCTTCGCCAAGGCTGCGTTGAAGGCCCGTAAGTTGGCTTGTTTTTTGCTCACGAATGTTGCAAGTCGCTCTCAGTGTGAAATGGTCTTTGATATACTGACTGCAATGCTAACAAATTTGCATAAAGTGAGGGTTCAACTTGGTGCAATGAAAGGGTACGGGGGCAGTTGCTCAAAGAAACTGAACTGCAACTGCAATAAGAATGCTTTGTAGGGGTGTATAGATCTGATGGGCCAGTGCACTACAGTGATGCCTGTCTATGCTGCCTTACCATTCAAACATGTCAGCTGTTGACACCACATGCCTATCTGGCCCCTCAATGCAGTAAAGAGCAATGGCTGATCTGTTACCATGCAGTGCTTCGGAGCAGGACGCAGGACTTGTACTGATCCTATGAGCAATCCGCTATGGGCATTACTGCAGCGCATGCGAGCATTGCACTTTGCTAAATGACGCTATTTTATACATACAAGTATCGGCGTGTTACGTTTTCTTTGCACTAAAGACTATTTTATAAAATTAATGTTATTTTATTTTCAAGTAATTGAAAAGTAACTGTATTGCTGTAGTCCTGCATGCATGTGGCGCAAAATGTGGACAAAAGAAAAGACGCTGTGTTCTCACTGTTTTTCTTTTTAAGCAATGTTTAAGTTGTTTAAGTTGCAGCAAAAAGCCTGTTCGTCTATTATTCCTTTGGTCCTGTGTTTTGTACTTCATCCTTGACAAACATGCTAAACTACTGATGTATAAACCTTTAATCCAGCCTTTACTAGAACATGCTTCTCCTTGTCTGGAATCCACACAAGCAATGCGACACTAATCAAGTCAAGGCCATCCAAAAGAGAGCGATTATCTTCATATGCCCCAGGTTCGACAGATTTTTCAGCTTCTGCAGTGCCTCCATCCCTAGGCTAGCGACCGCTTTCAGATCACCGACACACGATATTGCTAAAGTTTCTGCATTGGATTATTAACTCCTGTAGCTGAATTTCAGCACTTAATTATCTAGCCCCTGCTAAACCATCCAATACTAGAAGTAACCATTACCTAAATATTGTGCCTTATTTTGCCTACACAGACACCCTTAAACACAGTTCTTTTCCCCACATTATTGAATATCGGAATGCTTTGTTGGGTGATACTTGTTCTGTGCCTCTAAGCTTATTTTTAGCGACATTGAATAGGTAGTTATGTTCATTGCATTTGTATTGTTCAAATCACCTGTGTTATTTGTTATTGTTCTGCTTCTGATATCCACTCCTGCAATAGCCTGATAGGGCTGCAGTACATACAAATAATTAAACAAACAAACAAACAAACACATACGAATAATTACATACATACAAATAATTAAACAAACAAACAAACAAACAAATAAATAAATAAATAAATAAATAAATAAATAAATAAATGCTTCACCAACTGACCCAAAGCACAACTCTTCCAAAGTTCACCATCACTTCAGTTTAGTTGAGGGCTAGGACAGCTTCTGCCTTGCTCATTTGTCATTACATGATGTGCTACCCACACTCCTGAGCTCATCGCTTGGTGAAAGGTACATCTAGTGGCAGCTGGCACAGGGGCAAATGCCTCAGAGTTAACTGGCATTCTGATGCTGTATAGTAATGCACAAGTTGGCAACACTAGAACAATAATATGGGTTACTCAATTTTCTGAATTAACCGCAAGCTTGCACAGTAACAGCTTTATATTTTTTAATGTTGGCAACATAACTGCAATGTTCTAACATTCTAAACTTGCTAATAAATGCATCTTCATATCATTATTTGATATTCGAAAGTAAGTACTTGTAGTGACTCATATACAAAACTTTTTATGTTCACACCCCTAGTTGCAGTAGGTTATCACATTGTAGCTCGTAGCTGCCTGTTTATAATATCAAGCAAATGTGTGCCATAATGAATGAATGTTACTTTCCCACTTGCTTTCACAGTCACGGAGACAAGAGGATAACCTAAAGAAACCTAGCACTAATTATGGTAAATTTGCTACTAATTTTTCAGCCATAACACTTTTGAACTCATAAGCGTGTCATATTACTAAGTTACTCTCTCATTTTTGCACATTCAAATCAAACCTCCATAAATTTTTGCACTCAATATAATCACTTCATCATTACCATTATATTAATAATTACTTTGTGTTATTAAAATATTTTACACTGTTAGCTAGGGACTAATGTATACAGTGTCTTGTGTGTTTGCATATAGCTGCTTTGTATTTACATATACTACTCATTTCTAATGGGAGGTGCCCCATACAGTCTGTTGACTATGGGAACTCGGTCTGTATGTATGTATAATCCTCATTTGTAACCTTATCATTATGCACAAATAAAAAAAAATAAAGTAAAAAAAAGAAAGAAAGTAAAACCACTTACCCAACTGGCTGGGATCTGAGAGACATTGCAGCCAGGACAAGATGACGTCCAAGTACGCTGCCCTTGACACAAAGCACTTGTTCGCCCTACAAGAGATCAAAGTATGAAAAACAGCTAGCACTCTATGAAACTAAATAGCTGTATATTTACGCAAACATAATGGTACTATCAATATAACATGTGGAAGACTGACTGATAGTACAGTAAAACCCCACAACAAAAGCCAGAGACAACGAAATTCTCACCCCCACAAAATATTTCTATCACCTCGGCAAATGCTCATAGGATTCAATGCATTTCTTTAGGGGTGTGTGAATATCAAAAATGTTTCATGCGAATGGAATACGAATACTTAATGTCGAATATTGAATAATGATATACATATGCATTTATTAGCAAGTTAGTTTATTTTAACATATTGGAACATTGCAATTACATTGTAATTGGTAAAGCAATTAAACTGGTAAGTTGTTATACTAAAGGATTTTGTATTTGGCTCATGTTAGCTTTGGAAAATTAAATAATTTCTGCTAGTTGTCTGTTCTCGCCAACCTATGCCTTATTATTCTGCATCAATTTCCCTCAAACTCAGAGGCGTTTAACCCTGTACCAGTCTTCACTCATCACATTTACTTTCAAGCAATAACCTCAGAATTGGGGGGTGGAACCTGCAAGAGTGCACCCTCGCTATTTGCAGACTCATGCCCATTGCTATTGAGAGACTTGCTTTCCTGCAAAGCTTAGCTGTCCAGTGGCTAAGTATGTTTTACAGGTGAAATTTTGCCAACAGCATGAAATTATCACAAAATTCAGCGTGAAATCAGACACGCTTTCTTAGATTAGATAGATAAATATGCTAAGAACCATATTTGCTCCTGCACAGCCAGCAATACATTCGATCTGTTTCGCATATTCGTACCCAATCAAATATTCAAAAATTTTCTAATACCAAGTTCTCAAGTGAAGACTAATATGAAAAATATAATATTCAATAACAATCAAAATTTTTGAATATTCGAAACACCCCTACTTTCATAGTATCAATAATGAGATGTCACTAAACTGGGATCCCACTTTGATGAAATCTGCCAGAATTAGAGCTCATATTATCTAACTTTGTAACACTAATAGAGTACAAATACTACTCAAATGCACCTTTTTTCCCCCCTTAGGTAGCCTAAAATAATGTCACAGCAGGCTTAGAAGGGTGCTACCATTTTTGTTTACAAAAAACAGCAAGGCACTGGACTCGTGCTATGGCTGCCATCTTGTTTGTAAATTGCCCCTTTAGATGGCACGGCCATATCACGATCTACCTTTATTCACAAGTGACGAGTCTTTCCTTACTATGCACTGTGCATAATCTGCGGCTAGGTGAGAAAAGCAGTCAGTGCAGCAAAAACAAACGAATTCATGTCCCACGGTCATGGACTTGCTTATAATGCTTAAGATGGTGGCCTTAGAGGGTGCTGCCCAGCTCCTGGCCATTATTGGGAACTGGGGCCGTATTGTGATAACGAAAGTATCATGCAAATATAAGCATCCTGTGCTTTATGAATGCCGAATTCAGTACCGCCCAAGAGGCCTTATGCGCCCATTTCATGTCGCCAGGCAATGACCGATGAGGCCGTATTCTCGCTCAATTGCTTTCAGGGATACAATCACTTTCACAAGATTTCACCTGGCTTGATACCAGAAGTATCGGCGTTACAAAAAATCTCACGAAAGTGATACTATCTTGAAAAGTTCTTGGCTGAGAGTACTGCTCCACGGCAGCACCATAATCGCTCACTGAAGCATGGGGCAAACTTTGCACTGTTGGCAACGTGGTTGTGGATAGCTTTAAGCAAGGCTCGCCAAAGTAGGCAAACATAATTTTGGGAGTAAAGCTTCATTTTGCAGCACATTTCCTGTATGAGCTGTCTTATTTCACAGCTCTAAAATTCTGGCCTCAGTGAACAAGCGGCGGAGGCCAGTGGCACGCATAGACCGTGTTATCTGGTACAAAGTTGGGCCCTTAGCAGCTTGGTTCAACAACCATTAAACACGAACATGTTCGGTAAGCACAAATAAAAAAATACCAATGAATGCTAATCATTGCTTTTTCTGCAAGAATGCAAAGCATTTGTACATGTCCATAGTGACAGCAGATGAAAAATAATGTGCGAAAAGGCTTGACAGAACTACTGATTTTTCACATTGAAGTGAATCACGGTCACTGTTTGAAGAATGACGTTTCGGAACCGCATACGGGTTCATCATTCACCAAGTAGAACATGCAAACATTGTTACTTACTGTTCGCAACATACGACGTAACGTGCATGCACATACGAATGCATTTTTCCTGTTGTCCGGTTTACTATAGCTAACATGAACTGAATAATCAGCGATTCCAGCAGCCATGGGGATGATACATTCTTTTCCTTTGTTACGATGGTGGCATTGTCCCAGTCAATCTCGTGAGTTTGCTTCTGGGCATGCTCACAATTTCTGATATCACGTTTGTGCTCACCGAGTAGTATTGCGAACTTTCCTGTTTCACCAATGTAAACTTGATGACAATCAGCGCATGAATTTTTGTAACTGACTCCTGGGAATGCTTAAACTGGCAACCTATTTCTTCCTGGTCAGGATAGAGCTTCCTGGTCAGGATATGGGCAACGTGCACGTCCCATTTTGAAAATATGTGCGATAGTGCCTTGCTGAATACGCTGATGCTAGGGATGGCTGCAAGTGCACGAAGTCTTGCTGCGCTCTGTTCCTGGCCCCACTACACTCTTCTCAGTTTTGTGAATAAAATGACCGTAGCAGCCATCACTGGTTAGCTCACAGTGAATTGTCCTCAATTTATTTTTTAGTGCATCACCATCTGAACAGATGTGTACGGCACACATTATGCCTGCTAAAATGCCTGCCAAATGCACCCCAGCCCATTCTTATTCTTCTGATTATTTCAGTCTCGTGATCCAGATCTGCGGTCTATACCTGCCCTAAGTAGATGTATTCCCTTACCACTTCCAGTGCCTTGCTACCTATCGTAAACTGCTGTTCTCTTCCAAGACTGTTAAACATTACTTTAGTTTTCTGCAGATTAATTTTTAGACCCACCCTTCTGCTTTGCCTCTCCAGGTCAGTGAGCATGCATTGCAATTGGTCCCTTGAGTTACTAAGCAAGGAAATATAATCAGCAAATTGCAAATTACTAAAGTATTCTCCATTAACTCTCATGCATTGCAATTGGTCCCTTGAGTTACTAAGTAAGGCAATATAATCAGCAAATTGCAAATTACTAAAGTATTCTCCATTAACTCTTATCCCCAATTCTTCCCAATCCAGGTCTCTGAATAGCTCCTGTAAACACGCTGTGAATAGCATTGGAGAGACCGCATCTTCCTGCCTGATGCCTTTCTTTATTGGAATTTTGTTGCTTTCTTTATGGAGGACTATGGCGGCTGTGGAGCTGCTATAGATATCTTTCAGTATTTTTACATACGGCTTGTCTACACCCTGATTCCGTAATGCCTGCATGACTGCTGAGGTTTGGACTGAATCAAACGCTTTCTCGTAATCAATGAAAGCTATATATAAGGGTTGGTTATATTCCGCACATTTTTCTATCGCCTGATTGATAGTGTGAATATGGTCTATTGTTGAGTAGCCTTTACGGAATCCTGCCTGTTTTGCATTTTGTGCTTGGCTGTAAACCTAGGTATGTAAAAAAATGGGATAAATTTTCTCTCTTGTGGAACCACATGATCCGCAGCTGCTACACCAGTGGCGAGAGAAAATTCCTGTAAGTAAGCGATTAACTAAAGCAAAATAGAAAATATTTGCACAACACTTTGAGAAGTAGATGATTTTTTATATGTAGTTCAGTGAACACAAGGCATGTGTTCTACTAGACGAAATGAAAGTCCCTCAAATTTGAAAGGGACAATGTCTGAGGAAAGTAAGACGCAATATGCTCAAGACAGCCTTCCTAGTTGTTTCCGTCCTAGTTTCCTTTCTTAGTTAGTTCACTTTCTGTGGGTTTCCTGCTCCTGTAGCTTGTACAAGTCCACACAAAGAACCCCACTAAATGCCTTGCATTGGACCTGTAAGGTTGATTCAATGAAATAAAATGAAATAAACGCATGCTTTGTATACTAATGTCTCTGCACTAGCTGCGAGAACTGCACCATACTGGCGCCAGGGTGTCCCAAGGAGACAACAAATCGGATATGCAAGCAGGTGCGGAACCATGTCTAAGAACGGCTGTGTGCCACTGCTATAACGGCAGAGAGACCGCAGCTTGGTCTGGCCTTGCGCCTGCTTCTTCAATTGGTCAAAGCAACGCCCCTCCCTCCCAGCCCCTTCAAATTTTTTTTTTCTTCTGCATAGCGTTGCCTCGGGAACACACTGTGAAGCGGCAACCGGTGTTTCAGGATCTGTCCTTTCCAGATGAGCGGAGTCAGCACTCCTGTCTATCTTACTGCACAGAACAACTCCAGTCCATCGACAATGAAGATACAACTTCCAAGACGAGTGAGAGAGTGCCACAAGCGAATTTCGGAAGCTGCAGGGAAGGTCACTCGCTTTCTAGGCATGTCTCTAGAAACAGTACGGTGCAAAGGGTCAGATTTTACACTGTTGCTATCAGGAGATTGCAGTTCATCAACGCTTTGTTGGGCAAATGACAATTTTCCCTTTCATGGATGCTTTGTTCACATTGTTGCCTATTATAAATGATTAGCAATGATGTTCTGCCTCTTGAACTTCTTAATTTCGTGGCTGAAGCAATAGCGAAAACTTGACGTCACAGCTTCCAGGCATCAGGCACTGTTTAAAACAGTCATGATAAATGGGCTTAACTGCATTACTTCCCCAAAATGAGCCTTTTCAATTAATTCCTAGTTAAGGATTGATGGACTATGCAGTATACAGCCAAATTTGTGGCTCACACACACAGCTAATGATTTAAAAGCTTGAAACACAAACTTACGAGCTGGCTAGCCAGACTTTTTCTTCCAGCTTGGCTGAGAACAGGGCGACGAACGATGGCTCCATACAAGACTGCCTTGTGTAGCCAATCACTTGCAGCACCTACATGGTGGCACAAAAAACAGCAACCCACACATTCACTTTGTACACAAATTTCTTGATTTCTTGAGGTGGGATACATGCATAAAGATATTTTATTTATAGCTAGTGTAATCATATGGTATTTGAACAAACAATATGAGAATGGTAGACGGCAAAATGCTTGGCAATGCACAACAAGTCTGGGACACTAAATGGGACACCAAAATGATTTGGTTCGCTAATGCATTTGATTCTAAGAAGGCTGCACCAAGGATTCATCCCAACTGCATCTTAAACATGAATAAGGATTCGTCCCAACTGCATTATTATATTGTAAGAAGTACATAATAGCAAGGCTTTACTGCACAAGCCAAACCTAAGCTTGTGCAAATATTCAATATTTTTCAATAACCAAGTGAATATTAGGCTATTCAACATTAACTTAGGTTTGAGTATCAGCACAGTCACCAACCAATAATTCTACCTTGTTGGGGGACTGCCATTCGGTCTGAATAATAAAGAATTAGAAATACCAGGTTCACCTGAATATAAGTGACTATATTCCACAAGCGGCAAAAGAAGGTGTGCCATATTCTCGGATGGTCACTTTCAGGGTATATCTTCCATTTCGCGTGGCTATTACAAGAGATACACTGGTGTCAAGCAGCTACAGTATTGTTGGCACAGTGCAAAGCATGCTATCGTTTGCGCCGCTAGCACATTCATGTTCTGTATAAGGTACAAGTGCGATAGGATCCTATTGCGTCCCATGCACTGTGTGCTTTGGGTGCGAGTGAAAGTGTGCGAGGGTGAGGCAAGAAAGATGGTGGCTTCACGAATGCCGCCTTACCACACGAGCAAAGGGAAAGAGGGGGAGGAGAGCAAGCTTGCAAAAACGCAATCAAGTGCGCGCGAGGGCGTGGGGGCAGAGTGAGGGGTAAGTTGGCACGTGTCTTGATTTCTGGTGTACGTCTCGGCCGTGGCTGCACATAGCCGTAAGCATGGCTGAGCACATGTTTGGTCGCACACCCTGCTTTAGAGTTAATAGAGTGTTTTAGCAGAACGTTTTTGACGGTCTGCTCCGGTCTCGCGTACCCGCTCACAGTTAGCGGAGCGGTGGACGAAGAATCAATTTTAGCGGTGCGCCCGGCTGCGTCCGAAAGGCATGTGCTTGCCTGACGCGCCACCTTGCCGCAGAAGGTAAAACCGCTATGAACATAATATTCAAGTTGTAAGAATTGCCGCAATAAAATAATATATTTGGAATTGCTCAAATGTCTGAAGGCATTTCACGCAATACATTGCATTTTCATTTCTTATATATATATATATATAATCCTTACATTAACAAAGCCGTTACGCTGTGTTTTAGCCAAGACAAGGTTTTTTGCTCTTTCAGTACACCTAAAACGTGGTCCGCACAAACAAACGTGCACACATGGCATGGTTCTGGAACGGGTTCATGGCCACAACCTCCCTAAGTAGAAGATCTTCGTGTCTCCTATGTGTACTCTAGGTTTGCGCTTTACAAATCCCGATTCAAACGACCTCGTGGACAGGCCAGCAGCACTGGGGGCAGCCATTTTGCTTCGCTAGACCCACTTGAAGCGCTCGCCGCGCTCCGCTGAGAAAGCTTTCTAGCGGAGAGGGGGCTCCCGTCCGCTCGCCCGCTCACTGCTGAACGGGTCGCGCATGCGCACCTGCGCTTCCGCTAGCCCTCTGAGTGGAGCGGACCGTCAAAAACGCTCTGCTAAAACAGCCTAATTTGCCACATGTGAAAAAGTGATGTGCGGAGAAGGTGTTAAGCCTGGTATGCTGCCTGGTCAGCCTAGCATGCGGGAACAACACTCCATCTTCAACACCAGCTTCCTGTGCCTATTTGGGAGGGCCCCTCATCTGATTTGGGCCTTATAAACAAACAAGCACAGCTCTTAGACTACACAACTGTGATCGTGTGGGCAATGTATGAGACAGCTGTGTGGTGCGAGAATGGTCAAAATTTCAAATGGAAGGCCGCGTGCCCTTCCCTTCAAGGAAGCCACGCTTCGAGTGAGAGTCACACGCACAGATGCCTCTACACTCGATGCACTGCTTGCAGCGTTCCAAACCGTGGCATGCGATTTTAGTTAATCATCCAATGCGAGGACCAGTTTGACCAATGGAGAAAGGGATCTGAGCCTGCGGCAGTGACACGAGAGGACAGTCGAGGTGAGTCTAGTGACTGTGTGTGTCATCTAAGTGAACTCAATGAGCCTCCTGTATATTGAGTGCATACTGAGAGCATCCCTCACGCCCTGCTGTAAATATTATTGCAAATATATATTCTTTTAGTAAAAGGTTTCTCGTTATATTTGGCAGTGACCAAGATCCGCCACCTGCAAGCACCAGCTGGCGAATCTGAAAAGCTCATCGTCTCCACACGAGTGGGACTCATCAGCGGAAGAAGCCACCAGCCTGTGATTTCACTGTAACAATAAATGCTCATGGAGACCCTCGGCAAGCTGGGTATCCTGATGGCCTCACCTGGAGAAGCGTTCCATGGACGGCATTGTGGCTGACACATTGGTCGGCAGCTCCAGGCAGGGTTGAAATGAGTTGCAGTAGCAGGGTGCGTCGTGCAGAAGGCGCCACCAGTGGCACGAGCGCACGAGCTGCCAGGGCACGCACCTTCCACACGGGGCTGCGGGCGCACCGTGCGACATGCGGCACAAAGTCCTCCAGCCGAAAGCTGCCTTCCACCACAGACGGGAACAGACGTGCCAACAGCAGCAGCACAGGAAATGCATTGGATGACAGAACCCTGGATGGAAGATTCATTCTGGGGATTGAACATGTCAAAACAACACTGGAGCTATGAACAAGAAGAAAGGGAGTTAACTGAGGGGCCCGATTTTTATTAGTCATATCATGAGAAGCCAACAAGCAAAGATGCCAAGGAAAACAAAGGGAAATTACTTGTACTTACTAATAGAATTAAAGAAATGATAAATTAATGGCAATGAAAGTGGATGAAATAACTTGCTGCAAGTGGGGAACGATCCGTCTTCGCATTACACGTGCGATGCTGGGTGCATCGCACGTGTAACATAAAATGAGCCACTGTCACAGGCACAGAATATGTTTCTTAATTTGATAGGCGTGCATGCACCATTTTCGGTCACCGTACCTTATTAGGCCCTTAGCTGCCTAATAAGCATATGGCAGCCATGCAGAGCTGTTTCCGATGTTGCTGCAGTGATTTGTGCCCTTGTTTCACTTGCCATGCGTGTCTCATATATGAGACCGTTACGGAACCTAGTATGCATTCCTTAATTATCGGCACACGAATGCGCCATGCACCAAGAAGAAAAAAAAAAAAAACCATCGGTGTTTTAGGAGAGCTAGCAAAACGGAAGGCTGCAAGATGAAAAAACTCAAAAAGTTGAGCGGACGTTTAAAGCCAACAAAAGAAGCAGCGGTCTATCTAACTCTGAAGGCCTGCCAGTAAACTTATCAAGGGTCTCGGTGCTCGTATTGTGACATGAGATGGTACATATGTGTGTGTAAACAAAGGAGCACATACCATGTTTCGCAACAGTGGCACGTTTCAAAGCTTTGTATGCTTCACCGCATAGCACAGCTGCATTGCGGAAAAGCTAACTTGTACGGCACTACTTTTATGTGAATCATACATACTGTTTATCCATATACATATTCATCCATACATACTGTTGGGGCATTTTTTTCTGTCTTTTGTTAATACAACCCGCCAGTTAATTCAACCGGTTTCACCGCTTCCATCATGATCGAATTAATGGAAGTCGAATGTATATCTGATGGAATGAGTGGTGGGCAAACTGAGCCGAGCCAAGCACTTACAGATCGCGTGAGTAGGTGGCCGACTTGGACAGCTCTTGCAGGAGAAAACGAAAGAGCGGTGGAAAGCGCAAGAAGAAGACATGGCCTGTCAGGCAGTTCTTCCTCTGCGTCTCCTCACGGCTACGGTTGACGCCAAAGATGCGGGTCATCAGCGTGCTGAAGAGTAGAGTTGCAGAGTTCCTCACCTGCATGCAATGATGGTTCGGTCTATACACCACACATGTATTCTGCTATAACACAAATTCATGTTTTGAACAGTGCTGTTTGAAACAAATACACAGCTCAAACTAAGAAAGAGCAAAATTATTGCTCCATACTAGTTGAAAAAGCTTCCTCTGACAAATAAAAATCTGCCATGAATTAGTACTTCCATATGAAGCACATTTCTGAAAGAAAAGAACAAATTTTGTTTTATTTTTCAAGCAACAAAGATTAGTTATCTGAAAGGAATTCAATCTCAAACACATAAAAAATGTTCATGTACAGCTTACAGTATAAAAATCTAGTTTGACAGCACCTACAGAAAGCAAATCTTTTTCTGAAGTGCTATAACATTATCTGCCCAGCAAAAAAATGACACCACACTTTTTTGCTGGAGCTGCATATAGCACTGCCAGTCAGGTAACCTTAGTAAATCCTTACACAACTCGCACAAACCACGAGAACTGCTTCAAATCTCCATTCCACAGTTGAATCTAAACATAACAGCAAACGACTAGATTAACTGTAATAGTATTATACAGCTCAGGTCCTTTATCATGTATCCAGTTATAGCGCAGGACCAGACATAATTTGGTCTTTTCTGACTCCCACTTATCCTTCCACAGAATTTTGTATATATACATACCGCTTATAGTGCAGCCAAGCGAGACAAGTACCAATTATAATGCAGTTGCAGGAAAAACCCACAGGCAAGCAAGGGCACGCCGGCTAAGAGGAGAGCAACGAGGCCGATGCGGAGGAGGAGATGCGGAGCGAGGGAACAAGCAAGAAACAGAAGGAGGGGGGGGATGCAGCGGCAGCATGCTGACTCATTATGCTCGTGGGGATTTGTTACCTAGGCGACAGAGAAGAATTTCGCTCTGGCCATTTGTCAGCCATGCACAATCCGCATCAAATGCCTGCACATGAGCGCTCTTTCCCTCTTAAGTTCGCATGCAGATAGTAAACACAGTCGCCAACTTATCTATTTTAGACATGGAAGGGGTTGCACAAATGTCTGAATTATCAGGGAGGCCAGAAAAATTAATTGCAATGGTAAATTCAATTAGACGTTTTGGAAACTCCAGCACGGCAGGAAAATCAGTCAAGGTTGCAAGTGTGTTCTGCGTTAAGCCCACCACGATGCACATCATAGCAAAGTGCAGATATCAAGCGTTCGACCTTAATTTCACAATGCTGTCAGTTTGAACTGTGTTCCATAAATTCGTCAGCTCGGAATGTTGCAAAAGCACTGCAAAATATTGCAAATACAGGCTCACATGCGCTACCATTAGTGCAGCTTGTGCGCATGATCTCGCACAAGATCAACATATATTTGTTTACAGCTACGAACACATATCAAGGACAAGCTTCCCGTGACAGCATGACGCCCAACACACCCACCGACTAGGCTTAACCAGCACCGTCTTGTCAGGAGTTGGTGGCCAAAGTTGCGGTTTGGTGCCTAATCATTTAAATGTTTTGGAGTGGCTGTGCAGCACTAGGGAAACGGAGGAACCACCTCGCTAATGAAAGTGAGGGCACATTCTGGTTGCATGCTTCAATTCCCAGAGACACGCAGCTGTCTACATGTCCTGTACTTACATGCCTCTGAAGGAAATATTGTTTCGGTTATAGTGCGATACCGCTTATAGTGCAGAAATTCACAACTCCAGCAACTCATGTAATAAGCAGTCTATGCTGCACGAAAACAAGGTGCAGGCATTACACACGACAAAGCATTTTTTCTTATTATTTAGCAACTTTGCCAAGAAAAACAAGAAATGCAGCTTCAACACCATCCAAAAGCTTGCACTGTTTGCTGACACATCAAAAACAACGAGTAGGAAATATGAGGTACTCACAGACCAAATCTTGGATTCAAACCCAATAATAGCCACCTGAATGCCGTCAGCAGCATATGGCATCACTGCATCCCCAAGCCTTGCTTCTCGAAACAGTGCTCGTAGCACATTCATAGCATGAACCTGAAAATGATGGCAGTGCAGTTTTAACAGTTCAAACACTGCCTGGTAAATTTGAGAGATCAGACATGTCACCATCAGGCAATATTTTTTTTCACCTGACGGTTGCATCAAAAATCAATTTGAGTAGATTCAGTACCTTTGGTTCAACTGATGCCTCAGTGTCCATGGTCGCCAGCACAAGAAGTTCTCTGATGGCTCGATGGAATGTTGCCAGTGCACGCACCTCCGGCTCCGACACTAAGATGGCCTGCAGTTAAGCCAAGAGCCTAAGATATCTTGACTCAGCATTACGACAAATCATTTACTTCAATGCAATTATTAACTCACGGCTCCTTCATTACCTCGCAGGCCTAGTGATATGAAGAATCACATCAGTTTCGCATTCCAGAGACAACTAGCTGAGAGGCGATGGAAGCGTTTATATGCAAATTTAGCCTTCACGAGTAACTTTAACGTAATGACGCATTCCATTGAAATCACATAAGGCAAAAGTCATTTGGCTCACAGCCCCACTTGGCGTGTAGATGCTTAGAATTTTTGGGGCATCTTGTACGCATGAAAATACACTGCGAGCGTTCAGTTGCAGTCTTTTAGAATTTGGATTGTTGCCCATGTGGCTTCTTTCAATATGACTTTTAACCCTTTCAGTGTCTGGCTTTTTTCAGGTGATGCGCACCCAGCATCAATATTTTTTTTATATTACAGAAAACACAACAGTTTATTTTTGGTAATGCAGAAGGAAAAAAAATGACATATTACAAAATACACAATGGTTTATTTTTGGCAATGCAGAAGGAAAAAAAAATGACAAACATAATTGCAGATGCTCTCTTGGTAGGGTCCTCGCATTAGTATCTGACAAATGAAATAAAGAAAGTTGCAGACTCAGAAACACCACCATCCTCAGCACTTTTTCATGGTGTCAGGGTCAGAACCTGCATGGTTTAAATTGCCTCTTTCTCTGACTACAACCTGTTATCTTCTAAGACTGAGCTTGGCTTGCATTCGGAGTCGGGAGAGCCACCGCTCCAATGAACAGATGAAGTTGCCTTCTGAGCAGCCATCTCAATGTGATCATGTGGCCACGCTCAAAGGAGTGCTTTTGTTTACCCAAGCACGACCAGACAAATCAAAGAGAGCAACAAATGAAACTGAGTGCAACAAATGAAAGGGATATGACAGAGGCCAGATCCACCCTGGAAAATGCACATCAACAGAAGGAGCACCCTCAACACTGGAAAGCAGGTGTGCTGTAGTATCGAATATAGCGGGAGAAGAGAGAAAGAAAAAGCAACCTTCTATGAACATACAACAGATGGCAAAAACATGCAAGAGTGGTGGCCCTGTGTACCAGTGCAAATAGATGAATCGACATTCTCTGCCATAGCGGTGTACCAAGTCTAGGAGCCACCCCTCCTCATGTGAAGACAAGCACATAGTGTGGCACAACCACATACACGCAGGGGCACGTTCTGCAGCCACTAAAAAAACAAGGCCCAGCAAACTCGGAGAAAGGAAAAGTATGCTTCTAGAAATACAGCCGACTTCCATTAAGTCGATCCTGATGGGACCAACCAAACAGGTAGAATTATCCGGTGGGTCAAATTAACAAAAGGCAGAAAAAACGTTGCAACGCGGTTGATTCCTTTGACTGCATTGTTTCTGAAGTTAACTTCGCCGCCATACTGCTGTATTATGCGGTGAAGCATAAAAAAAAAATGGTGCCACTGTTACGGGACATAGCATGTGTTCCTTAATTTAGACACGCCCATGCGCCATCTACGGTCACAGTACGAGCACAGAGACTCCTAATACGTTTACTGGCACGCTTCCAGGGTTTTAGAGAGATACCTGCTCTTTTGTTGGCTTTAAATGTCTCCTCGACTTTGAGTTTCGTTTTTATTTTATTGCTTTTCTGTTCACTAGCTCCCCAAAACACAAATGGTTTTTATCTGCTTTTTGGTGCATGCCACGTGAGTGCACATATAATTAAGGAACGCGTACTAGGCCCCATTAACAGTCTCATAGAAATGCATGGCAAGTGAAACGACAGTGCAAATCATCACAGTAACATCAGGAACAGCTCTGAATGACTGCCAGTATGCTCATTAGGTATGTAAGTGCTCGTACTGTGACCAGAGACAGTGCATGTGCACCTGTATAATTCAGAAACAGATACTGTCTTGCGACTACGGTCGTGTTCCATTCTCGGTATGATTCACTGCATAACATGGCTGTATTTCGGTGAAGTTGACCAGTCAAGTTCAAAATTTAGGCAAAGGCCAACTTTGATATCGAAGAAATTGCTGGTTCTCCCGTAAATGAGAACAGATGTAAGCATGAAATGGCAACCGGCAAAACCGATTTGTTGGAGATGATACTAGCCACAATCTTAAAATGGGTGTAGCACATGCTCGCAACGACGCAACCAACTGCACCACACCGTACCATGCTATACTGTGCACTGGTCCATGTGGACGCTGCCCGGCTAGAAGAAAACTGGCTGAAGGCGACACGACAGGCAGCAAAATACACCAGGGAGAAAGAGCGCACTGTCTAGGTAGAAGAAAAAAGCAGCTGAAGGAGGCACCATGCAGTGTGGCACCATCTCTTCAGGTGATGCAAAACCTGCGCTGCGGAACTCATGGACTGCTGACGTTCCAAAGAGCATAGGCAATTCCATCTTAGCACCAAAAGATCACACTCAAGTCTATGGTGCCCTGTATCTGCCTTTTGAGCGTCATTATCGGAAATGACAAGTAAAACTTCAGCGTCCTAAAAATACAGCTTGAATGGTATTGTGAGCAAACATTAGAAAGGAATCGGAAGCAATATTTTTTTCTAACTTGTTCAAGAAGTAACTAGCATAAGTAATGCAGTCTCGATTGGTTGCCTGGATTATCTCGTTTTGTTCTCACAACTTGCCCGGATGTTCTCGTTCGAGTGCCTGGATGAAGGCTCTGGCTTTTGGCTCAAGATCACTTGAAGGTTGCCGACAATGGGAGCTGAAAGCATTTCATGCTTTGTAATGAAGTTTGGGCTCATAAAAATGCATAGGCGCTGGCTGGAATTTTCGGTTGGGATAGAATTAACCAAGAAATCTAATTAACTGGAGTCAAATTAACAGAAGTCTACTGTATACCACAGATAGCAGAGCCACCTTGAAACTTGCCAACTTTGTATAACTATGAACATCCGAAGAAGGGACTGAAGAACATAAGCTGCCTCAGTGACATGGCGGGACAGAAACGCGCGAAAGTACAAGTACGTCAGTGACATTGAAAGGGTTAAGAAATGCCGCCAGTTATCACTTGCATAACCAGTGGGCTGTCATTAGGTATTGCTTAGTTGGTAAGATGGCCCAGTTATGTGGTGGGATAAACTGAGTCCCTGAATTTACAAGGGAGTGCTAGTTTACTGATGGACTGAATATCAACTGCCGGAGAGTGGGCAAAGCCCCACACCTACCTGAACCATAAAGGGAATGCCAGCACTCCGGCGTGTGGCACAGACACCTTTCTCTTTGATGACCGCCATGATGTTCCCAAGCCAGGTAGAAGGAAGCTTCGCCAACTCTGGGTGTTTGCACCTGGCATGGCAACAAAGAAAGATGCCACAAACAAAAGGCGATTGCACTGGTTTCACAAATGCTTCAGCAGCGAGCAAGCATATTGAAGTAATACAGAATAACCTCGGTGATACGAACCCATTTGTACGATTTTCTGGCAGGAATGTTCGCAATTGAGAACACAAAAAGTTATTCAAGTATTAGGGGTGTGCAAATATCCAAAAGTTCGAATATTATGGAAAATAAAATATTTATTATTCATATTAGATTTGAAAAATATATATATTTGAAAATGTTTGAATATTTGGTTGGATACAAATGTTCGAATCAAATCGAATACATTGCTGGCTCTGTGGGTGAAAACACAGTTCTTAGTATTCGTTTCTATCTAATCGAAGAATACTGAGGCGATATCGTGCTGAATTTTGTGACACTTTCGTGCTGCTAGCGAAATTTTGCCTATACTGCATACTTACTCACTAAACGTCTTAACGTTGCGGGAAAGCCAGCCTCTCAACAAAGGGCACGAGTTTGTGAACAGTGGGGTGCTTTTTTTTTTTTTTTTTGCAGTCCCACCCTCAATTCTGAGCTTATTGCTTGACAGCAAGTGTGATGAGTGACAAATGGCACAGGGTGAAACGCCTTCAAGTTCACGGGCATTTTATGTGGTATAATAAGGCACAGGCTGATGAGGACAGCTAGTGGGAATTATAAATTTCCCAAGTTAACATGAGCCTGATACATGTTTTAGTATAACAGCTTACTAGTCTAGTTTTTTAGTATTTACAATACAATTACGAGGTTCCAACATAACAAATTAACCCAGCTTGCTAATAAATGCATGTGCATATCATTATTCAATATTCAATTCGATATTTGAATCTAAGTATTTGCATTCTATCATATTCAAAAATATTCACACTCCCCTGGCAAATACAGTTATGCTTCTTTTTTAACGAGTTGATATGTTCCAATAAAACATGATCTTTTGGCATCAATGTTCGGTACATCAAACGGTGATCATATGATACGTTTTGCAGCCATAGATCCCATGAAAATATCCAAGAAAAGGTTGGAGGCACGCACCATCCAAAACAGTGGCCACCTGCAGCAGAAACTTACCTGCAGTATTCACCCAACTGCTCATGTGAAAATAGGAGTGTGCATTCAATTTCCTATTCTGGTACCTGCAAATCCTCATGTGGCTCGTCGTACGCAGCGTTCACAGCTATTGCTGCCAACCTGATTGCGATCAGCATCTTCACCTATCTCTGACACAGCACATGTAGCATAGCGACACTGGAAGGGTACTGCATGCTTTTAAGAGGTGCTAACCCAAATGCACGACCATCTCTGCTGCAGGAGGTGCAATATGAGTGTCACGTCAGTTCTGGTGGTCCCCTAGTATTCCAGCATTACCCACGAGCTAGATTTCATTTTTGTTTCCCGTTGCTGTCTTACAATACACAATAGGAAAATGACAAAGCATGCCTCATGCCACTCTTACCCTGCATCTCAACACTCGTTGGAATTTCTAGCTGCAGCAATATACGCCGAGTGGGCACGTGAAAACTTGCCACCAAAATGGCACACTTGAAGAAGCTGCTGACACAAGCTGAATTTGAGCAGTACAAACGTAAGCTTGCTAAAGCCGCAGAAAGGACAGTTTGCGTCTCAGGCCGCACGAGCATGGACATGTGCGGTGAACAACTCGTGCATTATGTAGACATGAACTACAGTTGAGCCTGCCAAATTTTTTAGTGACTTTGGATTGCACATTTTCCAGGTTAGTAAATTTTTTCTCGCATTCTTTTCCAAATGTATCAACAAGGTTCAACTGTACTATGCAGTATCATACATACCTCCAAAGCATGTGGCAGAGCTTTTGGAAAGCAGTGTAGGCTTGCTCAAAGGCTCCGCGATGCCTCACTGTCGACATCTGCTCCATGAAGAAGTCACCGATGGATAGCACCTATGGAACACATAAATGAAAAGCAAACTGTATGAACACATGCCGCATTTGACCTGCCTTTGTTATCTGCAACGTGGCAGCAAGTGCAATGAAATACACGGTGTGGGTGTGGCAGGCAACAGAAGGGCACCACATTTTAACAGTACTCCCACCTATGAGTTAGCAACACTGTTTTATTAGCAGAGGCCTATAACCCAGGCTTGTAACAAAATGCTCCACCCACTTGCTTTCTAAGCCTATTTTATGCCCACTACAGAAAAAGGTTAGAGATTGCTTGACCTCTCCATATTATGTAATGAGAGAACCTAAGATTGATAAGAAAAATATGGATCAATTACTGTACCAGGGTGGCCAACTCCTTAGCTCACTGGCTCTCAGAAGGTTTCCTCTTCCTTAATCTTTTTTAAGAAGAGCTTTTTTTTTCCTGCTTCCTCGGTGTTTGTCATCATTTCTTCCCCGAATATATTAGTATATAGACAACTTCGTTCACTTGGCAAGTGCTCGAATTAACCACTTGGTGCTGGCAGCTGTCTGGCGTAGACGACCACTTGAATCATTGGGTATGTGCTCAAACAGACAGTTTCAGCACTCAGTATGTGCACCTGGGCATCTGCCATTAGGTATGTGCCCATTCTCAGCCAATCCCCTAGAATGAATTTACCACTGCGACACAAGCAACATGAAACCTTAATTGCATTTAGATATGTGTTACACTTCTCTGTGCATACATGTCTTATCAATATTCTTCCCTCAACAGGCACCATACGTCACCTTTGCCCTCACGATGCAAACAGCTAAGAGCTACAGGCAACAAGGCTGTGCTCATGTTATCCGCTAGTGCTGCTGCCTTGCTAACTCAAGCAAGCTACGCATCACTTAGGTTCAAGCACTGCATTGGATCTGTGCATTTTTGTGCCAGAATCAGTTGCCACTCCCAAGTCCCAAGATTGACAAGGATTCAAGGCCAGGACAAGGATTCGAATCGAGGACGAGTACAGGAGTTTCATGCCATCACTCACCTGCTTCAACAACAGGCAAACTCCTGCATTGGCAGGTCCAGCTTCCAGTGGGCACGTCTCGCAGATCTCACCAAAGAAGAGGGACACCTCACGGTGTGCACGCCAGCCACAGAGCAGCAACATTTGCGCCACCACAGCGGTGCTCTTCACGACATCCACAGCTGGCCCGTCACCATCCTCAGGGGCCAGCTCAAACCTGCGACCCAGACCTTTTTGCAGCGCAACTTGCATTTGCTCCAGAAGACCTGCGCATGAATTCATGGTTTCAGTGCAATGACTTTGCAGAGTAAACCCTGGGCACTGAAAGTTATGCTAACAATAATTATGCGGGACACCAGCAATTCGCAATGCATTTTAATTCACCTAAGACACCATCACAATTGAAAAACTCAAAAGAAATGTAAACACGTTTAAACTTCCATGCTCATCAAGTGCATGTGAACTCAAGCCTGAAAGCAGAGTCAAATCCACAGCTGTCTTGCGCGCAGCTACAGAGCAATGCAACATCACATTCAATTAATTTACTCAGTCATGTTTTGCACATGTCTATAACTACAATACAGTCGAACCCGGCTATATCGAACTTGCAAAAAAAAACACCTATCAGTTCGATATAGAGCATAATTTGATATAAGCCTGCTAAATAATTGGATGTCATAAAAGCACATACCATTTATAAAATCACTTTACTGATGAAATTCGCTTAGTTTCGCATGAAATAGTCCTGCATTTTCTTCTGCTTGGGCAATTTCATTACCTGTGACGCATGCACTTCTCCACATTGTCTAAGGAGTAGGAGCCAGCTTAGGCCGCAACCTTCCGCATTCGCGCAGAAGCACCGGACTAGTGCGAGCACACCAATCTCTTCGGAGGATGTGGGCAAAGGACCATCGTTGCTTTCCTCATTGTGCCCAATTTCACTTGTACTCGGTATGAAGTCGGCAATGTAGTCTCTGTTTTCTGGCTCTGCCGTGGTCGTGATACCATCATTTGCACTCACAAACTCGTCCACCACTGATTCGTCAACAGGTTCCAGAAATTCTTACAGCTCGCGCCAAACTTCAGCAATACCGGCAACGGCTTCATCACATTATTCAGAATTTAGAGTCATCACTAAGCACGCGGAAGCCGGCACGGCAGAAGCAAATTTGGATGAACCACTCATTCACGGCCGTGCGTACGTGTTGGGTGCCACGGGCACTGGGTCGTGAGTTTGGCCGCTTTAGTCCTAATCTCCCCCTTATTCTTCAAGATCGCGCTGAGAGTGCTCCTCGGAATCTTGCATGCTGCAGGGACATCAGACTTCTCACCGCATTCGACCTGATTTATGATTTCGAGCTTCACGACAAAAGGCGAATTCTGCCGTTTCATCATGGCAACACTGCAGAAGAAGGCCCACAAGGCGCACACACAATGAACTGGAAAAACAGCGAGACACCTCGCACTTTCACCCTCTTGTACGATGAGGGCATAAAAGCATCCGATTGGCTGTCTGAACAAGTGCTGCGGGTAGGCCAGGATCATTTTTTGCAGGGAGGTGTCGACGGCTTGCTCGATGCAGCACGGTCACGGTAGGGAGGGCGGTTGGATGGAGCCGCGCTGCCGAGTTTCCTCGCCACCATAAAAAAGCCAACTTCTGGGGGCATTTTCCCGCCGCTTGACGTTCTATATATCAGGAGTCGCTGCTATTTTGTTGGATGTAAGCGTAATTTTTGCTATATGTACTCATTGTAACTATACCTTGTCCAGAAATTGTTAGATATATAGAATAATTCTATGTAAACGGGTTCAATATAGTCAAGTTTGACTGTCTAGACCTATCTAGACACATGCTTAACACTGGAGTCACAAATAAAATTTTAAGATAATCCAGGATTTCAAGCCAGAGCTTGAACTCCAGGAATCGATAGGAGCACCTTTTTACACCATTCACATCTTCAGCGATTCCTGAGGAAGCCACACTGCTCGCAGATAGTAGCTCTCCTGCTGATTAGCCATTGACAGCAACCAAATTCTTACCTGGATCTCCAGCAATGTCCAGCTGACCTTCGGGAGATGCATTGCTCACTACTGGTCCGACCACAGTAGCCACTTCAAATGCTACCTGCATTGACTGGCACAAAACTGCTTTCCAGGAAGCCACATTTTCCTTTGCCAATTGCCTGCAAGAGAAACACAAGGCCAACAACATAATCATATGTGATGGCAGCAAATGCCGGCATCCACCACATTCTCTTACGATTACCTTCTTTCGGGCATAACTTTTATTCCATAGCAATAATAATCACAGTGGGTAATGAGGGATGTCGTGGCAGAGGGCTTTGAATTATTATGACTATACACGGGGTTCTTAAAAAACTGTACATACAAAGAACAGTACACAATTTTTTGCAATCCGCACCCACCAGAATGGGGCCAACAACCCAATGCTCAGCAGCACAATGCCATGGCAACCGAGACACCAGAGCAGGTAAAATACAGTCGCCAAACTTACAGATTATTATAGCAATAGTAGCACTTTCAAAATGGTAGTGAACACAGCCCAAGACATATTTCGTGTAGCGGTTAAAAGTACTCACTTCCAATTGACTTTCCTCAGAAGAGCACGAAGTGAGATCAGAGCACCATATAACGGACCAGTTGACGAAGCTTCAAGGAGGTTCTTCTTGGCCACCTTCAACTGGCTTTCCAGCTCAGACAGAACCAGGAATGTCGTCCAGAAGACACCTTCGTCTTCGTCCGGGCTTTTCCGCAGCTTTTTGGCAGTTCCAAGCAATGGAGACAGCCCAATGAGTGAATTGCACAGCTTTTGCGAGACTTTTGCAGTCAGGTTCAGCGTGGAGATGAGATCGAGGAAGTATGCAGCTGTGACTGAATCCGGAGGCCGGGCACTTTTTGTTAGTGCCACAGTTGCCAACAGGAGTTCTTCAATCCAGCCCTCATCCTACAGGGTCAAGAAAAAAAAAAAACAGACAATGTGGCACAACAATATTGAAGGTATACTTCCAAGAAAAACCATGGGAGGCCCTGCAATAAAGCTATGAGCAGCTCTGTTATGTCAAATGTGCTGCGCCTAAACAGTGCTGTAAAGCGAAAAGGTTCCCAAGGTTTGTGTGCTGCGCCCGTTTAGCCAATAAGGCTTGTACTAAAATTCCAAGTTTGGTAAACACATCTGGCTATGCTTTTGCTTACCTGATTGTACATTGGCAGCGGTTTTCAAGCTATTGCATGTTGTGAGCACCTATACCTTCCCACAGGTTATTCAGAGGCCTCTTTCCCCACATTTTTACCATCCCCACCCCCCCCACAAAATATATTTCCTGACAAATGTAGGAAAATACATCAATTTAGGGTCAGAAAGAGTTGCATCCTGTCATATGAGATGTTGTCATGATTACTTGTTAGCTTGTATGATGCCAAAGATTATCATCCATTAGGAAAAGTGGCGTTCGATCAGGGGTGGATCCAGAGCAGTCTCCATAGGGTGGAGGGGGGGGCTTTCTATATGCTTTGTACTGTCAGTGCTAACGTCCAGACATTCTAAGGGGGGCCACCCGCGGCCTCCAGAAGCCCCTTTTGGATCCACCAAAACACCCTGGTTTCCTTCATTGGATGAAGGAAACCAGGGTGTTGGCATTAGCTTTTACAAAATACTGTTGAGGTAACAACTCCCTTTAAACATTAAGCAGTGCTATTGTTTTCGATTTGATCTTATTATTCAATGTGGTGACTTGCACAAATGTGAATTGATAGTGTGCTTCTGCTTGAAGCCCCCCTTAAACAATCCCTAACATAGTAAGGTGCAACAGAGGAAAAATATTCAGAAAATGCATAGTGCATCTTTTCCAAATACAGTAGCCGACTGATTTTTTGGACTCCAAAAATTCGGACATGCTCGATTATTCGGTCTGCTTCGCGGCACCGCCATTCTCCCCATAGACCATAATGTATAACAACTGCCGAAAGTTCGGACACCTTGCAACCTCTAGTCTGATTTTTCGGACACTCCTTGACCCAACTCAATCAAGAGCACCATGAACCATGCACTGGTCGAACCGACTCTGACCAGTGCATGGTTCGACTTGCTGATCGACATTTTATTTTGAATGGAGCCTCCTTGCTGCTCCACGAAGTGGCGCTACTGCAAATCCCCACTCATCATCATCATTTCTGCCTAGTTCGATAGAGTGGCTACAGCAGTTCTGGCCTCAGCTTAGTAAGCCATGTCAAGACAATCTAGCAGCTGATTTGTTTCTTTCTTCGTGCACGATGCTGCAAGTAGGCCACATTTTTCGTTTGTGCGACTGGTGTTGGCATGACGCCGTAGTGATGTTTGCTTTTGCTTTGTGTGCTGTGTCAAGGTTGTGGTGATCCAACGCAGCATATGGAAACATAGCATCAAGTGTCTAATGGCGCTGACAGCGCCCGCACAGACTACGCCGGGGAATGCCGGCAAGCGGGTGCCGGAAGGCCTAGGATTTGTCGCCTTCCGATGTGCTCAGTACTGATGCCGAAAATGTTCTACCAAGACCTGCGCAGTGGTTGCATTGCGATTCCGGACACCGTCTCATTTGACAGTTTCACAGATACTGACACTGCTGTACTGACATGCGCAGAACTCGACGACGGCGAGAACATTAATCGGGTTTCTGCTTCACCGCCAGACGATCACTCCGCATCGGAAGATGAGGCACCATGTGCTGCGCTGCCGTCGCATGCGGAGCATGTACAAGCAGTGACTGTGCTTTCAGCCGCCTATAGTGACCGTATGATCCTCTCCCGAGATTAAGGCTTATCTGTTTGCGTGTAAACGGAACAGCGTGCAACAGCGCATTCACAATTTCTTCACGCTTACTGCTGAGCCCGAATAAGTGCATGGAAATAAAGGATTTCTTTTTTTTTTTGCCTTAATCTGCTTTCTTGGACAACTGTTTATTCGGACATTTCCGCAATCCTGTGAGGTCCGAATAAACAGTCGGCGACTGTAAACCTCCGACGTTGGTGCCGGACCATGCGTTTTAAAGAGCGTTTTTCACAGCCCTATATCGCGAATCCAAATGCCTTTAAAACAAAACAACAAGCAGCACCAATACATACCTGAGGTCTCCCCTGCATTCCAGGCAAAACAGCGAGAAGCACCTGGAGCACTGATGTCTTGTTGGCCTCGTAAGGATCTTTGAGGCACTGCATCAGCGTAAGCACCGCTTCCCATGACCACTGCACCGACAGCTGGGCACTCTCCCCTGCAGAATGATGTACGACAAAGCTGACACTACCAAATACCATCTTTTATAATGCAGTAAACTCCAGGTAATTCGAGCTCGATTAATCAGATTTCTCACTTAATTCACATGCACAGAAAGTGGTGGTGAGAAACCATACATTGCCATGGAAAGCTCACTCGTTTAGTTCAAACAGGAAAGCAAGCTGCTTCAGTCAATTTGACCTCCACCAACCTGCCCTGGTGCCCTCTTATGCTCGCAGGGGTAACTAAAAGCTTGGAAAAACAAGAAATTCAGCAGACACAGCTACTGGTTCCCTAATCAATGATGGTGATGGCAGCAACTTGTCCTGCAGTGATGATGATGACTTGTGCTGTGCTATGGGCAATGTCTCTTTTGGGGATTTTGTCAGCTCAGACAACAGTGTTGAGGTCTTTAAGCTACTGACTGATGACAATGCGTATAGTTACCGTATATACTCGTGTAATGGCCACACCTATGTAAAAGCTGTATCCAGAACTTTGTAAAAAAAAAACCAAAAAATATACTTAAAGATTACCCGTGCATAGGCCGCACCCTTGATTTTTGAGAAGGTTGGCAGCGCCATCTGTTGTGTGGTGTGAGAGTTCTGAAGCTTTTTTTTTTATTGGTGGCAAAACAAGGCAGCGGTGCCGAGTATTTAGCACCTCCAGGTAGCAAAAGCACAGCCGCCAATATTTAGCAGCTACCTCCGAGATGCTGCAGTTGCTGGTCTGTACAGTGTCACCGTTTATTCCAACCAGCAGGTAACGTGCTACGGTAATGGCCAAGGATAGCCGGGCTCTGTACAAGCTACTATAGTTCAATAAAGGCAAATACGAGCGAAAATATTTTTTAAAATATATATCTATAATAGTCTTTTTCTCCGTGTAATGGCCATACCCCAACTTTCACCCCAAATATTGAAAAAAATCCTGCGGCCATTACACGAGTATACAGTCAAGTCCACTAATAATAATATTCAAGTGCCACAAAAATTTCATTGTTATAACCGATAACTGTTACAACCAGGTTGCGAAAAAAAAATCAACATGGGGTTATGGCGTAGCTGTTCTGCGAAAATTGACTTTTTTGAAGACATATTTAGTTCATTCGATAATGGTTTTCAAACTGACTGCATTCTTCTTGATTTTCAGAAAACTGTTATGGCAGGGAGGCCAGTTTTCCTTCCCACCACCTTCCTCCACCGGCTTCTGATAGTGTTGACTTGTTTAACTGTAACTCTGCTTCCTGCTCGCTCTGATCACGTTTTGTTAACAAGCTACAGCTGTCAGCGTTCAAGAATGACACTGCTATAACAACTGCAAAAAGGGGTCATGGGCGGCAAGTGACATACGAACTCTGCCAAGGCATCACTTTGGTGGCGTCAAAAGACACCTTTTAAAAATGCGGGAAGGTTGCCGCGGCAGCATCGCGGCTTGAGAAATCCAGAAGAAGTGCTCGGACGTGATCACCACAAGCATTTCACCACCTACTTCCTGCTGACTTGCCCTAGAAAAGCACTGCTACGATTTCGATCGGGTAAGGCGGGTCTTCACCGCAAAAATCTGAAAACGACGATGAAGTCAGGCAATGGTGATGATGAGAAAAAGTAGAAAAGATTGTATTCACTTCATTGGTACTGTTGGCCAAAAAAGTAAACGGACCGCGGCTTAGGTGGCTGGAGCTGTTGGGGGGCCACACAAGGGCGCTGGTATCTCGCTCCACGCGCTAACGGTGAGAGTGCCCCAAGTGACGCCAGACTTCGCCCTCACTCTCATGCAGGGCCTTGTCATGCTTGATAAATTTTTAGTGCGCTGTTTGGCTGTGCTGGGGCTGATGGCTGTGACAAAGGGGACTGTGCATTGCTGGTAGTCCAGCACACAGCACTGTCGCAAAGTAGCGGATGACAGCGGGGCATCAAACTGAGAAGGAACGAAGACCTGTTCTGATTGTTGTTTTGTTTATATTCACCTTGTTTTTCATATTAGTGCATGTCGCCGGCATCCACTGCTGCTCCACTTTAGGCAACATAATGCAAGTAGCCGCAACGGCGACTACGATGACGCGTGCTCTTACACGCCGGCGCAGTAAGTTGCAGGCGCCAAGCTTTGCTGAGGGTACGGCTTTTTTGTCAAAATTACTTTTCTGGCATTGTCTCCAGCAGTGGGTTTAATATTTATATCAGAGGCGCCTCTGAAAACTGCTTTAATTAGCTACTACAATGTATAGGCTGTTACGAAGCTTTACACACGCACAGCCAGGAAGAGATAATTGGGAAGACGAATCGGAATAACTACTGTTAGTAATGAAAGTTTATTCACAGAAGCATTCCATGGCTTCAAGGGGTCCTCAGTGCGATGAAAAGTTGCTGTCGACCAGGATGACTTGGCTTCCTCGTCTTGGCATAGAGAGCACCGCCACTATAGCTTCGGACATCCGCTCAGCGCTTCCCACTCTAAATTATCGCGCCGACATGAAAGAGTGCGTATCACTATAGCTGCCATTGCAGCTACTTGTGCAATTTTTAAGACCAACATGGTGTCAAATCATCAGTGCTAACATCAGCTTCATTGCCATTAATTTTTGCACATTATTAATTAAGGACAAGTCCACATTTAATCAACACTGAAATAACAACCACTTTTTGCAGAAATACAGTTAAACCTTGCTATAATGAAGTTGGTAAAATCGGCTATTTGCTTCGTTATATCGAAATTTCATTGTACTGAAATTCTACCTTTTATGTAAATAAGTACAGTTGCCGATCAATTTTTATTGCGTGGGAGAGGCCGCACAATTTTCAGAATTATTGAGCAACGGAAAAAAGCAAGTTTGAATGAGAAAACAGTTCATTTTGATAAATTTGGGTGTCGGTAACAAATGATACAGTTTCATGCCACGCACTTCGACTGTACCTTCTCGGCGGTGCGAATTAAGCGAAGCCAGCCACATTTTCGCGTGGACTCCGACCCCACGGCTGATAGCGTCGCCCGCTCTGGGACAACGCTGTCAGGAAAAGCGCCGGCAGCGGGGAGCGAATGCTTCGCCTGCCTCTCGTTCCAACGGGTCACAGAAACTTGAAATTCCACAACCTCCAATACTTAATGAGCAGTAAGACATGTTACATGACGCTGCACCGTCTCAGCACGCCCACTCTTTGCACATGCGGCAGACTACCTCTAAAGCAGGGTGCGCGGCTGCATATGCGCTCAGCCGTACGCCAGGAATTGAGACGTGCACCTACTTATTCCCCACTCCAACCCCTCGTGCATGCCTGATCGCATTACCGCGAGCTCGCTCCCCCTCCTCTTTCCCTTTGCTTGTGTGGGAAAGCGGCATTCATGAAGTCACCATCTTTTTTTCCTCATCCTCGCACACTTTCACTTGCACCTTATATGGAACAAGATGTGGCTCCACTTCGGCGGTCACTCTTGCTGTGTGGCACGCGATTTGCGAGGTCCGTTTGCAAGCAGCCACTTGTAATTCAATCATTTGACTATTTGCATCCGCGGAAGTTTCCATTTATTGTCTCAGCACTAATTTGTGGCGGCAGTGAAATTTCTTTATATTGATATCACATACAATAGCGTTGTCCCAGAGTGGGCGACGCTATCAGCGGCGTGGGTGGAGTGCACACAAGAATGTGGCTGGCTTCACTTAATTCGTACTGCCCAGAAGGTATCGTCGACGTGCGTGGCATGAAACCATATCATTCGTCGCCGACATTCAAATTTATCAAGATGAACAGTTTTCTCATTCAAACTTGTTTTTTTCCATCGCCTGATAATTTGGAAAATTCTGCGGCCCCTTTCCATGCAAGAAAAATCCATCGGCAACTGTATTTATATGCATAAAAGTCGAATTTCAATACAAGGAAATTTAACGAAGCAAATGGCCAATTTTACCAACTTCGTTATATCAAGATTTAAATCTATTTCCACAAAAAGTGGTTGTTATTTCAGTGTTCATTAAATGTGGACCTGTCCTTAATCATGTGCAATAATTAATGGCAGTGAAGCTGATGTTGGCACTGATGATTTGACACCATGTTGGTCTGAAAATCACATTTTTGGTATCTTCATTCTTGCTCCTGGCAGCTTTCACAACTAGCAGGAAATTTTCTTTGCGTACAACCTAATTTACATGTCATTGAACTAAAAATGAAATCCAATGTCAAGATTTTTCAAAACAGTGGCCAGTTCTGATCACCTGTCATTTCAGAACTGTGAGTGTAACCATCATTTTTCTTCAAGAGCTTACTGTCAGCAGGATTTGACTGGTCTCTGGATAACAAGAGCAAAGAATTCCAGTAGCCTGCAAGTCCTGCAGAAAGGAAAAAGCTACCTACGTGCCTGTAACTGCCCAACTACTTCAGCATCCTGCCATTATGCAAAAGTGTCACTGTTACGACTCTGCATCAGCCACATGAATCTGAGCATGCAAAGAGCTGTGAAGTTACATCTCCTCCGACACTCTGGCTGAAAACTACAAAGCTTAAAAGGTACAATGTCAGTAGAACCCCTTGTCAGCAATCTGCAACGATGTAAATCAACTACTGACAAATATTCATCTCCTGGTAATAGCACATTAACTTCTGCTTCTTTGTGTAGTCGTGGCGGCGTGTCATGCTGCGTTCAGGCTAGGGAGCCTTTAGACATGCACTTACACTCTTTTCTAGCTGCCCGTGTTTTCTCTATAATGTACAAGTACTTTTTTAGAATGTTCGTTTTGCTGCATTAACATTGTAATCACTCAGGGAGTATGGCAGGAATATTCAATGCTAGACCAACACTCAAACTGCTTCAAATCATCAAAGCACCATGGCAAGCATAAGAGCTTCCAGAAAAATTTGCTAGAGGAAATTCTGACCCTAGCGTCTATGAGAGCTGCAAGCATGGCGGTTCAGCCAGCCTGAGAAAGATGGGTAATGCATGGATTTCCCTAAACTTTATCCTGGCTTCAAACCGCTTTGAGACATAGCAAAGCGGCCACTTTCAACAAAATGTTGCATTTAGATGGAACAAGTCACAAGTTTGTGCATGCGAACAAGAACTTATTGCCTTGCAATGCTTAGAATGGTACAAGAGCTTGTAAATTCAGGACAAGGCGCAATATGTCAAAAAAAAAAAAAAATCACAAGCATAAATATTACACTAATCTGTGTACTAACTATCATTCCCATGATAGCTGAACAATCGCACCACCAGAGTTCCCTCTACGGATGTTTGCAGAAAACTCTACCATCACAGCCACTGGAATACCCAACATTCAATACACATAGCTGTCAAGTACATCTGACCTTTTGAAGCGTGGACAGCAACAAGGACCTCCAGGACAGCAAGTGCCGTGAAGCGGCGGCCAAAGTTTGCACCTGGGAAAAGCTGCTCCATGCAGGCGCCATGCAGCCAGGTCACAAACTCCTGCATTCAGGAATGGTGCAGGTCCGTGCTACAGTTGAAATCACTAGGTGGCAGACACACTAGCAGACCAAAATGAAATCACAGGGTTTGATGTCCCAACACCAGCACACGGGCTTTGAGAGATCCTGCAGTAGAGGCTTCCAGGTCAATTTCGACTGCCATAGGTTATTTAACCTGCTCGCAAATATAACTACCCAAGCGTTCTTGCATTCCACCTCCATTGTAATGCAGCTACAGTGGCCGGGAATCAAACCCGCGACCTCAAACTCAGCAGCAGAATGTCATTTAAAATATAAGCTTGTTTATGAACGTATTACAATTTGCCGGGTTACCGGAGAGGTGCATGGCAACAAAAATGTTGGTAGCAACAACTTGTGATGCAGAATTTAACCAGACCATGCACAATGCCAATAGTGTAGTGACAGCAACATAATTGTTAACCTGCAGTCCTTTCATAATTTGCCTTCAACAAGAACACTCACACAGCACAAAAAAAAGTCCCAGTTTGCCTAAAAGGAAAAGCATTGATAGTGATAGCCAAGCATTAGACAACAAGTACTCGTAGTAAGACTTGCAGTTTTATTGGCTAGGCGCCGGGAACACAGCACGCATGAAGCCACCAGCCATCTTGGCTTGCCTTAACATTTGCGCCCAGTGGAGATTACTTCCAAGGTATGGCACACAGGCCACATAGGTGATCCCTCCCACCCACAGCCTACAGCACGCACGGCGTGACAGGATCTTATTGCACTTGGACTTAATATGAAACATAATGGCGATGACGGCAAAAATTTGCCTGAAATGTCTATAAAATTGCTATCACAACAAAATGTTTCAAACATGTTTTATGTTCACAAAGTGTCACAAGGTGTTGCTAGCAGCTTAGCTGCTGCCGTCCGCAACTCCAGTAACACAGTAATCCGTATATGATAAGTTTCCAAGCAAACTAAAACTCCTTTTCAGGTCTGAGCAAACGCAGTGGGTACAATGATATGCATACTTATGCTTGGAAGCTTTATGTAAGAGGACAGGATCATCCCTGGTACAGACAAGCACAGCTGTGAGGGCCCAGTGATGAGATAACGCAACACTACAACTAAACAGTACGACAACAGGTTCCTGACAACAGGTTCCCAAGTTTTCTGCTAGCAGCTTTCATGCCAAAACTACTAATACATTCTCCAATGTACAGCGAACTCCAATTTAACTCGACACCTGTTAGTGCTGTTACACAACTTTTGATGATTCAACTCAGCGGAAACTGAGAGATGTTACATTAATTCAGATCAAATTAAAAGATGAGTGGAGAGGCATTCTAACTTCTTGTTGATCTATCAGTTGAGATAAACCCTAGCCAGCTATACCAATAATGTCCCCACATGCATTGCCTTTGAAAGGTTCATTGCCTCAGTGAAGCGGGCACGCATTTAGAATAAACGAGCTTCGCACAAGCACTGTTTTAACTCGGTTCTAACTGGCCTTTGATTGTACCGTGCACCCGTTTTTCATGATAAAAAGAAAAAGGAGGGGAGGGTGTCGTCCTATACAGTACCCCGTACCTCACGCTTTCACGCAGAAATAAAACTCTCTCCTTTGGAAAAACAAAGATGTACTCCCAATAAGTTACAGTTGCGATGAATAAAAAGAAGTCGCACTTTCACCTGAAAGCGAAGCAGCAATTGCGATGGCAAATTAGTAGACAGCCATACAAAGTAAGGATAGTAGCTTTATCAGTTGCACGTTTCACGAACACCGAATGCCCATGATGCCGCCCGATTTCAGTCCATCTCCGCACGTGATCACTTTCTTTTTAAATGCAGCAGCATGATGAACTTGGTGCGTTTTCGCAGTTGGCACTTGCATGCTGATAGAGCAAACACAGAAAACGGGAAGACAGACAGTTGACTAACCTAAGCACATGGAGGAAGCTACGGCAGCTAAGCTCGAAGCATGTGCAAGGCGGCCATATGCCCATATGGCCGCCTTGCACATGCGTTCCCATATGCCGATGGTAATATGGGAACGCAGTTTTATGGCCGTACTCGATTCATGTGCACACAATTTTTGGACCAGTGTTATCAGAAAAAAGTGTGCGTTACATTCGAGTAAATACAGTACTCTTGGCATCCATGAAAAAGAGGGCTACTGCGGCATAAGACACTAGAATACCACTCAACAATTTCTTGCCCACCTGATGCGCTTCCAGCTGCGAGGGAATGAGCTGTGCTTGCTCCTCAGGCACCTCTCCTCTCCTCAACTGCCTATTGAGAAGTGTGCTGCTGTCGAAGATCCTGTTCAACACCTGCAGCAGTTGCAGGAAAGAAAGCAACAAGGACAGGGGTTTAATAACATGCTAACAAGCTTTCAAGTCATTGCAGGTCTATCAGGTTTAAGCACCAGGAAAAAAATGCCACATATGCGCAAGCATAACATGACCTTGGTTACAATGCAGGGACAGAGTCCAAGATGTCCAAAAGCTTAGAAAAAAGTAAAACGAGGTTAGGGTGTCACTACAGACAACATGGCTTTGAAGTATGTAGAAGTGAGCCTAGTACATACTTGCAAAACAGGTACAGAAGGGCACAGGGCACATCTGTAGACAGTGGAGAATGCCACCAGAAGCACGTAAATCGTTTTGTTGAGTACTTCAGGAATCGTCTGCAACATTCCTCCTTATGTGGACATATGTACACTGCCCAAACAGGCCAGTCGATATACGCCTCAAAAAACATCGTGCTTTATTAAACAGCGCGTCATTCTCTTATCTTGCATCACGCTGCCAATCAAGCCAATGTAAAGCCAATGTAACAGTGAGGAAGAACCAAAATTGCCATAGCAACATCAGAAATAGCTCTCAATGGGTACCAGTACAGTTATTAGATGTCTAGGCACTCATACTTTGCCGAAAGATGGCACATATCAAATGGGAACATAATACATAGAGTTAACATAAGGTCAGGACCTCAAAAACGCGATGCAGCAGCTGGGCAAACGCAACAGCAAGGAACGTATCAACAGGGTTCCACAGTTCAAATGCCCATCAATTTTTCGGCGGGGATCGAAAAATAGTCTGAAAGACTGAGCAGTCCGAAAAACTTGTTCACCCCCAAAATAATATTTATTAGGCTTAGAACGGCTTTAAAGAAATCTCTAATAATGCCCTGCCTCATACTCTGCTTGGGGGTGATTAGATTTGCCTGGGTTTGCACAATAGTGACGTAGTCTCCATATACAGTCAACAAAAGCATCACCGCGCAGGCGATCTTTGTTGGCGGAGATTGCCATGGAGATAGAAGAAACGAGCCAAGTTACTTTGCACCACTTAATAGAACCTAATAAATTCAGGCACTTATTAACAACACATTTCAAGAGCTGAGTTATTTTGCCGTGTTTTTGAATGTGTATGCGTGTTTTGTTTTGTTTCCAAGTTGTTCTTTCCAAGTTGCTTTTTTGTTTTGTTTCCAAGTTGTTTGTATCCAAGTTGTTGATGCTACTAAATGATGTTAATGTTGAACATGTATCCTGCACTCTGTATTGCTTTTTGTTGTTACCGACCATTGCATATGTAACGACTGCTCCCCCCCCCTTATGTAATGCCCTAATCCAAGGGCCTTTAAGGGTAAATAAATGATGATGATGATGATGACCACTTGGCTCTCACAAAGGCACATGAGGTGGTGCCAACAAAAAAAATTCGAAGTCGCAGAAACACACACAAAAATGTGACGTCTCCGAGACACAGCTGGTTTGTGGACACACCAACGTGCAAAACAGCAACCAAAACTTTAAAAAGAGATATGGTTGATCCCTCTTTCATAGAAATCAGAAGAACACAAAAGTGAAATGTGTCTCCACAGAAGCCGCTGCATGTCTGCTTTGTGAACTCAAGGTCCGCTGTACGGAAGGCGCACAATTTGCGCTTCAGTGACCGTGTTGCAGGTTTGCTTGGCACATGGCATCCTGTTGGCGAGCGGCGTCCTGCTGCTGAGTCGCTTCGGTGAAAGTACGAGCATTTTAGTCCGGCTCCATAGCGTCTTTGGCAGCCAATTGAATTGCGATGCTCTCAGCTTCAGGAATGCGGGCGGCAGAGTTTGCTGCCTGCGCAGTGAATACGCAAAGGTGTTCTGCTTCATGCTGGCGTGTCTCTCACCAGAGTAAAGCAAGATTCGCCCATTGATGTCGTCGCCTGCCTGCGTAGCTTAGTGCAGCAGTAGGCAGTGTGCAAGCACTACTGATGCATGTTGCAGCTGCACTCCCTAGGCGACAAGGCATGTCAGGCTAATCGAAGATGCAGGAGAAACCATGTGCGGAAACTGCATCGCCATTTCAGCAGAAGGCCTACACCGCCTACACCAGGCTACACTGCATTGGAGCCTCTGCTGCACCGAGACTACTGAAGCGCCGACTGCCGGAACTCGTTAGTGTCATGATGCAGTACTTTGCTTCACCATTCCTAGATGGCAGGGTCATCCCTGACAAGAGAGCATATTTTATGCGTTTGCAGCGACATCACATCCGTTACAGGAAGTTGCTGGTGGACCTCTGCATAAAACGTGTTAAAGAGAAAACTTGTTCTGCATTATGTGATTATGACGGTAGTACTGATCAAAAAAAGAAAGAAAAAGAAAGTGCTGTCCCCTGGAGTGTTACGTTCTTTCAGCTAAGAAGAGCGAGCATGGCCTCCGAGACGAGAGGATGGCACACGCTCTGTATTGATCCCGCATTCGCATTGATAGTGTGCACCTCCCAATCTTGGAGGCTATGCAGCAGGCCACTGGAAGCAAAGCCAGTGGAAAATCCAATATGGCAGTCTCCAAGCTTGCGTAGCGTGGTTCGGAATGAGCGATTTAGTCTGGAAAATTGAACTCTGGGGTCTCAATTCATCTAAAAAATTGGTTGTGAAAATTAATTAGCTCTATGGCAAGTCTGATGGTGCATTTACGAAGTCCGGAATATCCATGAAGTCCAAATTTTTGGAATCTGAAAAATCTGTTGGCTACAGTACACTTGTTCTGGCACCCTGACCAGACCATGCAAGCAATTTGGAGGCTTATCATATCACCAAGAATGCTGCTCTACGTGTAAGCCAGCCATCCTAGTTACTTCATGAGAGGGAATTCAACTTCATTAATCATTGTTAGACAGGTGCCCCTGATGTTTGTTTTTTAGATCTTCTTGACATGCACCATGTACCTGTATATATTTTTGCCATGCATGTAGTAAAATTAATTGCAAGTTGAAAACTTGTGTTGTGTGTCACCTTTATCTGTGTTTTGCCGCTCCTGTGCCCTAGGTTATTCCACGAAGGCAATATCAACAACATAAAATCCGCAAACTGTTAACCAAGTCTATCTACCATTTAAATCTACCATCTCTGCTTAGCTGCCTCATAGTGGCCATTAGCAGCACAACTCAGCAAAATGGAGGGTGCTGCTTTCACTACCGATCCTTGCATGCATTACCAGCATTTTCCGTGCTGCACATTCACTGTGCATCTCTGGCATGTGGAGAGGTCCACATGTCTTGCTTCTTGTATGTCCAATTACCTCATCCTGCGCTCCGAGTCTCAGTTATTCACATTCGGTCCTTAGCCTCGTATCACTGTGCCATGGTCCAATCCGCTTTGCAGCCAACCTACCCACTACACCCTATTACAACTCGTCTCAACGAAAATGACATCTGTTGTAAACTGGAGCAACAAGGTACCATGCCTCTCTTGTATGCCAGACAAGTTGCATAACTGGGGGCATCCTTGCTTTTGGTGGCCCAGACTGTCGACCTTGCAATGAAAGGGAAAGGGTTCCAAGAATCATAACTCCCACTCTGTTTTGGAACACACCTTTTTGATGCAGGAAATCATTTGCTGCCTGAATGGTGCTCCCTGCATGTTCACGTTGAGATGCAGGAAGGTGCGCAGCAGCCGTAGGCACAGTGGTTTCACGGGCTCGCACGACTTGGGATGTTCAGTGAGCAGTTGAAGGGTGTCCAGCCGAACCTAAACCGGAGAAGAAACAACGAAACTAAAGCTCACTTTTTCATAGTACTAACTACAGACGCCCTTGCAGTACTGTCAGAAATGAGTAATTCTACTGCTGTGCTAGAATTGCTCATTCCTAATGGGATCACATGGCAATTTTAAACTAAGGTGGTGACTACATGCAATGTCTCCTAATGTCACACCTATCATTTTTTGTTTCAACACTTATTGCGTGACTTTTAGCTTCTTCTCAAGCTGCTTTCTTAGCCTGCAGGTTTCTGCACTTTAGTATAGCACTATAATATTGGTTTAATGCAATGCCCATACGCTTATCAAAAATAGGGATCAGCTGCCAATCATAACTTAGTAATACAGCCAGACATCAATATAACGGACCTCGGTTTCATGAAATTTGCAATATAACAAACTATTTCCATTTACCAATTTTAGTTCCCCTGAAAATGGTGTTTGTTTTTTTCGCAACAGAACAAAATAATTTCATGACACAATTTTGATTTACCTAAGTTTTTGGCCATTTCAAGCATGTACTTGGGGTCTGCATGGCTGGTGAATGTAGCATAACGCCATAAAAATGCTGGCCGGGGCCCTAGTTATTTGCAAAAAAGTTTGTGTAGCAAGAATGCTGTCGAAGCGCACGCACCCTGACACGGTATGCAGAAAACAACTGTTGCGGCATTTGTTGCATTGATAAAACAACTTGTGAAGGCTGCAAGGCAGCTCGGAATGCTAAAAAAAACACAAAAGTTGACGATTCCTTCCCCATGAGGGGGGTGGTAAGGGGGTGAATGTGTGGCAATGTGATCAAGCGTGCGCGAAGAAGGTGGGGGCGGAGTGGGGGGGGACAGGAAATGCGTGCCTTTCTGCCCCTTCCTTTAGTGCAAGCATCTCCTCCTCTACGTTGCTGTGGCTGCGCTTTGCTGTCCATATGCGGGCCACGCATTGTATCTTGGAGGTAATCTGTGGCAAGTAGAAAGGTCAAGCCGAGATGGCCAGTGCCTTGATGCACACTGTATTTCCGCATGTCTAGTGTTGGCGGTCACGTAATCTCACATTTTTAGTACACGGTGTGAAGCATTTGATGATGCAGGTCTTCTGCAACTAACTGCAAGGAGTTCATAACCCGAAGGACTGCTCAGCAGCGTTCAATTAGATATTAATGCTTTCGCATTCGCAACTCATAAGAAGTGCTTAGGTGTCCTCGGTTGTTTTGTTCTTATATTTTTCTTCTTGATTCGTGGTGCGCAGAGGAAACAAAAGTCCACATCCCACCTGGAGCCTTTCTGGCAGTAATTGAGAATTGTGGCTATATTGAGTCGCTGAAAGTGATCACCCGAGAATATGATCCTTGCTTCAAGAATACTGGTTTCAGTACCACCCAACGGGCATAGCATGCGAATTCAGCATCGTCGGATGTAGATTTGCCCGATGGGGCTGTAATCTTGGTCAATCACTTTCGTACGTGTTGGCGTCTACAGGCAACAGCATTCCTGGCATTGTGCCAAGACAATATGCTTATCAGCGTGGAACAGTGTTGCCTGTGAATGCCAACAATATCTGGTGCCACATCAAGCGGAATCTTGCGAAAGTAGTGCGAAAGTTATCCTGGCGGCCCTAAAAGTTATTGGCTGAGAATATCACTCCATGGCAGAGCTGTCATCCCTGAGTAATGCGTATGGTGCATTTTGTGCTGTCAACAATGCAGTTCCAGATAGTCTCAGGCTCGCCAAAGGAGGCTGACGAAGTGTTGACAGGTAAGTTTAATTTTGCAGTGCATTTCCAGTCTGTTCTGTCTTGTTTCACAAGAACGAAATTCTACCATAGTTTCTTTCGCTTTCCCTGCCGGCTTCGGTATTGCGGAGTTCAACTGTATACAGTACACATTAAGATGAGGTGCCGAGACCGTGCATAGTGAACATCTGCCCCCTGTGTGCTTGCCAAGACACATCGACGTCGAAAAAGTTTGCCTCCATCAAGGAAATGAACTAATGTAACAGGTTCGCACATCTGATCAACTTCTGTTTGACTTGAACTGCAGTGTACTTGCCATTGAATTTTTCAATCTGCCAATCGATAATAGAATCTTGTGCTGGCAGGCAAACTAAATTCATAGAGTGGTTTAGACTAGTGTGCAGCATACATCAATTTGCACTACTTACCGTTGCTCCCAACAATTAAGCAATAGCAGACTTCATATCTTACCTGGACATCACTGTGGGACATCCCTTGAAGAAGGACATGACGCCATCGCTCCAGGTTTCCAGACTCAATGAGTGCCTTGTCAAGCAGCAGACACTTCAGGGTGGCCGGGACAAAATCACCTGCAGTAAGAGTTAGTTGCTGAAATCATGTTTTTGCAGCTAAAATCAGCAATTGGACGACACCTGGTCTAGTTGGCAAGTAAATTTATATTACAAAGTAAAGAACATCTGTGTTTGCTAAGGAAAAGAACAGGCTGCAATAGATGCCCTGGCTACATGGTGACTTGCAAACAATACATGCACCAGAAGAAAGGGTAAATAATAATGGGTTTTTACATGCCAAAACCACGATGTGATTATGAGACACACTATAGTGTAGAACTCCAGATCAATTTTAAAAGGTTAAATTGGTATGACTAGAATCTATTCCTGCCTAAAGATGCCCAAGAATTGAACTGATGCTTGGTGCTCTGTAGCTCTTTTCTTAGTAAACAAGGCCGCTTTGCTTGAATGAGTGGCAACCCAATATGTCTATTTAACATGCTAACGAAAGGACGGCAAGCAAATTAAACAAAAAACTAGCAATAAGAACGGAAGTATTTTTTTGCATGCAGATGACTCTGACGATCATATAAAGTAAGACAACTGAAAAAAATTCCTGTCAGAGAAGTGAACTTGACCAAGAAAAAGAATTCATCAGCCCTTCCATTCTGTGAAGGACTAGCAGTGAAGCTGTGGTGTGCTTTACCTCAATCGACACATATATGTATACATAGGTATTACGGTCAGCACACGTCCAGTCCATACCAGAGCTCCGTGGGCTGCCGATAAGGTCGCCTAGGCAACTATGAGGTAACCACAACACACAACGCCCACTAGTGGTAACAGTGTGTATACGACGCAGGTGGAGGTTAAATGGAGCCTTGATGCGAGCGACGATATGTGTTGACCGGAGTGCAGTCAAAGGAGTGCACAAAACAAAACACATTTGTAATTTGCGATTGAGCATACCTAATAACCAGGTGAACGAAACTTGGAAGGACTAGAGTTTTATTCTAGCGAACAAACATGAGGCTGTCCGTTTCCCTCCAGTAGAAACCCATGTATTTACAGCAGACAGGAATTCCACAATATTTACAACTTCACTGTGAACTACGTAATTAAGAAAAGTAGATGAAACTTGGCATAATGGTAGAGTCATTTTAGCGGTTAATTGTCATATAATTTGTTTTGGGATAGTTTCGATAAAACAAGAGTTAGAGCCGTTTTTCGTAACCATGGTCTCTCCATAGACAGCCATGTAATGACACCAGACAGGAATTCTGTGACGTTTACAACTTCACTGTGAACTAACTAATTATGACAAGTAAATGAAACTCAGCATTATGATATAGAGTCGTCTTAGTGGCCAATTTCAGTATAATTTTTTCAAATATACCTACATTAGACCAAGAGCCACAGCGCATTCACGAGAAACTGGAGATAAAAAATTTTTCATGTCGACGCAACGCATAGATGGACAAACATCGACCACTGCTGGAGGGTAGCTATGTACACTTTCACTGTAAAAAATGTTTACACTGTAACAAAAGTGGGCTTCACTGCACTAAAGTTGTGTATACTCCCAACATCACATGTAAACGATTTTGATAATCATATAAAGCAAGACCATGCAAGAAATTGGTGAGAAAAGGGAAGCTTATTAAAGAAAAAAATTTTTACACTATCATGAAGGTGGGCTTCATTGCACACAATTGAGTCAATGCTCCCAATTTAACTCTTCAACAGTTATTTGCACCATCTGACGTTATTTAAAACAAGGACAGAATAAGCCCTTCACAGTCATTTCCATTTCTAAAAAATTATAAAGGTAAATGTTTGCTACGCAGAGTTGGTCAATGTCTGCTATGTAAATATGTTAAATTACAGTTCCATCTACAACCAATGGGTGAGTGCAAATTCTATTATGCTACCACACAAAAGAAGCAGGAACTGCTTCCTTCAAATAAGAGCTAGCTAAACTGAGTGCCAGTGCAGGGACAAAACAAGCAGAAAGCACATTTTCACTATTTGTTAATAGTTAAACCTCAGTACAAAATAGTACAAACATGGATATATAACAAATTATCAGATCAAACAAAGTAAATATAAAATGTTTCTCACCGATATCAGCAGTTGTAATGAATTTACGCTTATAACTAAGGATGTGCAAATATTCGGAAATTTTGAATACTGCTATTCAAAAATTTTCAAATGCCATTTGGCTGTATATGAATATTCTAAACTAATTGAATAGGTTGCTCGCTGTGTGGAGGAAAACACAGTTTTTAATGTTTGTTTCTATTTACACTATGTGTCTGATTTTGTACTAGATTTTGTGACAATTTCGACAGCTAGAGAAATTTCGCCTGTAAAGCACGCTTAGCCAACGGACATCTAAGCTTCGCGGGAGAGTCAGCCGCTCAAGAGCAAGGGGCATGAGTTTGCAGAAGCGAGGGTGCACTTTTTTGCAGCTTATTACTTGACAGCAAATGCGATGAGTGACGGTTTGCACAGGCTGAAATGCCTCTGAATTTACAGGCTTTTGATGTGGTATAATAAGGCACAAGTTAGCGAGAATAGACAGCTAGAGGGAATTGCACAATTTTCAAGTTAACATCCGCCAAATACACTATCTTTTAGTATAACTACTTAATATTCTAATTTTTTTTACCACTGACAATGTAACTGCAATATACCAACATGTTAAAATAATTCAGCTTGCTAATAAATGAATGTGCATGTCATTATTTGATATTCTATTCAATATTTAATGCTTATTCATATTTTATCTGCAGTAAAGAATTTTGATATTCACACACCTTTACTAAAATTAATGTCTCATATAATGATGAGAAAACACGGGGAAGGTGGGAGATGGAAATTCAAGTCGATGAGCAAAACAAGAATAAGGTGAAAGCAGGAGCAAACATTTGGACAAATGGACTTGTCTTCTTCAAGGCTGTCTTGAAGAAAGCTGACTTACCTTGGAAGAATACAAGTCCACTTTTCGAAACGTTGGCTCCTGCTTTCACCTTGTTCTCGTTTTGCTCATCGTCCTATATAACGATGGTATCTTGCTCATGATGAATGTCTTGTATGATGATGGCATCTTAATTTCATATGCAAGTTTACTATAACAAGGTTAAACTGCAAGACCTACCAACCAGCCCAAGTTCGCATGCTTCTGAGCTAAATAGATAAGTACTGAACACTTACTCCTGTCCTCCGAAAGCTTGCCAAATACATATTGTGTAGTCCCAGGGTGAATGGCAGTGAGAACAGGCAAGACATGCTGTCAAGAAAAAAAAGAAACACAGGAGAAAAAGAAAGCCGCATTATTCAGATTAAAGGAACTTCACCAGGATAAAAGCTTCTGCACACTGGATACATAATGCATATAAGCAGAACATAGCCCGAATCCTTGATAGGAGATTTAAGGCAGCAAGACACACTCACCTGAAACAAAGGTACAAGCAGCTCTCTGGAATGGTTCTTGGTAGCCGAGGAAAACGGCTCTAGCCATGCACGCTCGAACTCAGCTGTGCAGGCTTCCTTCCGATGCAGGGAGGCTAATTTCTGCACTAAGTCTTTAACCTTCAAGAGAAAGAAAAAAAGAAAGAATTACCTCACCACTTTAAAAATCACAAGAGTAGAGTGAAAAGGAGTAAGATTGAAAATAAATAACACATTACCCTCAGCTGTTGCCCGTGCTTAAAAACTAATGATCAATCAAGCAAACGTTTATTATAGCATCCAGAAACAGCTACTACAGTCGAATCTCGTTAATTCAAACTTTCGGTTTCTTTGAAATGGCGCTGTGGTCCCATCAAAGTTATGTGTATTCCAATGGGCGAAAACGCCCAGTAATTCAAACACGCAAGCGTTTGCGGTGGTTGATTTGAACCTACTGCACTTCGACAATGCTCTCAGCAACGTGCCAAATCATGCGGCCGTGCCTTTGACCACCAGATCCAGTCGCAGCCGTAGGCACACCGCAGCAACGCTAGGCCTAGCTACTTCGACATTCATTTGAAAGTTTATTTAACATACATAGGGCATACAACTACAAAGTATACACTTCTGGAACCCAACAAATTTGTTGAAGGGTCCCTACCAATTGTTATTAGAAAAAAGAAGCACTTCTATGGCAGCTGCTTTTTTATACTGCAAAATCACATGAAACAAAAATAGCTGAAATAAGTAATACAAGAAAATACAGTAGTAGGGAAAATTTCACATAAGATACATTTTTCTAACAATTTTATTTTTTTACGTGACGAAAACATGAGCAAAGGAAAAGAAAAAGTGAGGATGTGTACAAGCATGCACAGTGCTACGCATTGTCAATAAGTGAATGCTTCAACTGTTTAAGAAATGTATGCAATGTTCTTAAAGTGGTTAGGTTACTATGAAGCATATTCCAAACTGAGGTGCCTGTGAACTGTAGTGTAGAGCGACCGTATTTAGTATTTACCTTAGGCAATAAAAAACAATGACGAGATGCGTTCCCAACATTGTGAAATAAGTGGTGGAGTGATACTGTTGTCAAGGCTAGTTTTTCATTAACTATTTTATGCATGACGAAGGCGATGTTGTAGGCTGTCAAATCATGCATGCTGAGAATCTTCATGGTTTTAAATAGATCTTCACTCTTGATATGGATATTGTGGGGTGCTATAATGCGAAGACCTCTTTTTGAAGTGTAAACACCAATGAGACATGCGCAATCCCAGATCGCTATGCAGTAATTAATGTGAGAGTGAACAAATACGTAGTAAAGATTGCTAACTTTGTGGAGAGAAAAATAGTTTCTACATTTCGCCAGCACATGCAAGCCATATGAAGCCTTATAGACTACTTGACGCACATGAAGGCAGAATTTTGAATGGTTATTCATAATACTACCAAGAAATTTTGTCTCACTAGATTGTTTTATAGCATCGTTATTGTAAACATCTGCCTGGTTAGCTCACATGGTAGAACGGCTGCCCTGGAAAGGCAGTGGTCCCGGGTTTGAGTCCCAGACCAGGACGAATTTTCTTTCAACTGTGAGGCTTTTCTTTCAAGGAACCTGCATGGGTTTCCTTTGTAGCAATTGCTACAATTGGGTGGATGTTTCATTTTCCCTTAATTACTTCTCTCGACCTTGAGGGTCTCCGCAGAACTATTATGTCAAACTCTCGCCTTTGCTTCGAGTTGTTGACCAATTCGACTTCGCCCTGCCATCTGCTAGCCGCCTGGTTAGCTCATATGGTAGAGTGGCTGCCCCGGAAAGGTGGAGGTTCCGGGTACGAGGCCCGGACCTGGATGAATTTTTCTTGAACTACAAGGCTTTTCTTTCAAGGAACCCATATGGGTTTCCTTTGTAGCAATTGCTACAACTGGGTGGATGTCTTATTTTCCCTTAATGAATCACTGCCTATTATATTTTCTGGAGGATGTTGCTTTATGTCTCGCCCAAGAAAGTGGTTGAGAAGGCACCAGTACTTTTTTTTTAATCCTTCGTGTTCTGTAGAATGCGATTGCTAAAATAAATTTTCTTTGCTGCATAAGTGTTCTATTAAGAACACTGCATAAGTGTTCTATTAAAACCTGCAGGCACCTTCAAAGTGACATAAAAATTAAAAGCACCGCAAATAGTTATACACATTAAGTCAAATCTAGCTTCACTTGTAAAAGTTCAGATGTGATTTATATGCTTGAATGTTCCTTCTGTAAGAAACAATATATCGGTGAAACAGGACAATCAATGAATGTCAGATTAAACGGACATCGCGCGGACACAGCTAAAAAGCTTCCCAAAGCCGTCGCCGAGCATTTCAACCAACCAGGTCATAACTTTGATGAACTTAAACTCTACATCTTACAGCCAAATTTCCGTTTTTAACGAGAAAGAAAATACAGAGAATCATACCTTATGCATAAGTTCAAGACATTGCAACCAATAGGCATAAACGCTTCAAAAGGAGCTTTAAAATCTATTTGGTATGCTAAATTTCAAGCTATTGTATAGGCAACAACACTTAGTTTGAGTTCTTGGCGTATCTCCCCCCCCCCCCTTTTTTTTTTCAACCGGCATGTCAGACGCCCTTGACACGCCAGCTAACACACGTGCATTGACAGACCGGGGGGGGGGCTGGCCTTGGCCTTGTGCACAGCATTTCTTTACTCTCAATTCGACACGCTAACACACCTTCCCTCGTTGCCGCACTCTTTCGCCTTACACCCTCTCCCCTTTAGAAGAACCCCACCTATATATACTATGGCGAGGAAAGCATATGTCGCCTTGAAGAAGACAAGTCCACTTGTCGAAACATTGGCTCTAGCTTTCACCTTGTTCACGTTTTGCTCCATCGTCATGAATTTCCATCTCCCGCATTCCCCATGGTTACCTTCAAGAAAGTGTTATAAGGTTGCCTTTTTAATTTTCTATACACGTTATACTTCGTTTTAATAGAACAAAACAGCGTGCCCATTGCCCAAGGATCTCACAGGATTGCATGTCTGTTGCACACACAGTAAGTGGTGGAGGCAGTAGCCATATCCTCAGTAAACATGCCTAAGAACTTGTTGTAACTATTGTTAGAACAATTCGAAGAGTATACACGTGCCCAATCAATTGCGCGTACATTATTTGCAAATATGTCAGCATTAAATAATGTCCGGGCAAAACAATGCTTGCTTGATTTCAGGCAGTTTGACATTACAAAAAGCACACGGTAGTGATCAGTATTAACAACATCTAAAACTTGTGCATATTTGCAAACAGGAATGTTATACAACACACAGTTTTGTCCACAAGCAATAAGTCATCATAACTAGTAAAATAAGAGACATACTCATAACAAGAAGACGAATCAATGTCACTTACATCATGTGATGTAAGCGACGTAAGCTTCTGGCTGTTCAATGGTGTGTTTTTCCTTGAAACGATTCGCCGCTGTTAGTAATGGCACTGACTCCATCTTTTTAATCCTCGCCAATGGTTTTGGAGCGCGGAAAGTATGGCACATTGCATAATGCCAGTTCTCGAAAGTCAGCTTCGCCCCAATACAGAAGTGTTACGCGGTGAAGCATACCATACCAAAAGTTAAAAGGGGCTATTATCACGCGACATGGTACATTCCCTTTAATTATACACGCATTCACCTGCTGTCTCCTATCAAAGTAAGACCACTGATACGCCTAATAAGTATACTGGCAGGCCTTTAAAGCTATTTCGGATGTGCCTGTGGTGATTTGAGTGCTTGGGGACAGTAAAAGGCATGCATTCATTTTTTCACACCGCCAAATTTTTCGCACTCCATAGGGGCCGCGAAAACATCCGAAAAACCGGCCATTTGACTGTAATTTGTAAATATGTGTGAATAAATCTTCTGGAACTTCCCACCCATGTGTTAGCTCAGTGCACATGCGCCAGTGCAGATAAGTCCTCCAATCAATTAGCTTGCTTTAATTCGAACTTCCTTTAATTCGAACAAATGTTTGGGCCCCTTCGAGTTTTAATTATCGAGATTCAACTGTAGAAAGCTTTTGTGCAGGTGCACTTAAAAAAGAACAATGTAAAGAATAGGTAAATGTGATAAACAGAACAGCATAAGGTAGAAGAACAAACAACAAAAAGAATGAGGAAGTGGTCTTCAAAGCATGTTGATCATACAACATGGTATTTAGTTTTACACTATACAAATACAAAAAATTAACCACAGAATATGTAAATATAGGAGGAATACATATTGCAGGTTTTTTGAAGCTGAAAGCTGCAGGACAAAGGCCTCTTGCAAGAACATTTCTAAAGTGTCACAGTTTAGCCTCTTACTGCATGGTGTATCATATATGCGACACATAGAACTTCTAGCATAACAGACTTGAAAAGAAAGAAAAGTCTACATATCCACCCAGAATCTATGTCCTCTTTAGCAATGAAGTATGTACATCACGATTTCAGCACTGGACATAATACTTGAGCTATTTTCCCTTTACAAAATGTATGGCAGCAGCTCATCATGCAAAGTGCGAAAGGTTCATAAATAAACATGTTATTTCCATAATTTATACACTTGAAATCAGTGTACAAGAAATATCAGGGTCTTTATTAGCTTACTGTGATGGTTTGTTCGAGAAATACATTGGGTGGCTCTGTGAGGCAAGCATTAATTGCTGTATCACATATGATCCAGCATGCAGCTATGGGTTGTCTTGCGGAGGATAGTAGAGATACACTTCTTTGCGAAATAACAAGCCTGGCATCAAAATTTATTATTTGTATGAGCTAATTTTCTCAGAACGATTATTGGGGTAAAATTGTTAAGAAAATGAAAATTCCAGCAGTCCTTATGATGAAGAAAGCACAGGGCCTGCCGTGTTCCAGGAGCTAACAACAGAGGCAACAAATCTTTCAGAAGAAGAAAAAGGTTTTCTTCTGGCTTGCACCAAACTTGTCAAGACTATGCAAAGCAAAAATGAACCTAAAACCAAGGTTTATAAATGATCAGGCCTAGATACTGTAGGTATGAATTAGTCAATCATTGATGACATCATCAAATTTTAATGAAACTCGTGCTATGTGGAGCTGTGAGAAGTGTGCTAAACCTTTTAAAGCAACATATAGAGTTTCTTCAATGGTTCTGATATTTTTTTCAAGTTCCTGCATTTTAAATGTTTATTTTTTTGTGGTAAAAAAATATACCTGTAACTGCATGGTGTAATACTACACATGATATGTGAAAAATTTTGCTCATACATTTGTAAAAATTATTTCTTTAAAAAGTGAGGATGGTTTAGGCATATCTGGCCTAAGCAAAGGTTTGTATAATTTTTTCACAAGAAAATAAAAATCCATGCAGTAAGAAATTGGCCCTTGATCCCACCCATGGAGAATATCTAGCCCTAGCGACTACTACACGCTGCTCTCCGATTCACCGATATTAGCGATCTGAGCCCAAACACTCACATATGAGCACATGGTGGGTTCCTCAGCAGCTGACAGGAGGCTAGTGACCAGCGCTGGCCTCAGCCGCAGCAGTGCCGAGCAGCCCATCACCTCGGCCAGGTAGGCGATCGTGTCGTACTTGCCCTTGCGGTGCCATGGCAGGTCAATCAGGAACACAGCCGACTCCTCCAAGAAGGCACGAGCCTCCTGCTCACCTGGCAGCAAGAACAGGCATGATGTTGATCAGGACTTCCTTTAGCCTTGGACTGTCGTCCCGTGTAACTGCATGCCTAGAGTGCTGTACTTTATGTCCTGCTTGTATTTTTCCCCTCCATTTTAGAAGTGAAGATTTCTTAGTTTTTCTGCCTACCCCTCCCATGTTTGGCATGGCTATCTGGCTAGGTTTCTTGCCATATAGGCTCAGCGGTGGTGAGTGAAAGATTGACAACACAGAACTCTGCCTCCATAGGAAAATTGGAAGAAAACTTACATTCTGGTTACCAATATACAGGAGAAAAAAGAAACATCACAGTGAAAGGTGCAACATGCATTCCAACAGGCCTTTCTAGAATGTCCCTACGCATACCCGCAGTTCGCCCCTACTGCAGGCGAAACCTCACATATCCTCTAAGATCCAAACGTCACAGAAGAGACATGTTGCTCTTTGTCAGGCACTAAGGTGAAAGTTCACTTGTACTGGGATAGGGCTGTCTTCATTCCGACTGATGAGGAGTCACCTTTACTTTCTCCAGAAAAGCTGTCTGGAGTACGCACATGTGGTTAGAATACAAACACAACAGGGAGTTTGACACTGGCTGTCACTGCATAAAATATAATCGTGATCAACAATACTACTTGAAACAGGGTTCTCCAGTCCAGCAGCTCAATGCTCCACCCTTTAGGCCACAGGTTGTTATGCTTGGCCATTTGAGGTGTCTACAACTGCCCTAGTCTGTGAAACTGGTAACGACCATCAAAACCTCCCTCAGCTAACTGCTGCAAGGAGCACCTCCCTTTTTCTGTTTTTGGCATTGTCCAACGTGTGCTGTGATTGCATTGGGAATGCCCATTTTTGTCAGATATGCAGTTGCCATACTGCAAGTAAAATTGACATTGGCTCTTTGCCAGCACTAGTATAACTAGCGCACAAGCTGGTGAGAATAAAAAAATTCGGATACCTCAATACTGTGAAGAGATTGTAGGAAACTACTTCGAATATGACTTCAAGTGCCTTTTCCGCCTGTCTAGGGACACTTGAGGGCCTAGTCAATGCTCCTTTGCTATATGCCCGCCGTATTGCTCGCTTTCCCATTGTAGCGGCAGTTCCCTTAGTTGAAGTTAGTTCAGCATAAATTCCGTGAGGCGGCGCTCGTTGCCTTTTCAACTTCCGGCGGATGTGGCAGCGGCGGGTGAATGCATCCGCCGGCGCGTAAATGCGCAGGCGTCTGTTAGCGAGCGTGTTAGACGGTGACAGATGCCATGTTAATCACAGAGGCCGCCGCACGTGATTGCAAGTTGCAGGCGTTCGCCATGAGAGGCGCTCGTTGTCTTTTCGCGGAGGAGAGAAAAGGGATAGGGCCCGGAACTGAGCTACTGGACAACGCGGCAGACATCTAGTAAAGGAGGCATTGGCCTAGTATGAATATTGGCTTCTCTCATGGACATAGGGACAATCGTTGCTGATTAATGGTGCAATTTCTGCCAGCAGGACGGTCATGTTTTTGTAGCGTCGTCTGTTGCATCGTGCCTGCACGACATTGGCACTGACACTCCCAGCAGTGCAGAAAGTTTAGTAACCGGGACCGCTACTTTCCCTGCACTTTTTGAAATTAATGGCAGCATGCAGAGGTGCCAGGCTTGCATGGCTGAATGTCACTGAAACAAATGGCAAAGTGCAACACTGTCTGAACTAGTTCACGAAGTGCAGGTGAATCAAGACGGACCTATGGTGTCCGAATTGCAGCCGCAGCGACGGCTCTCTCAGAGATCCCAAAGGCCACACGTTTATGTACTGCAAGCTCCAGAACCAATCAATTTTACAAGACAGAAGCCCATGCAAGCGCCGGAAAGAAGTGATAGGTGTTATATGTCTGACACCACCTGCAAGGTCTGCAAAACTGGAAGCACAATGCAGAGTGCAGGTCTCCGAGGCCACAATCAGAAACTAAGAATTATCCGAATGAATGGGTGCAGGCTTTTCAAGTTAACCAGAATCTGCATTACAGATTACAGTACTAAGCAAGTTCTACAAACTAACCAAATTTTAAAATAAACTAAGATCAAATTATTGAGGCTTTGCATCAGGGTGGGCTTTTTGGTTCATACCAAGGTGCAGATGACACGAAGACGAGAAAACAAAAAGGACAACACGAGACAATGTGAGCCCTAACATCGCCTGTCTTTTTCTCGACCTTGTAACATCTGCGTAGTAGAAACACAGCCACATACCATGCACAATAGACTTCTGTTAATTCAACTAATTCAATTATTTGGTTACTTCTATCTCTACCAAAGGTCCCAGCTGATGCCCATACACTTCATTGAGCCTAAACCTCGGTTATTTCAATCTCAATATTGGCCTTCGACGAATAATTCAAGCTTAGCTGATCAGCTTCGCCGCAACACAGCTATGTTATGCGGTGAAGCATATGCACTTTATTGCGGTGAAGTATACAAAGAATGGCAAGGGTCACTGTCAGGGTGTGTAGTACCTATTCCTCAATTATGCAGGTGCGCAAACAGCATCTCTAGTCACAGTACAGGCACCTAAATGCCTAGTAGGCATACTAGCAGCCATTAAGAGCAATTTTCTGACGTTGCCGTGCCAATTTGAGCCCTAGTTCACCCGCCACACATCTCATTTATGAGACCGTCAAATATATTCCTCAATTGTGTGTGTGCATGTGTCGTGCAGTGAGAAATGGAGATAAACCATCTGCATTTTGGGAAAGCTAGAGGTAAGGAAGGCAATAAGCTGAAATAACTATGAAAGTTGAGAGGACATTTATAGCCACCAAAGGAGCAGGCGTCTAACATTCTGAAGGCCTGCCAGCAATGTTATTAGACATCTCAGTGTTCATACTATGACCAGAGACAGTGCATGTGTGACTCAAGGAACACATGCTATGTCCCATAACACCTTTACCCACTTAATATGATTCACTGCATTACCACTGTATTGCGGCGAAGGTAGCCTTAAAGGCAAATACTGCTAGGTAAATCAATGGCATGCTTAGCCATTCTTTCTGCCCTTTGTTTATATCAACCGGCTGAATAATTCGAACGGTTTTATCGGTCCTGTCAGGATCAAATTAACGAAAGTCGGCTTTATAGCTATTTAACTGCATTTTTGTTTGTCGAGTGTTTCCTATTTTGTACACTCAAATGACTGCTACTTTTGTTGATGTCTGGCAAGTTTGTTCATACAGTATGCTATTGTATCCTCAATATCTCTGCTGCTTTGGAGAACAAAAAGATAACAAAATCTGTCTCAATAAGAGATGGAAATACAGAGCTATGCACAATACTTACTTGATGCCAGCAGTATGTTCATGTCAACAATGCCCCTGAAGATCAGCCTGGCATGTTGGCTTACAGCCTGAGGACGAATAAAGACAAGCAGAGTTACTGGTCTAAATATTTCCTAACTGTGAAAAAAACAGTGTATGCCCTTTATAAATGCTAAAGATATCACACAATTTCATAAATTGCTTCAGTATGTAGCCTTTTATACTACAAGCATTGTTTCATGATAAACAGTAGAGCCACTGGCATTTTATAACTGTGCACTTTGATAACCAGGTCTGGCTTGTCATTCTTGCAAACTTTCATATTACTGTAAATACTAAACTTCTGCTAACTGCTAGCAGCAACATGTTGGCTGCGTGTCTGAACATTTAACAGTAGTAATACAGCATGCAGGGACAACCTTGTTCTCACAGTAAACACAGACTCACTCATTCTATCTTCAATGACTCGCATAATGGGAAAGCTTCCCACACTGGTATGGATATGTGGCGCACTCGAGCTAGAACAACCTCAGAGCATTGCTGAATCAGTGCTTTCACTATAGAATTAGGTGCGTAGGACAACTTTCATAAGCTCTACAATATTCAAATCTAGTGTTTAAGTGTGCACAACATCTGCACCATTCTTTTTTTTTTTTTCAATGGGAGTACACTAAGGCAAAGACTCACATCAACATAGTGCTCCCAGTATGACCACACAAAGCGAAGGAGTGGCTCTGTCGCTGTATGCCTTTCACAGAGGAGCTTCCTAGTGAAGGCAACATGGTATTCATTGTGTGACTTGAGCAATTGCCTGAAAAAGAGCCCACAAACAGTAATTGCACACTTAGGTCCTTCAGCATCATCAGCAGCACATTTTACATCCCCCTCAGGACGAAGGCCTCTTCCAGCAACCTCCAATTATCCCTCTCTTGAGCATGCCTGCCAACCTGTGAACATTAATATTCATAAAATTCCTGGACACAACACGGAGGAGGGGGAGGAGATTGGGGGCAGCTGCACTCAATTTTTTTTCTAGAAGCTTTCTCGGAGCACACACCTTCTTAGGGATACATATGCACTTCATTAACAATCTTTTACCTTTGGACACCACATACAAGCGGCAGCAAGCTTAGAACAGCAGAGACTGACAGACAGCACATTATTTTCGGATCACAGTAACTTCACCAGCAAATTTCCTGTAGCTGATTTCACCTGCTTGAGGAACTTGCTTGAAAGGGGTGCCCTCTGGCATCCTTCCTCCATCAAAAAACTGTCAATGGCAAGTTGGAAGACAAACGAGTAAGTCTTTTTCGTGAACAAAATTTATTTTCTGTAATATGTGATGCAGAAGTCAAAAAGTCATAAAACAAACAGAAATTTGTAAACTTTACAAATAGTTCTGGAGAAAGGGCAAATATGACTGAGTTAAATGACCCAATTCTTTGCCTGGAAGTTTCCCAATTTCAACACACCACCTCATTCTCTGTCATCCTTGACTGCACTTCCCTTCCCTTGATACTTGTTCTCTAACCCAACAGACCACCGTTATCTGCTCCTTGCATTTTATGACCTGTACAACTCCATTTCCTTTTTAAACTGAACTAGAATATCAGCTAACCCTGTTAGCTATTTCTAATCCATACAACTGTCTCCCTGTCATTTCATCATCATCATCAGCCTATTTTATGTCCACTGCAGGACAAAGGCCTCTCCCTGCGATCTCCAATTAGCCCTGTCTTGTGAAAACCGATTCGAACAAGCGCCTGCGAATTTCCTAATTTCATCGCTCCACCTAGTCTTCCGCCATACTCGACTGCATTTCCGTTCTCTTGGTATCCATTCTGTAACCCTAATGGTCCTATGGTTGTCTAACCTGCGCATTACATGACCTGCCCAGCTCCATTTTTTTCTCTTAATGCCAATTAGAATATCGGCTATATTCTCCTATTACTGGATCACTCCACTTTGAGTCCAGGCTGTATTTTTCTTTTCGCAACTGTGCACAATCACAAGGAAAACCGGGAAATGCACTACAAGGAAGAGTTGCACTGTTATAAGCGAGAAGGCATCAAGCTAATCATTAACTAAAAGCTTAACGTAAGCATGAACGTTCTTCCAGCAAAATCCACTGGCTGTCTTTATCATATCTGCACAACAACTGATTTGCATCTATAAGCTATGCCAACGTTGTCGAAGCACAACTTGGTAAAGAGGCTCTGAATTATTTCAAACCCAACCGCTCTTCACCAACTTGTAGAGTCTTGGCAAACCTGCATGCTAGCTTCTCTACCAATCTAACCTGATTTACCTCTACTCTCCCCAGTTAAAAAAAAAACTGCATTGCTGTAAGTTAGTTGCACTGTTCAACCAAACCACAAGTACATTTTCGATCCCTCAACAACTAAGAAACATGGATGTCATAGGTATAGACATGATCCTACATGAACCAAATAAAATTAACCCCGACCAAATATAAGTTAACACTACAGTGAAAGCTCATTAATTCGAACTTCAATAATTCGAATTTATGGATAATTCGAACTGTACGATTTGGTCCGGCCAAGCTCCACAGAAGTGTATGTATAAAAAAGTCCGTTAATTCGAATGCGAGAAGGTTCCCTCACGTATAATTCGAACTACGCTCGCCTGGCACACGGCCAAAGAAACGCGCCTACTGCCTACACAGAAGGCTGTATTGCCTTCGAAACGGAGAGAACGGCGAGAGAAGGCAAAATCGGAAAAAAATCTAACCAACGCGGGGTCAGCCAGAAGGCAGCGGCGGCTGCCGCCTCTCCGTTCTACGTAACCTCCGAGACTTCATGCCCGTTGCGAATCTCGGAGGCTTTGCCAATCTTGTACAGCTGCTAATGTTGTGCGGAGGTGGCAGGGCAAGCGCCATCTCCGAAACACAGCGAATCAAGTACGTCGCAGCTGCGCTTGCAATCAAGAACCAATGAATCAGGGCCTTCGCCACCTTCACATGTTCAGCGTCTTTGTCTCGGCAGTCTTCATCGGTTGCGCACGTCTGTTTTCAGCTTAGGAGGTATCGGCCGTCGCGATTCATTGTGATGGTGTTAAGCCTCCGCTAACGTTCGTTTCGGTGGACATCGGTAGTGTGGCACAGTCGGACCCAGAGCTTCGACTTGAAGATGGCGTGTGCCCGCGGCACACGCCATCACTTTCTGACACGCCAAATTTCTGACATTCTGACATTATGACAATTTCTGACTGCTTCCAAATCGCAGTGTACTGTAGCTCTCCTTCACTTTCGTTAGTTCGAACTTTCGTTAATTCGAACTGAAGCGGTTTTCCCTTGCGGTTCGAATTAACGAGCTTTTACTGTAGTTAGCGATAAGTCGAAGAATGCACCTGCACTAACAAAGACACTGTGGAGAATAGATAAAAACAAAAGGAGCATACACATTTCAAAGGGTTTCTGATGGTTCATTAGCAATTTTTTAGAAGGAAAAAGGGAAACAAAAGCAGTACTTAACTACAGTAAACTCTCATTACAATGGACTCTGATAATTCAACAAAAAACATCCGTTTTAAAATTTCGCCGCGATGTCTAGTAACTTTATTGCAAAGAGTGAGTGATGAACATTTAAAGCAAAAAGCAAACAAAAAATGCAACAGTTTTGCCCGAAAGGCAAAGGCATCAATTGCGATAGCAACTTAAGTAAGATAAGCATGGCAGTGAGCGAATTGTTTTTTGTGCTGTCTCTCGCTTCAACACGAACTAAACATCGAAAGCACAATGCATATGAACCTAGTACCAGCACTGGGCGCACTTTGTCCACATCACAGATCGCTTTCAAGATACGGTGCCCGCGTGGGTGCGCACTTTTGCACACACCGCAAATCACTTTCAAGGTAAGGCGCAGGCGCCTTACCTTACTGCGCCTTACCTTACCTGCTGCTTTGCACACATCTGCGATGTAGGCAAAGCAGCAGCCGCCAGAGTAGAGCCCCCATCTCTCTCGCCTGCCCCACACCCCCACCCCCCATGCCTTGTGCATGAAAAGAAGACAGCGAGTTTCCACCTCGCCTTCCTCCCTCGCGCGTGTGATATTGAGCTGCGATCATCGGCTGACCTTCGCAAGTCAGTTGTAAGCCCGTGTCGACATGGCATAAGTATGTTTTATATGCCCAATTTTGGAAAAAAAAAATTGCCACTAGTTTCATCCACTGTAGCCAATAGTGCACCGTAGCACGGTCCGTTAAAAGCTAACTTCATTGCATTAACAAAATAGGTAGAACAAACTAAGGCTGAAATATAGTCAGTTATATCCGAAGGTCTGTTGCACACGGGTCCATTGTAATGAGCGTAGACTGCATTACATTGTTGCCACACACTGCAGTATGCAAACATGGGCAACTTACACTATGCGGTTCACCAACTGAAGAACACTCTTGACGCAGGTTAGCAGGAAGCCAGAGTCTCGAGACCTAGAACATACAAAAAAGGATGATAGTATGACCTCGGCCATGTTTTTTTTTTAGCCTTGTTCAAGCACTCCAAAAAACATGCAACACAAAAATCAGTACAATGTGCATAACGAAGCCAATACTGCAGAATCGTCAAAATGATTACAATGCCAATGATGAACACTACAAAATTTACGCCATTCTTTGTAGCGAGAAATCGGCCCAAAAATATACCAATGTTCCTTGCTCCAGCTTTTTACTTGATTGGACCCCTGTATCCTTTGCCATAGACACCGTGAACATGTCAAGAAGTGTTTTTCACTATTTTCTCAAGACAGCATTTGGGATGGTGTCACAATTTTAGAGTAACAATACCTCCAGCTCCACTTATACTATCACAATAATTTGTTTTTGTCAGGAAGGCAGACATCGAGGGAGTGAAGTAGGCCTAAAAGATAAATACAGACAACAAGCAATCTTTATGAAGCCCAATTTTTCAGACGGGCCTGATAATTTGGATGCCTTCACGGCACCGCCACGTACCCCATAGAGACAATGTATACGTACATCTGAAATTTCGGATGCTGAAACCCTTTGCCATCTGATTTTTAAAACTTTTTGCCGTGACTGCAGGTGTGAAATGACATTAATTGAAGCCTCCACAGCCAAAATTTTGATTATCTCGCAGCCTCGAACCAGCACTCTTGCATGCTGGTCTACTGGCAGCAGTAGTGCGCTACAAAAGGCCTAGCTTCTTCGACGTTCAATATCAAGCTTCCTGCTGTTCGATGTCGTGTTCTTCATTTAAAGGATTCTCCACTGTCAGCAATGGCACTGATTCCACCATCGTCATCTTCGCCAATACCATCGAAATGAGGAAAGCATGGCAGTGGTCTAAAGCATTGCATATGCCGGTTCCCAAAAGTTAGTTTCGCCACAATACAGCGGTGTTATGCAATCAAGCAGACAAAATGTATTGCAGTGAAGCATACCAAGAGCATAAAAGGGCCACTGCCACGGGACATAAAATGTGTTCCTTAATTATGAAGCTAAAAATTTTGATAGAATTACCTGTCTGGTTGGGAAATTGATTAGGACTTTCAGACTGACTCCAACCAAACAAGCGAACTTTATTACCCTGACGTTTCGGAGCCTATTCGGCTCCTTCTTCAGGGGTTATTTTTCGGGGGTGGCTATGTGCAGCTCTTGAAGGGTCTTTCGTAAAAAGGTGGGGAGAGTAAGGAAGGTGGGGTGACACTTGACAGACAGGAAAGGGGGGGGGCATCGAAAGGGGGACTGGTTGCAGCAGTGCTGGTCCGCTGGGATGACCGATGCTGGGGGAGCGTGACCTGTGAGGGGAGGCAGGGGGGGTCACAGGGGAGCACCCACGTTTTGGTGTTGGTGGTGACCTCGAGTGGGGATTATTTGGCTGGGCGTCTTTTTCTTCTTTTCGTCATGTCACCAAGGTCATGGATATACACCGAGGATAGGTCACCCTTCGCGCGGTTTATGTTACCCCCCGTATACTGAATGTGCCATGACAAACTGTGAGTTCGCATAAATTCACGTTCAATGAGAAAAACATGGCTCTTTTAGCCACTATGATGGGGAATCATTCCATCAGTGGGGTTATCTCGATTCATGTTCTGAGCAGTTGTCTGTCCCTTTATCACATTCCTAGAAAACACGTTCTTTTGGCACCAATGTTCAGTACATCGGCAGCCTGCGATCATACAATATGTTTTCTGGCTGCTACATTCCATGCAAACAAGAAAAAGCCCAAGGCATGCATGATTGTGTGAAGTAGGTGCCCGCCATGGAATCTTCCCCGCACTCATCCACCCGTGTCACGTGAAAATGCCGACATGCACAGTTTCCTTTTCCGGTTATTGAACGTTGCATTCACAGCTATCGCCACCAACCCTATTGCGATAAGCATCTTCATTCAACAGTTTTAAAGTGCATGTGGAGTAGTGCCATTGGAAGTATATTGCACACTTAACAGGCGATAACCCAAACGCACTGCCATTCCCTGCTGGAGATGGTGCAAAGTGAGCATCAAGTGTCACTATGACAGCATGGTATTAACGCATCAGCCCTGAACTTGATTTCATCAGTTTTCTGTAACGGTCTTAAAACATTACACAATAGGAAAATAGGAGACACCCCCTCCCTGTAGGGGGCTCGTGCTGCAATACGGAGGAGCGGGCATGTAAAACTTCTCACAAAAAGTGCCCCTCTTCCCCCCTCCCTCAAAGAAGCTGCTGACAAAGGCACAAACATATGCTTGCCGAAGCCACAATAATGACCAATGCCAAATTTTCAGTGACTTCCAATCGTATGTCTTCCTGCTCAGTATGTATTTTTTGCATTTTTTCCCAAAACGTATGAATGAAATTTTGCTGTGTATAGGTGTCTATAGGTGTCTATGTGTATAGGACCGGGCTTTAATGATGTTATACTCGGGAAAACATATGAACAAGAAACACATCAGTGGTGCTATACTGCATATGGTTTCTTAAGTTCGACATGCTGTAGCTTTCATACAAATCAATCTACTAGAACACTCATTTTCACAGCACTTCAAATTCTAATCATTCAACAACATTTTGATATCCCAGTCTCCTCCATAACAAAAACATTTAATAGAGTTCACCTCAAAATATACCATACAAAAATATAATTTCCTTATATTTTGAAAACTGCTTGTTGCACAAGAATCATTTGCATATTTGAAATCAGCATGTTGAAATACCTAAGTGATGAAAGTTTGATCAAAATGTACCCATAAATAAAAAATAATGTCTTTAACTGGAGTGTTCTGCCTTAAAAGTATTTTTAGGAAGATGAATAAAACTATGAATGCAGAATGCGCAGTTGCCTTTAACAGTTGGCTACTTCACCCCCTATGCATTCAACATACAGACTCAAGTTGGCAATGCTTGCCTCTCGTGGACTATAAGAGCCCTCTTGAGCAGGATGTGTAGTAGCACAGTACGATTGTCTTCATCTGTCTGCAGAAGTTCCTCTTCGCTCAGCCCAGAGACTAGGCCACTAAGGAAACAGATTTCAGCCAATGGTGACTCCCGAAACCAATCCTTGGGCCACGGATCAAATGCCTGGGTAGGAAGAAATGCATAACCCATTTATAGATGCACTCCAAAAAAAAAAAAAAAGTATTGCGCAAGCATTAAATGCCTGATTACGCGAAAATCTGTCGGCACTGGTGTAACTGAAAGATGGTATCAAAGATAGCCAACGGTGCAAACAGTAACAACACATGCAGAGGATGCTCAGATTGATACCAAATTTCTCAGGGAGGTTCCTGAAAACAAAGCAAATTAATTGCTTTGAAAAAGAAAATTTCAGTCTGAGTGAGAATCGAACCCTGGCCTCCGGGGTGTAGGACAAGCAGCACGCTGCCCCAACGCCACGGTCACCCCACGGTCCTGGTTGACTAAAGGCATGCCTAGTGCATGCATCATTGCACAGGTCGCATTAAAGTCATCTGGCTGACTAAAGGTGCAGCCTAGTCAGGGTGTCTACCAAATTGACATTTCCGAATTCCCTCGAGTTTTCCACGTTTCCCCTGGGTGGCTTTGCAAAATTCCCTAAGTGACACAGAACTTTGTTTTGTGTCAAGCTGGGCTGACACCATGTTGCCCGAAGCTGTCACTCTCTAGTAAGCATGTTAAAAACAAAAACAACTTAATTCAGTTTTTATAGTAAGGAGAAGTTTATTTTATTCATGAAGAAAACTGAAGGGAGGGTTTAGTGCAATGCACAGAAAATAAAACTCGTTCGACAAAAATAGTAAAACCCATTGCGAATCGAGTCAAACATTCTCAGGTATGAATAAAAAAGAGATGCATACAGAAGTAAATATTTTCGAATATGACCTGTTTCTATCAATTGATAGCAAGCTCATTGGTATGAGGCCCAAGCTTAGTCACAGGTGAGATTCTCTCTCAACAGCTATTAAGTCAATCTCAACTGTTCTGACATACCCTCAGCCTGTGCACAATGCCTCAGTGTTGTGTTTCACTGCTTTAAAGAGTTTATTTTGGTTTAGATGAGGGACACCTGCACTTCGGCATCAGCCAACACTTTCTTTTTGAGCTCAAGTCCCTTCAAAGAAGCGGCGGCACAATTCCTTTCCTGTTCATTCCTCAATGCATAGGTCCTTTCTGTTCTCGTCGTCCTTTGACCATGCGTTCACCCCACAGACCATTTGAACCACCCTCTTGGTCAGTTGCACAGTCAGCATCTGATTTTTTGGACTTCCTAGGGGCTGCGAGAACGTCCGAAAAATCGAGCAGTTGCTGCTCCAGATTCATTGTTACGGCTCTTCGTGCAGCAAGTGTGTGATACCGACATGCGAGCAGACGTGTTCCTACATTGACACTGTGCATGACTACCTAAGCGACAGACAACCCTGAACTGAATTGTGTGTGTTATCGTGTACATTATCCAAGTCCTGTTCCTCTCTTTGTGCACTGTGCCATCCTGGTGTATTTGAGGCCTGGGCCCACATCATCCTATCACAGACATGCATGCTTTCAATAGAGAGCGTGCGACACCCTCAAGTCTCGGAAGCCATGCCCTCTCTTCCTTGGCTGATACAGTGCTCTAGGGGGCGCCACTTTTTCTTGTTTCTTTATTTTTCTTTTTTCGGTCAGCACTGTCATTATAATCACTTATAGGGGATACGTTTTTATTCATTTATTTATTTTAAAGTTTCGGTTGCTGTTCGCATGTGGTGTATCCCCAGAGTAGGCGTGTCTCAAACACAACACCGGATCTTTGTGTGTGCTTGTGCGGCTTTGCATTTGTGTGATCGGCACCACCTCATGTTGCTTCGCGAGAGCAAAATGTTGCGAAGAAACGTGACTTGTTTCTTTGATCTCCATGGCAATCTCCAGCAATGGATATTGCAGATCACCAATGCAATGATGCTCCTGTCAGACTGTATACGGAGACATCACTCTTGCACAAATCCAAGCAAATCTGATCGCCTCCAAACATAGTGTGGGGCAGGGCGTTACTAAAATTTTTTTTAGCCGTTCTAAGGCTAATATATATATTTGGGGGGGGGGGGGGGGGCTGAACAAGTTTTTTGGACTGTTCGATTATTCGGACAATTTTTTGGTCCTTAGAAGGTCCGGAAAATTGGTTGGCGATTGTAGACGACTGTCACTGCAGCAATATCAAGGGTACAACGATTACTTGAGGAAATAAAAAAAAATCTAATTTTTGATGGCCAATGGGGGGATGCGAGTGGGAACGTTATGTGAGCAAATACGATACATTACTCAAGCCATGCAAGGCCATACTCCCATAGGTTTGAAATTTGTGCCACAGCTTGAGTGCCAGAACATACGTGACACCACAAGTGCAAAGTATCTTCCAGCATTTGCACTATGTTGAAACAGGAAAATTTTTTGAACTTGCTAGGTCGATCCTTTGGTTCCTTGAGAACGCAATCTAGACCTCATTTAGTGACAAAGATTAAGCTAGACTATTAGTGATAAAGATTAAGCTAGACTAGAGTAAATGCAGTAAAAATCCATGATGTTACGGCAGGCTAGCGTTTTAGGGTGGCGATACTAGCTATCTTTTTATTTTTTATTTTTTCTGGCTCCCGAAGCCTTCTCAGCAAAGAAAAAAAGCAATCTGAGAACAGTGCCGGCCAGGGTGTGCCTGCACCAACACATCCCACATATTTTGCCAGTGACTAATCAGGGCTGCATTAACAAGAATGCACTCAACCATGCAAAAGCACCCCTCGCACCGCATCAGCAGCAAAATTTCCATGGTGCCAAGAGCGTACCTTCTGAAGCTGGCCATCGTTCCTGACCCTGAGGACCAATGGGAGGACGGTGCCTGTACTCAGCTTGCAAGTCAGGATTGAAGAGTCTGGAAGAATTTAAACATCTTGTAGGACTCCCAAAGCTTTGAGATACAATACAGTAGAACCTCGTTTATCCGTGTGAGAAAAAAAGTGTGACGAAAAATGCACTATCCGGCAAAACGTATTGCTATAACATTTGCTATAACATTGCTATACAGAGGCGACGCTGAATTTCGGGAATCGCCATTATGGAACGCACCGTGCTTTCTGAGCTTCGAAGCCAATCGTGAGGACCACAAAGCGGAGTCGGTGCCATTGCTGACAGCAGTGAATAGTTTCAATGAAAAACATGGCACCAAACGGCAAAATGCTTAATAGCGAACATTGAAGCAGCTAGGCCTAGCGTTGCCGTGATGGTGACTACGGCTGCCATCGGATCTGCGCGTGAGCGCAGGTTCGAGGCGGCAAGGTAATCGAAATGGCAGCAGTGGTGGCTTTGATTAATGCCATTTCGGACCTGCGATCACGCCACAAGGTCCGGAAAAATGGACAGCGAAGTGTTCTTGCGTACAAAATTTCAGACATTCTTATACATTGACACTATAGGTTACGTGGTGGCGCTGTGAAGCTGTCTGAATTATCAGGTATCTGGAAAGTCGGTCGTTGACTGTACACTGGAAACTCCTCCAGCTAATGACAGGGCATCAAAGACGATTCATTATGATTCCTGTCTATTACTCGAGCCAGCATTACCGCGACTTTCGACCCTTTCGATAAAATTACAGCTAATTTTCCCGGATAGAGGTACAAATTCCAAAAGCTTTCCCGGAGTTTTTCCAGACTGCTAAAAATCCCTGTGATTTCCCAGTTTTCCGGGTTGCTTGGTTTTTCCTTGAAGAAGGAACCTCAAAAACACAAGGGTGGGGAGAGTGTAGGGTTCCCATGGAGGTAATGAAATCTTGAAGGGCAGATGTAGAATAATGCTGCACATGCTACCTTGAAGCCACATTTTAAGACAAAATTTGTTAAACCTACACCTCAACTTGGCTGTTCTTTCTTTATCATTATTCTTTTTTCTGCAAGTTATAAGTGCTGAAATTCAATAATTTGAGATTGTCGCTAATGGCCTTGGTCCCTGCAATATGTAAAAATGGCCAATCATTATGATGATGACACTTCACAATGTTTGGCAGCTGCCAAACTAGAATAACCTTTGTTTTTGCTGGAGCATCATTTGAGAACCACTGCTCCAGGAAAATTTTGGCATATCGGCATCTCGACAGCTGGGAAGGCTTAGGTAGCAAAGGTGCAACAAATCGTGCAATTGCCGACAACGAACCTGATTTGAGAAGGTGGAGTAGAGGTGGAAATATCTCCTCCGTCCAAGCGATGAGTGTCTCTGCACAGGGTTTTAGCGAGTAGTTCTTGCGCTGCCCTGTGGCAAACTGCACAAGGAGCCCCACTGCTTTAACCACTTTGGCGAGGAGTTGGTAACAATCGCCAACGACTTGAGTGTCACCACAACAAGTCCTGGAAAAGAGCCCGCAAAAGAAAGAAAACTGAGCTAGCAAGTCTTATCCATACATTCATGCAAAAAAAAGAAAATACACTCAAACCTCGCTATAAAGAAGTTGAAGGGGGAGCTGAAATTACTTCATTATATTCATTATTGCCATTTGCTGCAATATGTGCCCAATCGGGTGCACAATTGTAAACATGGAAATAATAAAACGGCCTTGCAGCCCGCAGAACTGCTACGTGGCCATGCATGCAATGAAATTTGAATAAAACAACAAAAGAATCTTCTGCACGCGCAACATGCGAGTTCATAGCACCTGATGCGACAGCCTTTAGATAGCTGCTTTGTATTCCATTCTGATGGCCTTTCACAACCACTTTCCACTTTGCTCATCGCAGTCAAGCAGCACGCGGCAGACAACGCAGCGCTCCATCGTGTGATTGAGTAGCCAAGTGACCTTCACCGCGCCGCCGTGGCTCGACTGGCTCGTGACCCTCCCCCCCCTCCGAGATTACACCGGTGCCTTAGCGATTTCGAAGGCCACGACCAGCCGGCACAGCATGGCACAGGGAGAGGTGAATGCACGGCCTGGATGTGACCTCCGTGATTGCACAGAGGAGACGTCAGAGGTGAGACCCAGTTGCGGCTGCTAGAGTGGCGCGCCACAGAGAGCGAGAGAAGTGAATGCACTAATTTTTCACACAACTGCGCTTAGCTGTGCAGCAGCAGGCGTGACCCCGAGATTGCACTGGGGAGGCCTTGGAGGCGTCACTAAGCTATGCCTGCCTGCTTTGCATGCTGCACAGTAGAAGTGAATGCACTAATCTTATGCACTGCTGCGTGCAGCCATGCGTATAGGCACACGCAACAGGTAGAGAGAGTTCAGTGGAGAAGTGCGACAGTGAGACGCTGCTTGTTCGCACGTGTGCAGCTATGCACGGTGGTGAGAGAGACCAGTACTGCTCGATGGCGAATTTGACGTGGGGAAGTGGGAATTTTGAACTGCCCTAGCGAACAAGTTCCGAACACTACGGCAATTGATGCACTCAGCTTGCAATGGTCAGGTATTTTTGTTTCGGAGATGAATTTAGTTTGTTATATCCATCGACAGGACAATTTCGCTTCTTTAGAACAAGGCTGTTACGTACGTGAATCTCCGGAAAATTAGAGGGAAACTTCATATAATTCGTTATAGCCATTATTTTGTTATATCCCATTTTTTTGTAACAAAGTTCGAGTGCATAAATTCATGTGAACAGCCCTACTACCCTTAACAGAATGGAGGTTTCCTTTTTATGATGAAATAAAAGGATGCCATACGAGCCTCGTTAGAATGAGTTAGGCTTCCGACAGGAAAATATCTTCAATATACAGTCACTTATAACAATATTCAAGTGGTACGGAAATTTCATTGTTATAACCAATAAGTGTTATAACCGGGTTGCATGAAAAAAATCAAAATAGGGGGATGGCAGAGCTGATGTGAGAAAACTGTAATGGCGGGGAAGCCAGTACTCCTCCCCACCACCTTCCTCCAACCGTAAGCCGATTGTACTCACTCCTGGGCACTGCGATCACAAGTAACAAGCCCCGGCTGTCGGCATTAAGGAATCACACTGCTATAACAAATGCAAAGAGGGGTCACAGGTGGCAAGCATTATGCAAGCTCTGCCGAGGCATCGCTCTGTTGGCCCCAAAAGGGGCCTTTTAAAAAATACAAGAAGGTTGCCACAGCAGCCGGTCAGCTTGAGAAATCTAGAAGAAACGCTGAGGCGAGATCGCCACAAGCATCTCGCCCCATGCTTCTCACTGGCTTGCATGAGAAAACCCTATGTTTGTCAGCTTTGCATGCTTTACACGAAACTTGCCAACATCCTTCATCAAGCAATCCAGGTGCTCCACGTAGTGCAGAGGAAGGTCCTCGCAAAAATTAAGCCCCAGAGGGACTGAACCATCTGCCTGGCCTCCTGTGAGGACAATGCTGAGGCAGCTTGCCCTACCGTGTCATCGCTGTTGTCGTCGCCATCCCTGTCCGATGCAAGCACGTTCACGACAATTGCCTCATTGGTTAGAAGCACTTAGTTACCATACCAATAGCCATGCGCTTTCTTTTCATCAGCAATGTTGTGCACTGCCGGTGATCAGCGGGGGGATCAGCCATCTTCTGTTTCGGCGGCGAGTCAAATGAGGCTAAGAAATCGGGTGGCCAGGAATGATTTCGACACAACCAACAAAAACGAATGCGAGCAATTAAGCTGTTTGCAGAACTGTGCTGAATGAGGAGCCAACGAGCAACCTTGGAGCAGTGCAGTTGGTGCGGTTCATTCGTGTTTCAGAGGAAGGCGCAGCGTGGAACTATGTGCGCAGCCCATTCGTGTTCGGAGGAGTGGAAGGGCGATGGGAGAGAGGCACATGGAGAAAGCTGGAAAATCAGCGCGCAGCAGCTGTTCGGGCAGCGGACCATCATGCAGCAGCTTAAATTTCTCGTTTTCTTTTTTCTTTTCAAGGATTTCGTATTTCGCTACCTTTCGGGACTGACACGCAGCAGCCAGGCTTCATCGTGGTAACTGATAATGCAGCATCGTGGCATTGTAGTAAGCGGGCTATTTCACCATGGAAAACGGACAAAAGTTGACGGCACCGCAGCTTCTTATTGTTATAACTTATATAGTGTAAAAACCGGTATTGTTATAAGTGGGTTCGACTGTACCTGATATTTATTATAGGCACATATTCCTGACATGCTGATGTCGGCAACATACATTTTAGATTCACTCCATTATATCAATGTTAGTTATAATTGAACTTCGTACACAAGCACTGATATCACATATAATTAAATATATTGAAATAAATCTCAGCATTCTTTAAGGCTGTCGAAATTCACACTTGAGGACTGAAAATTTGAAGTTAACCTATTTTTGCCACAGTATATTTTCAATAATGCTGAGAATGTAGGAAACATATTAAAGCCAAAGTTCTAACAGCATGCATTAGCACTTGGCAGGATTCAGCAGTGACATGTGGTTTCCCATCATCAGTTCAACACACCTAAGAACTCACTGAAAAATTCCAAGTTCAGTTTCCCCAATGTCACTACTCGGAGCCATAAAATTCACAGCTCAGTAGATTCAGAATGTCTTATAAAGATTCTTGTGTCAATGATATTACTTACCCAATGGTATCAATGCCTAAGTTGAGCACTGACTTGAGATAGAAAAGCACTGAAAAATTGTTAGAAAAATAGAAAAAAAAATTGCATTTAAAATTGGTTGAAACTCTCATTCTCGTTCCAAAAATCTGAAAAGACACAATTTATGCAGGCACAAGATCAGTAGCTATGGGTCCAAAAGCTATTTCTTATTAGACCAACCTCATTTTTATAAAGTATATGACGCCAGACTGTTCACCTGTAGAGGCACACTAAACGGCGATATTAAGTTGAGCTTAATAACATTAAGCTTCTGTAGTAATAAATTCATCATTCGTAGCAAAAACAGAGCTCTTGTGAGCAATAAAATGACGAAAATGAAAAGTAGCAGTGGCACCACCTGTTGTGGACTATGGTATCTGTCCCATGACGTCAGCATTGGCCGATTCACAGAGAGAGGCATAGAGGGAGGTCGCGTGGAGATTACAGGAACCTGTCCACTTTGGCACAGGCGGTTCAAATTGAGCAACACTAGAGTGACCTTCAGCAGTTATTTTTTAGACAAGAAAGTGATATCTCACAGAAAAATATGATAAACTTCTACATGAATAATTTATAGATCTAGTTCAACTTAACATTTTCCTTTATTGTCCCTTTAAAGGAAGTCGAGTGTCGGGCCTGAGAACTTCGAAGAAACTTTCTCTATTGCACTTATTATTGGAAGTTCTCACTTCTAATTACTTTAATTAGTTGCAGTGTCAAGTTTAACGTACCAAAACTGCACAGTAAATTATAAGGGACACTGTAGAAGAGGGCTCCAGACCCAATGCACAGTTTTGACTGCTAGAAATGGTTGACACAAATGAGTTTTAATTATTTCCACCGTGTAATGCAGTTCCTCAGCAAAACGGTGCTGCCATCTATGAGTGTTATAGCAAAACACAGCATGCTTGCTTAAAACAGTTACAGACAGCACGATCGCACATCGCAGTTAGAGACAGCACTACATCGATGCGAAAACCTGCATTTTTTATTTAGTACTGAAACAGACAACACATACTTTTGATTCAGTTTCCAAAAGACATGCCTTCCGTGTGTGTGTAGATGCATCAGCACATGCAAGTGAAATGTACTACAGTAAACTCTCATTAATTAGACTCCGGTTGAGTTTTTGGTTAATTCGATCCCATCCTAAAGGCCCTGGCTGGTGCCCATGCATCTATATGGGCCCAAACTTTTGTTACTTTGATCCTAAAATTGGCCTTCATGTGATGATTCGAACTTTACCACTTGGCATGCATGCGCAAAACCCATATGGTGACCCAATAGTGATTCCTTTAGCGGCAGCTGGTCTCGGCAGAGCTGAAGGAAAAGTGAATACTACATTGAACCCACATAAAATCCCCAGTCGAAAACACCTGTTTTTGGTCTGTCCTAGGAAGATGTCCAATCAAAAATGGTAGCTCACAATGTCTGATTACGGTATCAACTCGATTCTAACATGCACCATTTTTTTCCCCATAGAAACTGGGCTGAAAATTGCCTGCGCAATGCAATCGGACACCAAACCAAAGCTGCATGGGTGGCGTTTGTGTGCTTTACTGCAAACACTGCCGTACTGAGATGAAGCTGACTTCAAAAATATTGTGTGGCAAAGCTGACTTTAGAAAACTGGCTGCCCTCGTGCAACACATATTAGACCTTCCCCATTTTCCTCGCTAAAGATAGGGTGCCCATTAGATTTCTAATTTATTTAGGAGCTTTAATATCATTTCTGCATTAGTTTTCTACTTTGATGCAATGAAGCAGGCGCGTTTTAATCTGGCAACCAGTGCCAAATGAATCAGTGGTGTGTATAGGCATTTTTCTGCACCTTGTTTCATTCGACCCGCTGGGTAATTCGATCAAATTCGTCGGCACCATCACGGTCGCATTAACAGAAGTCAACTGTATTGCTTGGAAGCATACCAGTTTGTTTTAAGAGAGCGGTGTGTGAATGTCTGTAACTATCAAATAATGAATCGAATGTTATTTTGTTTCATTCAAAGAACAAATTAAACAGACACATTCGTAAAAGCGGATATTTCTTTATTAGTTCTTGAATATTTCAAATGTCCAAGTGTGCAATTGAGCACAGACACAAAATTGGGGCAAAATGCTGATAAATTTAATCCTAGCAACTACCAGTGACACAAGTGGCAAGGCTTTGGTGCAAAACTGGGGAAGCAAAAGTTTGAACTTCACTTTCTCCAGTAATTACTAATATGTGTCCAACCTTAATAATGGTACTAAGGTAGTGAAACAAGTTTATGAGTCCTGATTAAGTTTTCGTCTTAACTATCCCTTTAAGTACTGCACACAAGCATGGTGTTAGACAAAAAGAGCCCTGAAATGCAAACTCTGTGCAAATCTAAGCATCAAGGAACCAGTCGTCACCTTTCCACAGAAGCCATTCACAGCCGGCTTCCCTAATTCTGTGAACGATTGTATTGCATATTGTTGTGTACTGATATCGCGTGTCACACTGACACTGCATTTTCATGAGTATTGCTTATCAGCCACGGAAGCAGCAGTCGGTGGATCACATGTTCATCACCCTATAAAAGGGCACTGCATCAATAAACATTGTCTGTTCTACCCTGGCGTCTGGCCGATACACAACAGTTGGCAACGAGGAAGGGACGGCGATGGCTGTCGGCAGGATCGGTGAGTATCGTCTCGGCACGAACGCGTCGTGGGACGAACATGTCGAGGCTAGAAATGTTCTGCGAAGCAAACAAGATAGCGAAAGAACAGAAAAAAGCCATCCTGCTGAGTTGTTGCTCTGGTGAAGCCAGCAAGACCAACAGCAGCAACCTACGATGAAATTAAGATAGCAGTTCGCAAGCACCTGCATCCAAGGCCTTCAGAGCTGTACACAAGGTTTTTGTTCTACAAGAGAAACCAGGCTGCCAAGGAATTGGTTGCGGACTACGTCACGGCGCTTCGGAAGCTAGCTGAAGGCTACAGTTTTGGCGATAAGCAGCTCCCGTTGGACATCATGATGCGAGAGCGTTTCGTATGCAGCCTCCAGAACGAAGCAGTTCAGCAGCAACTTCTCAGAGAACATGACCTTACATTCAAGGTTGTGTACGACATGGCCGTGACCGCAGAAGCGGCAGCCAAGCAACAGCGAGACATACGCATGCAAGGCTGAGACAAGACAAAGAACTGCCAAGGCATGACGCAAGCAACCCACACGAAGCAGGACACCACAGCAGAGGGTTCTAGTTGCTACTGTTGCAACGGTATGCACGCTCCGCATTTATGCAGATTTAGAAAAGCGGCATGCTTCAAATGCAAAAGGGTTGGACATGTAGCAAGGGCTTGTCGTTCAAAAGGCGAAAGTAGAGCGGCCCGGAAGATGATGCCTGAGCAAAAGAGGAAAGTTGAAAAGAGCAAAGGCGTGTACAAAATGAGTAAATTGTTTTCACTCTGCGAAATGAAAGAGCAAGAACAGAAGTTTATGGTTAAAGTACAGATACAAGGGCAATATGGAAGTTGATTCCGGAGCCTCATGCTCAAAAGTGAGTGAAGATACATTTCGAGTAATCGAGGAACCACTGGAACAACTCTCGTAACCTGGTCAAAGGAGGCGTTACCACTGCTGGGTCGAGCAACCATCTTGGTAGAATTCAAGGGCCAGAAGGCGAAGCTGCCTTTGTTGGTAGTAAAGAATCGGGGCAACAGCCTTGATTCTTTACTACGAACAGCCAACACAAATGGACAGCTAGTTTGCGCCTTACGAGGTGAGGAAGTCAGAGTTGCCGTTGCATTGTGATTGTATACTGTGGGGGAATCGCGTTGTAATTCCTAAAGCAGCAGGAAAAAGTGTGCTTCAACTGCTGCATGCAAATCACCTTGGGATGAGTGCCATGAAAGCATCAGCTAGGGGGCTCATGTGGTGGCCGAAAATTGACCACGAAATTGAAGAGTTTGTACAGCACTGTCAGCCATGTCAGAGTAACCAGCAGAGCGATCCCAAGGCTCCAGTGCATTTTTGGATCAAGCCAGATCAACCTTGGGGTCGCTTACAAATTGATTTCGCTGGCCCAGTTAATGGAGAAGTATTCTTAATCGTGGTAGACGCGTATAGCAACCGGGCTGAGGTCGAAGTGATGTCATCCATGAAGGCTACAGGTCGTCACCAGCTTAAGGAAGATGTTTGCAACACACGGTGTGCCAGACGTTATCGTTTCAGATAATGGCACAGCATTCACTAGCTTGGAGTTGCAAACGTTTTTAAAGTGTAAAGGTGTGCATGCTATTTTCACTGCACCTTATAATCCTGCCAGTAATGGTAGGGCGGAGAGGATGGTAAGAGAAATTAAAGAAGCATTAAAGAAGCAATAGGAGGTTCGACGCAGCGCAAGATTTCGCGGTTCCTCTTTAAACAGCACACAAAGCCACATTCGATCACGGGAAAATTTCCGGCAGAATTAATGATCGCACGAAGGCTGAGGACAGCCTTGGACAGACTTCATACGGACCGGCAACACGCGCCTGAACTGCAATGACCAGAGATTATGAGGTTCCGTGTCAGTGACGCGGTCTATGTTAAATGTGTTTGTCCGGGTGCAAGGTGCAAGGTGGCCAGGGTTGTGGCAGTCCGAGGCTCGGTGCGTACACCGTCCAGCTGGAAAACTGCGAGCGCCATCACAGGCACTGGAACCAATTGAGGAGTGCTTGGACGAAGCTTGAAGCCGATCCAGTCCAAAGTGCAGACTACCCCGTCAGGCAACCTCCAACAGCCAGACGACAACAGCTGCCGGCCAGCACGGAAGCAGCCACAGGGGCAAGTCTGAGCCAAGCTACCCAAGACCCGGTCGAGCCGCGAAGATCAACATGCGTTAGACGGCCTGTCGCACGTTATGGCATTGACGACTAACCAGACATCTTGGAATTGTGTAACGAATCTTAAGAGAAAGGAATGTTGCATACTGATATCACGTGTCACACTGACACTGCATTTTCATGAGTATCGCTTATCAGCCACGCAAGCAGCAGTCGGCAGATCACATGTACCCTATAAAAGGGCACTGCATCAAGAAACGTCTGTTCCACCCTGGCGTCCGGCTGATACACAACACAACAGCCGGCTTCCCTAATTCTGTGACCGATTGTATTACATATGGTAACAGTAAAAAAATCAGGTTAAACAATACTGCCAGAGGTGTGCACTTACCATCAGAAAAGCAGCGCTCGACCGATCGCACTCCTGCAACGCAAAGGTCACATTGGTAGTGAATACAAGCAACAATGCATTGGAACACTATCAGATACAGAAACCACCACTGACATCAAAAGTAAACTGTGAGAGGCAACACTTTAAAATAAAAAAAAGAAAAAGGGAAAAGAAAGAAGAGCAAGAAGGGGAGCACACATTTTTAAACTTGCAGTTTGTGGGGTTCGGGGCACACCCAGTCAGAGGTGTTTATCTATTCTGTCATCCCCCATGCCTTTTCTTTTTCACCCACAATGGTTATCAGGGGTGATCTTTCTCACTGACTTTTTTTTTGTTTTTGGCACTGCGCACTTCCAGCAGCGGCAGCACATCCAGCATGATTGGGCACAAGGGGGGAGGGAGAGAGATATCTCTCAGGGTTAGCATCAGGTGCGTATACGTTTTCTCCTCTCATCCACCGGCCCCTTTTGTTTTGGCCGTCGCTCGGACTTGAGTTCATCTATGGTGCATACCTGGCATTGCTCCTTTTCTGAAAGCTAAGCTAAATAGCAGTGCCTAGTGCTCATGCGTGGTCATAATACGCCGAGCTGCATTTATTGAAAGCCAAAGCTGACAAAAAGTGCCCCAGCTGCTCTCACGATTAGGCTCATTGCTTATTGAGAAAGTGAGCAGCATAGCCATGGGGACACTTTGCCCTTAGTGACATGTGGCAGGGAACCATCCTCTGGCAGCGACGTGCTAGCGGCTTCCGTTTCTGAATTTCTGTCCGTGGCACAGGAGCCTTCTTGCTCTGTGCGCCACTATAAAGCTGGAAGTTTGTGCAGTGTCAAGTGCACCAAAGACAAACAGACCTGTTCCCATTAACTCAGAGCAATACTGTGTTTCTTGATGCGCAGTGCTGGGTGCCCTTTGCAGAGTGAGCACACGTGCGCAGTAACGTGCTAGATTAAGCGAGGCGACGGCTGACACAGCCCCGAGGCTCACTAAGCCTGAACCTACGGTGGGCAGTGCTTCTGTGAGGTACCAGACCTCCACAACTTGCACTCAACAAAACGGAAATATTATTAGTCAAGAGAATGCCTGGTATGGATGCTTACAAAAAGTAGAACAATGTGTGGAGATACTGAGTGGCAACGACTGATCACTATTCATTTACTATTACTTTTGCAATGATGTTAACCCTTTGAGGGTCGAATTATGTTGAAAAAACTTTCCCAGGTGGTCAAATTACTTTATTACGGATCTTGAATGTACAAAATGTATAAAGTCAGGAATAAATAGTAAAAAAAAATTAGGAACAGTATTTTGGTGTCGGCATCACTCAGAACTGCAAAATGTTCAATAGTATTTCAGAGTGTGGTACTCCTTGAAACACGGATCTACGCACAGCGCCTTATCGCAGTCTGCACACCTAAAATGCGTGTCTGTTCTCCTCTTGGAACGACGAGTTGTGTTCGCGCACACGACATCTTCCCTGCATGCGGCTGCCTTGGGCAGAGGTCTGAAGCACCCTCTCGCGTAAGCGCGTTGCCGCAGGAAGCAAGAATACTTCATGAGGGGTGGTGATAAATAAGCTAAGAGCAGTGCCAATCAAGATAGAAATCAAGTTCCACAGCTCTGCAAGAGAGTGCCGACAAAGAGAAAAATGACGTTTCGCGCGCCTTCGTTGCGATCACGCAGCGAAACCGAAACCGCAAAAGGGCTGTTGCCACAGTCTGTGTGACGCGCTGAAGCTAGAAATCAGTTCTCTTTATCTCCCCAAGAAGGTAGCACAAATTTCAAACGCTTCTTGCAAGTCTGAAGAGATGGCAGCACCTCTCAGTGAGCCTGCATCATCATTATGGCACGAAATTTCAAACGGAGGGTCGAAACATACCCGTTTGGCAAAGACCTTGCAGGACAGAAAACCGCCGCCTTACATGTACGGCAAAAACCCTCAAAGGGTTAAAGGAGTACTGAAACAACTTTAAAGTTGCAGAAACTGTGCCCCCCACTCCTCTCGCACAAAAAAGGATCACACTTTGCTCGTGCGAAGGGTGCGAAAGATTTGCAAGATACCGTGCGAACTTCATACTTGTCTCAGTATGCTAGACCTGGAATGATCAACATTCTCATTGTGTCATGACACAGAGCAAAATTTGGTGACGTCGGTTTAGCAATAAGATCAGGAATGATAATGCTTATCATAAAAAAATGAATAATGAGAGCTGCATATGTTTCTTCTGAATGCGCTCACATGTGACAGCTGCAGTGATCACATGAATGGAGCAAGCCTGTGAGCCCTGATGTCATGAGACATTACTACCTTGACTATCAAAATTGAAAATGATGAATAGGATAAAGCATATTGATAAATTATTTAGTGCTCTGGTGCATGTCAGTATTTTTTCTATTTTCTAAGGTTTAGAGTTTTTGAAGTGTCATGTTAAAAAAATAAAAAGTGAGAAGTTTCATGTCAGTAGTATTCCTTTAGGCCTTGATACGCATGCAATCATTTCCTGGAAACATCAGCTGCTTACAATATGTATAACATGAAGCAAATGACCATGCATACATAACCACATGTGATGACAACAATCTTTTTTTTTAATAACAGAAATCCCGAACGCATAGCTACAATTCTGCAGGCATGGCATGCTCGTTTTACTTAGGTATGCAGGTGATTTTTGAATGTTTCAGAGCAAATGACACAGTGATGGCCCTGCACTTCCTGACTTGAAATAGCAGTCACAGCCATTGGGAGAGTCCTCGAGGCCCTCAAAAAAAAGAAAAAATTTCACATTTTAAGTTTTGGTTAAGATGTGCAATGAGAGCCCAACTTTTCGTGTGGGTCTAACCATCTGCTCTCAGTTTCAATGATAAACGGAGAATAGTTGGATGACGATGTCATGGCTCCTTTAGTATACACCGCGAAACAGAGAATTCACATTTTCAGGCATGCAGTTAAAAAAAGGGAAAGAAAGCTTACCCAGCGGTTCAGACAAGCAGTACAAAAGGTTTTCTATATTGTGTGAAATCTTGCCCAAATCCGAATCTGACATAAAGAGAGAGTCCTTCAATGCTGCAGACAGCTGAGGCAGAACAGCAGCAGCTGCAAAACTGGCTCCCAGAACCCTGCAAGAAATAAATTTAAAATTTAAATGAGAATTGGAATGCTATAAACATTTAAGTTTTACAGTGTGGTTTCCAGCAAACCAGTTTCAGAATTTTCTTACTTTTAAAGCCTTCCTTCCCACAATTCAAGCTATAAAGTTCAACTGGATTTCTACGATCGAAAAAGTAAAAAATTCAAGAGAGCCACTATTTTGTTGAGCTCTAAAAGCACATTTTCATAATTAAAAAAAAATGAAAAAAATTCAATTTTCCAACAGGAAAGTACTGGACACCCATGAGCATAGTGAAGATAACAGGACACATGCTAAATTTTGAACTTTGTTTTGCACGTGGCAAACTTATCTTACTCAAACCCAAAGGTCGCTCAGGATCACAATTGCTTTCAATTCAGTTCTTAACGAACTTGTATCATGACAAAATGTAGCACTATAACACAGAAAAAGAGATTGAGCACTCATTTGTCATCACTTTTTCTGTCCGCTATTTGTTAGACAGACACAGCTGAAGCTTTTGTTTTCACTGCCGCTACCATTTAAAAATTATGTTGCAAATTTGACCGAAGTGCAAATTTTGTTTTGTTTGATTGCAGAAGTGCTAGGAGCACTAAAGGCTAGTTCTGACGATGCCTTTTGTTGGTGTTTTATTCTTCCAGACTCTAGAATGTGCCAAATATAGCCAAATCTGATGAATAGTTAAAGTGCACTTGTCATTTCATATTTAGCATGGTGTTGTTGAAGGAAGAATTCCAACAGAAACGCTTAACAACCTGCCAAAAAAACTGTCAATCAACTTGATTGATTCTTTTGGGCCAGATAAAGGAAGAGTATAAGGGAAGAGTAAGTAAGATGCCACAGTTATAAGTTAAAAGCAGCGTTTTCATGCATGTGAACAATGTAACCACTTTTTTATGCTTCTGGTTGTGAAAACCACTTTTCATGGTCTAAACACAGAGACGAAGATGTAACTATGTGTGGTACATTGGCTCACTGATTCTGAATTGGCAAATGATGCTGAGCGCTTGGTATTAATAACACTTTATGGGTGTTTTTCATCGTCTGCGTGACGACACAATAGTCTATATCAAAGCAGTGTCAGTTTCACAAAACCTGGTGGCAGGAATATGAATAAACCAATTTCTTACAGTTTCACATGTACATGACTTTTTATTCAGGCTGAATTATTTTACGTAATCACTTCCAAGTTAACATTTACTATTAAAAGAAGACTGACGAAAATTTGCACAATAATCTACAAGAGGTCTCACGTGGACATTTTTTAAATCCCCCCCTTTGAATGAAACAAGCAACATGAACACAAACAGGTGAAGCTTCCGCAACTGCCCCTATGACTGCAGGGCCTTTCAGGATAACGGCAGTGACTAAACAAGGCCACTTAGAACACTTGTGTATAACGAGGTATAAAGCTCTTCTTAATATTGTAAGTATTTTCACAATGACCATGTCATTCCAAGAAAAGGTCCCAGGATCTGTGTTTCTTTCAAAAACCAAATACAGGCACAAAATACCAACAGTACTGTTAAGCATTCTCACCTTGCACTTCTGAAGCGCCAAAGGTGCTCACTGTTTATTCTGCTTTTTAATACAGCCCATCATATGGCAAATGTCCTTACACTGCTTACAGGTCCCACTAAGATCATTTGATTCGCCAATATCTTTGAAACTTTGCAGCACTTTGCAAATTCTTAATCTTTGGGTTGTGCAATGCCACCTTCTTCACTACAACCACAGGTAGTACTTTGCAGTTAAATCATTGCATTACTGCATCTGTAATGATGCTTTATGTGTGCACTGCTTTATGTGGTCATTTCTTGCCCATTTACTACTGCCTTTTTACAAGTGAGCACTCCAATGAACTAAGTACACATGGTTTCAGTTGTAATAGAATAAATACATGTATTTACTGAGTTATTTCGAAAAAGTCTGCAATGCTGATGCAAGGGATCAGTGATAATCAAAACATAAGAGTATACAGAACTGCCCACTTTGCTCAGGGCAACATTATTAACAGTGCAGACTTTAGTGCCAACCTTTAGCACAGATATTAACATTTAGAATTACCACAACAACCAATACCATGTGCACTGCTAATCTGCACTTAACATGTGCAGACATGCACATGTTAACATGCACATAACACGGAGACAAGTAACGGAATGTTTCAAATGCTAATAGGCCATTACATTAAGTGTTTGAAGGCCTTCTTTTCACTGTCCCAGTTCCCTTCCGGCACTAAATTTTTCTTGCCAACACTATCAACTAGCTCAATGATACAAACTGCTAAGCAGAACACCAATGCAAACCTGAACGCAGCCTTTTTGACGTGTTGCCCATGGCTGGCCGTGATAACAACATTGGATAGAACTTCCACGGTTAGTTCCTGCAGGACCACATCCTTGCACTGCTGGAGCTCTTGTTCAATCTGGAAGTTGAAAGCTTGGTAAGCTGCGCCTAGAACACGCAGAGCAGCTTTTGTATGTAAGCACAACGGCTTTAGTAGTACATAAAGATGAGAGAAAACCTTTTTTATGGCAGCCACTTGCTCCACGCCATCAGAGCTGACCAGTGTCTGATAGAGCTCTCCAAGAAGGCTGCTGCTGGGATTCTTTACTAGAAAATCTGCGACAAGGAAAGATTATGCCATCAATGATGGGTGACCGGTAAAGAGCCCGCTGTTCATCACTGAAAGGTTAGACATTCTCGCGAGTGACGAGCCGGCCAAGATACATGAACGCATGCCGCTCATATTAGTATACTGACAGACCATTGACACGGTGATCTAATACAACGCAACGACGCGCCGCTGACACGAAACGCAAATATGCCGTATAAGGTCGCTGTGTGCGATCTGAAACAATCATTACATCCTTGTATGCGCGTACTCTAAAGCGAATCATCAAGTTAAATGTTTCATCGCTCCGTTGCTTTCTGACGGAACTGCGGCAGTTGCTCTCGAATGCCGACATTCGATCTCATCCCGTCCCTGTTCAGCTCCATAAAAAGAAAAAAAAAACTAGAAGCTTTAACCTGAAAACAAGCGACACAATTCCGCCCACGGTGACTGTCGGTATGCGTTCACAGAGGTAAATTTGTACCGCGGCGAAGACAAAAACAACTGTCGCTTCAAAACAAGGACACCTCCCAGCTTCACTATACATATACTGTTAGCAGCCACGCGTAATGTATAAACACTTCGTGCGGGTGCAAATAGAGCACAGGTAAGTGAAAAGGAAGAAAATAAACGCGAAGCTTACCATTGAGCCGGTCGAGCACATGCTGAGCCGATTGAACCGGCGCAGGCTTCAGCGTTTCGCCTTTCTTGCGGGCCATATCGCTCTAAGCAACGGAAGACTATCATGTGCTGAACGCGTCGATGAAAAAGAGATGGGTTCTCATTTGCGCGAGAGCCCTAGGAAGCCTGCGATCGCTGCGAAGATTGACAAGTTCGGCTTCCCATATGACTGACGGCACAGTGCACACGCTCACCATGTGCTCCGACATGGACGAACGCAGATGCTTACGACGAGCCAAGTCGCGCCATACCATTGGCTAATGCCGAGCATGTGATTGTAAAACGCGCTAGAGAGCGCATGCAGTTGCCTTCTCCTTGAGTAGACATTTTTCAGCATTTTTCACGTAAGCACAAACGTAAAAAAATATTCCTGAGTATAATTTCCGAAGGTGGACTCGCGCATAAAATGCTTGCTTATACTTAAAGCTCCTGTAAAATAGAGGTTCACAGCTGGGGATCTGAAACTGAACCATGCATTGACGATCTGCTGCAGGGTTTGTGGCAGCGCGCTATTTTTGAGAGAATGTATGAAGTACGGAACGCTTTCACCACGCGCTAGAGGTCACGTGTAAGATCGATTATGCTGAACGCTATTAAGAAAAAATTGTGCTTATTACGACGCCTCTAGCAGGAGACATTCAAACTAACCCGGGCATCCCTTGAGTGCTTCTACTATGCTTGTTTTGTTAGCAGCGGCGCGCGGTCGATTTTGTCGCATAGAGAAAGGGATTGAACAAGTAGAGAGGCTAGAACTACTATAGAACTACTATAGAACAAGAGCGGACACTCGGCGAAAATTGGAAACAGGAAACACGTCATGCTATACTTTTAACATCGACGAATTGGGGTCGCGAGCATCGAAAAAAAGAAGAATGTGAAATGAGAGTAACAAAAATTGTTTTATTTTTTTTATTCTTTCCCGAAAAAATTAAAGATATCTGCGTATAAATTAAATTAAACTTTGCGACTTACTTCCGTTGCCTAGCGACAGGCGAACCGGCGAATGACGAGCCAGACATAGAGAAAGGAATATAACAAGAGCGGACACTCCCATAGAGCCCAGCGGCCGAATTGACTGCAGCGCACCAAGCCGTCGATGTTAAAACCTGAAGCACACTTCCGGTTTCGGTTTTGAGCGCGCGCGTTTTGAGTTCTAGCTGGTGCGCGTCACGCCGGCTCCGTTTTTTTTTTTTTTGCTTTTGCAGCAAATATTTATTTACATATTTATTTCTAATTTATTAAATATTTATTTGCAAATTATTTAATTAAGTAAAATTGATTGCGAACGATCTTCACAAGCCTCTATTGAATATGTGCACGTGCACTTTCATAAAGACACCTTGTGAAATGTAGAAAAATTAACGTTTATTTTATTCTTTGTAAATGCTCGTCGCGGGCTTTTGTGAATTCATCCAGCGTTGTGGCACCAGGTAAGCAGCAGTAGTTTCCGCAGGAAGCTCCACCAGACGACGTGAGCTGAAAAAATTACAAGCGTTATTTTGGTATTAACATCTAAGAATAATGCCTGTAGAGGCGAAGCGTGCGAAAGTGGTGAGTGGGCGGCATTACAAACAAAAGCAATTCGTATTTAAACACACGGCGTAGGAAATAACCGACTCGTCCCAAGCAATACCATATACATACCACAAACACATTCTAATTCCAAGCATTCCCCTCTTTCCAATTCTTATTTCCTGCACTTTAATAGCTCGAATGCGCGGGCAACGGCGCGTTTCGCGAACTTGGCTACAACCGACGCGCAAGTACGCTACGAATACACAGAGGTGGCCACAACACAGGCTCTCAACCAGAGCATGCTGGACGCTCGCAGAATTCCTTCTACTCGCACTCAAGAGAACATGCGTGGGTGCCGTTCAGAAGACAGAATTTTCGAGTTACTAGTTCCTGGCGTTTGATCTCCTTGGCTTATCACTTGTACGTTCTGCAGGCGCAAGCAACGCACTCCCGTGTTATCACTCTTGACGATTGCTCGTCGCGTTTTCGACAAGTGTGGGTACCGAAAGAAGCTAGGCTTAAATTGTTGCGGGGACATAAAAATTGCGACAAATTTGTCGCAGTAAGATTCAGTACGCGCCAAACTAACTCACCACGGCCGAGCTGCTTTTCGCTGCGTCACAACAGGCGCGGCGAGCGGGCCTCATAACATAAAAGTATCGAAACTAATTTTCAACACTATTGGACGTCAGAGAAAGAAAAGCGCCATGAACTTGTCAGTGCATTAAAGCGAGGAACCGCGCACCACGGCCGAGCTGATTTTCGCTAACCGAGTCACAGCGCCAGGCGCGCCCACTGCGCTCGAAAGGTAGCCCAAAAAGTAATGAAAGTAGTTTCAATAATGTTGGCAGTCAGAGAAAGCGCCAAAACTTGCCGCAGTAAAATTCCGTACACGCGCGCGCGAAACTGCGTCCCAGCACCCTGTTCGACTAGCGTGCCCAAATACTACCGAAATTAGTTAAAACAATATTGGCGCTTATAGGAAGCGTCGCAAACATCTCCCAGTACGATTCTTTAATTCAAATTAACTGCTCCACGACGGCCACGCTGTTGTTCGTTAACTGCGTCACAAGTCTATAGCATAGTGGCCGGGCAGTAAGCCTAATTGCTTGAAGTGCGTCGCACAGACTGTCGAACAATGTTTCTCACCTTGCCGTAGTCCAATAGTGCAGTGCTGCCATGTCGAAGTTCCGAATGAACGCAATAATTCGCCGGGAGGCCACCAAACCAGGCTAAATCCCAAAATAGAAAAACAGGCAGACGGGTGCCCGAACAGTCCAACGCTCAGATGCGCGGCCGGTCTCACCCGCTACGGCGGTGTGTTTGCCGAATGACGCAAACATCTGGCTCATTGTGTGTTCGCATTTCGATGGAAGCGAAATGCGAACACACAAAGGAAACTCGGGCAAGACATATTTACACCCCAAAGGGTGCAACAGTTTCAAGAGTTTAGATTGTTTATCTATATAGTAACGTTGGCCAGAATATACAACTTACGTGCGTGCAATGACACGGAAACCATGTGCTTTCAAACACCGCCTACTCCGCTTCGGAATGGCGCATGTCTGTGATCGAGCTGCCATCGGCGATGACGATCGTCGCTGCGAATTTTCTAGCAAACTATTCACCCAGAGGAAGAACATGCTGCAACACATCAGGAACGTTCACAAAATGGCCGTGGATGTCAAGAAATTGATGAAATGCGACGTATGTGGCAATCCCTGCCTACGATGGAGAAGTATATTCGGAGGACCAGATCGCTGCGCACAACTTCGAGGCTGAGTACGTGCACCTGGTGTTCCGGAAGAATAAGGGTGAGAAACAGTTTTATTAAGTATATTCTCATTCATCGTGAGCGAATGAAGTTAAACGCAACATTATATCTTTGACTTTTTAAAATTTCTTGTTGCGCAATGTACCTCCAAAAAGCAGTTGTTTATGTCTTGCGGGTTTTTGTTTTCTCTCTCTCCATCTGTTTCGCGAAGAGCAGGTTTTGAGCAGGTGCCTAATTTATTTCCTTGGGGTATTTTGAAGTTTGTACCCTCGTTATATATAATTTGTTTGTTTATCCTGTCATGTGTGCGTGCTCTCCGCGATGCGCTACATGACATACGTTTGGCATGATCTGCTTTCCTGCACAGCAAGTGGAGGGAAATTTGACGTTTGTAAAACTTTTTTTTTCTTTAAGCGACAGGAGTAAAAACTGTTCTGCGTTCTGACGTTGCTCTGTGCCACGTGCGTGCGTGGCCTAGTCTTCGCCTCAATGCACGTTGCAATGCGGCAGAGACGCAGAACCGGGACCATACTTGAATTTGCGGATGTCGCCGGGATGGTCTCCTAGCGTATTCTCGGAAAACTCTTTAGTAGTACACTTCGTAGAACAGAGCGAAATTTGGCGCTCGCGCAACCTCCCCCCTGCCTTTTTTTTTTTTAAACGAGAGGAGGGATTTGCTCTGCGTTGTGACGTTGCTCTGCGCTACTTGCGTGCGTGGCATAGTCTTCGCCTCAGTGCAGGCCGCAAAAGGTCCGAATGCAGGCCGACGTAGGTCCAGGACCACACTTGAAATTGCGGTTGTCAGCGGCTTGGTCTCCCGGCGTACTTTGGGAAAATTCTTTAGTAGTACCACAGTCCTTCAGTTGAAGGACTATGGTTGTAGACTTCATAAAATAGAGCGAAATTTGACGCACGCGCAATCTAATTTTTTAAGAAGAGTGTGTTAGGAGGCTACTTGGTAAGACAACTTTTTGTGAACTTAAACTGCGCTTGGGACGAGACACCAAGGTAGAAGAAGACAGGACGAACGCAGACAAGCAACTGGTTTATTGAAATCACACATAATGCTGCTTCTTTGAACCAGGTGCATGCCCAAGCCAGATCATAACCGCGTGACCATGGAACACTCCCTCGCCAAGCCCCTATCTACAGTAAAAAATCAAGCTCTTCTTGAAAAGAAAGCTTTTCAAGAAGAAACTGAGAGAAGGGATTCGTACTGTTTTGGGACGTAGCTCGCACTACGTGCTGTCAGTTCATCTTTGTCTCATCGTAACTGCATTGCGGTGAACGTACAGTCCGATTCAATATTGAGGAAGGAGTGAGAATATATCATGCTTAAGTTTCAGATTTGTTTCTTACTAAAACAAAACTAATACGGTAAATTTTTTGAAGTTATGGTGCACCGCATTTCAAATTCAATTTCAACAGTAATTTGAGCAATATCAAGGGTGACCTCATGACACGGTCGAGTTGAAGGTGACGAAGTAAAATAAATGCTAAATTAGCCCGTGTCCGAGGCCTTCAATGTGATTATTTTTGTTTGCATCTCTCTCCCCAAAGTACTTATCACTATCTAATGCTATTTTGTGCTTTTATTACAGAATGTCATGAATGGAAAGCAGAAGAAGAGGGTAGCCAAAACTGCTGGTTCATTTTGCCCATAGGCCCCAAAAAGCTGACCAGCGGAGTGACAAGGATCCACTATTACTGTAATAGATCAGGCGAGGCAAGGAAAAACAAAGGTCATAGTGACCGTCGGGAGAAAAGTCAGGGGAGCTGTAGGTCTGGTAAGATATGTATTTCATTTGTTACTGTCACAAAGGACAACACTCAGAGTCTGACACCTGAAGGCACCAGCATAAGAGTCAGGTATCAAAGAAACCATTATGGTCATAAAGCAGAAATTCAGCCCTTGAGAATGAGTGACAAGGAAAACGCCAGCATAGCAGAGGGCCTATAGAAAGGGGTGTGCCTATAAAAACAATCCTAAAACGAATAAGAACATCTGTGGCATCCAAGCTGAGGCCAGTGGACTTGGCAGAGTGCTAAACCCTGCACAACATCAAACGGCAGTTCAACATTGCTGCTCCTGAACGTTGTCACACTAATGACGCTGTCAGTGTAGACATGCGAGTGCTTGTGATGAAAGAAAAAGGTGAAACACTTGTCCACCTGTACAAGGCACAAGGTGTGGTGGACCCAAGTGGTACATTTTCTTCAGCAGACTTTGCTCTTGTTCTGATGACAGAGCCTCAGAAGGAGCTACTAGAAAAATTGGGCCCTGCAGGGACTGTATGTCTTGACTCCACACATGAAACTACAGAGTACCAGTTTTAGCTGACCACTCTTCTGGTGCTAGATAAAGTAGGATCAGGTGTACCCATAGCTTATTTCATCTGCAACCGGATGAACGAGCTAATTTTTACAGCATTCTTCAAATATCTGGAGTCAGCCATGGCCAAAAAAGTGGCCGCTAAGGCATTTATGTCTGATGATGCCTCGCAATTCTACAAAGCATGGTCCACGGTCACGGGTGCCCCAAAACAGAAACTTCTCGGTGCCTGGCATGTGGATAAGGATTGGCGTAAGAAGATATTCGAGTGTGTAGAGAAACAGCTAAGGCCACATGTCTACCATAGTGTGCAGCTACTCTTAGAGCTCCTTGAGGAAAATGCATTTGAAGATTATCTTAAACAATTCCTCTCTAGTGAGGAAGAAAAACTGAGGGACTTCCTGAAGTACTTCATGGTGTATGCAGTTAGGCCGCAAGAGTGGGCCTATTGCTTTAGCACTTGTGGGGATGCGTGACTCTCGTGCGTCCCCAGATATCTTGTTTTCCTCTATCTCCTGCAATCCCGCTTCGCCGCGTGGCCTGTGTGACCCCCGCGGTGGTCGATGTGGTTGAAGCGCAGAGCGAGAGACGGCGCGAGTGTTGCGCCGCCACCGGCGGGGTTACTTGGGTGCGGGAGCGGAAGGCGCTTTCTCTTGGGATTCGGGTACGGCAAGGAGCTCGGCCGGACGTGCCGCGTGTGCGCCGTTCCATGCTTCTGCGAGACCGTCTCGCGTGGCCGCCTTCGAACGCGCCACCGTTCGCGTGACCGTACACGCGAATGACCAGGCGTTGGGATCCAGCATGGGGCGAACATATTCGCTCGCTATCTGGTCGCGGTGAGTCGGACTTCTAGATTTGTCGCGCGCCCATCGGCATGTTTTGTGGATAGCAACTCGGCTAGCAGGCATTGATCTATGAAAGATGCAATAAATGCCCTTGTGACTGTTTGCCCTACTGTGTCGTCGTTCCTTTGTCCCAAGAGTACCGGAGGAGAACCCCACATCTGGCGCCCAACCTGGGGCTCTTAGGGCATCGGACGATAGTTTTAACAGTTTTGCTTCGTTCGAGACGTTTGTTTGAACCGAAGCGTAGGGCTAGCGTGAATTTTGTTCGCTAGCGTTGGCGGCGTGCTTTCTTGAGCGAGGCGATGGTGGCTGTTGTGTGTTTGAACATGTCAACATGCCAAGCCTTTTCGCAAGTGTTTTTTTAATGACATTCGTCGGCACGAGAGCCACGTGGTCTGCATTCTGGGAGAGCGAGGCATATCGCCCAAGGAGCATATTGGCAAGCTTGAAGCGAGTGAGTACGGAAACCTCGTGGGTGGTCCGAATTTCTTATATAAATAGCTTGTTCTATCTCTTTGACTCTGATGAAGTCGCGGCTCTGGGAGCCGGGTGGCCGCGGGCCACGGGTGCCACTGCGGGCTGGCTGGTATTGCGGCCTGGCACCGGGCGTTCCGACACCTTCCGGGACGGTGGGCGCCGTCAACTCGGATGCTGTGTGCACCGAGCGGAGTAGGACCACCTCAGAGCTGACGTCTCTTCGCGGCTGCCTGTTTTGCGCTCGTTTTGGGTGCCCCTTGATAATTTGAAAGTAGCGACACTCTCCTCCTCACGGCGCTTTCCTCCTCGATTCTCCTCGCCCACCGGCTGCGCACGGCTCGCTTTTCCTCCTGGGCTCCCGCGGACTGGCCGCAGGATTCTATGGAAGCGTGTTATTTCGGGCCAGTTGCGCGCCCCAGTGGGGTTGAAAATTTTGAGAAATGCTAATAACAGCATCGATAATGCTGGAGGCATCGTTTATGAGGAGGTTGGTTTTTCCTTAAAGCCGTATGAACGGGGTATACTGATTTAAAGGGAGCTTTGAGGCGAGTTCTATACTCCAGACAATTGTTCTGCCACATGATCAGATGCTTTACTTCGTGCGTCTGATCTAGTATTGCTTGTGACACATCCCTTTGTGTGTGGCTTATTAAGCGAAAACCTGTTTCAAGGTCCGATTGTGAGCTACAGCAAATATCACGTGACCGAAGGAAGGCGGGAAGTGAACCAAAGCATGTGCAGCCGCGTATAAGAGATGATTAATGATTAGCAAAGTAATGATTGATTAGTGATTGGATTAAGATGAATTCGGGTGTATTAAGAAGGATTAAGGTGGATCAAAGTCGATGGAGGTGCATTAGGGTGAATGAAAGTGGATTAAGGTGCATAAAGGAGGACTATAGGTTGGATGAAAGTGCGTTGAGGTGCATTAAGGAGGATTGTAGTGGATTAGGGTGGATTAAAGTGCATGAAGAAGGATAAGGGTGGATAAAGAAGGATTAAGGTGCATTAAGGAGGATTGTGGTCGGCTAGGGAGAATTAAAGTGAATAAAGGAGGATTAAGCTCGAGTAAGGTGGATTCAGGACGATTATAGGGGATTAGAGTGGATTAAAGTGAATGAGGGAGCATTAAGGAGGATTAAAGTGCATCAAGGAGAGTTAGAGTAGATTAAGGTCGATGAAGGTGGATTAGGGTCATTAAGGACATTCGTGGATTATGGTGGATTAAAGTGAATGAAGGAGGATTAAGGTCGATGAATGTGGATTCGGTGGATTATGAATATTATGGTAGACTTACCGGTCCTAATACTCAATGAACCCTAATTCACCTTAGTCAACACTAATCCACCTTAATGCCCCTTCATCCACCTCAATACAACCTAATCAACCTACATCGCCCCTAATGCACCTTAGCCTAGCCTATACGGTCTTAATCCTCCTTTATCAACCCTAATCCATCATAATCCGTCTTAATGCTCATTCATCCACGTTAATCCTTAATAATGCACCTTAATCCAACTTAATAGTCTCCATCTACCTTAATACACCCTAATCCACCTCTATCAGACCTAATCCAGCTCCGCGGTCCCTAATCCACCCTAATCGGTCTTAATCCTCCTTTATCAATTCCAATTTACCTTAATCCACAATAATATTCCTTAATCCACCTTATCCCTCCCTAATCCTCGTTCATGCACCCTAACCATCCGAATCGGTCTTAATACCCCTTATCAACCCTTCACTTAATCCACCACGATCTGCTTTAATCCTCCTACACCCACCTTAATATTTATTCATTCATCTTAATCCTTCTTAATGCACTCTAATCCATCTTAATCTTCTTTAATACACTCTAATCCACCTTATGTCAATCACTAATGATTCATTCATTAACTTGGGTAATCATTCTCTTATACAGGGGTGTACATGCTTTGGGTCACCTCTGGCCTTCCTTGGGTCACGTGATACTTCCAGTTTACAACACGACCTTGAAACAGATCTAAAGGCTTTCGCCTTAAAACTTAAAAAAAGAACTCAATGTTGACTAGCTAACGCTCATCACCTGCAATACCACGGGTATACTTGCCACCAATTCTTTCAGGGCGCAAAGCAGAATCTATAATGCTGCACTTCCGACTGAATGACAACAGTTAGCGACGTGCGAGGTGATGGAGCCGCCCCAGAATATTAAGCAGACTGAGGACAACCGCAACAAAAAATTACCGACGATTACGTTACTTCCTAATGCGAAATTTGAGCGCAGCAAATAAGCTGTTTCACCTTTTCGATAGATTGAGGCAAAGAAATCGAGCAACACATGTATGCGCTATCACAGAATTTATTTTTTATTTTTCACACGTATTCCTTTAACAAAGACTGCACTAACAGTTCTTGACAGTCATGAAGGAAGCTTTGTGGTCGGAGAAATAGACTGATATATGTTCGACTTGGTACACCAATGCTTGATTCTCAAAGACGAGATCTATACAAGTGCCTCGCGAGGTTGTCACAGCCGTGGGACGCGTTACGAGCGAGAGGAACGGGATGTTCCCCCACATAAGTGTTAGGAAATTGCTGTTTGTCTTTATGTCAACATTAAAGTCCCCCACTACTAACATCGGTGTGGATGGATGGACGGTTAATGCGAGTTGCAGGAAGTGCACGACGTCTTTCGTGAGTGCGGTAGCGGACTCACGAAAGCGGTATCAGTCGGTCGCTGCTAGCGCTGGGGGGATGAAAGGGGGGCGGAGCTGGTTACCAGGCCGACGACAACGCCGACGACGACGCGAAACCCAGGAACGGACGCCAAAGAGACATTTGTGTAGCCAGCCCTCCTCCACAGTCTCTCCTCCTCCCTTCCATCATCCTCCCTCGCCCGGAGAGCCGACAGCGCGCATGCGCGGCGGCGGCGGAGCAGATTCGTCGGCGAGCTGGTTACGAGGCCGACGACGACGACAACGACAACGCCGACGACGACGACGACGCGAAACCCAGGAACGGACGCCAAAGAGCTGCGCTCTAAAACGCTGGTGAGTGGGCCGGAAGAATGAAAAAAAATACAGCATTACGGGATGCTTTGCTATAGCGAGCTATAAGAAAGACGCCTCAGCTTGCAAACAACGCTGTTCTTTGTCGTAACAAAGTTCTTTCGGCGAATGTTATGCAGCCACTGCTTCCTGCGCAAGCTGTCACGCTTTCCTTGTGGTATTGTAAAAACGGCATAACCACCTTCAGGCTTCTTGCTGCAGTTATATGCGCGACAGCCCGGCATATCGCTAGCACATAGAACAGGAAACACAGCGTACAACGTTCGCTACGCCGAGCTAAAGCGCCGAGCCAGCCGTGCTCGAGGAAAAAATGGCGCGAGCTAAAAAGAAAAACACAAGCAAAACTCAAGATCCGCGCGTTTCCAAGGGCAACGGCAGGGAGACCAATCGTCGTGCAGAAAAACGGGGGCAAAACTGGTTGCCGCGGGGGAACGCACAAGGGGCGAGGAGGTCGCGCGGCGGCGGCAGAGTTCAAAGAGTGTCGCTACTTTCAAATTATCAAGGGACTTTAACTGAGGACAACCGCAACAAAAACGCTGGTGAGCAGGCCGGAAGAATAAAAAAAAATGCAGCATTACGGGATGCTTTGCTACGAGCTATAAGAAAGACTCCTCAGCTCGCAAACAACGCTGTTCTTTGTCAGAACAAAGTTGCTTCGGCCAATGTCATGCAGCCACTGCTTCCTACGCAAGCCGTTACGCTTTCGTTGTGGTATCGTAAAAACGGCATAACCATCTTCAGGCTTCTTGCTGCAGTTATATGCGCGACAGCCCGGCACAGCGCTAGCACATAGACCAGAAACACTGCGCACAACGTTCGCTACGCCGAGCTAAAGCACCGAGCCAGCCGTGCTCAGGAGGAAAATGGCGCGAGCGAAAAAGAAAAACACAAGCAAAACTCAAGATCCGCGCGTTTCCAAGGACAACGGCAGGGAGACCAATCGTCGTGCAGAAAAACGGGGGCAAAACTGGTTGCCGCGGCGGGGACACGCAAGGGGCGAGGAGGAGGCGAGGAGGTCGCGCAGCGGCAGCAGAGTTCAAAGAGTGTCGCTACTTTCAAATTATCAAGGGATTTTACGCGTCTTGCGCTCTTGCGTGTCGTGCGCATTGCGCTGTTGTGTGTTCTCTGCTCGTCGGCCATGTTGCAGAAACAGTCGGGCGCCTCGTTGCACGTTTCGTTCAAGCAGGCATCACGAGCAGCGGGACGAGCAATGGCAGCGGGAAGGGCACGTTGGAGCCAAGCGGAAACGTTTACGCTATTTAGAATTTGGGAGGACAACCTAAATGACCTGCGTCGTGCCAAAAGGAATCGTAAAGTGTACGCGCACATTGTGGAAGAACTTTTTAAAGCCGGCATCGAAAAAGAGTCTGAAGGAAACAAAAACAAAGATTGAAAACCTGGGAAACAAATACAGGCAAGTACGATTTTTATTTTTGACGCTGTGCATGTTCGTTAAACAAGAAAGAAATAACGGAAATATATCGGGCGAAGTGGCGTCGCAGGTTGTTTTCTAGAGCGGACGCCAGTATCGTCACTTGGCGTTGTCGAAAGAGCTTATAGACGCGGCGCACTTTTTTTTTTCACGCAGCGCATACCTTCATCGGACGCATTGTGTATCTTTTAGCATACTGGACCAGCGCGGGCATACAACAATCCGCTGATGGGGACGCTCCGAAATGTGATACACCAGTCCTTCGGGACGCATAGAGAAATGCAGGGCGCGTTCTGGATCGTGTCTGCTTGGGATTGAAAGTGCCCATGCTGTGTGACTGGTATTTTCGTGCTGCGACGACTTTCATTTCCAAATAGCAAAATAAAAAGAACATTTGTAAGCGAGTATCTCTGTGCGCGTCAGGGAACAGCTAATTTCAATCAACGACATCTTTTCGCTAATTAAGTTGACCTTCGGAGCGTGTGCTGTACCTGTATTGTACTGCTACTGCAATTCGGGTGTGTTCTATGAACCTATGGCACAAAATATGAACTTGATAACCGACAATGCAGTTGAAAGGTGGCTTTGCTTTATTTCTGTTGCAGAGACATAAATAAAAAAAAGGGCACGGGCTATGGCCAGATAATGTGGCCCTTTTATTGGGATATACACAAATTTCTCCAGGCACACGACCGGCAAAAGCGGCCATATTGAATATTGCTCTAAAAAAAAAAAAGCTGCATTTCCGCTTCCTGTTCTTGCAGCGCCTTCTGGCGTCCACCTAGGTAAGTTCCATGCACTGCCGCTGCTTATTTTCGAACCACTGCGAAAGGTACAGTTTCCCTTCTCTAAAGTTGGTTCTTTATGTCGTGCCCTCAAGCGCGATGTTGAGGTGCGGCATCATTTTTTTTGTCGTATTCGGTTGTTAAAGTTTGTATGTATCTCCACGGTTAGCACCACTGGTGTGGTTTTGTCAAGAACAGCTACAGCAAAGGGCTGTATGTACAAAGTCAACGACCAATTTTCCGGTCGTCCAATGGAATGGAATGGAAAAACTTTACTGCTATATATCTCGGAGAGATTGGCGGTGGGCCGGTGTCTTCATGTCTTGAGTCCTGGCCGCTTCACAAGGTGGGCGCCCCTATTCCAGGGCACCGCTGAGTCTTGCTGCCTCGCAGGCGTGCTGCACAATTGCCCGTTGGGCTGCGAGCTCGCTGCTGGTGAGCAGACCCTCCCAGTGTTCCGCACTTGGGTTACATTATGGAATGTGAAATTACGCTTGCATTCCCACGTGATGTGGTTTAATGTGGGGGTTGCCCCGCACCACGGACATGTACTGTACTAGGTAGGGAACATATCGTGTAGTGTGTGCAGCTTGAAGAACGTGCCTGCTTGCAGTCTTCGCCAGCTGACTGCTTCGTGTTGTGTGAGCGATGTTTGGGGCGGGGGGTATTTAAGTCTCCTTCCTCTGTAGTGGTTGAGTATTTCTGCATACGTCGGCTCCACCGTTATTGGTCGCCCAATTTTTCGGAAATGCCCAATAATTCGGACGCCTTCGCGGTACCTCCACAGTACCCCATAGAGCCACTGTATAAGAACGTATGAGCGTTCGGATGCAAAAACCCTTCGCCTTTCCGTTTTCCGGACTTTGCCATGACTGCAGGTCCGAAACGGCATTGAGGCCACCACCACTGCCATTTTGATTTTCTCGCCGTTTCGAACAGGTGCTCTCGTACGCAGATCCACTGGCAGCCGTAGCTACCAATGCGGCAACACTAGGCCTAGCCACTTGACGTTCGTCACCAAGCTGCTGCTTGTTCATCATCAGCATCATCTTGGTTATGCCCACTGCAGGGCAAGGGCCTCTCCCATACATCTCCAACTACCGCGGTCATCTACTAATTGTGGCCATGTTGTTCCTGCAAACTTCCTAATCTCCGCCCACCTAACTTTCTGCCGCCCCCGCTACGCTTCCCTTCCCTTGGAATCCAGTCCGTAACCCTTAATGACCATCGGTTATCTTCCCTCCTCATTACATGTCCTGCCCATGCCCATTTATTTTCCTTGATTTCAACTAAGATGTCATTAACTCGCGTTTGTTCCCTCAACCAATCTGCTCTTTTCTTATCCCTTAACGTTACACCCATCACGCTTCTTTCCATAGCTCATTGCGTCGTCCTCAATTTGAGTAGAACCCTTTTCGTAAGCCTCCAGGTTTCTGCCCCGTAGGTGAGTATTGGTAAGACACAGCTATTATACACTTTTCTCTTGAGAAATAATGGCAACCTGCTGTTCATGATCTGAGAAAGCCTGCCAAATGCACCCCAGCCCATTCTTATTCTTCTGATTATTCCAGTCTCATGATCCGGTTCCACAGTTACTACCTGTCCTAAATAGATGTATTCCCTTACCACTTCGAGTGCCTCGCTACCTATCGTAAACTGCTGTTCTCCTCCGAGACTGTTAAACATTACTTTAGTTTCCTGCAGATTAATTTTTAGACCCACCCTTCTGCTTTGCCTCTCCCAAGTCAGTGCGTATGCATTGCAATTGGTTCCCTGAGTTACTAAGCAAGGCACTATCGTCAGCAAATCGCATGTTACTAAGGTATTCTTCATTAACTCTTATCCCCAATTCTTCCCAATCCAGGTCTCTGAATACTTCCTGTAAACACGCTGTAAATAGCATTGGAGAGATCATATCTCTCAGCCTCACGCCTTTCTTTATTGGGATTTTGTTGCTTTCTTTATGGAGGACTACGGTGGCTGTGGAGCCGCTATAGATATATCTCAGTATTTTTACATATGGCTCGTCTACACCCCGATTCCGTAATGCCTCCATGACTGCTGAGGTTTTGATTGAATCAAATGCTTTCTCGTAATCAATGAAAACTATATATAAGGGTTAGTTATATTCCACACATTTTTCTATCACCTGATTGATAGTGTGAATATGGTCTATTGTTGAGTAGACTTTACGGAATCCTGCCTGGTTCTTTGGTTGACAGAAGGCTAAGGTGTTCCGTATTCTAGTTGCGATTACCTTAGTAAATACTTTGTAGGCAACGGACAGTAAGCTGATCAGTCTATAATTTTTCAAGTCTTTGGCGCCCACTTTTTTATGGATTAAAATTGTGTTGGCGTTATTGCATATACAGGACGGCCAGTTTTTCTAGAACAATCTGCCCACCATCCTTCAACAAATCTGCTGTAACCTGCGTTACTTGTGGGATGTCAGACTATTCCCTCTTCCGTTATCTTCGTGGGTGCCATTGTTACTGTATAAATCTCTATAGAACTCCTCAGCCACTTGAACTATCTTATCCATATTAGGGATGATATTGCCGGCTTTGTCCCTTAACACATACATCTGATTCTTGCCTCTTCCTAGTTTCTTCTTCACTGCTTTTAGGCTTCCTCCGTTCCTGAAAGCATGCTCAATTCTATCCATATTGTACTTCCTTATGTCAGCTATCTTACGCTTGTTGATTAACTTAGGAAGTTTTGCCAGTTATATTCTCACTGTAGGGTTAGAGGCTTTCATACATTGGTGTTTCTTGATCAAATCTTTCGTCTCCTGCGATAGCTTACTGGTATCCTGTCTAACAGAGTTACCACTGACTTCTATTGCACACTCATTAATGATGCCCGTAAAATTGTCGTTCACTGCTTCAACACTAAGGTCCTCTGCCTAAGTTAAAGCCGAATATCTGTTCTGTAGCTTGATCCAGAATTCCTCTATTTTCCCTCTTACTGCTAACTCATTGATCGGCTTCTTATGTACCAGTTTCTTCCATTCCCTCCTCAAGTCTAGGCTAAGTCTTCTTGTTCGGTACCATATATTTCATTAAAACAATTCGCAACTGTTAGCAATGGTGCCAACTCCGCTTTTGTAATTCTCGCCAGTGGCTTCGAAGCTCCGAAAGCATGACACGTTGAATAATGCAGATCCCTGAAAATCAGCTTACCAATACAGTAGCGTTATGCGGTGAAGCATATTACACGTTGAATAATGCAGATCCCTGAAAGTCAGCTTTCCAGTACAGTAGCGTTATGCGGTGAAGCATATTAAGAATGGGAAGAATCAATTGTCAAGGGACACAGTCATCATCATCAGTCTATGCTTAAAAAAAAGATTTTGCGCTCACCACTGCAGCTACGAAAACGGCCCCACTGGAGGCGCAGTTAGAGAACGTAGACAAGCTTCTACACGTGGGAAGCTAAGGCAGGGCTGAAATGGCAATAAAAAGAAACAAACATGACCGGACAGTTCGTAGAAGCATAGCCAAATTGAACAGGAACATAGAACAGTATGTCTAGCAGCTATGCAGAAAACAGTGGGAGGAAAATGCAACGACATGGACAGTCAGATAGGAATGGCAAAACCGTGGAACATGCTTCAATATTTGTTAGACCCAGACGGGACATAGGCAGAATATAAATTGGCTAATAGAAGCATACCAAGGGACAGAAGAGGACTTCCTCAAGGAAATCGAGAAGATACATCTCGCAAGTGATGCCCATCATACACCCTGACTACACAGGGCAGGCAAATGACAAATTAGACAATGAAATTGGCGAGTCAGAGGTTAGGGCAGCCCTACAGAAACTCAATATTAAGTTGGCACACGTACTAGACGGGATGATGAGCAAAACGCTAAGGAATTTGGACGATGTGTCTATAACTAAGTTAACAGAATACATTAATAAATGCTGGGAGGCAGGGCAGATTCTGCAGCAATGAAAGACGGCACGAATCGTGTTAATACCTAAACCGGGCGAGCGACTGCAGATTGAGAACTTGAGACCTATATATCTCACTTCTTGCATGCGGAAACTCGTGGAGTACATGGTCCTAGCAAGATTAACCACCTACCTCGAGGACTGGGACGTGCACCCACCCACAATGATAGGATTCAGGAGAAACCTCTCAGTGCAGGACGCTATGTTACAACTAAAACCTCAGATCATAGAGGATCCAGGCAGATTGCCAAAGGCAATTCTAGGGTTGGACCTAAAAGAGGCCTTCGATAATGTAACATATGCAATGATACTAGATGGAGTAGGAGAACTAGGACTGGGAAAATGGATGTACAATTACATAGGCAGTTTCCTAATGGGCAGGAAGGCAAAGATCACGATAGCGGACCTAGTTTTGGAGGAGATCGAGATAGGCAACACAGGTACGCCACAGTGCTCGGTATTATCATCGATGCTATTCAATCTGGCACTAATCAGGCTGCCAGCCAAGCTACGAGAAATTGATGGACTCAATCATACCTTATATGCAGACGACATCACCCTATGGGTGAGAAATGGAAGTGATGGGCTAATGAGAACAAACGTTTTAAACAGCGGTCGAAACAGTCGAACGATATCTAGAGGGGACAGTGATAACCTGCTTGGTAGAGAAATCGCAGCTTTTGCTGTACAGACCGACTTGCAGAGGTCAAAAACCAGGCAACTACTGGAAAGCTCTCACTTATAGAGAGGAGATACAGTTAAAGACAGCTGATGGGAAACCTATAGCCTAGGTCGACAAGATCAGGGTATTGGGGCTCCTCATCGAAGTCAAGGGCAACAACGAAGAAACCCTTGGAATACTGGAGGGAATTGTAGTGCTAATCATGAGACTAATCAAAAGGATTGCAAACAAACACAGTGGGATGAGAGAGGAAAGCATGATTGGGTTAATACAGGTCTTCGTCATAAGTAGAATAGTATACGTAACGCCCTACATGAAATGGCAGGTCGCGGAAAAGATCAAACTAGAATGGCTCATTTGGAAAATATACAAACTAGCCATAGGGCTACCGATCAGTACCAACATGGACAAGTTGCTGCAATTAGGCCTACACAACATGATAGACGAGCTCATTGAAGCGCAATGTATGGCACAGTATGAATGCCTCTGTAAGACGAGCAGGCAGACACATCCTAGAGAGACTAGGCATAGGTTACCATACACAGCATGGTGTCAAAGTTGACATCCCAAGAGAAATGAAGGAAACAATGGTAATACCCCCCATACCAAAGAACATGCACTCGGACCGCAATAAGGGCAGACGAGAAAACAGCGAAGCAGATACAGAAGACATTCGGCAGCGCCAAGGACGCAGTCTTCGTAGACGCGGCTCAATACATCTGCAGGCGGCGGTTTTACGGCAGCCATTATATCGGTAGCAAAAAAAATTGCAAGACATGCGCTACCATACGCACCACAAGTAACAACACAACAGAAGTAGCCATAGCGCTCGCAGTAGCTCAGACTAACACAACCGTGATAGTCAGCGACTCTCACATGGAAATAAGAAACTTTTCCAATAGCCGAATCGCCCCGGAGGCACTACGCATTCTTCTTGCAGGAGGTCAAGATAGCAAAAGAAATATATATGTTGCATGGACACCCGCTCATGCCCTAGCGGTGGATGGCAACAGCAAGGAGCCACGCAATGCACCTAGAGAGATTATGGACCGAGCCGTGGTCACAAGTGACACCCCGACACCCTCCGGACGTGATGGTGTGGTAGATGAGTGGGAGTCGGGAGAACAGATTGACCACATATGACATCGCAAAACACTATAGGTTACAGAGGGGCATATTCCTGCGACCTCACCCAAAATTGACAGAAAGCAGTCTGTCACATGGCGTCAATTACAAACTCGGACGTATCCGAATCCTGCGCTCTCGCACATCATATATCCGGACAAATGCCACAAATGTAAATCCAGAGCCACTCTGGAGCATATATTATGGCAATGCCAAGTGATATGTTGAAATAACAAGAATGCAGCCTCTAGCAACAACCTTCGCATGTGCTGGGAAGCTGCACGGCTCAGCCCCGCCCTCGATGATCAACTATGGGCCGTCCAGCATGCTGAGGATGCCTCCAGGACCCACGAACTCTTGGCCGTCACCTAGGCGGGGCCTTTGGCCCTGCCCACCAACTCGCAGGACAGACAATAAAGCTATTCCCTCCTCACTGCTGCAGGACGAAGGCCTCTCCCTGTGATCTCCGATGACCCCTGTCCCGTGCCAACCGATTCCAGCTAATGCCTGCAAATTTTCAAATTTCATCGCTCCACCTGGACTTCTGCCATCCTCGACTGAGCTTCCCTTCTCTTGGCACCCATTCTGTAACCTAAATGGTTTACCAGTTATCTAGCCTACATTACATGACCTTCCCAGCTCCATTTTTTTCTCTTATTGTCAATTAGAATATTAGCCATCCCCATTTGCTCTCTGATCCACATCGCTCTTTTTCTCTCTCTTAACGTTATGTCTAACATTATTCGTTCCTTCGCTCTTTGCATGGTCCTTAACTTGTTCTCAAGCTTCTTTGTTAGCCTCCAGGTTTCTGCCCCATATCCTCGCACAGGTAAAATGCACTGATCATACACCATTTTTTTCAATGATAATGGTAGGCTTCCAGTCCGGATCTGACAATGTCTGCTGTATGCGCTCCAACCCATTTTTATTCTTCTGAACAATATGCATTCCTTAATTATACATGCATGCACCCACCGTCTCCTTTTACGGTACGAGCACAGACACGCCTAATAAGTATACTGGCAGGCCTTCAGAGCTATTTCGGATGTGCCTGTGGCGATTTGAGGCCTTAGGGGCCATAAAAGGCATGGATTCGGACATTTTTGCGGCCCCTTGGGAGTCAGAAAATTGGACATTGGCTGTACTCAACTGTACGAATTGATTTGTGAACATTAAAATGATTCATTTTCCAACTCAGAATCAGTTTGACAAAAACAGGGATAATTACATGAGAAGGGTAGACGGAAGGAGGTCCCATAGAAACTAAAATGGGACCCCCTATGCATGATGACAAGAATGAACAGTAGAAACACTAATGGCAACATGTAAAATATGTGATAAAGTTTTTAGGAGACAAGGCGTAGATGAAACAAAAATAGGAGTACAATGCATAAACAATAACAAGGCTTTGGATTAGTCAATAATAGGAGAAACTAGAAGAGTTTTTTTAGAAAAATAATGCAGGAGACGTAAAGAAACGAAGTTAAAGTTAAAAATACAACATATGCTACACTCAAAAGGAAAGCCAGAGGAAGCTAAAATAAAGTGCTTAAGTTATGTATGAAATGAGAGAGCTTTCAGCAATTTTGTCCACTTTATTATCTACTAGTACTTATTTGACTTATTTGGTGAAGTACTCAACCGAGGTCGATGCATTGCATGCAGCATCACCACGGTGATTAGTTGATTTCAGGACAAAAGAAAACTTAATTTTTAAGTGTTTCTGTGGCAAAACCGCCATCTGATGGTGAGGCATGCCTGTCTTGGTACAAGGGTCGTCCGGGTCATTAACTCCAATCAAAACAATTCCTATATCCGACATGGAAACGGCGATGAAAGCAGCACTTATGTGTGAAGGTATAGGACCAATTAGCCACTGGGAGGCACGCAGATCGTATCGCATATGTGTGTTCATGCACGCAGATTCATGCGTCTGCACATGCAGTTTGGAACTTTCTGTCAATCTGCAAACATATATGTGTGATTGCAGTGGTTGCCGGCTCCGACTGTTGTCGAAAACACATATGTATGATCTTCGAACTGATCGCCGGTTAGCCACTCATATAAACATATTAGTTAGCGGCAAGCGTGGAAGGCTTGCTGGTCAGATTGGCCAACAGCTAGTTTTCACCATGGCACACTGCCTTGCCCGTTGGATCCAATTGGTAGTACTTCAAAAGGTTGGTCGGGTATCAGCGACAAAAGTTTGGTTTTACGCCGCATCGACTGGTATCTATTCGCAGAGGCCGCACAACACATGGGAAGCCGACAACCCAACTCACAGCAAAAACTGAGTGTACGGGATGGTACGAACATTGTTCTCCACTGTCATCACCACCTTTGCGACACACCGTACAGAGGCATATCATCTTTGCACCGGCCATAGACACAGTCTCTTGTCGAGCTTGTAGCATTGTTATTGGGCATAATACACATTTTGTCGGTAAAGCATATCCGGTATATCTCAGTAAAGCATATCTCGGTAAAGCATATCCAAGCACATCGGTCATTTGGAATGCGCGCGAGACATTTACTATCACTTTTGGCGCCGCAAATTGTTCTAGCATGTTTGATTTTATACCTCTGTCGGCTTCACTGTTGAGCAGCACACGCTGATTGCACAATGATAACATTAGGCTTCGCCAAATGGCTACAGACTACTGCTATACTACTCCATGTGTTCCAAAAATACGAATTTTTCTGCTCCAAAATGTTGGTGTAGCTGCTCCTAAACTGCTATAGAACGAGTTTTCCTGCTACAAAAATTGCCCCAAATCCTGAACTGGCTGGACCACCACCGTTGAGTGTACATACTTAGAAACAAACAATATTTAATTGAGTAACTTTTGTACAGTGCCGTTTTTTTCTGTGATGTGTTTATCCACTTCTATGAGAAACTTGCAAGTGCTTCTGAGATTTTTATGCTAGTATTGTTATATATTCAGCTATGTGTTACACGTTGTCAAACTGCACTGGGGAGCAGAGGCCTTTAACCCAAGCTTCCTCCTTAGTAACAAGAAGGAAAATAAATTTCACAATATATCAATACTGCCTATACAGGGTCCACCTGAACATTTGGCTGCACGTGTTCAAAAAAAGATTTTGTGCTTACCACTGCACTATTCTTGCTCAAATTTTGCTGAACGGTCGCATTTTGGTGTCTACTTCGTCTAGTATAACACTTGGCACTTATGGGGATGCAAGCTGCTGCCACAATGGTGCAAGCATAATATTGTCACGTCCTGTCATCATCTGCAGAAAGCAGTGTTTCAGGGAGGGCAGCTGCCTGTTCCAGGAGTGCGCAACATGCGGCAGCCCTCCCTGAAACTCTGCTTTCTGCAGATGACGGCAGGTTGCGACACAAGTCTGTGCCAGGGCTGGCTTTTCAGATGCCATTTTTACCATACACGAAAACAGCTTCTCATTTTTGTCTTAAAAAGCAGGTGACTAATTGTGCCAGGTGTTATACTAAAGGAAGTTGACGCCAAAATGTGATCATTCTGCAAAATTTGAGCAAGAACAGTCCAGTGGTGAGCGTTAAATATTTTTTTGAACACGCGCAGCCAAATATTCAGGACCCTGTATAAGTGCCCACATAAGCCAAATCTACTGTTAGGCCTAATAATAAGCCTTGGCCGCCGTAGAGTTGAGACAAAAGCCTTAGATGGCTCACGGGTTGAAAAATCCAATGTCCGCCATTATGGCACCAGAATTCATGGTACCACCTTGTGTTGGTGCTACCAATAAAGGTTGTGGGTTCGAGGTACTGTCAATTTTTTTCACACGTTGGGCACTTGGCAGCAGCAGGGTAGCCACGACTTATGGACACTTTTTGCCTCTGCTTTTCTACAGACGCATGTCAGTTACTTCTGAAGCTTTGCTTCAGTCATGCTGCTCTAGGTCTAGCTTTGCTGTTGCCAAGAAGTGCCATTTTTATTTGTTGCAATTTAGCAATGTGTCCTCATAGTGCAGATTTAAAATATGAACTATAGAACGATATTGACGAATATAAAGCGAAGCTCAAACATGATGCGAGGAAGCAATTAAGGGACTTTGAGAAAAGTCTCGAGTCTCAATGCCTGATTTGAAAAGGTAATCCCAGGAAGCGCACAGCTAGCTAGTAGACATCTACCTACCAGCTTGATGTAGCCGGCCACAGCCAGTAGTCATATTTTGTAAGTTGTACTCTAGACTAAACCTCCGCAAGCCGGCTGGTAGCTCCGCTAATGCTCCCTCCAGTGAAGGCTAGTATCCATCTTGGGAAGCACTACTGTAGTTGTGGCGTAGACATTCAATGTTCAGGCTTCTTTCAGCTTCGCATGTGCTATAGTTAGATCTACTTACCATGTTCAAGATCCTGCGAGGTTGTTTCTTACTTAGCATGTCACTACAAAAGCACAAGGCAGCAACCCAAGTAAAATTTTCATTTTTACTGTGGTGAGTGTAGATGTGCTATGCTTCCGTGTTTGCACTAGGATTGTTGTCTATATTCTGGCCTGAATTCATTCTGCAGAATGGAGGAACAGGCCATAAGACAAAAGTATAGAGACCTGGCTGCTGGTGCCGATAGAGTGGATGTGAAGATCTTGAAACAAGGCCTCTCGGAAGGCCCTTGGGGAAAGCTAAAAAAAAAAAACGGTATTGAAGTTGGCGAGATTCTACACTGAAGGACAAGTCACCGTCTCTGAAGATGACTTTGTCAGCATCTGGAGGACACTAGAACACTGGGGACAGGCCTCAAAGTAAGTTTGAGAGACTAAATGAATTTATCTGCCTTTCTTTTGCAAGGAAAAAGAGCTCTGACAGGGTTAGAACAGTGGTGTCTGATGCATGTTTTTATCACCCATTCTGCACAAACATTTTGGTGCAATTTTTCATAGAAAGACGTGACCATACAGAAAATGCGCCGCTTTTCTCAACCAAATGCACCCAATTTGCTATAGTAATAGAAATTAATGTTCCACCAAAGGGGGTCTCCAAACCTCTAGAGCGACATTCCTAGATGCCCGTTCCTCGGCGTAACCGAATGAACGAAAACAGCGAAAGATGAAAGTGAACACGGCGCACAGCGTGAAATTAAAAGGGCCCTGAACCACTTATTAGTAAAGTGGAGAAAGGCATGCGAAGTGAAAATAGGCTATTTCAGAAATACTTCGCCACAAAAAGTACTTCAGTGCGTTCAGCAGAAGCGGACTTATTGGGAATCAAACAGGGCCTCCGCTGTGCTGCGGTTCCTTCTTCAATGCCTTGCACTGCAAAGGCCGCGGCACAGTGGGGCACAGTTCAAATTTCATTTTGGATGTTAATGTAGACGCCACAACTTCCGACATTGGCATCTACGACGAGCTAAACATAAGCTTAACGCAGTTGCCCTCAGCGAGCCGCAGTGCGTTTAGCCAGTGAACTTGCGGCGGCACACCACAGCGGCTGCTATATCTATGCTATGTAGCCGACCACCGCTACCAATAGCAGTCGATAGATCCCCTCCATCAGCTCACCCTTTTGGTAACAGTATGGAGGGGCTTTAGTAGTCGAGTATGAGAATCCGCTTTATTGCAAAATGAAACGTAAGCCCTGCTTGCTTAGGAGAGTAACGAGGCAGGCTTCTGTTGAAATGAGAGCGTTTGAGAGAAAGGTTAGTTCGCAATCCTTTTGAGAGCTCCCAGCACCATGTATGACAGCAAACTTCAGCTGAGATGTTCACAACAGTACATGCAACCTGCAGATTGTTATTTCACAAAGCCCAAGGGGTGGTTCAGAGCCCCTTTAAAGAAGAGTGCACGAGGAGGAAAGTGGAAAAGGAGCAGAGGGGAAATGGGGTGCACATGTGCTGTGTTGCCGGCGACCATGACATGGTGGTGTGAAGTGGAGGAGGCTAGGTTCGTCTGCAGCGTCAGCTGCTGAGGTCAGTCCATGGTACCAGCGTGCTCCCTGCAAGGGGCGATTCCAAGTGGCTACGAGTAAGGCTTGATGTGATGCTCCCTTGGGTGTTGTCGCCGCTGAGACTGATTTCCCTCACGTCCTGCATGGGGATCTGGATGCCACCGACCAAATGCCAGAGACAATGTATGGCTTTAGGCAACACGTGGGCACCTAGGATGTTCTTGTACAACTCAATGAGCTGGTAATCAAGCAGGCAACGAAGCAGGTGCCATGAGCACTACTAGGACCTTAACCGTGTCTTTGATAACATCACACATGAAAGTGTCCTCTGCAACCTACGCGAAACGGGTTGCAGAGCGGGAATGTACAATTACATCCGTGACATTCTTGGCAACCAAATGGCCAGGATCAGAATAGGAGAGGAGACATCCCAACCAATCTCCCTGGGGGATTGAGGAATGCCGCAAGGTGTGGGCCTCTCCCCCCTCCTGTTAACATGGCTCTCCTGCCGTTGCCTAAGCTTCTCGAATCAACAGATGGCCTCGGCTATGCATTACATGCCGACGACATCGCTTTCTGGACTGCGAGGGCAGGGTCGGGTAGCTGGATGAAAGACATGCACCAAAAAGGTGGCTTACTTGGTCAACAGCTATGCAATGACCTGTGGCCTTTGCTGTTTGCCTCAAAAGTCGGAGCTGACTGTTGTCAGACCACGTGCATCAGAGAAACAAGCGGAAAACACAGGAATCACTCTGGAAGGGATCCGGATCCTCCTGGTACCTCAACTCCGTATCCTGGGCCTCCTGATCCAGGCAGATGGCAAGGCAACGGCCATGATGAGAAAAATCAAGCTCCTGTTAGACCAGATCTTTAACATGATCATGCGAGTGGCCAAGAGGCGGAGGGGTCTGAAAGAACCGGACGCCTTGCACCTCGTTCAGGCCTTTGTTATCTCACGAATCGTCTACTCAGCGCCGTAGATGCAACTCTTCAAGAAGGATGTCATACAATTTGATGCAATAATCAGGAAAGCCACGAAGCAGGCCATAGGTATACCCATAAATTCATCCACAACGAAATTATTTCAAATGGCAGTCCACGACACAGTAGGTGAGCTCGTTAAAGCCCACCTATCCATTCGAAGGGCCCGTGTTAGCCAGACCCAGGTGGCAGCAGTGTCCTTCGCAAAATTGGATGGCAAGAATCGCACTACACCCACCACGACCAATTACCTGAAAAGTGGACTGAGAAGCTGGAATGCAAATCACTACCGCACAATATGAACCCCACGTGGCACGCCAGATGATGCAACGCCCGGGCAAGAGTCATCACCTAGATCCTGGAGAAAGACGTCATTGTCCTATACGCAGACACCTCTCTACCCAAATGCTCTGTGAGGGCAACGGTCGCGGTCACCGGGCTGGACAAGCTGGTCACCTGCGCATCAATTAACACTCCATCTTTGGAGGAAGCAGAAGAAATGGCGAGAGCCCTTGCACTCCTACAACCTAACGATCACCAAGATTGTCACGGACTCGCAAGCTGCGCACAAGAACTACAGATCTGGCTGGGTGTCCCTTGCAGCACTGAAAATCCTTGGAAAAGCTAAGTCTCCTAAACAAACAATTGACCTAGCTTGGGCCCCAGCCCACTCCTCAGTTGAGGGCAATGAATGTGCTCGTCAGCAGGTCCGAGCACTCAACTCCCGGGCCATCAAGGTGGAGACGAGGGGAAACCCAGTTGCACAGATATAGTTAAGTATCACAGGGGAAGACATGCCCACATCCCCACCACTCCTTGAACAGAGCCGGACAAACAGGCAAATCCAGGCAGGATCATTTCCCCACCCCTGCCTACAGAACAGAATATCCCGAGAAAGATGAGAGAATATATCCTCACTGCAATGCACTAGACACCCTCCGGCACGTCATAGGAGAGTGCAATTTCTCTAAAGACCACCCCCCACCTATAGCCATAACTAACTCTCCTACTGTCCCCACCCTTTACAAGTGATGGCAGATCTTGCTATCCAGCCCCGCCCTGGAAGACCAGCTCTGTCTGATCCACAGGGGCCAGGTGGCCCTGGAAGGATATGGAACCCGTGAAGAGGGAGCCACCCCATCAGGTGCTTGACGCGCTCTATTTCATTATGGATCGATAAAGCTGTTTCTCTTTCTCTCACCGCTGCAACTGGTGGCATGATTTCCCTGCAACGAAAGCGTGAGAAGAAAAGCATGGTGCCGCGCTAGATGGGCTGTGCGCAGATGATGGCTACGATAATGCGCCAGAGCTGCGTACGTCGTCTGTGTAAACAAAGCGCGCTACTGACGGCACTCTCTTACAAATGTAAACAGTGTACCTATATATGTACCTCAACACCTACGTTGAGATACTGGGGCTAAGGTCTCTTGAAAGACCACGCCACTGCCTTCCAGTTACCCCATGCATTGCACCCCAGACTCCTTGTCGCCATTTTAACGCCTTTTAAATTGCTCGTCGCATTTACTGCTAAATTACTAAAATCACTCTTTCAACTGACGTCTTTTCGGGTCTTTTTTGTTACTGGCGCACTGACCGCCTGACCGGCTTTTCTAAACCCACAGAAGCATGCCGCCAACGACACCCCTGTATGCACCCTAACCTCTCGCTTCCCCAACACTGTCCCATGGCCATCTTTTTCTTTTCTTGTTTTTTCCCCCTCTTGGTGTCCCCCCCTCTTTTCCTTTTTTCCCTCTCCTTTGCTTTCTTTTCTTTTCTCCCCACCTTCCCACCCTCCTGCTCTTGTCGTGCTGTCTTGGGAACCGTGCCCATAGACATCAGGCGACAGCACTCTCTCTCTTTGAAGTCTCTCCCTTTACAACCAGCCGCCACCGACAGGCACATGTGACGTCACTGTACAAAACCTTTAAAACTAACATGCTGAGTTTGACGAGGCCGCCTTTGACGAAGATAGGTCCTCCTATCGAAATGTTGGCCTGCCTTTCTGACGCACATAATCCCTGTTTATAGCCTTGATATATATATATATATATATATTTTGTAATGCGAAGCATATGACTTCTAAATGATAGCTGAACAAATCTAACTTCTAGAATCTGGTTTGTACGTAAGTGTCAGGAGGCATTACAGGGAAAATGGCTTTGGGTTATAATGCGAGTGGCCTGATCTTTTTATGTGCTGAATAAAGGAAAGATGACAACGATAGGTATACCAGGGAGCAATACCATAAATAATAAGACCACGAACAAAAGCAAAGTATAATGACAGTACTTCTTTGGAAAAACTGCAACTGATTTGAGTAGCACTCTTATGCTAAATGCAGTTTCTTTGTTTAGTGAATGCAATGTAATTAGAAAACTTAAGGGTGGGAATCTGTGTTAATGCCAAGGAAAAACACAGGAGGCAGTTATGTCCATTGTAAGTCGTTGCGTGAGAGCAAGGTAATGATCTCTGCGATGACATCACTGTCATAAATATCATGGCCTATTATCTAAACTCTGGCACGTGCAGCATAGGCACACCATAAACAGCAACAGGTGCATGTCCAAACACGTGGCAGCGCTACATCTGCTAAGTAGCGTGGTGTTTGAATGATTGCCTCTGGGAACACTGCACCACAATTGGCGTAATAGTGACCACCTGTCTTGTCATTGCTTTACGTGCTCCTGCACCCCACTGTTTCATGGCACTCATGCTCAGGTGGAGACGTGCTAATTAAATATAAAGAGTCTTGGGTAAAAAATTTAGGATGTACGTTTGTAAACGCCTTGTCACTGTCTTGCGCCACGTGAAAAAATTACCTTTTGTAAGATAATGTGCACGCTGACGTATTTCGATTGTTCATCTGTACGAAAAGATAAATCGATTTTGCTTCTTTGTTTCTACATTCTATGCATCCCATGAAATCATTGTGTTCTGGGCAGTCTTGGTCCTTATCCCACGTGTGTTTAGCATTGGTGAAACTTCTCTCAATTCTGGAATATGTGCCAAGTAGACTAAGTAGTGATGTTCTTCATATTTCTCTTAATCTTGCAGTTGGAGCTCAACGTTGAGTCGGGAACAAGCCCAAACAGCTATGCAGAATACTGGAATAACAAGATACGAGGCCTGTTCGACTATAATGTTCTCAATCATTGGTGAAAATTCTGCTACCATCACTTTTGAAGGCCTGGTAAATGGGCTACTAGGGCATCGATTGCTCCAACGTTATACTGCCAATGCGGAGGCAGAGACAGTCTCTGTATGGTGGAACATTTTGTCGAAGTTTGTGTGCCAATACACTGGTTAATCTAGAATTTGCAAGTGCGCTTGTTCGTTGTGACTGTTTGTATTAAACTGTATTGTCCTGTTATCATATGCTCGGTGGCCTAGTACATTTGTGCGCATCAAGAGCCCCACAAGCTGCCACTGCCGGGGTACATTCCAAACAGACGCTGTAAAAAATCCCAATGTTTTCTATTATAAATTGCATACTTCGGTACTGCACAGGTTTGGTTAATACCCCCCCCCCCCTTTTTTTTTTTGAGGTTGAAACCTTTACACAAGTTCTCCGCATTTGCGTAGTTTCATCGGCATAATCTTGTGAGAGAGCTTGTGACATCCTCTACCAGAGGCGCAGCCATCTATACACCCTTGAACATTTTACACTTTTTAGGCTGTAGTCTTGGTCCAAAATCCATATGCGGCCATTTGTTCTGTGTGCATTTTTCTTGTGTAACGCTGCGCGGTCGTACCATCTCTTCAACAACGTCGCTTGTTTCCGAGTGTCCCGTAGCGTTTCAGGCAGGAAATATTATTGGAAGCTTAGTGCTGGCAAAAAAGAAAAAAATATATAAAATAACGATAACCGTTTGTGTCAAGTCTGCACCCTAAAGGGCAACAAAATTGTGCTCTTGACCACGTGGTGCTTGTTCCATGATTTCTAGCCGTGTGGAGCGAACTGTGGCATTGAGAACGTTGTAATCTGCAAACTACTTTTTCACTTGCAACTTGCGAATGCACAACTGGGTTACGTAAAACTTAGCTCAGAACTGTGAGACTTTCATCTTTTTAAACTTCCTGAGGTACATCTTAAAAAGTTGCATAACTGTTATTTTACTGAGTTAGAGCGAACGTATCCTTTCTGCTTCCTTCCCTTTATTTTCAGTAATTCAATGCACTGTATCAATTGAATTTCTGAAATTGTGTGATCTTCCACAACATTTTATTGGGTACTGAAAGAATGCCAGTCATTTTTCCACTCGCATTATTTCATTTCATTTCATTTTATTACCTTAAAGGCTCCAATAAATGGAGCGTTACATAAGGGGTGGCAAGAATAAAAATACATAGTCATAATAACAGGAAGTTTTTACAGTTTCGATGAACTTGGATGGGCACATAATGACAGCAACGTCGTTAGGAAGGCCGTTCCAGTCTGCAGCTGTGCGAGGAAAAAAAGAGTTTGAAAACATGACAGTGCGTGAGCTAAACTTAGCTAAAGCTGAACTTAGTTTTTTTTTTTTTAAGCAGCAAGTTACAAACTGGTGGCACTGGTTCAGCATCACATTTGGGACATCATCTCTACTCTAGTTTGCAACTATACAAGGCCCATTCTGCCTGTCGATTGCGCATTACCCAGCCTACGTGGTGCTTCTATACTGCACTTTAACTTTGTTAAAATGTTAAAATGTGAGGCTTAGGTGTGTGGTCAAAGACTGTGTTGGACAAAGCACTAGTGGAATACCTTGTGTTATCCACCATCTTGATGTTACATCTATTGAGGCATTTCTTGGTCTCGCACTTCAAGCGGTGCACTCTATAAAAGATGTACACTTTTCTTTTTCTACGATAGTTGTCATCACTGTTGTGTGCATGTTTTCACAGTGCACCAGTTTATTTTCTGTTGGGAACGCTAAACGGCACTTAAAGCCATGTGATGTTCCTGATAAAAGAAGTACTAGGCACGCTGTGTTGAAAAAAAAAAAAAAAAAATGGGTGAGGTGTTGCACACAAGATTGGCGACGATTATTGCTGTACATAATTGCACCATAAAGGGTGGCATAGCTTGGTATCCCAAAGGGTGCGAAATTCAACCAAGTTGTGTGGTGGGCTAATACCTCAATGGGTGCAACACATTTTAGAGTGTAAATCCTGCGGAAGTGAAAGATCGTCTCATTTGCCCGCTCACAGTAGTCTCATTAATCGTAGAGGCACATCTTTAAGAATTCTTCTTGACACCACATGAGAAGCCAACAAACACTGACACCAAGGACAACATAGGGGAATTGTGTTTAATAAATCAAATAAACGATAAATTGATGGAAATTAAAGTGGATGAAAAAACCAACTTGCTGCAGGTGGGAACCGAACCCACAACCTCCGCATTTCGCGTGCGATGCTCTACCAATTGAGCTACCACGGCACCATTTCCCCATCCACTTCCTTGGGTATTTACGTGTCCTAGTAGAACCCTGAGAGTGTTGGCCAGCGCCACCACTCACAGACCTTGGCAGCGTACGTGGAACGTCCTTTTTGCTGCAGGCGTCACGAGAACGTGATCCTTTTGGGTGAAGGCAACTGGTCAACTGGCAGCTAGCTGGTCAATGCGAAGGTTGTGGGTTCGGTTCCCACCTGCGGCAAGTTGGTTTTTCATCCACTTTAATTTCCATTAATTTATCGTTTCTTTATTTGATTTATTAAACAAGTAATTTCCCCTATGTTGTCCTTGGTATCAGTGTCTGTTGGCTTCTCATGATATGACTAATAAAAATCGGGCCCCTCGGTTAACCCCCTTTCTTCTCGTTCTTGACACTACGTTAGACGTCGATACTTGTTTGCCTAAGTCGCCCCTGACAATGTGTGTTGGGGCACATTTGCGGGATATTCTTAAACAGGGTCACGTGACTGGAAGCACTGTGAAATTTCGTTCACGTCGGCCTGAAGCCCGTGCAGTTGTTAGCTGCCGTCATAGTTCTGCCCATGCTCATTTTATCAAGTGGAAGAAAACGATGGCATTGTTCTGTGTCGCATGACTTTTCTGAGCAGTTTCGAATGTGCTTTCTGCGTTGTCCTTGTCTTGTGCAATACAATTTTTGCTGTAAAAGCCAGCGAGCCATGTTTGTTGCACGATGTGCTGCCTAGAAAGCATACAAATTTTAACTGCGACATGAACAGTTATTCACTGCGCCTTTAAAGATTTCCCATTACATTGCACTATACATGTACGACCAGTCATTTTTTTCTTTTTCCTTCTTTCAGGGGATTCATATTGGGTTAGAAAGCCCGGCAAGATCTTTGTAAATGATATAAATTTTCCCGTGTCACGTCATCGTAACAAGGTTTAATTTTTATCCTGCTCCGCAGTGTTGCCACACCTTAGGAGGGACACAAATTATACACATTTCTCATCGCGGGGGTTGTATTACATGTCTGGCTTATCGACGCAGACATGGGGCAGTTTTAGCGTAACGGAGACGTACCAGCATAGACTTTGCCGATTGATCCGTAGACTGAGCATCCGCGGTGCTCATGGTGACAAATGGTTGAAAGTAACATAATCACCAGGGAAGTTATTTTTCGATATTGCATGTGAACCGGGCAGACAGATTTGTTGCAAATGTAGCGTTACAGCAGAGATTCATCTAGTAGATCAGAAAAAAAAAAACATTGCACGACGCGCCAAATTACTTCGCATGCCAATAGGTGGTGTCCAGATCCACACCCCAGCGACGGCTCCCTCTGAGTAATGGAAACTAATCTAGAGAGCTGCGGACAGCACATGCCGGAAGTGATTGCAGAGCTGTAAATGCGTCCAGGCTGCCATGTTTTGGACACCACTTATTCCAACACCCGATTACTACTCAAACGTAGACCTGCTCCACCACTTGCAGCGAAGTAATAATGCTAAGCAGACAAATGAAGCGCGCCACTATGCCGACATCCAACAGTCGGTAATGTTTTGAGCTCACGGAACACATAGAAACTGTCACGAAATTGGGCAGCCATGTTTTGGACACCACTTATTCCAAAACCCTATTGCTACTACAAACTTGCACCCACCCCACCACTTTCAGCAAAATAATAATGCTAAGCAGACAAATGAAGCGCGCCACTATGCCGACATCCAACGGTCTTTACAGACCGTTGGATGTCGTCATAGTGGCGCGCTGTTTTGAGCTCGTGGAACACGTAGAAACTGTCGCAAAATTATCACGTAAACATCTAACATTGTGTACAATATTCCATCTGCAGACTGCAGTTACATCTACAACGGCGAGATGGGAAATTTCGAAAGGCGAATCAAGGAACACTGTCATGATGTCTAATGCGCTCTTGCCGAGTATTTTGCAACAGAAAGACATTATATTGACTGGGGTAGGGGGCATGTGCTAGCCACTGAAAGTAATCTAATCTCACATTTGCATCTCGAGTAATTACTAATCTATACCACGCTGAACTGCAATGATGGCAGCCTTCCTTCTGGTTATGCCCGCTTCTTGTGCCATTTATTCACACGTACATCTCTCCCTTTCGTTTACTTTCGTTGAGAACAAGGCCCCCGTATGGGAGCTGAAACATGCTTTCTTTTCTTTTAATGTTCTTGGTCTGCATCCGACCAGATGAGTTTTTGTCGAACTCTTGATTTCACATTCGAATTAAGCACAAGCGCTTCACAAGTGCTCCGCAAGGCCCTTCACAAATTATTTCTTTCCTCTGGGGAAAAGATGGGGAATGCGGGAGATGGAAATTCAAGACGATGAGCAAAACGTGAACAAGGTGAATGCAGGAGCCAACGTTTCGACAAGTGGACTTGTTGAAACGTTGGCTCTTGCATTCACCTTGTTCACGTTTTGCTCATCTTTCCTCTGGGTTACACATGCGCGGATAGCAGTCTCGGCTCGTCCTATTCGATAAGAGCCCACTGCAGTGAAACGGTGCGCTCGCTGGGCTACTTTCTCATTCTAAATTTTGTTTTCCTGCTCAAACATGGCCACCATGGTGTCATTAGCTTGTCACACAGGTAGCGAAGCAATTAGTGCGATGGGGACAATTAATACTTTTCGTAGAATTCTAGCAAATTATTTTCAGCTTTTCTGTAGGGTGAAGCAAATATGGTCGGGTGGTATCCCTAATTATTTTTATTCATTTGTCTTCGTATTCCCCATAAAAAAATGCTTACTGAAAATTGTGTTCTGTGTTGGCGGCCAGCTATTGCGATCGTTAAAACAGAACAAGGATGCGCTCGCAGCATCTGTCACACAGAGATGGCAAAATGTGGCTTGTCAGAAACACAATTGTTCAGCGCTAAACTGCTCGTTGTATTGATGCCCCGTAATTGAAAAGAAAGTGGCCTCCTGTGCAGCAGGACACCTGCCAGCTGGCGACGGTTGGTGGGTCAGAGCAATGCCTCTTACTGGATGCTTGCCGCTTCGCTCATTTTCTCATTGGATGGAGGTTGATTACAAGGCTGGCCTGTGCTCAACCAATGGCTTGATGAGAGACTGTAGGTCCTGCCTCCGAGATTGCAACAGGCGTCACTATGTTCTAGGAGACAGGGGAACATGATTCAAGTTTGGGCGTGCTTCTATACAAAAATCCTCCAGGTGACCAGCCCCTAGGACCTTAACAGAGAGAGTGCAAGAGTGGGATTGAATATTAATATGCAGAAGACAAAGATAATGATGAATAGCCGGGCAAGGGAACAAGAGTCCAGGATCGCTAGTCAGCTTCTAGAGTCCGTGAAAGAGTATGCTTACCTAGGTCAATTACTCACAGGGCACCCTGATCATGAGAATGAAATTTACAGAATAAAAATGGGTTGGAGCGCACTCGGGCAAACATTGCGAGATCCTGGCTGGAAGCTTACCATTATTATTAAAAAGAGAGGTGTACAATCAATGCATTCTACCAGTGCTGATATATGGGGCAGAGACTTGGAGACTAAGAAGCTTGTGAACAAGTTAAGGACCGGGCAAAGAGCGATGGAACGACTAATGTTAGGCGTAGCATTAAGAGACAGAAAGACAGCGGTTTGGATCAGAGAGCAAACGGGGTATAGCCGATATTCTAATTGATATTAAGAGAAAAAAATGGAGCTGGGCAGGACATGCAATGTGCCAGTTAGATAAATAAGCATTGGACCGTTAGGATTACAGAATGGGTACCAAGAGATGGGAAACAGAAGACTAGGTGGAGCAATGAAATTAGGAAATTCACAGGTGCTAGTTGGAATCGGTTGGCGTAGGACAGGGGCAGCTGGAGATCGCAGGGAGAGACCTTCGTCCTGCAGTGGACATAATATAGGCCGATGATGACGAAAACTTCTCAATGCATGCTTTTATGTGCTTATTTCATGTGACATGACATGACAAGAACTTTATTTCGAGTTCTTAGGAACTGAGATCTAGGGGAGCCTTCGGCTTGCCAAAATAAAGTTGGTGGCTCTGCCCCGATGTGATTGGGATGCGAATAGGACAATACTATCAGGCTTTCAACAACAGCGGTGAGAAGTGAATTATAGTTAGTGGGTGAGGCAAATTTTTGTTGTTGTATTTACTCTTTCAATCTATTTTTCAGAAATAGCTGCAGAAAAATCAGTTTCCCCAATTGCTTCTGCATGGTTGAAGAAATACAGTAGGACCAACCTCATTGCTCTGTCTAACCTAGCATGATAAGGTTGGTTTTGAGCCTCGTAGAAGCTACTGATGGCCTGTTTAGTAAAATCTGAAAATCTAACAATTTTGATAATTTTTTCAGAACATAGATAAATTTAGAAACAAATGAGATAATCAAAAATGAACTTTATATTTGAAGCAAGCACTTAAAGTTGCACATGCTGAGTTTTGAGCACCCTAAGTTGAATAACTAAGATATTAAAAAAATTTAGTCAGATTGTTCTGTTATTCATCTCTGCACATATGCTACTGTTTTTTTTTCTGTTACTTTGATAATTTGTTAGTTCGTCTTCCGCTTTTGCGAATTTCAGGGCTTAAACAATGTTGCATTTGCTGATGTATTCATTTGATGTTGCTGAATATTTTTTCATTGTGATGACCTGTATTTTAACCCCCCTACGATAATGCAGTGCAGGCAATGTAGGTATTCTGAATAAATGTATAAATAAATAACACTCCCTCTAGATCTGAATTTTTAACACCAGAAGTTTAAGTGAAGCAGACACACATCATAACAGTGAAGGAACATTTATTGGCCATCCTGTAAAGGAACAGCCAACAGAAATGCATTTGTGATAAGAAAATTGGCTCAGATCATAAAAGAACACCACACACAATTTGCATGTAGCCTTGACCATAAAAAAACCTGGTGTGTGTGTATTGAGCAACCTGCAGAGTGCAAGCCTGGTGTGTACATACTATCGTTGTTGAAATGCTGGAATAGTGGACGCAGATGGGAACAGCTACGATGATTGTGGCCTCTCGTGATACTTCGTTTAACATGTTAGAGAAGTTTGCGCATAGCACAGATCTCCTTGCCGATAAGATCATGAGCCAAGCATACTTTATGAAGTTTACACTGATTCCAAGCCCTTTCCCATTGTCAAACTGGGAGAGAAGCTTTGCACACCTTGCTTGGGAACAGCCATAAAATTTCCTACAAATTTTACTAAGGGGAGCTCTGGTACTGTGATCCTCAGTTGCCATGGGAATGGTAGGTGGCAAATGAATTTGTCTAATCATGCATACTTTTCTAAAGGCATTAAAGAAGGCAATATGCATAACCACCACGAATTGTTGCATTCATAACGTAACGTCTTATTGAAAATGATCAATTTCCCAAGTCACAAAGCTGTTTGAAGCCAGAAGGACGAAGTTTAGTAAAATGCATGTACTAAACATTTTTATGCTGGCTGAACCACCATGCTTCCAGCTCTTGTAGACGCTAGCTCCAGATTTATTTCTAGTAATTGTTGCAGTAAACTATAGAAACAGCACCACAAAATGCCACAATTAAATGCCATTTATATCTGTGCCACTGGTTTTATGGCGATACGTTAACAAGCACGTCAGGCCAAAGCTTAGTTTGACACAAGGCAAGCTATGTGCACGCCATTGCTAGTGAGAAGGCAAACAACTTGCATTTTTCCCTTGTGCAGGAGAACACGTTGATGGCTATGTGCATATTGCACAATGACATATGTCGCCATTTCCTATATGCTTGTAACCTGCCCTAGTTTTAATCTCCTTTATTTGTATTGTGAGCAGCTTTCGTTGCCCTAAATACTCTCGAATGAACTTGTCAACACATACTGCAAGTAAAATACCTATTAATGCATGTGACTAACAAAATCTCTAAAGCTAGTGGCAGTGCCACACTCTACATCTGCAACTTTCAGAAGAGCACGAAATTCTAAAAATATTGTAATTTTATAATCCCACATCTTGAGACACTTCGTTTAAGCATCACTAAAATTGCTCTTAAACATTTTTAGGATCGCCTAAGATGCGGTAATAAGGCACATTCCTTTGATCAGACAAAACTGGCAGGCATGCTGTGTATATAACATTGGCACCATGAACAACACCTGAACTGCATAAGCTTTGCGTGCACATAAATGTCAAGTACAATGCCAGGACTTGCGAGGACTTGGATACCCCATGAGTATGGTACTGTTTGGACAAGCCACAGGAAATCAGGTAGTACATACATCAGATGACGCTACAGCAAATGCTACACCATTATTGCACGATGTAGTGGTGAAATTTTGGTGTCTTATCTGCAGGTATACCTCATTCATTACTCTGTTTGAAACAGAAAAAAATTTTTCCTTCATTTACAAGAACATCTGCAAGTCATGGGCCACGTTTTTGTTTACATGAGAAAGCAATGTTGCACTATCACTATCTGCACCAAGCACGCTTTTGCAAAGTAAGCACAGTAGGTAATGCAATACAATTTAGTTCAATTGAGCTTCCTTTAATTCATTATAGTTTAATCCAAGCCAAACAACTTAGTCTGTAGCTACAGGGATCCTACAGCCAAAAATTTTTATAACGGCTAAAAAAGCAAGTCAAAGCCAATGTCATCAAAGGCCAGCTGCAACAAGTGTTCACTTTGGCTGCATTGGTTACAAGTGTGTGGTGCATTTTATTGAAGGAATTTTGGCAAAGCTGCAGTACTGGCAATTGTCCAATTTTCTTATTAGCCACTAGTAAATAACACCCAAGCCCATCACGCATGCACCTGGTGGTTAGCAGGTACGACGCAGATCACAGAACATGGCCTCAGAGATTTTCAACATGCTGCTGGCGTCGCCCAATCTTGGTGGTCATGCCAAGGGTCCACTCTGGTTCTCAACAAAGCAATTTTGTGTCACTTCTGGTGAGTGGTAATGGCTAATGGCAGCACTGTTTCTTTATTTTTAAAGATATCAAGAATGCCGTATTTTTGCTAGCTTTCTGCGACGCATTTCCTTGTATTTCAAACATAAAATTTTGCACACTGCCTGAAACAAGAATTTTTATGAGGTCCCAATTTTTCTTGGAGTTGGCCTTCAAACTTATGCCAAAAAAGTTGCAAGAAATCAATACACAACAGCCATTATATGCATAACCAATGACAGAACTAAACACTTCAAACCTCCAAAAAGCTTCTGTAACTTTGTATGGCAAAAACGTAGTGTACAATGTGTGTACAGTGTAGTGGTTGTGTCTTGATGTGCAGACAAAATAGGCTCCATAAAAAAAAAACATTCGTAACACACACACACAAAAAAGTAAAAGGCCCTTCCATATATTGCAGTGACAAAAGCTTATCAATCAAGGAAGCTCCAAAATTTCTAGTTAAAGTTAGCTACAGAAAGTTTCTGAAAGGAAGGCGATTGAAAACAGGCCTCTTGAGAAATAAGCAACGCAATATCTTTAGCGTCAAGGTAGGTGCGATGTAAAGTGCTATGAAGCAACAACTATGCCGATTCACTTCTGACAAATGCCAAAACCTCAACAATGTCTAACGACTCAACAAAAAACAAAAAATTCTTGAAATACTGTTCATGGGCACCAATGCTGTGCTAAGAGCACACAATGAGTAGCCACTTGGTTAAAACATGTTGGTGGGCTAGTTGGTTTGAATCCATGATAGAATGCGTAAGCACAACTGAATGAGGACGTAGAAAGAAACATACACACACAGAGACAGCGCTGTCTCTATGAGTGTTTCTTTCTACATCCTCGTTCAGTCATGCTTACACATATAATCATGAGTAGCCACAGTTTATTGCAGCAGAAATGGAAGCCATTTGGACCAGTTATAGCATTTTCTACAGCCCAGCCAAATGTAGAAACATGAGAACTGAGCTTTGCACCAGTTCAGCTCAGAACGCTGAGGCGTGAAATTTGTCAGGTACGACATCTGAACATATCTGCACAGCAAGCAATACAAGTGTGTTGTAACATATTAAGCTCTAAACAGTCTAATACACAAAACTACCAACACTAGAAACATGTATGTGTGAAAACATTAGCAAACAATGTGCATCAATCAAACACTTTAAGTGATTATAAACAAAAACAAGCCATAGTTTTCATTACAGCTCTAAGTACAAATTTAACAAAGTTACAGATTCCCCCTCAAAGTCAATTTTACATGTTACAAGGGCTGAACGTTCACAAATAGTGGCAACTGGTCAAATACAGTTACTTAATAAACAGTCAAACAGCCGTAGAGTCCCACAAGATAAGCAATAGTTTGCTAGCAGCTGAAGCTAGGTGGGAACATATTTTCGGCAATAAAGATCTTGCGTAGTTGTTAAATGAAGGCCTTCCCTATTTTCACATGTGCGCACTCACAAGAACAACAACAAAAAAATGGTGTCTTCTCAATATAAATACAAACAAAATGCACGCTGCACACACATTATACACGAATTCACACAGACATAGCACAAGGAAAAGGCATCACCAATAACACTTCAAACAAAACACATTGTTTACAAAATGCTGGAATGAGCAGATTTTTGTGCGCTTGCCTCTCAAAAGGAGGCCGATCACTGTTCAGTGTTGTTTTTCACCCATCAATGTGGGAATGGCGCCCCTCTTAGTGTTGACAAAGCACAGTTCAATGACCAAGTAAACGACTGAGCAAATGTCCACAAGAATGTTCCAGAAGAATGTTTTGCAAGAACGGCCCTAAATTGCGGCATGCAAGCAAGCGTCCCATACTAATGAAAAGCCTCAGCAGGCATGTCTGTGGCATGCAGCAAATGGCAGCAAATGCATGATAAAATTCACACCAACCACAACATAAACATATTAGTGTGCCAGTCGCACTCAAGCAACCAAACGTTACAATGCACCTAACGTGCTGTGACAGGACTGGTGTCAGATAAGCTGCATGAAGACTTTTCTTTAACTTCCTTTAAAAAAAGAAGAGAGAGAGAGAGAGAGAGAGATAAAGCAAGCCTCCTCACTGCATTAGATTTTAGACTGGGTTTCTGCAAAGTCCGCACTAAAGTTTTGACTATACATTGTAAACTTCAGTGCCATTTCCACTGCCTACCTTCAGCACCTGAAGGTAAGCAGTGGAACGGCCCTAAATTGTAGCATGCAAGCAGGCATCTCATACTCCTGAAAAGCCTCAGCAGGCACATTTGTGGCACGCAGCAAACTAGCAACTATGTATCTCAGTGTGGTCTCATAAAAGTGTGAGCTCACCACTCGGTGACGATACAAATCTTGCAAAAGCTATGAAGTAGCTGGTGAAGTGTATTCAATAAAACAAAAATGACTAAAACTGGCCTGGCATAACCACCTTGCACTTAGATACAATAGGGTATGCTATTCTATACTACAACTGTAAAACCAAATATATGCGAAAGAATTTCAGTTGGTTTGAGCTAATGCAAATTGCCTCACGCTCCATATTTTTAACATCCACGTTGAAGAACCTGCAGAATTTGTATAGATGAAAGTATGAGATGAATATCTTGATGGTGCTGAATCGTTTCTCCTATGTAAGATGAGCAGGTGCTTGTATGCCAGTAATATGGAGAAGTGAGAAAAACCTAAACATTATCATAACCATTGCCAAGGTCTATACAATGTACGAGATCAGGACTCACCAGGAAATGTGTTGCGAGCTGCTATATGACAGCAGTGGACGTGTACTGCACTCCTCGGTGATTATGAGCTTTCAACCATCGTTTTCTGCTGCTAGTGAACCTAGGACTTAAATAAAACTCGCATGCTATAGAGTATATAACTACTTAAAGGAATTCTTGTGCGCACCAGATGTATTTGTGCTGATGTGTTCCCACAATATAAAGTGGAGTTGGAGTAAATAAGAAAAGTTGATGATGCATTCAAAAGCATAGACAAATGCAAAAGACAAGGAACAACGTAGTATACAATATATCTCAACGGAAGCGGAGAAACAAAAACTAGATAGAAAACTGTACAAGAGCGTTGCAACAAGCCCGACTCATTCATAATAAAACTAAAAAAAAGCACGCCTCACATTATGCTTTCATGCAAAACAGTATACGCTCTCCAAAAGTTAAAAATACCTATACAAATAGGAAAACGTAGGCATCCCCATCGAAGCTAGAAGGAAGAACAGTCAGACTTCCAGCATGCTCCGAAATGGTTTAAAAACACCTAGAATAGTTGCAGGTATGAGTCAGACTCGATAGTTGGGTGCATCATAAATAAGCTTGGATTCATGCTGCTACTACCTCGTGGCCAAAGCTAAATAACACTTTGAAACAAAAACTTTGCAATGACTTGTTTGTACTCGTGTAAGCAGGAGAACCCTTACATGGTGTACGACGACTTGCTGTAGGTTAGTTGCCAGATCCTGCATTTGATAAAGGTTGTGGCAGCAGCCAACTTCACTACTTAATTCCACCTACAGCCTTCTCCAACGAGACGGATGTGCAAGTAAAAACTGCCTTGTACTTTTTGTGGCATGCACAAATGCATTTTTGGGGCAGTTAATACCAGCCTCCTCTTGCAAAGCGGCACCAATATACCAGTGATGCTACAGTAACAGGCACTACTATTTGAAAGCAAACACAGGAGAGGTACAATTCTCCAGGGCTACCACAAGCAAAAGCACCATGACCAATGCTTCACAAAAGCCGATGTAATAAAGCTGCTGATAAAAGAGGGTGCACTAGATTATACTTTGTCAAATGAGTATGTGAAAGAAAAGCTTGGCTCTTGGAAACACTTGGCTCTTGGTGGCCGGTACTCGGCCACCAGGAAGGCCTCCTGACATTACCTCTCGCTGCACTTGCATAGGGTTGCCTCAAAGCAGACAGCATTCAGGAACAGTCGCGAATGTACAGAGTTGGGTGTAAACACACCCCCACTCATCGCACACTGGTTTTTCAACACAGCAGAAATGTGACCAACCAATGCAGCTGGTCAAATGGCACAGGCATGTTGTCAGTATAACCATCTATTTCATGGTTAGCCTTGGCTACGCTGAAAGCTCGCTGTTCAGTCTGTTCATGCAGCACCCTTTTAACATACGACTCCAGTGTGTGAACTTACGACATAACTTTGGCCTCGGCGAAAGAATGCTTGTAACCGGCAAACTCAATGAAACACCACTGTCTGGCTTGGAGGCCAAATTTCATGCAAACACAGTAGTCCAACAACTTGGGAACGACCTATGCAATATCACAATGACGAACCACAAGCGTGTGTGCTTTGCTAGAAAAAATTATGCCAGCAGTGGTTAAAAACTGCCCTATTTGCACATTCTTGCCTGTCAACCTCCTTTGCCCACAAACCACATGAGAAGGCTCGTGATCGCGAATTCAAAATCACATTGCAAGGCATAGTGCAATTGATACCGCTGCATGAAACAGGCGGCGCACTGAGTGAAAAGTGTCTCCGAAGCTATGCAAACATCATGGCCTTCAGCCGGTGCTGTGCTTGCTTGTCTCGAAACATCCTTTCCGGAAGAATGGTGCAAACTCCCACATGTGCTGTTTGCAGAGGCCCTGCACTGTTCGGTGCAGGGGACAGGACAGGTCACGACGGCACTTGTTGATGAGCTCAATCAGGTAAACCTCCAGCAGCTTGCGCCGTTCTTCCACCAGTCGCTGTGACTTGTTCCCAAAGAGCAGCTTTGGGGGGAAGTATGGCAGCATCACCTGCCACAGAATTGGAACAAAGCGGCAATTTGAAAACTAAAAGATCAAGGGGAATTGCACTGGATTACGTGGAGGAGGCCACAGCAAATAAATTATTTTGTTTTCCACTAGTCGATATGAAATCACAATTACATTGTAAGGTTTCACATCCCAAAGCAACCCATGGACTATGAGGACTCCGGTTTAATTTCAACCACCTGGGACTCTTTAACGGGCATTTAAATTTATATAAAGTATGTTCTGGATTATAGTTTATGGACTATACAAGTTTGAAAGTTGAAATTTCTTGGGGTGCGGACTACACATGATTCTATTTCTTAAGATTAGAGGCGCACTTGAAGATAACAAAGCCAGACTGCCCCTGTGAACTATTCCTGTGCTAAATCACATAGCAATGCTAGCTCCACCATGGTCGTCGCTGCAGACAAGCAATATTTCCAGCTCAATCAGGCAGCCTGGGATATTGTTAGGAGTGTATGATGAAATAAATGCCACAACGTATGAAACCGTGACAATATGCAAGCAATATGATTGCAATATGCTTCCCGGAGTTGTTCAAGATCAGTGTAATGGACCGTGCACAATGATCTAACTATTCTGAAGGCGATCAAGACATTGAGGAGCCGTTTGTTGAATCCAACATGCTTGACTTGTTTTGTTCTGGCAGTCGCGATGAGAGTGATCTTGACCTCTTTTAGTACCGAGTCCGCTATACAGTCTAATAAAGGACCCAAGCTTTTACTGGTGGACAACGACATGTTTACTTACCTACCTTTTACTGGTTGCAGACAAGCTAAAATACCTTATTTCTCCCAAAGTTCAACCCTGCGGACTATACAGCAGGCACAGACTATCTAAGAAAAACTTTTTATCTTAAGTGCAAATTGGCTCCTGCGGACTATACACAGAGTACAGACCATAGTCCAAAAAATATGCTACACGAGCGTTCTTGCACTCTGCCCTCGTTGGAATTCAGCCACCATGGCTAGGAATTGAACCCATGACTTCAAGCTCAGTAGCGGCATACCATAGCCGCTGGGACATTTGAGCAAGTCAATATGAAATGGATGTGAATTTTTCAGTGTTTGTTTTGTATCAACTTTTTCTAGGTGGATTTTTAATGGCAAGGTTTAGAATGCATAACCTAAACACGCAATAAGACACCGTTTGAGTGCGAAGGCGTCTGCTTCAATTTGGAGCGGAGCATCTCTGCCTTCCTCTGGCAGATTTGGATTGGTGAAACTGAAGTGCAATGCAAGCACTCAATTGGACTGTGCTCTGATATCACAAATGTAATGAATACAGGTAGTTCTTTCGGGGTAACCAGTGGAATTCAGCATAAGCAAGAGGAATGGCAGCGATGCCTCCATGGAGCTGAATATGAACAATATAAGACATGTTCCATTGGCAGTGCTCCTTGTTAATGAGCTGTCACTGTTTCGTGAATCAGTAGCTTCAACCTCACCTTAGCATTTACGCATTCCTACCTTGGCTTCTTGGCGTTGAGGTAATAACCTTGCTAGCTCAGGCCAACCACTATGCGTATCTTCTTGAATCTTGATCATACTGCCCAACAATGCCACATTGCACCAATTAGCATACCAAGAGGTGGTCAGCAACGAACTGAGGTTATCGCCTTTGGTACTAAACAGTACAACCACAGGAGAGGGAGAGAGAAAAAAACTTTGTGAAATGTCCTATCTGGGGTCAACCACAGGAGAAGTACAGAGATGAGAGGCACACAATGACTTCCAACGACGATTTATTTAGAAAAACAGCCCACTTCTAAATGCCAGTTGTATGTCAATTTCCAAAGCTTACACAAGAATGCAGCCTTTTTGTTTCATGAGTGCCAAGTCAGTGATTGGCTAACACTGTAAGCAATGCATTATTTATGAGATTGGAATCTAGCAATTTTCACTGAATTTGGTTTTTGAATAGTACACCAGCAGTAAATTCCACGAAGTTGCAGGGCATGCAGTGGCACTGAATGAAAGGTTAAATGAATAAGTGCAGGTTTCTTGGTGGCTAATTACAAGGGGCCTTGAGAAAAATACAAAAGTTACATCCTCACAAAATTCCAGCCACTTATACAGTATTTATCAATGATGGGTGGCTTGCTTAACATACTAGTACTAAGCACAAGTGTGAAAGACAACTGAGAAGGTGCTCCCCTCATTCCTCGTACTACACTAATCAGTGCAAATTGTCAAAAACCAATGGCACTGAAGTTGCTGCAAGGAGAAGAACCACGGCCTTCTTTCTCATGAGGTCTCACCTTCTGTCCATACTTTAACTTCATGTAGTCATGGAGCTCTCGAAACCGCTTGTATCGCCGATACAAGGTCCAGCTGTCATCCATGACTACCACCTGGAAAAGAAACAAGCACACAGTGACAGAAAAAAAAAAGTCAGACGATAAAGTTTTATGTCTCTCAGCTTTTATGTCTAAGATTCTATAGCAGGGAAAGGGGGGTAGGGGAGGGGGTTGCCCCAGACTAGTTTTGACCCCCAGGTTTCTTTAAACAATCACCAATGCTTGACATACGAAGATTTCTGCACTGCAGCCTGTCACTATGCGGCCCCTGACAGTTAGACAAAAGGCTCTTGCTGAAATTAATTCCCATCTCCTTAATCTTTATGATGCTGTATAAAGGAGATAAAGCCATGAGAACATGAAAGGACTGAATAGGAAACATGACAGAATCTTCCATGAAACATTTAACAGCAATGAAAAGCCTGATAAAAGCTAAAGTGAGGGTGCTTAACCAAAGACAGACAGAGTAAAATGAATCTGTGCCAGCAGGCATGTGTATGCACCTGAAACAAGCACCACACTAATGTACCAGCTGCTTCAAGTGGGAAGAGCCAAAGTCATTTTTGAAGAGCAATTTTTACCTTGACTTCATACTCGATGTGAGCGTTGGATCCACTTCCTCGCAACGTGTAGGATGGAATGGATATCCTGATGGGGCACTCCTCTGTGCCTCGCTCGAATGACAGGTAGGGGTGCGTTGGGAGAATGGGCTGCAAGGAGGCAGATGAGGTTGCCAGATGTTATAAGCCTAATCTTGTTTCAGCCTAATAGACTCTTAAGGGCAGTTGCATAACACCACTGTTGCAACCTCGGGCTTAACTTTGATATTAGGCATAATTTTCACAGGGATTAGTGCTAAATGAAGGGGGCAAGTGAGCCATACAAGCGCACACAGAGTGCACTCAGTATCAGCGCACAAGTAGTCAGCACTTGTGTGTTACCTAGACGAGGGTCCCAAAGTATCATTACTTAGGGACCCTCGTCTGTATAATACATTTATGTACCTATGTTTTGCATATGAATAAACTTCAACTTCAACCTTTATCTTGTGTCCTTGTTCGGTGCACGCAAGCTGCAGTATCATAATAATGATCAGTGTAAATTCTGATTCGTCCTGTAGCACTGTTTCCTGTACACAGGATGCTTAACCAACTCACTCAAATTCTGACTTTAGTGTTGATTATCAAGGAACTGTGCTGTGAAGAGACATGAGCAAAGATCATACACAACTGTGACAAAAGATCATCACTTTGTGCATTTCCCTCTGCCTGATAATTTTTTGTCCTATTACTAGAATTACTTACAGAATTCATGCTATGCCATATCACATGTTGCAATCTAACAGGCAACTAGCCCAGGGCACTTTTCTAATGTGCATGTTCAAACACTTTGTCCATTCAGCATCTACATAGTTTGCAAAAGTACAAAAAGGTTGAACAACATCTGTGCTTCGAGAAATATCTACCCTTGTGACTTTTTGCTGATCCCATGGCAACTATACAGATACTTCTCATAAGAAAACGGGAAACATTTCTATCCATGCATTTATAATCAACAACAACATGATTACAAAAACGGCGCCGAATAAAACAAACACACGAAGAAGGGAACACGAGACAGCACGTAGGCGCTGTCTCGTGTTCCCTTCTTCGTGTGTTTGTTTTATTCGGCGCCGTTTTTGTAATCATGCTTAACCAGCTAGCCCACCAACACATGCTCAACAACAACAGTTCCACGTTGCCTCTAACAAAGAGTGCACAAGACACGGCCCAAACTTTTGAAGCCACATGGGAAAGAGTGCAAAGAACTTGCATTGAAGTGATTGTTGAACAATTTCAAATTAAGGCAGAAAGTGCATTCAAATCGAGGATACCTATTACCTGCTCCCTTAACAAAGAAAAAACATGCACAAACACATACACAAACACAAAACTCACCAAAGATCGAGATGTGATGTTTTGTCTCCTTCCAGGAAGAGTGGAAGAATTGCTGTTAGTGAAAAGCAAACACCAATTATCAATAAAGAAAACTTCAAATGAGCACGTAAACCATTATTCTGTGCTTTGCGATATCAAATCACTTAAAATCCAATGTTATCCACCAACGAGTCTATCGAAAAGTAATTATGCATCAGGACTAGAATGGTATTGCATTTATAAAACAGGTACCGTAGACTTCTGCTGATTTCATTCCGGTTAATTCAATTTCTTAGTTAATAGTCCTGACCTCTGGTCAGGACTATTATAGTTTATTGGACAATATTGGACAATATCGGACAATATAAGGACAATATCATTTATTGCACATCTGTATAGAGCCCCATGAACTTCTGTGGCCACAAGACATGCTTCAATCCTTCTATCCTATAATAGAAAGTCTGTTTGGTCTACCAAGTGGCTGCTAGTGTAAGGTTTCTTTCATGCAGTGACAAATTTTGCTTCTGACAAAAACCAATGAATATGTGCGACAGTTGAACCTCTGTAAATAAGTAAAATCAACGAAAAATAGCTTTTGTTATATATATAGACAATCATTATAAGCATACACATTGATACTGAATAAATAAGAAGAGAGAGGTATCTATTAGGAGAGAAAAGCTGAGAGGTTGGCCTGAATCAATGTTCTGACCTGCTACTCGGCAGGATAAACAAGAAGAAATCACAATTAAATTTATGCTAAAGAAAAGAAAGTGTTACACCTAAGAATTTGCCAGCGGCTTGTCATGCTGATGCATGGAACACAAATGTGAATAATGCTCAATTAAAAATGCACTTTGCATAGCCATAAACGTGCAACCATGTGGTTGGTGTCACCACACAGGATCAGAGCACTGGCTTGATGACCACGAACCAGCCAACCAAAGACACAAGCCAAAATGTGCACACAGTTCAGAATGTTTCATTTTAACTTGCTTTTGCTGAATATATGACATTTAGAGAACACACTTCCAGCTACGAGTGACAAAAGATTTGTTTAGCTGTAACCAATACTGCCTCAGATCTAGCTTTTTTGGTTTTATTGTAGCAGTAAAAACAGCAAGATATAGCATGACCAATGGAATTTTATATTCACTTTGTTACACCAGATAATCCCCTATACCCATGTTCATTATATCAAGGTCTGACAGTATATGCATGGCAAAACAATGACAACCTCTGAAAAGGAAAGGATCAGGACATACCCATCACAGGGCAGTGGATACAGGCCCGAGTTATGTCTCTTCAGGTCTTCTGCCTTTTCCTTAATGAGCTCCAGTAATCTGAAAGAGAATGTGTTCTCCATAAGTGGCATGTAGTACTATACAGTATGCTTTAGGAACTGCGCATTGCATTGTTCTTTGTATGTGATACAAAATAATTATTTGGGAGGTACAAAGCTAGTTTGACCAAGGATGTGTAATTATGTGTAATAAGTTGGCACTACAAATGAATATTTTCTGAAAAAAAGAACAAGAAAAAAAAAATGAACAGCATCCTGCTAACAACTGGAATTTATTTTTTCAAAAGCTTTCACCTAGTGGAATCCCACAGAAATGACTTGGCAACTAAAATTTATGTGTACAAAGTACCCAATATGTGCACACAGAATTTTTTTGTCGCCAACTTCCATCATTAACTACGACAACTATGTCTTGCCATCAGCTGCTGATCTCACATGTTTGATGGCTGACTACATCCCTCTGCGACATCCAGTCAAGTGCCCATAAATGAAGCGATAACGGCAATGATATCGGGATCCCATTCACTCACTCCTCCTGATGCTTGAATTCCATCTCCCTGAGCTGCTTCAGGCAGACATTGTCAGCTTCTCCCCGCTCAGAATCAAAGGCTTTCCGTCGTTCCTCAAGCTCCTTCTCAATGACCAAGTACTTTTCCTCGAGACCAGATAGATCCTGAAACAATAATAATAAAAAATAAAGTTAACATCAACCCCAACTTCATTTGCTTTGATTTGCTCCCAGCTGCCAGTCCTGGTCGGCAATATTTTTTTTCCCTGTGTGCCTCACGGCCATGATGAAGCGTTGGTACACAAAACTTGCATGTTATTATTATTAGATGGTGGCTCACATTATGCAAAAAAGAGGTGAGGCGTGCAGACAGGACACAAGAGTAGAAAGTGGACAACACGAACGCCGACTATCAACTAAAGGAAGCACTGAGGCGAAAAAAGAAAGAATGGGTAGACCAGCACATGTACTCGACTGACACGTGGCGATACTATTCCCGAGCTTGCGCAGATGAGTTTTGTGTCTTCTTTCTTTTTTCACCTCAGTGCTCCTTTCAGTTGATAGTCGGCGTTCATGTTGTTCACTTCTCTACTCTTGTGTCCTGTCTGCATGTCTTACCTCTTTTTTGCATAATGAATCCTTACCCACTAGCTCAGCTTTCTGTCTTTCTAAGGTGGCTCACAATTAACATGAGAAGCACCTCATATTTGCACCTCATTCTATATGCACAATCTAATATTATTTTTCTTTTTGGAGCCACAATTGGTCGATGACAACAGCAGCAGGACCTCACGCGCCCAGCCCTACTCACCCAGCTACTGTGATGCAATTTGTTGGATATGGGAGAAGACGTCAGAGGTCCGAGGTTGTCGGAGCACGACAGAAGATAGCTTTCGTTGTGTGCAGGGGATGACAGCTGGCTGCCATTGCCAAGAGCATCAATCAGCGGGTCATTACCATTGCTGAACTTGGACAGCTCTTCTTCAACTCTGCAACAGTGCATTTCTCATCTATATACATGGCCTGTTAAATGGTTCACGAGGTACAAGCAGCCATGCGGATGAAAAAAACAGCAAGTCACAACAACAATGCTTTGGGCAACCCTTAGAGCTGCTGCTGTAATTTTGCATGTGTAACAGACACTGAGAGCTCAAGGGAAAAAACAAAAATTGACACAAACTTTGACACCTCTGATATGCTGAAGTCATTACTGTGCAAAGCAAACTAGGTATAATAGCTTTCGCGTTTTTCATTGCAATGCAGGTGAAGTGCACATCCTCACTGCTACTCTGAGTGGCCATGTTTCACTTACATGGGGTTTATACTTTAATTTTTGAAGAGATGTAAAAATTGTTCTGCTTTTTAACTGTATAATTTTGTGCAGACCTTTCTTATTCTTAAGTGAGGGTTGTAAATGGCATGTGAACTATGCATAGCAATTGGCTATATGTGTGAAGATACCCATTCTTTTTCTTCTTTGTGTGTCTTGCATGTTGTCCTCTTTACGTTGAAAAGTAATGCCACACAAATATATGTATATGTAGGCCAAACTCGTGAGTGAGAATTCCTAGCCTTGAGTCCAACCCTGCAATCATGACAGCTTTACAACTATTGTATGCAAGTTATTTATTTTATTTGTTATTATCTGTCTGATTGACAGAATCCAGGCAGGAGTGGGCATTACAGAGCAAAGTTGAGTTGTACACTTCCAAGAGAGGAAAAAAGATATTCAAGGTTCAGCACCATCAGTAAATGTTGTGGAGATTCTAACAAGGTAGGCTCAGTGAAAAACCAGCATGAGATTAATAGGGTCACTAGGTTGAAAATTATAAAATTTATTGAAAAAAATAAGCACATCGTCTTCCGGCATTGCAACTAAAAACATGAATATTAAAAACCAACACAAGAAAACACCATTGTGCCACAAACCTTTCAGTCTTTCCCCTGTGCTGATGGAGCTGCTTTAATATCGGTGTTGCATGCGTTGTGGGAATATACAGGAAAAATTTACATTGCACGCCACACTGCACTCACAAGAATATATTGAAATTTACGCAGCAGGCCAGCGCTGACCTTAAAAAAGCGACTATCATCATCAGCCTATTTTTATGTGCACTGCGGGATGAAGGCCTCTTCCCAGCATCTTCAATTACCCATTCGCGCCAGCTTGTGGCATCTTAAGTCTGCATATTCCCCAATTTCATCATGCCACCTAACCCAGCCATCCCCGGCTGCACTTCCCTTCCCTTGGCACCCATTCTCTATTTATCATTACATGGCTTACCCAACGCCACTTCTTCCTCTTTATCCCAACTAGAATATTGACAACACCTGTTTGCTCTTCAAGTCATTATGCGTAAGTGATGAAAGCTCAGTGACTGACCGCTGTCGCTTGTTCTTCAACGTGCTCAGTATGTCTTCTTCCTGCTGTGCCAGAAATGCCATCTTGTCATCGAGGCTGTTCAGCGATGTCTTGAGCTCTTTCTGTTCCGTGTCAGCATCCACTTTGCGATCTTGCACCTGCATATTACCGAGTTGTCGGCATATTTGTGAAAACTTTCAATTCACTTTGTTGGAGGCTTATGGAGCATGGCCAATCATATAAAATAACCAAGAACAAGAATGAAAAAGAATATGCATTTTACATCATAAAGTGTGAAAATGGAACACAAGAACAGAGACACACAAGAACACACACATGTGCTTCCAAACAGGTGTTTTTTAGAATCAGGTGTTTTTGAAGATTAAACAGAGGAAGAAACAAAGACAGACAGAAGGAATGTACACACACCCCAGAGTGCTGTGGTGAGATTGCACAAGGACCTCGTTTTTTGTGCTCTCATGATTAGCCGAAACTGTGCTTTCGTCAGAGGTCTTCAACATGGCAAGGTAGGAGTGCCAATTGAACAACGCCTGCTCAGTGACGTAGGAGGCAAAGCAAACATTCAGAAAGTGATGCTTGCTTGATTTTGCCCCTATGGTGCGTTTATTCTTATTGTCTTTCCTGTGCTATTTTGCCCTTAAAGCCACATTGAGCCAACCAGCCCAGCATTGCATGCTTGCTTTTTAAGAAATCAAAAAGACACACTTGCAAGACAGGGAACAGCACTGGTGCTCACAAAAAACCAACACGTTTTGGAAGCAGTAAGGAAACAGTGTTTGGTTTGCAAATGCAAAGCAAAAATGCCTACAGGGGTTTAACCCCTTAACTGACGATGACGAGGTAACTTGTGAATGTTCCGCAATTTTTTCACGTAAGTATATGTGCGGTTTATTGCAATTTTGACAAATAAATAATACATACTGGCTTTTGCTTTTTTCTTCAACAAGATCAGTAAAAATACAGCGAGCATTCCTGGTATCAAAATGTTTGGAAAAAATTAACGTAAAACATACAGGTCTAAAATTAATTCCACACTTTTAAGAATATTTTGAAATTTGTCATGGCGGTTAAGGGTTTAAAAACTAAACTCAGCTGGCTTTTTCTTTAAGAGAGGTAAAGAACTTGTCATATAAGCCTTTCAAGCAACCTATTCTTGTTCTTTGTTAGGTTAAAAGATGTGTCACTAATACAATTTCGGCCCCACTGCCAGATGATATGAGTGCTGGCAATGTCTTGTCTGCATCTTTTTATTGCACTTTCTGAATTTCTTATAGGCCCTGCAACACTTTCTGAGCACGGTAAATAAATCATAATAGATGCGAGACAATGCTTCCGTGAACAACTGAGCCCGATATAACTAATTTCTACGCAGCAGGGAACGTAGAATGTTGCTGTAAAGATTGATCATGCTTCTTAGAGCTTTGTCAAACCCCCGCCATTGAAACTGCACATGACAATGCCATGAAGTCCTCATGCAACTATTTGCTAGATGAGCAAAAACGTATTGAGCAATACTAGCTATACCAAGGCCACAAAAGTGTCTGCAATGGTAACGATGTTTGTGATACCTTATGTATTAAAAAATTGTGAAATACCCCTGTGCTCAAAGTGTCGACATAAGAATTCAGTTGTGTTTCTGGTAGAGGTGTGCGAACATTTGAAATATCTGGTATTATATTTTTAATATTCGCATTCGAGTCGAAAACTTTTGAATATTCAACTGGATATGAATATTTGAAACCTATGGAATATATTGCTGGCTGTGCAGGAGCAAACATGGTTCTTAGCGTTTATTTCTGTCTAATCTAAGAAAGTGTGTCTGATCTTGTGCTGAATTTTGCAATAATTTCATGCTGCTGGCGAAATTTTGCCTGTAAAACATGCTTACCCCTAGATGCCTAAGCTTTGCAAAAGAGCCACCTCTCAGCAACAAGGGGGCACGGGTTCGTGAACAGCGAGGGTGCACTTATTTGCAGGTTCCACCCCCAATCCTGAGCTTATTGCTTGACGGAAAATGTGATGAGTGACGACTGGTACAGGGTCAATGCCTCCGAGTTTACGGGAAATTGATGAGGTATAATAAGGCACAGGTTGGCAAAAACATACTAGCAGAAATTTTTCAATTTTCCAAAGCTAACATGAGCCAAATATACAATCTTTTAGTATACCGGCTTACAAGTTTAACTTCTATACTAATAACAACGTAATTGCAATGTTCCAACATGTTAAAGTAAACCAACTTGCTAATAAATGCATGTGCATATCATTATTCTATATTCGATACAATATTCAATGCTAAGTATTCGTATTCAATTCGTACTAGAAAATTTTGATATTCGCACACCCCTAGTCTCCGGTAATCGGTGGCCGTCATCTGCTCGAGTTTTGCCGGTGCCTCTGCAGCGCAATATCATGGCGTTGCTGAACTTTTGCTGACAACTACCATATGAACTCTATGTCAACTTAACTGCAAGCTGAGGGACAGCCTCTGAGCTTAGCACGCCAAAACCAAAAGTAAAGGCGTCTACGTGCACGGCCAAAACTAATTTTAAACTGCGTGACACCATGATGTTCAGCGGGCAGAGTGCTACAGGTACCACCCTGCCCCGACATAGCCTCCACAGTACAAGTCGTTGAAGAAGGAGTGGAAGCACCACGGAGGGGATAAAGAGCGATCTATGTTCGCTAATACCTCCGCCTCTACTGAACACATTCAAATACTTTTTGCTGCAAAATATAGTTGTGTTTCTGGTAGAGGTGTGCAAATATTTGAAAATTTCGAATATTATCAGGTATTATGTTTTTAATATTTGCATTCGAGTCGAAAACTTTCGAATATTCGACTCGATCTATGTTCTATAGCCTCCACAGTACATGTCGTTGAAGAAGGATTGGAAGCACCGCAGAGGTAATAAAGAGCGATCTAAGTTTGCTAAAACCTCCGCCTCTACGGAACGCATTCAAATACTTTCTGCTGCAAAATATTACTAACATTTTTATTTAGCGTGAAGTGCTTTTTCACAACTTTGATAAAAAGCGTTTCAGTGTCCCTTTAATTACAACAAAGCAAAATGCCCAATGGCATGGAATTCAAAGCACCTTCATGCTTATAGCTATTTTTTGTCGCTACATCTTCACAAAAGTTACTAGCTTGAGTTCCCCGTTTAATTTTCAATGTAGTATTTTATCCTTAATGATAGGCAACTACTGGTGGCACCATGATGATGCCAGAATCTATAATGTAGGTGCCACATGAAGTTGAAAAATATTTTCCAATTGTCTCTTGTGTTTTATATTCTTGCTTGCAAAGCCCCTGCTCATGGTATGACTGACTTGTCCACAAAGTCTAGATACTGGACAAAAAACCATTCAAAAAGGACTGTCCGAGCCAAGCAATAGCTTCCCGGTAGATCTGCCAAATATTCTGATGGGGACAGTTATTGGATTGCTCCATTAGTTAATGCCAGGGAGCATGTTGGTGGTGCGATGCTGCAATGCCTCAAGGATCAGCCCACTTTACAAGCCACATCAAAATCCTTGCAAAGAAGCCTATTGTGCAGTGTTATCAGGATCGGTCTACCAAGTCACCACCTTTGATTACAATGCTTCCAGGGTCTGCTAAGTTTACTGGGCCAGACAGCTATCCCCACAAAACAGGTGTGAAGAGCCAAAGAAAGCTTTGCTTTAAATGTAACCTACTTGGTCCACAAAATGTGGATCCTGACTCAGCTTATACAGCACAACCCTTTTGATGGATTCCGAGTTATAGCACCTTTCTTTCTTCCGCTGTACAATCATTGAATAGAATGCACTACTTGAGTATGTTTTTGCAAGACAATGTGAAAGTGGTTTTGAATATGTACTGCAGTCACTCTTGTAGTGGCACTTATGATGTCATGATCTAGTCATTCACTGAGTCATTCATTTTTATGTCATGTATGTCATACCCTGCTGGTTATGGCATCTCAAATATATTAGCTGTCGTTACTTGGACTTATAAATGTTTCTGTTAACAGTGTGAATTTGATGTGGTGCTTTGTTTTTTTTTTTACACTTTTGTTCACCTGCAAATAAATAAATAAATAAATAAAGACAAGTCTTTCCCAAATGCTACATCACATTTGCATGATTCCGGTGCGAAGACAATATGATCCTGGGTTCCTTGGTATTGTGCTCTATCAGCTCTTAACATGCGTCTTTTTATGTTCCCGTGCATATTGTGTCAATGAGGGTTCTATTGCAGGAAGGCTGCAAACAGTGCTACATAGCCATTATCCTCCTTGAATGCATATAACTGTAAGAGCAAGTAATAACCTTCTGGAGCTGCTGTTCCAGGTTTTCTTTCTCGGTGTGACAGTGTGACAGTTTGCTGTCACACTGGTTCACAGAACTCTCGATGTCGGCGACGTCTTGTTCCTTTTCTGATATGCAACCTAAAAAGAAGGAAAAACGTATATATAGGAGCGAGAACATCATGAATGTTTCAGTGAAGAGTTTAAGCAACTTAGAAGGACTGTTCGATTAAGTGGCAATTCTTTTCAGCTACATATTAGTTGTGCTGGTACATATAGAAAAATGTGTGATTTGGTCATACATCATTAGTAGTCTTGGCATGATTCATCGTGGTGTTGAGGTCTTGTAGCTAACATGCTTGCAAGGCATACTGTGAAAGGAAGTTGAATCCCGAGGCTAGGGCAGGCTTCCATTACCTCTTCACCTTGTCGCTGATATCAGCACTACACATAATACCAACAGTGTTCCTGTTTCAGCCAATATCTTTCCTGTAACACAGGAGGTTGTGCCTGCATTGGCAGTGAACTTACATTTATGCCTACACCAATTTACACTGCAGAAGGATGCTTAAAAATTGTTCTAGTAAAAATTTTCCCACTAATTTTAAAGGGATGATATTCATCTAAGACAGAATTAATATGAAGAGTGTTTATAAAGTTCCTGTTATTGGTACCACAAATTTGAAACAGGTGTACACAATAGGCATCAAAATGAGTGCAAGTGTCTAGTTTTATCAGAATATAAAGATTGTGTTCTTATAGTATCATGAAACACCGCTAGGACACCAAAACAAAAATGGCTGGCAGCAGTGTGCGGTGACTATCACCACAAACCACCACCAGCTTGACATGAATCTCCGACATTGAGCCCGTTCGAATGGCGAAAGCAGATCACTGCTCGTGCTTCAACCAACATTTCCAATGGACACTGCCATTTTTGGTTTGATGCCCTAAAGGTGTTCCAAAGTGCTAAACAGAACAAAATTTTTATATTCTGCTAAAACTAGAGAGCTGTGTGCTCATTTTGATGTCTATTGTATACGCCTGTTCAATACTTATGGCACAAATAATACAAACGTTATGGACGCCCCTTGGCCTTGGTGCAGGTTTCCAAAATTTAGCTACCTTGGCTATTGTTGAAAGTGTCAAATAATGAGCAGCAGCATGTCTGTATGTTTTCATTGGCAGCTTTTGTCAACACTGCATGATGGTACCCCACTGTACAGAGGCATGTAACTGAGAATTTTTTCTAATGAGAGCTATGCGAGTGGCTGCATGATTTGGTCCGGAACATTACAATAAAGAGTGGCAGCATGTGTTTTTACGTCCACATGCAACAGCCCAGCGAAGGATGTTGTCATGCCTCAATGGAAAAGTCCATAAGCACATCAAGTCTCTCAAGCACGTCGTTTAATTGCAGTGTCTACTAATGAACATTTCACGTCACCCACAAGTACATGCTACATTCCAAGCCACCTGTAACATATCACCTGTCAGCTGAACACTAAGCTGCAAAGTTTTCTGTTCAAAAGTATGTTGCAAAACATTTTGTGGCCCATCATTGCGTGAAAAAATAAATGTTCGTTCCTTTGGATGTAGAAAGCCACAACACACTCTAGACCCTGGGAATGATTGTGGTACATCTAGTGAACGCGTTTAACAAAGCAAATAGAAAACAACCTTGAGAGAAAAAAAAGCAAGTGAAACATTTTCAGCTCTTGATCTTATTCAGCTAGCTACAATAATTTCACCAACTTGCTCCCATTTAATCAACAATACACAAAAGCATCTATGTGCACTGCTCACGCACTGTCGTTTCCCGCACTGCTCACCTTCCTAGAATGTAAAAAAAAAAGTAAAAAACATAAGACATTTTTTTGTGCTGGTTTGCTCATAATGAAGCACAATGCACAAAATAAATGACAGTTAAGAAAAGCATAAGGAGACAGGACAAAGCACATTTCACCTTGTCTTGCTTCTGTGTGTATTGTGCTTGCCTTCATGCATAAAAAAAAAAAAGAATTCTAGAGTTTTCTGTGCTAAAACCACAATCTGATCATAAGCCAAGCCACAGTGGGAGATTCCAGATTAATTTTGACCCCCTGGTGTTCTTTAGCATGCATCTAAATCTATTTACACAAGTGTTTTTTCTAATCTTTATTTTTATTAGTTATTATTTTTTTTGCCTCCATCTAATGTGGCCGTCACGGCCGGGCCTGAACCTGCGACCAAGCTCAGCAGTGCAATGTCATAGTTACTAAGCTAATGGAGCCATAGCTCTGCTGTCAAATCAAACAACCAACCTTCCAGCTTGTCCAGGTCCTCAACCATGGACTCGAGCAATGGAAGCAGCGAGTCCAGTGTGTCGAGGTTATGCCGCCAGCCAACTTCCACGTCCTCTTCTTTCCTGCCCAGTGCCTGCTCCTCTTCCTGAAGTTTGCGCACTTCTTCACCCACGAAAGCAAGCCTTCCCTTCACAAGAGTGCTCACTTCCTCGCTGTCTGACTCATCCGACGAGAGTTTGTCCGCGCCGCCACCCTTTTCATTGGAGGACGCTTCTCCAGAAGTTCTTCTGCCATGGCCTTTCCTTTCACGGCCTTCCCGGTCACCTGAGCCATCTTCATCTGGTGATGCTTCATCGGCAAAGCTCTGCAACAACTTCTGCTTCTCTGCCAAGGCTTCGATTTGCCCAGCGATGCTTTGCCGCTCTTCGTGGATCTCGGCCAGTTGGGCATGTTTCTTGTCGGCAAGCTGCTGACGGATGCTCTCGACGATGTTCTCCAAATCACCGGTGTTCTTGGGAAGGGGAAGGTCATCGCGGGCGCCGGAGATAAGCGACAGGAGGGAGCGCCAGTTCTCTGAAGCTTGGGTAGTCGAAAGTACGAGCTCGTCCTTCAGAAGATGTATCTCATCCTGTAGGAGATTCGTCTGTGTGATAGGCAAAAAAACAGAGAGCCCATAGTGGTTTGTTAACTTCTGGCCAACTGTTAGAATATCGCAATATATCGATTTTGAGCTCCTAAATAAGAACAGAATCCTTAAGTGAGAAGTGAAAGACAGATTGTAACATCAGGTGGAATTGTTGAACAAGAACAGGCTTCCTTGTCCCCATCTTGCTCTTAGAAAACAACACTCTACACCTGGAATTTCCAACGAAGCTGGACAATTTGAGAATTTTTGACTGTAACAGAGCTTTGCTCAGAAATTAAGATGAAGAATATTGTATACTGTCCATTTCTTTAGTTCATGCACTTTCTCTCACAATTACATCACTCTGCAAGGGGGCTTAAAAAGTTTCCCAAAAATTCAAGTTTTCTTTTTTGCGTGTTTTCTACATCGATAGACCACCTGGCTTCATGGTGTGTGGCACTCGGAAACAAAGGAAGCACTACTAATCTAATAAGTAATGAAGCTGCAGAGTACCATTAACACTTTCGTTATTGCATTAAAAAATGCAAAAGCAATGTTTAGTTTTGAAGGAGGACTTGTGCTTGAGGTACACAAGAATACAGTCTTTGCAAGAGCACATTTACTTATTACCTATTTATTCACTTTATTAACTTATTACCTAATTATGTACATTAATCAACTAGCTTTTCCTGATATTGTTTCTTATACTGTTTGTTTTCTTTTTTGCCACTCAAATGTATTCTTCAATTGATTGACATATGTATGCACTCACTCCTGCAATATCTTGCTATGCAAGATGGTAGTATATTTAAATAAATAAATAAATAAATAAAGATTATGTTGGTCATGTTATTCACAGGTGAAGCAACCTTAACCTCATCATCTTGAATGAACTTGCCATTTTATACACCACAATGAAGTCTAAACTCGCTTTGCGCACCATTATTGATTTACAATACAGTGCACTTATCCGAAATTTTATAAGGCGAAATGTGCTGCTAAATGCCCTGCTGCTACTCATAACAGGGCATGATGTAGCAGCATAACAGATGACTGGGCGGGCCACAGCAAGTGGCAAAGTGTGATGTCCTGCTCCAATGTGACTGCTTCAAGTCTTGACACAACACACCTCACGAGAAACAAAACAAAAATTGGCTCACAGAAAAGCTTTTGTAGTAAATTACTGTATACAATTGGGTAAGGACTGCACTCGTGTAACATCTCCATTCATATCTTGACAATACAAAATTTACTATACGTACAATGTGAACTGATAAGTGTAACTGCAGCTTGTTTTCTTTGTTTCCGAGTGTGTGGACTGTGGACTATGGTGTCATTTGGCATTGCTCTGAAATGCTTTCAAGTCGCAGGCACATCTGAGATTCTGTTGCCGAGATGAGCCTCAGTAGCGACCACAGTGACGCTGTTAAACACTACAGAGGCAACCGGTGTGTGATGTGATGCGAGAACAAATGCATGCATTGTGAAAGCAATGCTATTTTGTTACACAAGGATCACGTGGATCATGCACGCACATGGATCAAGCATGACTGGAAAAGTTGGACTGATTTGACCACTTCTGTGTCGGGGCTGCACCTTGTCAAGACTGTGAAAAAACACGCGGCCCTTATATGAGTGCATACGGTAATCTGGGCCATTCTCAGGCATGCCAGTATTTTTTTTTTGTGTGTGTTTTTGCTACCTAAGACCTTTATTTTGTGCTAAAAAAGATAGAAGGCTGAAAAACACACACCTGAGACGAGTATTCATCTTTCTTCTGGCTGACCTCTTCTTCCACACGGGCCAGCTCCTGCTGCTGCTTGGCGATAGCATCCTTCAAGTCCTGCTCCTTCATCTCGAGGCTCTTGATCTCATCATAGAGGCGCGACTGCTCTGTCTCAAGTTTGCTCAGCACATACACTCGCTCCTGTACATCAGAGGAAAACAAAAAAGAATAAGAAAAGGGCCGCCATAAAGTGCTGACAAAGTGCTCTACCAAAAGCACCTATAGAAAAACAACACAATGTGCTGATTAAGAAGATGCGAACTCAAGCATGACATAAATGACATAAAACTGTTTACAGCGCAAACACATGCAACCACAAAGTAAGGGACAGGACACAAGCGCTTGTGTCCTGTCCCTTACTTTGTGGTTGCATGTGTTTGCGCTGTAAACAGTTTTATGTCAAGTATGCACCAACTCGCCCAGAAAGAAGTTTTAATGAACTCAAGCACATACAGCTAGATTCAAGATGCCTGACCAGTATATCAAGTGTCCCAGTTGACATAGAACAAGTAAAAAAAAAAAAAGAGCAATAAACACAGCGTTCTGGGAATAAATTACTACCAAAACTACCAGTATGTTGTTGGCAGCTTTCAAAAGAAGCCTCCAGTATTCATTGTGTTCTTGTTACCAAGTAGTGACTAACTGCTTAATTTTTTTCATTAGTTCTATAATCATAATGTCAGCAATAAGGTTTGCTGAGAAAAATAGAAAAACCGTCCCTTTCAGTTAGTGATGCACTACCGTTCATAGTATTTTTTTTCATGCTTGAAGGAAAGCCACTGTGGCATGGAAGCAATGGACTGCGGAAGCTTTTTAAGCAGTTTGCAGGACTTATTTCGGGCATGGCAAAAAGAGCGATACAAATGGTAGCAAGCTGCAAACAAACGCAAGTGAAGTTTTCAAATGTGCTTTACAAACCCTGTATTGACATTGTGACCATAAGGTAATGAGAGAGTTGGTTATTTAATCACCACGACTTAGTTACTATAGTCGGATACAACTTTAGAAAAAAGGGGGCGTTTACTCCTCCGAGGCGGGTGCACCAATGGGCGCGCATTCTGGAACGACGTCATGCGCCGGACGGCCGGTGACTTCGCCGCTTCGGTCATCTGGGCGGGGCCTCCCCTTTTTTCTAAAGTTGTATCCGACTATAAGAACATAAATGTTGGAGCCTTCTTTAGGAGGTATTTAAAAACATAGAGCTGTTATCCACCCAGAGGCCTCCAGTAGGCTTCGCATTTTTTTGAAGAAACTTGCTCAGTCTGCTCGAAAAGCTGGCAGAAACAATAGCAAAGAGGGGCCAAGGGGCAGAAGCCATCGCCACTCTTTGTCTCTAGAAATAAACTGCCAATAGGTACTGTAATTTTATCTAGCCTACTCTGTAAGCTTTGGAAAGTCAAAGGCCAGATATTTGGCACACCCAAAAGCTATATCCTTGGTTCAGAATTTTTTTTTCAAGAACAAACAACACTGTAATAGCCAAGAATGATCCAGTAGATTCCACTAAGTTTGCAGCATAATTTTTTTTGCCACTTCCAACGAAATGACCAAAACCATGCCAGCATTTGTGGTCACCTCTCTCATGCCACTGTTACCATGACCAAAAAAAAAGAACACAGCATGAGAAAAGAAAAAATTCTGAAGTTAAATTCTAGGGTTTTGCATCTAATAACCTCAATACGATTATTAGGCATGCAATGGCAGGGGACCCTGGACTAATTTCAATACCACCCTGGTTTCTTTAGCATGCACCTAAATCTAAGTACACATATGTTCTTGCATTTCCTCGCCATCAAAATTCAGCGATTGCAGCCGGAATTGAACCCATGACCTCGAGCTCATAACGGAACATCATAGTGACTGGGCTAACGGAGTGGGTACAGCCATAAGCTAACAAGCAAAAATATTTGAACAGGTGAGTATTGGTCAATGTAATGTATAAATATTTAACTGGAAGCAGGCATAGCCAGAATTCAGTTTTTGTGAGGTGATTTTAATCCATGAAAACTATGAATTCAACAAGGTGGACCTATATTGAAAAAAAATGAATAAGAAAAACCAACATTATTCTTGCAAAGGTTTCAAAACGCTACTAATGTTATGCTTAAAGCCAAAAGACTCACATTTAGTTTTTTTTAATGCACTGGGCGTTATTTTGAGGATACCAATAAAGTAATATAAATATAATCATTTGGATTCTAAGTCCTAATGCTGCACAATCAGAGGTATCATTATTGGCATGCTTGGAATTAATTTTTGCAAAGCAGGATTTAAAACCATGCACATAAAATCTAAGCAAGTACTTTCCCGTTTTGTCCCATTGAAGGGTGACAGGCATGGCAGGGAAAGGAAACCAGCAGCTAGACAGAAAAATGCCCGAGTGCTAGCACAAAGCCACCACAGCACCATGGCTAGAGCTTTGGCTAACAGTTGGCCAAGGAAGACAGAGAGAGAGAGAAGCTCTTTAATCATAACTGAAAAGGTTTGTCTGGTGTCATGCCTAGGATGCTAATCTAGGTGAAAGCAATAACATACAAAATCACAGCACAGGGCACATGACAGACCATATGCAATTATTTTGAGACCAGTGTTTAAAAAAATTGTGGGGTTTTACCTGCCAAAACCATGATTTGATTATGAGGCACACCGTAGTAGAAGACTGGAATAATTTGGATCGCCAGGGGTTCTTTAACGTGCACCTAAATCTGCACCTAAATCTACGTGCATGGGTGTTGAGACCAGTGTCGCACAGAAAAATTAACAACTGACCTCATACCTTAGGACACACAGGCAGTATTGATCCGTAGACCAAGTACATTTTATAACTCAAGGCACGATCCCTGAAGTACATCCAGTGCAAATGTAGGGAAAATCCCTTGTAGTGTGAAAATACTGCAAAAGCAGATTAAGCAGGTTGTGCCCTGTTGTACACTGCACGCAAGCCACAGGTGGTGATCTTGCCCACTTAACGTTATGCAAGATATAGTTCGCATTCGCAAAGTTCAGATGGAAAGAGGGAAAGTGATTGCATGATGCTAAGGCATTCATAAACAGACCTGCTGAAGCCTGTTTTTGAGCTGCTCAAAATTCTCTCGCACTTCTTTCTCCTTTGCTGTCAGGTAACGTAGCTCCTGCTGAAGCTGCACAATCCTCTGCGCTGTACCCTGAAACAAAAGCGAGTTGCAAAGAAGAAAGACCTCTTGAATGTGCTTTTACCACATTCTTGTGCCTAATACTGGCTTGAACAATTAAAAAATTGTAAGCATGAAGTGAGAGTGAATGTCACTTCACAAATTTGGCCCTGTGATGTGGCTTTGTGGCAATGCTAACTGCACTGCAGTGTAGCCACAACGTCCTTCAACTAAGAGAAGAGATTAGTGTCTGGCAGTTTGTGCCAGACACTTCATGACTGAACATGAAGAATAAGATTGTTTTTGGAGCTTTGCTGTGTGCTGGTGATTGTGCTTTATATTGCTTTCTGTAAAAATTTAAATTGCCATTGTATGCAGTTTTATGCACGAAGGCCTGATGTGCACATTTTCTTATTTGTAATCAGGGACACTGGTCATATTCAGTGCCGCACATAATGTGTTAACATGTGGCATAGCTTGTTTATGTACAACTCAAGAAAAAAAATGCATCAAGGGAATACTGAGACATGCAAACACAAACACACACACAAGACACATATATATATGCAGCTGTGAACAACAGTACATCTCTCAAAGAACACTTATGCCAAAATCAAGACCACTAGAAAATTTTCAGATTCAGTGTTATCAATAACTAATGCAACACAGGATACAGAAAGGTACCTGCACCAGAGTTTGTTCAATGTTTTAGACACAGGCACTGAGCACCAGAGAACAGAGCACGCCCGACCAACACCTCATTATAAACATCTTCAGGTTGGTTTATCTGCTCTGCATTTTTGTGACCATGAAATACACCAGACTTTTATTAATTCAATACAGATTAATTTTATTTTTTAAAATTCAATTCCAACTGAAAGTCCAAGCTGACGTCTATACATTTCTAATGATCCAAACTTTTGTTATTTCGATCCTAAAATTGGACTTCGTTGGATAATTAGAATTTGACCAGTCGGCATGCACATGCCCGACTTCTAAGGTGATCCCAACAGCAACCCCATTAGTGGTAGTGGCTGTTTTTCCAGAGCTAAGGGGACTGAATTTGTTGAACACACATTAATATCCCATCAAAAATGCATATTTCTGGCATGGCCTAGGAAGATTTTCCAGCAATATAAGTAGCTCGCCGAATTCCTGATCACGGTATTCACACGATTGTAACACAGGCCTTTTTTTTGCCCTAGAAAACTGAATCAAAAACTGTGTCCCAGACATTTATATGCTTTGCCGCATAACGCAGCCGTACAGCGCCAAAGCTGACTTTCAAACAGTGCGGCGAAGCTGACTTAAGAAAACTAACTGCCACTGTGCAACATGTATCCTTGCCCATTAAAAAAAAAAAATAAAAGTCGGGTTTGCGTTCGATTTCTGCTTCGTTTAGAAGCGTTCATGTTATCTCTAATTAGCTTTTTAGTTCGACACATGGAAAGCAAGCACGCGCTTGATTCGGGGGCGCGTCAGAATCGGGCAAGAACTGCCAAATGAATCAGCGGTGTGTTTTGACGTTTTATCTGCATCTTGTTTAACCCAACTTGCCGCATAATTCAATCAATTTCTTCAGTCCCATCTGGGTCGAATTAACAGAAGTCAACCGTAATTTGAAATGGAGGTCAGGACATTATTTGTGCACGAATACTGACACTACTAATACAGCAAAAAAGACAGCCTTACTTGTTCTTCGCTAGCTTGCTTCTCCAGATGTCTTCGCAATTCCTCAGTGACATTTTCAAGCTTTGTTTGCTCTTCTTCAGCTTTTCTATGAGCCTGAAAGTGATGAGAGCGAGTTATGAAGCAGAAAGTTGTAGTCTACTGGATTGTCCAAGAAAGCTACAACAGCATGCTAATCAGCATATGCCCTCATGGTATGAAAGCAGGAGCAGCCATACCTATCCCCTTCAGGACTCATTAAAAAAAAGGATACCATAAAGGCTCATTTTTTAATGTGATATGCTTGACTACTATTATTAAAACACAAAGATGTCTGCAAATGGTGTGGAAAATCTAATATAGTAAAAGCTATACTGACAGAATGTCCACCGCTAGTGCTGGGCTTGCCATAAGTGAGAAAGTGACGATCGCGTGTGACGAGCTCAGATCGCCTAGATTCCTGAATAGGCTTAGTGAATAAGTTAGCTAGTTTAGTCAGTGGCCACTAGTAGAAGACACTGAATGCAAATAATCAGCATATGCTCCTTTTGAACACATACCAAGCTTTCTAAAAACAACTTTGCCACAGCAGCACACAAAATCTAGAAATAATGGTCACCTGGAAAAACAACAAGATTTAAAAAAACAAGATGACTTAGCTTTCAGATCTGTTTCCATTAGTAATTAACTTCGCATGTTAAATGTGAAAACTTTATCTTTGTTAGGAGAACAGTTGCTTAGTGCAACCTCTTCTGTGTGCTCCTTGTGTCTAGACTAGAACATATGAGCTACCTTCAGAAACTTATACAGTTTTTTTATGTAATCAGTCCTAAAATAACACAGTTAGGCCTCACTATAAGTTGAAGTGATGCCGAAATATTTTTGCTCTAGCCACTATTCTGTTGTAGACAACATCAACCATCATTATTTTACTACAGTTGCTGCATTTTACAACAGGTAGGTTGAGGTGCCGTTACTGCAACTTGTATGAGTAACGAGCAATTGCATTCATACTAAAAAACAAACAGCTGCTGACCAGTTCTTCACAAGCCTGTTTTTCAGACCAGCTCAATTATTCAGACTTCTTTAATGCAGTATTATGCACCCTAACCCATAAGTGCACTTCTCTGCACCACACCTTTGCTTGAATAATAGTGGTACTGGCTATCCTTCAAATGAAGACAAAGTGCTAGCTGCACATGCTGGGGCTTGTCTCTTGTATAGGTTTTGTATGAGAGTCACAGTTAAATGTTGCATGTCATAAGACAAGCAAACTGTGCTCATTTGCCATTAATTGTAAAAATAACTACACGATCATTAGCTTGGCAAACTGCCTTGTGGCAAAGCTAGCATTACAATTATTAAATGTGTCCACTGCAGCATGGCTAATGCACGAAGGCAACAGAACTTTCAGGCTTCATACGACATGCCATCTTTTGGACACAATGTGTAGCACATTAAAACTTTGGGCACATGTGGCTATAAGAGAGACAGCACAAATTAAACGACCATATAAACCTTACAGCCGGGCTAGTTGGAAGCTAGACATTCGTGACATTTCCAATGCGGACAGGAAAGAAAGCCCTTCAGGAGAAAAAGAAAGAACAACAGTACAGGAAGAACACTGGTCTTCCACTAACTTTGCTACCAGAAAAATCACGCCTGCAGGTCATGTAGGATAAAGAAGTTTCAATCATTGCATATGCATGCCATCATTCTTCACATATATAACATGCAGCCATTGAACAAGGTAGTCAAATATTTTCCAGGTCAAAGCAATCGATGGAGCGCTCATGAGCTTATCACTTTTTTTGATGCAGTGCGCTTCATAAATTTCAGACTATAGTCAGCATCTGGTGGATGGTCTGCAGGCACCAATTTTGGTTTAGAAGAAAAAGTTTTTTTTAGGTAGTCCGTGCATACGGTATAATCCTTGTGGACTAACTTCGACTGAAAGTATGTTTTTTTAAAACTTGTCTGAAACCAGTATACAAATGTTAAGCAAACATATTATTGTCAGCCAGGATGACCTAAGCTGGTCCGCCAGCCAGCGTAGATACGTTATTAGATTGCATATGGGAGTCAGTTGTAAAACCCTTCAAAATCACTCTCATCTGGGCTGTCTGAATAAAGACTGCTGCTCTAAGCAGCCAATTTATTAAAAGCAGCCACTTCTGAGTATTGCGAACAGTGTTCGCTTGCTTATCACAAGCTGCCAGACTGAGCTGGAAATGACACTCATGCACAGCGACGATCATCGCGAAGCTGATGTCGCCAAGTGATTAGGTACTGAAAAAATTTGCAGGTGCAGTCTGGCCTCGTTATTCTCGAACACCCTTCTGACCTTAAGAAATATAATTTCCTTTAGTCTGCACCCTGTGAAATTTTGACCTTTAAACTTGTATAGTTCATGAACTATAGTCCAAAAGATGGAGTAATCTACATTTTTCCAATCTGCACTTCCTGGAGGCATGTGTGCAGTCAATTAAAGGTATGCATCTAGAATGGGTGCTCATTACCTCATCAGCCATCCTCTTGAGCTCCTCGGTCTTCTCTTGCAGTTGCCTGAGCTCCTCGCGCTTTTGAGACAGCTGCGCCTCCACGGCTTCCTGCTCTTTGCTCAGTGGAGCAACAATGCTGCTGTTGTTGTTGTGCTCCTCGTAGTTGCCCGACTGCTTTTCCAACAGCTTGCGCATGCTGCTCTCACGGCAGGTGCCACATTCAAGGAAACAGATATGAATTGTTTAGAAATTATGCAATGATGTTTGAATACAGAGCAAAGAGCTGGAATGCCTATCTTATCACAGAACCTCCTTCTGAACTTACAGCACATGTGCATATATGACCTGTCTACAAAAATGTACAAATAAACCAAAACAAACAAAAATAACAGATATCCTAGAGAGAGACACAGTCTGTGGACATAGAAGGCAAGAAGAAGAAAAAATTAATGCAGCGGGACCCTGATACAATGAGCAGAGATGTAACAAATTAATGTTTATAACGAAGTAAACCTAAAATTTTCAATTTTTGGGGGGGCTGAATTTAACATTATGCTTATAACGAATACTGGATATATAATAAAGGAGTGACATCATTACAACAAGGTTCTACTGTACATTCTGCTTGCCTGCTGTGTTCATTTTACAATGTTCCAATATGTACTATTGTCAACTGGTTTTGCTTTCAATATTAATCAACTTATACTACTGATTCTGTCACTGATTATAGCCCGACAGGTACATGGAAGAACAGCCTATACCACATTGAGTAAGTAAACCCAGCACATTCATAAAATAGTAAAGCCAAATTGCATAATGGATAAAGTACAACATCAAACAAGTGTCTGACCACATTTTCAACACAAGTCTCACATCACTGATTTAGGAGAACAGGTAACCAAGTTCATTGATAGAAAACAAAGAACTGAAACAACAGTCTGAACAGTGGTAGAGGTTGAAGGCACGAGCGAAGTGTTCAGTTTAATTATCCTTTTCTTGCCTCTAGTTAGACTTGCTGTTCAAAAATGTAAAGAACCACCAACTAGCCTGGTCGTCCAGAGAACTAGAATGTCCTTGGCTAGCACCTGCATTTCCCTATACTGTCTATTTCAAGTGTTAAGTAGTGTAAAAATGCACAAGGTGTATTATTCTGAAATTCTGTTGGACAAGCAACTTTTGGAAGAAAATTCAGGCTCACCTCATGTCCATAATCTTTTCACTTCCATCTTCATGAGCCTCAAACCTAAGAAGCAAACCAATAATTAATCATAATTAGTTAAATTGAAAGCACTGACCACCTCAGGTATGAACAATCCTTTATGCTTTCTATATCACAAATTAGCGACAGTGCTCAGACAAAAATGCTAGCCAAGAGGATGATTGGGAACAGCAGCGACGCGGAGCGATCACTTCCGATGACAAGATCACTTATGCGAGATTTTGAGTGACTCAGCACCACAGACACATCGGCATATGCGGCTGACAGCATTCCCAGTTAAGCTCACCAGCTTTGCACAGTGTCAGGAATGCTGTCGGTCATATCTACTCTGATGTGTCCGTTGCCGAATTGTGCGAAATCTCACGAAAGTGATCGTGTCCTTGAAAATGATTGTTTGTTAATACCATCCCCGTATAGCTTATTGGGTGAACTTTTGCTTGGGAAGAAAAGCAAATACTGAACCTTATTTTCACACAAGTTCTTGTACCAGCTCTTATAACAAATTTTTTGCTCACTCACTTAAATGACAGCGGTAGAAGGGAGCATAGTCAGCAATCGGTGAATCAAATGAAGATGCTAGAGAGTGGCCGCTTTTATACATTTATCGCTGCACATTCCAGAACAGTCAGAGGGGCTCGTGTGAATGCAACCATGTACTGCAACATTATTGCAGTGACAAAGTAAGAGAGTGGCCGCATTTGAGTGTGGATTTGATTACTTTATCATTGAAAGGCACATTATAAAAACTTTGTCAAAAAAGATTCATAATCAGAAGCCCTTTAACACAGACACTTGTTTTTTTTATGATCTGAAGCAGGATTCTCTAAGGAGAACCACAAACGCATAGCAGTGATGTCGGCCACGCACCCATTTCCGCAGATGCTCTCTGTCGACTTGGACATGTCGCCTGCTGATCGGCTCAGAAAAGACAAGTGGGACAGGTTCATAAGTGACTGGAAAAAAAAAAGAATTAAGTAAATTAATTGTAAATGATGTTCTTTCTCTATAGACTAGATCAGAACAAGTACACCAAGGCAAGATACTGCATCCCTTGCAAAACAAGAGTGACAACTCTCATTAGCAATGGTGATAGTTCAAAATATTGGTTATTCAGAAGTCCCAATCCTATCACTTGTATTAACACTCAAGCATCATGACAGTGCAGCAATGAACACAAAGTTAGGTTGAGTGCAACACAGTTTGTATACCTCAAAGGACCGTGCGGCAATATTGGAAAAGCTATTTCCATCTTCCAGTGCACCTCCCCCCCATAAACAGATAAAACGAATGAAGCCCAGGATGAACAGCTGCACTCAAATGTAACTGTGTGATTTGCCATTGATAACATATGGACTGCAGTCAAATGGGCATGACAGTAGCCCATTAATATTAAATGCATACTTAAATGTTTATGTCACACCAAATTTGCCATTATCAGGCGCTGGTGAACATAATACAGCCACAGAGAAGTTCCAAAAGGTGAAAAGAAAAAGAACATGCTGGCTCCTGCACAGGCTCTGCCTTTGCAGGAGCAAAACAAGAAGAACAAAGCAAGCTTATGAAACCACAATAACAAAGAGAACAAAACAAGAACAAAGCAAGCTTATGAAACCACAAGAACAAAGAGAACAAAACAAGAACAAAGCAAGCTTATGAAACCACACACAACTTTTTTTTTACTGTCGGAGCAACAAGAACAAGAATAACTGAGCAATGCTGGCACGTGGAGGCCATGTGTCTTACCCTCCTCTCCTTCTCCTTTCTAAGCTTGTGCACCTCAGCAGGGTCATTGTATCGGAACACATTTGTCGATCCCAGCAGAACGACACAGCCTGAAAAACAAAAAAGCCCATGTTCATGCTACATACAGATAACATCAACATAACACATAATTAAATCAGCGAGAATGATGACACAAGTTTGACCACATGATGTGCTCAAGTGTCGCTAACATAAACTACAGAAAACTTGTGTAGCCAATGAAATAACTTTATGCACATTACATGCACAGTAATTCATCAAGAATACTAATTAAGCCCTGTCCAGTACCAGAGATAAGACAATGACTGTGGTAACCTTGACCATCTCATTTTAAAGTGGGTCTCGCTGCCTTTACACATAAAAAGGCTGGAATCCAGGGAAAGCAAGGGGAAGGTGGGAGATGGCAATTCAAGACAGTGATCAAAATGAGAACAAGGTAAAACATGGGGCCAACATTTCGACAAGTGGACTTGTCTTTTTCAAGGCAGCATACACTTTTCTCGGCACAGCTATATAGGTAGGGTTCTTCTATAGGTAGGGCTGGAAAGTATTCCGTTGCATACCTGGCAGCCTGTGAAATTTCAGGATAAATAAAATAATGCAAACACGACACAACACAGAGAAGAGAAATAGCAAATAGTTATTTAATAGCCAACCTGAGCACAAACTCTTGAGTACAGTAGAATACCTCCACAATGAACACCTATACAGCAAAATGACCTGTACAATAAAGGATTGGTTATGCCCCAGCCTGTATACTCAACTTCCGAACACGCTGTGAAACTCATTGCAATAGGGTTGGCTGTAGTCACTTATTTCCTTAGCCCTTATCTACCAAGAATAAATACACAAGATCCGTTGTAAATGGAGAGGAAAAAATGCTCTTTGAGAATGTGTTCTCACAAACCTTGTGTGAGCCTGGTAGGCTTGTCCACAGGCATTGTGTTGATGCAGCACTCAGAGTTTGCGTTTGGGTAGAGGGTGGCCGCACCGTCCACCAGCTCTATGGAGCAATGCTCGTCTTGGATTCCAGATCCAGATAGGACTGCACCACAACCAGACAGACACAATGATTGAAATTCAAGACTCTGGCTGATCCAGATTTCCAGTCGAATCAGAATCAGATGTGAAAGACTCGCAGTGACTGGTCCTAAAAGCCAAGGAAGGCTTCCATGAAAGTTGTTCTGGTCAACACAAAACCAGTCACAAGTCAAGTAAAAAACAAACAGAACTATTCTTTGAAACGTGATAAGGTTACGAAATGTTACTCCATACCTTTGCCTTGGATAGTGACCATATTTCTTTATCATTATTGTGTTCAGCTAAGACAATCAGATCTTGCAGCTTGTAAGGGCCAAGAATTTGTCTCGTACTCAGCCTAGTTGAACAACATCCTTGAATTTTACAGCGGTAAAGTGCAGCTTTAGAATACACTATATGACTGAGTGTCAGAGCGAAATCACATTCAACCATCATCTCAATTACTCAGCCAATGCAATATAAGATTACATAGTGTTGTCACTGGTATAAAAAAAAAAGACAGTGATCTTAGGTTTTAGAGGGTAGAAGTTCATTATAAAAAGATGAAAGAATTCTCACCAATATCTTGCTTGGTCACTGCATTCTCAGTGCCTATGAAGGTCTTTCCATCCTGTAGGAACACGGACACCACATCATTACTTAGAACTGTGGCATTACATAAAGTTTACTGATTTAATAGGTCACACCCACACCTTCAAGTGGTAGAGGACAACCCCCGTGCTCAGAATGTCATCCCCCAGTCCAATCAGGTGCGGCCGCTCGGAGTCGAGGACGACGCCTTGGCCAGACATCCGCAGGCCTAGGGTCTTTTGCTCCTAGCAAAGAAATATTCTACCTTCAGTTGCATGAGCGACCACTAAAGCAATGGCACGTAACAACAAACACCCTGCAACAAAGATGGACTCACAAGCAAATGCACTGACTGACACCAGGGTGATGGTGCAATTCAGGGCAGCTTAACAAGAAGACAATGTTTTAGGGTGATGGCCTTTACCATATTTACACGATCCTAATGCGCACCTTTTTGAAAATATAAGGTGCGTTCAAATTTGCTTGTGCATTACAATCATAACTAATTCTACTCAAAATCAAAAACGAAACCCATTCTTACTAAAAAAAAAAAAGCTCAATGCAAGGTAGCTAGTCACACTGCCATAGAATGGGTTGTCTGAAGAAAGTGAAGCTTGGAGCAAGGTGGATTCATGGTGCAGGAAATGTCCTCCTGCAGATGAAAGCTGTGCTAGTCTTCAAGAAGTGTGGTATTTCTTATGCATTAAACGGAACTGAAGGTGACTTCTTGTGGTTGGTAGACAGTAAGAAAGAGGTGTCGTCGGACTCTGATAGTGATTTGCCACTAAGATTCACGTGTACATGTCTGTGTGCCTCTGTATGTTCCATAAATCATTTTAACACTGTATTCATCGACTCAGGTTTCGTTACTTAATGTCCATGGTAGAATCGGCACCAAGTTATTTTTTTTTATTTGGGTGGTAATATAACAGCGCGTTACAATCAGTGGCACGGTAGAGTTGTACAAATTGTACAGCACTACATTATGCTGAAATGGCGGACATAAGAGCAAGAAAATAGAGAATTAAGCTTACTTCGTTAGTTTAAAAGCAAGTTAATCTTAAATACTATAAATGTGTGTAAGAGCAAGCTTGCTAAACCTAATGCATGTATTTAATACAGTAGACTTCCATTAATTCGATTCCGATCCATTCAATTTTTTTTGTTAATTAAATCCCAACCAAAGGTCCCAGCCAGCCCCTATACATATCTATGGGCCCAAACTTCCGTTATTTTGATCACGAAGTTCGCCTTCGCCAAATAATTCGAACTTGACTGGTCAGCTTCGCCGCAATACAGTCGTGTTAGCCAATGAGCATATGCAAGTTATTGCAGTGAAGCCTGCCAAGCATGAAAACTGGGCCACTATCATGGAACATTGTATGTGTTCCTTAATTATACAAGTGCGCACATGCCATCTTCGAACACAGTATGGGCACCTAGATGTCCAATAAGCATACTGGCAGCTATTCAGAACAGTTTCTGACATTGTGGCGATTTGAGCCCACGCTTCACCTGCCGCATGTGTCTTGTATATAACACTGTTCACGGGGCCTACTGCACATTTTTTGTTATACGCACGCACATGCGCTGTGCACTGAGAAGCTTGGAAAACCCATATGTGTTTTGGGAAAGCTAATGAAAAGGAAGGCAATAAGATGAAAAACACCCAGAAAGGCAGGGGTATGCTTAAAGCCAACGAAGAAGCGGAGGTTTATATAAAACGCTGAACGCCTGCCAGTAAACTTATTAGGAGTCTCGATGCTGTACTGTGACTGGAGATGGCGCATGTTCGTGTGTAAATTAAGGAACCCATGCCATGTCCCGTAACAATTGCACCTTTTCCCACTTAATATGTTTCACCGCATAGCACTTGTATTACGGCGAAGCTAACTTCAAGGGCTAATACTATCAAGTAAATTAACAGCTCGTTTCGGTGAACGCCGAAACGAGCTGTTAACATTTAAATGTAAGGCAATGCTTAAGCTACCCTTTCCATAATAAAAAAAAGTAAATGTCGCTATTTATGACCCTCTTAAGGGCCCCGTAGGCATTGTCGAACGGAAACAAAACAAAACAAGCCGCCAGGACAAAAACAAGGGAGAGAATGAAACATTGCCCCAGAGCAAAACATTCCTTCTGCACCTTTGAACTTGTAAAAGAAATAGTACTAGTGTGAATCATCACCTGCCTTCTATTTTTTGAACCAAACCATACAAACTGCAGCTTACCTTTAGAATTTTGTGAGTTTCCTTCCATTTCTCTGTCCACTCTTCCGTCAGAAATTTTACCTTGTGGGTGAAATAGAAACCAAAGTCAGTGAGCACAATGTGATTGATGTGTGCTTATGCCATTTCTACACCCATGAATTGGAGATGAAAGCTTACCCTTGCTTCATTCTCTTGGAGTTTCTCCATCACCTGCGTGCTACTCTGAAATCACAAGGGCGGCCAATTTTAGTAGGTAATCTTGTGCATGTGGTACATCTCTGCTAAGTGATGGAGGTAGAGGTTCAATACTTACATCATCCCCTTCAACTTTTGACCGTAGTCTGGCAATCTCCTCTCGAAGTTCTTTGATGAGTTTGACATTTGGATCCTGAAAAAAATAAAAGCCTACAATGACAAGACGTTAGTCAAGACACTTAATGCATACATGACAGTGAATTAGATGGAAATTTATCTTTACGTGCACAGTAAAACCTCAATATAATAACCATGGACATGACAAAGTATATCTAAAATGTGTTCATTTGATATCAGAATGTAATGAATAGATGTTTATAATGAACATTGGATACAATGAAAATATTCATGTTGGATGCAACTTTATTATAACAATGTTCGACTATAACATGCATTCTCGATGTTTGGCCCTTTACAAACTAAGATTTCGCATTTTCGAATCATGGTTGAGTAAGACATGTTCTAAATGTATTCATAGTCAAGGGGAGACACTGGTGTTCTAAAATTTTCACAAATTTCTTCATAAACATAAACTTTTCAGGCAAAGTATAGCTTGACTTGCTAAAAGCATATATGCAATCTTTTCCCATTTCCAATAGTTATTAAGTTATTTAATATATTATGAAAAAGCAATTTACCCAAGTTTTCTATATCCCCCTGTTGAATACCAGATAAAGAATGTTATGTACATATTTTAGAACAATAAGATCAGCAGACCATCAATAATTTTCTCTATTACTAGAAAGGTTATTGCCATATCTAATGTTACGAAACCTAAAATTTTGTATCATAGTCATCATCATCATCGGCCTGTTTTATGTCCACTGCAGGACAAAGGCCGTTCCCTGCAATCTCCAATTACCCCTGTCCTACGACAGCCGATTCCAACTAGCGCCCACGAATTTCCTAATTTCATCGCTCCACTTAGACTTCTGTTGTCCTCGAGTGCATTTCCCATCTCTTTGTACCCATTCTGCAATTCTAATGGTCTAGCAGTTATTTAACCGGTGCATTACATGACCTGCGCAGATCCATTTTTTTTCTCTTGATGTCAATTAGAATATTGTCTATACCCATTTACAATGATACCTATACTAATCCAGGTATCATTGTATTGCAAAAAAAAATTGCAGGAAGTATTCCAATTAGCTTTATTGTGTGTATGAAATCATAAGCTTTCAAATGCAACAAGAATTGCCCAAATCCAACTACTACATCAAAGATACTGTTGGCAACAGTAGGTGTCGCAGGAGAAGCAACTTTTTGTGAAAATTAGAAAAGTAGTTTCAAAACATGATCAAGGTTTATTCTTGGCAAACAAAGCAACAAATTCAAGTCCATATTTTACTAGAAGCCACCCAGCACATAATCCCAGTTTTTCTCTTTCACGTGCCTCTTCTTCACATGTCTGAACTTTTCTGCTCTAGCAAGCTCCTTGTAAGATGCCACCAGCCAGTGCTGGTCCTTCTCAGCACACCTTTCAACTGCTGTGCTGTCTTGCTTTAAGTGGAGCTCCTCAGTGGCAAATTCTTTTCCAGCCATTCCTGATGACTGCTTCAATAATGGCGCTTGCCACTGTGCAAAGTCATGCATGCCTGCTTTTAGGCAAAAGCAACCATATTATAGCAAGAAGGCTCTTGTTTGCATTTTGAGTTTTCTCTCAGTGACAATGGTGCAACAGCTTGTGGTCAGAGGGGCATGCATACACTGGCAGGAAGGCTCCCAACATATTTGAGAAGGCGAATCAGTTCAGTGGTAGTCTGCAAGATGGAAAGGAGTACATGAAAGGGAAAAATTGGCATCCACCCAAATTGTAGCACAAAGCTACAAAGGAAACCCATATAGGTTTCTCAGAAATAAAGCCTTGCAGTTGAAGAAAAATTCGCCCTGGTCTGGAACACGAAACCGGGACCATCGTCTTCCCGAGGCGGTTGCTCTACCACCTGAGCTGAAGTTGCAGCGATGTTTAGGTAGGGCATGCTGCCTAGTTGTAAGGATCCCAATATTCTTCACCTTTTGGGCAATGTGAGCAACTTCGCTTTTGATCAGTGGACATCGCATGGTAGCAAGTGGCATGGACAAGATTCTCCATCTCATCAACGTGCCCTTGGTGCGCTTTGAGTGCCCTGCAGTTGTGATTGGTGAGCTTTGTCACAAGCTCACCCGTGACCTTCCCTTTGCTGCCGAGGCTCGGTCTGCCTTTTTCTTTATGCGTCTGCAGAAAGTTTCGTAGTGCGGTGCTCATTAGCTTGTGCACGTGATTTATGCAATCCTCCTTTTCGACTGCCATACGGCCATACAATTTCTCCTTCTGGAAGTTGTTAAAAGCAACGGTATTGCCGTCGCACAACATGGCTGTGCATCGCAGCCCACGTTTCTCCAGTGACCAAGCAAAGAGAATTTGGCAGCCTCCTCCCCCATTTGCCCACGCTTACTGGAAAAGTTTTTCTGGCACCTATGGTAAATTTGCCACTTAGCAGCATGTCCAAGCATGTTGCCCTCAATACATTGTTGGCCACAGGCATCGGTAGCATCGGTGCAAACATTTAGGTAGCTTCCACGTGCGTACCGGTGCATGATGCTGTGGTGGTTGCCATCACTGCCAATCCATCCAATACTACTTGGGATATTCGAGACAGTTGCTTGCATTTTTACCTGAAGACATGAGCCATTGCGAACTTCGGCAATGTTTTTTTGGTGCACTACTGCATCCAACATGGCAGCTCCGATTATCTTGAAGACGACACTCCCAGTCGTCAAATCGGGGAGCAGAGTTTGCCTCATGTGGTAGTAATACCCAAATGCCAAGCAAGCACCCTCCTCTTTTTTGAAGGAGCGTACGTGCATGGTTGCCAGATGTAGAGGCATTCCACCACCAAAAAACGGAATGTTGAAGAATCCAGCTTTCTAACGATTTCAAAATGGCTGTCCTAGGGGTATGGTAAGCCCTGGGAAAGGCACTGAATTTGCCCATTTTTGAGGTGCATTTGTGAGTGAAAATGGTCATGATGCTGACTTTAGAGTGCAATAGCAAGGTGAATACTAATCAAAAGGTGATAGTATTGCAGGAGTAGCTTCACTAGGACGTCTTGATTGCAAAAAAAAAAAATTTTACAAAAACTCCTTTCTTGGTAATTATTTTGTTTCCCTTAACAGCAGCTTCTTCAAAAATAACTAATGATTTAATTAGTTCTTGGGCTAGCTGGTTGATACTAGGTGTAGTCATTGTAGCACAAATATGTATTACAAGCAAACAGCCTGTGTGAACTGACCTCGTTGATAGTCGGCTTGTTGATAATATTCTTGGCACGGTTTGCATAGCGCAAGGTGCTCAGCGTTTCTCCATAGTTGCATTCCGCAGGAGAGATGGCTGCATATGAAAAGAATTCTCAGTAAGTGCTATGTTTCACACAATGAAAACGGGGAAGACGGGAGATGAAAAAAAAAAGAATTAAATTAAATTATAGGGTTTTACATGCCAAAACCACTTTCTGATGATGAGGCACACCGTAGTGGGGAACTTCAGTAATTTGGACCACATGGGGTTCTTTAAGGTGCACCTAAATCTAAATACACGGGTTTTTTCACATTTCACCCCCATCAAAATGCGGCCGCCGTGGCCGGGATTCGATCTAACGACCTCGTGCTTAGCAGCCCAACACCGTAGCCACTAAGCAACCACGACGGGTTCGAGATGGAAATTCAAGACGATGAGGAAAACGCTAACAAGGTAAAAGCGGGAGCCAATGTTTCGACAAGTGGAGTTGTCTTTTTCAAGGCAACATACGCTTTCTTCGGCACTGTATATATGGGCAGGGTTCTTCTAAAGGGGAGAGGGATAAGGCAGGTGGGTAAGGCAACGAGCAAAGGTGTGTTAGCGACAAGGGTGTAGAATTGAAAAAGGGTGCTATTCACACAGCCGGCGATACAGCCGAGTGTCAGCCGCCCGTGTGTTTTTTTGTGGAAGGGGCCTGGACGATGGCAAGCTGGGGGGAGGGGTTATCTGACCTCTAGCAAAGCAGATAGCAGATAACCTCCCCCCACCACCCTGTCGTTCAGGCCCCTTCCATGAAAAAACACACGGTCGGTTGACACATGGCCGTGTCACCGGCCATGTGAATAGCACCCTTTTTCAATTCTACACCCTTGTCGCTAACACACCTTTGTTTGTTGCATCACCCACCTGCCTTACCCCCTCTCCTCTTTAAAAAAACCCTACCCATATATACTGTGCCGAGGAAAGCTTATGTTGCCTTGAAAAAGACAAGTCCACTTGTCGAAATGTTGGCTCTCGCTTTTACCCTGTTCTCATTTTGCTCATGTTTCCACACATGTAACACTTGCCAAAAATTCAAGAACTTAAAACAGTGATAATGGGTGCTCTTGGCTCCATCCACAGAGGGTATTAGATGAAACCCTATGAATATGGTTTCATGCAATGGCATGCATGAGGACTATTATTTGCTTCTTTCATTCTCAATAAACAAAACATATGCCACAGTCTATGGTCCAAATGAATGAAAAAGTTTAAATTTCTAAGCCTTGAAAAAGTATACAAACAAAGATGTAGAAACAATAAAAGTTCAGCAGTGCAAAAGTTAATGTGCTGCCTATTGCCAACAAGGCAAAACACACCATTATCAGTGTACAGATGGCACCATTCATCTTTACCTGTGCAAGTTCATGTATTTTGTTAAACCTACTTATGTGAAACTGCGCATTTCAGCCAGCTTTAAATGAATGCCTGCGCTTACACTGAGCGTCCCACTGAAAGAGTCCCACAAATAAAAGCTCTCTCCAATACCTGAACACAAACAAGCCATTGGTTTCTGCAAGTCATCCGTGTTAGCCATGGCACAATAATCAGTATAGCATTACAATAGCACAATAATTAGTAAAGCAAGCACTGCACTGTTTAATTCATAATGACTTGGAGAGCTAAAACCACGAAAGTCGCAGAGAAAGAAACACACACCACACGATATTCACACATACCTTAGATGCATGCTGTTGTTATACCTCATTTTGACATGCGCGAAGTGTCCACTTTCTATAAATGTATTTTTCCATATGTGCATTAAACATCAGTTGTGAGTAAAAAAAATGAGTGCGTGTAGTGTGCATTTCTTTCTCTGCGTCTTTCGTGTTTTTCGCGCTCTAAGTTTTTATTAATATGCATTACCAACTAGCCTTCCATCCTTCTGCAGTTCTAATTAGTCAGAAATTAAACACATTTAAGATAGAGACAGCAAGGACAAGAAAGGCAGGGAGGTCAACCAGACAAGCACTCGGTTTGCTACCCACATCTAGATTCAGCAAAGAAAGTCACAAGTTTCATGAAAGCACATCTAATTGGAACAAATTATAGAGAAAAGTAAAACTACATTCAAACCACAAACAAGAAAAAACACATCTCAGCATCTATATAAGAAACCTGTTCATGAATATCGTGAAAAAAATGCTCCTGTATGGTACTAAACAAGGTTGCCAAGAACATGTTGCATTTTATCATGTTTGTGGTCAGCAGACACTTTTATCTGTGACTATTCAGCAAGATTTTCCTTTAGCAACACTCACTGGCAATCATGATTGTCTTGGAGTTCCCTCCCAGGCTGTCTCTCAATAGCCAAGTCAAGACAGAATCCCGGTAAGGAATGAACACGCGCTTCCGGCTATGACTGGTTGACAGCTCGGCTGTAAACAGAAACATAAAGACGCAATTAAAATATGAGAACCACAATACACTGCTTTAAGACACAAAGGTTTTGCGTACAACTGTGATATCGTTATGGATTTGCATGCATCCTGAAAAGATGGGCATTTACTTTACCTGCTAGACCAACTACAAGTTGCGATTGAAACAGGAAATTAGGATAGCGGTTTGGGTGAGTTGGTCTAAGTTCATGCTGTAAATGTAGTGCAAAGTACCAAACTGTTGTACGACAGGTTCGTGCTTACGTGTGTTAGGTTAGACGGCTTTATGTCTGTACCTTCTTCTGCTAAACACGCACCTATGTCCCTGCACTTCGGTGCTTTGTGCTGCATTCACACCATTATACAGAAAAACGAAGAGTGGGGGAAAGGTGGGTGTAAGTGATGTTTGCAAAGCAAAGCTGACAGAAGCACAGATTTTACGCTGGTTGCAATAAGCTAATTCAGATCAAAGCAAGACCCATAAAAGTCAGAAAAGAAAAAGAGCACAGATTTACGTTAGTAATATCTAGTCAATGTGTGGGTGTAAAGTTCCTTATAAAGGAACCACATAACATTCAATACAGCCATTAATGGCCTTCCTTCACTAGGAAAGGTCTAAGTATGAATTTAGTGAGCCCAATAAAGAGAGAAAGAAAGAACTTATCCGAAGTACTGCCTAGTTCCTTGGTACCTACACAACTGAGTGATGCCACTTTTAAAGCCATTGCATGATAAAGTGAGTTTGATAAAGCTTAAAGCAATAAAAAAGAATTGTAGATAATAGAACATATTCCAATATTTACCCTACATATGCAAACGGCTGGAAGAGGTCACTTCCACCCTTCAGCAGTGAGAAAATAAAGAAAGGCTGCAAAGTGAGTAAAGTACTGAAGAACAACCAAAAGAATTTAGTATAAAAGTAAACAGGAGTTGACAAGAGCGAAATGCTGAACAAGGGAAAAAAGTGCTTCTTCCGAGTTCTCCTCTAGTAGTCATCAAGAACATTATCACAGTCATCTTCGACTGACAGTGCTGCAATGCTAATGCACATGAACAAAGTCAGATCAGACAAAAGAAATCCATCATAATAATTGGTTCATACAGACTGGGATACATAGCGCAAAAAATGACACAGGGACAAGCAGAACACAGGACGAGCGCTACGGACGAACACAAGATAGCGCTCATCCTGTGTTCTGCTTGTCCCTGTGTCATTTTTTGCGCTATGTATCCCAGTCTGTATGTATCCCACCAACACGCCCAAACTTCTTCCCTGATAATAATTGGGTTAATATCTGCAGAACATTCATTTCAGTAATCATATTTTATGAAAGAAATTTTGACCTTCCTTTTACAATCAATATGTTTTGCGTCCAACTTCCTAAGCTTAGTCAGCATACTTACAAATCTAACCTGTCAACCAATATGGCAAAAGCAAATTTTTTAATGATGCCAATAATACAAACTTATTAGTATTCTCAAAGTACTAATGTTCTCATTCAATGTTTGCAGGTCTCTTCATTACTTCTTAACTCTTTAATCCACTAGAAATCGCAGAATGTTTTGTTTGGCAATCATTATCTGTTTGTTAATCAATCTACAGCTTTATCAACAAGGACAACAGCAGCAGCAACAATCACAACAATGAAGACGATCACAACAATAATGCTAGCTTAAAGGCTAATGCTTGTTGTCTACTAACCTAGTGCTGATATGACTGTTCCAAGTGTGACTAAAGACTTGTTGATGTGGCCACCTTCTTTTAAACGCTGGCCAGTTGCCTTGGTGGAATCAGCCCGCTCACTGAATAATGTAACGAAGTAACCACATCATTAAACACTGTTCAATCCTGATCTAAAATGATCACGACTGAATAAAAAGAATAAAATGAATAAATGAAAAGAATAAAAGTGCCACAATAGCACACAATCAAAAGCTTACCTGCCAGCAAGATCAACCAAGTTAACTTTGCTGACCGTTTCACTTGGGAGGTCACGAATAAATTTTGCCTGAAAAATGTTAAAGCCAGTAAATATGCAGACATACCACTGCGCATGAACAGTAATTTGTGCCTTGACCATTATAATCTCAAGATTAAAGCCTCATTGTGGTATTCAAAACAAACTTAGTAAGGCAAGAGGTTCCTAAAAAATGCCTTCAACTCTCACTTAACAATGCCTGTTAGGCTTTGCTGTACTTTTCTATCGCTCCTCATTTTCGCCTTAAGTGTTAGAAGTTCACTGTAGCAAAACAATTAAAGTTTCACAGTCTAACAGTTTGCCAAGCCATTCTACACAGGAAAAAATAAAATGGAAAGCTTTACCTGAGTAAAATTCAAAGTAAAAATAGCATGCGACCGGCTGCTGACATCATTCATGGCTGTGGATGCAGTCGTCCTGCCAAGAGTAAAGAAAGGCAAAACAATAAATTGTACTTTCAGTGACACGCAAGGTCAAACTTAATTAAGTCTAGCAAGCTGTGCCATAGAACACACCTGTGCGCATTTCCGCGTGCCATGAGCTCCTCTACATCCGAGTAGTCCATGACAAGGTGGCGTGACAAGTCTGTTAATTAAAAAAAAATCATTAAAGCAGACATCTGTTGGCTTTGCAATGGGCGGCAAAACTCTATGAAGTGTCATGTACTGACAAACATCAAGTGCAGCAGCAGGGGCGGCAGAAAAAATTTACTATCTATAACAAGTTAGTTATTGGAACAGGATGCCATTGTTATATCCATTATAAATAGCAAAAATAATGTAACCTCCATAATACAAAAGCACTGCGATTCATTGCATTTTGCTGATATACAAATCATAGTGTAACAGACACACAGTTCAAGAACCATACCAGGCAGTGAAGCCTTGCTAAGCAGTCGTTACATGACACGAATATGTATAGACCTAACTATCATTATCATATTTTCTTAATTCCCTAAGCAGCCTCCTCACCTCCTTGGTGGTTGAAGTAGTAGGGAACTGCGCTCACATTTCACCAAAACTTAAGATGTTACAAATGCAGTTTTTTTTTACTTTTATACAATTTTGCAACAGCATAAGCATGGGGTCATACTAAACATGTGTCATGCCATATTAATGCATCTTCAGGGTCAGCCATTATGCACAAATGGACACAGAGCTTTGATATCACTGCATCAAGACCACTGTATGTTTCAAGAAACATAAACAATTTTATCACTGGTAAGTATGAGAAAGAAAAAAAAGTCCTAGTCCTGTTAACTAGACATTAACTTAACATACAAGACTACAGCAGATATCCTATTAGAGTAGATCTATTAAAATTTATATCTAAAGTGAAGATGCAGGGATGCATTATTATCTACATATACTATAGAGTAACATATAATTATTTACTCTTCTTTTTACTTAAGGTACAACAAAGGGACTTCAGTGCAACCATGTATAAGTTATAACAATGCTGTTTCGCTTTGCCAGTCACTCAATACCCCATTATATAAAACAAAAGTCTGTTAAAAAGTATTTTCCAAAGTTTTTAAAACTGTGGCAAGTGCTCAGGGATTCCAAATTGATGACTACAGCCTTTGGGAGGCAACGTCCCCCCCCAACCACACCACAGAGAGAGGTGCATAATGTGGTATCATCATCAGCAGCAAGAAGTAGGGTTCATTCGACTCGTGACGCTCGCACTATGAGCGACCTTGAGTTTGGGTGGGTCCGTGCTGACGTGGAATGAAGGAACGTTCCACAAATGTACAACTTCCTGGGCGTCATGTGTCGCAGCACATAACACAAGAAAAGAAAAAAAGAGAAGACCTTGCTGACATAAACACACCTCCATCTTAAAGATAAGGCCAGTACTGATAACAGCCGGGCACCAAGGGATGCTTTCACTTTTTCTTAGAGCCATCCTTGCCTTGTCAGTTGGCAAGAGCAGACAGCCTTTTGATAAATCTGTCCAACTCCTGTCTTGTGCAAGCAAACCTAAAGCTGACCTGCAGACCTGAGATTGTGGCACGCTGATAAGAGTTAAACATCAAAGAAAGCGATCACTCTTATTTCTGACGGTACCCTCTCCACATACTTAGCGGATATCGAAAGTCAAGGGTTTACGACAACCTTTGATAAAGTCTGTCCACTCAAGCTGTTTTGCATGGAGAAAATGTGGTTCCTGAGACAAGAACACGACATCATCTTAAGAACCTGCTAAGCAAGAAATGTGCCTATCACTCCTATCTGCAGCCTACAATTTGTGCTGAGTGTGCACTCAAATCACAGTTTGAAGTACCTGAGAGAGCTACTGTGTGCCAGTACTGCTGTGCATTACACTTCAAAAAATACTGCATTTCGAATGTTCCATGGAACTCAAATGTTGATCATGAGTGTGTCGCAACAGATCCATCAAAAGGTGTCTTGGGTATGGCATCTTAGGCGCCTACCAATTTCAGTTATAGTTCCAAGTATGAAAGTATCACCTTGAGAACATATTTCATGAGCAAAACTAGTGTATCCACTGACTCTGTCACAGATGAGCTATTCGCTTTGATTTCTCGTTTAGTCAGAAATTAAAAAAAAAAGAAAACTGCATGGTTTCCTTTTTTTTGAACACTGTGCCTTCTTTGGCGAGTCATCCCCACTTTCATGTATTGGGTATCTGGGTTTCTAACCTTTCTCATGGCTTGAAGACAGCGCAGTCTAAAAACGTGGGCCTTTCTCGAGGCTGTGTGCAAACTGAATTGAATTCAGGGGTTTCACATGCCAAAACCACGATTTGATTGTGAGGCACGCTGTAGTGAGGGTCTCGGGAGTAGTTTTGTCTACCAGGGGACCTTGAACGTGCCCCAAATGCACGGGACACGGGCGTTTTTGCCTTTCGCCCCCATCGAAATGTGGCCGCAGTAGCTGGGATTTGATCCCGTCACCTCGTGCTTAGCAGCAAAACATCATAGCCGCTAAATCACTGAGGTGGGTCTGAGAGTGTGTGCAGCCTAAATAAGTGGCCTGATCCTGAATATTGTGCAGTCCAAAAAATTAAGTTCTCCAACGCTCCTCCTACTCTCACGCTGGGAGGGATGCAATAGAGTGCCGTGCACAATGACTCTGCCCCATCCTTGCCCCCAACTCGCTCAGGACGACATGGTTTTGATCAACTTCAACTATGAACGCAACAATATCAAAATCAGCCATTGAAAGAATGGTGGCTGTAAAATAAGACAAAACAGAAAATAAAAAATAGACTTTGGATTAATTTGAGCATGCCACTTAATGAATGGCTAAAGATAAAACAGACAGTAAAACAGTTAAAAGACTCACCTTGTACATATGGTCCAAGCTTTGGATGCTCTCGGACTCTGAGATTGTGCTGTGTGCTTTCTCGCTTTAACAGGTCTTTTACCTTTTCATTGTAAATTTCAAGATAGCTGCAAGAATTAAAAAAACAATAAAAAGAAAGCAAGAAAGCATTGCATTTATTTGATTTTGTAAGGACACAAAACCTTAAAATACAGTTCTAGTTTGAAATTGTCGAGGGTTAGCAAATTATCTTGCACACAAAAAAAGACGCATAATTTTCCCTGCTGTCTTTGTTTTTCAGCAGCTTGTTCTGCACAAGTGCCCACGTGAAAAATGTTGCCCAGGAATTCTATGGAGCTTTAGTGTTTGGAGTAGCACTGCGCTGGCTTCTTGGCATGATACCATTACACGCGTGGGAGATCTCAACCGATTAAGTCACTGTCGCCAGGCCTTTGGTAGTATTGCAATGTCGCTTTATTTCTTTGACGCAAGTAACACTTTTTCCTTATGTAAATTACCATAATAAGTATAATGAGGCACTCTGCTTGGTCACTTTTCAGCTATTAATTGCCATGATGACTATGCAGAAATACAGGTGATAACTGATCAGGTGAACAATGTGAGCACTGTGGAGCAGTAGCCGACATCACTGTACAGCAAACGTCCGGTGGCACCAACTTTCTTTTTTATATCTTAAATCAAGAAATGAAAAAAATACAGGATAGCACCTTGAAAAAATCTTTTGATGTGCACTGCCATTGCCAAACTGATGACATGGTTGTACACCAGTGTGGCACACAAACTTGTGCTTCCACACATTTTTATTTTTAACATTGGGTACCAGTTAATGCAAGAAGTTTCAACAGTACTTACCTAACCTCTGTACGAAATGTAGTGCCTGAATTTTGCCCTAATTTCATCCTAGTGTACATAGCCTAGAATGAAAGAAAGGAAAAAAATTATGTCATCGTCATCATCACCATTATCAGTCTGGTTACGCCCACTGCAGGGCAAAGGCCTCTCCCATACTTCTCCAACTACCCCGGTCATGTACTAATTGCGGCCATGTTGTCCCTGCAAACTTAATCTCATCCGCCCACCTAACTTTCTGCTGTCCCCTGCTATGCTTCCCTTCCCTTGGAATCCAGTCCGTAACCCTTAATGACCATCGGTTATCTTCACTCCTCCTTACATGTCCTGCCCATGGCCATTTATTTTTCTTGATTTCAACTAAGGTATCATTAACTTGCGTTGGAGGAATTAGAGGGCAGTAAATGGGATATAATAGGGCTCAATGAAGTTATGAAGACGAAAGAAGCATCTACAGTGCTAAAAATCGGGCACGTCCTGTGCTACCGGGGCTCAGCGAAGGGAGGAGAAGTAGGCGTCGGATTCCTGATATATATATATATATGCATGTATGCATGCATGTGTGTGTGTGTGTGTGTGTATGGGTGTGCATGATAGTGTCTCACACTTGACAGGTTCTAGGCTACAACAGAGTAAACAATGTGAGACAAAAATTGGATGTAAAGAGAAACTCATTTATGGAGCACTGCAGCCCCCCTTAAAGAAGGTGCGAATGTATGTGGTATTACAAAGTCTCCACAATTATTTCCGCCAAGAATTTTTTTAATGTGACTTCTACGAGCAGAGTTATCGGTAATCAATTGTTGTCCCTGCCATGCCTCTTTGGTTTTCCACACTGATCTGTTATTCCTACACTGTACTCAAAGCTGTGGCATTGTGCCCACGATGCCTTCAGTCTTCTGTCTTATCTTCGAGCTAAGCATTGGTAGTGGCATGGCCTTCGAGATCAGTCCATTACACCACCCTAACTTGGAGGGCACAGCATCGACAAAATGGTATTTCTCTCCAATATGAGGAGGCACCACTGTTTTAACACTAAAGAGGCCTCTCAGTGGTCAACAGCCATCGTGTGGGACACAATGAAAACATAAAGTTGATTTGCGGGTGGCCTTTTGAGAAAAAGCTGGGCTCCCTGCTATGTATATAGTAATGATGGTAAATGGCTCAGGTGTTTATAAGACCATAGTGACTAAGCAGCCAATCATTATCAGTTCGTTATAGTTAATTACTAGTGTCACATCCTTAAATAGTATCACGCATGTTTACGCTTAGCTCTCACCCCAATGTAATCACTCTAAACAGAGAGATGAACTTCAAGTGACAAGCACACTTACTTGGCAAATTCGCGGTATGAGCCCTTCATTGTCCTGAAAAAGGAGAAGCCTCTGAGATGATAGCCAAGACACCCAAAATTCAACTTAAGTGATAATATGGCATTTAATATGACAGCAACAATGCAGAATCTAGTAGAAACAGTGCTCACAAGAATGCATTTTGTCAGTAGCAGTCAGCATGAATATACAATTATTAAATTGTTGAATGGTTATAAGGTCCACAACTATAGAAACAAACATGCACTTCTACATAAATTAAACACATCCACTTCGTAGTCATTATGCAATATGCAATGCAATGTGCACTGAAATTGACCAGCTTCCCTTGAAGTCAAACATTACAGGTTTCCTCCTATGCAAAATACTTTTTTTTTCAAGCCAGAAACAAAATTGAAATATTATAGCAGCTTATTACCACTGTCATCAGAAAGCAACTTTCTCAGAGCGAACATTATGCACTTAAATCTAGATTTTTAGTAATTTCTTTTAACTGAAAATTTCCTTATACTTTTACTCGCAACAAACCTATGTTAGATTAACATTGCATCCTAACTTTTTAACATAATTCACATTGGAAGCAAAGATATGGCTAAAGGCATGTGCGAAGTCTTAAATTCATACCCTTGTACAATATCAACTCTTTAATTTTACACTGCCTCATAAATAACAACAAGTGCAGTAAAGAGCTTTCTCTAACTTTTCTATAATATTTTACAGTGTAAATAAAGCTGTCGCAGTCCTCAAAATTTCACCTTAAAAAATTTTAAATGCCTCAATTTTTATTGCTTCCTTCAGCAATTGCCTAATAAAGGCACTGTAATGTTTCCCACATGATAAAACATGCTAGATCAGAGATAAGCTTTCTTTTAAATACTACATGCTTCACAGGGTATTCTCTTCATCCCTTCCTAATGAATTGATGGACTTAACATTTTGATAAACGTAAACTGTGTTTGTTTGGTTCAAGAACTGTTCAATATAGCTACCCATAAGTGCCTTTCTATAGCTTGTAAAGCACATCGCAACACCCAGAAGAATCGGCAAAGAAAAAAAAATTGAAACAAGTTCTGGAAAGCAAACTCACAGACGAGCCCATCATAGTGAAGGTCTTTCCTGACCCGGTTTGGCCGTAGGCAAATATGCAAGCATTGTAGCCTTCAAACGCATTGTCCACAACTTCCTGGCCAAGGTCATTAAAAACCTACCCCAAGACACCCCAAACATATTATACATGTGAACAAGATATTCATAAAAGACAAGTATTAATGTGCTTTTGATTGATTGAGGCAAGGGTCCATGCACAAGAAGTAAGAACAACTTGGCACTAAATGTATATAAACCCAATCTCCAGAATGAATTGAAGTTTTTATGCATAGTGGAGGTGTTTTGAAGATGTACTTAGTCTCTAACAAACCTTCCCGTAATGACTTACTAATGTGCAGGAATTTAAGCACACATGTTCAAGCTTCTGTATAGGAGCAGCAGGTCTCTGTTTAATCCATCATGTAGTTTATGAAAAGTAGCAATGGTTTGCAAAGGTCTCTAAACAAGATGGAATAGAACATTGAATATGTTCTGTCAAAAGAAAAAAAATTAAATTATGGGGTTTTATGTGCCACAACCACTTTCTGATTATGAGGCATGCCGTAGTGGGGGACTCCGGAAATTTTGACCACCTGGGGTTCTTTAACGTGCACCTAAATCTAAGCAACGGGTGTATTCGCATTTCGCCCCCATTATGTTCCGTCAATATATGCTGCTAGGGCAAGTGTTGCTGTGGGCAATTATTAGCAGCCTTGACATACCTGTAGAACAAGATTAGAGCTTTATTTGACAAGCTTCAACAAAAGTAGCTGCTTTTGTTTTATTACAAGAGTAGCTACTCATTAAGCTTTAACAAGAGTTTAGCAACTCTCTAACAAGAATACCTAAAACTCTTGTTATTCTGACAGTCTATTAAATTTTTTTTTTGTTAAAATTGTTAGCCATTTACAAAGATTACATGCAGTGACATTTATACGACATGTCCCCTCAAATCTATACCACCACTTGTACCAAATGGTGTATTTTTCATTGTGAAATATAATTAATGACCTGATAACCTTGGGTTGCAAATCAAAAGAAGTCATATGGTGCTACAGATAAGTCCAACACCTAAATCTATATGAGCACTTGCATGTCTTTGCTTGCACACTATAATAGAAGACCCAATAACTCTGGGCTGTTTTAAGCAAGAAAAATGTTATGAAACTGTAGATATTACCTGTTCTTGTGTTACAAAGTGTTGATCACTCGGGTGCACAGACCAGTAAGAATAGTCAAATGTAAATTCCTTAATTCGCTCTCGGCCTAACTCTTCACTTCCACCCTGTGGCGACACCTACGAGTAAAAAGCAGCGTTAATACCTGTGCAAGATGCTGGTATAGGTGACATAATGCGCAGACAGACTTGCAGTGACAAACATGTACACAGAGCACACTGCACCCATTTGCAAGAGCACGAGAACAAATCACATAGGCACAATCAAATATAATTATAATAGAAAGCTACACATGTGTGTATGTGCCGTAATAAATGGGTGCACTGCTGGAACCACTGGCATTTGCAGGAGCACAGTGTGCAAGCTGAATTACCAGTGCACTGCACTGTGTTTGGATGTAAACTGAACAACAAAAGTAAAAGAACAAATAATTTCATACTAGACAAACCACGAAAATGAAATTGCTGCTTCAGTTCTTAAGAATAGGCAGACTTTACTTCTTTTTTTTAATGCACCCATGATGTGGCTAAGAATAATTTTTTGTAGACACTCAATGAAACAAGCTCAAAGTTGCATCCCACTGTTACATTCTTATTAGCATAGTGTTGTGTTTATCAGATTTAATTCCCTGTTTACTTTGACCTGAAGTCCAGAATGAATGAATGAATGGGTCAGTGAGTGAATTAAACTACAGCAGTTGAAATGGCTTCTTATTATCACAATGTAAAACTTGTGCCACAAAGCATGAGTAGCGCACACCATAAAAAAATATTAAATTTGCCCAGATAATTTTTTTTTGGTGTATGAAAAGCACGCAGCAATATAAACATAAGTTTGGCCAAACTGTTTTGTTCACTACACTAATGGTTCAGTGACACACAGCAAACAGGAGGGCAATGAACTTTTTCAATGCATGGCATACAGCATTGATGTTTGTTTCTTTTTGTTTTTGATTTATTTTTAGATGTGGTCTCAGGAAAGACTAAGGTTGGAAACACTGGAAGATAGAACATGGCAAATATCACCAGCTTGCAGACCTAACAATTTGACAGGAGAAAGCCAAGACACTTCATCGTGCATATAATCCAAAGTGCATCAAGCCTCTGGTATTGCAGCATGAATGCAAGTGCAGAAAGCTGCAAAAGAGGCTGCAGGAAAGAACTGTGCAACTAAAGGCAGCACAGCTTCATGACCTAGTGGTGCCCTGTTGTCCATAACAGAATGCAGCTGATAAAGTATCGCTGGGTCATGTGAATTGCCCTCAGCAGTCAGATGTGCACTGTGGTGTGAAACTTGTATAAAAAAGATTGAAATGACTATGCATTAAAGAACTGTAAAGAAATTTTCATTCATGAGCTTGACATAATGCAAAATCAGCCATAACACAAGTATTGGCTGTGACATGTGACAATAGTATGAATTTTTTATAGGACCAATATTTAATGAGCTGTGGGCCAGAAATTATGCAGGAACTATGAAAACTAGGTCTTTGTAAAGACTGACTTGTTTTAATTACTAAGCACTACACAGTTCAAAAAAGCAGGATGGCAGCAATGGGGATACACTTATTTATTTTTTTCCTATACAATTTTTCTTGCTACCATGAGATATGATAATCTTGTTATTCTTCGTAATAGATCCTGTATTTTGTTCTGTTAACATTCTTTTATTTTTGCTTGTGTATTACTGTATGGTGTGCTGCTGTTGCTTTGAGTTGTTAAGTTCATAATTTTTTTTGTAAAGGAGGTCCCGACACAGTCTTTGACTATGGCACCTCCTTTTGTATACTAAATACCTGTAATATGATCGAACATTTAATAATAAGTTCTGATTTGGGTATATCTGCTTTTTCAGGCAGTAGAAGATGGTGAATGTTAAGTTTATAAAAACATGGTTGACTTAAACAATAATAGTAAGAAGGGAATGACAAACTTATGATTGCTTAATAGAACATAAACTGTAGAATTACACAAGCACACTGTACCCAAATTCCATGTGATACGCCAATGATATCGCACATACAGCAAAGGCATTGCTTGACGATGTCAGCTGCCAATCAGTTACATTCGAGAGGCAGATTGCTGGTTAAGCTTTTATGACAAGAGCGCAGTATGACACCTCGACTATTGAAGACATGCCACTATTGAAGACTTACCACTACACACAAAAAAAGTCATCTATTTATCTGGATAACTAACCATTCTGTTACCTAGTAATGGTCTAGAAACCAAAAAGTAAATAGGAATAAGCAACACGAGAGAAAAATATCCTTTTGCTCTTGGAAAGCTGAACCAGACACCACAATGCCTGCAGTAAAGTTTTGGAGCAACACTGGGGCCACAATTTAGAGAAGTAACACAACACGTTTTCTATTTACAAAGACTGCGCTCTCACGTGGTCATAAATTTCATAAACAGATGTTCCATCTACAGACTCTGGCACAGTGAATCAGAAGCTCATGCTCGCGCACGTTTGTTCAGACAAGTTTCGCAAGGTTGGCTCACTGAGCCATAAAGATATATGACCCACAGTGTGAACCCACATGTGGGTTAAAAAAAACTTTTGGCAACGCCTAATGGCTCTGCATCAAAGATATGCCGCTACAGAACTGAACAAAAGCCACCCCCATTATCACGATGGCCCCGCGGGTGTGGTGATAAGTGATAAGGCAAAACTACATGCCAACACAATGCTGGACTTGCGTGTTGTGCGATGTGGCTGTCACTGCAATTGGGAAAACGCCCTCAAGTGAATGCACTAGTGCAAGAATTTCATTGACCTACAACTGCTTCTGTGCAGCGAGAATAGATCGCGATGCAGTACAGGAACACCATTGCAGCAGGAAGGCCCGTGCATACACCAATTTGTCAGTGCTCTTTAGAGGCTGGTAAATAATATTATGGGTCTGCCCATTCACTCTCTATTTTGATGAAATGGTTTACATCACAACAATGCACACCAATGATAATAATTAGATCGCCCTAAATAAGAAGCTGTTTCCAGTAAGATGGAGGAACGAAAATAAATGGTTTCTTGAATACTTGTTATGCTTTCCTGCCCTCAATTTTCAAAGCATCTGTGATGCAAAATTATCTATTGCAATACTAATTACAAAGGAAAAATGCCTAGAACCCTCTGTACTTTCACGCAGAACTAAACTGTACATTTTGTTTAAGAGCATGTAAAGCTGACAATCTGAGATGTCACCAAGGACAGACCAAGAACATGTTTTTAAATAACCTTTGTTAAAATTTTGGTTGAAAAAATTGCTGTACCACTTGTCATATGAGCACTGTTGCCGATTATTTCTGTGTTTTTCTCACGTTTTGCCTACCATGTGAACGTTGTGTATTTTTTTGTTCTCTCATTGTATTGTAATCCCACTCTAGCTGCTTGGACCACATGGCCTGCAGTATTGTGAAAATAAAATAAAATAAATAAATAAATAAATAAATAAGAAACATGGCGTTTTAAGCTTGTTCACTTGACTGTGCAGGCAACATGACTATATTGCTACTCAATATCACTGCAGTGTATGTAGCTATAAAACAAAATGCAATTGGGAGACGATTTTCAGCATTTCTTTCCCCTCTCAACTAGAATTCTGTGCCTACGATAAATATTTACATTCCACTTAAAATTATTTGCTGGTGTTCAGAAAAAAAAAGTCTTTATATCTGCAGCTCCGCTTGACAGAATTTGGGAAGGGCATTGTATTCCACCTTCTGGGAGCTTGTAAAGCAGTTCGAATTGCTGGACTGAACCTTGGAATTTGGACAGCTGAATCGATGCAGGTGTGTGGGCTTCACAGTAACTTGAGTCTCAATAGGTAACTAATGCATAAAAGTTTCTTTTACAAACAGCACACGTGTAACATGCTAATTTATTGTTTTATAATTAAGCATAACGGCAGAGTGCAGGTCCTTTGTGCTCATAAGTCCCATCCTGATTTGAGAAGTCAGAATTGGTATGCAGCGAAATATTATGACAATTGGCTGGGGCAGGTTAATTATATGCTACTGTGCAAAAAAAATTCATCATGCATATAGAATACCCCACAAGACGTCCATGCAACACGGTGTGGACAGAAACCATGCAGCCTGGCACAAACTCCACGTAAACACAGGAAGCGATAACCAGATTGACAGGCTTGAAGCACTGTACTCACTATTATATTGGGGCAGGAGATTAGGCTCTGAAACTGTATGATGCAGAAAAATAAAGCAGTTGCGATGTACGAGAAATAAAAAGCCAACTACTGACTGTACACAACAATCCAAGAAGTACCAAAATAAAGCAGCATTTGTGCACAGATGTGACAAATTGAAACTAGTATGATTATTCATTATGTCAATTCTATTTTAATAAAATATTTAACATCGACAGCATGTTAGGCAGATTATTGACTGTGCTAAGACATAAACAGAAGTATTCTCTAGGAGCAACAAGCTTAGGCCACAACAATTGATGCCAGAAATATACACATTCAATTTTGCAATTGCAAGCTTCTAGTGGATAAAATGTATGCAAGCATGCTTTGTACACTTGTTATAGAAGAACAAGAAATGTAGTACCAACTCTCAATTCCTGACAGCTATTGCAATCACTGGCATGAGGAAGGTTTTACTTATAGGAACCAAGGCTCCCTGAAGTACCAATATGTGAGTGCATAATGTAACCACACAAACGACAATGGACGAAGAAGGAAACGCATTGGTCAAGCGTGGAACTTCAGCAGTTGAAGTTCTGCACTTGCCCCGTGTGTTTCCTTCTTTGTCCATTGTTGTTTGTGCGGTTACATTATGCATTCAAATATCGACCACCAACTAGCCCGCCTTTCTCAGTTATGTACCAATATGTGCCACTACATTTTTATATAAGTAGACATCAAAAACAAAATAAGAGGGGCGGGCATACTTCCTCAGCACCCACCTTTAGTTTATGAGTTTGAAATATGGGAAAAAGAAAGAAAAGGGGTGCTTAAACCTAAATAAATCTGATGGGGAGCTGAAACAAAGAAAAAAAAAAGCGATCTTCCCAGATATCTAGAGCACCCTATGAATGTAAATGATTTTGTCCCACCATTTCGCAATTGTATTTGAGAGGTCATCTAGACTGGCAGTACACCATTATAGAAAATAGGGGTGCTTAAATTTTCCTTAACACGATAAACAGCTGAAAGCATTCATGTAAACACTTCCAAGAAACCAAAAATGTGAAACGAGGTGCTGCAAATTATTACGAACAATACTGGTATGTTACAAAAAAAATTCTAAAACAAACTCGTTCACTGTCTCAAGTCATGTCAGGACAGAACAGCCAGCAGGCAAGAATATCAACTAAAGCTTACTACAGGCCAAAGCACATCTATATGCACATGCGAATGTTCAGAGTTATTGTATCACTAAACTGGCACACAATGTCATCAAGCACACCTGTTTCCCATGCACAGATGAGGTAAATGGCCAATGACTAACCTTCAGATTTTCAATGCATGTCTTGTTACCATCCATGCGAATAATCTCACTGCTTTTCATGTCAATCTCCCTGCAGAAGAAAGAGTCAGGAATGTAATTTTGGCACACCTTTCTATGCCAATGCCACCTTTAGTTTGGCTTCTTGCTATATATCATTCAAACTCCACCCACCTGAGACAAGTTAGCTCTCACGTACCGACACATTCTGGTACAAGCATTAAAAATAATAATCAGTAAGCTATTTGTTTCCGCGTGTCAGTTAGGACCCATACATGTAAAAGATGCAGACAAGTAAGACACATCGCCTGTGCTGTCTACTCACTTGCCCATATTTCTGCCCCATTTTCAAGTATGGAACTAAAAAAAAATGCAATTAAGAGAGTCTAGTTGGCTGAAACCCTTCCAGAGAAGATAGCCAGATTATAGAGGCTGCAAGGCTCTATGTTGAGTGTAAACAAAACACCAGGAAGGAAACAATGAACTGCACTTTTGCACCTTGCACCTTTTTTTAGCACACAAAGGAGGAGTGATTGTGGAAGAAATATGTGGCGAAGAACAGACCCCATTGAGTGACAAAACAGCACTAAGATGATAAAGAACAGAGCGTTCCATTCTTATCCATTTTCGTCTTGCTTCATCTGCCCTCAACATGCTCTATTATTGATCAACTCCGTCGTTTTGTCTACACTCAATATGTTCTATAATGATTACTAACCAGACCAGCGCTATGGCATATACGACCATTCCATGAGATCACATGAGGAAGAGGAAATGATGCACGAAAAGATGGCACACAATTTTGGCATGCTAGCTTATAAGCTTCTACTCATGAGAAGCTTAGCTAACAGTGTTTCGAAATTGCGAACTTCTTTCATGAACTTTTTCGTTTTTTAACTTCAAAACTGTGTGAATTTCAAGCACCTTCTGATCCCCAACACCTTGTTTTTGTTATAGGATTTCGGTTTTAACTTTAATGAAACCACTACTGCACACAACGGCTGTGCTAGTACTTCAATATGTGCTGACTTTCCCCAACGGAGCATGCAGTTGAAGTATGCAATATCTATGGGCGAACATCTGTTTATCTACGAGCAAATACATACTCCACCTCACTCTATCCAAACAAACGATAAATCAAGAGTGCAAGATATTAAGAGCAAGATGACAACACCACAGGAAATGAAAATCCTATTTTATTCTCCTATTTGGTTTTGTTCGAGAGTTGTTTATAAGGTTGGACACCACTTTACTGCGTCTTTCTGATCAGGAAACATTGTATTTGGCAAATTTCACTACATCACAAACTGTTCGTTTCCCAGACGTATACAGAGCGCTTCTTACATTACTGAGAAGCTTTTCAACACTTGTAGATCCATGACAACTCTTGCAGTAACGAATGTACAAAAAAAAAAAAACATCGAGAAACGAAGTTTTCATTGAGCAGGAATATTTTTAGCATATGCGAGCATGTAGCACTAGCCATTTCTTATGAGAAAAAAATGGTGCACTTCTAACATTGAACAAGTTAACCGTGTAAATCACAGCATACTCCAGCGCAGGTTGTGTAGTTGCCATGAGCGAGTTCAACGATCGACTCCAGCCACTAAATAAAAAACCAAACACTGTCGGCGAGATTTACGCATGGTTTAAGCGCTCCTGCTGTTTACGCACCATTAATATTTCTGTATTGTTTGCGTGAGACTGTTCAAAGCCAATAAGAGTGAATTGATATCGTTTCTAGGTGCCCTGGAAACCGATACATCACTGCCAACGCGCGTCCCGCCAAGTATTGTTTACAGCCTTGCTTCGGGTGGGAACATGACGGAGCAAGAACACCTTTGTGTAGGATTCACATAGACGGTCGAGAGAAGCCATGAATCGTTACAAAAAAAGTGGGAATCACAGCTAGACTACGCCTCCGAAGAGACGTGAAGTACGACGGAGAGCAAGCGCTCCAAAACGCGCTCGGCTGCAGCACTGAGTTGCCAAACGTACAGACCGCGCACACCCAGTTCGTTGCTTTATTCGCAAGCGCCGAATATAGCCGGTTCATCACGCGCTACACCCCAGAATCTGAAAGCGCGCCGCGCAATCCTTTCAGCCAATGTTGTATGGAAGCGCGCTTTCAGCCAACCGTGTATGGAAGCGCGCAGCAATGCCGGGAAACATTCATACAAAAGCAAAGGGTCAGAAAAGTGCGCTTTATTTTCCATTACTATGTCACAGTGGGTAGCGCCGTGCGATCGCTTCAAATAAACGCAGAAACGAGTCCTTGCAGCGCATGTGCCCATTAATCGATGCCCACCATAGCCATATCAGGTGCGACTCGAGAAGCTGTGGAGTCACCCTGTAGCCGGCGGAGTCGAGGTAGCGCTTCACCTTCTGCCAGTAGCTTTCGATTTTCTGGGTGTGAGCGCCCGTGATTGGGTCTACAAAGTTCATGCTGTGGTTAACAGCCTCCCATTGCAAATTCAGTCTTGCTCCGTTAGCCCCCACCAAGTTCGGGATGCAGTTGTATGGGGCCCATTCATCACTGTGGATGGTGGTTCCCGGTTCAACGTTGGCTGCAATAATGGGGCCTAGCGTCGCCGCGTCTCGTCGGTCGACCTTGAATAGTCGGAGCTCCCCGGTGGTCACGCAGATCATGCCGAATACCCATGGTCCACGATCTGCAATGCCGCCGTAATTTTGGCGGCTCGGCGGAACGTTGTCGCCCGTCATCAGGCGGCCTCGATTGTATTTTCGCTTGCCGCGAAGGAGGCATTCATCAATTTGCACAATCCTCCCGGGGCCACCGAGTGGGAGTCGCGCCAGCAGCTCGTCCCGCACGACCTCACGAGCGTAGTTCCTCCAGTCGGCGATGACATGGTCCGACAGATTAAGCAAGTCGCCGGTCATCTCCTTCATGAGCCACGTGCCTATGTTTTTGCTCACGCAGTACATGAGCCAAATCACTTGCCGCCTGCAGTAAGCGACGCTCACTTCGCCTTTTGAAAGCCCAGTGCAAAAAGCAGGCGATCGTGCAAAAGCCTAGTGCAGAAACCAGGCTCACATCAATCTGCGCTCGAAAAAGCGATCGCATAACAGCCTAGTGCAGAAACCAGGCGCACACCAATCTGCGCTCGGAAAAGCGCGCGCAAGCACGTAGCGAGCCGCGCCAATCCAATCCAGAAGCCAAAGAAGAGGGGGGAAGTAATGTGTGACACTAAGTTCAGAACTACCGTTGACACGCACGTACGCAGTCCACGGAGCTGGCGGTCTGCGCAACGAAAAATGCAAATAACAAGACGGCAGCCCGGAACGGCGCGGCGAACAGCTGAAATCGGGAGCGCAACAGCGGGGGGGCGCAAAGCTCCGTTCCAAGGAAAAATGTGTTTGTTATGTCAGGAGCAGCACCTATTCAAGGGCCGTCAGAAGCGAAACCGTGAGTGAAACTGCTACGACTGAAAAGCAAACCGCAGCAAACGCAAGGCAAGGAAAAGAGTGCGGTCCAAGAAGCGAGGCTGGTTTTCTTAGAGCGACAGGCGCGTGAGTCACACACACGAGTCGGCTGCGACGCGAAACTGTCTCACCTTTGATTAAAGGGCCTGGCACGCACGGCGACCTTCACTGACGCCATCGTGCAATCCCGTGAAGTTAGCAGACACCACTGGTTGCAAGAAAACACTGCAAAACAGGTCAACACAGCATGGAGAACGGTGGCCGAAGGGTCGGCTCCTGCTGCTGTCTACATAACTGCTCCGGAGACGACGTTGCGAAAATCACAGCTGTCGCACATACGGGGGATCCTGAAACGCGCGCACACATTTGGCTCTCGCTTCTGTGTTGCTGCCGTTGCTGCACTCCTCTCAGCTGCGGCTGGCGATACGAGCGCTACCTGGCGTTTTCCAAGAGCGACGTCGTGCCAGTGTGGCCGCTGCATAGCGCGAACGGCGCTAAATTTGGAGCGAAAGTTGCGCATAAAGCCCGGGTGCGCGTTTGTTGGACGTTACGCAGTTACGCCGGTTACGCTACGCTTGAGCAGTTCCTTTGTGTCGGTCGTTGTGCGTTGTGGGCGTTGCAAGGTACGAGCAGCCGACCTTGATTACACACTCTGCGAGCACCCAAAAGCGCGGTGTAGGCAAAGAAAAAATAAGTGGGGCCGCTCTCAAAACACAACTGCTTAGAACTCCTTCCTGCTTGCTGAAGCGAATAAATGAAGTGCGCCTGCGAAGTAACGGACAAAGACTTACTTTTCTTTCTAGGTGGGCTGTTCACATGTTTCATTTTCCTTCTATCGTCTCAGAAGTTACGTTCCGTATGCAGCTGACTGTATGGAAACTGACCCTTGCAACGGTTAACACCCGAATCCTCTCAAGTGAGGCTAGCAGGACTCTTCGAAGGACTATCAGACATTGTTTTAGATATTATCGGCCTTAGTGAGAGTAGACGAACTGGCGAGGCTTACACATTGCTGAATAACGGCCATGTTCTCTGCTATAGATCTAGGTCTCCCGGCCGGATAAGAAGCGATACGGGATAGGATTCCTAATCCATAAGGACACAGCGGGAAACGCTGACGAATTCTACAGCATCAACGAGACGGTAGCAGTAGTCGTAATCAAACTCAATAAGAGGTATAGATTATAGGTTGTGCAAACCTACGCTCCAACGTCCAGTCACGACGATTTTATGAAGATGTTGAATTATCGATGAGAAAAGTGCAAACGCGGTACACAGTAGTAATGGGTGACTTCAATGCAAAAGTGGGGAAAAAGCAGGTGGGTGAACAGGCAGTTGGAAACTACGGTGTCGATTCTAGAAACGCTAGAGGGGAGATGCTGGTAGAATTCGCAGAACGGAATAAGCTCAGAATAATGAACACCCTTTTCAGGAAACGTAGCAACAAAAAATGGACATAGAAAAGCCCTAATGGTGAAACAAGAAATGGAATTGATTTCATACTTTCTGCCGATCTTTCTACATCCTAGTGCAGGATGTAGAAGTGTTAGGTAGGGTAAAGTGCAGTGATCATAGGTTAGCGAGGGCCACGATTCACCTCAATTTGAACAGAGAAAGAGTAAAATTGGTCAAGAAAAAACAGGTCAACTTAGAGGCAGTAAGGGTAAAAGCAGACAAATTTAGGCTGGTACTTGCAAACAAATAAGCAGCCTTAGAACAGAGAGATGATGATCATGACATAGAGGTATTGAATGAAATCGCAACGAGGCAGGCTTCAGAGGCAGCAATTGAAGTAGGAGGCAAGGCACCAAGGCAACCAGTAGGCAAGCTCTCCCAAGTAACAAAGGACTTATTAAAAAACGACAAAGAATGAAAGTGTCCAACTCAAGAGATAAGATAGAATTCGCGGAACTGTCAAAACTGATCAACAAAGCGAAAATAAGTGATATTAGAAATAATAAGGTGAGAAAGACCGAAGAAGCTGTAAATAATGGACGCAGACTGAAATCAGTGAGAAGGAAACTTGGCATAGGACAAACCAAGATGTATGCCCTGAAAGATAAGCAGCGTAATATCATCAGCAATCTCGAAGGTATAATAAAAGCAGTGGAAGAATTCTATACTGGCCTGTACAGTACCCAGAGGACTCAGGAGTACTCTATACGAAACAATAATGAACAGTTTACAGAAATCCTCCTATAACTACAGATGAGGTCAGAATGGCCTTGTAAGACATGAAACGGGGAAAGCGACAGGAGAGGTTGGAATAACAGTCGATTAAATCAAAGATGGAGGAGACATAATGCTAGGAAAACTGGCGGCTCTATCGACTGCAAGGATCCCAGAAAACTGGAAGAATGCAAACATTATATTAATCCACAAAAAGGGCGACGTTAAAGAACTGAAGAATTATAGGCCCATTAGCTTACTCCCAGTATTATATAAAATATTTACCGAAATAATCTGCAATAGAATAAGGACAACATTGGGCTTTAGTCATTTAAGGGAGCAGGCTGGCTTCAGGAAAGAATGCTCTGCAATGGATCACATCCTTGTCATTAATCAGCTTATCGAGAAATCCGCAGGGTACAACAAGCCTCTCTATATGGCTTTCATATTTACGAAAAAGCATTTGATTCAGTAGAGATACCAGCTGAGATAGAGACATTGCGTAATCAAAGAGTACAGACCGCTTACGTAAATACCGCGGAAAATATCTACAGAGATTCCACAGCCACCTTAATTCTACACAAGAAAAGTAGGAAGATACCGATGAAGAAAGGGGTCAGACAAGATGATACGATCTCTCCAATGTTATTCGCTGCGTGCTTGGAAGAAGTATTCAAACTGGGAAGGTTTAGGAGTAAGGATCGACGGCGAATACCTAAGCAACCTTCGGGTTGCCGATGACATTGTTCTATTCAGCAACACTGCGGACGAGTTACAACAAATGATTGAGGGCCTTAACAGGAAGAGTGTAAGATAATGATAAATAAATTATGATAAAGAGGGGAGTACGTGAGTCAAAGATAATGATAAATAACCGGGCAAGGGAACAAGAGTGCATGATTGCAAGTTAGCCTCTAGAGTCTGTGAAGGAGTACGTTTACCTAGGTCAACTAATCACAGGGAACCCTGACCATGATAAGGAAATTCACAAAAGAATAAAAATGGGTTGGATTGCATACGGCAGACATTGTGAGCTCCTGACTGGTAGCTTACCGTTATCACTGAAAAGGAAAGTATACAATCAGTGCATTTTACCGGTTCTGACATATGGCGCAGAGACTTGAAAACTGACAAAGAAGCTTGAGAACAAGTTAAGGACCGCGCAAAGAGCGATGGGACGAAGAATGCTAGGCGTAGCTTTAAGAGACAGAAAGAGATCGGTTTGGATCAGAGAGCAAACAGGCATAGACGATATTCTAATAGACATTAAGAGAAAAAAATGGTGCTGGGCAGGTCATGTAATGCGCAGGTTAGATAACCGTTGGACCATTAGGGTGACCGAATGGGCGCCAAGAAAAGGAAAGCGCAGTAGAGGACGGCAGAAGACTAGGCGGTGCGACCAAATTAGGAAATTTGCGGGTGCTAGTTGGAATCGGTTGGCGCAGGACCATTGGATTATTGGAGATAGCAGGGAGAAGCCTTCGTCCTGCAGCGGACATATAACAGCCTGATGATGATGATTCTACGCTCTAAGAAAAGTTCACACTCTTTAGGGTTTATCTTGTCTCACAACGATAATCGTCAACTATCTTGAGGTCCTTTCGTTCCTTTAATGCTACACGCCGAGTACTTTCAGGTCAGGAACAGCATGCACGTTATCAATGTGACATTGCATTCTCGAGAGGAAAGTAGCGAGTGCAGAATTTTCAAGAAAGGAAACGCAAGAAAGGCAGATGACGGTTATTGCTGTGGGTCAACACTCTTAAAATTTTGTCCCACAGCAATAATCGTCATCTGCGTTGCTTTCATTTCCTTCCTTGAAAGCTCTACCCTCGATACTTTCCTGCCGATAATGCAATGTCATGCTGATAACGCGCATGCCATGGCGCATGCCGTTCGTGACCTTGAAGTACCGGGCTCACAGCGTTAAACTTAATGGGGGCACGATAGATGATGATTATGGTTGTGAGACAAGTTAAGCTCCGAAGGGTGCAAGCTTCTTTAAGAGTGTATATACAATTTACACCCTTCGAGGGGTATTTGTCCCCAGAAGATAACTCTCATGCCGTTGGTGTAGTACCAGTACACAAGATGGATGATGATTATCGTTGTGGAGAGAAAGGTACGTCCCAAAGCGTGTAAGCTGTTTTGCGAGTGTAGAGTTTCCTGCGGAACAGAGGTGCTTCTGGGAACATGGGACTTCTACACTCTAAATACAGTTGCACCCTTTGGGGTGTATATTTGCCACAGAACAGTAATGGTCATCTGCCTTGCTTGCGTTTCCTTTCTTGAAAACGCTTCGCTATTTACTTTCCTGTCGAGTATGCTTTGTCATGCTGACAACGCACATGCCGTTCGTGACTTGGAAGTACCGGGCTCGCAGCGTTAAAGAAAGAAAATACGGGCAAGACAGATGACGATTATTGTTATGTGGCAAATATACAACCCAAAGGGTGAAAATGTTTCCAGAGTGCACTCTAAAAACTTTAAAGAGCGCCTGGTACTTCCAGGCCACGAATAGCATTCGCGTTATCAGCGTGTCGAGGCATCTTTGTCAGGAAAGTAGCGATGGCAGATCGTTGAAGAAAGAAAAGGCAAGCAAGACCGATGACGATAACTGTTGTGAAACAAAATTACACCCCAAAGGGCGTAAACTGTTTTTAGAGTGTAAAACCATTCTATAGTTTCGGATTATCAACTCTCTCAAAATCTTGCTAAAATTGCGGATACTGAATATATCTTTCGAGCTCCCAGAAACGTAACTTTAACTTAATTCGGCAAAGAAAACCCTAGACTTGGGGAAAGGGAAAAGGGAAGCACAGATAAGGAGAGAGAAGAAAAATAATAGCCAGTCAAGTTGGGAGAAATTTGATGCAGGTATACGAGGTGACAACAACCCTTCGATTTTCCCTGTGTGACCATTTTAAACCGTCCTCTTTTCTTCCGTGGAATCTATTCAACAAGCTTTCAGCGACTGAAACTTGCACGTGCATCAGGTAGCCTGCTTCGGTCAAGCGTCACGACAGCTGCCAGAAACTGTGGTAATTTTTGCTGGCAGGATTTCTGGACTGCTTTATGAAAACAGAAGTTAACTATGCTATGCTTTACAAGCTTAAAATGCGCAGAGTTGAAGGACACAATCGACTTATTGCTACGCGTTTGATACAACCTGCACATGCTATCGTCACGCAGCTCAGATCAAAACAGGTTATTTCACCGCTGTCAAGGAATTCATGTGTCATTTGCAGAAGTTTAAAATGCTCCCGTCTCGCAATCAGTACATTAATTGAAAGCGTCTGAGTCGATAGGGATTTGTGCAACTGATAAGATACATGAACAAGTTATTAAAGTATCTAAAAACTTTTCCACTTTTTTGCCTTCCAAGACCCGCGCGAGGGAGCTGTCAAGTTTCGCTAAAAAATATAATTAATGATGAGTGCACTACACGAGCCAGTGCACATGCCTTCTTTCTGAAGATGTGGGTTGCCATCTTAGTGAACGATTCAACGTGTAAATTGAGCATAAATTTCTAAAGAAAAGCACCACATGAGACACCTGATGCATTCTGGTTGGCTTAGGGTCGAATTCATTCGTGGATTCGTCAATGCAGATTAGTGTCGAGAGCGGTGGTGTCGAGTCACGTCGAATAAAGGAATGCATATCCTTTATGTCCATAAAAAAGGCAGACCACCTACGAGATATTGGCACAGAAGCTGATAAAAAAAATATCGATACAAAGAATAATGAGCAAAAGATAATTTAATCTATTTGCAACAATGTCTGCTGCGATTCTTTAGCGCCACGTCAGCTTCCCGACCTCTTATATTCATTTAGCGTTCGCTTAGAAAGGCAGATTTTGAAGCAACATTTGTACGACTTTTTGCACACATGCAGGATGACTTCGCTATAACACGCACTTAAAATGCACGAACTACACAGTGCGCACAAAAATAAAAAAATACAAGTCACCGTAAGTACTTCATCATGGAAGCAATCAACGAGACCCAGCAGCCAGTTGTATGTGAACGCGCGATTGCGTATGCAATGAAGTTATTTCAACATCTTGAAATATCTTTTTTTTTCGTGTGTGTGTAAGTGATCCACAACAAAAATCGCTGTCAATCTTCTGTTAAACTTTATTTTTCTAATGCACTCCACCTGCTACTTCTACTGCAGCCGCTGAGACGTGCACGTGGCGCCTCTGACAAGAACGTACACTGGTAGCGCGCAGTTAAAGAAAGAGTTGAAAGGCGTTTCAAGCTTATTTGAAGTTTGTCAAAGAAGATGTATTCCTCAGCGAGTTGAGGTTGAGAACTGCACGGAGTTGTAGCACACGGCACCCTATCCCGTGACCCCTCGCGTGAGGAGAGTAAAGAGGAGCGTCGGACTGCTTAAATTCCTTGGCTGCACTAACCTCAGTATAGGCCCGCATTTTTAGACTGCCCTATCATCGGGATCGGTTCATGAAAAAGGCTGGAAACACATATCCGATGCTAAAATGTGGGGGTAACTCACCAAGAAAGTCGTTGCCATTAAAATGCAGTGTACATATTTTAACTGCGCAGTATCACTTAATAGCATTACCCGTTTTATTGATGAATGATGTTGAACATTACGGAAAAATTGCGTCATAAAATGCGTACACCTCCTAGGAGTGCATTATTTTCAGTCACAGAAAAAAAGAATGTGGCAGAAACCATGGAATATTACTGCCAAACTGCAGGATATCTTTCTTGCGTTACCTACCGCATGTCCCCATAACATCTGTGAATAACGAAACTTTATGGGCACATCAGTAGACACTTGCACATGAAGTGGTAGTCAGGCTGCGAACAACAATGTCGATTTGTAACCACTACACCCCAGTTTCCGCCCCGCTGAAGTGAACTGGAGTGCATTCACTTCTGGGATTACTTTTACGTTGTACCCAGTGCTACAGAAAAGGAAGTCGCACGTTGGACCCCAGGCGAATTACGCGCGTATAGCCCTTACTGTGGGTAGATTAGAATTTGCCCTTGCGTGTATGAAACTAGTTTCATACACACAGAGAGAGATGCAACTGCTGCTACTTAACACCGTTACGAAAGAGCGCAAGCATTTTTTCAACCTTCCTGGGATGGGTGCGTGCGTGCAAAGGGGCGAGTTACGACACCCCGAAGATGATCCTTAAATGTGTGAATATTTCATGGCGTCTTTTATGAACCTACGAGTGACATCGAGCCAGTGAAAGGAAGACACACACATTTCCAGAGTCTCATTATTGGCACAACCAAGTCGCACAAGCGCGAACTCCGCAAGTCCGTGCTCCGGCCCTCGCGCAACTTCTCCAGCGTACGTTCTTTCAAAGCGAGGTGCCAGCATGAAACCTCCCTTTTGACTCCTGTCTCGTCGAACCACTTCGTGGCCTGGTCTACACACGGCACTCGGTCGACGCTCCAGGGGGTCCTTACTCGTCGTCCTGCTCGTCTTCGTCCTTCTTTTCCACGGGCTCCGTCGTGGTGGGCTTCTTGGCGTGCTTCTTGCTCTTTGCTGCGCTCTTGGCAGCCTTGGCAGCCTTGCGGCGGCCGGTGGTCGCCTTCTTGGCCTTCCTGGTTGTGGCGCGGGCTTTCTTCTTGGCCGGCCGGTGGCGCTCGGCAGCCTTGCGGGCGGCGGCCTTCTTTCTGCGCGGCTTATCTGCGGCAGGGACCGCCACCATCGGCATCTTGTCAGGGTACTGAACCGCCGCGTCCTGGCGGTGTCCCAGCGGCTTGAGGTCGGCCGCCTGCAGCGTGTACTGCGCCTTGCCCTTGCGGTGCTTGTTGACGTTCTGCAGCGCGGAGCGCATGATGGCGATGCTGGCGAACGCCGTGGTCACCGCGATCAGCATGATGGCGCCGCCGGCGAAGTACAGCAGCTTCTTGTCGTGCTCCCGAGCCGCCGCCGCCGCGGCCGCCGGCGTCATGCCGGCGGCCAGGCGGGCCTTGCTTGGAGGACGCGTGGTGGGCGTGGGGTGGACCTCGCTTTCGGAGAGGTTTCGGTCGCCGAGGCTCTGGACGCCGGCTCGCGCTGTGCAGTGCTGGCGAGGCCTGGTGGAACGACGCTGTCCGCCGCGGCTGCGGGGCGCGAGATGCCGGCTGCCTCGCGATCTCGTGCTTCGCCCTTCGCAGCTACGCGCGCGGGTCCGCCGCTGTTGACCGTCGTCGTCTTCGATTGCTATGCATTGTAACTGGCAGCAGCTGAATGCTGCCGTGGCCTTGCATGAAGAGTCAGCAAAGACCCAAGCGTCGTTCCGTGTCTGGCGATGCGTTCTGCTCAACCGTCAGGCTGTGTGGTCATACGTGTCACCAGGGTCCTCCAATACTTCCTATTGTATTGTATTGAAAAGTATTTAAGGACCCTGGTGTCACTATGTCTGAGTCTATAGAACTCGAGTGCATAGCTTTGACATCGGCCCGCTGTGTAGGAGAAAGAAAAAAAGAGCGAAATTGATTCACAATCATGGCTAATTGGTCTAGGCATGTTTGAAGGTCAGTGGTGGAAACAAACAAACAAACAAACAAACAAACAAACAAACAAACAAACAAACAAACAAACAAACAAACAAACAAACAAACAAACAAACAAACAAACAAACAAACAAACAGACAAAAAATGCTGGATCTTCCGTAATCGAGAGTAGATGTAAGAATGAAATGGTTACCGGCAAAGCAGATTTGTTGGAGTAATTACGATGATTATTCACAACAATCTCGCAACCATCACAAGCATCTCACAACCATCCGTGGCGTGCCGGTCGCTGCCAGATTGGTCACGCAGCGTGCGCCATCCCTCGAAGGAGGCGGTGCAAAACCCGCGCTGCAGAACTCACGGACCGCTAGGGTTGAAGAGACGACGGGCAACCCTGTCTCAGCGCCAGAAGATGGCAATCAAGCGTATGGTGCACTGTTTCTGCCTTCTAAACATCACTATTGAAAATGACAATTTAAACTTCAGCGTACTAGAAGTTACCGCTTAAGTGATAGTGTGAAGAAACATTAGGAAAAAAGCGCAAGCAATTTTTTTTTGGTAACTTGTTTGGGCAGTCACTAGAGCATGTAATGCGGCCCTGTTCAAGGGGTTGAGGGGCAGAGATCCCATATTCTTAAGTAAGGACTTGTTACCCGGATAATCTCGTTTTGCCTTCACAACGATGCCCAATTGTTCTCGTTTCGTTCTCATCCCGTTCGCGTCCCATTCTCGTGTTGAGTGCTCGGATAATGGCTGTGTATTATGGCGCAAGGTCTCTTAAAGGTCGCAGACAACTGGGCTAAAAGCATTTCATGCCTAAAATGCAGCTTTGCCTATAATGCGAAGCAGTTACGATATAGCTGGTGCAAGTTTACTTGAATTCGTTCAACTCGCGTATTCTGATTATAGATCAGCTCCAGAGAGTGATGTCAGCCAATAATTGTCGTTCAGGTACACTATTCTTTTCTGTTGCATTATCGACAGAGTAACTTTATCATTCGCTGTAAGTCTTATCCAGTTTTGCTTGGTATCCATGGAGTAAAAATTCGTAGATGCGTGCAGAACAATCACCTGTAGCTGAGAAGAAAACGTCATTCGTTGTGATGGTAACGTACTCCGGTGGTAAAGAGAAGAAACACACCTATTCTTCTTTCTTATAATGCCTTTCCCATTTTATCACTGGCTTCATTTAAGTTCTCTTACTTCGGCTGAACCCTGCAGAGCATGGTGTCAGCCAATCATAACAGCTAGCGGCATAATCGCGCTCTCCAGGCGCACTGCAGTCGAAACGACACGACAAGGAACGCTTCTACAACGAAATGACATGCATAACGAATGAATAATTCTGTCCTTATTCGATTGTGAGTGGTGCTGCGCGCGGCCTTTACAGCGAAGCGACCTGTATAGCGAATGAATTCGGAGGCCCCAAGCACTTCGTTATAAAGGCGTTCGACTGTATTTTCTATCTGCTTTAGCATCTGCGAGAAGGGCTGAGGAACATCTGGAACCTTGTACTCAGTAAATCTTGCACGGTTTCGTCTCATTTTGATTGGAGTAGGCACTGGCAGACGTGTGCGAGAAGAAATATGCTCTCGGGAAGAAGAAAACTCCATTCAACGTTGGTTCCGTCATCACCACTGACGTGCAGCGCGCGAAACGCCAGTGCTCGTCCGACAGTGAGGCAACTATTGTGGGGCTGTCCCTGTCTCGCGACAGTGAGAGAAAAACACAGCGGGTCGTGGCATTACCTCACTAGGCGCGGACATCACCCCCTCAGGTCACTGCCCGACACACAATATTTGTTTTTATGTTTCTTTTCTTTGTTCTTTTACAACAACAACAACAACAAAATTTTTATCGTTTTTCTTTCATCGAAATGCGGCCGCCGTGGCCTGTCGCCCATTTGAGCAAGCAAACAGCTGAAGTCTCCATGTGTTACCTTTGCAGGACTTTCACTTCTCATAAAGGAGACACGGAAAAAGAGATGTTTAATATTATTTAGGAGGGTGCGGAGTGCTAAAAACTTTCAGAAATAGAAGGCCCCTCATGATTCACTCAGAAATATTAGCACTCAGAAATCTTAACATGGTTCATGACTTCACAGTCCAACTAACGCTTTTACACAATCTTTAAGGTCGGACACAACGCAGGAAATGGAAAGAATTGCCTGATAACATATATTTACGGAACACTACTTTTTGCATTTTTCAGTAACTAACAATTGGTAACAAATACGTCATTTTGCACGCCGCGTCTATGTTCATGTTAAAATGTATGTACAACTGTTCAAGCATGTTCCTGTTTGTCACATCATGAATGTGATCATTATTGCCTTAAAAGGAACTTGCTGCGTGCTTACACTTGATGCACACATTACATAGTTAATTAGTGAAAAAAGAAAGATGAGGAGTTGAACGTGCGGGAAATTTTGTGGTTGTGAGGCATTCTTTCGGGAAGCAAAGATTTCAGGCGAAAGCTGGAATGAGCAAGCTGGCTTGTTGCTGTAAGGATTTTTAGATTAAAAAAAAATATGTGGCCGGAGCTTTTTGTTTCTGTGTACGCTAAAGAAATCCTATTCGTCGAGGCACGCATCTCATAGTCGAGCCTTTCTTTCACCGTTTTCTTTTTAAATTAACGGATCTGGGCATGCGTATACCAGGTATATATATATATATATATATATATATATATATATATATATGATTACCTTGTGGAGTGAACTGCTCAGAATCGCGCTTGTTCCGCGCCTATCCCTTTCCTTCGTGATGTGCCTCTATTCTTTTATTATGTTTGTCTTTACTTGTCATTCTTCATGACCGCCTCCCCCTCCATTGTATAACACCCAGCTTAAGAAAAAACAAATGATGATGATGATGATGATGATGATGACGACGACGACGATGACGACGACGATGAGGACGACTATGATGACGGCAACTTGCGTGGAATTACCTCTTCAAAGACTTGGCGCGGATTTAACAGAACCTGTTATTACTTCGTTTGGCGCCTCCAGCTTGGGATTCGACCGCAGGCACGTTCGCCTCGCTGTCCTAAAAACCTTTGTGGAATACAACCGAACGCTGTGTTAAAATTCTGTCTTTTTCCTTTTTATTTGTGCACGTTTAAATTAACGATTATTTATTCGAACTCACTTTAGTGACATTATTTTTAGCAGATAATTTTACGTTCTACAGCGCCAAGTCCATAGAGGTTCTGAGACTCATTCTTCATCATAAATTGGAATAATCGACGCATTCCTTGGCCAGTGGACCATATTGAGTAGGAGCCACATGCTTGACAGGAAACAACAGCAACAACAGATCTGACCGAAGTCGTCGTCCAGCACTGCAGCGGTCGACGCAGGGCCACTTCGTGCGGTCAAGAGCCTGCGCGGTATCGCGTAACGCTCTGCGCCGACACACCGCGGGTGACCTGCTTCTTGGGCTCGGCCATTCGTTCTCCGAAGCCCGACACCTTCGGACAACGCCGGCCGTTAGAACGGAACGTGATCGCTGTGTCGCTCGTTCGGCTTACGGAGGCGTCGTTCGGTCGATGGGTGCGGGGCGGTCGAACGAGAACGTGAGAGCTACCGAGCATCGCCGACTACTTCTCCGCTCCCGAGTCGCATATCTTCTAAACGCAGGGTTCGAAGCGCGTGCCACATGAGGCACCGTCGAAATGGGTTGTGCCCTGTTGCCGGAGTCTCCTTCGAACCGAAGCTTTCTTTGGCCGCCCTCGCGAGATTGGCCCGGCTGCTGGCTGACGGGTCGGCCAGTATCTCGGCGAACGTGTTTGTGGATAGTATATATAATCATAGCATAAGAAGTCAACAATGACACCGAGAACAACACGTAGGAAATTACTTGTACTTACTAAGTGAATTAAGGAAATGATAAATGAATGGAAATGAAAGTGGACGAAAAAACAACTTGCCGCAGGTGGGGACCGCTTCCGCGTCTTCGCATTACGCGCGCGCCATGCTCTGCCAATTGAGCTACCGCAGCGCCGTTCTCCCGTGCACTTTCTGGGGTATTTATGCGTTACTACTAGAACTAATCCTGGTATATATACTCTCGGTATGTACTATATATAACTCTGGAATAACTCTCGTATATATATATACGAGAATTCGAAAATTGTATATGCGCGCCCAAAGCAAGTACCAGCGAACGGACTTATATGTGGTATGACCTTTGTGTGTGACCCGCTGTGCTTGGTTAGCGGATACGGCGTTACGCGGCTAAGTTCGGAGTCACGGGATCGAATCCCGGCCGCGGCGGCCGCATTTCGATGGGGGCCAAAAACAAAAAGAACGAAAAAAAAAAACCCGCCCGTGTACCGTGCTTTCGGTGGACGTTACAGAACCTCAGTTGGACAAAATTAACCCGGAGCCCCAAACTACGGCGTCCCTCATTATAAGAACGCAGTTTCGGCACGTAAAACACCAGAATAAAAAAAAAGCAAAACACTTTATGCTTACCAGCAAAGTATATAGTGCCAATCCGCGCAACTTTGTTTGGCGTAAGAAAAAAAAGAAAATTCCAATATAAAGCAAAAACGTATGCAATGGCGGCTCACATATATTTCTAAAGAACACCGACCTGGAATAGTGGCTATTTTATACGAGATTATCATATTGACTTAATTTCCTTTGATTTTTTCGTGTGACACTGGAATACAGTAGAGACAGAGTCCCTAAATATCTCTCGCACTTCTCTGTGCATACCAAACTTCCTTGGTGCATATACCGGTCATCGCCATTTTTCCGTGGAAAGGCATCATACATCGGTCTCCTGTCGTTGCTGCAGTGTAGACACCTCACACTGTGCAACCTCATAATTTAGCGCTTCCATTCCGGCATGTAGCTTGTAAGCGGTGTACTGCATAGTCACATGAGAACAAAGTTCTCAACGTTGCGGTGATTTAACATTTATGCTTTGAATACAGACCCGAAGTATCAAGGAAAATATTGTGTCACCGCGCACGCGGTAGTGGAGCGATTTCTTAAGTACTGTAACGTAGGTTTACCGTATATCAGCACTAAAAACAGCACAGGTTTTTTTCTACTTTTTTAAAGCTACTCTTCTAAACTTGAAATCTTTCATAGTGATAACAAGCCCTGACACTATCTTCCGCACGAGGCAACGAACTTTATTTCAAACTCTTCAAAGCAAAGTCTGACTAAAACATTATACCTTATAACCACTTCTGTGTCAAAAGGTATTTCTCGAATCGTGGATGTAGGCCTTGACTGAATTGTTTTTTGATCTGGCCAAGAGCCGTCCTTTGCGGAAACAAATCTATTTGTTCGTTCGTTAAGGTACCGAGAAAATGTTGAGAAGGGGGTGGGGCGCTGACCGCTATGACAAATCCGACCTAATCTAGAATACGCATCGTCGATATGGAACCATCATTGACTAACATCAACTAACACTTCGGAAGCTGTGCAGAATTGTTCCATTCGTAATCAATCTGAGCAATTACCAGCGCATAGCAAGTGTAACTGAAAAATGAAACTTGCCTTCAACATTTCTTCGCTGACCAAACGCAGAAAAACCACTCGCCTTCGTTTGCTCCATAAGATATGCCGTGTAAACCCCAAAATAATGTCATGCTATGTCAAACCGACTTCTTTTAGTTCGGCAAGGTTAGACCATCATCATAAGATAAACATCTAATGTATAAAACATCTACATTTGGTCCCCCTTTTTATCAAAATAGTGAAGGAAATGGAATCATCGGCCGGATGTTTTGCTAACACCAATTACTCTCGTGAGGCACTTAATAAGGTTGCCTTCCAAACCATGATGCACGCGCATGCATTCCTACGTAGTTATGTTTTGTTCTCTTTAACGTTGCTTACTACGTTATTTTCATTGTTATATCCTCTTAAACTACCTGTAGCCTGCTTTGCATAACGCTTTATTTTGCTATTATGTGCTTATCGTCTCACTCTAACTTGCGTTATATTCTTACACGGTATTATGCATTATTACTTGATAATTCGTTGTACGTGTTTCTTTTTATTTGCATATAAGTATTCATTAGCCCCTCCTATATGAAATGCTTCACTGTTAGCTATGAGGATTCAATAATAAATAAATAAATAAATAAATAAATAAATAAATAAATAAATAAATAAATAAATAAATAAATAAGCAAATAAATAAATAAATAAATAAATAGCAGGCGACCGAGCAATCGGGAAATGTACTTATGTAAGATAAATTTAGTGAATGTGCACACACGAGCACAGAGAGTGAGGGCAATGACAAAAAATAAATAAATAAAAGGAAGGCGATTCAAGCCACATTCGAAGTCGATGAAAGCCAGAGCCTTCCTGAGTGATTTGGGGGTTGATCATAGGGTGCATGAACCAGATAATTTATTCCGAGAGGCCCGCAGCACCTTGATTAAACGACAGCGTCTCAAAACACCGGCTGTCACAAGCGGAGAAAGCGAAAACGCTCCCGTACCACCCCACGGCGGTACCACGCCACCGTGCTGTGGTACAGTGCGGTGGTACCACAGGTACCTCATGGTGGTACCACAGGTGCCGATACCACTGGTACCAACCACCGGTATTGCACGATGGTACCACCGGGTAGCACTGGCACCAGATCAATTTTCGGGATCAGTGCACATTTTTTTTTAACTGCAGTATCTCCAGAAGCGGTCCAAGAAAGCAGCTAGAAACACAGCCGATGCGGGAAATCGGGGGTAACCCGCGAGACCTGCGTATTTAATACAGACGCGTGTCGACACGTGTTCTAGAGGGAAGCTGGTTGTGTTACTTCATGCTGTATAGGCCAAAGTTAATGTAAATTTCCTACGTACCTTTTCTTGGGTCACGTAAAGAGGAGAGACGAGCGATACGCCTTGACTACATTGGTGATGAGGATTCATCGGCCATCACGATTCATTTCCAAGTTATTCAGTCTCATCATTATTCAATAAGTGTGGGAGATGGCGTTGATTCTGCACACATTGCTTGACAGAGAACAAGAATGCGTCGGCGGGAGTCAGCATTCCGTTGCAGTGAGAAAGACGGCGATGACGTCATGATCAGGAGGTGATTATGTAAGAGGTGATTCAAGCTTGTACCGATATAGCTCCGGTAGGGGTGTAGGCAGTATTGTTCTCTTTTTTTTTTCGTGCTTCTTGCTTTGGGATTGCGGATACGCTTCTTGATTAGTCGAGCGCGGCGCATGGCCTGTTACTACGTTTGCCGCACGCATTCTACGTTCATTGAAGATTTCAATAACACTCGATCATTAATTTGAACGAAAAAACCAGTTGACAACACAAAGGACAAGAGGAGAGGTACACACCACAACGACTCGTTGTGGTGTGAACCTCTCCTCTTGTCCTTTGTGTTTTCAACTGGTTTTTTCGTTCAAGTATGTACCAACTGGCCCAGATTTCAACCCTTCTGTCGATCATTAACATTCGATATACTGACAGCCCAAAAATATACTGTGAGGAACAATCACGAGTTAATTTTGTTGGCATGTGTTTTGGTCATGAGTTTCATTAGGACGCTGAGACATACTGTTGAGGATGAGGCCGAAAGATCTTTGTTACGGACCAACAGACAGAAACGCCAGATGGCTATAGCTTCGTCAGATGGAAGAAAGGACAGCTCATAGAGTGGCGTCCCCTAATGCGAGTTCAGATCTCAGCCGACCATAATCATCCGTACAATCGAGGTTGAAGGTGTTTTTTTTTTTCATTTGAAGCGGAGGTCATTTTTCGAACGAGGTCGAGCCACCCTACTCCGTCGGGTGCGGCATGCGGTGCGAGAGCTCCGCAAGGGAAAAACCAACCAGCGCCTTCGTATGTGGCGACAAAGTCCTTCAGGATTCCGCAACCGCATTTCTCTGTTGTTGGGAGAAAGTGATCATCGGTAGGCACCATATTTTGGAGCATCGTAGTGTACTAGAATGACTACTCTCCTTTTCCAGGTGAAACGAAAGTTCCTTCCTTGTTTTTGCCAGTACCTGGTGGAGACCTGGCTTCTCTTCGGTGTGCGTTGCTTTGCATCTCGCTCGGCCTGCTTGGTCGCAACGTTCAGTCATCACGAGAGAAAACTGGCTCTCCCCTTTCTTTTGGAAGTGGGTTAAAAAATCGAACAGCCTGGTATGGCATTCCCGGCAGCTTGATGAGATTATTGATTTTCTCAAGCAACGCTGCTGGGATCAGGCACTCATAAAATATTGTGCTGCGGCGTTTCTCTATCATTACAGAATGGGCGGTTTAGGTTCAGACCGGCCTGAGCGGATAAAAAGGCTCTATTTTTTCTTCTATTGGCGGACACCCTCTTGCGAAGCAGCACAGGAATGATGCTATTCTAGCATCAAGAAAATGAGCCAAAATCAGGTGCCAGCTCAGTTCTTCAGCGGGTCTGTTGTGCTGCTCGAAGTGTATGAGCAGCTTCTGGGACAAGCGCCCAATAAGAGCTTTGAGAGAAGTGTTTCTTAAATATAAATCCGGGATGATTTCTTTTACCTTACACACTGTGTTTTCGGGTTCATTGTAAAACGGGACGGCGAATTCTGAGCGGGAACGCCGAAATGCGGAAGTGGGGGACCTGTAAAAGGAACTACTCCCGTACCGAGAAAAAAAAAAAAAACGAACTTTGAATGTTTGTCATCTGACTGTCTGAGTCCAGGGACGTTTGTTTTGGCTCTAAGTCCGAATCGCCTGTTAAGCGGCGATCCTCGTCAATCGTCGTCCTTATCTCAAAAACAAAAGTCCCCAAGCCTACAGAGATCAATACACTTATTCACTGCAGTGCTGCTGTAAGGGATCAACGTACAGCAAACCTGCTGCCCAGTAACGAAGACGGCGCGTTTCTTAGACGCGGACCGGCTGCCTGAAAGTAGGTGTGTGCCTAATAGAAATCATGGGATGGGGCGAAGCGTCATGCCTTCTCACGGTCCCATATGGTCAAAACTTTTCGTAGAAAACAGGCTGGGAGGGGGGGGGGGGGGGAGAAGCGGCGGCGGTTGTACACGCTTCTGAATGACCCGCGCTTGTCAGAAACAAAAGTCCGAGCCCCCGCGGTGGCACGTCGCTTCCCGCGCAATCGCTGCAAAACCTTCCAGGACGTCGGCGTCGGAAACGTTTGGGAGGAGTTGCCACCGAAAGCGAGAAAGAATAGATGACGCGCGGGGTACCCATTGGCATTGCATGGTTCCTTAAGTGTTCGTTCCCTGTGCATAATCTAGTTGGCATGTGCATGTGGGGCTGGTGTCGCGCAGGGGAGATTGAATTTGTTTTTCAACCACGTTTGGTCTTCCGACTGTGGGAGAGAGCTGTGGGTGGTAGCGGGCGGGTTTCCGTCCCAGTACGACCCCGCGGGCCTAAAACGGACCAACGAAATTTTAATGCATTTATAATGGGTTCTTTGTGATTCATGCGCTGGACTTCCGCGCCTTGTCTGGCGCTCTGAACCAAGGTCAGATGCTAAGCACCTTCGGCTTCGCTGAGCGGGACAAGTTCCCAGTGTTAACCTGTTCCAAAAGTTATCTTTGTAAATATATCTTGCCTGTGAATTTCTGTACATAAAGATGCGTTATTGTTACAACTTCAAGCTTCATCCAGCTTCTACAGTCATTCGCCAACAAGCTCGTCTCTCGCGGGTGCGCCTCTGGTCCAACGTGTCGGGCTTGTCGGCCTGAGATCTCTGCTCAGACGGGCTTCAATGAAGCAGTGGTACAGAAGCATCCAGGAAGAACGACGAATGAAACCGATTATAAGCAGAACTACCTTGACAGACTCTCAGTGAGGACGTGTTTGGAAGAGAGCTTTTTCACGAAAGAAAGGAAAAAAAAAAAGAATTGGCCTCTTACGTCTGCGTGCTTCATTGCGAATTACGTGTAAGCGCGGTAGTGTTACGCCCAGTAAAGGGCATACAAGATAAATGTACTCCACATGTTTTATACATTGCTGTCGTGTAGTTGCACGCTGCTTTCCCACTGTTGTATACTTTAGCAAAGGTCGAGCGCCCATCTTCCGAACAATTCCAAAAAGTTGCCGTGTAAATCTTGATTCGCGTGTAGAGGAAAGTGTAAATTTGTTCACGTGTTTTGTGAATATGGCGGCTTCAAGCGAGGCTGTGTTCTTAGCCTAACAACTTGCACTACGACATCATTCCAGCTTGAATCCAGTAAAATGTTTATATAATTATTTCAAATCGAGCTTAGAAATAAAACAAACTTTGTCATCCATTTACACGAAAAAAGAATTTGTGTTTACAGAAACCATATTGACAAACTGAAGAACCGCACCTTGCAAAAATATAGGGAACTATAGAGAATTGTTAAATCCGAGTTCGGGTAATCTGGCTTCAAAGGTTGGCGGCAGTGCTCACCCAGAACACGTGAACCACGCGTTCCAGACTGCACTGGCGATATATAGCGACGGCGACTTCTACCTGGCTGGGTGTGAGCATGTGTGGCTGTATTTAAGAGATGCCTCCTCACACTGCTGGTCGCCTCATGCTCTGTCTTGACTACCAGGAACACGTTCTATAGTAGTCTCGAACTGTGTACGAGCTCCTGGGCCGTCTTGCCCGCGTGACGTCATCGCTCAAAGCATGTCGGTGTTCTGTTATGTCGGCGCTGCCAGAAAGTAGTTCCCAACGCTGTGACCATGACGTCCCCTGGTCATGATGGACTCTGGTCGCAGAGAGGCACAGCGTCTCAAACGTCCGCGTCTGAGCCTTCGGCCAGAAAGAGAGAAAGAGAGGTAGAGAGAGAGAGAGAGAGAGAGAGAGAGAGAGAGAGAGAGAGAGAGAGAGACTGATTGTGAAGAGGAAGAGGCACGACGTCTAGACAACAGCGCGGTATCACAACACCGTGGGGTTTTTACCGCTGTGCGAGACTGCACTATCTTCGCGATCGGCGGCCCACGAACACAGTTAAGACGCGGATATTGGCCGGCGCTTCCATCATATGGGAGTGCTTGAACAACTCCATATCGCCCGCTTACGCTTCCCTTCCGCTGAGCCGTGTGAGAGCAGCTCCCTACCTCAAGATCGTCTCCTGCTGGGCGAGAGGACCGGTCTAGCCAAGACGGCACATGGCTACCCGAAATAAGAGTCCACCTCATGCGTATAAGCAGCTCAATAAATATGTATTGCCTTCCTCTCACACTCACGGCATCGTTCTATTTGCGGAGACGGTCAGCATAACAGGCCGGTATATTCGCTGCATTCGCGCCATGAACCTTGACCACTAGCCCAAATCGCTGCCCTATCGTATCCTAATATCTAAGTAATGATGCGTCAGTGTATGTCATCGTATATGCGGCTCCCAGTGCGACGCTCGGGCCATTACGTGTGCGCGCCGGCGCGTTCGGTGCGAGTTCAAGGGCAGGACGGCTGTAAAGAGAAAAAAAGAAAGATAGACATAGCGAGAGAGAGGGAGAGACCTCGCTAGCTTGCCCCGAATGCCTTAAGCGATACTCAGTGGCGATCAGATAGCGATGGAAATCAAGCCCCGAGGCTCTGCGCCGCTTTCTCCCGTGGAATATAGAGTCACATGCCTCGGGAATGAAAGCAGCTGCGCAGTAGACGAGAAAATAAAGGAAAAGAAAGTCAACTGACGGAACCTCGCACGTGACGATGGAGTGAACAGGCGGGATAAAAAAACAAAGAAAGCAATGGGATCGCACCAAACAGGGGCTCTTGTCTCCATAGCGCGCACTCGCAAGCCCTGCCTGTTGAGCGGACAAACGTGTTGATGTCACGCGTCCACGTTTCGTTCTGACGTGAGCAGTGGTGCGTGATTTGCATAAGACACCGTGTACGATTTCTTCTTTTTTTTTCTTTTTCACTGGTGTTGGACAATAGTACAGTTACTCGACCAATTAACGGTAAGCTTCTGTGCAATAAGACAAAGGAAGAAAAAGAGGACATCGCTTTGGGATCGGTCCAGAGCACTAACGGCCGTTTGGAAAACAAAAGTTCGGCGACATGTTACGCTCCTATAACACGTGAAGGTGAAAGCCTGCAGCTGCACACTCGGTATTACGCGGCGTCTCGTATCGTTGCGTCTGCAGTTCGGCTTCTTCGGTTTGTTTTCGACGCTTAGCTGCGGCTTCGCGCGCTCGTAAAGCGGGATCAAAATCGCGCCAGCGACGTTCCTCCTCGACTTTACGTCGCATCCTCTCAGCAGTGGAGTGAAACACAAGCTGCTCTGTGGGTTGTTAAACAATTATGGGGTTTTACGTGCCAAAACCACTTTCTGATTATGAGGCACGCCGCAGTGGAGGTCTCCGGAAATTTTGAACGCTTGGGGTTCTTTAACGTCCACCTAAATCTAAGTACCCACGGGTGTTTTCGCATTTCGCCGCCATAGAGATCGGACGCCGTGGCCGGAATTCGATCCCGCGACCTCGTGCTCAGCAGCTCAACACCACAGACGCTGAGCAACCACGGCGGGTTCTGTGTGTTGTATGGGCGATTTCAATGAATGTACGCACTGTTCGCTTCACTTTGCTGAGCGCTTGCCGCCTGAGCCTTACGGGGGTATGAGCCATTGCATTTCTTGCTTGCTTACGGGGCACGAGCCATTGAGAAGGTCACGTGGTATTTTTTTGTGTACAACTCGACTAGACACCGCGTTTCTGTACGTTGGATGCGTGATTCAGATGAATGTATATATGCGTTGTACGCTTCACTTTGCTGAATGCTTGTAGCCTTTGCATTACGAGAGGTATGAGCCCCTGCATTTTTTGCTTGCTTAGGGGAGGCATGAACCATTGCTGATGATGATAGGTTTTGTACCCTTGGAGCGGATGATGCGTTTTGTTTTAAAGGCCATCATTGGTATGAGCCACTTAAGGCTCTCGCCTTAAAATCACCTATAATGAATTAAGTTATCGTATTTTACGCACCAAAACTGATTATGAGGGACGTCGTAGTGGGGGACTCTGTATTAATTTCGACCTCCTGGGGTTTTTGAATGTTCACCGACATTTAAGTACACCAGCGTTTTTGCTGTCAAAATACAAACTAACCCAACATTCAACTCCTTTGAAATGATTACTAATCGTTAATATAAAATTTAGGGATAAATTACAGTATAAGTGCGATAGACGATATATTTTCGTTTTCATAGTGAGGAAAGACGGCTGATAAAATTACCGTGGTAGTCTATGTCGCTTACGAAATTAAATGTGGCATCACATACGTTCCTATTGCACTATCCTAGTGCTGACGGCCTAAGAGATAATATAACAGGAAGAGTCATGCCCAGACAAAGTTGGCGAAGGAAACCGTCCAGAAGTCGCTTTCTTTGGACGTTGAACCTACAACATTCTATAAAGAACTGGCCCATAGTTTACAGTTGTAATAATAACATTGAAATAATTACATTGAGGGGAAGGAGCCAAACTAGACCCATGGGAATAAAAATTAAGCATTGTACTTGCCTTTTGTTGAAGAAATGATGTAACAATTTGTAGTGTTCTTTCTTTTTAAGTTTTTCCAGTGAAAGTTCGGCGCTTGATTTGAGCGGTTAGCTCAGTTCGGATCGCCTTGGTCAGTTGCATATATTCGCAAAGCGATGTGGGGTGTTGTGGGTTTGTCTTTTATTTTTGTTAACTTCACGTGGCGTGTACAGCGATCCGAGCTTGTCGCTACTGATTTATGATTTACCACTGCGATCGTCTTGCAGCAGCGGCGTATGAGACGCAAGTGACAAACGACAAATAAACGAAGTTTTTTTTACGCTTGTTGTAGAAACGTTTCAAGTAGAAAATGCAGTTTTCTTCTCCTCTCTCACTCCTCATTGGAATCAGACGTGCCTGAGATAATGACTGTAATCTTGCGGTGTACATTCGAATGGCTGCTGCAGCGCTTCCGACTAGCTTGGCAGTGATTCGGGGCGCTGGTGACATTGGAGCAAGGCATATCCTGCCCGAGCTGACCGTTGAGCTGCTCCCAGAGCAGTCGGATGAACCACGTGACCGTAATTTTGTCGCATCGCGGTCGCGCGCTAGCCGAATGTAACACGCACAGCCAGAACACTCTACAGAGTGCTCGAAAGCGACCACTCGAACGTATTAATACCATAGAAATGGGGTGACTCTGCTCCTATACATACGCGACATGTTCGTCTGGTCGTTTCAGGATGCTCTGACTGCGCTACGAAAGTCGTGCAACAGGTCTAAAAATACAGGCATAAAAATAGCAACAACAAGCTATTTTAGTACGCTAAACTATTCTTTCAACCTCCTTCACCTGGCGCAGAAAGAAGTTAAACACATTTATTGAAAAGAAGGGGTCAATTTTTAACTTTGCGCCCAAACGTCACTTACGTCAATGTTACGTCACAAGTTTAAAGGTATTTTTCTGTGTTTGGTTTCTCGACCATTGCTATACGTTAAGTATTGCACTGCTCTTCTAAGGTGCAACGTGATCCTTTTTTTTACCGATAAACAAGTAGCTGAACCTGCGTAGATGGTGCCTAAGTACGTGACGTCACGACCACCTGGAGTGGGAAATTCATGGGGTGGCGTTAACACCCCCGTTTTCTTGATTATACCATGCCACCTCTTGCGGCAAAAGCAGCCGTCCAACCGTCGCGGTAATGTAGTTTGCAATTGTACAGGTCTACTTGGTATTTCACCTATCTCTAAAGCTACAAGCTATCGCTCGCTCAATCACTTACTCGTTCACTCGCTTGGTCACTAGTTCAATTACTGATCCACTCACTCATTCATTCCCACATTCATTTACTCACTCACTCATACATTAATTCATTTATTCACTCACTCACTCACTAGCTCATTCGTTGCTTTATTCCATCACTCACTCACTCACTCACTCACTCACTCACTCACTCACTCACTCACTCACTCACTCACTCACTCACTCACTCACTCACTCACTCACTCACTCACTCACTCACTCACTCACTCACTCACTCACTCACTCACTCACTCACTCACTCACTCACTCACTCACTCACTCACACTCACTCACTCACTCACTCACTCACTCACTCACTCACTCACTCACTCACTCACTCACTCACTCACTCACTCACTCTCACTTCATGCTGCAGCGCATTCGACGTGCTTGACGCTGGTGACCTAAGTGAGCCACCGCGATCACTAGAAATTTGCATAACCGTCGATGTATTCCACTCATTGGTGTCCAAGCGCAGCTGTCTCTTTCGGCTTGCGAAGTGAAGTGCAGAGACAGGTGTCGCCCCGGTGTTACCCTACCGCACCGCAGGTAGCCCGCACGTTCACGCAACGGCACTCACACGAACGTAGTAAGCGCACAGAGGTACAATAGAATTTATTATACAGACCAACAATATCTTACAACAGCATGGTACGCGAGACACGAGTGTTGTTGTTTATAACTTCTTTCATATCTCCCCATCACCCTCGGGTTCACCACGGGGTTCGTCAACATGGTTCACTTTACACGCGGGCTTTACTCCCGGCTTCTTCCAAGGGTGATTCACCGCTGCACTGCATCCATCGAACAAGGAGCAAGCGGTGAATACGATGCGAAAATTCGCCCGTCGCGTTCGATCGGGTTCGTTCGTTAAAAGCGAGACATCCGTCACCCAAGGAAAACACGATAGCATACATGGAACATGTGGCGTTCTATCGGCACGGCTGTCATGTAAGTAGGTAGTCTCACAAGTTGACTGCTTGCAGAGTCGCTAATCATCTGCGTATCAACATCGTAATCAGAGTGGCCCGATAAAGAAAGCTTGCCCGCATCAGACCATTCTTGTCAGACGAGCTCATATGCTCGTCCAGTGTGCGACCCGATGATTGCAAAAGCGAACCAAAACAGATACGCGGCTTGTAGGTTTGTTAAATAGCGGTACGTCCCACTGCAGTTCGAGAAATCGTGGAGATAAATGCAGCATGAAGCGTTGAACAAGCATAGAAGCGACATGGGAACTTACAAAACGCAGCATTAGGCCTAAGAATATCGAGGGTTAAGTAGGCGAAGACCAGCAGACGCATTCGGAGCAGCCAACTATTGAAAAAAGAAACCACACATAATTTGATGTCGAGCTCCGACTGCTGTTCAAGCTTGATTGCTCGAAATGTGATGTATTGAGACTTTATTACTCCTTGCTTGCATCTGACTGCATGTAACTGCGTGCTTTAAAAAAAATTCCGCACTCAGAATAGCGTACCACAGCGTTGCCTCAGGTGAAGCCAAACTATATGTAAGTGGTTTTCTAGTGGTTACACTGTCCAAGTTTGTATGCGAGATTTGTTTTTTTTTTCTCATTACAAACGCAATATCTATCCAATGCCATAAATTACTTGCGAAAAGATGCGCTATGGAATTTTCTTGTGAGCTTATATTTTGTAAAATATGAGGCCTTTTCTTCTTAAATATATAATTCGTTTAACGAATTATAGCTGTAGAGAAGCTGGCGACATATTGTGCTCGTTGCCAGCGTCTTCAATGAAAAAAATAAACAATTAAAAACGATACGACCGGAAATCATGATAAAACCTCTTCTGCCGACAGCTTGAGTCCGAGGTGCGACATCTTTTTTTTAATTAGTCGAGAGCAAGCGGGATATCGGAAAACACCACAGGCATCTTTCAATTAAATTATTACGGCGGAAAAAAAATTGCATATGGTTCAGCAGCGCCTCAAGAGTAGGAAAAAAAAGAAGGTTCTGTTCATGTTCTGTCTGATGCTAGCAGGCGTTCACCGAGCCACTCCGCATTCTCTCTTATAGACTATCAACAGCGAAACATCTACATGTACAAAGTGCAGAGTATAAACAGTGATTAATGCATACCAGCGTTCGCCTGGGCGTGAAAAATATCGCAGCTTTGCATGCGCAGAAAAAGGAAAGAAGGACGCGCTAATATATATTGCAGAACAGTTTCACAAGGAATTAACAAGCCGTACTTAACACTGCTTCAAGAAAATATTGTATTGATTATTAAAAAAAAGTTTCAGCATGCAGCGTATCACGTCGACGAATACGAAATTCGCTTTCATGCGACACCCAGCTTGGTCACACTCACTGCGCTGTCCTTCCACATCAGAGTTGCTGGATGTAGAGAAACGATTAGAATGTATATAGTAGATAGCGTGACATGCCAGCTACACACGCATTGGGTAACAAAACACTTAGAAGTCTTAGGTACTCGTTTAAGCGTAATGTCGTGGCGAAGAAGCGTAAAAACATGATTACGAGTGACAGACGTAACCGAGCTTTGACATTTGCAAGCAGGTTATTTACGCTAAGACTCATTTAAGTCCGAAACAGGAGGGAAACATCGACGTAGGAAAAGGCGGTATCTGTACAGCCGAGTTCACATTTAAGAATTAAGCCTATTCTAGAGTTCGTGCTTTCACAGCGATATATAGTACAGTATCATTGGAGCTGTCGAAAAAAGAAAAACCGGGAAAGTTACGAGGTTACGTGGATGGAGTTCAATAAGAGGCTATGGTAATCTTTTTTTTATATATAGACGGCGTTCAATTTGCTGTTTGGTCGGTTTTGACAGAGTCTACTGTGTTAGTGCTGGATGTGGTCTTACTCACGGGTCAGAGGAATCTGGGATATGGTCATTCAGATAGCGCATAAATAACAGGGAATCGAAGGACACGGAGCCGCAGCTATCTACATACGTTTATGTTCTCACTTTTCTGTCCTGTCAGCCGGCGATTGCATTCGCACCACCTTTTTTTTTTGTCTGACTTCACCTTCGCGTTAACTTGCAAAAGTTGTTCACACTAAGATCTCAAGCGACAAGGTACGCTACCGCTGTAAAACTCACCGACGTACTCTCTAGAAAGAATAGGTTTTCCGGCTACTCATACATACTGGAGTAACAGTTGGCTCCTTATTTAACTCCATTTTAGAGAATTCTCACACCCGGGACGAAGTGCATTTGCTCTGATTGTGTACACACAGAGTAAAAGCACTCTATCGGGGTTTACGAAAATTCGAAGAATGATGTAAAACATGGAGGACTACCACTTACTCCCGCCTAAGGGAGTAACATGAACTCCCTTTTGTTTGGAGTGTGGGCAGACTGCTGTCGGAGTAGCGGATTACTACTAGCCTTAACTACATTGGATTTGATTAGAAGTGAAGCTCCGTGCTTGGTCCATTCATCACCACACATCGTAGGCTACATTACGTGGTAGGCTATATTACAAAGAAGGAAGCTAGTAGCGTGTAGCAGCCATTCGTTTTATAGCGAGAAAAGTCTTGCCTATGATATGGCGTGAAGTACACTGTGCGTTCCAGCGTTTGTCTCAGGTAGACTTCCTGTCCCAGTCTACAGCTTGAGATATTTCAGCGGTTGCGTGCCAGCTAAAACCTTTCGCAAGATTTTCGGGAAACTCAAGTGAAACATGTATGCGTCAGGTTACAACAAAGGCATCGCAATGTAAAAAAAGAAAGAAAACATGAAATACAAAAGAAAAACAACTGACCACGAAAGCAGCATGGATAAGTGTACACAATTAAGCAGGGTTCTAAACAGTAATGGGTTTGGAATATACACGAAGAAAATGTTCTCTTGCTGAATCGAATGGTGGCTGGACCGGAAACGTGAGTGCAGTCTAGAAATACTGTGCAAAATGTTTGTTTAAGCAATCGCATGGAACGAAGCGACTAGTATCATGACGTCATGATACGTCATCATGCGTGGTACCAAATCCGCAACTCGTTCGTGGAAACAAGTATTATAGTTTATTACACAGGCCAACACATAGTCTACTATGGGGCGCTCTGACGCTTTTTCATTTAGGATTTTAATTTTTCCTTTAGGAATTGGCTCACTAAACAAAAAAGAAAGAATACAAGTGGAAAATGTCATGCAAGTGCTCCTTTCACTATTTAGAGTTCAAGCGAGGTACGGCCTCTGAGAACCATAGCAAGAGGTCATCTGGGGGGCAGACGCGGGAACGCTGGTGCATTGTACACGTAAAATAATAGCAAATATAAAAGACATGCAGCAGCCGTGCATACAGTTCGCGAGCGGCGAATGTCGGAGTGCCGATCGCGCAGTCAGCAACGTGGCATGGGAACCTCGGAATGTCGTGTAAAATTACGGCACGGCCCGCTGGAACTTTGAAGCACGACTAAAACGCACGACCGGCGAGACGAAAACGCATGCAAGCCGAGACAGAGGGTCCTCATGTTATATGTGTTGTATTTTTTTCTACATCGAAAGTGCAGCTGCAACTCTCGCCTTTCCACTATGTACCAGCTATCGTAGCGCTCCGGCTTCCTGTTTTGTCTGCCCTCATAATGTTTTGTGAAAATATTACTAGAGGGAAATTCGGCGCTGGCGTCAGTGAAATGATCGAGAGAACGTTGCTGGAACACTTTAACCAGCTCGAGAAATTCGAGAAGTACATAGCTTTGATCTGGTAATACCAGAAACCTGAACAGGAGTGCATAGAACTCCGTAGAAACAACTTTCAGTGTCCTTAGGTATTATTTGGCATTATTAATGCTGATAGTATGTATTTTTTAATGATTATGTATGTATGTATGTATGTATGTATGTATGTATGTATGTATGTATGTATGTATGTATGTATGTATGTATGTATGTATGTATGTATGTATGTATGTATGTATGTATGTATGTATGTATGTATGTATGTATGTATGTATGTATGTATGTATGTATGTATGTATGTATGTATGTATGTATGTATGTATGTATGTATGTATGTATGTATGTATGTATGTATGTATGTATGTATGTATGTATGTATGTATGTATGTATGTATGTATGTATGTACACAAAAAGAGCGCAATATTGAATGCTGTCTCTCCGCTGATGTCCATGAGTTTATAGAAATTAGTTGTTTTGAATATCAGAAGCAAATATTCTATGCTCAAAGTGACTTTTAGCTAGGCTCGCGTAGAGTATTATACGTAAGTCAATCAAAACACTGCAAATCTTACCATGATCTGATTTCACGGTCAATGTTAAATGTGGATTTGAAGGAAGCAATGATATGACTGAAGCACCATATGCAATTGAACCTAAGATAACTCAAATAAAACGAACAACAAGTAGGACTTCAGTCAAAGCAAGTAATTCCTTACTGTTACACTTTTTATTCTAATTCTGGTAGAACGGTTCTAGCGGTGTAGGCCGCGCTCTAGTGACAGCTGCACAAAACTCTAAATTAAAGTCTGCGCTCTTAACCTTTTAGGTCTTTGCTGCATTGTCTGCCGGCTCTAAGCTCTGCGTATCTGTTGACACGTGACCGACGTGCAGCACGCGCCGACAGATGCACACAACAACAACAAAAGTCGAAGTTAGCTTCGGCAATACCTGTTACTGGACACTTGCCAATGCATTTCGAGATTGCAAGTTCTGGTCGGTCCCTAGCTTTAGAATGTTTGACGGGGGACACCGTGTCACGTGGCACCGTGTCACGTTGCGCGCAACTTGCGCATGCGCAGCTGGACGTGCGGGTTGCAGGGTTTCGAAAGAAATGGCGTGCAGAGGATGCTCCCGCGAGGCGGCGGATTGTGGGTCGTTTTTCGTCCGCTTGGTGGATTCGAATAACATCCGTTGACGGGACATGGAAGTAGTGTTGGAAATTCGAAGCAACGTGAAAAGCCGGCTGCGTTTGCATGCGCTGTGTTGCGTTTATCGTTTCGATGTTTTCGAGTGTGAGAAAACGAGGCTACTATTTTGCAAGAAGAGCGACGTCACAGTATGCACTGCAGTTATGCTACAGCAACGTTTCTCAGACTTCGTTATTGAAGCCTCCGCACCATGGTACAACGCAGAGAATAGAGGGGAAAAAAAACGACGAAACGACGGCTTAGTTATTAATGCCAAAAGTAGGGAGAGCTTGCTATTGGAATTCCGAAGCACATTTAACGACGCTGAATATAATGTACAGTATATGGTCTACTATCCAAGGGAACACTTGTCATGTCGCCATCAATTACATCTCAGATCTGTGATGAATGCCTGCAGAATATTTCCTTAGAGCAAGAACGCCTCTCCAAATCTTCATGTCAGTCAGTTTTTCGCGATGTATGCAAGGAAATATTGTAGTTTTAATGCAATTAGTTATACTTTGATGTTCCTTTTAAAAGTGTACCACACTGCACATGACGGGAGCTGGTCATGCGGCCGTTGTTCCGTCCTTTTGAATGCTGTTATGTTCCACATAGGCTTTGTTGTTCAATTCTTCGTACACATATGCCTTGAATGTGCCATATTCCTTGGCACTTTTGATTCAAGTACTAACGCCGTGCACTGATGTGCTCGAATGTAATTTCATTTTTGATACGTTTCTTGTCATCCTTCGGTGTGTTGGAAGAAAAATCAAAACTGAGGACATGCTTCGAGAGGCGTCAAGTGTGTTCAGAATGTGTGTGCACCGACGTATCTGTCGATGACCGAAGAGTGTTCATTGCAATGGAAAAGAAAACGATTTTATTGTGCGTAATATTGTCGACACATGTTCACACTGACACCGTTTCAGTTTCCTCTGGTCAGCTTCCAGATGTCGACTGTACTTTATCATTTGCGAAAAAAAGTCTCAATAGTTGAAGAACGAAATGAAATTCTCGGTTAATAAATGATAAAGCGCCGTCGTTGCTTTGTCGATTCGCACTTGATAATTGTTCGATACTTAAAAATATATATTTTATTTTTTTCTCTTCCCTTGGTCGAACGGGGTTCCTCCTCTACATGATCGAGCTTAGATGTCACATTTGAGCTTTACCCGTGCATTTAGATTAGCTTCTGTTAATCCCCTGTCACTGTGGATCAACGTATCAAGCGTCGCCACTGTTTTGCATCTGTAGTGGCGGAGCTGATATAAATCTCAAGTAAACTGGCTTCGTCAAACATAACAACGAGAATGGCCCTCTTTACGGAGTGTAGGCTTTCTCTTAAGAGCTGAATGAATCAATTATCTCCTTAATTTCAGCTACAAAGCGAGCATTTTTATTCTAATGATCCTCTCTGATAAAGCAATACTGTAAGGGCCTCACTTATAGAGCAAGCTGGTCCCCCAGCTCCTAAACAGCTCTCATCTCTTCGGTCGATATACATTTACCGATGACATCTCCCCAACGCCCTCCTTTCTTTTTTCGGGATGGGAAAAGGGGAGCTTTGGGGGAAACATTGCTGTCATTAGAGCTGTACCGACACGCCCAAACCGTCTAATTAATTAGAGCTGTGCTAATTCATTGTCAGTGACCTTTACTTTTCAGAAGTGCGCATTAATTGTAACACGCGCTTGAGAAATCACAAAAGACTCGGCAAATCTTGTGTATATAGCCTTCTTGCAAATGAGGTCACGAAGATGTTCTTCATCTCATGTGTCTACGCGTTATCTCGCGGTTACTGTAATTTTTAATTATGCTCATCCACACTTAATCTTCAGCGTAGGAATAATATAATCACAATATTTCAGATCCTACGCTTCACAACTTTCCCTGGTGTTCGCGGTCGGGCGTTACCAAAACAACAAAGGGCACCGCGGAAATCAGCAGTCATATTCCTCACTGTTTGGAGCAAATGGTATCGAAAAATAAAACACAACATTTACTCCACTATCGAGAAACACATTTCCTGATTGATCATACATGTATATCGCATGTGCATCGAACATTTTGTTTTTGCCCGGACCACAAGGCCCAGCGCGAATTTGTCCGGTGATGCAACAAGCACATCGTGTAGTCACCATCTCACGCCAACGCAAACTCACCAGCGTATCAACATCCAAGGTGCTACCCTAAAATTTGCAACAGGCAACATATCTAAGACTAATTTCTTTACAAAGAGCTCTGCTTTTCAATGTGCACCTTTGTAGAGTGTGTGCACCGAAATCTTTCCGGTTATTTCTTTTCTTTTAACGGAGGCATTGAAAAATACTGTCGAGCACAGAGCATGAAAGCACTGTCAGCACAAAATAACTGCAGTCTTTGCCAAAAGTACACGGGCCACAGCACAGTCTAGCCAGACTCGTCGCCAGGCCGTGTGGATGAGCTCGCATCGCACTAGGGGAGCATCGAAGGCCAAGCGAGTGCTTAACGCAATCCTTTACCAATGCCCCCAACTTTAGTTGCACGAACAGGACACATATTATATGCAGGTCCAGTGTTATAACGTCAAACCAGCTTAGTTCAGCACAGTGCAGCATCTGAAGCGCTACGAAGCCTTCGGGTGCACATGTCAGCCACTTAGTAACGTTCTACGGATAGTTTGCGAGCGCACTGTTATGAAGGTAACCTCCAGAAAAGTTCAAATTTCAGTCTTAGAATTTAACAGTCGTGTCTTTAGCTTAAGTAATACTAACGGTCATGTAGGTTTTGATGTTTTGCTTATTTTATTATCACATCTAAATGTAGCATCGCTCGAAGTGAAATTTATAAGAACAATACATGTTGCCTATAAAATGTTCCCGTAAATTTTACTTCGGTCGCTGTTACCTTTAGACGAAAGGAATAACCGCGAAAACATAAAAAAAACAGCGCGGCTTTTGTCATTCCTCTAGGAAATTGTGTGGATGTTATCTTTAAACTTGACAGTGTGCCTCTAGTTTAGAGGTTAACGTGATAGTAGCGGCACTTCGAAACGAACTGCAGAGCAGTCGGCTTAAACGCAGCGAAGACCAGCACCAGTCCGCGTGGTCTATATTTCGCTTTTCCTGTTCGCACCCCAATTCATTTAAAAGCATCGCAGCAACTACTTTGGTGACGTGTGTCGTTACCTCAATACTTCCGACAAAGACTGCACATTCAACATTGTTTCATTCTTCGTACCGCTCACGAGGCAAGCCAGAGCCAACGCCCAAAACGACGATGCGAGTTTTTCTTCTTCCCTGTGATTGCAAATATAACACGTGTTTTGTTCCGTATGCTTTAGAAGTACTTCTAGGCTGATAGATTTCTTTATCTCTATCATAGTTCAAGGTCACTTGAACTTAACAAAGCGTTGTAAGAGACAACGGTAACAAAGTGAATCGATACAGAGAAGGAGCGGGCTCCAGCCTGAAGAACACGTAAGATATGGTGCGTCCCAAGATTTGTCACAAGAATGCAGCACACACTCGCATCTTCTCGAGCATACTACACCGCAAGTTCCACAGCACCACCGTTAGATAACACAAGAGCTTGCGCCTTTTCCTTCTTCCACAACGGCATGCTTTGCAGTAAGACAGTCGTTTCAAGCATGCAAAAACGTTGCCACGGTTATAAAATGTAAGTAGTTTCGTATTGAACCTTGTCTAGAATGTGAAGTGGCCAACAAACTTCAGCATTATAGTATACCAGTTCCCGACGGCAATAAAGCTTCCTAACACAGCGCCTCAGCATGGAGTTCAACTTTTCTTTAGGTTCCATCAAGCAGGGAGGCGGGGGGGGGGGGGGCGACGATAACCTGTGGCTTTGCCCACAGCATCTAGGTTCTGTAAACGAGGATTTTCGTGCACACGATCTGTGCGTGACCGGTTGGTGCCTTGCCTACCGACTTGGCCATCTAAATTTTTGGTGCTTACGCACCGAAGGGTCATGAAGAGATCGTACGACGGAAGTGGTCCTTGCGAATACCAGGCTCGTTGTCACAGGGCGGTTCCTATTCCTACGTTTACAGGAACGGCAACAACCTATTGGGACAGCGGATGATACAAATGTCAATGAATGGACCAGCGGAAGGAAGATATTGAAGACCACACACAATTTCGTACGCCCATAATCGACACCATCGCTTTGGTCCCCACACGTGACTACATCACTTGCTGCCTTCCTTGTTTTCTTTGTAATGTATTTTTTTTACCCCACTCCCCCTCTGTAATACCTTGTGGTCTTGAAGGTATAAGAAATGAAATGAAATGAAAATGTGTCGGAACTCTAGGTCGCAATCTCTGAACTAGAAACTTTAGCCTTTGAGCCTTTAGAAGTTAGTCTTATCTGGTGTAACCTAAGAGACAATGTTGCATGCTGTAGGTGCTGCTTTGAATGAACAACGCCGTCTTGCAACCTCTATTACTCTGTTCAGCCGAGCTGATGGGTTTCTGAATTGCGTTCAGAATCACTGTAGAGCTCAGAACTTGCGGTGCATCAAGCTCTAAAAAAGAAAAACAAGCTGCAGGTTCAGGCAAGAAATCTCGTCGGAGACCAGCTTGCAGACAAATATCCTTCCGATTTCCGACTACAGAGCTCAGATTTGTAGGCTGCAGTTGGCTTAAGTGCAATGGCTCAAGATGACCCCACAGCGGATCGCTTTTCTAAGCTAGGGCGCAATGCATTGGGTGGTGATTCGCCATCACAAAACGAGCTTTCCCTGTACCGAAAGCAGGACAGGTGGTCTGGATTCCACAGCTGTCGGTGCACCATGACAGACGGGAGCGGCTTTTCCGGGCTGCATGGACAAGAGAAAATCAAGACTTCCAAGTCGTTGACGAGTTAACGTCCTTTGAGATTTTTCTTGTAGATAGACTTCAAAAGTAATTGCTTTTTGAAAGTTTATGAATAACAGCAAACAAAAAAATTATATAAGAACACAAGTACTCAGGCTGTCTGTGCACGCCTTATAGTATTATAGAGTATATATAGAGTATGTACAGGAGTTTTTGCGCTTGTAGCCCATCGCCTCATTTTGTTGTGAAACGCTGGAATGGCCTGCCTTAATCTGTCTTGGTTCACCAGACAACGTGGTGAGATCAGGCGAGATCGTAGCACCGACCATGGTCATCATTGACACCACGGTGCGCGCTTCGAATCACACGCGGTGATGCAACGCTCAAATTCGACGCACCTGATATTAAAGGTGTTCAGAGTCCATCATGGTGCCTTGGATGCCAAGCAGAACACAAGAGGATGAAGACAGACAAAGGCGTTGCTGTCGCATCCTCTTCCTTCTGCGTTCTACTCGGTGCCTACGACACCACGATGAATCTGCACCGACCAGCTCGAATTTGTTTTTTTTTTCAGAGTGCTAGTTAAGAGCTCGCTTGGCCAAAAATGCGGGACATCAGGCGCACGGGCCACCCGATTCCCTTTCTCGGTGATCGCTCACATAGCACTTGCATGAATGAAAGGCCTTCGAAATTAAACAAAAATCGAATCTCTCTAAACAACGCAGCTAAAATGAGAATTTTATTGATGTATGTTAAAGGCCCATTTCGGAACATCTCCGTCAAAGTTCAGTTATTTATGAATAAATATCTAGCTTCCAGCACTTTGCTAATATGAACGATTCACCTATCGAGGCTATCAAATTGTTGCGACATAGCTAGGAACTTACAGAAAAGTTTCCCGATTTGGTCGTTTCAATCTCAATCAAACTCTTATTGACAAAAGAGTTTTTTGGGGAGATTCACATTTTGTTAAATGCGATGCCCCTTCGCTAACGCAAGTTCCAGCACCCGCCCTCCGAGGGAGGGCGCAAGGTGTCTCGCGCGCCTCGTTTCCCGCATTTCTAGGGATGGCCGAAAAATGGCCGCCGCGCGCCCGCTGACTACAGCCAACAAAATTTGAGCTCTGCAGTCTCCCGATAGCCTTCGAGGTTCCCGGCAGGTTCCTCAGTACGTTCTTTTTTTTTTCCCTCGGTTCCTTGCGCGTCGTGCATCTTCATCGTCGTCTCGTTTTTTGCTTCATTTCCGTTAGGCGTCGTCCGGAGTGCTGGCGTGCGCGGCGGGAGCCCCCTCAGGGTCTGGACCTCGCTTTGAGGGCCGCGGCTCCCCGACGCGTCGACTCGTGGGCCTTCTTGACGATGGCGAGCTTGGAGTTGTGGTCGTGCGCCGGCAGGTCGACGTAGGGCGGGTCCCGGGTGCCGTGTATCATGAGCGTCCACTCCTTGAGGAAGCCCCGGGCCTCGCCTCCGGCGTCATCCGAACCGGAGTCCTTGGCGCCTCCGGTGCCGCGGTCCATGTGCGCCTCGAGCGTCCAGCGACCGCGCGGGTTCTCGCCCCAGGTGTGCGTGGTCATGAAGGGCCACTTGGTGAAGCCGTCGTGGCTGTCGTCGTCGTTCGGTCGACGGCTCAGGATCATAGACCTGCGAGGCAGAAAAGGCGAGCGTGCGTTGTAATTCTGACCAGCATTGGATACAGTATACGCTGACAGCTACGACGACAGGTTCGGGTAATGGCAGGCACCTGGAAGACGTCTCTGCGACTAAACGCCGCCTCGCATCGACAAGGAAAACGCTAGGAAAAAAACAGACAAATTATAGCTTTATCTAAACGCTGCGCGTGGGCAAACTTTTTTTCGAAGAACAGAACCGTACCTTACATTAAATGTATAAGAAAGTGTGACCATGATTTCTTGTGCGGAGGCAACCTTCCTCTCGAGTTTCCAGTCATTCTGCTTAGCCCCTATCCTCTTTGGAAAGCAGCGTGCATCGTTCTTCACTTCGATGCTACGTGTCTTCGCTAAGCCGTCTTTTCTGCTGGCTTCGTCAGAAATGGAACGAGTCTTACGATAGCCGCTTTACGCTTAGCTAAGCGGGGTCAGCTGAGCTAGTTGGTTGTGATACGCTTAGCCGCCTATTTAGCCGTATACGGTGAGTATTCGAATACAGCGTCAGCCCAGAAGAATGTTGCATCAAAGAGCTGAGCCGCGTTATCGAGGCCCTGCAAACTACTCTCACCGACTTTTTCCCTTTCCCCAGTGTAGGGTAGCCAACCGGGCTCAGTCCTGGTTACCCTCCCTGCCTTTCATTTGTCATTTGCTCTCTCTCTCTCTCTCTCTCTCTCTCTCACGGACGCAGCTGTTTCTTCCTTTCTCTCTACCACCTTACTCACTGGCGATTCAGGCATGAATTTCTCTTGACACCAAGAAAGTGTTTACACTTACGCCTACTAAAGCGGCTGTACGAATACCCTCATTAAGAAATGTTCAATGAGCCCCAGATTGCGCGAGTCCGAACCCCTTCTGCCACCCTCGACCGTAGCTTCCTCTCCACGATTCTCCTTGTTCACTGAGATAGGCGACCAGTAACCTGTTTCACAAAGCTTCACAGGAACCTCCCAAACGGCGCTCCTCCCTCCTTTCGTATCTGTTTCCAGCTCAGCTTCGGGACCGCATTCATGTTGACTAGAGGGTGAGCGTGCAACGGCTGCTGAAGACAGGCGGGAATGGGGGTTGGGGGTTGGGAGCAGCGCGCTGTCCGGTTCTTACCGCGTTCCAGACGGGGAGACCATGAAGAGCTTGACGTCTCCGCGGCGCGTGGCATTGAGGGTGATCACGGCCTGCACGTGCTCGACGTAGTTCACCTCGGTGTCCGTACCGGCGCACGAATCCGTGTCCAGGTAGATCTTTAGGCTCTCGTTAGCCTTGAACTCACTGTGCATTAGAGAAAAAACGGGAAGCGTGTGTGAAGTTGCTCGGAGCGCGAGCTCCGCACCTAGACAATTCAGCCTTCAGAGAATTTAGGAAATTCAGGAACACATTTAACAACAACAACAACAACAACAACAACAACAACAACAACAACAACAACAACAACAACAACAACAACAACAACAACAACAACAACAACAACAACAACAACAACAACAACAACAACAACAACAACAACAACAACAACAGTAATAATAATAATAAGCGTCATCATCATCATCATCACACCACCACCACCATTATCATCCTATCATCATGTCCAGTGCAGGACGAAAACACCTTGTTTCAGCAATCTCCAATTACCCCTTTCATGCCTACGGGGCAACTTGGAGATCGCTCGGATGTCCAATTTCCCCAAGCGCAAGACAGGGGTAATTCTCGCCGACTAGAACTTCAATATATCTATATATTCATGTACAATGAGCGAAAATACGGGGATCCGAGAGGCTCGATTTTTCGTTAGTCACAACCTTAAGAAGAGACAAACACTTTACAGAGGAGAATGAACGACATTAACGATGTATGGATGAACAATGACGCATCTACAAAGTCGCGCTTACTCGCTCAGTCTTAAACTGACTTCACTTTATCATATTCTAAAGGTCGCGCTTCTTCACTACCTTATACGGACGACGACAAAAATACATTCCGATGCAATAGATAGCTTAGAGGTGCGACGTTGTGAGCAAGAAGCTGCCGAACGCGTGATCTTGTTGTCAAGAAGTTACCATTCAGTGTGTCTTGGGGCACACGCACATAAAAGGAGGTGAGACGAACACCGCGGGTAAGTGTTCAGCTCCCCAAGTCTGTACTCACTGATCATGGCCACTATACCTATCAAAGTGAGGCTGCAACCAAGCTGCCCACCTGACTACCACCTGTGAATCAATCGGCATCATATGTCCCTGTTGGACTTCAGCGAAGACCCAATTATACACTTACACCTTTGCACTTTCTTTAACAACATCGTGCAAGCGTCGACCACACGGTGCGTATACGCACCATGTGGTCGACGCTCGCCGACGTGTGGTATACGCACCATGTGGTGTGGTCGGCTCCTCACCGTTAGCCTGCCGCTATAGCGGCAGAGCAACGGCGAGGAGCCGTGATATCGGCTACAGGATGCACGGGAGCCCAAGCTTATTTACACTTCGAATGTGTTCCGCTGGGCAGTTCACTTCAGGGGTGCCCCTCGCCGATACATGAACGTTGACGCGTGCGGTCAACGCTCGCGCGGTATCATAAAAAATTGCAAGGGTGTACATTTAATTTGCACATACTACACGTTCAATGCTGCATGAAAAACTGAGTGGGGAACGATCCCCCAACCTTCGCATGCGAGGGTTTAATCCAAACAGGCCCAGCGGTTGTCCCATAAAAGCATTTCCGCGTTTTGCATGTATTTGAATTGGGAAATAGTGAGCTTGTCGTTAGCTAAAGCTTCATCCTAAGTCCCCCACCTTTATGCCATAAAATATGATGTAATTATTACTTGGAAAGCCTCACATAAGTGAACATCTATATCACGGGACGAACGGAGTGGCGTTTCCGGGGATCAGCGGCCACAGCGCACTTGGGGCTCGCAACCAAAATTCAGTGCATCGCCCACTCGGAGCACGAAGGTGCACAAATAATACGTGACGCGACGTAACTTTAAGTGCACAACTTGCAGCCGTAATGTATGAAAGCGTTGCAGGAAAAAGCGTTGCAGGCGAAAACCAACTGAATAGCGAAACGTGCGATCTCATGCTTATACGGCTGCTTTACTGGCGTAGCTTGCACAGTGTTGCCTGCTATGTATGAAACAGAATATAGTGCTGAGTCACCTCACTCCGCCTGCTTAGCCCGACCGTCATGCGCTTGAATGAGCTAGCGCTACTGAACAGACGGCCATTGCCGGACCGAGAGATGTTAGGACAGCGGTCAAAACGAACACATGCACTAAAGGTGGCTAGAGCACTAGATCGCTTTCTGCGTAGCCCGCTTTCTCTCTTCCAAACACTTTTCAGGTCCTTTTTTTTTCTCTTTCTGTCACGAATAAGACTTTCTGTGGTTAACCTTCTAGCATTAAAACTACTTTCTGGGTGAGTTGGTTGATACTTGATTTTACAAAAGTAACAGCGCTGACACATGCAAACACGAAGGAAAAAGGCCGAGACACAAGCGCTGAGGAAGAACACAGAAGGAAGGGCCCACTGAACGAGAAAGGTACTTCCTTAAAACTTCTTTCTGGGGGAATTGGTGCATACTTGTTCTGACAAATATAACAGCGCTGACACATGCAACCACGAAGAAACGAGGACGAGACACAAGCGCTGTGTCTCGTCCTTGTTCCTTTGTGGTTGCATGTTTTAGCGCTGTTATATTTGTCAAATTAACCTCCTAGCCTTTCCCATATTTTCCGTCTCTTTGACTCGGTGCGAACCTTCAAATGTGCGCGAAACTGTGCTCTCTTTGTCTTCTTTCTTCCTCTATTCGTTCCCATACCCCCTTCCCCCTGTGCAGGGTATCAAAACGGACGTACGCCTGGTTAACCTCCATGCCTTTCCTCTCTTCTATTTCTCTCTCTCTCTCTCTCTGCACGCAATCAGAAGCACGACCTGTCGCGCCTGCCACAGCATTCAGCAATTTTCCAGCAGGTTCCCGCAGGTTCCAACAACTGGAGCAGCCATCTTTCAGATGCGTCGCATGTCGCATCGGGCGCAGTTTCGCGCCTGCATTCGTGCCTGCATTAGTTTTCCTCCACAGTATACGCACCTGGTCTTGACGTACGACCCGGCCTCGCAGTGGAATCTCGCGGGCACCGTCTTCCATATCTTGGCGAGGGCCACCATGGCGCCGGCGTCCAGCACGCCGAAGCCGAACAGGTGGTTGAACTCGAGCCCGACGCCGTTCATCTTCCAGTGGAAGCGGTTCTTGCTGTCGTACAGCGAGTTGCGCTTCGAGGTGAGCACGGTCAGGTGCTGGATGTCCCGCCAGGTCAGCTCGGGGCTGCGAACAGTGCGAAGATCAGCGTCTTACATTCCGATCATACGCAATCATCTTCGATCATCATCATCATCATCATCATAATTACACTACGAGTGCCCGTCCCAGTTTTCCCCACCAGCGCCTACTTCTCGTAATCCTGATGCGTCCATCTTCCTCCAGCTGTACTGTTTGCGTAACGCGTTTCGATGCTGTACGCATGTTGTGTAATGCTGCGTATGTGCTGCTGTATCAAACGGCATACGGTGCACGAGTCTAAAATTTTCTGTTATCCCTAAAATTTTACGGGATTGACATTTTAATACTTCGTTCAATGAATAATGTCTCGGTCCACCTTGCCTGCTGAGCAAACCAGGTCTTTACGCTTAGGCGACAGCAAATCTGCTTCAGCTGCAGGCCAGCTTCATTGTTGGAAAGACATTTAATGTCTCTTCGTTATTACGCACCCGTTTCGCTCTTGCATTCCATGCAGTGTTACCAGGAATATTGCGGTGTCCTGGTATCCACTCACACGCTATAGCGTGATTCCTTAATTGCGTTGGATTCTGTGTGATCTTCATCAATTGATAAATTAAGTGTTTACTGAACATATTTTTTATGCGTGTTCTTTAGTGACCTGCGGGCTGCTGGGTAGTTCCAGGAATTGAACCATCTTGTTTTTTCGAATTCTGTACTGTTGTTTGAAGCACCATGCACATAGAACAACAAAAATTTTGGCGACGCTCGAAGATGTAACTTGGGATAACTTCAATGCCTTTTTTTTTAGCTTCAAATGTGGCATGACGTGTGGGGAAGCAAATAATTATTTTGGCATGATTCATGTGTTGTACGCGAACATACCGACCATTCAATGCGTAAATAATGTGTAGTGCCAGTTGCTTCGCGGCTATCATGAGCACTGCTATCTTACGTGTAATCCTTCCATCGCTAATTCTATTTTTGAGGGTTGTAAGTATCTAATGAGATTAAATGATACCAAACCTGTATAATTCAAAACTCGGTTATGATTCTGTGTGTTCCCGAAGAGCCTTTTGAATTTCACTTTTCTCTCTTACCTTAAGACCCGGCTTTTTATACAGCTCTTTATATACGTGCACATTCTGCAGAGTAATAGTTTTCTTGGCCGGATATTATGTGAAATCGTGGCACTAGATCAGAGGATTAATTATGATCCAGGAGTAGTTTTGTCATGTTAACACACGAATGAAAAAAAAAAGAGAACCAAACTGCTCGGATGTCTTACTTTGCTTCCAGCGCGAGGGCGAACACACCGGCGGCTTCGGGTGCAGCTGCCGATGTCCCAGAGTGCGTCTTGGTGCATTTCCCGTACAGGTCAGTCGTGGCCTGTGTGGCAGCAGTCGTTCATGCTTTAGAAGGAAGCTCTGACTTTTTTTTCTTTTTTGATTTAACACAGAGTGCACCTAAATGCTGTACTGTAGTTAAGCACCTTGTGCTCAAGAAACATTGGGCACGACAGGATAAATGGGCAAACATGAGGCTGTGGCGTGAGGCTTCGTGCTACGGACCGGTGAATGCCAACTTCTCCCTTTCGCGAATAATCCTTCAGCTTGCGGGTTTCCGCAAAAATAAGTTCACCGAGAAAGATGTCGCGCTATCAAAAAAAAAAAAAGTGAACTTACAGTATCCTACGTTAGGCGTAACCAGAATCTTCATTCTGATTGCTACGTTTTACAAAATAGAAGGATATTACAGTCTTAATTATGGTTAGCATACGAGCAGGCAGGCACGTACTCAGGATTTTTTTTTCGGGGGCGGCCCACCGCCTTCATCATCATCATCATCATCATCATCATCATCATCATCATCATCATCATCATCATCATCATCATCATCATCATCATCATTTATGTCCACTGCAGGACGAAGGCCTCTCCCTGCGATCTCCAATTACCCCTGTCCTGCCGCCAACCGATTCCAACTAGCACCCGCGAATTTCCTAATTTCATCGCACCATCTATAGTTTTCTACCATCTTCCACTGCGCTTCCCTTCTCTTGGTACCCATTCTGTAACTCTAATGGTCCAACGGTTATCTAACCGGCGCATTACATGACCTGCCCAGCTACATTTTTTCATCTTGATGTCAATTAGAATATCGTCTATACCCGTTCGCTCTCTGATCCAAACCGCTCTCTTTCTCTCTCTGAACGTTATGCCTAGCAATCTTCGTTCGATCGCTCTTTGCGCGGTTCTTAACTTGATCTCAAGCCTCTGCCCCATATGTCAGCACTGGCAAAATGCGCTGAGTGCACACCTTACTTTTCAATAATAATTATAAGCTTTCAGTCAGGAGCTGGCAATGTCTGCCGTATGCGATCCAACCTATTTTTATTCTTCTGTGAATTTCCTTCTCATGATCAGGGTTCCCTGTGATTAATTGATCTAGGCAAACGAAATCCTTCACACTCTCTAGTGGCCGATTGGCGATCCTGATGTCTTGTTCCTTTACCCGACTATTTATCATTATCTTCACCTTCTGCATAATAATATTCAACCCCACTCTGACACTCTCTCAGTTAAGGTCTCCAATCATTTGTTGTAACTCGTCTGCAGTGTTGCTGAATAGAACAATGTCAACGGCAAACCGAAAGTTGCTGAGATATTTGCCGTCGATCTTAACTCCTAAGCCTTCCCAGTTTAATAGCTTGAATACTTCTAAGCACGCATTGTATAGCATTGACTCCCTTTCTGACCCCTTTCTCTACAGGTATCTCCCTGCTTTTCTTGTGTAGAATTAAGGTAGCTGAAGAACCTCTGTAGATATTCTTGCGCGAAGGACGAGTCATTAAGACGAGAAACTATTTACAGATATTTGCAACAGTGGTTGCAGCGCTGACCGGTTAGATTCACAGCGCGAGCCCAGTTCGTTCTTCCTCCTCTTTTCTGAAGTGATAGCGCCCACGCGCCTCGTTCAAACAAACAAATACCACACGCATGTAGCAATATTTTCCAAGCTTTTTACGTAAGCGTTCTGTACTCCTTGATTCCGTAGTGCCTCTATGACTGCTGGTATCTCTACTGAATCAAATGCCTTTTCGTAATCTATATAAGCCACGTAGAGAGGCTTATTGTACTCTGCGGATTTCGCGAAAACCTGAGTGATGACATGGATGTGATCCATTGTAAAGTATCTCTTCCTGAAGCCAGCCTGTTCCCTTGGTTGACAAAATCCAGTGTTGCCTTTATTGTATTGGAGATTATTTTGGTAAATATTGTATATAATGCTGGGAGCAAGCTAATGGTCCTATAATTTTTCAATTCGTTCACGTCTCCTTTTTTGTGGATTAGTATAATATCTGCATTCTTCCAGTTTTCTGGGACCCTTGCAGTCGATAGACACTTCGTATAAAGAGCCGCCAGTTTTCCAAGCATATTTGTCTCCTCTATCTTTGATTAAATCGACTGTTATTCCACCTTCTCCTCCCGCTCTTCATCGTTTCATTTCTTGCAGGGCCCTTCTGACCTCATCTGTAGTTATAGGAGAGTTTCTGTATCCTGTTCATTACTGTTTCTAAGTGAGGTATCGTGTCTCCTCTGAGTACTGTATACAGGTCAGCTTAGAATTTTTCCGCTGCTTTTACTATATCTTCGAGATTGCTGATGATATTATCTTTTAGTGTATACATTATGGTTTGTCCCAAGCCAGGTTTCTTTTTTACTGATTTCAGGCTGCGTTCATTTTTTACAGCTTCTTCAGTCTTTCTCGTGTTGTAGTTTCGAATATCAGTTATTTTCGCCCTGTTGATCAGTTTTGACAGTTCCGCGAATGTCGTAACGCTGTGCGGCCGCCAGTCCCACACAACCGCGTAGAGCGCAGGACTCTGCGTTTCTAGATGTACTGCGCTCACCGCGAAAAGTTAGATAAGCACCCACATAAGCACAGCAGAGAAGTGGCTACGTGAGGCGGTTCGACCGATAAATGTAGAAGCGTCATTCAAAGCAATTGTTCTTCACTTCCGGCAGCGTTTTCTCTACTTCCTTTTTAAATAAAAAGATCTTGATCCTTAAATATTCTCATAAACAACGGTTAACTTTTTTATTATTCGATTTTCCTTGCAGTTTGGTTGTTGCCTTGGCTCTCTCCCTTAGTAGATCGCTTAATTTCTCAACTCCTTGCGATTTTTGTTTCCAGTTGCCAGTTTTGCACAAAAAGTGCTATACAATTAGGGAATAACAGACGAGGTAACAGGCGACAGTCACCTTGCTTATGAGTTTAAGGGTTATTGCAGGGTTTCATGATGGACGCACTTTCGCATTATTTTATTTCCCACCTTATCTAACCCATATCACGTGTATATGGTTGCGGGCATCTGCCAGCCTCGTGGCGAGCCGTAACTCAAGGAAATAATGAAGCAAAGGGAAAAGTTAAACGCAATTGGCGTTTTCTCCGGCCGCAACTCGTTCCACGAGAGTACAGACCAGCTCAGTAACAGCCGCATCCCTTTCCTGGTCCCAGGATCAGCCTAAACAAAGAAGGTTGAACTAACAAAAGCAACAGCTATGCGCGTGACGGTTGAATAGATGGTGACAACTGAACGCATATCGAGTTAATCGCACGGGTGCGGAATCTATGAGAAAACTGTCCTTCACATTACAAGAGATGCCGAGAATACCGCCATCTAAAAGAAGTGAAAAAGGCAGCATAATGCTGACCGATTAATAGCTGCCAAGTCTCAACATTGATCTGGCGGCGCTTTAGGAATGTGTGAGGAGTGGTGGGGGGGGGGGGGTGGGGAGGGGGGGGGGGTATGCCACTTGATTTCGGGGGGGGGGCTGGGGGCCCCCCCTTGGGTACGTGCCTGCGAGCAGGCAATAGTGCAGCAGCGTGACGACTAGGATAATTCATAAGGCATTTCATCGCAACGAAATATGCGCCAATCTGTTATGAGTGTTCAGTTTGCCGCTAAGAACCTAATGAAATGACAATAACAAAAAGCAAGAAAAAAAAGCCCGATTATTCGAGTACCTGTTCAACCTGTGCTAAACAACCGAGTGTCACTCACAATACATTGACAACTAAAGAGCACTCCATTCGGCTTGGAAGATTATCCACCTCACAGACCGGCGTCAGGGCGGCAACCCAAATTTATTCTCACACATCTTCTCGCCAACAGGCACGGAACCTAACCGGTATATCTAGGGACGAGGCCTAGCAGTGAAGGCCACGGGCGGAGAACGCGGTATGTGGAGGCGTACCACGCCAGTGTGCGGGTCCTTGGCGCCGTTGCTGAAGGTGGAGGCCAGGGTCGACGAGCAGGACTCGTCGTAATGCGCGTTCTCGCCGTCATTGATGGCCGAGTTGATGGACACGGTCCACATGGAAGCCGCGTATCCGTCGCAGTTACAGTCGTCGTCCTCCCCGCCGTCGCCCGACGCCCACACGTAGATGTTGCCGAGGCCGTGGCGACCCTGCAGTGTGCGCAGCAACGCCCACGTGATTTTTTCACGTAAGAGGTGAAAAAATTGTGCTTGTGATAGCAACCTATGCTTGGTGAGAGCAGAATGGCGGGCAAGTTGGTAATCCATTCTCAAGTAATATTGCGTAACAACAACAACAACAACAACAACAACAACAACAAAACGACACGGACGTAAGAGAAGACACACCAAGCGCAAGCATGGTTTGTCTTCCTCTCTCACGTCCGTATGCTTGGTGTTCGCACTAGTTCGTGCAGCAGCTTGTCTGAAGCCTTATGTGTGTCATATGTGCCTCCGAGATGCCTCATAATGCAAAATTTCGCAAGCGACAACAAGTTATACTTTGCTTTTGCGTTAGTTCATGGTCATCTTGTCTGAGAGCCCTTGTGTGTCAGATGACTGATACCCCCCTACCCCCCAAACACACAACAATAAAGGGCGAGGACGCTAATGTGTGCACAAATATGTCGGCTGCAAAAGCAACCATTCGTTGAGTGAATGGTGGATGACCGGCAACAAAGGCGCGTAGTATCTGCACCTTGCTAAAGCAAGTTCTTCACGTGCACATTATGCGTTGATTGAAGAGCAAAAGCACGTGCCTCAGCAACACTGTGCACACGAGAGACATGAACTCGCCACTGCAAGTTATTTCTGCCGTAGTTATTATGCGGTCAACCTTGAGTACTGTTTTCTGGGTGGATGCGAGACAGAAGGCTCTGCATCGGGATAGGTGCTCACATAAATAGTCGGAAACAGAGAAATTGCTTTGTTAGGCATCTACTAATACATTTTGATGACGTTAGTGGTATTTCTACACTATTAACAGTAATATCGTGCTCCTCTTCCCTTGTGCCTCTTCCACGTACCTGCTCGCTCATGATAAAGACATCTAGTAACATAGCTCATTCCTCCACATACATACACGCAAATAAAGTCATAAACACCAGTCTAAACTGACTTAGTGTTAATCTATGTCGTCGGTGGTAGCCTATGAATTAACAGGTTTATTCATGCTATCCAACCCAAACAAAACTGACGTAGAATCGCAAGTCAATTAGATTCATCTGGCGGTTCAGCGCGTTTTAAACCTCTGCTTCCTCTGTATAGCTCGGATTCTGTGGGATTGGTTTCAAGACGAAACCTCAACGTTTAGACAAATTTTATAGAAAATCCTAATATCACTGTTTAGTGAGAGGTAACATTTTAGCTTCAAATACTAGCTTTTATTTTCCAATTATCCTAGCATATTCAGGAATAGAGCAAATTTATTAAAGCTACGATAGGAGTCTAGCATGCTCGGCTCTCTTTAAGAGGTCAAGGGCACGGCGTTTTTGTCGGAGGAGCTTGCTTGTAATTCTTAGGTTGTCACCGACTATATAACGTGTTTTAATGAGCATGTTCCGCTTCCTGCACTTTCCCAATGCTTTCCAAGCTGTCTATTCGTTGCACGGTGGTTGAGCGTAGAAGTATAATACCTCGTTCACGCCACGGACAATCGCCCTCATGGTGGCATTGCGGGGTCCATCGACGGTCTTTCCGTCGTCGGTGGGTCCCCAGGAAGCGCTGTAGATGTCAATCAAGTTGGGCTCGTGGCCCATAGAGTTTGCCTCGATCAGGTCCGTCATGTATGGCTGGTCCAGCATGCGGATGCCTGCACGCGAGCGTAGCAGCCATACCGTCATCAATTTATTATACCTTGAAAAAGAAAGAGCGTTCTAGTGAGGCGTTACATAAGAGCGGAGCAAATACAGAAATAAAATACAAAATAATAAGAGTCGTAAGCACAAGAGGATACATACAAGAAGTTCGGAAATATAGCGATGGAGTTTCAAAGCAGACCAACATTACGTCAACTTCCGACACTCGATTCAGCCTCTATACATACCTCGATCCTACCCAGGCTAATTACCTCGTAAACACACAGTACACTGCAAGTCAGAGAGCTGAAATATACTTAGCACCTTAGCACGACACCTTTCATACCGTCCCCGTTTTGGCCCATCCTGCGCTAATTCTCTCTCCCGCTACGCGAACGTGGAACGCCTGTTTCCCTGCCCCTCTGCCCCACGTGATCACCTCACTACCCAGTCCTACGGACTGGCAGACATGCATGGCCTCGGTGACTCATGCAAACCAATTGGCTATTGACCGCTTTGCAGAGAAACACTTTTAATATATTCACTGACCGTCAGTAAAGTCGTTGATATTTATTTCACATTGATAGCTACAGCCAAGACTGCGCGTAACAAGCGAGTCGAGCAAAAGAAAAACCTTAAACGTAAACATATAGCAGGATTCTGTCTGGTTGGTAAAACGAGAAATCGAATTAAAGTAGAAACGTAAACACCAATTAAACTTCGAGCCAAATCAAGAACGTCTACGGAAGTAACCCGACGTTTTGGAAACCTACTCGTTCGCTTGTTGCTTGTAGGCCAAACCCTACAAGCGAATATTCGCGGAATAACAGGGAGTTCAGGCTAACTCCCAGAAACACATTGTCCGGCGAATGTGTGTCGACCACGCCGACTTAAGCAAGCAAGCAAGCAAGCAAGCAAGCAAGCAAGCAAGCAAGCAAGCAAGCAAGCAATTGAGTAAGCACGCACGCACGCACGCACGCACGCACGCACGCACGCACGCAAAACACAGCGAGCTTACCTGCCACTTTAGAATCGTAAGCGACACCGACGCCGCACACTCCGTTGTCTCTCTTGGCCGAGACTTCGCCGGCGCAGCGCGTGCCATGACTGCGAATATTGGGGAAGGAAATCAAAACACGTCAAGGTCGCGCGCCAGAACACTTGAGCGCACAATACACGCAAACATATTGGCTACTTTCATTTCTGAACCAAAGGAGGTGACTGCTATAGCCGAGACACGCGAGTGCAATATGCAGGATCAACGAAATTACTCATTGCACGCGCGCGCGCGCACACACACACACACACACACACACACACACACACACATATATATATATATATATATATATATATATATATATATATATATATATATATATATATATATATATTATATATATATATATATATACTCCACTCACTTCTGCTCTCCTGTTTGCATCGCTTAGCAACGGTGTCTATTATGTCAGTACTACACAAGGATGCACTTTCGGTACATCACTACACCTTAAATAAGAACAAATTGTAATGATGCCGTCGAGTAACGCAAGATCGAATTTCGAGAAATGTTGAAAACTTGGTTACTTTTGCGTGGGGCGCCACGTTGTTAACGGAAATATAAGCCCCTCGCTGTTTCATGTGAGTGAGTGAGTGAATAAACTTTTATTTGGTCCAGCAAAGCGCGATGAAACGCGCACCCAACTAATCCCACGACGGGACTGACAGATCTAGTCTGCCGGCCCGATCGCGGGCGCGCTGGACGGCCAGGATTTGATCCTCAAAGACGGGACTGTTTCAAGAGCCCCTACCCTTCGACAACTGGATCGACAACTGGATCGACAACTGGATCGCAAAAGCGAGCCTAAGCTCGCTCTTGGCAATAAGCGCTCCCCACGATGTTATAAGGAATTGAAAAAATAAAGAACAAGTATACGGGTAAACCTCGCGGTAATACGGTATACGTTATTGCTTAATAGAAAAACTAAATAGCAGTGGTTTTCTTTGAACAAAAACGATCACGTTGGCCCAGTAAGGCGACCTTCACACTGCATTTGCTCTTGTTGGATCGTTTGGCCATGGCGTCATGTTCCATTGTGCTACCGGTCCGCGCGAACGCTGTGGTAACGCGAAAAAAAAACAAAAAAAAAAAGCCGAAGCTCAAGGACCATGTAGGGTTCGAAACTACGGACTATTATCCTCGATGCATTCATTCATTTCGTTCGTTCTTTTTCTTTGCGCACGCTTGTTCATTTACAGACTCCCCGTGAGTGGATATGACGTTATGCTGTTCAGCCCGTGGTTGAGGGTTCGATTCCGGCCACGGCGGCCGCATCTCAGGATACACGATTACAAAGACGGCGCCGAATAAAACAACACACGAAGAAGGGAAACACGAGACAGCACGTAGGCGCACTAACAACTGACCACCAACTAGCCCACCTTCACATGCTCAATTACTTCAAGATACACGTTAACTTATATAGGACGTCCTAGCTAACGCTAGCCGAGCTGCTGAAAGAAAAAAAAATAAAAAACGCGGCGCAAGATGCAGTTCGAACACCCACGATGTTATGTCGTCAGAAGTGTGACGACCGTAACACCGCAGGTCTTATATAATTGTACGTCGCGCAGTGTTTATTAAATAGACATTTTTTTTTGCGTTGAACAGCTTGGCTTACGCTAGCTAGGACACATGGTGAATTTAGGTGCGCATTAAATAACCCCAGGTAAGCCAAAGTTATTTGTTGCGTTGTAGGGAGTACGTGGCCGGCCCTTAGACGGAAGATTCTGGTTACATAAGAAACTGGATCAAAATGAGAAATTATGCTTCCACTCCTCCGAAATTTCAATTAAAGGCTTTCCTGATCGCATGCGATTCCGTCTTTTTAATAAATGTTAACACCTTGTAAAAAATGTGGCCGTGTCGCATTGCACTGTGACCTCACGACAACCACTGAACCTCAACATTTCCTTAACCGACGTCGAACGGAACATTACCTGCCCACATGTTATTCTGGGATATCCATATTCTGATTTTGTTTTGGTTGCTACGTGGAGCTAGCAGATATACCGTATAGTGTACAGGCAAAATGGAAAAAAAGAATAAAGAAAAAAAGTGTCTACATTTTGTATGCTATCACGCGGAGGCATAAAATAGTTTTACTGGTCTCTACTGGGCGCTGGAACAATTGGTATGTCAGTAAATTTCGGCAACTCAAGGAGCGAGAGTTTTGGGACACCCGTTACGGCGAATTTTCGGCAAGTACAGATAACCCTGCGATTGCGCACTGTCAGCCCCAAAACTTTCGATGCCTCCCTCCAAGCTTCCAGTTTTAAAGTGGAGAAAGGTCGGGAATGTAGTTTCTCAACTTTCTCTGAACGCATGGGGATGCGTCGTCGTCGACCTTTCCGAATTAGAACTGCCGAGCGCGCAATGCAACCTTGATTAACGGCTCCCGGCGGCCCGGGAAAATTAAACAACAAAAAAAAAGAAAGCCGTCAACCCTATATCTTCTGCGCTAAGAATAGATCGCGCACTCGTCGCCTGTTTGTACAGAGTCGAAGCGCGGAGCAATCGGGCGACGCGATTTTTCGCGTCGGCGGGAGAGGGGAGACCGGTAAACGGGCTGCAGCACCATACAACACGCTTGGGACAGAAGGCGCCGCTCCTGGCGTCCGCGCGGATCGGTCTCGGCGGTAACTTATACGCCTGCGCTGCGAAGCCTGCTGGAGTTTTATAAGTTCCACGGAAATAGACACCCTGTAAGCGCCCGCTACAACGCTGGCAACTTTACTGAGGACTGCCACCTGTCGCCGCATAGTGGAGTCTATTAGGCCACATCCTCCCTCTTTCTCTATCATCTTTCACTACCCACTCCCTCTCCCCTGATGACGCTTCGCCGTGCTCCCTGACGGGTTGCAGAATCAAGCGTCCTTCCTTTCCGTAGATGCTGTTTCCGGTGCTCTTTCTCTCCCCCTACTTTCATTCCCTACCCCCTGTGCAGCGCGGTTGAGGTGTCCTCTGCTGAGAGACAGTTACTGCGCTGCACTTTACCCCAACCTTTCCTTCCCAACATCAAGAATCTCCTTCTCCTTTCCTTAGATCACTATCATAGGAACTCCGCGATCAACGTGAACCGTACGTCGGTATGTACACGCGCGTTCCCGCTGCAGCCCGCCGTTACGGTCGACACCGTAACGCTACGCGGGGTCGGTGGCGTGTGGCGTTGCTGCTCCCCGCTGCGACGGCGCCGAGAGCCAACGACTGCGACGCTGTTAGCCCAGTTCTCGCTGGCTCGGGCTGCGGAACGTGAAACACGGCGTGGCCGAGAACGAAAAGAAGGAAAGAGAAGGAGAGAAGAGAGACAATGCGCGCAAGGATACACGTGCAAAGAAGAAGAAGCAAAAAGAAAGACCGAGGAAGAACGTTTTCCGCCGGTTGCCGACGGCCATTAGGACCTGGCTTCCGTGTTCGAACGGGCAGCGTTCGTGAGACGAATGACTAGCGGGGTGCTCACAGTGCGAGAGAAAAAAGAAACGCACACACGCAAAGAAATAACGACGCGCGTAGGTAAAGAAAGAGAGACAGAAAGCCAACGATAACAACAAAAAAGAACGAAGCAATAAAAGACAGAAGGTAAATAAAGAATGCAATAAAAAAAGGTGTAGGACAAAGAAAAAGAAAGCAGGAACGATTAGGACAAAAAATAAAATGATGCATGTGAGCGCAGGATGGCGGAACGAAAGGCAAGACGGATCCACGAGGAGGTGAAAAAAAAAAAAGAAAAGATACCGGTACTCGAGCTACAACGAAACCAGAGCGAAGGGGAGACGGGATGCAAAGAAAGCGTGGCAGAAGGAGAAGCAAGAAGGAGATCGGGATAAAGGAGCAGCCGGCAGGTAATGTAGATGTAAAGGTAAGACACGCTAGCGAAGCAAAACATGGCCCCAGCATTGTTTCCTTTGAGGAAGACAAGCGATGCGCTCGGCGATCGACGCTGGCTCGGCCTTTCGGCGACTCCGCCTGGGCGGCCGATCAAACTTTCCTGCTACGTGAACAAACAAAGGGAGAAAGCGGGTTAATGCAGAGCCGGGCCATGAAAGAAAGAAAGAAAGAAAGAAAGAAAGAAAGAAAGAAAGAAAGGCAGAAATGAAAATATAGTCCGGCTCACGCAACGGGGGCGCACTCAAGGATGAAAGGACGGCAGCGGGCTGTGCAGTGGATATCTCCGGGAATGCGTGCACACGCAGGGTACATTATAAACAGGGGCTGCTGGGTATGCGCTGTATACGTGCCGCCCCTGCGCTGGAGCGTCGCTCAAAGCGGCGCAGCGCACACAGTGGCAGGCGCGGCTGCGCTACAGCGTTTTCCCGTTCCACGGCCGAATGCTCGAATGCCGCGGTCGCCTGGCGTAAGAACGTTCCGAGCTGGGCCAGGCCACAAGCGGTTGCGACCAGCAGACGACCGGCTGGCGCGCTCCTCACCCGTTTAACTGTCCGGCAGGGGAATATATCGCATTAGACTTGCCAACTTGCCTTAGGCCTGCGCAACACCAGGGACACCAGGCACACTCGCGAAACATCGCTGTCCCCAATATTTGCAAGGACAAAAATGCAGTTAAATGTAGCTCCTCCCCCCCCCCCCCCCCCCCAGAACACTTGCGGATTGGAATATATCTCCCGCACGTGTATTTGGTAGAAATAACTTTGTTCGTGAATGGCAGCGTTACTTCAGCATTACTGACTCATATGCTTCAGTTGTCCTGTCTTCGTTTCCTTATTTTTTTCGTTGCGTTATCCTGTTACTGCGTATTTTGCATGGCCCTTCCTGCTTGGACCACACAATGGTCTGCGGTAATATCAAACAAACGGAATAAATAATAATAAAAAAACTTATTCCGCGATGTCTCGACCGCTGTGCCGGTTATTCTGCCAAGCACGAGGTTGCGGGTTCGGTTCCCGACGGCGCCGACCACGTTCCGATGGGGGCGCGGCGCAAGTATGCTTGCGAGATTTCAGTACAAATTAAACAATGCGGCGGGGTCTGTATTGTTCGGCAGGCCTGAAATTATGGCGTCTGTCATAAAGCTGGAGACGCTGTTTTGCCAGTTGCGTGACTATGCACCCCGGTGCTTTTACGTTCCGAAAATGCGGCAGATCCGACGAGGTGCAATATACATACAGCGAAGCTTCGTGCGAGCGCATAAAAAGCCGAAACACGAGTTTGTGTCTGTTGAATGTCCACACAAACTGGCAAAGAAGGCTTTATTCTGGCATTGTAGAGAGGCCAATGGAATGGCGTCACTGTTGCAGCGGATGGATGGATTGATTTTATGAGCGTCCCCTTTGGAACGGGGCGGTGGGTTGCGCCACCAAGCTCTTGTTACTTTATTGTCTAATCTTCTACCTATGCTAAAGAAAAGAAAAGGTAAAAGAAAAGTAAAAAATAGAACAGAACCCACAGGTGAATTCCCCATAACCAAGTTCCCTGAACACATATTCTGAACTTTGTTTTCGTACGCCTCCGTTGTTTGTCGTTTCCCTACTTTTCTTTCACCAATCTTCCTATCGCCTCTAAGTAATCTCTACTGCGCACACATTTACTTTCCCCCTGCTCTAGCTGAATTCAAAGGCTTCAAGGAGACCAGTGGTTCCTAAATCGACCGCTTCACATTCTACTAAAACGTGCTCCATAGTTTCCCTAGCTTTACCACAGCAAGCACATGCTTCTTCTTCCTTCTTATATCTCGCTTTATAAGTGCGTGTTCTAAGGCGTCCTGATCTCGCTTCGAAAAGTAGTGAGCTTCCCTTTGAGTTATCATAAATGGTTTCTTTCCTGATTTCGATTTTTCCTCTTAAGTAATTACCCATGGCCTTACTCGCCTTCGCGGATGCGCGAAGGCGAGCGCCATCTGGTGGTGCTGCAACGAACCCAATGGCGCGCGTCCTCCGCTGCGATTGGTTGGCATATTCGGTTAGAGAACAGCCAGGCCGTATAGCACCTACGGTCAAGAAACCCGGCACGGTTCGCAGGAAAAGCAAGAAGAAGAAAAAACAACAACTGTTGTACCAACGTTGTGTGTTTAACTTTTGTTTCTCAACATCGCAAATCGAGTGACCCTTCACGGGAGCCTCCGATGAAAGCCACAACGCAGTCGCTGCCCTGAGGAACACAAGTCTCCTTGTCGAAACGTTAGCTCCGGCCTGAGGCATTCCTTGTTCGACCCACTTGATAAATTCCAGTATTCATCTTTCTCCGAAGTTCTCTATTCTATGGATTTATAGAAGAATGCTAAATGTAACTGCAGCGGCACGGAAACCGCAAGCACAAGATGGCACGTCATCAGTGGCAAGAAAAAAAAGCGTGAGTTGTTTTCAGTGCATTGCTGCAATGAATACAATCGAAGTATTCCTTTCCTTCGTAACTTTTCTCGAACGCGCCCCACTGAAACGTCACGTTTCAACGACCTGCGTCTGTGGGCGACGTCTGAGTGCGGCCTTCCTTTGTTTCGCTCAGGTTCCGATCGAAGAACAATGGGCCATTTCGCAGAGTACCGAAGAAGTGCAAAAAGAAACAAAATGTTTTTGTTCGGTTTCTTCCGCTATAGCCGATCATCATGGAGACTACACGGAAGCGGCGTCATTGGACAGAGGTCGATTCCATGACGTTGTTGACCGAAGTTATAATATTTAAAAAATGTCGCAAATGGTCACCTTCGTTGACGCGTCGTTGGCAATCAGATTTAACCACCGTACGCTCTAAATACAGTGACCTTTAATGTAAAGGTGCGTACTTCCCCTTTTTCCGACGTCCATCACCATAAATGATAGCAAGGTTCATGTGGGTTTGGATGTTCCGGCTATTTTCCGTCAGATGCTACGTTAAGAAAATGTGCAGGAGTAACATGCACTTAATCAGGAGCACGAGTCTCGTTGAACATGCCATAACACTGCATTTGGCGGCGGAACTGCGTAGTGCTAACACTAGCAAATTTTATTCCTATTGACGTCAACTTTAGGCCTACTACTAGCATTACTTAGAGCAAAGAGCACCAGTTTCTCGGATGCGGAAATGTGCCTACAAATCTTACCCAACTTGGAGTATCCGCCACGAGTCGATCACAAGCTGTTCTTAAGTGCGATGAGTTCTGCGACCTAGAAGCACCCTAAAATATAAGTTTAAGGTGCTTTACACGCCGAAAACTACTGTATACTTCTGCGGCAAGCCGTAATGTTTTTTTTTTTGCATTTAGCCCCCATCGAAATGCAGTCGCCGTAGCCGGTAGTGAACCCTCGACCTCGACCTCAGCAGCGCAACGTCATAGCCGCTAAGCTACTACGGTGGGTAGCTGGCATCAAATGTGTAGCTTACAGCTACGATGCGCGGTTTCTGAAACGAGCCGTGTAGCCTGCGGGCTTCGAGTCCTGCCAACGGTGGCCCGGTCGGCCGAAGGTGTTATTTTCGTCCTAGCGCTGGCCCCCAGCAGGATGTGCCATCCGTTCCCCGGAAGACTTCCGGGCCTGTGTGTTTGGCCCTCGACTCGGCCGACAAAGGGATAATCCGGATGGAACGCCCCTGTCTGTGCAATTCCCCTTGGATTTCCCGCGTAGAGGTCTCGCGCGGCCAAGTCACGTGACTGAGCATGTTTACAGCGCGTATGGACAACGGAGTCTGAAATGTAGCCGGTTGTTATAGTGTCCATGATGACGAACTGACAGCTTACTCGTGAAACGCGAAACCACTGGTCAAACCACTCACTATTATCTTTTCTACAGCGAAACGTGCACATTATGTATGTGCGACGATTTGTGGGAGGGGGTTATAAGATAATTATAGCATTATAATAAATATACATAGGGCTACGCAGCAATTTGTTAGAGAGAATCGTAATTCGACTCACCTGTTGAACCAATCGTCGGTGTACCTTGGGTATGGGAAGGGGTCGTTGCTACTGAAGTCGTAACTGGCCTTGGCATTCTGCGAAGCGCAATGAAAGAGAACGCGACGTGTCAGGGACCGCTTTCCACGTGACCCGGGGGGGGGGGGGGGGTAACGGCCCGAGGTCGGTGAGAAGATTCGCTTTCAGAGGTCGCGTGTCGCGTTATCGCTGATACCGAATATGCGCACATCGTTTCGCTAGCCAGCGCTGCCTCTTGTGACTATCTCCGTGTGCCGGTTCTCTGCCCTTTTCGCACAGGTGACTGCCCTACGATAGCATTAGGTAGTCACTGTACATTTTGTGAGCGTGGACCAATTAGAGATTCGGGTTATGGTGACTGAACCACGCAGTGCAATACGTTATCTTATGTATGTTGTCCGAGTGCAAGGTCATTCGAGATGTGCTTGCTTGGCATGGACGGAGAATGCAGCTTTGAGGAACCATTACGTAACAAAATTGAAGCCTAGAAAAGTCGCCCCCCCCCCCCCCCCCGAACACGTGATCATGCGTGCCTTCCACCAACCCGAGACAACGCACGGGTGCGACCGCAACGTGCTGCATCTGCACTCGCACGGTGCAACGAAGACAATGAACGCGCGTGTTACAACAGGCGACAGCAGTTGCAGAAGCAGGCATATCGGAAGAAAATGCGCATAGAACGCATTGGCAAAGCGCTCGTCGATCGAAACCTACCGAGAACAAAGCAAGCACACTGAGCCGAGTCCGCCGAGCGCAGGTTCACGTGTTCTGCCGTCCTTTATTTACATACAGCATACCCACATCGCCATAAAGGCATTACGAAGGGGGGAACAAAACATAACCAATAAGAACACAAAAGCACTTGGCACAGATATACTCATATACGTAAGGCCCAGTGCAATCTTATTTAAGAAATTCACGCAAATGAGGTGAACAAACAGTTTTTCAAGAAATTAAGAACATACAGTTCTTATTCAGGAGCGATATCACAGCATAGAAAAACAAATCACCGCCCGAGGACTCCGTACAGATGGTTAACTAGCGAAGCCGAAACGTGCGGCTTCGGTGTTTATTCCTGGGTTAATCACGACGGTTCGTTAAACGACGGCTTGGTAGGCTGCCGGATCCTCGGTACGCAGTTGCTGCTTGCGCTCGGCTGCACGAACCTGTTCTTGTGCCCGGGCTGCAGCACCGGCACGGCGTAGACGAACTCGTTCCCTGTTCTGCTCGCGGCGTTGCTGATCGAAAGGTGCCTGCTCCTAAAGAGTACGTACGATGCGTGGCCTACCCATTTCGAGCCGGAGAGAAACTGCTGCACGCGCGCTCGGCTGTGACGTAAAGCAATGACTAAGGTAATCCAACATCACCTAAATAGCACAAGGCCTTTTCCCTCCGATCCATGACGTCATGTTATCTGACCCGACTGCCATAGAACCTAATGGGGATGCTCCCGAGTAGGCAACAGTAATTTTTACTCACCGCTTCCATCACGCCAGCCTTGTCAATGGAAATTTAGGGCCAAGTAGTGTGACGTCATGGATCGGAGTAAACAGGCTTTGTGCTATCCAGGTGGTGCTGGCTAATCGCGTGCTTCTCTTTCTCTCTTTTTTTTTTCGCGCATGCACAAGGGGTTGCGCCGGAGCAGTTTTTGGCGTACAGGCGACACACAGACGGACGGACGGATGGACGAATCGGCTATAGCCACATACAGCTTCGCTGTACTAATTCGTTATTAGGCACATTTACCAAATCATTAGATAAACTACCCCATTCTCTTATTTTCAAAGAAAGTTCATACCGTATTCAATTGACAGCGCACTCCTTTTGCCTTAAATATTCTCAATCTATTGAAAAGTGCGAAACAATATCAGTGCTAACAATCTGAAAAGGATTTAATCCTAATAGCACTGCGCTCTCCGGGCAGCCCAATGGCGTTTGTGCTATGTCACTGCGGGCCCCACAGGGCGTGTCAAAGCTTTTAAGGGTGCCAGATATTCTGGCGCACCCGCGTATGTCGCATCCGCATATAGCTTAAGCGTAAGGCTATACCTTGCTACCGCTTACAGTGCTTCGGTCAAAACATGCCACTTCACGAGGGAGAAACGAGCGAAGGGGATGGCTTCACGGAATGTTGGCTTGCGAAGGCCGGCTGCATGGCCTTATGCTCCCGCCTAATTTATTTCCTTCTTCCGTGTTGTTCCTTGGCCCTCACGACGCCTTTGTGTCGACGCCTTTCAGCGGTGTTCCCTTTCTAACACCCCTGTTATGAATAGAATTCAGGTATTGGTGCAGGCATTCATCGAAGCATGCCTCGTGTTCGGAAAAGAATTTGAAGGATCGTGTTTCGCGACATCCGCTGAGAGTTTTGGCAACAGCGCTTACGTTTATCGCGGGTTTTTGTGTCACTTGCAAAAAAAAAAAAAAAAAGGCGCCCTGCGTGCTCGTGCGATCTTCCAGTCATATGTCACCAACGTGGTAAACCATTAGGGCAGAATATAGTGAGGTGTACCCGATGTGTGCCAGACTATAAGCTCGGGTTTGAGAATGCATGTTTAGTGTGCACGAGTTGTGGATAGATGAATTTTACGCGGGTCAGCCTAGTCATGGTTTGCTTGGCAACGCTTATTTATAACTACTAAGTCTTTAACATTCATAAATAATTGGTCTCGCCGCATAATTATGAACATCAATAAATATGGTTTTGGGTGCATTTTTGGCTGAATTTGGCTGTGATTTGAGCAGCGACACATACGCCAAATGAGCTACTTATGATAATTTCGAAAACATTCGCAACTAACTTATGAAACAGTTTAATGGTAACGGTCAGAGCGGCTAAGCTAAACTAATTACTACCCCATAACGAATATATGATAACAACCTTAGAAAAAACGCGTATAGGACGGGACTAAAAAAAAGAACTAACAAAACAAAATAGGCAGACTCAACTCCAGTTGACATCTACGTAAAGCGAATAATTTTTGGTCTGATTGGCTCACGAAACATGCACCTGCGTGTATACGAAGTGTGATTTTCAAGGTATAAATATTAGTGTTAAAGAGCAGCAGCATGTTATACGAAGAAATGATCTTGTTTGCGGTGAATTATAAACAGGCTGCACATTATATAGACACATATGCACTCAGTACGCCATACATACATTTGTGTAAATTTTCAGCGGTGACCCATAGTGTCGTATTGCACGCGTGGTGTTTCCGATGCCTCGGTTTCATCTGTATTGTGGAGCTGCGGATCGAAACCAACACACGCGCCTCAACACACTGGCTTGCCGGCGAGAAAGGCTGTTTCCTACACACTTACGCCTTGTCGACGCATGCGTCCGTGGTGTAACAGTTTTTTCAATATCAGGCTTGTGCGCTTAGAGGTCATGTCTTCGAATACGGCCATCGGACAATTTTAATAAGGTTCACTCCATTACTTATAGCGCCGTGCTACACAAAGCCGTTTGAAGCCAGAAGCACAAAGGTTAGGCAAACACATGTACTAACCGCCAATCGCATGCTCGCTGAATCGCCCTGCTCGCGGCTTCCGCAGACACTAGTGGCACGGATCCCTCCTACTAATTATTGCACGAAACTATACGCTCGAAACGGTAAACTCGTAATGTACTTCCTCGCTACACCAATCCTAGATGGCGTCCATCCTGTTAAACGCGTTCGGCGTTAGAGGCCAGATAGTACGAAAAACATGCCTGGAACTCGGCAAGAAAGTTTCACTTCAAAACGCAGCACGATATCAAGAGTTCCCGAACGCGTAGCGGCTCGAAGGAGCTCCAACTTCTAATTACCGTGGCGATAATAGGCGGGAATTTACTCCGACAAGGTTACCGTATAACAATCCACTTGGGGACGTTCGAAGACAGGAGTGCGAAGTCTGGACAAATCCGCGTAATGCCCATTATCTTCGGGCTCCTCGAACAGCTTAACCGGTGATTCACACGCACGCCGGCGCAAAGTGTCTTTCTGGCAATGTTTGCGTTGAACTATTTAAGCTATTTTCTCTCTTTCCATTTTTACTCCCAGTTCCCTTCCCCAAAGCTGAGTCGTAGGCCAGAACTTTGATTCGGACTGACCTCCCAACTTTTTAACATAATAAATGTGTATCTCTATCTCTCTCTCTAAGCGAAAATAAACTGACAATGCACAGATACGCTTGTGCGAAACAAGCCCCGCAAGCAATTATGCAAACGGCCTCCTTCAACTCTCTCTCATCCGCCCTCCCCTTTTTCGTTTTCTCCTTCCTCTTCACAATCTCTCTCTCTCTCTTCTTCATCGGGGCGCCTGTTGCATCGAGAACGACTAACCGGTCGGGCGGCAGCGGTGTTCCGCCCACGCTAAACACTCGATAATCGCCTCCCTCACACGTGGCTCGACCCCCAGCGGTTGGCGCTCTGCAATCAGACCGGCCGCACCGTTAATGGCCCCCCTATTAATCCCGCGGGTATCGAGTGTACGCCATTACCGTAAGCGGGGTCGGTCCTCCTCTTCTTGCCGGATCGCGGCCGCCTCCCACGAGCTTTTTCACCGCAGCCGCCGCCAGAAACCAGCTGCGCAGAGTCCGACTAACGGCTTCCAACGCCGGCCCGTCTGATGATGCGGATTCGGCGCCCCTCGAGTATACTGCCAAGATCCCCCGTTCCATTTACTTTTCGACACGCTCCTAGAGCGACGCCTACCGTAAAGGCCCCGATATAACCTCACATAACCTCACATAGCCTCAATTTCTTTTTTTTTTAGTATGTAGAGAAACGAATAAATTTTAGTCAGAGAAACTGCTACGCGATGCTAGGACGCCCAAAATTAGTGTAACGGTGTTCGCCAACTCTGAGTGAAATCTGTGGGCTCATCAACAAAAAATTGTAACGGGACGTAAGCAGCGAAAGAATCCTCTTATATTCACACAGTACAAACTCTGGCTTGGCAGGTGAGCCATCTCGAACGTTGCTTGCTGCAAGTGGTCCTTGTAGCGTTGCAAGAGCTGCCGGCAATTGCTCTGCCAGAGTGTTACTTATCGAGTGCGATAAGTAACACTGAAGCCCGTCACATTCCATCTGGTGACAAAACGGCATCTGGCAATATTAACACGTGGGACTTGAACCGGGGCGCAACAGGCTGTGTGTCGTGTACATCTGTCAAGCTGCTGGTGACATCGACCATTATTTGGTAGAGTGCCCTGAATTTGACGCAGAACATAATATGTTAATAGATGGACTGAATCGCTAGACGGTCCCGCACTCAACCGCAAGTGACATTCTATTCTCGCGAGGACGCCAGATATTTCGGAGAGAGGGGCTTCGTGTCCACCTATACTTCCTCCCTGATATAGAGCCAGAGGGTGAATGGTGGGCGGTGTGGGTCGACGTAGAACCACCCCGCGTCTTATGGCAAACTCCGAAGCAATATTTCAGAGATTACGACTTCCGTTGGTAGGCCTGACCTGAATGGATGCAGCAGCGTGAGAGTCTTTGAGTGCTCACCCTTTGTTGGAAACATGTTAAGAGTACGAGATGGTGACACGCCGCCAGTTTTCTTTTTGTTGTTGTTGAATGATTACGCATGAGGTCAAAAGGAGGATTTTTTTCGCTTAACCGTCCTGTTCGTAATTATGAGCTCAGATTCGGCATGACGCCAGGTTACGACAACAGGCTATAGAAGAGGATAACGACGTCCACACAAGAAGTTGGGCACGCTGTTCGTGAATGTGACAATTTTCGGTGATTTATATTTAAAGGAACAACGGAGACCCAAATAAAAAAAATAAAAGAAATACGCTTGAGGAGAAGGTAGATATTCACTTTCTATTTTAACTGGAAGAAACCTTGCGAAAATTTGTCCTGTGCATGTAGGGAACAAATATTTATCTGTTCTCAATTCCGGTGGTAAAGCTTCTAAACAATTATCGCCGCAAGAAGAACGGTGTTACATCCGCGCGTTATGCGAAAGATTAACAGTTGACGCACACATGTTTATTTAAGCTGCGGTGTGGTTCTCACGTGTACCTTCTATCCTCCCACAGCATGTCATCCGACCTCCAGCATGTACCTACAGTTAGTGGCAGTGAAAGATTAAAGAAAAAAAAAACACTATCAAGCCTTTTCTAATGCATGTAAAAACCGAGATTCGAGCAGGTACCATCGATTATACACTGTGTTCTTAGTTCAATTGCTTACGTAACGCCTGGATTGCCGCATTGTCCACGTAAGGAAATCCACGCAACTAGACGTCATGCGTTTTGGAAATGTGTACAGTGTGCGAAGAAACATATGCACATACATATGGCGAATATGAAGAAAAAAACGACAAAGAATAAAAGCAAAGCAAAAACGAAACAAAACCGAACGTTCAGGAAGAATACAATAGAAATTGCATTAGTTACTCAATGGAGAACCTCATATTCCGTATGCCATCCAACGCAGTGATAGATGGACGGCACGACGACGTCATGTCATTGGCACGACGACGAAAACTCAGGAGGCGGCGAGACGATTGGCGGCACGTCACGGACCCGCAATGGATTGTTTGAGAACAGTTTCTGGCGATTTCTGTTTTGAAATTATAATGATAATAATCATAAGAACGATGTTTTAAGATTACTCGTCGCTGGGCTACTTGTATCATTATGTATTCATAATGACTAATGATCGACTGTCCTGTTTTCTTGCTTTTTAACCTCAGTCCTCGTCTTCGTTCCGGGCTCATTAATATTTATCAGCATAATGAGGAACATGCTTGCTGCAGGTGCCGTGAATGCTGACTCAATACTCTTAAGAAACAAGAAATTTTGTTAAGGACGAGTGCGCCGTAAGTTCGAGTGTTTACGGTACCTCCCGAACGCTTACCACACCTAGCTCTTGCTTACAAAACTGTTCTCTCGGCATTGTTTTTTTCTGCGAGGCGCTTTTGGCGCTGCACGTCTCGCGAGTGGATTTGTGCGGGATCATTAATCAGAGCGGCACCGGCAAGGCGGACGCCAGCGCCCCTGGCTGGAATGGCGTTCCCTTAACGCGTTCCGCCCCAGCCAGCAGTTGCCTTTACCGCACCGAGCTCGTTGTATCTCATTACCGGGCGCACATTTCAGTACCAGGCGCCACAGGAATGTGCTCCCTCTGGGCTAAACGTCTCTCTGGACCCCGCGGCGGGCGATGTAGGCGATTACGGAAGCATGGAATGCCGCTTGGTGCTGTACTATGTACTCGATGCAGAACACGTGAGCTCCGCGTGTCTTCTGCACACGTATTACTGCACCAAGAAGTCCGGCGGAGCTTGGCAGTGCCTTCTGGGTGTGTTACAATGTTGGCCAACATTCAAGACAGTCTTCGAGCCCAAGTAATGGAACTCATCTGATCTGGGGATACCATTCTGCACGGCGGCATTTCGAGCCAGTCAGGGAGGCCGTACCGCTACCTTGCGGCCTATGAGAGCTGATAATATGACGAGAATAGTACCGTCGGTTTCTCAGTGAAGATAACGAATCATCGTAGCCTGCTACTTGCGACCGTTACGCACACCCGGCAGCTTGGAAGGACTGTGTTTAGAAAAAAAAAAGAAAGATACCTTATTACGCAGAAGCTTAACATAACCAAGCACATTAGTACCTTAATCTAAATTAGCCGTAATGTCGAGTTCTGCTTCTCGTTGCTGGGGACATGGAGGCAACCGAGTGTTCCGTACCCCATTCAGAAGCGAGTGCTTTACCTTCATATATGTGTAACCATGCTTCTGCCTTTTATTTATGTGCTGCAAGAACTTACATAATGTACAGAAAAAAACATTCTTTCTTTGATAGCTTAGGCTGCAGTGATATTTAGCTGCTGTATCCCTGTTAGGTGGCTTTCCATTGTAGTTGATTATAATGATCACTATAGAAGTAAAATAAATTAATGGACAGATGTCACTTCACTCTTGTACTTGTAATGGAAGACACTGATTTCATCATTTTATTTTCCTTGTCGCCAGCGTTTATTAAAACCGTAACACCTGGTTTTTCACGAAGACGTTTAAATGTCGTGTGCTTTAATTTCTTGAAATCAAGCTATTTTCGTTAAGAACCTTAAACAAACAACCGCAGCCATTACTCACAAAAACGAAACCTTCTTTTGTTAGGTGTCACGCGTACCATTATTATCCGTTCACAAATTGGTCAGTGAAGGCACTTCAGCATTTCACACGGCTATTTGAACAGGGACGGTCCGGGCCCAAAGTTACCTCTTAACAAAGCGTGGCGGCTCTGCCCTAAAAGCTCCCAGCACACGCAGTGACGGAGAGAGCGAGTGACACCAAGACAAAGAAAGAGAGAAGAAAAGCGCGAGAGACAATCACCTCGCGTCCACCAATCAGGCAAGCTGCCGGCGACGCACAAAGAACGCATCGGGCGTCCAGCCTACTTTTGCGACCCTCGGAACAACGTGCACCCACGTCGAAGCCTCTCGTTTATCTCTCCTTCGCGCTCAACGAGGCTCGCGCCTTCGCGATGCCACGTTAGCGCTTGTCTCCATTAATTAACGAGGCCGGGCTAGCAGCGATTGCCCCCTGGGTTTTACCGGCTATAACGAGAGAGGCGGGCAGATAGAGAGGTGAAAGGCACTCACGTAATTGTCCCGAAGGTCCGGGTGCATATAGTCAACCCCTGGAGGCATAAAAGACAGGGCGGGACAAGTTAGGGAGGGTAGTTAGAAAAAAGAGTAAAGGGGAGGTGGGACATAAAGGTGGGCGTGGACGAACAGCAGGAAGGTTAGGGAATAGCAGAGAGAGAAAGGGCGTGCAAGGAAGAATGCAGGTGCAAGAAGTAGGGAAGGGCAAACGCATAGAGAAAGAATGGAACGTGCAGAGGTGTAAGTATCATAGGTTAAGTAAGGAAGATAAATAAAAAGAGAAGAGGTCGTAGATAAATAGGGAGCAAGAAGAAATAGGAAAATAAACAAAAACGGTGACAGACGGGGACGTGGTCGAAGGGGAGAACAGGATAATTAGGGATTGATAGAGACGCCAAGGAGGGACGGGATGAAAAAAATTTGACAAGAGTTCGGGGTGAAACATAAGGTTGAGGATGAAAATGGAACGCAGAGTAGACATTAGCACGACAAAAGAAACCGCGGACGTAGGAGGCCCGTAAGGGGAGCGTGTGTATTGGAGATGGTATAGTAAGGAGACATGTAGGGAAAAGAGGGACAAAAGAGATTAGGTGGGGGTAGCAGACAGGTTGAAATCGGGAAGCAAGGGATGGAAAATAGGGAAGTTACAAAATAATGGAGAAAAATGCAGGTACAATAGGTAAAGGGGTCAGAGAGGGAGGTGAATGGGGATGGAAAGAGAGAACACGAAACCATTGTTAGAGCGGCACAAAAAAACGTGTCTCCAATAGAGTCCCCACGTGTCGCCTCCATCGTACTCACATAAGCTGCGTTTCCCCATTGTTTTAGGCTCGTAAAGAAGATTGCCCCACCGGCTGCGACAGCGCGCGACGAGAGTATTGTCCTCGCGAGAACGAGCTTATACGGACCACGTCGTCTTAACAGCAATGCCCGCCGGCGAAATTGTGCTTTAGAGACGGCAGCCGTCCGGGTACCCTTAGTGTTCGGTTACAACGCCTCGACGCCGGTAACTCGGAAAGAGCAGGCGTTTATCTAATTGGTCGAAGTTCTCCCTCGGCTTTATTCTTAGCCCGAGGCATACGCTTACACGATTAGGAACAACGAGAAATACTGAATGCGCTTTCTCAATTTCGATGATTCACGCAAACAAAACACGCAAGAATGAAAAAAGAAGGGGAAATGATATCAAGCCATCCTTTGTTCCTTCACATTTGCCGCCTTCTCCGTTTGCAGGGCTATACTTAGAGCCGCTTCTGATATATTGGCGACAAAACGCTGTGCTCGCCGTAATAAGCGTTCAGCGATTACGACAAGGTGCTTGCTCACGGGCATATTAAGGATGCTAAGCCGTAACATAAGAGCAAGGAGGCCAAGCTAGAAACTCTTGAAGGCATTTCAAATAAAGTACTTTAATATTAAAGCTCGGAAGAAAACATTCATTCCCTATGCCGTTCGGATTATTGGGCTTAAGACGCCCTGCACGTTTTACAATGAAGTCATTACGAAATGCAACGAGGGTCTGGCCAACAAAGGAGCTTAAGGAGCTGCTGCGACAGCTTTTTGCCCAGGTGTCCCTCCAGTTCCTTTTGTTTCTGGTAAATAAAATTGATTGATTGATTGATTGATTGAAGTGCATCGTGTGCGTTGTTTCGCAAGCGGTGTGAACGTCCCGGGCTTCTGTCTATATATAAGGATCACTTCACGTGCGCTCGCCAGTCTCAGAAGGCCATTGTTACGAGCAAGTAGCCTTGACAATACGGCCCTTCATTTGGCGTAGTATTTCTGGTATTACATAAATCGTGTTGTCCGTGAACTAATGGCGTCCTCGACAGATCGTACCGGTGCGTGCCGGGGCGCCTAGGAACGACGATGATTGGATGAAACGGCGCACCCGGAGTACACCCGTGTGATTTATCGAGGACCGCCATTGGAAACCTTCTCAATCACTCTTTCTGAAATGAAATCACCCGAAAGAGACTTGTGCGCGAGTGTAAGCAATGTAAAGTCTCAAAATGAGGGAAGAGTGACTCCGAAGCTGTGTGGTGATGACCAGGGGACGTATTCTGCGACGATCACTCTCAGCGATAGTGTCGCTTCGGCGATAGTATCGCCATAGGCGTGCGCTGATTGGCTGGTTCAGCAAAATAGGATGAGCTGATTGGCTGGTTGAGCACTACGTCACGCGAAGGCGATAGTATCGCCGAAGCGATCGTCGCAGAATCCGTTCCCAGCAGTATTACACTTATACGTCCATAGTTATCCTTACAATACAAAAGGCTTCAACTATTCATTTAGGGGTTGGCCGATACAATAATACCATTCATTTTTGACAATTTGCCTTGTCGTTTATGTGCGTCGAATCTAGGTGTTCTCTACAAGTATTGCCATTATGATTCCGAAGAGTAAATTTGTGCTTAGATTCGAGAGAAGAATACCTTTCACGACGATTCAGAGGTTGGGTGACGCACATATCTGCGTATTCAGTTATTCTATATTCCAGCCTGAAAATTCAAGCGCTGGTAATCACGGCTGAGGTCGCTCCCTTATGGGCTAGGCTAACGATTGACTAGAGCGCATCGATTAGATTGCTTTTACTTGGCATGATTCTAATCTGGAGGTCTATGCTATTTGGACCGTAAGAGAGATATGGGAACTGATGACCGAAGTATCGCCTCAGTCAAGAAAAAAAAAATGAAACTACTAATAGAAGTGGAATTTATGGCGGCTAATCAAGGCACAAACAAAGACACGTGAATCCTTCGGTGTTACCTTTGTAAAATAAAAATACAAAGCACAATATGAGCGACCTTATTACTAGGAACCAGACACTCACGGATTTTCGTTCGTGCAGGACAGTAATATCGTGGTCGGGTTAATTTTGGTGGGCACAGCGAAGATGCATAAAGAAAGCACCGATCCCCTCCGTCAGCACGGGAGGCATTCTCGGGCGATCACTTTCGGCGATAGCACATTGCTTTCGCGAGAATTCGCGAGTCTCAGCCCACATGAGACAATGAGCTTCTCTGGCACCTTTGTACGACCCTTGTGTGCGCATGCGTCCAGAGAGGATTCACGCAAGACCTCATCAACGTGATGCTATTTCCGTAAGAGATCGTCCTAGAGTACGTCCCCATGCAGTCTGTTCATGACTATTCTTTGCACTGATTCTTGAAAGTAATCTTCTCGCTGGATTTCTTGACGAGCGAGAGACTATGCCCTTTCTCGTAAGACGAGTAGTTGCGCTGGCAGGTCGATAAGTTCTGGCAGTGGCCACATCGACAGTGCCAAAGGACGTGTACAAGTGTACCCATGCCGGCCCCCCCCCCCCCCCTCGCCTCAAAAGGAGATAGAGCGAATGAAAGACTAATATGAGTGCAAAGCTGCACCAATCACAGTATGATATATACACTATACTGTATGCCCAGTGTAGGCGCAACGTTGCCCTACGTCGGTTTCGCACGGATTTATCTAGGCTCACTTTGGGACCTAAACGTTGATTCTGTTGCTCGTGACCGTTGGGCTACAGCGCATATTCTACATCTGAAATGTTCAACAGGACTTGCGTTCTCTTGCAACTCACCATCGTCCATAATGGCTGTAGTAACATTCTTGCCCGTAAATCCCTGAGCCCAGGCGGCCTCAACGTTCAAATCCAACCGGGGCTTGCCGCCGTTCTGGCCGACATTTTTCTGCAAGAAAGAAAAGAAAGACGCAAATGAAAGGACAAGCAATAGAATGCATACTGTAGCGCCAAGAATTACAGCGTGGCGCCGAACTAGGAGAATTAAGCCTAACCGAAATTAAACACGACATTCAACATTCAGCTGCATCTCAACCGAAAGTCTATAGAAGGCAACAAGAGCTCCAACTTCTGGAAGAGAGGCTGATTTTGATTACGTGTTAGAGAGGCAGAGAGCGAGGGAGACGAAAGAAAATAGAAAAGCAGGAAGGTTAACACGAACGGAAAACGGGGTTGGCTAAGCTACACTGGGGAAAGGGGTAAAAGTAGGTAGAAAAGATAAGAACATAGAGAGAGAGAGACTACAGATACGCGATCGCAGCTGGTCCCAAATCCCGCGCACTGTCACTGCACAGCAACACATACAGTACAATGAACACAAATTACAATGAACACAGTGAATCCCTGCACACGACTAATGTCGTTCGTGCAGGTTTGTTTTCCTCAAAGGGGTCCTTAACCACCCATCAGGCTTTGTGAAAAAAAAAAAAAAAACGCAGTGCACAGATAGCGTACGCTGCTTTGAAAAGCTCAGCCAAATGTTGCAGGCGTGCGCGACGACTGGAGCTCACAAGCGGAGCGCGAAGTCACTTTTTTTTTCAAACGCTCTCTTTTCAACGGAAGCCTGCTCCTCATTCCTTTCTGGACGCTTTATTTTGTAATATTGCAGATTCACGCTTCATTTATTAATATAGCATATTCCCATACACGTCTGCTAGTGGCCAATAGCTGACATCAGTCAAGAAGGGTGTTTGGATCAGTGCGCTTTTGCCTGTGGTTACAGCGTATATTTATTGGCAAAGTTTAATAAACAGGACGAAGTAAGCGAAGATTTGGTTTAGCATTTCGATACGCATTAGGTATTTCCGGAAGTAGCTGGCCGTCATCTGCTCACGCTCGACCGCCCGCGCAGGAATTAAACTTAAACAAAATTAGCGCAAGGTCTTAAGATCGATTGATAATATAACAAATAAACGACAAAATAAATATAAATCATCCCTATCAGATTTGCGGCTGCCCTTACGTTGAAAGTAGGCGCACAACAAGCCTGGGGAGAAATGTCCCCAATCACAGTTCACCAATAAGGTTCTAAATTGTCCTATTTTGAAAGTTGTGCTATATGAAATACTTCAAAAACAAAGTGACCAATGAAGTTACTGTTCTCCTTAATGACCATGCGACCGTTGTCCTCGATAGCTGTCAGAGAAATGCGACGGCGATTAATATCCCTTAGGCACATCTGCCCCTTCTTTCCTTTTCTTTGCGCAATCACAACGTAGGGCATCACGCTAGCGGTGAAATCATGGCTCCTTGAGGCGGGAAAAACAATTCCCTAAGCCTCGCGACCAAAGTGCACAGACATGTTCCGAACCAACGGCGTCTACGAAAAGACCATTAGGAGACGACCAGGCTGTTGTTATTTAAATAATCAGAGTGCTCAACCTTGAGCGGCAGCTGCTGACGTTCGTACCGAACTTGCCGAATACGATGGTTGAATTCGTTCGGTCGCAGGGATGCGTTAATGTTCCATGTCCAATGCCAATCGAATAGTCCGTTCTTGGGGCAAGCAGGGCGAAAAGACTTAATGCGAAGGAAATGAAAGCGGACACAGCCTTGATTATCAAGTGAGATTTTTGCTGAAATCAGACAAACACGCCAGAGAGCTGGGCAGGTTCGAGTTTGGAGAAAGGCATGTTCTGGTACGTAAGAACAATGAAAGAAAAAGTGCAGAGACAAACAAAAGGACGACAGAAAAGGTAGAGTGCTGGTTAACTAAATTGGAGAAAAAAGAAGCGTGAGAGCGGCCAGTGTGCTATAGAAGACACGGGCACGTGATTCTTGTGCCTGTTTCTTTATTTTCGTCTGTCATGTGTGTGCTTTGTGTTTCGTACCCTTCCGAAAATAAAAGTATTTCTAAGTCGGGCAGTGTGTGTATCGCCTTCTCATCCTCGTCGTTTCGCGCTGTTATTCGTTCGATATGTACGAGAAAGTGGAGCATTTAAGGCAGAGAGTTGGGCTATTGGGATCCAGCCTTTCTGCCTACTTTTCTGTCGTCCCTTTGTCTCTACGTTTCGGTTTATTTTTCTTACGCGCTGGAACATGTCTTTGCCCAGATATGTATGCGCGAACGAACAAGTGAGCAAAGAAAAATTGTGAAGGCTAACGCAAAAAGGCAGCAAAACATCCCTTAATGGCGCGTATCCAGGTACTCCATCTCAGAGGTATACAATGTGACAGAGAGATGACAGATGGTTTATAGCAACAGAGATTTCGTGCGACTTGTTTCTCTCTCTCTCTTCTCTCTCTCTCTGTATATATATATATATATATATATATATATATATATATATATATATATATATATATATATATATATATGTATACATATGCCTGCTCAATTACACAATTTGTTATCAAAGCAAACCAGAGCCACGTCACATGTTTGTTCAGAGTTTATATACTTGTGTGATTTTAGCAAATACTTCAGTTGATAACATTGCATCCCTTTTCAGTTCCTTCGTATTGACTCTTTTCGTGCTGGTTGCCTCATGCATGAAAAACAAACTCGCTCTGCAAACTGTCATTTTGGAATATTATGTTTCGTAATCAGACGTTGCAATTGTGATGGCTGAGTACCCAGAATCAAATACTTATGCCCGGTGGAATAATTCTGGAAGGTCGGCTCAAAAGTAGAGCTGTGATTGGTGCAATTATACAATTTCTTGAAAAAAAAAGCAAACACACTGTTATGCAAAGGTATGGGCAGAACTACTCTGTCCAGTTCTGCCCCTGTGCATAACATCGCGTTTTCGCAAGATGACTCTAAAGCTTGCGCTGTTATACCTAGCGAACGGAAAATGCTTGACCATTGATGAAACCGTACAGTCGTACGCTAAGATAGCCGAGAAGGTGAACCCGCAGTGCAACCGCAAGTCAGAAAGACGCACGTCCGAGCCCCGCACCACCCCGCTCTTAGGCCGTACGCCAAATCAATAGCTGCTGCCTAAGGCGGCCATTTTCTCTCCTCTGAGCCAATTGGAGGACGCCGCGTGGCGAAACTTAGCAGTGGCGAACGGGCCAGCAGATCGAGGACCTATTACCGCGATGACTGGACGACTGCGACGCCATTACAACGGCGGTGTTTCGCGTACACAAGCACAGGCGGCACTGCGGTGCGTCGGTGGTGATGTTGACGCAGTTTTGACGTTTTAACGCAGGAGATGCTTCCCTCAGCAGCACAGTACTGTCAGAACAGCAGCATCTGGGAATTGATAAATAACTAAATAAATAAATAAATAAATAAATAGACGGACAAACAAAAAAGAAAGAAAGAAAGAAAGAAAGAAAGAAAGAAAGAAAGAAAGAAAGAAAGAAAGAAAGAAAGAAAGAAAGAAAGAAAGAAAGAAAGATGCAAGTGAACCAATACACACAGAAAAGCAGTATAGGCTACATCGGACGAAGCCGGAACGTTCCCAATTGCCAGGCAACGACTGACGTCCGTCGGCTAAGCCAGCCAGGATCGTCTCTCAATGGGCGAAAAAACGTGGTTAGCCGCCGACTGGCTTCTTCATATCGTCCTAGTAATAAACGAGCAGGGACGGCGCCGCAGGAGGAACACAGAAAGGAAGAAAAAAAAAGAAAGAAAGAAAAGGAAAAAAAAAGAAGGCACGCCACATACTCCGGACTCGCTCGGCCGACGCGGTGCAATCATATGACAACGGCAATCATATGGGAAGGGAGCTGGGAACGAAAAGCGTGTTTGCCGGCAGAGTTGCGTGCAAAGAAAAAAGAAAGAATAGTACGTGTGCGCGTGTGCGCTTGTGAGGAGGGTGGCAGACAGGGGGAGTGACGAGGGACGTACGTGCCGTCAGAATAGTACTGTGCAGTAACATGGAACTTAGAACTACAACTTCTGGCGAATCATTCGCGCAATTGACAAAGCTGACGCGTACACGTTGAAAAGCACGACTGGTCAGCGCATGTGCATCAGCCAATCCCGAAGCATAGTCGCGGTTCTGAAGCTTTTCGCACATATTTTGAAAGCATGTAATGTGCTAGAGAATGATTTGCAAAACGAAGCACCGGCCTGCAGTACTATCCGACGTATAGCTGGCGGAAACCGCTGACCGCTGATCACAGAGGAAAGAAATAAACTAAGAGGCGGAGCATTGCGTCACGCAGGCAGCCTTCGCAAGCCATCTCTCCGTGAAGCCGTGATCGCTTGCTTTTCTTCCTCTTAAGAAAGTTGGTGCAACACGTGACCCTGCGTTAGGCGGACTCTACCCAAAGAGTTTGGCTCCCGGTAGGTTTTAATCGACGCGCTCATGTTCGCGAGTGTATTTTGCCAACCACTCTGAGCACATTTTCTGCCGATATGCTCGGGAAACGTCGGTCGTTTTGCAACTTGTACATTCGTTGTCCCGTTTGCAATGGCAACCGTTGCCTTTTCGGAAGAGCCTGCACTGAGTGCGGGCAGAGCGCGGCGGTGGAAGAAGTTCAAGCTTACCGTGACTAGATCACGTATCGGGCCTACTTTTTTCTGGCTTTAATTGGATATGGCGATGCTCCCTTCTATTCGTTTTCTTCCTTCCTGGCGGTGACAAACGTTTCTTACAAACGAAGAGCTTTGTGAATTCGGCCTCTGATTCAGAACGCACCTGGTTCCAACCTGGTGTTAACAGCGCAAAACGTAGAACGGACAGGAGACGTCTTCTCGTCTCGTGTCACTTCTACGTTTCGCGCTGTTAACGCCAGGATGGAAAACCAACAAGCCCAAGCTGACATTCTAACCTGGTTCCAAGTTCCAGGGATTCGGTAGCCGGGCCTGCGGTCCATTTACGAGTGCCCTTACGTAAAGATCACCAGTGCAGTCTGCCGATAAAGTGCAAGGGCCAGCCTCCCCCTTCTTTTCTTTTTTTTTTAGCAAGAGTTCGTCATGTGAATATGCGTTGGCGTTACAGTGCAGTGAAGTTGCTTTGATTTCACTAGCAACAATATCCGGTGATCGGGAGCTCGCGGGGGCGCGAGTGGCTAGGCTTTAACACCTTTTTTTTTTTTTTGTCCATCAATGCTCACAGGAAGTCTAGGAGAACACGCATCTAAATAAATTATCACCGGCTAGCTCTATCCTTTGGTTCCTTTTTTCTGCGCGGCTGTAATTTTCGCACCTATCTTTCTTTAGTATGTGGTCAACCAACTTGTCCACGTTCTTTTAAGGGTAGTCAGTCTGTTCTTGTCATAGCCAGTGTAGCCGTTAACCCTACGTAAGTAACCGTAACCCTGCAGGCTGTGTGAGCTACTGGCCTGATATATGGTACCAAATGGTAAATATACTGCGCAAAAAGACGAAGACAGTGTTTACAACGCTTGAAGTCCATATAGTTGCTTTTGGTTCCTTTGTATGTCAAAGCGATAGCTTACTTTAGCTACTTCACACACTTTGGATGAACGTAAGCCGGTCTCGCACAATGATGTCTTGATGAGTAGGCAACTTAGGCCACATGCAGGGTGCATGACGTTTCCTCAACGGATACAGTTTGGGCCATTAGTATGTGCTATTTGGTCACTGTGCATGTTAACTTGCTGCGGGCTGCTGTCTGGCCTAGCGGAGAGAGAAAGCAAACATGCACAGGAGGAGGAGGAGAGCAAGGTCCGTACGTGCGCAAGTGACGTCACGCGCTAGAGGAGGAGGAGGCGGTGAGGAGGGCGAGTGCCAGCTGCGAGTACCGTATTATTGTCAGACACCTCTACGTCAATCGCAGCCAGGATACTACGAATAGTGGGAGTTGCTACAGGATTTCAACTGGTGTTCGGTGATTACAAGATATACTGTGTCATTGTATCATTCGGCATGGTGGCTGGCAGCGTGATAGCCACATCGTGCGTCTGCTGATGTGCCTATAAGGTTTGGCGATTCACGCATGGCATGGGGTTACGCAGCAGATTACACGAGAGAGCTGTCATTGACGTTGACAGTTATCTTCGATGGTTTCTGCAAAAATGCTTTATTTGAATTCTTTTCTTTCTCTCTCTCTCTTTGACCCCCCTCCCCCTAGTAGGGTACGCAATTGCACGAAGTCTAGGCAACCTTCCTGCCTTTCCTTCCATCTCCTTCGCTTTGCTTTCACGCACGTGTGTCTGTCCACGCCCTAGATAAATAAGAACTCTACCTGAAAAACAGCACTGGCCTCGTGTCTGCCCTTGCAAAAATCGTTTTTTTTGTTATGTTTCTATATGTACTTAGTAGCATTTAAGTGATTTCCCGCTGACATTTAATTGCACGACACGCATGAGTTTTGCAAGGGCATAATCTTATCGTCTGGATCCTTGCGCGCAGAATATTTAATAGAGACTCGGTGCTTAGTTTTAACGAAAACGCAGTGTTTCTCCAACAAGACTTATCATCATACCTTGCTGGTGAAGCAGCGCACTGACACGGACACAGTGAAGACACAAAAGAAAAGATGACACTCGCTGCTTTTCTTTTGTGTGTTCACTGTGTCCGTGTCAGTGCGCTGCTTCACCATCACGGTATGATGATAACTAACCAACTAGCCCAACTTTCCACTTTACAAAACTTATGCTTTCGTGAAAACTGCCTTAACACCATAAAATACTATTACTTGTGAGTGTACGACGGTGGTTCTTATAGGGGAATGTGCCGACCGCATAGCTACAGTTCTCACAGTACTGCACGCTTTTACCGAAGCAGTATACCCGAAAGGCGTGCGGGGCAGATGGAAGGACACCCGCAGAGCAACGCCAGAAAAGTGGCTCAACTGGGAATGGCGTTATTAGGGAGCAGCGGGGAACCAACTTGCGGACCCTCTGTGGTATGGAGGGAAGCGTTGCGGGGCAAACGGTGGGCGGAGAAGGGTGCAACGTCGGCAAAAATAAAGATGATGCGAGTCCATTTGCTGGTGCGGCAACAACGTAGTTCCCGTAAGCGGCTTAACGTCAGCAGTCGAACGTCGTTGCGGCAAAGCCGCAGAGGTTCGAGGGGAAGGAGGCGGCTCGTGCAGCGTTATCGATGCTTACGTTGCAGCGAATTCCCGGCGCAGTATTCGTGGGTCGTTTCTCTACGTGTTTTGCGAACGACGCGAGGGGGAGAGAAGACGGTGTCGGGAGCTAATGACTTCGCTACGTGGGAGGCAGAAAAAAAGAATCGGAAATGAACTGAAACTGAGAACACTGAGAGCGCGCGCGCACACACACACACACACGCACACTATATATATATATATATATATATATATATATATATATATATATATATATATATACACACACACACGTATAAACAATTGAGAGCACTGTTGTTGGGACCTGCATTGGCAAGCGTTGAATATTGAGTGAGTACTTTTAGCTTGAATACAATTGGGCTATGTTAACTTCAGAAGTTGTTTACAATTGAAAAAAAAAGCTATGTGTTGAATATGTATTGAAAGTCCATGAAATTATCCCGCCAAATGTATTGATTGGTGTTGAAAATTGAATTAGAGGTGAGTTGAAACTTGTTGAGAAGTTCTTATGTTACCTATGACGCCACACGTGTACAGTGGTTGCAGTTGAGAGAGCCAGTGCAAATTTAAATTTAGTAGGTTCTCCGTTTAAAGCCGGCTTGCTCTGCATCATACTTGCCTGGCACACATATGCTTACTAGTGGTATCGTAGACAGCATGTAAAAAAAAAACATATTTGGTAAAGTTTTAGCAGAGCGCTTATTCTGGTGTTCGCAGTTGGCTTAAAAAACAGTGGTAATGTCACGTTATCAACGCCTCAGTAACACTTTGTACCAGCGCCCGCCCTGAAAGTCATATCTAATTCTGAGGGTGACTGCAAGAAATATGCTCTAGCATCTACAGTGCAGTATTCTTCGTGAACCTGATAGTTGTCAGTGCTCACTAGTGAACACCATTTAATTTTGTGGTTGCTCATGTTGTGTAATTGCATTGCGTGCGCGCTAAGGTATGATCATTGTAAACGCGATATTATCACACTGTTTAAAGCCAACTGCAAAAGGCCAAATCAACAGTTCTGCTAGAACCATTTACAAAGTCGTTTTGCGGCATAATATTCGACAATAATGCGTGTCAGCACAGAGTGAATGCACGTCTCAAGCAAGTGTGCTTCGGGCTGCTGGCGCGACCCGGCTCTAAACGTAGAAGCTGATGTAAACTTTCACAGGTGATTTAATATACAGGCACCATACATGTGCTACGCGAAAGTTAAAAAAAGAAGAATTCGTGAACACGGTATGTACGATATACCACAACATTTATTGCAATTTCCAACCCCACTTTATACACTAGGCAGTATAATTCAATGGAATTTGAATATACTTTACACGTAGTCTTTCCTAAAAAACGTGTTTTTCACAAACGGCTGTATTGTACGAAGACTACCAAAAGAACTGGCCATGTCAGGAACACAGAACAGATAAAAAGCTGGAAGTTTTGTCCGGGAAACCATTAAAAAAGCGTTCGACTTTCGAAAGCCGGAAAACTACCGGAGTCCTTAAAAAGTAAACAGGATGCCAAAGCCGCTCAGAGGCTTAGGATTACCAATTTTGAGAGTTCTTGTGAATTTCCATGAACATTGCGGAATAAACGATGCCCGTACATCGTTGCGAGGGACAGATATGAAGACTGAGACGAAGACACAAGGGGTTACACAACTCTATTGGAAGAGACTCATATTCTCCGTACCATAATCCTATATGATCATATGAATTACTTTGAAAACATACAGGCCTCCATAGATGATCTAATAGCATCACATAAGATTGCGGATATGGGGAATATGGGGCATACGGAATTTTTCCCATAGGGAACAGACACATAAGAACTTTAAGTTGTAGTTCGCGGTTTGTCTGCTTATAGCACATAATTCTTGTCTTTGCTGTGAAAAGTTGAAGAAAAAGAAAGCAACAGGAAGGATTTTTTCTTCTGCGACTACGTGTTAGAAAAGACATGCACACATCGTCACCGATGTGTAGAATGCATTTTGCGTGCGCTGGTATGATTTTCTTTGTTTTTTTTACCCTCAGCTAATCATCACAATAATTTGTTAGCGTTAGAAACTTCTTATGCACAAATTTTCTGCACGGAACTATTTCAGCATGAGTAGAAACCACTCATGTTTATCACAGGTCATGCGCTAACTGCACTACGGACGATATATCAAGTTCAAAGCATATAGTGCGTTACCTTCATTCTTAAATTATGGGGTTTTACGTGCCAAAACCACTTTCTGATTATGAGGCAGGCCGTAGTGGAGGACTCCGGAAATTTTGGCCATCTGGGGTTCTTTAACGTGCGCCTAAATCCAAGTACACGGGTGTTTTCACATTTCGCCCCCCCCCCCCCAACCCCCCGAAATGCGGCCGCCGCGGCCGGGATTCGATCCCGTGACCTCGTGCTCAGCAGCGTAACACCATAGCCTACCTTCTTTCTTAGCGATAGCGAAATATTTTTAGTAGTTATGTTTTATTTATGTTGTTCTCGCGCTTATTTTTATTGTTTGCTTTTAGCTACAATTTTAGGGATAGCGGACTCTTTGAAGTATCCTAAATTGCCACGCTGTCGCAGTTAACAGGCCGAAAATATAAAATACGGAATAATAATTAACTTAGATAATTTTGTTGGCATATGTCTTGTAAGGCAAAAAGAAAGTCTACTGCCCTCGATCCATATGAAAAGGAACACCCAAAAGGACGTAATGTCGAACCACACATTTTGCTCAGAGAAGTACTGAATGAAATCAATTGTTCAGCATGAGTGCTTGTTACATATTAACACGTCAGATGCGTCATATTAAGCAACACAGTGCAGAAATAACCCAGACATTTATTAAAGACATTCATGAAAGGTATCCATCAGTCTGTGCTTTTATATTTTTTACATCTGATAAAGAAAAACTCTACGAGCTTTTTTTCTGACGCGAACTTCAAGTTTACAGTTTAAATACCTCATGCGAATAATGAAATAGCCACGTGCATAATAAAATGTTCCTTCTCCTTTGAAAAAGAAACAAACATCGCAGAGCAGCTTTGCATATGAAAAGTTGACGCCGAGTAACAAGTCCGAACGACACGATATCTAAAGTGTGAAGCGAGATATTGAGGCTGCTGTAAAAAATAAATAAATAAACAAATACAGCTGTAGCAATGGCACAAAAGAAAACAAAAAAGAAACAAAAAATGATAACTAGAACAATTTCAGCAATTCCATTAACTGCGACAGCGGCAGTATCTCATCACAGCGAAATCCGCCATGCTTTCAAGAACAACCTTTCTGCGATGGGTACATGCATCTTCGTCATCATGACGCCAGTCTTTATTAGCGTACAACCAAGAATGAGCTCTGTCAGTCGATGCAGTGAATGAGGGGAGATGTGCAGAGACTCAGAGGTGGCGCTTTTAGCCGTCGACCGCCTCGTCGGAGCTATTTACTTCGCCCTTAACGGCGCCTGTTCCCTGCCACTCAGTGCCACTACTGTGCTTCGTCGAGCCTCCCCACCTCCCCCTCCATTATTTTCATGCCGCTTATATCTACTCGCGGAAGCAAGTTATGCATAGGCCCGAATTCTGAGACTTTCTTTTCCTTGGGCCATTTCCTAATCTTACGTGAGGAGCCCTTCATGTCTCCTCACCGTGAGGTATTGACATAGGAAAGAGCCGCACTCTGAAAGCTCCTTTTGCCCGTTCTCACGAGAGAAGCACTTTCGTAAGGTAAGGAACAGTTGCCACGCATATGGGTCCGAGGGGACCTGTGGTAAATCACATACGAATGCCTTTAGTCATTAAAAAGAAAAATTACGTTATTATAATATATTTTTTTACACACAAGCTAAAGATGCAGAAGAATGGACGCTTTATTCTAATTTTGTTGAAGTGAAAGGCCGCCACAAGCAATGCGAAACCTTGACGTGGTCACGCGAAGGCAAATGTTCAGGTTAAGGCAAAAGCCACGCAAATGTCTGCCTCTACCGTGTTCCCTGAGACGATCTGTAATATCCTCCTAAATAAATAAGTTCGGCAGGTGTTAGACTCTTGTAACACAAGAAGGCGAAAGCCTGCTGCACATTTGGTAATGCATGAAGGTAAAGTTATACAATCGGGGCTAGACTTCCTTGCAAGACATATTGCTAATGCGTTAAGCCATGCAGTCGGGACTAGACTTCTCGCAAGACATAACGAGCCGCAACGGGAAGAGCACGTGCGGCACTAAGGCGACCCCCTCACGAAGGCGCAGCTGCATGCGCTTCGTCCACAGTGGCGTACTCGCGCGGCCGTCCTCATGAGCCGCAAGAGCGTGCACGCTCCTCCATCGCTCGTCGCCGACAACCGCGGCCGCTCCGGCTGTGATGTCAATGCGCAGAGCGCGTGCGCCCGCTTGCGCAACAGCACCTGTCGCGACAGCAATTACTAAACTTAAAATTTGGCAGACACTTAAGACTGCTTACGTGCGGGAATGCAAAAGCATTAAGGCCAGAATACATGGAGCGAATATGCGACGAATAGTCCGCGTTCGACGCCCGGCGGCGTACGCGCGACGCGCGGCGGCGGAGAAAACGTCGTTCGCCGCCGATCTAGCTGGCGCAGAAAAGTTCGTCGGGCGTCGACGATACCGGAAGCGGCAAACGAGTGGCGCCTCAAAGCGAGCCAATCAGGTCTCACTATCCGCCCCGACTTCCGACTAGGCTTCTCGCCCAGTGTTGCCACAACGCATAGCATCGCCGCTTTCTTTAAACTACATCGGCACATGAATGTCTCAAACACATAAAAAACACTAGAAATCATTTCTAAATAAAATTTTACGCGTTTTTAGAGTGTTCTGCAATTCAAAAGCGATAATAGTTGTCGTTAAATCTTTTTTTTTTGTCATGTGTTTCACTACAGCGCATTTTCCTGGTCTAGTCATACTGATAACAACGCAGCGACTCGCCGGCGGCGGCCGCCGTGTCTTCGCTCCATGTAGCGCAGCCCAACGAAGTTACGGCGTCGCGCCGCGGCAGATTTTCTGCCGCCCGAACTTCGTCGTGAAAGTTCGCTCCATGTATTCTGGCCATTATACTGTTCATAGACTTCGGAACGTCATCGACGCGCTCACTTTATGCCCTCGTGACGTGGCGCCACCTCCCCCGCACTGTCAGGTGCACCGCCCAATGGCGCACGCACTAATTAGCGAGATGGCTGCGACGTGACGTGTGAAATCGGGCACGCAGGCACACCTTTATTAAACCGGAACTGTGAAGCAGCCGTGGCTTCAGGGAAGCACGCTCGTCTCACACACTGCAAACTCGCGGGTTCGATTCCCACCCAAACCGAAATGCACCAAATTTTCTTTTCAGAGCTACTTATTTCCTTTGCTTACCGGAACGTCCCTGAGAAATGTAACGTCAGTCTGATCATTTCTTGACGTGTTGTTACTCTTTGCGGCGTCGACCATTTCTCCTCCCGGCGCACTTTCGCCAAGGGCACCGCGAACATAGACACCGAAGGCTTTCGCCTTAAATGAGACAGAGTGATAGAATAAGAAAGGAACGAAATCGGCATGCCTGCGTCGGAGTAGCTGGTGTTGTGCACGCTGATATGTTCCGCCATGCTGTGGAATTCGGCCACCTTGGTGTGCTGGGCCAATCAGAAAAGCCGGAACAGCTGATTGGGACAATCAGAGCTAACCGCATGGCGAATTCTACAATGTTCAAAAGCTACCCTAAACGAACTACCCTGCGACAACAGCTAACCCTGCTTTATGAAACACGCTTCCTTCCTTCACGCCGGGCTCCAGTATCGCCGCCAACCAGCAACGGGTGACAGAGCGCCGACGCAAACGAAAATCACCTCACTCGCGCTTAGGTGAAGTGCTCTACCCAGGGCTACGTATTGAGGTGAAGCACGCCTACACGGCCAGGAACAGGCAAAGAACGCATGAAGGTAGCTTAAAAAGGGGTCTGCCTTAGGATAATGAAGCCCAAGAGAGAAAAGAGGCCTTCATAACGGCCGTCTGAGCAAATAAATCTTCGTGATTGACGTAAGGTTGCCTAAGCACAGTGAAGGCTTCCTTGCTTCAGAATTGGGTCTTTAGTGCGTATCAGTTCGTCACGCCTCTAGTCTGAAGTGTGTCATGTGTGCTTTCGAGATAATCGCTCAACTGGCTTTGTATTGATGTTATAGCTAGTGCCTTCGCTTGTTCTCGCCATCTTGTCTGAAGGGTATTGCGTGTCTGGTAAATCGGCGGTGCACAAGGACTGGACGAAAAAAAAGTGGACGGAGCACTTTCAGTGGCTTATTTTGCCAGGATCTTATCATTTGATGAACAACCATAGGAATAGCGCTGGCGTCCTGTCTACTTCGTTCATATTGACCTTGAGCGCTGTAGATTTTGCACATATGCCCACTTATGCCAAACATATATTTTGTGTATCATATATCTAACGACAAAAAAAAAATCAGACAGACAGAAAAGGCGTAGAAAGGAGCAAGAATCTGCACTGCAATCTTGTACGCAGCAGCTGCAATTGGTGCACTACGGGATAGTTGGCGCAACAGTAATCTAGACAACAGTAGTGTAGAACTCGGCTACGGATTAATTGTGACCGCTACCATAACGTGAACCCAAAGCAAAAAAAAAAAAAAAAACGATCTTATGTTTAACCCCCATGCATATGCCACCACCGCAAGGGCTTGTTTAATTCTGAGGTTTTACGTGCGAAAACCACGATATGGGCTATCGCTTCTATATCGCTTCTGAGATTTGAGATAAATATTAGGTTGTCATTACCGAGTGTAATAGCCACGTTATTCTTGAGTGCTGAAATCGTAATCGGATTCTTGTTTAGATAACATTCCCTCTGAGACGAACTTAATTGATTGGCGACTCCATTACAGCGTCGTCCGTTTTACTTGTTCATTTCTTCTCAACCTGAAACAACCAGAAAGCTTATTTCTTGGGACACGTTTGGGCGTTAGGCAACCAAGGGCCCTATAACGTAAAACTATTCCAATATGTTTCTATTCCAATTTCCTGACGTCAAATTTGCGTAACCACCGACGCAAGCACCGGGCGGTCACCCATAGGGTTGTCTGAACAGACCAATCAAACGCTCTCCTCGTTCATAGGAGATCCCTTTTGTTTGCTTGAAAAACGAATAACATTGCCAACACTGAGCGGCTTGTTGTATCTAATTGGCTGACAAGAGGCGAGGAGAACGCTCAAGTGGAGAGGAATTCACTAGGGCAGAGCCAGTGCACTGAAAACCGATAACCGGATGAAGAGGGTGGTGCCGGCGTCTGCGATTGGTCGGCTTTCCCTTACATAGCTTGTGGTGGCTGGTCGAAAATCGCGGCGGCATGCAACGGAAGCTTAAGAATGACGCTAAAATTGACCCTCAGCAAAGAAGAGTTGGCAGAATGAGGTAGTAAACGTGTCGAAAGTGCTTAAAAACGTTACACGGTCACGCAAGAAGTTTTATTATACGCAAATACACCCATGCTCTCCGGCAGGTGCGAGTAGCCAGCGTCTCAGCGATCGGCGGCAGCTATCTTTTATTCCTTTCGGAACGGGGCAGCCTGCGGCTATTCCGAAAAAAATTCAGTTTTGTTCGGCATATTAATGCATCTTTATCGCGTACACGTCACTTTGACGCGGTGAGTTCATGCGGTTTTGTGACGTCGCGTGACAGGCAGGTGAAGTGGGTGCATCCCGAAAACTTTTTACCAATAGCCGAGGGCTAATGGCGAAAAGGGGTCGAATCAGAAATAACTGTTTTTCTTTTTTCTGCCAAATCATGCATAATCAATGTGCATACATCATATCAGATGGGGAGGTATTGCGGTTTTTAACGTCGCGTGGCAGACAGGTGAAATGGGGGGTGGTCGAAAAAAGTTTTTGACCAATCGCGGAGGGCTGATAGCAGAATTGGAATAGAAAAGTTTGGAATAGTTTTACGTTATAGCGCCCCAAGAGTACAATTAGCGATATTGGTTTATGCCGTCAACACGAACTTACCAGGAAAGTTATTGTAGAGACTCCTGCGAAAAAGTAGGAAACTAAAAAAAAACTGAATTTGTAAAGTTAGTCTGCAGAGCACACTCAGAAATTTGAACCTTCATATTTGAGCGCGTCTTCTCGCTGTCAGCTTTCTCCGTTTCTTTGTTCTTGAAAGTAGCTCCGCAATACTGGTTCCATTCGCACCTGTAAAGCGTGCTTTGTTGCAATATTACCATTTATGCGGAAAAGACGTAGAGAGTGCGCAAAAAGTGGGGAAATTACAAAGTCAACGAAGGCCCTAAAAGAAAATGTCTGCCATAATAATACTACCGTAAGAGCGGATTCAGTCTCATTACACAAATTCGCGGGTACTGTCCAGTTTTCACATACAAAAATAACCCGGCTCATTTAATGAAATCTTTTTCTTTTCGTTTGAAATAACAAAACAGAATTATCTGTTCAGGTTGCGGAAAGGTGAGAGGAAGGTGAGAGGAAGTGCGGGATTGAACAAAACGCAGGTACAAATTATTGAAATAAGCTACAGCATTGCTCATTGCAAATAAAATGGGATGGGAGTCGGAGGAAAGGAGTGTTGCTTGCTGCAGGCACACCTAGCCTTGGAAAAGTTGCCAGCAATTGTTCCGCCTGAGCGCTACTCAACGAATGCTGTATGTGGTCTCGCCACATTTTATTTGGTAACACAGCATCTGGTCAGACAAGGGACTACTATTATCAATGCACGGTTTTTATCTATTGGTGCACGCGTTTTCGTGCGCGTTCTGAACTACGATTACCGGACAGACCAACGTAAGAAATAAAAGAAAAAAAAACGCATAGGTTGAGAACGAGGAGTCTGCCGCTTACCAAGTACCACTGGTACGGGAAGTAAGGGTCCGTGGGCTCCCGTTGAAGCCTCAGGTTTTCAGGCCCGAGCTTGAGCTCCGTGTAGCCGCGTTTGACCCGCTTGAAGCCCGTCTGCTGGATAGCTGTCTCCACCTGAGATGGCGCAAACAGAAACAGAGATGGAGTTGGGGTTAATAAGAGCAGATTTCCTGGACCCTTAAACAAGACGAAATTTGTGGGGGCGCCCAGGATTCCTACAGATGCAGTAAATTATGAAAAAAACGCAGAAGGGGAATGAAAGTTCCGAGTTACTTTTGCTGCTTGCTGCTTTTCCTATATACACAGAAGATTACAGGTTATAGATTTGTAAGATTCAAGTTCATGGCAAAAAACATATTTCCGAAGAACTCTCATCTTAGGTGTGGGCACAAATTCCTACTTAGCACTACAGGGTTGCATCGTATTTGAACTTCGCCCTTTGATGTCGAAATTGGCGACCAGCCGGCTAAGGAGGGAATGTATACTGGGATGTTTTTTTTTATACTTACAGCCCGATGGCAGTAGATCATACGAATAAATGGCTCTAGTGATTCAGGAGGGTGCAATTGCCTTCTCTTCGCAGAAGATATGCTGCGTAGTCGAAAAAAAAAACGCAGCACTTTATCTGCGACTGATCTTGCCGCAGCTTTTTGAACCCGTCTTTTTATTAATTAATTGAAGAGAAAAGAGTAGGTAGGATTGTTTAGGGCCTTTACTGAATCATGGAGAAGTTTGCTTGTCGACATGCTTAAATGTTACTCTTCACCAGAAGGATTACAAATGAATTGACACGCAGAGTGCACGTCACATACACACAACGTACAGACAACACGCCGCAACATGCAGCGTACAAGCTCATTAAAGCATATCATTAAGACCAGTGCATCCCAGGAAGGCCAAAATCAGCCTTCGCAGCGCGGGAGCCACAGACAGGGCTTAGTCCACGGACCGAGCCCGCGCCGAAGCTCAAGGCACCGTAGTCTTTCACGCATATTCAGGGCCGAAAATAGGGCGGGTGATTCTTTCTAGTGTGAATAACTCTAGTGTTAATAAGCTGCAAGAGCACACGAAATGTATTCCGTTACGCAGGGCACCGTGGCACTCTCACTCGCTTAAGTAGGAAGCATCCCGATTGCCTGGTGCCACCTAATGTGGAGCATTAAAGCTTTACCGTACCACACCATAACTAATGCGGAGTGAAATATCGCGACATTGCACGGCATATCACTCGTGATGCACGGTAATCCGCGTCGACGTGCTGTTGAACCTCGCGAACTTTTCAAACGGCCGTTTCGACTCTGACGTCACCGTTCCCGCCTAGTACACATGACCGACGATTGAGTACGCAGAGCAGTCGCTGCGATGCAATGCTGTCAGAATTGAAGCGGCGCTCTTGCGAAAGCCCTCGGCGGGAAGCTTAATGATTAAAAGGGGTGCCAGCGCAATGTTACCGCGTATAACTGAGGATAATGCGTTCGTGACGTCAAGAGTAGACGCGCCAATGTCGCAGGTCTAAACGCCCCGCGCACCGAGACATTGGAGAAGCCAATGTCGTCGTAATAAGTCGAAGCTTTCTATTACCCCGTTTATCACAGTGTGGCTGTGGGTATGAAGACGCGAGTTCATTAACCTCTAAGCGGGAATGCAGATGAGCCTACATACAAAAATACCGGCGCAAAAGCCCCCCGTCCCCCTCCTTCTCACTCTTACTTCAGCGAATTCATCAGGGTTCTGTTCGCCAGCACTCGGGAAGGCTTTATTTCTCGACCCATCCTTCAGCCAGAGACGAAAAACGCGGTATTACGCACTGCTTTAGAAAAAAATAAAAATAAAACAAAAGCAAAAACAAGCCAACGAATAGAAAAAAAAATGCTTTGCTCGCATTATCACGGCGAGTTAAATTAAACGAACGCGCGTAGTGGTAATGTCCCGACATAAGTTCAGACTTTATTCGGAGGGTGTGCGCGCAAGAGTTGTTCGGAAGATGCGTGTTTAAACAGCTCGTAAAGAACTTGCCCGGACAAACTTGAGGTACACGAGTCAAGGAAGCTAATTTACAGTACATTAGAGCGCGCTGGGTGCTCTGATGAGAGCCGCCCTTCCCCCTTTCTCAATCCGGGGCGCAGACGGGCGCGCCCTCACGTTAGCCGACAAATTAAATTTCCCCATTCTTTCGCGAGTTGTCTTCGGAGAACTAGGTTCGCGAGAGGAAGAAATAAAATAGAAAATGAAGGGGGGAAGAAAAAGAAAAGAAGGAGCCGCCAGCACAGGATCCGGAAAGATTTTCTTGTTTCTCGAGTCGGAGTGAGGGCTGCCATCACCCCTCCCCCCTCCGTCATGAGTTCGCACGCGGCAGCTTCGAATTATTCCGTGCAGAAGCTCGAAAGGTGAAGTCGGAATGGCCGGCTGAAAAGATCGTGTATATATCGCGGTTTTCACGTAAATACTTTTCGTTCAAGGCGTTGATTCGGGCTAGTTTGTCTGTCATACGAGGACATCAATAACACTAAAACGAGAGGGACAGACATAGAAAAGGACAACACACGGCCCCGTGTGTTGTCGGTCCTATGTTTTTTTTCCTTTTCTTATCTTAGCTCTATGGATGTTCCCAGTGCATTTTGCTGTTGACTTTCTGGCTATTGCTAGCGAGCCCACGAATAACGCGAACGCGCGCGTTTGGTATAATAACCAAGAAGATGCGATATGGTAGCCGATGTATTGATGTAGCCCTTAGGTCGTGAAGCGAGAAAGAGAGAAGTGGGATTCTCGTCATCAAACGTGTAGCCAGTGCCAGATCGATGAGTGCACAGCCATCTACTGTTCCTTTCGGAACGGGACATTCTCCACAATAAATAAATAAATAAATAGTTTAAGGGTTGGTGAGTTTGAGGCTCCATGGCTTCGGCACGATACGCAAGTGAAGAGAAGGGCATTCGTACGAAAAGTCTTGTTGACTAACGTTTCGGTACATACATACATACATACATACATACATACGCAGTAGTTCTGCGGAAACCCGCAAGGTGGAGAGAAATAATGAATAAAGGGTAAATGAGACATCCACCTGTTCGTAGCAATTGCTACAAAGGAAACCCATACGGGTTCCTCGAAAGAAAAGCCTCATAGTTGACGAAAAATTCGTCCTGGTCCGGGACTCGAACCCGGGACCACCGCCTTTCCGGGGCGGCCGCTCTACCATCTGAGCTAACCAGGCGGCTAGCAGATGGCAGGGCGAAGTCGAATTTGTCGACAACACGAAGCAAAGGCAAGAGTTTGACGTAGTAGTTACATACATACGTACATACATACATACACACCTACATACACATAGTTACATACATACATACATACATACATACATACATACATACATACATACATACATACATACATACATACATACATACATACATACATACATACATACATACATACATACATACATACATACACACACACATACACACATACATACATACGTACATACATACATACATGAATACATACATCCGGAGTCCCCCATTACGGCGTGCCTCGGAATCAGATTGTGGTTCTGGCACGTAATGCTCCGGAACGTCTAAGGTGTAAAGACTACACATTGTCAAAATAAAACATTATTTTACGAACCAGCGTTGGGTGCGTACGAACATCAATTTTCCTTAACAAATACATGTGAAACAAAGATCTATGTTATGATAAAACAACCGCTCAACCGAACTAAATGAAATTGGCTGCATGTGCACCTAACATAGAAAATAAAATTTTACAGCGTGCCTGAAGCACAATTTCAATTTCATGTCTTAAACCTGTGCAACAAAAGCGACAAAGAACAAGTATGTTAAGAAAAAGAAAAGTTAAAGCACAAGATCTTCAACTCTGCATCACTAACAAATATAACTCTGTAAACTGCACCTGGCTAGGAGCTAGATCGTCTATAGCGGACAAATACGATGTGTTCGTTTACAACCTGCGTGAAATGGTTACATTGTTTAGGTGACGTTTGCAAAAAGTACACCTCCAAAACTGTTTCTATATTTCACGGCTCTGTAAAATATGCGAATTTGCACACACTTAAACGCTGCAATGGAGTGTACCTTCAAGAATTATAATTTTACTTTTATACTTCTGAGTCGCAAACCTGGTGCTTCATTTTTTTAAACATTTATGTCTTTCGATAACTTCCAGGAAAGGAAAACTCTAACTTAAAGTGTCGCTCTCGACGGTCGGTGATCTCTCTCTCTTTTTAATTTTATGCAAGTAAACTCATTTAGATTGGTCCGGTGGATGCGTTCAAAACGATTTCGCAGGTTTCGTGTACTTAGGCATGTGTACTTAGCATAAAATCCTAGCAATAGCACCACTTTCGAGATAATCGGCTTTAAAATGCGCGCCGAAATACATTAGCATCCCATTTAACATAGCAGATATTAGTTCTCGCTTTTCTGTGTCCATTGTCTCGCTTCGCGCTGCACCACACAGCTCCATATAACAACTTGCCAGACGTGTCCCATCCTCTATTCAGTTGTCCGGTGTAAGTTTTTAGCGCTGTTTTTAAACATTACGGAAAACCACAAATTCGCACAATCTGCCGTTCTTCTTCAGAAACGGGCGTCAAACGTCCGGGATGACGTTAAATGGAACGCCAGTCCATCTTCACGCAGATTTATCAGACGCGCATGTCGCAAACGGCACTATAGACCTGATCGTTCACAATAAATATGCATGACTGTGCTACTGCTCCACTTCAAATTCGCGCTGGGAACGTGTCATAAGGCGAATATTATAAAGTAACTAGTGACTCTTTTTAACTGACCACCTAGACATAGCGACTTGTCGCGCAAGTAATGATCATTCCTTGATGCAATTCACCTAACCAAACAAAATCGCGCTGTGTTATTTATGCGAGTAATCAAATGCTCGAGAAAAAGAGGACCTTGTACATACTCGCTACAGCGCAAGCGCACCGTAAAAACAAATCTGGTGTTTTACGGGCCGAAAACCACGGTATGCTTATGATATCACGAAAAGCCAACAAACAACGACACCAAGGAAAAAACACGGCAAATTACTTGTGCTTTCTAATTGAATCAAAGAAATGATGAACTAATGGCAATAAAAGTGGATGAAAAGACAACTTGCCGCAGGTGGGGAACGATCCCACGTCTTCGCATTAAGCGTGCGATGCAATGCGTGCGACGCTCTGCACGCGTAATGCGTCTTCGCATTACGCGTGCAAGGTTTCTCATGCTTATGAGGCATGCCGTGTACTGAGAGAATGCGAGATAATTATGGCCAACTGGGGTTCTTTGTCGTGCACCCAACCCACGGTAGACGGCTGTTCTGGCATTTCGCCCCCCTCGGAAAAGCGCCCGCTGCGGCTGCGATTTGATCTCGCCCCCTCGGGCTCAGCAGTGCTACGCGCCAAAGCCACTACGCCAACAAGGCTGGTGCAAGCGCACTGTGCCTTGTACACCTACAGGATGCGCTATTTCGAACTGTCTTTAATATGACAGCGCGATATGACATTTGAGCACTGTCATGACGCCATTGCGCTTTAGGTAGTATAAACCCTGTGTGTCCTGCACGCTATAGAACTGCTGCAAGTTGGGCAAGTCGGAACAGATTAACTGATGGGAAAAAAGATAAGGGAGGACACAAGCTTCAGAAGGACACAATTCTTGTCGATCTTTCCTTGTGTCTTAGTTGCTTTTGCGTATCAGTTAGGAAGTCTTACGCTGCCTTACAAAACGATGTTAGCGGCGATTCTCCTTCTGGCTAGTATCGTGTGTCCTTTTTATTTGCGCCAAACTAGGCCAAAAGACAAGCAAAACTACACACGCACAGGCACAAAGACAAACACAATAAGCACGACACCAGCGGATAAAGCTTTCGGTCTACCTTTCACTATACCTTTCCTATATAAGTGTGTATGCTATATATATATATATATATATATATATATATATATATATATATATATATATATATATATATATATATATATATATATATATATATATATATATATATATATATATATATATATATATAGTGTGGGGCAGACGTGTAGGTGCATAAGCAATTAGGTTGAGGGAACCCACTCTCAATGCCAGCACGGCCATAAGTTGCCCGGCCAATGATTGTACGAGTTGTGGCTGCTTGCAGTCGTTTGACAAGACAAGTATCTTGTGTCAGCACTGGAAAAAGGGTGCCTAAGAACTTATGGAAGTTTGCCATATTTTCAAGAACTGGAATAGCTGTGTTAGGTGCTCGTCCGTGGCTTCGTCCACCATGGAGATTGATCCTTTTGGAAAGAGGATCGTGCTGCTATCCACTCTCCCTCCGTCATTCAGTGTCTGGGTCTTTCGAATATGCGCAAGGACTGTTTAGAGCTACATATCTGTGTCGTTTCGATAAAGCGTTACAGCTACGACTAGCGCCGTTGTCCGTACCCTTGCCATGCGAGTTCCGTTAGGCACCCATTGAACCATGATGCCTGGCCTCAACGTTTGTCGATGACTACCCGCTGATTAGCTGAAGGCACACTTTGCCTGCAAGACGCTGCACAGATTTCTTGCGACACAGTGCACGTCGAGAGGGAAGGTTGGTAGAGAGAATGGCGTAGAAGAAGAAAGACTGAAAGAAGAACTGGGGACAGGCTCTGAGCTAAGGAACACAGTCGTCTCCTAATGAGCGTTGGCGTCCTGACATTCCTTTTCTTCGTGTCCTCCGCGTAGTGAGCGCGTGTCAGATCCCAGGAGTCAGCCAAAGTCGGCGCGCAAGAGTGGATAGACGCGTCCTGCTTCTAATGACTGAGGCCCAGCTAGGAGGCAGTCTCGGATGCGTTTCCCACTTTGGAAGCGAAGGAGCTTACGACCAAGAAGAGAGGATTACCGGAAGCGTCGAGTTGCAATCGTGGCAGAGACAACAGTAAAAAGACAGGCGAATTTCCTGAGGATTGAGCTGAAATCAGTGGGAGCTACACGTAAGACCAGTGTAATACGGATCCAAGCCAAATATATCCACGACAGAGGGCTTTCATTAATTGCGAAACTAGCTTCCCCGCAGTGCACTTCACCACGCTAACAGCAGCGTACGCATTTGTTTCTTGTGATAGCAAGCTACATATGATATTTGTAATGTTTCAGGAAGAATTTGTGTGAAGCTTCATGTGTGTCATATGCACCACCGTGATGTCTAATCACACAAAAGTTTACTCGAGATAGCAAGATGAAGCTTGCACTGGTTCATGTCAGCTTGTCTGAAACCACATGCCATGTCTACAAACCCTTTGCTATGTCTCCAAACCACTTGCCATGTCTACAATCTTTACACCCTTTCGAAAAAAAGTGGAAAAAGATTTCAAGGTGCACGCCAAAATTTCAGACACCAGCCGTCATTCGCCGAGTGCATGCTAGGTGGCGCCACGACACCGCGCCTCAATCAACAGAGAGGCGCGTGTTATCTTCACCTTGCTACAGTGGCCTAGGCCACTGTAACCTTGCCACCGCAAGTTCGCCAACATGAACTTGAAGCGGCGATTCACTGACTGATTGATCGTCGATTCGAAATGTTGGCAACAACCACATGCGTTACCGGCTTCTCCGCAAACATAATTTGTGCAATAAATGAAGGATGATCATTAGGGAAGTGAAACAGTTCAGCTGTTTAGTAGTTCGAAAGTAATCGCCATGCCGTCTACTAAATAGCGGGGCTGTTTAATTACAATGAAAAAATAGAAATAAATGAAAATAAATCATAAATAGATAACATAAACCCCTTTTCTCACAGATTCCACACAAACGCGTATGTCAGCGGCACCTTGCCATAAAGGGACCTGAACTTGCTTTCGCAAATCCAATGAAGAGTTGCGTATAGCCTAGCTGGATCTTCATGACGGTTGGGAAATCGCGCTGCATAGTTACAAGAAGACACCCGATGTGATCGTACCTCGTTACGTACATACCGTAACTTCGCAACCACGATCGCAAATACTTCCAGCCGCTCTCCTGTGCGAGTACCATGTAGCTCTTTTCTTTTTTTCTTCTTCTAGCTTAGTTATTGCACCATGTTTACGATGCGTGTGCTTCTTGCGAAAATACGTGGGCGTTGCTCTCGCGGTGGAACAACCGTGCAGCACCCGAGGGCTAACGCGTGCAGTTCCTAGCTCGCCTCGGTGGCGTAGTGGCCGTGGTGTGGCGCTGCTAAGCCCGAAGGCGTGGGATGGAATCCCAGACGCGGCGGCCGCATTTCGATGGCGGCGAAATGCTAAAACGCCCGTGCATCGAGTGCACGTTAAAGAACCCCAGCTGGTCGAAATTAATCGGGAGTGCCCCGCTACGGCGCGCCTCGTAATCATATCATGGTTGCGGCACGCAATACCCCAGAATTTAATTTAATTTCATTTGAATATGGACTTGTGTCGCGATTATAGTTGAGAGGACTTGTTCAGGTCGTTCACACTATGGCTGGAAAAACGCGCCGACATATCTCAGGCCGTCGAAAGCGTGCCGCGAAAACAGGCGAGCGGCTACTCTTTCCTGCCGCGCAGTGAATGGGCCTTGCACCTATTTCTTCGCAGCAAAAGACCGCTCGTTGCCGATCGTTGAGACCAGTGAGCAGCGGCCGAGTTATTCACGTGGACAGACGCCACAAGAAAGTGTACACCCATCTCTCAGCGTCAGTGATCCTATCCGCAGTGATTCCAGCTGATAGCGATTCGCTCGCTTGCCGCGGCGACAAAGACTCCCGCAAGTGTGGACGTGCCACTGCTGGCGCGTTGTGCCTCCAGCGGCACGCCGCTTGCGTGTTCTTTTTTTTCGCTAGTGTGAACGTGCCATTACGCGGCGAAACGCACTTCCGAATCGCAGAAAAAGAATAAAGTACGTGCGCCCATGCTAACTCGGTTACGCTATAGGCAACTGCTGCGTGGCTGGCTGAACCTATGGGGAAGACGAGTGCGTGCTTTTTTTAACGCTAACTATATCGTTGCGCACATTTTCGTGAATCACTTTATTACGTTTTCTCTTGACTCTCGAAAGAGCAGGGTTTCTGCGAAACGCTTTTGGTGTTATCGAATAAAAAAAAAATCGGAGGACGCTTAAAGCTTCGCCTTTAATACTGGAACGAGACAGCATTCAAAGATCCCTGACTACGTCTCACGCTTCCCGGCAGCTGCAGCTTGTGTAACCGTACTAATTACCGGGAAATGCTGGCAGCGAACGCTATGCACGGAGGCGAGCAGGCCGAGCCTCCTGGTAGAAACGCGGCCTCTTGCGTGTGCCGCGGATTCGCGGTGGCGAGCGCCATCTGGACGGCGGTGTTGCAAGGAACCGAGCGCAGCGCGCCACTGTATGCATGGTAGAAACGCTGGAAGAGGGCTTTATGTCTGGGTTTCCGCGCAACAGAACTATGTTTTCTGGTTAATTCAAGTTACAGTCCGACGATATCATGCGTGTAGGTTGTGTTTAGGTTGTACTTTACGATTTTTCTGACGCATCTTAGTTTGAGGGATTAAATTAGCTCAGTAACGCCGCTGCGCCACGCGGAGGGCCTACGTGGTTGGGGTTCGGTATGATATTTCGCTAACCGACGTCCGACGCAGGACGCCGGTGCCGGATATTACGCGACACGCGGCCCTTAAACGCTGTCACGTTAAAGAAAAAATTCGACAGTACAAGGCCGGTCAAGCGGAAAGAAACAGGGCGAAATAAAATGAAGACTATTTCGGAAGCGTGGCCCGGGTCATCTGCTTTCATTAACGTCGGTGACATGAGCGCCCATGGCGCGGCATATTTATGCCAGCGCGAAATGAGAGTCGCTGTTTTAAACGTGCTGCAAAAAGATTAAAGAAAAAAGATAGCAAGACGGAACCCGAGTTTCCATGGAGGTAACGTTATTTATAGTTTGCGAATGCATTCCGCGCACGGTTCACGACGTTCATAACGCTTAATGAGATTAAGCGTATACACCGGCAGCAGGGACGCAGAAATAAGAGCCGCTGCTTCTTGGTAAATTTCCAAGCCTGTTGCGTGACAGTTCTCCCGAACTTCACATTTAGAGCCCTCTTGCTTCCCATGAACCTTCTGCCCCAGCGTACGCGTACCACAACTTTCTCCGTTAAGCCTTCGCCATTACGCGAAATGACTCTCTACTGTGGACGCCAGTTTAAAACTTATTTTTAGAACGTTGGAGCATCCTTGAAAGACATCGGGCTCTTGCTTGCTTTGGATAAAAGAGAAGTAGTTCTCCCATTGCCTAAACCGTGATACGTGCTTCGAGTACAAGCGTTTCGAAATGGCCTGCGCATTTTGTAATGCGGCCAGCGTTTGTAACCGATATTTACTTCCAGCGAAAGTGTACAGATGGATGTCTTTTCTTTAGCGCATAAAGTTCTCCTGCTTATGTTATTTTAAACCCAAGCGTTTTTTCCCGGAAGTATCTTAATCACGGCTGTGAAATCGGCAAACGCGAGAGGAAAGCAATGAAGATGAAAAGCAGTGCGTTTTCAACAAAAAGAATAACAAAACGTGCGGTAAAGGTCAATGGAAAAAAGAGGACGGGCGAAGCGCCATTTATTCTGGGTCACTGATGCCCTCTGCTAACGCTGCCTTCCTTCTGCTGCCAGTTGTGTAAATGGATGCCGCCCATTAAGACAACAAACTGCGTTAGAACCAAAGAAAACAATTGTGCAAATGACGCGTTTTACAAATGACCACGCATCGTTATAAATCAAGCAAGGAAGTTCTTGGAATAATTACCTTGCGACCGGAGTTCCAACGCCACGACGATCAGTCATGACTCTTTTTTGTTGCTTGATTCGCGCAAAAGTTGCAGAATACACAACTGACTGAAGGAGCGCGAAAATATACACTGACCAGGATAACAGAAAATTTAATGACGTTTCGGCTCCCCATACGGAAGCCACCCGCTGGGGAGCCCACGTGGGGAGCCGTAAGATCAATCAGTCTTGAGTTATCTTGGTCGGTGTACATTTTCGCGCTTCTTCGATATGTATTTCCCCTGGCAGACGGGCTATCATCAAACCTTGGATTTAATTTCAATAGACAACTAAATAAATCCTTGCCCATATTCTGTTGATGGTTCATCGATTTCTGTTGGCTTTATTATATTCTTCGAGAGAAAGTATTAAATATTAGGAAGCTTTTGTACTGGATATATTCAACAGCATACCTTGGGGCTGCGAACGCTAAAGCAAGGAATTTTGGTGCGCTTGCAAAATACCATTTTATTTATTTCGCAATTTTTGCTGCCCAACTCTGTCTGTGTGGTTTTCTTGAGATTTCTTCACTCGTAAATGCGTCGTAACGACCGGATCAAGTTGTCTTTAGTGTTAACTTGCTGCAGACCACTGCTGAACGTATCATAATCTAGTGTTCTACTTCCTGTATCGTCGATACTCTCGATGTGCGACAGGGGTTACTAGGTCACATAAATATATCTTTTATTGCGATAGCAATCATATGAACACTCCAGCCGCATTTCTGCCATCAGCATCGCCTGGAGGTTCCGTATAAAGTGCAAGGGCGATAAAATCGGCTACGCAAGCCGTATGCTGTATGTGCGAGTGAAAGGTTGCGAGGGTGAGCCGGCGATCGCGGCTCAACTAACAACACCTAGATAGCACAAGGCCTGTTCACTACGCTCCATGACGTCATGCTACTTGGCCCGAAATTTCTATTGCCAAGGCTGGTGTGACGAAAGCGGCGACGTCAAAGTCACTGTTGCTTACTCGGGAGCATCCCCATTATATTCTATGGCAGTCGGGCCAGGTAGCATGACGTCATGGATAGGAGTGCACAGGCCTTGTGCTATCTAGGTGGTGTAGGCTCAACTCGAGCACGCAAAGGAGGAAAGAGGGGAGGAAGCGCGCCGTCTTCCGTCGCGCGTTGGCTCCGCGGGGAGGCGAGTGGCGGGGGGGTTTACTCCGGGCTCGGGCGGACGTGCGCGCCCGCCCGCCTCGGCCGCTGTGTCTTGAAAGCCATCTGAGACGGGGACAAAGTCCGCCATGCGCTGTGTTTTCGCGGCTTAGTTCGTGTTGATGCAAGAGGCAGCCCGAAGGCTAATTCGCTCGCTGCAGCTGCCGCGCTTCCTCACTCCAGCGTTTTGACAGCGAGTTTCCACGGCCATCGAGTGAGATGTGCTCATGTTTGCTTGGGCGCGCATGACACCGAGCATGTTAATTTAGTTAGTGTGTCTATGTTTACAGGTTTACAAGACCGATAAAACTACTGTCCTTACTTCGTATAGCTGTTCACTGATTTGCTACCGCAATCGATGCTTCACCTTTCGGGTGAAACTGCGACTGCTTTGGTGACTTGTTCGTTGCCCTTAAAGTCCTATAAAGCGTGCTTTTGTGAGTATAGCTTTCATCCTAACACGTGCATGGTTTAGCATGCGTTTGGGCTTGTAAAGTAGAGATGCGTGAATTCTTCGAAATTCTCTCTTTCTTAAAGATTAGGTGCATGGTTCTAACACTGAATTATAAGTTATAAGCTTAATCCCAAAAGCAGGTTTGGGAGGCTGAAATTTCAAACGAGAGACGTAATTTGAAATATTCAGAAAAACCAACGCAGTAAAGCAGGGAAAGTTTGGAGCATTAGCTGCAGTCCTGAGCCAGAGACTTGAACTGCTGTGTTAGTGAACGAGATACCTCAATGGCTTCGTGCATGGGGGAGTATGACACGTGGGGACGCCTGACGTGTTGTATTCTCGAGAGCCACGTTGCCTCGCTTCTTCACTTCGCTTCTTCACCTCCAAAGTATTGTATACGTAATTACTATAATCTGATCTGTTCCTGTGCATCCGCGTTCTTTATTTCTATACAGAACGCCGAAATATTTATTCCGTATATTCTGTGCAGCAAACATGAAACAACTGCTTCACGTTCAGTGGCTTCAGATCAAGCCAATTCAAGAAGAGACACGAAATGAGCAACGAACAGCAACAAAAAAATATAATAAACAAAGAAAACCCAAATGTGAACTGCGTGCTGTGACAGCCAGAGAAACGAACGTGCCAGCAGCGCGGTCGCGAAGCGAAAGCCCCACAACTGCTCGCCCGATGAAAGGCCTCATAGGGGTCGTTGCCATGGTGCCCGCATTACGTCACTGAACACGCGAGGCGACGAAGTAAGCGAGGAATACATGCAACGAAGCGAGGGGAGGAACTAAAGGAGGCTCTGTTTGCTCAGAGAATAGAAAACAACAGCAAATATGTCCTTTTTGGTATTCCGCGATGGCTTTATTATAAATGATATGAATTATAAATTATAATCGAATTAAAGACCACCTCGTCTTGTATCTGCATAGAATGTACGAGTAGGGCTGCGAACGCTAAAGCTAGGAAGTTTGGTGTGCTTGCAAAATACCATTTTATTTATTTCGCAATTTTTGCTGCCCAACTCTGTCTGGGTGGTTTTCTTGAGATTTCTTCCCTAGTAAATGCGTCGTAAAGACCGGATCAAGTTGTCTGTGGTGTTAATCTGCTGCAGGCCACTGCTGAACGTATCATAACCTAGTGTTCTGCCCATCTCTCCTCTTCTCGCGAAGTTGCGTATTCCCTCCTGACGATCTCTCCCAGATTAATTCACTGCTCCTTTTTGTTTACGACTATAATAATCTAATCGTGTCCTTCCGATCTCCACCACGGACCAATTAGCAACTCCTGTCGGTGAACTTCACCGCCGGCTTCCTTCTCACCAGCCTGCGTCGCGCCTTCGACTGCAGCTCTGCGATATCCCCGGCACGTGCTTCGGCGCACACGAATTGTTAACCAATTGCGTCGCCCCTCTCGCGTGCCTTTCTGCGGTCTTCCGGCCTCGTTCCAAAGGCGGTCCTTTGTGGCTTCTCCCCTTTCGTCGTTTACTTGCAATCCTTGTGCGCGGGTGTAGTGGTGTGCGTGTGTGTGCACGGGGTTGTCCCCCGTCAGTAACGCCAGAGGGGCTTCCACGTAAAGACCTTGTTTACCGAACGGTCGGCCTGCAGGTCCCCGCGGTCGTAATTACGACGAGCCTAGACCGTAAAGCAAGCCCCTGCCGGTTGTTCCTAAGCGAAGGAGGAATACCAATAACAAAATAAGGTTAACGTCAGGTGGATAAATTTTTGTATCAGCAAGGTAAGCTGTCGGGTTAGTTGTTGTCATAGGCATAAAGTGAAGCGCAATCAACAGCGGTTCCACAGTTACTAGGAAGGGTAACGTGTAACCACTGTGTGTGTGTGTAGAGAGAGAGAGAGAGAGAGAGAACAAGGTCAGGAAAAGCAGGGAGGTGAACCAGACGAGTACCCGGTTTGCTGCCCTACACTGGGGTTGGGGAAACGGGGAATAAAAAGAGGAGAAGAGGGAGAAGGCTTCTAAGCAGGTAGCAGGCCTAAATGTTCGTTTGAATTAAGCCACTACTACGACTTCGGACAAGCCTAGAAACGCAACAACGTATTCGACTTGTGTGCTTCTTGTTCTCACTTGAACTTAGGCTGATAATGCATGTCAGTAAATAAAATGTAAAAAGGAGAAGAAGAAAGAGTAAGAAAAAACAACAAAGAACGAATACGAGAAAGACGACAGCACGAGGGCTGGGCCGGTATTTTGTAGCGATGCCTTTTCCGATTCTATGCTTTTTCAGCCTTTTCGCGCTTGGCCAGTGGTCAGAGCGACGGTCTGCCCACATTATCAACGGGATCAGGCGGCCGTGTGTGGTGGATGATAAGAATAGCATAGGCTAAGGCATAAGGCATCGCTACAAAATAGCGGCCCTGGCTTACCATTCATTCTTTTTTCAAACTTCGAAGTGGTCTGCAACGTATAAACGACACGTCCGTTAGTCTAATAACAATTAAAGAAAGCGAATGTGACTGGATTAGTATAAAGGCGCTTTGAATTCCAGGCGTGTTGGCGATTCACCGCTGCATCGGCACACGTCTAGGTGAACATTTCGTTTATACATAGATCAGCCTTTCAGAATAAAGAGCGACAGTTGTAAGTGAACACTCGTCGTGCCGTCTTTTTTCTATTTATCCATTTCTTAGTGCTACTTTTGTTTGATTTACGTTCATGCGCATGTGTGTGTGTGTGTGTGTGTGTGTGTGTGTGTGTGTGTGTGTGTGTGTGTGTGTGTGTGTGTGTGTGTGTGTGTGTGTGTGTGTGTGTGTGTGTGTGTGTGTGCGTGTGTGTGTGTGTGTGTGTGTGTGTGCGTGTGTGTGCGTGTGCGTGTGTGTGCCTGAGCTACTAGTTTGTTTGTTTATCTGTTTGGTTTCATCTGTGTGCCGAATTCTGAGAGAGTCACCACCGGTTTCTCGTATACACGCGGCTGTGAATGCACTCTTGTTCTCACAGTGGTACGTCTGCAACCCTGTCTCACTAATCTTGTCAGGTGTTGTAAAATTCTCTAGAATCGGCCCCATAGGCTAATCCGCTAACTCTCGAATGTCAGCGCACTCTAGAAGCTGTTTGCACGTGACCTCCGTACCGCGGTCAGACTCGGCGGTCTCGACTGACCAACCAACCGGTTTAGCTGAAAGTCAGGCTGCAGTTGGCATACTGACTGACGTGCCGTCGCACGAAATGCGGGTGACAGAAATTCACGAGAACGAGCGAAAGCACCGAATAAGCGCGATGCTGAACATGACGTGCTGCGTCAGGCATTGCAGCAGCGTACCACCAGTGTTCACGATGTACTGACAGACGAGGCGACCATGATCACGTGGTCGACACGCCGCTGAAGATCAGTGGCAAGGGCGTTACGCTGGCAAGCCCGGGGTAGTGGGTTCGATTGCAAGCGGTCGTATTCCGATGGGAGCCTAACGCAAAAACGCTTGCGTAACTATATTTAAGTGCCCATTAAACAACCCGAAGTGGCCGCAAGTAATCCAGAGCCGTCCACGACCGGGGTTCTCATAGTGTCGCCTTAGGACGTGAACTCCCACCACTTCTCTCGTTCTTTTTATTTTTCAATCTCATAATTCGTCTTTCGTGCTACAGTAAGTCACGATCAGTAGACGGGCTCTGCTGTATCGCGAATCGCCTGCGCTCGAGAATAAAGGTTTACGATCATAACTGCGGCTCTATAAGCCGAGATTCGCATGGTTTATTCAAGACGCTGGCATCCACGTGGTTGAGCGTTATGGTATTTACGCTAGGGGACTTGCGCTAATATTTAAAAATATGAGGAAATAAAATACGTCGAAGGCCTCGTGAAAGACGATACTGATCGTATACGCGTTCAGGACGGAGGGGGTGAGGTGGGGGCTCGAATTCCCACGCGCCCACACGCTTACACCCGTAATGGCTGCTGGCATCGGTTTTACGTCGCTCGATTAACAATGCACGCACGCAAGGCAGCTGCGGTGCGCACCGGCTGGCGTTGCGTTACAAATTTTTGCTATAAAGCTCGAGGTTGTAACCTCATCCTTGTTTCAGGGCCTCGTGTCAGGGCCTAAAGGTTAGCGGCGATAACTTCTGCGGCACGCGCAGCCGTTTCACGGAGCCGAAACACTAACCTTTTTGTACGATGCGCCCGTCTGCTGCTAACCAGGCTGCCAGCCGTTAGATAATGGGATCGTAACGAAAACCGTCATTCGTTGTTTTGTTTCGAGGGATCTGGTGGCCCGGAGATGATTGCACGCGGGGGAAATTTAGGGCGTACTGTTGTCTATACGTGATTGCTTCTTAACTCGGCGGCTTGTCGTAGCCTAGAAAAGTAACGTGGGCAACCGACCGACCGACCCACCTATACAAGAAAACGTGCACGAAAACCAAAATTGCCTGAATAATTTGAAACCCACCGATGGAATGATAAGCTGAATGATTGTTTACGGAAACATAAGTAATTTCTGGCTCCAGTCGAAGGAAAGCTTGCGTTTTTTTTATGCGAAGCATATTACGAGGGCTCAACCCAGCTCCTCAGGTGCGGCGGTGACCATGAAATCACGTGACACCGTGACGTCACGACAGAGGAGAAGTGGCTTTGGCTCAACTCTTGCAAGACGGGCTGGGTGGGAATCGAACCAGGGTCTCCGGAGTGTGGGACGGAGACGCTACCACTGAGCCACGAGTACAACGCTTCAAAGCGGTACAAAAGCGCCTCTAGTGAATGCGGTGTTGCCTTAGAAACGCGCTGTTTCTAAGGCGTGCGTCTCTTGCTCAGGCGCACATTTCGTTGCCGCGCCGAACGCTGCTTTGCTCGACGCTCACCGCGTCCAATGCGGGGCGCGTAGTCGCTGCCCTGTAGCCCATTGTCTTACACCCCTTGGCGGGTCGACGGGAACGCTGTCGCGTTCCACTCTTGAAGGCGAAGAAGTAATGCATGAGTTGTTTCTTCGTCTAGCCGAACCAAATATAGCCAAGCAACAGCAGTTCACCAGGCTAAACAGTGGTTCAACAACTAAAATAAAGGCTAGTATGCTTCGCATCCTGGGCTTAACCTTACCTAAGCCACAGCCATTTTTTGTTATTGCAAAGGCTATGATTCTATCACTGCAAATGCCCACATTTCTCGTGCCGCCACTGACACTGTAAAAAAAACCCATAAGAAATAGGTTCCTTCCCGAATTGGGTTAACAATAAAAGTTAACAGACGCGCATCAAGGAAGAGCGGAGTAGGCAAGGAATAAGAGAAAACGATACAAAATGCGCAGCCAACACTGTTCTGAATACTACCTTTCTCCGTGAGGGCGCATACGCTGTTAAACTGCACCTTAGTTTACGGCTGATTACACCCCGTTATTCTTTCCTCGGGGAAGGCACTGTAACCGTCGGCCTTCCCGTTTTTTTTTTTTTTGCGCTTCAGTCTAGTCGCAGCAGATAAGCCTTGCAGTGTACTGTTACAACGGAAGGCTGGAGACCCGATCTTGATTGAATTTGCGCTGGTACCGCGAACGAAAGAAAGAAAAATAAATCTATTCCCCCATCTGAAGTTGCTAAACGCCATGTATCCCACTCGCTAGAGAGCCAACTGCCCTTGGTGCGGTGTCATATCCACCCTAATACATGTAACCCGGAAGTGCACTAAGCGGCTTCATAGGCGAAATAGCAATAGTAACACTATGGAGCAGTTGGGAGGGACAAAAGTCCTTAATTAGCCAGGTCAGGCAGGCGGCAGGGGCCTGTGCGGCCCATCTTTAAAATCTCTTCCTGTCCAATAAAGTTTATTTCTCCCTCTCTCTCCCTCCCTGCCATATATATATATATATATATATATATATATATATATATATATATATATATATATATATATATATATATATATATATATATATATATATATATACACACACACGCTATTAGGACTACCGTCTGGAGAAGGGGGCGAACTTAAAAGTAACGAGGAACGGTTTGAACTGCGTGCGTAATCCTAGCGCAAGAAAATTAGTCAATTAGGAAAGAAAGTGGGCACCTCAACTGGCGCGAAGAGATGCCGTTATGTGGCGGAAATTTCGAGGCCGCTGCAGGATAAAGCGAAGCCTTCACGGTTACGGAAGCCCGTGACTGGCTTTCCGTGACACGGGCACATCAAGCGGGCTTTAGATCGTATGCTTAAGGACCTTTTTCACGGCAAGCTGACTCCAGCGACGCTATGGCTTCACTATATGCTCGGCAATTATCGTATCGTGGACAACAGCTGCTCTTCAAAAAAACGTCCCCTTGTTGCTCTAAAAAGCTTTTGGTGGCCGCTCATGTATCGTGAATGAATGCTAGGAGTGCCGTTTTGTCGCGTGAACATAACATTTTGTGCATTTGCATATATATATATATATATATATATATATATATATATATATATATATGTGTGTGTGTGTGTGTGTGTGTGTGTGTGTGTGTGTGTGTGTGTGTGTGTGTGTGTGTGTGTGTGTGTGTGTGTGTGTGTGTGTGTGTTGCGTGCGCTTTTGTTTCGTGTGGAATTTTCCGCATCTGTACTGTAGCTGTTCGTTTTGTTACACGTTTACTATCGTAAAACTTCGTGCTGTGAGGGCTTACGGGAATTTCAATCCACAAAAAGCGTTTTCCATCTTTGCGAAGTTACGTGAACTGATACATTTCCACGTTTCCCCATGTGGAAACGTGTCGCCGGCGCCATCAGTTTTCACAAACGTCTAATTTATTCAAGTGAATAGAAATAAAAACAAAAACCATAACGATGATAAAATGGTTTTGCTAAAAGGGTTGAACGACGTACCTACCGCAAGAAAAGCTCCACCAGAGTGCAAAAAGCTTCTATGGTGAAGCCCAGACGTTTGTAAAATCTCACACAACACCACTTTGATAGGAATGTTGCTTTTTCATTTTCTTGTATAAAATTAAACAGATAGGCTCAACGCGGCGTGCTCCATGCAACATACAAAATATCATCGCCCGCTACATGCTACCGCAGATAGTAAACGGAAAAGTGAAGGAGAGGTAGGCGGAGGTTGATAAGGCGAGCGTCCGCTTTGCTAACCTACACAGAAAAAAAGGGCATAACTCAACGAAAAGAAAGAAAAGAAGAAGAAAAAAAATTGTGCAGAAACCATTGACGATGATTGTAAATGTAAGCGAATAGCCGACCGGATTCTACAAAAAGCTATTCGCTTTACTAAAGGAATGATGCGCTTCGAGGGGTGCATTTGTTTAAGTGAGGATGTTTAGGTAGCGTTTGAACAGAGTTGTTAACCGGTACATCTCGAGTGGTAGTACAGGTGGCCATATATATATATATGGAAGTAAGGGCAGATGAAGCAGGTTTGTCCGGTTGAGGAAGAGCTTGCGAGGCAGCAAGAGGAAGCAGGGAGACTGGTTGGGTATCCACATAACAAGTCACTGCGGAGCCTTGAGGTAGGAGGATCGTCTCAGTGGTCGCATTGAAAGCGATGATTAACGCAGAGTTTTCTTTGAACCGCACCAGGCAGGAAGCGAAGACAATCCCACGGGCAAGACAGTGACCATAAGGAGTGATGAACACGTCGCCATTGGTGATGTCCGTAGAAGAGAGACTTATGACTTGCTCGTGGCCGGGAGGCAGTACAGAATCGGCAGCAGTGATAAAACGAAGTCGTGGCTCATCGGTACTCCCGCTGCAATGAACTGTCTCGCTCATATGTACTACACGTTGTCGGCAAGAGATTAAAGCGGACGCTGACGAGAGAAAGTCCCAACCCAAAATGAGTTCATGAGCGCACGGGAATAAAATCGCGAACTTAATGTGATGACAGATACCATCAATGAAGACGCGTGCTGTACATTGGGCTGATGGTCGAATGATTGCTCCATTAGCCCCAATCAGGGATGATCCAATATAAGGCGTCTTCACTTTCCGCAGACGAGAGCACAGGTCCGCACGCATAACAGATATAGTAGCTCCCGTGTCAATCAGAGCTAACAAAGGCACACCCTCCACAGACACCAATAACATGTTCGAAGGACGTTCAGGAGGACTTGGAGCACTTCGCGGCGATGCAGTTTTCCCTCCAAAAACTGCACTGGTTAGTTTTCCGGTCGCTGGACATGGAGTTGGGAGACAGGTCGAAGTGGCGAAACAGAACGTCGGAGCGGCGATGGAGAGCGGCGTCTCGAGGCACGGGTGTGGAGGGCGGTGTTGGAGAAGTCGGCCGGAGATGGAGAACGGCGAACGGGGGGATTATCATCATAACTGCGGTAAGCGCGAGGAGGTGGCTCATCGCGTTCAAAGGCCGCGTAACCACGACGTTCGTCTTGCTGGCGGCGTCGGCAAAACCTGGAGATATGTCCTCGAAAGCCGCAGTAGTAGCAGATAGGCCTCGAGGAACGCCAGGCAGAGTAGTAAGGTGGGTTCGGAGCTCGGGTGACTAAAGGTGCCAGGTGATCGTGAACAGGCGCAGGTGGTGGAATTGGAGACGGCGCGGCTGGCATTGCAGCAATCTGGGCGTAAGAAGCCGGCTGCGGGCAAGGAGAAGCGTTGGTATGCTGGGCGTTCTGCAGGGAGGCCAATTCCTCCTTAATAATACCGCGCAGGTCAGTAGAAGCAGGTTGGACGTGAGCGCTGCTGCAAGGGGTTGAGCCATGCGCTTGCAATTCCTCACGAATTATGGCTCGAATGATAGACCGGAGCTCAAGACTGTTCGCCAGGGGGTTGTCGGAAAAGTCCGGTTGCAAGCGGATGGACTGCAGGGCGTCGAGGCGCTGACAGACGGAGACGACGTCCGACACCGTCGATGGGCTTTGAGCGGCGAGTGCGTTGAAGGCAGTAGAGCCGATACCCTTAAGAAGGTGTCGCACGCGATCAGGTTCTGGCATGGCACTGTCGACACGGCGGCAAAGCGCGAGGATGTCCTCAATGTACGAGGTATATGATTCGCCATAATGCTGGACGCGCTCAGACAGCCTCTTTTTCGCAACCTCCGAACGAACCGTGGGTGTGCCGAAAATCCGCCGTAGCTGCTCCCTGAAAGACGACCAATCACGGAAGTCTCTCTCATGATTCAGGAACCAGGTCTTGGCTACTTGAGAGACGTAAAATGGCACGTTGTTTAACCGCGATGTCTCGTTCCAGTTGTTGTAGTCGCTGACACGATCGTAGTTGTCGAGCCAGTCTTCAACGTCCTCACCAGGCAAGCCAGAGAAGATTTCAGGGTCGCGATACCGGTTGTTGGCAGGGCTGGGAGTGGGGGTGGCTGGCACTGGAACCGAGATGGTGGATGCTGCGGTCTGGTCTTGCGACATGGCGGCCTCTTGGCGTAAGCGGCGTCCCGAACGTAGCTCCAGGAGAGATCTTGAAGTGGATTGAGGTCGAAGGGATCTTAAAGCGCCTCCACCACTTGAAATACCACGGTTGAGACGACGCTTTATTCCAAGACGGAAAAATGGCGCCGACGCAAAACGAACACGAGCCGATGATTGATGATGACTTTGTACAGATGAAGATGAAGTCCGCATAAAGGCTTACAATATATATATATATATATATATATATATATATATATATATATATATAGCTCTCGCGCCACATCTCACACACATCGCAAATGGCTGTCACGGTTGGCATTCGTCGACGAAAGCACCCCGAAACTCGGTTGCGCAAGAGCAGGCGTCCTCTGCAGCGGCGATGAAATTACGACCGCCGCTGACCAACGACCGCCGACCTCGGGAGTGGGCAAATAAGCCAAAGAAAGCTCTGAAAGAAAACTCTGAAATGAGTTTGCCGCCTCTCCCGGAGGTGTGTACATCGAAACTACACAGTCGCTCACGGACATGTGGTTCCAGGAACTGCATTTATGCACATATCGCTTCTATAGGACTTGTGAGGCACGCGGTCACGGCCCTGGTGCTTTTCTCACCTCGAACGACCTCAAGTCCAGGTGATCTAACGTGGTGTGCGGTAGAAGGCGCTGGTCGTCATAGCTGGAGCAGATGCAGAGGCGGTATCCGACAGACTCCTCGTACCCGTTTTCTCGCTTACAAAAGATCGTCCTAATGTACAGAAATAACGTACATCGAGGTTCACGCCTTGCGTTACAAGGTGTAAGTGGACCATGGACTGGTATAACCTGGGCGCCCAGCGCTACGAAAACGCTTTTGACTTTGCTGCGAGGCGCTGGTCTCCACGAGACATTTTAATTCTGTAGGTTGTGTGCATGTTGTGTGTGTGTCGTATGTCCTGTGTATATAACGTCATCCACATGCTTAGCGCGCCGCCAAGGTAATCTCCTCCGTCCTCAATTAGGAGGATATCTCTATAATTTTCCTTATTCGGATTTACTTCCCGATAACGCGATATGGTGCGCGATTATCTATTTCATCAATCCAATATAATATTACTGAACCGAATACATTGAAGAGGAATACAAGTAGTCGAAATTTGAATATTGGCCCTGTTATTTACAACTTGTCATCTATCAACTTGTCAACTGTTATTAATAACTTGTCTGTATATTTGTCTGCCTTACAGCGCATACAGTGTGACCGTAGACCCACTACACGGCTGAAGAACCGGGCTTCCCCGAGAAGTTGCCGTTGAGCTTCTGACAAAGCCGGTACATTTAAGATTGAGTAATATGCTTGGGACGATGATCCGAGATAGTCGAGCGGCCCAAAAAGTCCACAGACTCTTCAAACAATTGTGTCACTGAACTGGGAAAAACTGCGCAAGGGAAACGAACACGCATGGGCAGACATCTAAATACGCGAGACCAGCGCAGTGGATGCACTCACTCACTCACTCACTCACTCACTCACTCACTCACTCACTCACTCACTCACTCACTCACTCACTCACTCACTCACTCACTCACTCACTCACTCACTCACTCACTCACTCACTCACTCACTCACTCACTCACTCACTCACTCACTCACTCACTCACTCACCCACTCACCCACTCACTCACCCACTCACTCACTCACTCACTCACTCACCCACTCACTCACTCACTCACTCACTCACTCACTCACTCACTCACTCACTCACTCACTCACTCACTCACTCACTCACTCACTCACCCACTCACTCACCCACTCACTCACTCACTCACTCACTCACCCACTCACTCACCCACTCACTCACCCACTCACCCACTCACCCACTCACTCACCCACTCACCCACTCACCCACTCACCCACCCACTCACTCACTCACTCACTCACTCACTCACTCACTCACTCACTCTCACTCACTCACTCACTCACTCACTCACTCACTCACTCACTCACTCACTCACTCACTCACTCACTCACTCACTCACTCACTCACTCACTCGCCGATCGAAGCGCTCGCACTAGTGAGTTATGCAAACAGCGCCGCCGCTAGAGACCCACTAACCGGATTGACGTTCGCGTCGCCAATTTAGCCGCGTAAGTTCATGCGGCCTTATCTGCAAAGCGCCGATAGAGAGCCAAGAAAGGAAACATTTATTTCTGAATCAGCCTCGAGCGTCGTAACAAGCTTGCTTCTTGTTTAATTTGATTCATCGTTAAAGAATCGGAGAGAGGCGCCGAATAGACTGCATCGCACGAGAAATTCAGGTGTCCAGAAAGTGAAAGCGGGGAGTCTCTGGAGGAAACTTCGTTTTGCGTGGGAGGTATTAGCATAGTGAACTACAGTGCAGCTGCTTCAGTCAGAATCCAAGGTGATTGCGAGGCTGCGTCTTTGGGCCGCGGCGCCGAGTCTGATTGCGCGCCGCTTCTGGAGGACGCTGATTGGGAACAAGGGCGTTGATTGGGCGACAGGCGAGGCGCGCGCGTGCGGTATAGTGCCGCTGTCAAACCTGCGGGGGTGGCTGGTTGATCGATTGGTTGCATAAGTGGGAGAACAAGTAAGTTTAGATAGATAGATAGATAGATAGATAGATAGATAGATAGATAGATAGATAGATAGATAGATAGATAGATAGATAGATAGATAGATAGATAGATAGATAGATAGATAGATAGATAGATAGATAGATAGATAGATAGATAGATAGATAGATAGATAGATAGATAGATAGATAGATAGATAGATAGATAGATAGATAGATAGATAGATAGATAGATAGATGACATTAGAGACGGTGAAGCGGTCAGCTTGAGGTACATTCTTCCAACCAGCTAGCTTGCTCCGCGCTGGGGGAAGAGGGAAAGGGAAATGAAGATGAGAATGAGCGGCTGGTAGGGAGGACGCAGGAAGAAGCTGAAACACACGACCCGCCCGGGGTCCAATCCCGGTCTTTAATAAAGGTATCAAGTAAGGATCTGCACAGCTGAACACTATATTTACAATGCCGCTATTAGCTCGCATACTGCGAGTTATAATACCACGTGCTTAGCGTCAACACGCGTGAGATCGACACAGGCTGACTGCTGAGCTCATCTACCTTGGGCAACATAATGCAGTCATAGGCAGCTATTCTAGGCTAACAAGCAAGTTCATTGAGAGAGTGAAGTGTGTGTTTGATATTTGTCGACCATTTACGGCGCTTTTGTGACTTGGCATTTCCATGGCGTTAGCTGCCTTGGTTTCGTCAATATGCGCGTCTGTTTTTCGTTCGGTTGAAGCTCATGAAATTGCAGCAGCTGTAAATAGCAAGGAAGCGTCTCCAGTATCAACGGAGCTGTATCTGGCTACCGCATGTTGAAAGGTGAGCAGTGCTCCACATGGAGGACTGTTCTACATACAAAGCAAAAGAAAGGACGTGATTTGGGTGAACAGGATGAAAGAACAAAAGAAACGTACGCAAAAAATAAACATTTGGAACTTACGGACAGGAGTTAGGGAAGAGGCTAGCACACATATAAAATTAGAAACGAAAAACGAAATGAAATAACGAACGAACGTGCGAAGGAAGGTTTCTACATGAGGTGTATGTACATTGTTAGCTACCACACTGTCCACCTGTCGGGGCCGACGGTGGCCCCAGTGCTGGCGTTATTATTTTTTTTTTACTGCTCCGTTTGATCGTGCCTTTCGCAGAGCTGTGACGTTATTCCAAAATTTTGATTGCCAGTCAGCCGTAGCACTCGAAGCGTGGGCGATTCGACTTGAGGTCATGTCGGAAAGGAGTGGAGTTGTCGAACCGTTGCGTATCTTGTTGATCGAGCAAGTTTAAAATAACGAAAAATAATATAAGCCGAGCGACTGTTGCCTAGAGCATATTGTAGGTAAATTATTGAGTCGGAGATAATAATTCACGCATCATTTGGAAAAATGGTATTGACACATTAGACAGCGAGTGAGGAACGGGCGTACAAACGAACCGTCGAACCAAGCGAATGAAAGATTGAAAATTTTTTCGCTATATGAGAGCCACTGCTGACATTGAAATAAAATTAAATTCCGGAATTTTACCGCGTCAGAACCACGGCCTGATTATGTGACACTCCATGGTGGGGGACTGCGCATTAACTTTGTGCCCCTCGGATGTGTTTAAAGTGCACCCAGTGCACGGCACACGGGCGTTTTAGCCCGCATTGAAGTGCGGCCACTGCGGCCGCGATTTAATCCCGTAAAGCTCGGGCTTAGCAGCGCAACACCATAGCTGCCAAGCTACCGCGGCGAGTAATCGCTGCATACGTAAACGTGGCAGACAGACAGACGTGTACGCGACGAGTGAAATCAACTCGATTCTTACGAAAATTCGACTGAAGGCGAGAAAAGCAGTGGCTACGTTATACATCATTTAAATCTTCTTTCGCGCTATCCCGAATATCACGATTGCTTTCAATTACCGTGGTTTCAGCATCAGTAATAAAGGAGTAATGAACCAATGAAATAATTAATTAAATAAATAAGAAAAACTAGAACGAAAGAAGGGAATGAAGAAACGAGAGCGTACACGCTATACGCATTAGAATATGTGCAAGTAAAACGTAATATGAATAAGCCGCTATACAAAGCTGAACAAATTAACAAGCTGTCGGAGCAACTAATTTAATTATCCCATGCGTGAAAGCGGGAATGCGTCACGCGATTGGTCGCGCCTGCGTGTGGCCCGACTGCTGCGTCCTGCAAATGCACTCCTGCATTTTATAAAACTCAGGAGCACACGCTCCATCTGCAGTGCCCGGAGAATATGTCTGCGTCCCTAACCCCGGCGCTAGCTCTTGCGGCACGATAGTGTCTGGCCTGTCTCAGTACTAAGAGTGCGTACCGGTACAAAGCTTAATTCGAATTGATTGGAAACGCCTGTATAGCCGGTACAGCATTCCGGCCGGTAGCAGGTAGCATTCCGGCCGCTACCTGACGTTGCTTCAGGGAAAGAGTACACATTTAAAGCTTACCTCATGTGACAGCGTTCTGTGCACAAAAGTCAAAAGACACCTGGTCATGAAGTAACGCATCTTTCTTTTTTTGGAGACATCGCCGTGCTAGAGGCATCATTGAGGACTTTACATGGGTGAGCAATTTATTACTAGGTTGTGGGTTCTCGGTAAGAGTCAGTACGCACTCTAGCGCTCGGAATAACGAAAGCGTTTTGTTTCTTAAGAAAAAGGAAAACGAGCTTGCGTGCATCAGTGTGCTTTTGTCATGCTTCGTAACAGCGAGCACAGCCTTCTGGACAGCTGTCACGATACGAGGCTCATAAGCCTCTTCAAGAGCGCTGGTGTATTGCTCTTTCGTTTTATGCGTTGTTTCCTGAACACTTTCCTAAAAAAAATGAAGAGCTTGACAGATTTAGAAAGTGTAGCGCTATGCGTTAAGGTATCCTTCCTGGAAATAAGTAAAGGAGACAAGCGGCTATTAAGCGTCCCTCTGTGCCTACTCTCGTTGTCAGTCATATTTCCGAGTTTAGGCTAGGGTCAGTTGCTTTCTTTTTTTCCGCGAAGTACCATACCTGCGAATAGAGAATGGCCCAGAGGGAAAGCAGAAGGGTACACGCTGTGCTTTTCAAAGCTTGCCCCAAAATTAAGTTAAGGGGTTTAGTGCCCAAAGCAACACGAGACGCTATTGGGGGTGCTCAAGATTACGACAACCTGAGGTTTTTCAACATGCAGATAAGGCACGGTACCAGAGCACTTTTTCATCATTGTGAGCTTCTCTTGGGCGCCTAATGAAAACCGTGACATTGCTACTGAACAGTTTTCTTTCTTTCTTTCTTTCTTTCTTTCTTTCTTTCTTTCTTTCTTTCTTTCTTTCTTTCTTTCTTTCTTTCTTTCTTTCTTTCTTTCTTTCTTTCTTTCTTTCTTTCTTTCTTTCTTTCTTTCTTTCTTTTCTGTTTTCTTTTTTTCTTTCTTTCCTTGTTTCTTTCTTTCTTTCTTTCTTTCTTTCTTTCTTTCTTTCTTTCTTTCTAACTGACTTACCGACCTGTTTACAGACCATCTTCGCACTGCACACGGTCACACTGCGCCATGAAACTAAGGTCGACGTAAAGGGCGGATTGGCCGACAACTTTTGGTGGTCAACCGCTGGTTTCAGCTGGTTCGGATAATCAGCACATGCTGTCGTTCCCGACGGTTGCAGAGTTTCTGAACTGGGACTAACGCTCTTACTAGCTCCGTGTACGCGCCTAAGCCCAGACCGGGCTTCGAACAAGCGGCCCTGATTACGCCGTTCCAGGGCCTGCCGCAACGCTTCCAAGAAACCCCGTCGACTACAACCAAGTGCACTGGGCCTCCTGTAGGCGGCGCACCAGGTGGAGTGTTAACGAGCCTTGCACAACGCAGGTTCCCTGGCGACAGGGGCTGGGATAAAAGGGCAACGGTGTACGGCGTGGCGTCGGCTGCTTTAATTAAGGAATCTCGTGGGCTGTCGTCGAGGGGAGCCTGTGCTCGTTCATTCTTCCAATAGAAAGGAGTTACATCTGTGTTAGGAATCGACGTCCAGGATCGTATCCATGTTCGGCCTTAGGAATCAGAAGCGAAAACCAACACGTGTCACAACTCCGTCGTGCTAACTGTGTTGAACCAGCGGGGTCAGTGAACTGAGCTTGCGGGTACAAAGGAGAGAGAAGAAATAAGCGATGGAACAGAAAAGTCAGAAAGAAAAATACTGGAACGTCCGCCTCGGCTCGGGCGTCAGGTGGCGCTCACATCACCGAGCCACCACTCTTTGTTAAGGGTATAGAAACACGACGGGAAAACAGAGAATTACGGTTTAATTTATCCTACATGCGTGATGGACAAATGGTGCAACAGAAGGTTCGCGGATTGATGTATGCGGGCGACATAGTGCTGCTAGCGAATAATCCAAGATATTTACAAAAACTTGCGAACATCTTCTGTGGCAAGGCATGCGACAAATCTCGTCTTAAGTTTAACACCGATAAATCAAGAATTATGATCTTCAATGAAGAGACGAGTAGTTACGTGGTGTCAATTTACACCACGTCATACACGTAGTCAAGTAATATAAGTATACCTCGGTGTACACATAAACGAAGGAAAGAATTACTCATGCACCCACCGAGGCAATCTAAAAACAAAGGGGAAGCGTAATGCAACAATAATGAAACGTAAAGCCATTGGTGCCTGAACACAGTAAATATGAGGTGGTGCGTGGAATCAGGAAAGGAGTAGTGGTGCCGGAACTAACGTTCGCAAACGCCATTCTGCGCTTAAAATCGGATATCTTGTCGGGACTGGAAGTTAACCAAATATGGGTAGGCCGGTTGGCTTTGGGAGCCCACGGAAGAACCACAAATGAGACAATGCAGAGTGACATGGGTTGGACCTCGTTTGAAGTCTGAGAAGGGTAGCGCAAAATGAGTTTTGAAGAAAGATTCAGGAACACAGATCAAAATAAATGGAAGGCTAGAGTGCACAAATATCTGTACCTCAAAAGCATGGGCACAGAATGGAGAAAGAGGTCAGTAAAGTTGGCAACAAATTGCAGGGTGCTCGAAACTGTGTACAGACAACCAGGAGTCATTAGAAAGAAAGTGAAAGAAACAGAGACAGCGAATTGGATGCAAGGAATGGAAGAAAAATAGACCATGGTGATTTACAAGAATATGAAAAATGGAAATTTGAAGGGAAAGTTAACTGCCCATTCAATGTCCTCTGTTATAGAAGTCAATGCTGAAATTCGACGCAAGTACAACGATTACATCTGCCCATTTGTTCATAATACCGGTTTCATCAACCATGGCGTTCTTATATGCATGAAGTCGCCAGTGTACTGAACAACTTTGACTAAGTACTCAACCTCGTGCTTTTTCAGTGACGGCATCGCGTCGTGTTTTTAAAATTGACTATTTTTGTTTGGGTTTATATCGTTTAAAGAATTTCCATGCTTGCGTCGTATCGGCATGATTCTTCTAATTCTCCGCTTGTTGGGTGTGCATGCTTGTGTGAGATTTAATCTGTATTCTTTTCCGAGTTTACAGGAGTCCTTATTGCTGTTTTTCTAGCTTTAATAATTATGCGGCCACGCTGTTCTTATAAGTATTCCTATTCATTAAAGCACATTCTCAAATCCTTCCTTTTTGTCTTCCGAAATTGTGGTAATTGTGTTTCTAAGCTCAAAGCACCTAAAGAGGAGCAAGAGAAGAACGGTAAGGAGATTACACGTAATCGCCGACTCCTCCTCTAAACCCACTTACTTAAAAAAAGCGATAAAACCTAAAAACCGAGAGTCGAGTGCTCGCCTCGTCTAAAGTAATGAGCAGGGTTGAGACGAAGCCGTATAATAATAATTTTTTTTCGATGTAAGACGTCTTTCATTTCTGTCAGCATAGGGGTTGGCTTGCTAAAACCGCACGTAACCCTGCATAAATGTTACGAAATGTAACCAAAACATGTAATGCTAATATCGCTTATGTGTGCAACCGTACTTACCCACGTGCCTTGCTTTGATATCGTTGATTAGAGAAAGAAAGCCATTAATCGATCATGCATGTGCCGCGTGCAGATATAGGACCATTGTAGCGTTACGCACAATGCAATCGGAGCTGCATTTACCCTCTCGCTCGGGGTTCACTGCAGAGAGGCCCTTTCCAGGCAGTACGTTTGTCGATCCGAGCGGGAGTGGTCTGTCATACCAAGTATATTACATCAAACTCAAACCCGTGCTCCTTAGGAGTTATAAAGCTGACAAGAACCCACCATGGTTGCTTAGTGGCTATAGTGTTGGGCTGCTGAGCACGAGGTCGCGGGATCGAATACCGGCCACGGCGGCCGCATCTCGATGGGGGCAAAATGCGAAAACACCCGTGTACTTAGATTTGGGTGCACGTTAAGGAACCTAAGGTTGTAAAAATTTCCGGAGTCCCCCACTACAGCGTGCCTCATAATCAGAAAGTGGTTTTGGCGCATAAAACCCCCTAATTTAATTTTTTTAAAGCTGAGAAGAGCGCAATTTTTTTTTTGCAGAAATTTCACGTCTGCTCGGTTACGGATCCCCCGCGTTCGACACGCACGGTCGTGGCATGATACATCGTCGCTGCCGTATAGTTTGGTGCGTTCTTGTACTGAGATACTCACAAAAACGCTGTTCAATAACCAAATCATCTGTGGAGGTTTCGTAGGGTAATATATAACTTGCATTGCTAACATGAACATGGCTTCGGCATCACTACAGGTTGCTGCTACACAGACACGAACAAGTCAGAGGAAGAAATTTATAGTGTAGTCAGCTGGTCGTCTTCGAGTGCTGTAATTGTGGTCGCATTACAGCTGATGAAAATTCGGCTACGGTAACTATTCAAGTATGTGAATTGTCAATATATATATATATATATATATATATATATATATATATATATATATATATATATGGCGTGTGCCATATATGTGCCAAAGATGGCGTGTGCCGCGGGCACACGCCATCTTCAAGTCGACGCTCTGGGTCCGACTGTGCCACACCACCGATGTCCACCGAAACGAACGTTAGCCGAGGCTTAACACTATCACAATGATTCGCGACGGCCGATACCTCCTAAGCTGAAAACAGAGGTGCACAACCGATGAAGACTGCCGAGACAAAGACGCTGAACATGTGAAGGTGGCGAAGGCCCTGATTCGTTGGTTCTTGATTGCAAGCGCAGCTGCGACGTACTTGATTCGCTGTGTTTTGGCGCTTGCCGTGCTATCTCCGCACAACATTAGCAGCTGTACAAGATTTGCAAAGCCTCCGAGATTCGCAACGGGCAAGAAGTGTTGGAGGTTACGTAGAACGGAGAGGCGGCAGCCGCCAATGCTTTCTGGCTGACCCCGCGTCGGTTAGATTTTTTTCCGATTTTGCCTTCTCTCGCCGTTCTCTCCGTTTCGGAGGCAATACAGCCTTGTGTGTAGGCAGTAGGCGCTTTTCTCTGGCCATGTGCCAGGTGAGCGTAGTTCGAATTATCCGTGAGGGAACCTTCTCGCGTTCGAATTAACGGACTTTTTTATACATAGACTTCTGTGGAGCTTGGCCGGACCAAATCATACAGTTCGAATTATCCATAAATTCGAATTATTGAAGTTCGAATTAACGAGCTTTCACTGTATATATATATATATAGTCATACTAGAAGCAAGCAAACAAACTACACCAAGGACAGCACAGGGGAAATTTACTCTATGCTGTCCTTGGCTCTTGCCTTCTTCTATACTAATAAAAATCAGTCCCTGGGTTTCCTTTCTTCTCGTATCTATGTACCTATCTATCTAGAAATCAAGATATCACAGTGCGATGTGAAGTACAGTTGTTGCTCTTGATTTTAATAAAACTACTCGGAAATCTGCAGTCACTTTATTTGTATAGCCCGGGCAAGGACCATTCCAGCTCGTCTAGTCACCATTACGCACGCGCACTGCCTTCCGCCTTCGCTCGCGCCATTATATCTCGGCACGGCAGCTGCCGCCATTGTTACAGGCTCTGCGGTCGCGTGGTATGACAGCGGTTCCGGGTTCTTCAATTTTCTATTTTGCCAGCCGAGAGGTGAAGGGGGACGGTTATCATCTTCGCCGATGCCTCCACCCCGTTGTCATGCTAAATGCCGCACGCAACAGCCGCGTCACATCAGGGAGGAGCTTTGCGCCGATCCTAACTCTCTTGCACGCGTAATCATGCGAAGGTCAATTAAGATTTAGAGTCGGATATCTCCGAGCACAGACACGGTAGAAGAATTCTTCTGACTGATACTGCGTAGAAACACAGCTGCCTTTAACTTTTGAATGCAAACAGACCCACTTACTGCAGTCAACAAAAAGTTAATTATTCAATTTTAGGTAGTTGGGCTGCTGACAGTGATAATTATCATCTCATTTTGTGCCCCCCTGGCCATAAAACTTATTTGCGCAGGTGGTGGTCGCGTGACTCCCAGTGACTAATTTTAAGAAAGCCATAAAGCTTAATTTTGAAGACCCTGTATACAAAAAGTGAGCCTGCCCGGATCCGGTAGTTGAACAGGCACCTGTAGGTTGAAGACGCACATACGATAAGAACGGGGCTTTATTTTCTAGCTTTCTGCCGCGGTCTGCCCGAAAGTAAGCACATGTTACTTGTACACGTTGTTTTCCATTTTTCCTTTTTATTACGCGGTGTCATAGTGAAAACATGTTTAAATATCAGTTAATATCTTTGTAAACATCATTAGGTGTATCGTTTTGCAAATTCTTTGCTACAACTGCATATGCTTAAATTATCAGACTTTGGTCAGGCGTTGCAAAACACCTGATGAATGGTATTTTGCAACCTTCCTCGAATTCCGCGCCTAAATCGAGAGACTTTTTTTTGCATTTCGACCACATCGAAGTGCGGTAGCCGTGGCCTGGAATCGAACAAGTGACCTAGAGCTCTGCAGCGCAATCACTGCTCCTCAGAGGCGTGCTATTAAATAAAAAAGGCGGCACTTCTGCCTCACTTGAGCTGTCTCGTCGGAAAGCGCGGACTTTCATGCGCAGATGGAAGTGGGGAGGCGAGGGTGAATGCGCACGTGATCGAATGAACCCCTCGTATACCCTGCGCCTGTTCTTTATATTTAGCTGGCTTCTCCTTGTGTCTTATTGCTCGTTTTCATGCCGTGGTTGCAGGCTTCAAAAAATAATAAGGGCTGAGGGCAAGAAAGTAAGACTTCAGCCGCTGTAGACAGATAATGCTCTTTTCTTTCTGTAATGTTTTCTATATTAATATGTGTCCCGAGGGTTCCGACTTTTGTGTGCTGTGTCACGATTCCTATTTGATTTTCTACTTGGAGTTTTGACTTCATTCAACAGACCGATACTAATATCAAGAGAAAATATCAATATCGAAAAATCTGTCCCGTTTGTGCGCATGCGCCGGCTGGATCAGTACTTCAATACTTCAACTTCAACTTTATTAATTCTTCTAGTACACACTAGAAACGTCCTACGGGGCTAAAAGCTGCCATAAGCAGCTTGACTGGACCCAAGAGACGTTGTACATGGCAGCGCGATAACAGAGAGTAGTTTAAAACATCAAAAACAATTGTAACATTTTCAAATATAAGCCTATTGACAGGATAATTATCTTGCGATACAGAAACAAACAACATTCAAGGATATTTGATAAGATTAAGAAAAAGAATCATCAAAGGGCACCATATATACATCACAGTACACTTGCCACGAACTCCCTCGCGGACGCGAAAGCGGTCGTGCTTTACATCAGTTGTACGCTGAAATGAAGAGAGATCTGGAAACTGATTTCGTTTTGGTAAATCATTGGCCTATTTATAAATAAACTGTCGAGACTTATCACAGATCCTGATGGAGTATTCCATTCATTCTCAAACAAAACGAACACATTTCGAGTGCACTGGAATGTACAGCAACTCTCGTAAAGACATTTTGTTTTGTTACTATCGTTTTCAGTCACGATCTTAACAAGAGAGATTCTCCCTGGCATGCCAAGTGTGACACTTAAATGATGTAGTTAGTTCACAAATACAGCTCTTTTTAGATTTCTTTCATTGTTTCATTGTTTCCTTTCTTTGTATTTTGTTCGTTCTCTTTCTCTCTTTTCGTTTTTTATGCATTGCTTTCTTGTTTCATTTTCCTTAATCCCTTCCCATTTTCTTTCTCTCTCTTTCATATTAATTTTGATGTTTCTGCCCTTCCTTCCTTTCATTTTCTCTCTTTCGTCTTCATTTCTTCCTTCGTTCTTAGGGCTCTAGTTCTCGCTTCCTTTTTTATTCCTTACTTCTCTCTTTTGTATCTTCATTTTTCCTTCCTTCTTTGTTAATAATGCTTATTTCCTCAGTTTTTGCACTTGGTCACATGGGCTATCGCCTTGATATTCCTTCTGAAATTCGAGATAAATATTAGGTTGTCTTTACAGAGTGTAACAACCACGTTATTCGCGAGTGCTCAAATCGTAATCGGGGCCTTGTTTAGATAACATTCCCTATGGGACGAACTTATTTTGATTACAAATATTTCAGCGACTCAATTATAGCATTCGTTTTACTTCTTTCTTTTCTTCTCAATCCGAAACAACCAGAAAGCCTATTTCTTGGGACACGTTTGGGAATTTAGGCAACCAAGAGTACAATTAGCGATATTCGTTTATGCCGTCAAGATGAACTTGCCAAGAGAACTCTTGTAGAGACTCCTGCGAAAGAAAGGGCAACGCAGAGTTTGCTGAAATGCTGAAATGAGACTGCAAAGCACACTAAGAAATTTGCGCCTTCATGTTTGAGGGCGTCGTCTTGCGGTTAGCTTTCTAAGTTGCTTTGTTCTCGAAAGTAGCTCTGTAACGCTGCTTCCATTCGCTCCTGTAAAGCGTGCTTTTTTGCACTATTACCCTTTATGCGGAAAAGACGTAGAGACTGCGCAAGAAGTGGGCGAATGAGGAAGTCAACGAAGGCCCGAAAAGAATCCGCACGTGATCGATGGAACCTCGCGTATCCTCTGCATTTGTTTTGTATTTAGCTAGCTTTTCCCTCTGCCTTATTGCTCGTTTTTTCATGCCGTGGTTGCGGGATTCCAAAAAATAAAGACGCAGGGCAAGAAAGTAAGAGTTTTGCCGCTGTAAGCAGAACACGCTCTCCTTTTCTGTAAATTTGTGTGGCCTTTCAATGATTGCGCAGGTGATTAAAAGAACTTCCAAAAACGTGGTTGCCTTAAAGAAACATGTAATATCTGGAAAGAAGAAGTGGAACAGTCTTGCCACTAATAAAAAAATTCCAGAAATGTCAGGTCTGTTTTCACTCGAGCTCAAATTTAAGGAAAGAGAAATCACTACTGGTCCAATAGGAATGGGCTGTTCCTGGCGTAGTTTCCCGAGTTCTCTGTCTTAATTCCTTTATTTCGCTGAAGCAGCGCAGGCAACAGTGTCGTCCTTTTTTATCGTCTTGTTATCGGGGCTTAAGGAGATGATGGCGCCTGTATTTGACTCCGGCACCTCATTTCGTTTGACTTGAATTGAAGACGAAAAATATATTATTTGCGTTCTTGATGCATGCATTTCCTTACTTGACACATCGTCTACTCCAGTTTCAATAAGAAAACAACTGGCTACATCCCCTGGATTATTTGCTCCACTTTCGCATCCCAAGTGGACTCCGCGACGCGAGACCATCGTGATTTGTCGAAAGGTCTATACGAATTCTTTCGCTGTTCGCACTTGTGTGGTCGAGAACGCTACGTTTGATGACTGGGGTCACGAGGAGACTATTGAACACGTACTCTGGGACTGTCCTAAGTTCCACAAAGACCATTGCTTGCGACTGTCGCTTTCGTTAAAGCTCATTATTAAAACAAACCAATTTGGCAAGCTGATCTCATAAGCCATCGCAGCAGGGGGAGATGAAGCTACGACTGCAGTTTTTTAACGACTACGGACGATGCACGAGCGGCTGCACCCTAAACTGGTGCTTACTGTAGCGTACATGATCCCGTGCTGTGATATTGCCCGACTGTGTGCGTGTGTATGTGTTCTCTCTACTTCCCGCTTTCCCCAGTGTAGGTTAGCAAACCGAATTTTTATTTCTGGTTGACGTCCCTGGATTTTCCATTCTTTTGTTTCATTCACACTCTCTCCCGTCGTCTCCGGTCAGCATTAAACCAGCTAGAACCAAGATCATTTTCAGAAGTGAATGTCCTTGTACTATTGTCGATGGCGTAGAAAGCTAAGTGAGCGAGGCTAGAGCACCTCAAGGCGACAGGTTTCTCCCGACCATTTATAAACTCCAAGTGCACCTTCCCGCATGCGCGCCGCCTAGCGACATTTCCCTGCTTTCTTTCCTTTCTTTTGCCTCTTTGTCACCTATCCGTCAGCACAGGGAACCAAAGCAAACGAATTTCATGATTGGTTAACCTCTGTTCTGTTCTGCTATAAATGGATTGCTATGGGGAGACTGGGGTAGAAAGTACATCAGCTACTCCACTCCTCTCTATAATACATCAATAAAGAAAAAATGAATAATAATAAAAAGTCTTAAAGAAAATGAAACAAAAGCGTTAATGAAGATAACCTAAGTATAGATAAGAATACTCTTTATGGTTTTTTCTGTTGATATTTATCTGTTTCTCCGTGCGCACATGTACACGTATAAAAAATGGTGGAAACAAAAATGCATCCGCATTTTTAAACTACACAATGGACAAATGAAAAGAAATTCAGAAGCAGGAATTGGAAACTGGCAAATTATGTCACTAATTGTTGACTGGTTCGCCCTGCCTAACCACACCGGACGCAGAGATGAATAGAAACCTTGAGTAACGTCTCTACGCTATTGTGAAAGAGAGGCCAGGTGGGTACTGGGCTTTGAATACCACAAAGGAGCCGGCGAAGCTGCCAGCAAAATACCTACAGAAGGGGAGACGCGCGCGCAGAGGAGATCGATGCTGACGTCACTCCGACAAGCTCCTGCTTTCATCCCGGTGACGTTGAGAGGTTTCCGGCATATTTGGTCCAACGATACGCGGCCATACGGGAGACATCAAAGGAAGCAGCGAATGCTGTGACTGAGTGAACCCACGAGATCGCGTCTATGGAAACGGTCCGAAATTCGGCGAAGCAATTAGGTGTGCGAGTCTCGTTCGCCTTGGTTCTGCAGAAAGGATATTAATGTGCTCGTGTTTTAGCAATACAGTCGAGACTCGTTATTATCACCCTCTTAATTACGGAGACAGAGAGAGAGAGAGAGACAAAAGGGAACTGAATCGCGGATCACTGTAATTATGGCCTATTGATAGCGGCGACTGCTTTTTATTCTTTACCGCTGTGCATTCGTGATTGGTTAATATGGAGAGAACGAATCGAGAAGGTACACAGGGCCACAAAAATAAAATAAGGTCACACGGGAAAATAAGACCACACGGGAGCCTAAACACACGAGCCCACACGGTCTAACACGAATTGGCATACTTGACGCGAATAGAGCGGCGGGAAGAAATGACACATGCAAAAGGAGAGCACAGACGCTTCAGTTTAAACAACAACAACAACAACGACGACGACGACGACGAGAAAATAAGAATAAAAAATAGGCGATATGACGCAAGATTGCATCTGAGCTCGAGAACGTCCCCTTTCCAGACGCGCTGGGATTCAACGTGAATGGGAACGTTATCAATCAGCGGTCGATATATTTATCACACGTTTAGGGTATTGATGGAAGAAAATCGGGGAAGAAATCGACGGAGCCGAAGGCGTTATAGGCATAGGTAACTATACAATACCGATATAGAAATTTAACGAGGAGGGAAAAAATCAAGGAGCGATGGGCAAAACACTATAGGCTTATAAGGAGCCTGATTAACTCAAGTAGGCTATAGGTGACTATTCGTCACCGCCGTGTTTGAAAGAGATGGCCAATACAAATCATCACCATCACCATGGAAATGAAAAAAAAATAATATTAATAAAAGCATCCGCTTCACTGGTGACTTGGTCCATAGCACGGTGTACTAAGACGCGAAACAAGGTGGAGTAAGAAAAGGACCAGGAGAGTGTGTCATTCACAACAAACTTTATCCAGAGCAGACATGTTCGCTCTTTATAGGGCAGGTGGCAGCACGAAAAAATAAGCGCGGCCACCGCAGGAAGCCTACCGAGACAAAATTGCCAAAATGCGGGCCTATTTCGCAATTACATATCGTTTCGCAATATCATATGATTGTGGGGTGCGAACGTGCTTGCGCATGCTGGTACCTGTCCTACAAAAAAGCGAACCTGTCTGCTCTGGATAAATTTCATTGCGAGTGACGCAATATCACGCCCTATTTTTTACTCTACATTGCTGAGTGTCGTGTGACACAACAAGGAGCACGAGCTAACTATACCAGCAACAAGTAGAGAAGCACGGTTTATCAGAAATTGTTGATCGGCGAGCTATTTTATCCGCGTTGCCAAGGACAACGTCAATATTAAGGTGAGTACGCCGAGGAACAGAGTTACGGTATATGGCTCTAGACTGAGCAGGAAGTGCCTGCACTTTATTTAGCATTTACAGCAGCCTTGAACGCGAAGGGGAATGTTTTTTTTTAAGCGTCCGCGATTTACAGGGCCAAGACATTTGAAATTATGTATGTGATGTCTATGTCTAAGTGATGGTCATGGAGGAGCGTAACATTCTGGACTATTATTATTTTTTGGTTATCCAAACGTTCATACGCTGCAAACCTTGGAAAATATACTGCGAAGTGCCGAGGAAGGCCAAAACACACCTCAGGTTACGAAAGTACGACTCACCGAGATGTAACTCTCCTGTGCACGCTATGTGAAGGAACAGGTCTTAGTTATAGCCTAATTTTCTGAGTGAATTAGCGTTGCTTTACATTTGTTATTACGAATGAGTATACTCGTGAATAATTTCGGCCAGAAACGAAAGCGCTGATAATAACGGGGTAGGCAGGCCTGTACCGAAACATTGAGGCGCAATTAAATTCAGAAGAATCATACCTCACGTGAAGGTTGCTTCTGGTCTATTTAGAATGGCATTTTGTGCGCTTCGGTGTGTTCGTTTTTTCCTCCCAATTTAATATCAAAATCACTTGTAAGCGTTAGCGACTTTTCATGCGTATTGCTGTGAACTTCGCTCTTTCAACGCGGACAGATAGTACTGGTGCTTGTCATAGGTCATGTGCTGATTTATCTTTCCGCATGATTTGTATAGATTTACACTTCATGCCATGTTCTTACTGTGCTTGTAGAGTACATGTAGTACCTTTCTTTCAGTCTAAGCAATTATTCTCATATTTAGTGTTCTTTTTTGTTTGTTTGAGTATTAAGCTACGATTTTAGGAGAGATGGCTTTCAGTAGCCAAGCTTTCCATACTGTCGCAGTTAACAGATAAAAAAAGCAGGACCATAATACAGCATTATTAGACACGAATACATGAAACAGTGTAACCCGAGTTTAAAATAGCCAAGCAGATCGACCTTCGTTAAGCCTGTATATCTGTATACCGGTTGTTCTTTTCGAATAAAACCTGGCACTTGTATGCTTTGTGTATGTCTATTTCTTGCGCTGCAGCTAATTACGACACATACGACACCATAGCGTGTCATCCGAACCTTATTAAATTATGGGGTTTTACATGCAAGAACCATTTTGTGATTATGAGGCACGCCGTAGTATGGAACTCCGAAAATTTTGACCACCTGGAGTTCTTTAACGTGCACCTAAATCTAAGTTCACGCGTGTTTTCGCATTTCGCCCCCCCCCCTCCATCGTTATGCGGCCGCCGTGGCCGGAATTCGATCCCACGACCTCGTGCTTGCCAGCCCAACACCATGGCCAATCCGAACCTTATGGTACCGATGTTCGTGTTCTTGCTAAAAAAAATATTGTTTTTCGTAGGCCTTGCCGTGGTTCGTTGACTTCTGAAAAACTGCGTTCGTTCTTTTTAAACGCTGGCGAATTAAATACATTTAATATAGTGAAATGTTGATGCCATACATAATACATAAGTCCATCCCGCCAGCCTTGCGGCAAAGCCGCTCGCACAAATAAACTGAGATCACAGGCACAGTTGAGGTCATATGTCCACCAACGAGATGTTTCGTAAGCGAAAAAAACAAGCACAGGGACGGCAGTGCTTTCGTAACTCATCCGGCCGTAGCCGTCCATCGACGCGTTAGCATAATCCTTTCATCCGCGGCGAGAGATTCTCGCCTAAGGCGAGTGTACCGAGGTTCAGTTTCCGTATCGTTAGTTTGCAGCAGTGTATGTCAGTACCGTCTCTGAAGGGACGGTAGTAACGGCGGAGGTGGGGGGGGGGTGAGGTAGGAGGGTCTCGGAGCGAGGAAAGATGCGATTATCGCGGTTCGCTGCCGATGGCTGCTCCGTGGTGCCGACGCCGAAAGCCCTTGACTGTGTAAGCGGCGCCTCATGCATCTTCCGGCCCCTGACACAAGGCGGAAGATGTGCATAATGCGCATTTTGCTTGGTATTGCTTTGCTATTTTGCACATAATAATCTGCAATATAGTCGTCGTCGCGACAGGGCGCGCATCAGCGACACCGTCAGAAGAGGCCGGCAGTGCGTCCTCAAAAATTAATACGTAAGCCTTACTGTGGACATTTTAATTGTCGCAGAGACAGGGCCTGAACTCTTCTTGACATGACACACACACACACACACACACACAAACACACATACACACACACTATATATATATATATATATATATATATATATATATATATATATATATATATATATATATATATATATATATATATATAAGGTATGTAATACTGTAATATACAAAGATTGTGGTGGTGGTAGAAACATTTTACTCAAGAAGTTAAAAGAGTTCCTTGTGCGTATGCGTCACCGACGAGACATCACTCCTCACTCGATGTGCCTTACGAGAGAACGATCAAAATCACGAAGACATAACTAAGCTAGCTGACTCTTCATGTGCCTAACCGCTTACATTAATTTTCATACGGAACTGCAGAGGCACGACTGACGCAAAAATTACGTGTGACCGGCAACGCAACCAAGGGATCACGGTAAGCTTTCTTTTTTATCCCTTTGTTCCCTTGATGCTCGCAGCAAGTGCACAGCATCTACGGTTCCGTACAGATTTCGTGTGACCTTGAATGAGTGGTCGCTTGCTTTAACCCTGCATAGCCCAATCTACCATTTTCATACGCTATGTTAGAGGCCTCTGAACTCTAATTTAAGCGCCGAAATGTTAACGCAAAGCCAATTGCAGCGTTTCTTTTTTTTTCTTTTTTTTCCATATGATGGAGCAAGTTTCCAGGTCTTGGTGTTTCAGGATGCCAATTACTAATTACAACTAACTAAATATTTATTCACTCAAAAACATTTGATTGCCTTTTTTATGAGTTTCCTCTCCATGAGGAGAAATAACATGGAACAAATTTTTCTAATTTTCCTTCAAGTGCAATGGAGCTTGGGCTTTGCGATGTTAATGGCAGGCAGCTCAGATTAGCAACGAGTGGATGGAAGATAACGTAAATACAGAGAGGGAGAGAGAGAGAGAGAGAGATAAATACAAGAGCAAAATACCAGAGAGAACCAACGGCAGTGTAGGAGCGGAACATTTTCTTAAACTTTCTTAAGTGGTACGCTCTCGGCAAAAAAGAACTGCTGGTTTTAATTGGTAGATACGGTAATCATCGTGGGCTTCGTCCATCAGATCAGCCATTATACTTCACCCGTAGGCGGTGTTATTCAGAAGCACCGGATCGCTAATAAGCGCCGGTTCCCCGCCTTGTTATACGGCTTCTCCGTACCGTAGAATGAAAAAAAAAAGAAAAGTGAAAAGAAGAATTGCGAAGTTTGTAATAACAGGAATGGTTTCTTTTCACCCCCTAGAACTGAACGTTGTGCGCTAACGTGCTGAAGCTGTCGTCACTGCTTTCGTGATATTTAGATTTTGAAGCATAGCAAAAAAAAAAAAAAAGGTGCGACAGTGAATGTTTAAAGGTGCGTTTGGTGTTTTCCACTAGGACAGACAGCAACAAAAAGAGATAGGCATGCTTGCCGGGATTACAGTCTTTCTACCACAGCACGCAATGGACGAAACTTGGGCAGATTAATGCACGTCCCCGAAACATAACGCAAGTAAAATAACAAGAGTTTTCTCCACCGCACATTGGCATGTTTGCAATATTGCATTCTATAGTCCACGCTTTTATTGCTCTCGATTTTCCTACCGTTCGCTTTAGTTTCATTCAAGTTGACAGCGCATACTGACACATGCTATTCTGATGTTATGACTCCAGCGTGACAAAAAAAAAGAAGAGAAAAGAAAAAAAAGAAGGCTATGCGACGCAAGAGCTCGCAAGCTCTCATATTCATAGCGTCTGCGTTGTTAGCTTTCAATGGCGCCCACTTTTCTCGACGGCAAAACTGAGCAAGATAAGATTTTACGACCACGCGCGATAGGAGAGAAAAGAAGCAACGCAGCCGCACAGTGCATGCAAATATTTGCATTACAAGAGCGACTCGGCTGAGAAAAAGTACCGGAAGAAAAAGAACTGTTCGTGGAAGCAAGCGATCGTGTGATGAATGGTGAGGCCCTTGCAGCCCCGCTGGCGAAGCTTGCTGCAGAAAACGCTCCCTTCTCCCCCTCTTTCGCTCCTTTCAATTGGGTGCGGCGCACTCCAAGTCCTTCATCAGGACACACGTGGCACTCGACAAATTTTTTTTTTCTTCCTACTCTTTAATCACGAGTTCACATGGGCGATTTTCAGTCGTGCGAACAGTGGCTTTTTCAGGGACGTTCCTTCGAAAAGGCTCCCATTAATTCAAAGGAATCTCGCGATTGAAGTTCAGCAAAGCTTTGTATACACTGCGGTGTACCGGCTTTAGCTTCGTCACTTTTCTTTATTCGTGAATTCTTGAAAGCTCTTAAACCCGAACTTGTTTGCGAACTTCTTTGGGCATAAAGGCGTGAGATTGTGAATTTGGAAACGCGTGGTGTTTTGTAAGGTATAATGGTGTGAACATTAATAACATGATTATCCCTTTTATTCTTTAGGATATCGAAAAAAAGTGCGACCGAACGTTCCTAAAGCTCAGGCACGTACGCTTTAGTGAAGAGACAACAAGGCGCTGTGAAGGTACATCCGATGAATCAATCTATAAATATATCAGCCTATAAATAAATAAATAAATAAATAAATAAATAAATAAATAAATAAGTCAATCAATCAATCAATCAATCAATCAATCAATCAATCAATCAATCAATCAATCAATCAATCAATCAATCAATCAATCAATCAATTGTTGAGGTCGGGGAGGCACTCGCTACACCAAAAAAGGCAACTTATACATATCTGTAATTGCTTCAGGCGCCAGTTAATTCTGTCTATTGAGTGTTTAATTTTAGTACTTCGCTTGCATTTACAGCGTCACTTAGCAAAGTTGTGAAGCAAGTTACATAAGAAAATATGCCGTTTTGAATGGTTTCAGATTATCCTTAACTCGCATGATGGTTCTTTAATGTACGAATGTCTCAGAACGTGGTAGTCATCGCTTTTGCCTACCATTGCTATGTCTGCAATGACACGGCGCATCGCATGGCACCGTGTCCGAAAATTGAGTCCACGTCTTTGTGCTGAAGGTATGATGAATACTAGGGCCAGCAAAAAATGAAAAATGAAGAAGAAATGCGCGAGGGTGACACAAAAGCAGGCAGAAATTGAACCCTACACGCCATTCTTAATCGAATTTCGATATTTGCTCTGGCCTTCTTTTTCACATGTGTAACGACATCTTGAGGTGAGATTGCAGAGATGATCGACACTCTATGAGAGTTTCAGAGAATTACTGAAATGTACCAGAGGGTATATTTTTTCTTCTTGTTTTTTCGGCTTATCGATCTCGAAATCAAGCAGCTGGGTATCCTCACTACTGCCATCGATTACAGCTTGACCACGAGACGACGTCTTCGATCAACTCCGAAGTTCCGGGTTTAAAAATAAAGATGAAATGAATATTCGTATAGGTTACATCTCACAGGGGCTTATGCAAGCTTAGAAGACCCCGGTCTGTCGCCTGAACCACTTTCCTCTCGTCGCTATCGACCCATACTCTCTGTTTTCACGCGGAAAGCTTGAGGCGAGTGTCCGCACCGGCTGCGGTGAGGAAACTCCGATAGCGCTGGCCTCGCGAGCCACGTAAATTGATGTACATTATGCAAATGAGATTGACTGCGAAGCTCTCTCGTAAGCCAACAAAAACCAGTGAAAAATATATGAAAGAAAAGCCCACTTCGCCTTGTGACTACTATACTGACCTCCGAGGGGACCGAAGGAGCTTCCGCTTTAATGACTTACTCTACTTTTTCAATGTTCTTTAGATGAACTTGCGAAAGCTTGAGTTGATCTAGCTTTTGCGTGGCATTGATCGCTGCTAGAAAAAATGTAAGATTACTACTCTTTTTTTTTCAATCTAATTCGCTTTATCCAGTAACACAACGAAAGGAAAGAATGTTTGGATAGTTCGTGCGTAATTAAGGATTGAGGCATATTTTTTAACTATATAGTGAACAGGCGTGTGGGGCGAGCACAATAAGCACAAAGGACGCTACGTTAGACTGCCTAATTATTTACTGTGTTTTGTAGTGTATATTGCACTGTGGCTGTACCACATTGTACGTTGTCGGCAGTTCGATGGTGACAAGGCGCGTTCAATCATATTGCACGTGCGTCACAATTAAACAACGCTATATATTTTCTGATCGACATGAGAAATAGCGATTTGCGCACTAGTAATGCACAGTGGCGCGTGTATAAATAGCCTAATCTGCATAAATACATCAGAACGATGTCGAAAAGAGACGAACAGTTTCGAATGCCCTCGCAGAGCACACGGATGCAATGGGCCATAAGGGTGAACGGGAAAATCGGCCAAGAAAGAAACCTGGAATCGCGGCTGCATCTGGAGTTGGAGATACAGAAAATACGTCACACGCTTGACCGAAGTGAGGGAAACCTCCCCTTGTCGTACACGCTCTGCTTACGTCACGTGCTGAAGAATACATAAGCTTCCGTGAACTTTCTTTCACCCCATGGTGAACAAGGCTTCCGTAGCGAAGCCGAAACATCTTAAAGAGTTTATCATTTTTAGCGTGAAAGTGTCTGTCGTTTTATTGCTTCATGTTTCATCCGGAGCAGACGGGCTTCCGTCGCACAGTCGACTTCGTGTATAAATAGCGGACCGACTCGAGCTGTGAGATTAGATTAGATTAGATTACATTAGACGACCAATGAACATTTTCACCTTTATAGGGTGTTATTTGGACGCGGCGTTACGTAATCTTATTAGAGTAAAACGATTTCTGCAATCAAACGAGTTTGCATGAACTCATTCGAATCTGTTTCTGTCCTGAATGAGTACTCTCGCCGAAGAGTGGCCTCGAAAGGATACAGCAATAAAAATAAAGAATTCTAGGTGGCAGTTATTGCGTTTTCATTTGTAAGCCGTTCGCTATTTGCTGGGACACGACATTCAACTTCCAGTTCACTCCTCCGTGTGGGACATATTACCATTAAGACCAATATTTGGACTCATACCTGACTCCAGTCTTTTCTCGTCTTACAACATGCAGTGCCTTCTTGAATGTTGACAAAACGGTGTTATAATATTTCCGGATGAATGCTACCAAGCTAAAGAATTGTTTTTGTTAAAATGCATACATTTAGGAACATTCTGCCCACACACCTTTTTCTGTGCTTTCTTCCACGCATCGCTGATTGCCATCATCTGCAAATTACATTATTTATTTTCAGCCGTGTAGCAGCGCACGTTAACTAATGCCATTTTATACATAAAGTAAGATGCAAATTACATTAAATATTCACGTGTGACATGGGCATAACGATGAATGTTTGGCTGGATTGATAGACTGCGCTTCTGGAACACTAGGAACTCCGGTGTTACTCAAGTCTCAGTGAGCCAGAAAAGTCACAACAACGAGAGACTAGCTTGAATTGCCCGCTCCAGCTCCTCGTGATGTCATAATATTTGGCGAGCGTCTCCTCAAAACTGCTTAATAGCTTATCAACAACTAATGATTACACTACATGCTAAGGGAACCAAAGGTTCGGCTATGCGACTGTTTTTTCTTTAGAATTGTTTCGGAAGAAGAAAGGCGCAAGCACATCTACCTATATCGAAATTGGTGACATCATACTAACGTAGCAGCGTTGGGCTTAAGTCCAAATTCAAAGTTTGTCCTTCACTTTCTACGCCGATAGGCAATTCTTTGACGCAATATTAAATGCAAATAGGGCTTTGAAAAGCCCTTCTCCAAACTCCGCTTGCAATACGACTGACCTGCTCGAAATTCCAGCCATGTAACTTGCGCGACTGCAGTAACCCATCTTTATTCTGAAATGCCCCTTCAAGCCTCGTAGCAACACATCGCGATCCCTTCAGGACAGCTGGCAGTAGTCACTGCCAACTGCCTAGTGTCTCCCGTAGCATCCCGATAAACGCATGCACTTCGGCGTGGGACTTCGCTTAATATTGTGAGCTCATGTTTCGTACCAACATAGGCCAACGGCGCGAAATTACGCGCACAACTCGGGCAGGTGTATCAGCAGCTCCTGCGGGTTGACGCCCGTGACGGTGTCATCGCCAGTCCACTTATGCCGGTACCGTCCTGCCGCAACCCCTACGCGCACGTTCACTGCATACGAAGTTGAGCGGGACTCACCTGCGGGTCGGCCCGGAGTTTGCGCATGTGCGGGATGCTTCGCTTGGTGCGGGCCCGGGGCACGGCGCGGTGAACGAAGTGGTACTCGTTCTTGGACCCCAGCACCTGCGCACCGAGAGAAGACAGAAGGGGTTTCGCATAAGCCGTCTAGCAGTGGTGTACAACAGACGTGTTCAAGAAGTCTTCGGATATACCGATATTGAATTGGAACCTACTGCACAGTTTTTTGTTCTTTTTTTTGTTGCAAGACTTAATAAGTAGTGCCCACAGAATGGCAGCAAAGACGTCAGCAATATTTTCTGCCGCCCGCAGACCGGCCAAAGCCCGGAGCCTTCGTGATTGATTTCCATTACTGGGAAGGAACAGCTACTGCGCGGTGTTAGGGAAGGTGGAGGGTGGAGGTGCAGTATTGACATTCAAGGTCATACCACTTATAATTTTGTTCGTCTCAAACGAGGAAACTGAGTGGGCTCCGAAAGAGTGACTACAACAAATTAGCCTGACAGTGTCGTACGAAACAACGAAATGTAAGAGCAAGAGATAAATATTTAATGGCTGTTGGAGGTATTCGCTCGTTATGGAAGCCAGACATGCTGCTCGACGTGACCAGGCTGCTAAATGACCAATTAGTGCATGGCACGCACTCACGCGGCAAGTACAAGCAAGCACGCATGCACAGTGAAAGGTGATTAGGTTGTGTAGTTGAACCACTGAACGATACCAAGACTAAGAGCGTCTCCATTGCCGCAAAGCACTAGTAAGGTTGGTTTAAGGTTAAAGTGCATGATGCAGCCCAAATGAGCTGTCGAATTAATTTAAACTGGGTTTCAGAGTAGGTCTCCAGGCCGCAATACGCGCGCAGACGCATAAAACGGGGCTCATGTCATCCGACGCATTGTGAAGTGGTGATCGCGCGAATTGCAGTTTTAACAAGCAGTGGTTGCACGAAGAAACGCAGTTACGTAACAGTGATACAAGCGACACCGGCGACTTAAAAACGATTGCAAATATCTCGCAGCAGCGCACCTCGAAGCTACCAATGAAATATTAGCACAGCCGGGAACGTGAATTAGCGGAACGCTTTCAGTTTAATGGAACATCCAGTAGCCTCGCAGTTGGTGATCTTAAGAGCAGACAGCTGACGTGCAAATCCTTCCCATGGCTCCCATTCATCCTCCTGATCAATAACTTCATCTGCCACCATGACCGCTGAGTTGCGCTCACTAACACTCTCAAACATACATACACGAATACGTAATATCACGGGAAGTGGGCGAGGGGACAGCGGTCAGCGCAGCTGAATTATGCAAGGCAGTTAAGAGAGACAGAGAAAGAGAGAGAGAGAGAGATAAGCCATCGTAACTGAATTAGTATAGGGCATTACACTCGTCTCGCGGAGGTTGTTGGTTCGACTTCCACCGGCGGCAATTTACATTTTCTTGCACTTCTCTTTCCTTCATTACTTCTACACATTTGAGGGGAAAAAAGAAAGATAGCTAATTTCAAGGATGCATTTCTTCGCTTCATCTTTTGGGACTTCCCACGGTTGTTTTATTAGGACACGTCTAGCCAGTTGGTTTCCCGGTTGGACTGCGTGTTGGTGTCTGCGCACGTTCACGCATTTACCGCACCCTTTTTATTCTTTTCTCTCTCATACTTTTATTCCTGTTCCCTTAGCATAGGGTAACGCAACCAGACGCTTTTCAACAACCTTTGTCTTCTTTCTTTCTTTCTCTTCCACTATGACGTCAACTCAATCAAAATGACAAGATAGCTCAAATAATGATACAGTGAGTTGAAACGGGAAAATTAAGGACTTCTCGCCATTTCAAGAAAAAATATATATACATGAGAGCAGAAGAGCAGACGATCATCCCGATACACGAGCAGAGGCAAGCTGGAAAACTTGTGGGAAAAAGCAAGTCAAAGGCACAGAAAAAAAAGAAATGTAGCTTGTTTCCGCGTCATTCTTCCATCACGAGTGTAACGACGGAAGCAAGAACAGCTGGCGGGAAGGAACGCGGAAGCGGTGGTAAGGCGGGATAAGTGGATGAGGCCTGCCCACACTTCCCCGAAGATGCCGGCGCCAGAGCCGCACACGCACGCACACAAGCCCGCACGGAACAACACACGCACGCACACACGTATAGATATATAATAAAACTGTAGTGCAGTCACTATATACCTTTGGGAACGTGAGGGACGCCGTTCCCGACGGCCCCCAGTAACCAAGTTACGGCTTCGCGAACAAACAGCGTTTACGCAAGCAGCCGTTATACCACATTCGCCCGACAGAACATTGAAAGTGCGATCGTGGAGAGCGTCTTTCTTTCTTGTTTTTTTATGCTTGACAAAGAACGCATCAGAGCTGGTTAGCGTGGTTGTTTCCTCCTTCAGCACGATCGAGTGAACCTTCTAGCTTTTAACTTTCGAATGAAACGCAGTTAAAAGCCACTTGCACGAACTTTAGGGCTGCTCGACAAGGGGCCGGATCACATAAGTGAAACTTCGTCTCTATAAACCCGGCGTCTGAAAGATCTAAAATGTAGCGGCAGGACTTGAGATAAAACCAGGAACCGAAGAGCCGACTTGGACAAGCACCGACGATCAACTGCAAAACTTTTCTTACAAGTCAGGAATAAATTTGTGTTGTACAATGAGAACAACGAACAAACGAATAGACAAAAAGTGCAGGACTTAATAAGCACCAAAGAAAAGCATGACCTGATATGGTTGGTTATTTGAAATGTGCCGCAGTTCTCTCTTATCCCTTTGTTCTCTGTTTTCATTGTACAAGGCGTGTAAATCTATCGCTTGCAATGTAAAACTTGGCGCCTGTCTTTGTCTGGCCATCGGTGTGTGTATTTATTCTTCCGAGCCGCACTGCTATATATTGAATTATGCATGTCAGGAACCAGCTAACCCGATCATCGGCGCTACTAAGTGCGCTTGGGAGCTTGATATCACCAACATAAGTGAAAAAGCATTAAATTGAAATGAAATGTTTGTCATTCACCAGTATATCTATCACAAAGATACAAAAAAAAGAAGAGAACATTCATTTTCCATGAAAAAAACTTTGCAATCAAATAAATATTACTGTGGATGTAATTACGGAAGTTACGGAGGTTACGGAAGTTACGTGGAAGTTATGTGGAAGTTACGTGGAAGTTATGTGGAAGTTATGTGGAAGTTATGTGGAAGTTATGTGGAAGTTATGTGGAAGTTACGGCCAAGACGGCCAACAGTATTTGAAATAATAATAAATAAATTAAATGACATGGTCACTCCAAGCATATTCTCACCGTCGGCGTCGGTGTGACGTTCCGCATATATCTATGTATATATAAGTCACATGTTTATCTCTGCCGCAGACGGAAGATAGATGCTACGCTATTAAACCAGCGAGGTTTCTCAAACGAACTTATGTGGCTGATTGAATTATTCCTCAGAATTTCTGAAGAATTGCAGCGCGCAAACAAAAATCGCGAGACATTTCATTAAAGCCATGCATTACACCATAAAAGAAATTCTCAGAATAATAAAACGTGCAAAACGATATTAGCGCTCCCAGTATGAAAGCGATGTAATTTCACTTGCGCCGTTCCTTACGAGGAGCGCACTAATGTCCGTGCGATGCCATTGCAGGCCCTATACACGGCTTTTGAAGGGGCCAGAAATTATGCCGCGCCCGCGCATAGTCACACTCACGTATAGATATAACACGGTCCGAGGAGATCAAGAGCAATGCTAAACCTCTTTCGATCGCTGCAAGTGCTTCACCCTTCAGGCGAAACTGCCAATTTTTCATCCTGGCCCAGAAATCGAACCTCGAACACCGTAACGATAACGGTGTCGGGTTAACCGATCACGTTAATCTCTGCTATTTTCCAGTGCATCCCCCGTCTCTTGGCACTTCATTACCTACTCAAATAGACCACCAGTTTGTTTCTCTACGCGTTACATGTCGAGTTCAATTCTTCCTCTTTGCCTCGAAGATAACATCGGCCACCCGCCTCTGCGCTCGAAACGATTTCCCTTCCCCGAACCTTACAACTATCCTCTCAAATACATTTCCCGAGAAGACTTCATCGAATGACGAATAAAAAAAATATTCGTAAAAGAATCCTTCACTCTGCTTCAACAGCTGATCCAGCGATTGAGCGAGTAAAGGAGAGGAATGACGTCACCCACCGAGGCGCTCGAGCGTGTTCGAACCGGTTTCAACCAGAATCGGTGGCTGTTCAGCGAGGAACGTGTAGCAGAGCGAACCTCTCTGTTTTCTCGAGGCTGCGTATAACGGCGAAAAAAAAAGGAAAGAAAGGAAAGAAAGGAAAGGAAAGGAAACGAAAGGTAAAGAAAGAGACACAGGCGCAGTTCTAGATAGGGCTCCAGCGATGGGTAACAACTGAACTTGTTTACGTAAAACGAAGCGCCCTGCGGGCACCACTCTGCTGTTCCCTTTCCTCGATCGTTACTTGGATTCCCGAACGCGGCTCTGCGTAGTACGTGCCACGGCGTCGAGCGTGTTGTGCTGGCGAAATGAAGACAGAATGCGACGCCGCCGGCGTGTCGGTTGCGCGTGCGAAAGCGGCGAAGTCTTTTCGACACGTTCGGCAAAGGAAGGAAAAGGAAGAAAGGCGCGCAGGATAGAAGCGGGAACGATGGAGAACGAGAAGGAAAGGACGAAGACCTAAAGGGAAGAGAGAAACAGGAATGTGGAAGGCAAAGTGCAAGGCAAAGAAAAGATAGGGATGGAGCAAGGAACAAGGGGACACAAGCCGGAAATAAAGCAGGAAAATAAAGCAGAAATAAAGGCAAGAGAATAATTGGAACTGATAAGAGGCAACGAAGAGAATAGAGGGAACACAGAAGGAACCAAGGGTGAAGAAGTAAAGGAAGTCATTAAGAAGGAAGCAACAAACAACGGAGGGATGAAGAAAGGAAAGGAAAAAGAAACAGGAAACAAACAGAGAAACGAAATTTGATACAAAGATGGAGAAAGAAAAAGAAAAGAGAGAAGGTGCGAAGGACGGAAGAAGTAAGCTATAAACTCGAAATAAAAAATGAAAAACGAAAAGGAAATGATCGAAACCGGGAAGCGGTAACGGCGGAACAAAAGAGAAATGTATAGGTAGATATAATGGAGGAAGGAACAAATTGGGAGTCAAGAAAGAAGGAAATGAATGATGAATGGTGTTTAATGCGAAAGAGCAGCCCCTGTGGCACTAAAAGACGCCGTAGCCAAAGGCCTATGATTTGTTACACGCACGCACGCACGCACGCACGCACGCACGCACGCACGCACGCACGCACGCACGCACGCACACACACACACACACACACACACACACACACACACACACACACACACACGCACACGCACGCGCACGCGCACGCGCGCACGCACGCACGCACGCGCACACGCGCGCACGCACGCGCACGCGCACGCACGCACACGCACGCACACGCACACGCACACGCACACGCACACGCACACACACATATACTAGCCCTTCTTTCTAAACTTTTTTTCCTCTACTTTCCATCATATAACTAAATTGATCGTACAATGTAATAACAGTGCGAATGATTAAACGAAGCCAAGCGGATCAACGACCGCTTCGTCTAACCTATTTGCCAGACTTAGCATAGTTGTGGAGAAATAGGCAAAGAAAAAGAATAAAGGTGGATTGCGATAGAGTCGAATAAAAATATCAACAACATTGTGAAGGACGCTGCAATGCAGGACTGCGAATTGATTTTTGAACCAAGTAGGGCTCTCTAGCACGCACCCAAACCTAAGTATGCAAGCATTTCTTTTTATTTCTCTTTAAATATTTTCCTTGCGTTCCATTATAATCGGTATGTGGCCGCCACGGTAGGGAAGTGAACTCGCTTAACGCTTGCCTAACAGCGAACGCCATACCCACTGTACCACCGAGGCCGGTGTACAGAAAGAAAGAAAGAAAGAAAGAAAGAAAGAAAGAAAGACCTAGAAAAGCGACAGCACCAGCGTGTCTAGTTTCGAAACCCTATCTGCGTGAGGGGGCGCTATCTTACCCGTGGCGGCAAGAGCCGCGTACTACCTGCGGCAGCGGGGGGAGCGCAGCGAATCTAGTTTGCCGGATGGGCCGCCGCGCGCGCCTGTCGGAAAAGCGCGCCGCCGTGCGAACATAATTTGCCGCGTAACTGGAGCCGACGTTAGAGGGCGCTCTCTCCTTTTCTTTGCGCCATCGCTAGAAAAGCTCGTTTCATGCGTGCTGACGCGTGGAGTACGTACACGGATATTGAAATCTCGTTTCTTTTCCCCTTTGTTCGTTGCTCCTAAAATAAAGAAGAAAAAAGGAAGCGATTATTCGCATTTACAAAGCGTAATGCGATTCGCTGGGGTCTTGGTTCCTGTGCGACTCGGAAACTCAAGCAACGTTGAAACGTAGTTAGAACTCGTGGCTCGACGAGTGGTATTTGCTTCGCCGTTTCTTTCTCCGCACAGCCTCGTTCACTCGCACGGACGGCTGTTGTAATGCTATAGTTATTAAGTTAGTGTCTACGTCACTTACAGGCACGCATTGAGCAACAGGGCTTTCCAGACCACGTGCCGTTGGCCAAGCCAAGTAGAAGGGCATCCAACAGCGCAAAAGTACGGGGCAAAGTGTAGAAAACGCTGACTAAAAACCGGCCTTTATTGCGTATAACTTCTGATGTATAGGATAGAAAGTCTGAGCACAAGACTAGTATTTATTGTATTTGATATGCAATGAAGACTGGTTGATAGTCAACGCTGTTTGTTTCTTTCTTCCCAAACTACCCGCTGTGGTTGCTTGGCGGCTATGCTCTTGTGCTGCTAAGCACGAGGTCCCGGCGGTCGCATTTCGATAGGGGCGAAATGCAAGAACGCCCCTGTCCCGTGCATCGAGGTCACGTTAAGGACCTCTAGTGGTCATAATTAATCCGTCGTCCCCCACTACAGCGTGCCTCATAATCGCATCTTCGTTCTGACACGTAATACTCCGGAATTAATTTCTTTCTTCCCAAATGTCTTTTTTTGTGTGTTTAGGATCGACACAACTGCTCAGGCTCACTGAAACTTGCTTCAGCCACCGTTTCGTACTGCTTCTTACTTGTTAAGGTGCAAGCACGAACATTTAAGACAAGTTCGAAGTATTAAAGAAACCTGTGCGTAACACGTGCGTACTTACTTGCGGAAATCGCGACGCGAGCACTAATGAGCTCACTTGGCTGAGAGGCAGCGATAATAATATAATAATATAATATTTGGGGTTTTACGTGCCAAAACCACTTTCTGATTATGAGGCACGCCGTAGTGGAGGACTCCGGAAATTTTGACCACCTGGGGTTCTTTAACGTGCGCCTAAATCTAAGCACACGGGTGTTTTCGCATTTCGCCCCCATCGAAATGCGGCCGCCGTGGCCGGGATTCCATCCCGCGACCTCGTGCTCAGCAGCCCAACACCATAGCCACTGAGCAACCACGGCGGGTAGAAGCAGCGATGGAATCGATCACAGACATATCGCCGATGCGAAAGCCAGACGCGCAAGGAAACGACGCTTACTGACGCGATGGTTGTTTTCATTTTAGATTTTCATTGGCGTTAGTAAGTCCGGTGAGCGGATTGACGCAGTCTTGACTAAACGTCACTGGCGAATAATGCCTGAAAAGCGCAGCTTCTATCGGAAGGTCTGTAGACACACCTGAGAATGCACTGAAATTGTTGTGTCACCCAATTACTCTGGCTAGTAATTTTTATCTCAATGACGGTGACAAAAATGTAGATGACATTGAGGGGGCTTGTTCTTGAACTGATGGGATACCAGCGATAGGTGACGGGTAGGCGAGGCGAGGGCGACATAACACAGCGCTGTTCTCGATCACCACTTTAGAGCCGAAGAGATATTTGGATGTCAGCAGCGTGACGTCAGAGCCACTAAGCTGTCACAGTGGGTTTTACTCCTACGTCAACAGCGTTGTTACGATAAAAAGAAAGAAAGAAAGCGCCCTGATCTAGAATGTAAAAAAAATATATGTAGACAAAAATGATAGCGAACAATTTTTTTTTCTCAGGATTCTCGTTGTGCGCGTTATTTCTAAGCACAAAATAATACAGCAAGCGCTCGCCGAGATCTATAATCGCTCCAGCGTTATTCAATAGGCAGCAGCTTATCATCGCACGAAAAAAAAAAAAGAAAATGTGGTGCATCGCTCAGCACACAGGTTCCTTAGGGAATTTTATTTTAGAGGAAGGAAATTTTAAAAGGGGCGAACGGAAAAACGCTTGCTCTACAGCATCCGAATGCTGCCTCAGGAGGAACGCTCTTTTCTGCAGAGGCGCGCTTCCTTTTCATGCTGGCTTCGGCGACTCCGCTATTTCTTAGAGCTCAACGAAGTTTTCTGCCGAGTCTGCGTGCACTTCGGATGTCACAGTGTCACGCTGTCTTTCATTTATGTATTTATCTTTTTTTTTTCTTCAATATAGAGCGACAGGTCTGACGTTCGGTGTTGAGGGCGCGGCTTGGAGGCCCGCAGGAACAGGCGGCAAAATGTGATGACTGGCGTATTGTGGTCCTTTTCTGCTTAGCATCGCCTGCACGTTGTTTGAATAAAAGTATGCGGAGCGATATGGCTTGACGTGGCGCGGTTTAGAGAAACGTGCTTTAGGAGCACGTTTTGGAAAAGGTTGGTAAACGTCCGCACATAATCTTTCCCATATATTAAAGCGCACATACAAACAATGATCGAGGCTCGGTTCTCTTTATTATCGTTGATTGCACAGCGGCGGTTTCGACTCAGAAAAACGCTGCCGCCTTCAGGCAGCCATAAGGGTTTATTGGGCACTCGCATTGGGCTCCACAGCCTCCTACGTGATGCCTGCGGTAAAAATGGTGCTCTTCCGCCATAGTCATGAGTGGTGGTGCTGCCTTACACTCCGATAGGTCAGGACCTCATGCACCAATACAGGTACCCAAGAAGATTGCACGGAGAACAGCCATCGGCCGTAGCGCGATTGGTGTAGCATCACAAGCGCAATGCGAAAAAAAAAAAGTGGGTTTGGCTCGCATCGGCCGCAAGCTTTTTTTTTTCATCCAGTTTGATTTGTCTTTTTTTATTATTTAGGCATTTCCATTAAGATCACCGATAATTTCTATGCTTTCGTTGGCTTCATCGGTTGTTGGCTTCATGTGATGACGTGTCAGTGACGTACCAATTACGTGTCAGTGAAACGAGGGACTGCGATAAGAATTTGCATTAGCTGTGAGGAACCCACGAAGTTCCGCAGAGCTGTTTTACCATCTTTGGTGTCCTCGCGCGCTTCGAGTCGATCCAATCCCGACCTGCTAGCATACTGCCTAGCCCAGGTGGTAGAGAGCGACTGTCCCGGAAATACATTGGTCCCGGGTTTGGTCCCCGGTAGCAGGACAAACTTTTTTCAACCGCAAAGCTTTCTTTCTGCGATGCCCATAGGACTTTCCTATGTAGCTTCGTGCTTCGGTAGAGTGGATAGCAACTTTCTTTTTTCATAAAGCTAGCTCTACCTGGTGCGTATTCGCAAACTGATTTGCCGAAGCACATACAGAAGTGCTAGTGCGTTGCTGGAATTCATGTGCAAATGTTACAAAAAACATCAAATTGCAGGTATACTTCTTAAGCCGTGCCATAGCACGTAACGTATATATATATATATATATATATATATATATATATATATATATATATATATATATATATATATATATATATATATATATATATATATATAAATTCGAATATCTGATGCTGCTTAAAATTCTCGCTGCGACAAATTGTGAAGAGGAACTAGATTTAGGAAAAGAAACTTTACCTGCGCCAGAGCTTGGCAATGCACTGCGTGAGCTGGATGGCAATTTTTCTTCGCAAGGGTTATGCTAACCTTGCAGATTTCTGCAGTTCTCGTTTGGTTTCTTAATGCTAGAACTTTCTGTGCTATCAGGTGACAACTTGCACTCTTTCTGTCACATTCTGAAGTCTTGGCTTGCTCGGTTAAGCGACGGCCCAGGTCAGATTGAGTTTAACTCCCGGACCACTGCAAAACTTTTTTTTTTGGGGGGGGGGGCAACGATCTTTTCTATATGGGAGACCTACATATGTTTTACCTCTCAGCATTATGACGTATACACTTAGGCGGACTGCAACCTTTTCGTTCCCCTTCGTCAACTTTTCTCGCACGAAACTCCAAATGCAACCACGGCCGTTTCGCGAAACCATTCGCAACACCGCATGTACTGAAATCATCGATGAAACGAGCATGGCGCGTGCCGTCTGTGACCATAATTGAGACTTACGGCCCCACCATTCCGTTCATAAAAAAACACTGTCTTCTAAGCTGGGCTCAGACGCCTGCGATACGTACCACTGGTTCACCCTGGACGAAGCTGGCAAGTACTGCCCGCAAACATGCCGCTAAACGAAGTACGCCGAGAAATGCCGACTCCAAGCAAACTTCCTGCGCGAATAAGTCTAGCTTAGTGGCGAGAACCATTTACACATCAACCCTGCGTAGATGCAACATTAGGTTCTACTTAGCTCGCGCAAATGCTTGGACGGTGGCGTTATATCTTCCAACATGTTTGGTTTACCTTATTTTTGGTTTTGTTTTTTGCCCAGAAGAATATTGTAACGTAGGAAAATGGAGAAACGAGGTTTGTCACATTCAGCTTCAACGCAGACTTACGCATGTCACTCACTACTCGTACTGCAGCTCCCAGCCAATTTCTTGCGGCATCACGTTGTTGGTTAAGGGTGTCGTTTCGGTTAACCACGCTGCTTTTCTCGGAAGAGATCGCAAAATAAAAGGACGAGTACACCACGACGCATTGTTCTCGTTTCTTCTTTCTTTTTAGCCTCGTATCGTCTTGTGAACAGCAACGCAGTAAACCAAAACGATTCCTTACCAAGCAAGCCACGACTGAAAACTTGTTGATGGTTAAAGACGATGTGCGCCTAACGATATCGTCTATGCATGTCCTGTTGCCTTTAACTATTGTCCTCGTTATTCCGCTTTGGTGGCTACGTGCGACGTCATGTTCATCGACCTAAAAACAATGGCATACACGGAACTTTCTTTAGAGCTCAGAAAGTGCGACCATCTTGAGCTGTAGGTATATGGAGGGCATGTGTCTGCTCCTACGAACACTTTAAGCCTTCAGACAACAAAAACGTCGAATAGATGCGTTTATGTTAAAATAGCGCAGTCAATTAGCGCATGTTCTAGCAGCGTCAACAAGATGATGTCAATGTACGAACGCCGACGCTTTCAACGCGAAACCTAGCGAGACCAGAGAATTTGAGTCAGCACGCAAATAGCCATCACTGCGCGGCCATGAACTGACTATGCTGCATAATTTCAAGGAAAGCTATAGGTCTCCTCAGCCCATCAGAAAGCACAACCAGAAGAAGGGATCCTCCATTGTCCGACTCTGAGAGCCCGACGCCTGCTTAATGAAAGTTGCACAGGACTAGTAGCGCAATATGGGCGATCCCTCTCCGACTTTCTGAAGCACGCAGCCGGCTCTTGTTTCTGATTGGATGACACGAGCCTTAACCGTCACTGCAGTGCGCGGAGTGGGCGAGACCAATTATACAACTGGAGGGCTCGTTCAACAGGGTATTTGCTTATTGTCGTCTTATTAAACACACACGCCAAGGTAAACACCCGCTGCTAGTCCAAGCATACACATTTTGCTGCCAGTTTATACAGATAAAACGCAAGAATAATGCTCATCAAATGCGATGCACTTGGTGCATAGAACTAAGCGAACAAGATTATGTGTGCACGTCATCAGCGATGGCCTGCACACCCATTTCTGTACGCCTAATGCGCATTTTCTCCACCATTTCCTTCTGTGCGATCATGTTCAGCAATTATTCAGCTGACACAATCAACCATGATCTATATTTTTACGAGACCCCTTGTGCATTATATTGCACATTGCTTTCAGTCCTTATCAAAAATAACCGCAGAGAGATTAGATGTAATGTTCACCCCTGATATGACGTCAGAGACATGTGGAACCATGCGAAAGTTAAGAAGAGCTTCGAGTGGTGGTAGTTTGACTGTTGCGAAAGCGCGAGATACATGTTCATTTCTTGCTTTTCTGTTCGCGTCCGTGAGCGCGCTACCACTGCAGCGCAACAATACAACATACATTCATGCATGACAGTGCATTAATCATACTCTTGCTGCCAGCTTTCGAGAAAATTGACGCTAATTTGACCCAGATCACTGAGTAATCAAAGACGACAGAAAGCACCAGTGGAGTGCGTTTCCGACAGCGCGAGTTGACATAAAATTTAAAAAAATGTTGCGTGAATATCACAATCCGTCACACAATGTTGCGTCTTCCATCTGAGCGTTTATGAAAAGAAAAGCAGTTTTTACCGCATCAAGCATCAGTCACTTTGTCCACGTACACCTAAATAAATTGAGTCACGCATCTGACCGCAGTATTAAAAAAATGGCGTGTTCAAGTTTTTAACAAACAAGTTGGTAATACGAACCGACTTGATAAGCGAACATGTCCCTGAGCTGCCTCCACGCCTCAGAAGGATGCGGTATAGTGAGATTCGCTTTCCTGGTGCTCTCTCTCTACGTCTTTCTATGCTTACCAGTGCTACATTGTTTTATTGAATTTTTTTTTGCTCCCACAGTGTAGCTCGTGCGTACTGGCACGGTAAAATCGATCCGGTGAGAAAGCTCGTATGCTGCCCCCAGCGAACTTTCCTGCCGATGGTGGAGGCGGACACATGCGTATAAAAGAAAAGCGCAGACGAGAACCTCGGAAGTAGTACACTGTAGATTCTTAGGAGCGAAAGTAAAGAACGGAAAGTTCTCCTTTTTTTTCTCTCTCACTCGCGATCACAGGCTCCGTGCGAAGCAAGCGAAAGGCGCGTTGCTCTACAAAGCGCTTCGATGCGATTCCGTCTTATGAATCCTTCACCGCGACTCGTACCGAGCGTGGCACGCGAAGTGGCGTTCCAAAGAAACTTGCGAAGCACAAAAGAACAGACGCTTTTCGTGGGTGGTAGTGCCTTTCTCTGAGAGGCAAGCACGACACGTAGCTGGAAGCAGAATTGACCCGAGAGTGAGTTGCGAATACTTCTTTTTCTCACACTTTGGCATCGAAACAGCGCGCTTCTCTTTTACGTTTTTGTTTCTGTTACGCGGGAATTCTTTTGTAACCAAGAATGGCGAGCTCTAGCTTCTTCGCAAAAGCATGGCGATAGGTGGTCGCTTTGTTGTTCACTGCATTCCTTGGAGGAGTCGATTCACTTCTGTAACGTGAATGCTACGTAACGTAACTTGTGTAACTCGAATGCTACGTAACCTTCAGACACCGCCAAACGGTGAACGCTGAACGCAGGTTGTGCTACTGACTGCGTACGTTCTTTGTGAAGTAAGCTTTGCACATGCGCAGAATATTTCTTATGCACCATATTTTTTTATTAACACGGAATATCGCCATTTAAACAAGTTGAAGGAACGAGAAATGCTCGCGTAATAAAGGACTGAGTATTTCGACACAATTGCAGGCGATGAAGCACAGACGCGAGAACGAAATAGACATGCAAATTCGATAGAACGAAGAAATACACGAGTGAGAAATCCAGCGTTTGACGAAAACTCTTCTATTTGTTAGTACAGAAATGTTAAATATTTTAGTTAAATTCTGGTGTTCTACATACCAAAACCACGATCTGATTATGAGGCACGTCGTAGTGGGGACTCCGGAAAGTTGGACCACCTGGGGTTCTTTAACGTGCACCTAAATCTAATAAGTACACGGGTCTATTCACATTTCGCCCCATGGAAGGGAGGCCGCCGTGGCCGGGATTCGATCCCGCGACGTCGTGCTTAGCAGCCCAGCACCATAGCCACTTATGAACCACGGCGGGTGTACAGAAATGTGAGCTACTAACTTAGCGTAAGTTAATATTGTCCTCCATTGTTCATCTAAAATGTAAAGGAAGGGTGCATATATATATATATATATATATATATATATATATATATATATATATATATATTTGGTTGAGGCAGGCGACAGGTCAATCGCTTGTGTAACGTGTTTGACCCGCTTAGACGCAATACCTATTGTCGAAAATTTGGGGGGACAAAAGTATTTTTTCGTTTTTTTTCTTTTTCTGAGAACAGTCAGTAGTAGTTTTGTTGATGACGCACGTAGTTGGAGCCGCGTGTGTACTCTTGAGGCTATCCTCGGCACCTTTTATAATTTTATTTTGTTACTATTTTTTACTTTGCACTGAAAAATGGAAATAAATAAAAAGCAAGTTAGAGTAGGAGTACCTGATACGCCAAAGGCGATGTTTTTCACACCCTGGGGTATAATTTGAGAGAAGTAGCCATCACTACGTGCTTGTATTGTTGCACACAGCGTTCGAGATCAACGACAACAGTATCAGCAAGAACCCTGTCGGCGAAAAAACAACACGCCTTTAATCTGTCTTCCGGTATGTGTCCGCTGCGAATTGAGCCTTAGAACTCCGGGAAGCTAGTCACCAAAGGGCAGCTTTATTAAGAATCAGGCATTTGAAAGAATCCTGTCACGGAACAGAAGCTCAGAAGAACCGGACGAAACAAGCAAGAAAAAGAAAAAAACTGAGCGAGGTAGGAGAAGAGGTTGAAGTCAACACAGAAAGTAAACAGCAGGATGGAAGCACCAAGCAGAGACAGAAGACGGAGTCACTGGGATGGGAGAGCGGAGGGAGTAGGCAAGAGGAAGCAGCAAATCTCATCAGTGCAAAAGGAACCTGGTGAACTCGAGGAGATGAGTAGAAAAAAAATAAAGAAACTTGGTGAGATGTCTTTACCTTCCTCAAAGAAGCCTTTACGGTCTGCGCGCGCCAGATGCTGGCGCATTCCTCCAAAAGCTGTTACACGGCTTTGTGCGCATGTGCAGGCAGAAACACAAACATACGCACAGAACCAGTAACGCGCGGAAAGCCATAGCGAACCGAGCCGCTCTGGCTTCCCCGCAGCGGCAACGCGATGTCCATTTTATTTGCGCGTCTACGCGTTCGTGCGTATCCCGTGGTGAAGCCACCCTTCCCTGCCGGTTTCTTCCTTTGATCTTGGTCTCCCGCTGTTTTGGCGTTGCGACAAATAACTTGAGCGTTTGGTCAGCCCAGTATATTCCGCTGCGGCATCCTTGGAATGGCGTTTCCTCTGCTTTTCTGTTCTTCTTGGGTTAACTTTTCCTTTTCTTCCATGTAAGTCGACTTAGTGGGTGTGGAAAAAGTGCAGTGAGCTAGAAACGGCTTGCGCCGGCGTTCATTGAGCTCGAGTCGGAAGTAAGAGGCAGCCTCTTTGTACCAGATGGGTTAAAATCTTGGTCGATATGAATTTTTCAGTGAGGTAACTATCCTTTAAATATAAACTTTATACGTTTTCTCCCGTTAATATAATGTTGAGTTTCAACAACGCCGATCTCATAGTTTATTTGCCGCGAAGGTGGGTGGTGGAAGGCGGGCAGTATTTGAGGTGATTACGCGTGGGTTGAGATCAAAGTGAAAGAGTTGAGTGCTGGTGGGTAGGGGCTTACTTTCGACGAAATTTCCCCTCAAGGAAGACTGGCATGTTTGTACAGTGAGAACATATATGTGACAAATTTCCGCTTGTTAATGAGAATATGAGGTGATCTAAATTAAATTTTTATCCTGTACTATTAAGAAATAAAAAGTACAAGGTTCAATTTTAATTAGGAATTTAAGCGCACCTAAATACTCACATAGTGCGTTGGGGAGCCTCACAAACCCATGCATGGCGCGCCAGCACAAGATTTCCACACGAGCTTGTTCAGACGGGACGGCAAAAGTTGTATTATTGGCGACAACGTGAGGAAAAGTTACGACGCTTGTGTGCTGAACTTACTGCACCGGGTACTAGACTGAATAGATGCCTGCGCAATGCTCTAAAAAAAGTCGCAGTTTCGTACAAAATGCAAAGCACCGACTCGGACAGCAAATTAGCAGACAGCTATACAAGATGAGGGTAGTGCTTTTTTTCGGCCATATCAAGTGTAAACATTCGCTTGCTAACCAAATTATGAAGCCTGGTGTCAGTGCACACAGCAAACATGAACACATCACACTCGATGACCGCGGATACTCGGTGTCAAAACGCTGGCGGGAGGAAACGCGGAAGCAGCGTACGAAGTGACCTTCGTGCTGTCTATCGGTTCAGCGCAAACTGAAAGCCGAGAACGCACAGCTCGTACAAAGCTACGAGCCGCCGAGGCCCTAGGCCCATCACACATCACTCTCAAGATACGGCCGCATGACCACGTGCATGCGCCACAAGGCGTATTTGCAGCCAGAGTGGAACGCCGCACCCTCCCCCCCCTCCCCCCCTTGTTGCAGTGGGCACAAAAGTATGAGCCGTAAGCAGCTCCCTCTCAAGAAACGGCGCGCGGGACCACGCGCGGCCATGCAAAGTACGCACTTGTTGACGGAGTCGAAGCCGCCCCTCCTCCCACCCGAGCTGCCTTCGCGCTTTCCTCCAAATATGGTGGTGAATGTTGAGCCGCGATCGTTAGTTCCCCTTGCGCCCGGTCGTGAAATGCGCAGTTGCTGCCGGAGCACAACGCTGCTCCCTTTCCCTCCCTCCCATACCCCCACGACCTTTCGCGCGACTGAAGACGGCGCGGTTGCTTTCCGCTTTCTTCATTCGCGCGCGCCAGATTGGACCAATATCATCGGTTTCCCTCACGTGTATTCACTCGCACGTACAGAATACGGCGCACGGCGAGAGTGTTATTGCCCTTGGACTTCATAGGGAACATCATGGCGATGGCAGAAGTGCGTCTGGAGTGTCCATATAATTGCTATCGCAATAATAATTTATACACAAATTTCAACTACAACGCTCCTGTTAAGGGGTAGTACTCGGTGAACTTCCTCAGGTCAGCGTTCGAACGGCTTTGACGCGCCAAGCGTCGTTTTGATTTTCGGCTTCGGATTTGACTTCGAATGGCCGCATCTGTTATAGTTAACTGAAACGTTGTAAAAGACAGCAACAAACTCAAGCTAACTGCACTATAGTATGCTTGTTTTTATGATTCACTATTCTTGAAGGTCCAAAGCAAACTTGCCAATTCATATTTGCTTTTTATTCAGAGCATTAAAATTCCTCCCCTCAGAAGATGCTGTCATCGACATCGCCACATCAGATATCATTAAGTTTGAACGAATGGCAACTCCTCAAAAAAAAACAGTGATTAAGGGACTTAAGGCTTTAGCGAACGAATTTCATTTTTTTTAGTGCCCCTGTGGTACAGGTATAAGCTGCCCGACCATTGGCTCCCCTCACACGCTTTCACTTGCACATACAGCGTAGGGCGCAGGCGACTGTGTGATCGCATTTGGACTTTACACGGAACATCGCGGTGACGTGGACACCGGCGGCGATGGCAGAAACTCGCCTGGAATGTCCATATAATTGCTATCGCAATAAAAGTCGGTGAGTTAGCGTATGTGTATGTAAAGTTAACGCCGCAAACATAAGCTCAAGCTTGGACAGCTGGCTTTGCCACATACTTTGTCGATATGAGGCTGTGCACGCTTTACAGGCAAGCTAGGTTTGCCACATACTTTGTGAGTGTGAGGTGGTGCACGCTTTACAGGCAAGCTAGCTTTGCCGTACACTGCGTTGACGTCAACGGCGCACAGTTTATAGTAAGCTAGCTTTGCCATTTACTTTGTCAGCGTGAGACAATGCACGCTTTAGAGGACAAGTTGCAATTCGAAGGGACGCTAAAGAGCAACAGTAGGTCAGTTTAGACTCCCATACAATGTGTAATTCATTGGCCGGAGAAACGTTCATTATTACGGGATCAGTGAAAGGCCAAGCTTCTCTTTTCCGAACTTCGCACCGAAATTTCCACGCTGGTACGTAAATGTGACGTAACACATATATCAAGGTGTTTTCTCGCATATACACCCTTTCGGTGCAGGAAAGGTTATCGAAACATAACAGGTTGAGTATATGGCTCGATTAGAATGTGCTTCAGTCCTCTTTTTCTAATAGAGTTACCCGGGCTGGAGCAGAATATGTCAAAATAATGACGCAAGGGTGACCAGGTGTGGGACATTGAGGGTGGCATAATTACCCGTCTTTCGTTTTTGCATTGTTTCTGGCTTACCAAGCCTGTTCTTATGGTGAGAACGACTGTTTTGGTGTGATGGGATATTCAGTCATACAACATTCATTTTTTCTGTCGCTTGAAGGAAATGCTAATGAGCAGCATAAAATAAAATCAGGAAAGACTCCACGGTGTAACATGAAGTCTTCTAAAAAGACATGTTAACCTTCTGCACTTTATTAAGGCCACGTAGTAGCCATGCTTGTCTTATTTTCTAGTATTCTCTAGTGTCTGCCCTTATTATTTTCTTGATATGTGAATGTTTGTCGCCACCAGCTCATAGCTGCCTTTCTCAAATACTTTGAACGCCGTGAAGTTCAAAGTATATTCACACGTTAGGTCGTTTGCGACGTGAAGTATTTCACACAACTTGTTCGATATGAAATTTGGTTCCTTGAAAAACGAGTGTAATCGTATAGCTATAAACAGTTACGCAGATTCTAGCAGACGCTGTCAAAATATTTCAAATCACGAGTAGTTACTGAGGTAACTTAGAGGAGATAGTGACACCCGTCTCCGCTTCCCGAGTTTTCTCTGGCTTATAGGGATTGCTTCAGTATTAGTTAATTTGTCTGTTAATTTCGAAATGCCAATATTACGAATTTAACTTCATAATTCTATTTAGAGTCTCGTTAAAGTACGGTGTACATGTTCGCCGACTGCTAGACAAAGTTTTTCATGTAAGTCACTCGGGGTTTGCATTAGCAGAGAGGTTAGCCGGTACTATCTTAATCAATCACCGCTGGCCACCCTTAATTGTAAACTTGCCAACCCTTACTTGTCAACTTTACCGAACTCACTTGGTCATACACTCGGAAATGTAATGAGGGATTTATTGTTATTACCTTATTAAAGTTACATTTTTCAACATAACTGTTGCTATTTATTAGCTAGCTTCCATTATTTAATTAATTATTTCATTCATATATTTCCACTGAAAACAAACAGTCTTATTCACGTCTTCTTTAAACACGAATTAGAACATCAGTTCCGAGGTTAAATAAAAAAAAAGCAAAAGTTATGAACAAAAATTACATCTTGAAGTACGTACGCCTACATAAGGTATAGATTGCGCAGCTCTGTTTTGGAAGCTGAATGTATCACTAACTAGCTTTGAACGTAGGCGCATGTGTGCAAAACCAACCTTAGCTGTTTTCTGACTTGGGGGCGAATTCTAAAAGGCGTATGCGCATTCCATACTTTCGTAAACAAATTCAGCGGCTTCCGAAAATAGACTTTTCGCCTATTTACCATCAGTAAGCGAGAGCTTGGCGTCACAAAGGTCACGGACGCACACCAACGTTAGCGCGGTCAACGTTTTCGCTTAGAGCAAAAGGGAAGAAGAAATTGGTTCCGCGACATCTTCAATAAAGATGTCCCCAAGAAGTTGGGAAGTTTAGAATGTTCCTGAAACTTCTCGTACGTCTCACTTTTATTAAAGGCGTGTTAGGAGCAACGTCGCACCCTTTTCACCAAAGCACGAACGTTGCACTGAGACAAAGAAATGGCGAAAAATGTTAAGGCTGCAAATAGAGGATCGACAGATGAAAAATAGACGCGTTCTATGTTGTGAAAGCAGTAACCTACATACATCGCAAAGCTCTCAGACTGAGAGCCTCTATCTCTCTCGTCGTCGTGAGCAAGGGAGAAGAAAAATCGGAACCCTCTGGAGATCAGTGGCTCGACGAGTTAGTGTCGTAACCGCTTGTGTGGCTTTTAGGGCTACTTTCTCGAAGTCCTGCTTTCAAACTAAAAATTCAACATTCCTTTATAGCGCCTCTTGTCTTGACCGCGCGATAGCTTTTCTTTTTTCTTAATTTGCTGCTTTGCGTATCACCTCTTATGCGCATGTTTTTATGCGCCTGCCTTTTTCGGTTTCATAACGGGCGATGGGTGACCTTGTAGACTTTGACCGCAGACGGAAAGGAAAACAGACGATAAAAATCCCGTGCCAAACTTCGGGGAAAAAAGCCCATTTCGTTTCGCTGTTGCTAGGGCAGCTCGGTTCGATAGCTCTCTCGAGGACGGTCGAGATTGCAGCAGCCATCCTCTCGTCTGCTGACCGCACTTCAGTCGGCCGCGAAAACAAGCCGACGCCGCAGTTCACGCGAGCACATGCAAAGCCGCGAACGCTCTCAAGTGTGTCTGTGCAGGAAGAGGGCGAGAAAGAAGCAGAGGGAAGTTGAGGGAGGGAAAAGGGCGAGGAATATAATTTCGTGATGCCAATTTAATGCAAAGCATCGACGTTACCGGACGAAAGAAGTACGAACAGGCCTTGACTCCCTACTCTTTGATTCGGTTGCTTGATGAACCCAACGCCATTTCTCTCAGTCGGATTATGTATGAAAACAGGACACAAGGAAAGAGGTAATAAATTACAAATTAAGGGATACACAAGCTCAGAATAGTGAGTACTGTTTTCACGTAAAGTTCTCTCAATCACAACTGTCTACGACATGCGGGCGGCTAATGCCTAACGACGTTTGCTCAATGACGCTTCACTAGAGGTCAATTATTTTTTGTATTCTTAACGATAATATTTTTCCCTTGCCTGGACATTTATGCAAGTGTGAAGCTGATAAAGACTAAAGGTGTCATAACGGGTTGACGAATGATGACGATTAACGGACTTTGTTGGCGCAAGGTACAGATGGCGCCATGCAAATAGTGATGAGCGCGAAATGTATATGCATTAAAAGTGTGACAATAAATGTTGTGTTATACGCTGTGAATATCCTATAACATGGTGATTTATTCTCAGCGGTGCTAGTCAGCGAGTAGCTCTACCGCCTCAAGAAGTCTCTTGAACGCACGAATCCGGAGGCTGTGCCACGTAGCTCTGGGACTAATAATGTTCACCGAACAAACATCATTTAAAAAAATGGCTGTGGCTTAGGTAAGGTTAAGCCCAGGATGCGAAGCATACTAGCCTTTATTTTAGTTGTTGAACCACTGTTTAGCCTGGTGAACTGCTGTTGCTTGGCTATATTTGGTTCGGCTAGACGAAGAAACAACTCATGCATTACTTCTTCGCCTTCAAGAGTGGAACGCGACAGCGTTCCCGTCGACCCGCCAAGGGGTGTAAGACAATGGGCTACAGGGCAGCGACTACGCGCCCCGCATTGGACGCGGTGAGCGTCGAGCAAAGCAGCGTTCGGCGCGGCAACGAAATGTGCGCCTGAGCAAGAGACGCACGCCTTAGAAACAGCGCGTTTCTAAGGCAACACCGCATTCACTAGAGGCGCTTTTGTACCGCTTTGAAGCGTTGTACTCGTGGCTCAGTGGTAGCGTCTCCGTCCCACACTCCGGAGACCCTGGTTCGATTCCCACCCAGCCCGTCTTGCAAGAGTTGAGCCAAAGCCACTTCTCCTCTGTCGTGACGTCACGGTGTCACGTGATTTCATGGTCACCGCCGCGCCTGAGGAGCTGGGTTGAGCCCTCGTTCTCCTCTGTCGTGACGTCACGGTGTCACGTGATTTCATGGTCACCGCCGCGCCTGAGGAGCTGGGTTGAGCCCTCGTAATATGCTTCGCATAAAATTGGAGGAACTTGCGAGAACCACGTTAGGTTCAAGAGGGTCAGTATTCCGAATCTAAAAATAGGCCAATTGTAGGGCAAATCACTGCCACTCCGGCGCCGAACACGGACACTGGAGCCAGATTTCCCTCTAGCGGTCACAGTATGAAGCTCTGCGGTTTGAGTGGGTGTGGGCAATCGCACGCTCCACCAACGCACACCTACGCACGCAGGAGGAAAGTGGTGCGAAAGCTAATTCGAAGAAACGGCAGCGACGTAGGGCGTAGACGGTACGTGAACGCCGCAGGGATAACCGTAAATCAGACGGCGAAATAGCCCGGGGCGCACCAGAAACGGCCTTGCTCGAGCTCCAGTCTTATTCGCCGCGCTCTCATCGCACTTGTTCTACAGTGGTGAGTGCGAAACCACTATTTCTGCCAGACGCACCTGACGGCCGAGGCAGACGGCAGTTATTTCTCGCTCACTCGGGGCCTGTCAGAAGCAGCCCCGCAGAGAACGACTGCCGAGCGTTCTGGAGGCTTCCACGGCTTCCCACGAACGGAGCCATTCAGGGGAGAGTCAACGACACCGGGCGAGCTGGAGAAACGTACACCTGAGTGCATAGAGCTCTATATATGGCACGGCGATCTTTCACCAACTGTGCGAATCATGAGTGGCAGGTGGAAATTTTGAATATTTGGCTCATTTTTGACTACATTAACGTTTTTATTCAAGTCACTTTACGGGCCTCCATTTGAGGCGTTGAGGGAAAGAGGGGGCGGTGAAGTCCAATAATTTAGTGTTGCACAAAAGGGAAAACTAAGTTGAAGGGATTATTAAAACTTATCAATACAACAGACATCAAGCTAAGATGCAGATAACCTTCAAGGCATAACTTTGCACAGGTCAAGTAAAAGCGCATTAGAAGATACAAGAGCTACTGGTAGAGATACACTTTAAGGAAAGAATAACGCGCACAGTTTCAAATAGATGGGATAAGTGAGAGAGCTAAGTCAATAAAAACATTAAGAAAAACTGAAGGTAGGACGCTGATGGCCATTTCACGTGGAACAAAGCAAATGAACAAGGAAAACACACATACAAATGAAAAGCAACAAATATTTTTTATTTATGTCATCTCGTTTTTTAGCCTTTTTTTAGGCTTCGTCATTTCTGTTTGGGACTAGAATGTGTTGGCGCAGACATCGGAACGTTTATACTCGGATGCACAGCGAAGTGTATCGCATTTAGAAGAAAACCTTATCGCTTATATTTTGAAGCCTGAAGTACTCGTGAAATGTCAGGGTACGAGCGTCGTAAATCTAGATGACTGCATGCAAACAATTACTTAAAATACATTAAAGTTTTGCGTTGTACGTGACAGAACAGCGATGTAATTATGAGGCAGGCCATGGTGAGGGAATCCGGATTAACTTTGACCGTGCACCCGTGGTTCCTCTACCGCGCACCTAAGGCGAAGTGCACGAGCATTTCTTTTTTTTTGCATTTAATCTTCAAATAGAGAGGTGGCTGCCACGGTCGGGATCAAGCCCACGACCTCGAATTTAGCAGCTCAACGCCACGCTGACTAAGCCACTGCGGCGGGTCTGCACTTTTGTCGAACACTCAGTTTTTTTCTGGGTTCAGATGGCGGTATCGCGAAAGAAGCGAGAAACGACGTCGATGCCCTATTCTTACCACAGTTGCCAAGCCGTTAGCAAAGCGCACGTTGTACTTTTTTATGCAAAACGGAAAGTTTCCATGTAACAAAGTTCGGGGCTTACGCACACAACTCTTTTTTTTTCTTTCGCTATTCAAAGAAATAAAGTTCACTACATCGTAAACGCGAGCGTGTAGTTTCACCTGAGTAACGCGAAAGGAATTTTATGCGTTTAGGTCGGGTAACTCTGGTGATCGAAAAGTTTGCCCGTTTTTTTTCTTCTTTTTAACTCCCGACAACCGCTGAAGAGGTCGTTTATATTCGCCAGAGAGCCTATGGGAACAAGAGCAGGCTAGCGAAGTCAACTTCGGCAATTAATCATGGCTGCTGTTAGTCGCGAATGTTTGCTTCTTTTTTATTGTCCTCCGTTTTCGGGCACACATGCTTTCTGTCTCTACATGCGCAGTATTATAAATTGCGCTTTCGTTATTTTTTGCTTCAAATCTTTCTTTCGAGACAGAAAAGGGATTGGGAGAACTCGTCAGTGCAAAGCTTTGTTTCTCTGTAAATACGGTGCGTACGAACCATAGGGAATTAGTCGATAGTCCTGTCTATAAAGCAAATGAATGTTTTCGGGAAAATCAAACTAGAAGCAAATTGAAATGATGTACAATAAGTTTAGTAAGGAAATCGCCTTGAAGCAAATGGAAATTTCTCATCTCGTGAGCAAACATCGCTATGACAGCGTCCAAGAGCGGGTGCTATCCACAGGCAGAATATTAGGAGTGGAAATATTCAGTCTAACATGGTTACCGCTGTTTATAATACACTTATTTTTTTTTTGAAATCAGAAATGGCGACAGAATCAAATTGTACTACCAATAGGGTTAGCGTTTCCTCAAGATGGGCGCATAGAGTATTGCGTCTGACCAGCACTATGAAGATAAAAGTTCAAGGCAGATGGCGGCCGATGCAGTTTCGTAAAAATGACTTGAATTCTTTAAGTATATCAGCAAATTTTGCCTCAGAAGAATATGAAGTGTCGAAACGCATAAGGTTACAGAACACCGTGATCTTTCAGTTACCCATGAAATCAGAGAGGGTGAAATGTAAAAAAGCGCTTCTAAAAATTTGTTTTCGGGATTTATTTTCGCGGTCATCGCGCTGCGTACTTGCGTTAAAGCAGAAATTTGAAACTCATTTCATTTTGTTTGTGTCTTTGACAGCTAGAGCAAGTAAGGTGACCTTAAGAGGAAGCTTTAGCTCGGGTGCTCCTAACTAAATACATGTAAAAGGAGAATTCGTTTTTCTCGGCAACCACTGCACCAAATTAGACGAGGTTTGTTGCATTTACAAGACAAACTTAAATTCTAGTGACTTTTGGTTTCGAAATTGTGAGTTAGGTAGTCAGTTTTTTATTAAAAATTGGCAAAAATCAAAGATTTTCAAAAAACGAAACTATCAAGTCTACAGCTCTGTAACTCAACCACTAAAAATGGTAATACAATTCTGTGAATGGCATCTAATAGTACATCTAAAGCGGACAAAATTGATATGTTACACATGAATATAAAAAAAATTATTCATAGGGAAATACAACTTTTGCAAAACCCTTGTAACCAACGTAGCAAATTCACGTAAGATGTAAAATGACATATTGAATTTGTCCGCTTTGAATGATCTAATGGATGCCGTTTACAGAACCGCGATATCTGTTCTTCATGCAGAACTATGAGTTTGTAAACTTCGTGCTTCTATTTTTTTCAAACGATCAAATGTTTGAAAATCGTTTTAAGAACATTCAAGCCCTAAATCGAAATTCCACTTCGAACAGTCACTAGAATTTAAGTTTCTCTTTCAAATGCAACAAATTTCATCAAAATCGGTCCAAGGGTTATCTCATAAAAACGTTTTTGCGTTTTACATGTATTTGAATAGGCCGCGTCGGAGTTGGGCCCGAGCTAAAGCTTCCTCTTAATAGGGTAGTATCACGCGAAACGTAAGTTCAGTTCCTACACCGCACGATGACCGGCAGTTACGGTTCTAGCGGTGATGTCATGATGCAGTCATGAACAAAACGTCACCGGACATGGCAAACAGTGGCGCATGCGTATACATACTTCCTTCAATCCGTTACTGCAGGATACGCCAATGCGACGTTGCCTCGTGCCGCTTTCGGAGATGAGAATCAATACAGCGAAGTTGCAGCTGTCCTTTGAAGTCACGGACACGAAGCGAAGAAAACACGATCTTATGTTGCCGTGATGACAAAGAAACAAATAAATGTGTTCAATTCCGCTATCGTGGCTACCAGAAAACCACGTCACCCGGAAGCTCCACCAGGCGGCAGAGTCTTTTCGGTCAAAAAAGATGAGTTGCACCCGGAAGACACTTTCCCGTGACATGATGCGAGCTCGCTCCGGTACGCAGAGCCATTTCACGGTTTACTCCTTTCCATCACGTGAATGTGAAACAAACGCACGAACAGAGTCCAGCGAAGCAAAACAACGGGGAAGAACAGGAAACACGAGGACACACGACAGGGCGAGGAAGAGATCAAACACGGTAGTCGCAGCGTCGTATCCCCAGGGGGGATCTGTCGGCTGCGTTGTAAAGCGACGGCAGAACGAGTTGGCGAGCATGAATGCTGCTTCAACTTCAGCTTTGATCCCACAGAACGCCCTCGGGTAGCCGAGAATAGAAACTGGAAGCGAAAAGGGGGAGGGGGGAGGGGGCCATTGATAGAGTGAAAGCATGAACAAAAAACAAAAGTGACAGCGATGTCTGGTCAAAGTACCAGCAGACGACGCTTGTACTCGACAGGCACTTCGTCTGCGCAGAATCCCATTTTCCCGCATAGTGCCAACGTTGTCCGCAAGCGGCGCCCCTGTATCGTGCAGCATTCTGCTCGCGTCGCGTTCTTTTCCACTGAAAGGATTCTCGTGTCGGAACTCGTACAAAGCTCCTACGCCGAGCGGGTCCCAGGACTGCCTCCGGATTGTGTGGCCTTGGGAAAAAAAAGATAGGGAGAGCCAGGGAAGCCGGTTAGGGGAGAAAACGGGGAAGCTCGCCGGTATGCACCGCGTCTCGTTGTAAATCTCAGGGTCGCGCTGCAGCATTTCCCGAGTGATTCCGCAGCTGAAAAGAGTGCTGTGCCTTGGCGATGCTTATCGAGGAATGTGCAGCCGCGTCGCGTAAATTTCGAGGTCACCTAGCCACGCACTTTCGCTACTAGAAATTATTGGAATTGCGTGAACTGAAATATAACATCACGTGGGACGACCGATCATAACGAGATACATAGGCATGTTCTAGCACGCATTAGTCCTTTCTCATGGTGAAATGCTTTTCGTACTCTACCACGCTGGATTCATTTTATCCACTAAGGCCCAAATTGCCATTCCTAGTCAAGAAAAATGAAAACTACTTGAGCATGTTTATTTATCGCCATAGGTAGTACTTTGCGACAAAAACCAATAAAATCCTATTTCAAGTAAAAGAAACAATTGGTACTGTGAATTTTCAAATGATGAATGATCTGCTGAGCTGTCAACTTATATTTCGCTCCAACGTGCCAGAAACGCCACTAATAATTTTTCGCTAAGTTTGTCCTGTTTGAATTAGATATTTGAGGTATAAAACTCAGCGTATAAAAATGACACGTTGCGCTTTGTGCAGTTAGATTGGAATCTCGTCGGAAACGACATCTGCAGCACGAAAGCTGTTGTCACCTTTGGTTATCAACAAAGTAGAGTTGTAATGAATGACTGTGAGCGGTTGCCTAATTTCTTTAAATATTTTTTTAACGAATACAAACCTCCACTACACATTTGGTAAAAGTTATGTACTAATGCAATATAACCGAATGCATTTTTCTTTCGGGAAATTGTCTTGCATGACATATTCCGTTTGTTTTTCAGTACTTCTGAACAAGCTGTTCCGCTCGTGCAGGTCGGTTTTGCGACGCCTATCCTCTTGTTGCCCCGAAATCATCTGCACAGTCTAACCTGCACCGGCACGCGCTGGCTGCGCCGGCGTGACTATCGCCTTTCTTCCTACACTATAAACAAGTTTGGAGATCCGTAAACGTCTTCCTCCACGTGCAACTGCAACCATCAGGGCTCCTGCGCAACAGAAGACTCACTACAGAGTCTTGTCGAGGTTCCTGCAATGATACACGCATGTTGCGCTCATTCACCTAAGTTTTTTCCTCTTCTGTTTTACGTAAGGAATCCTTCATCTTTCGTGCCTTAAGGCAGCCCTTTAAGGTAGCCACGCCGTAGCGAACGTGCTTATCGAGACATAAAAAAAGAAAGAAAGAAGGGAAGACAGGAACCTGCACTACTAACACGAATACTTCCAGCTCTTTTAAGGAAAGGACGAAGGGACCACACCGTTTTTGGTTGTATCGCACGTACGCTACATATGTGGTTAACTGTATGTTTGTGTTAAAGAAAATATTCTGGCCCATCCATATTCTCATCGCATGACCTAACTGTGCGACATGCACTATGGCGCAAGAATTGCTACTAAACTTCCTTGCGTGCGGGCCTTAAGAACTTTCTAGCTCGCGGCTAATCAGTGCCGGTCCCTGCGTTCCACAACTTAGCACAGAATTAGCACGACGTAGCCTGAACCATCCTAGACGTAGGGGGTCCGGATAAAGTGGGTGTGGCGGCGCTGTTAATAGGATGAGTGTAGGCCTCGGTTCCACCCAATCAGGATGAAGTGCCTAACACCGGTTCCCGGAAGCTGCGGCTATATCCCCGTGTGCGTAATTTATCTGCATTTCGCGGCGGTGGGATAAAGAGGAGCTAAGGCTGGGTGAGGGTGCAGTGCTGAAGATTCGAGGCACGCGCTAAAGGTCAGCTGTCACGGCGACAAGACTCCGGCTAGAACAACATAAGCGCCCAGAAGAAATCAATCACGTTGCATACTGGCAGGTTCGCCGTTAACTTACGAGACTCTCTGGAAAAAGGGCGCAATTAGAAGTAAACACAGCGCGAGAAAACAAATCGAGGTTAATAAAGAGAAGGAGGGAAAAGCAAGAAAGTCGAATAGTCTTGCTAAGGCTGAGGGACGGTATGTGTGAATGTACACGCAATGCGAGCAGCTGAGCATTCCGCTACACGCTGATTATATGATCGCGTACCACGGAGGTTCTTATCTGGTTGCCGTGGAGTTTGTTAGAAGAATGGAACAACTACGTCATTTGGTTCGAGCAGCTGAGTGTGCGAAGCGGTTCGATTTTATTAAGCTTATGTTTTGCTAAGGACACCATAAAAACGATGGCCGTACATGTTGGCACACTAGTCGCCGACAGTTCTCGAGGTAACTTCAAATTGAAAAGTGATGAAACGGCAACTTTCGATTAAAATATGGGTGATGAAAAAAAATAATACTATGAAGAATCCTCACCTAAATTTTAGTGCCGAGTACACTGCGGGTCATATCAGAGTCTTCCTAGAATGGTGGGATCAAGCCTTGTTTTACATTTCCATTTGACATCTAATAATAATAATAATAATAATAATAATAATAATAATAATAATAATAATAATAATAATAATAATAATAATAATAATAATAATAATAATAATAATAATAATAATAATAATACACGTATAGCGCCTTTTTTTCATCAGTTAAAGCTGGCTCCATTTATTAACCGAAAACGTTAAATTTCGACTACAAGTTCAAAATATTTCTCTGCAATTGAATGATAACATGCGCAAATTAAAACGCGTAAGCTTGTCCATGCGCAATTTCAGAAGGAGGCCTTGAATGCTACCACTGTGGTGGCGATCCGCACTTGCATTAGTGAAAACAAAAAGAGAAATGATGATCAATTATTGCACTACTCCTACTGACGTCGCGTCTCGTCCATCAACCATCATTCTTCATACATTTGCGCCTTATGCACATATTGTTCTTGTCAGCCTTCACAACGACAATAAACCTAAGACATGTAGAAGCCAGCAGATGCGTCTACGTTTGCAAATAATTTCGGGGCTCTGAAGCCTAATGCCACGTTGGTAATACATGTTTTCAGGACAGAAGATGTGACCTCCAGTTAGAAAGAACTGATGCCGGGAGGATAAGCAGAAATGAAATAATAAAGCTGCCTGAACCGACACATGCGGCGTGCGTGGCGAAGACAGTTTTCAATATAGAGCCAAGTTTGTTAACACGACCGTGGAAAATGCCACTCAATTGACCTGTACACTCTTCGCTTCTCCAATAATTTGATGCAGCATTGTCAATGCTGCACATATACCGCTAGCTGGCGTTTAAAGTCAAATGAAGTAGCGAACAGCGTATGTATTGATTACATACTAACAAAATTAAACTGAACTGAATCGGGGGAAAAACGGGAAGTGCGTACTGGCAAGTGAGACTAGTTCCATATCGGCATGCCATGGTCGAGAAGCGGTATTACTCGAGTAGTTTTACTTCATGCGGGATGTCGTGTCGGATAACATGCCTTGGCACAACAAGCTATCCGATCGCCGAACATCGAACAGTGCGAGTCTTTCTACCAGCGGATCAACACAATAAACACAGGTGATTCAACGCGCTGCACATAAAAGAGTTATTTCTCGACAGGTAACAAACATCGAAGGCAATTATCGCGTGTTTTAGATTTAGAACTTTCCGAATTTTCCTTTCTGTTTTCGCTTGAGTAATGAAAATCGAATGCTGTGACTTCGGACTCTGCCCAGAAAAATAGATGTAGTGTTGCTCGGATCTCACGCTAAAGGCTAAAGGCCAGGTGTGCGCTCGCATATATATATAAATCATGGAGCGGTGACTAAAGTTTAGATTACGGGCGCCGAAAACAGTTGCGATGGGAACCCAGTGAAAACGCAATCAGAGATCAATTCCTAAACTATAGAGGTTCTTGCCAATCGTGATGCAAGCGTGTTATCAAAAAGGAAAGAAAAGGAGAAAAGAAAAGAAGGATGGGCGACCGTGGACAGGCGATCTTCACAAACGTAAAGAAGGCTTGAGAAATCAGTCCCTCATCTGACAGCTGCCTTGTGCCTTCTACAGCATTGCGGTGATTCGAGCGGAAAATTCACGCGGCTCCATGTACGCAATGGGATGAAGCGATTTTCGTTCCTTTTCTCGTTTGTTGTCAAATGCAGCCGTTCGGAGAAAGGGTCTCTCCTAGATTCCTCCTATAGACAACAAGCAACCGAGTAGAAATTCTACCCACCATGAGGCAGTGCACTTGTGAATGGGTCGGTGAAGGGGCGTAGGAACGTTACCAGCCTGCGTCGAAAACAGGCCCTCTTGCACCGTAGACCACTACTTTTTCATCACGTGCGCACGATGTCAAAAGCCGCGTACGTGAAAGCATTTCTCTTCTTTTCACGGGAAAGTTGCACAGCGTCGCGGTGTTCTTCAACGCGTCGACGCTGCAAAGGCATCGGTCCTGAGTGGCTTAATAATATCGCGCGGGATAAAACGAAGTCGGTTGCAAAAAAAAAAACCCGCGTTTTCTCAATTTGATTTGAATTACTCTCTACGTGAATTGCGCCAACGTCGAGAGGAATATTGAAAGGTTAATGAAATATTGATCGCCTAGCTTGTGCGTGTGCGCCAGTGGGCTGATGTGTGCGGGCAGGAAGTGTGACGCCGCGACCGAGCAAATACGGCGGGTAATACTGCGGAAAATAAGCGAAATTCTTGGCGTATCGGAAGTAATTAGGAAATGCGAAGTATAGTTGGGTGCGTTATTTCGTGCGATTGTATACCTGTGGAGAATGTCGCACGTGATCTAGGGCACGTCCATCTACGAAATGACTTTCACCCCGGTGTCTTCTGCATTTTTTCTCTTTTAAATAAACGTTTTGATATATATATATATATATATATATTCACCCCGGTGTTCGCGTGGAGCCGAGCTCTTTCGTACACGGCCGATGATGAATCCGCGGCTATGCCCACGCTTGCTTGGGACGGACGTGATTGGGAGATTCGTAATTTTCTTTTTTTTGCAAAAATACTATTTTGGTATGCTGGTCGACCGAGATGAGAAATCTGGGCAGATTTACGCGTCGCTATATATAGATAATAAACAAGTGCAGTCAAGCCGCGGATATGGAGAGGCCACGTAATCTTGCCGATCTTTTCTTTATCCCGTGGTTGCAATGTCTACCTCCATGTTGCTGGTAAAGGTCAGCCATTTCGAAGAGGGAACGGGTCAGCTTACGGTGAGATTTCTATAGGGCGCTCACCGTAGGCTCACCTTTGATATTTTTGTATCACACTGATGAAAATTTAGCTATAAAGAACGTCGATTTAGATGTCGTGAGGTGAGTAACAAGGGAATATTGCTCAGAAAAAGCAGCAATCACGTACACTGCTCTTTGCATCCTCTCGTGTCACTTCTAAATGTGATGATGGTTGCCATTGGCATCAGGGGCCGTAGTTCTTCCATACTCTCTCTCTCTCTCTCTCTCATTTTTAAAATATTTTTTTGCCAGGCTCTGAAGTAGCTTCGACGCAGCCGTTATTGCTGGAATGGGCGATTCGTAGCAGCAAAAAAGTAACGAACAAAATAAAAATGAAAGGAAGAATAAAATCTACAGCAGAAAAAAAATGTAAACGTCACCAGCATGTCATAGGTTACATACAATTATAGTTCTGACAAACATAGCAATTGTTATTCAGCGACGATAGCTGCTGAGGGCGCACTAGCTTAATTTTATGGTAACTTTCGCAGGTGCCATTATGGTTATTGGCTCGATGCTTCCATGAAAAAAAAATGAATGTCGCAGCAAAAGAAATGTACATTTCGCCTCACCCCTGACACGACGTGGCGTCCACGACCTGCGAGTTCTCCTGTCGTCTTCGATGACGCCCTCCTGGTGACGTCATCGAGCTGTCAAGGACGTGGCTGCGAAATCCGGTAGGACCACGTTCGGATCCCTCGAATGCGAAGTTGCCACGATACGTTTAGATTTCTTCAAGTCGTGCGCCGTGGCCACGTCTCTTCCACGCAGTTCTCGTAAGACAGAAGCGTACAAAAGGTCACGTAAGGTCGAAGTGTCAAACTTCTATCGCAGGGACAGAGCGCGACGGTCACTGGCGAATCAAAAACGGATTCACACGTAGAAATATCTGTGCCAAATGAATGCAGCATTATGTTGTTGCTATTGTTGTTGCCTGTCGGGCATGTGGGCTCTACCCACTATGCGGGATTGGCCAGGAAATGGGGTGGATCATTTCAAGGTATAGCGAAAAATAAAATTTCAGAATGGCAGTGGACTATGTGCTGTACAAGGTGTATTATCTGTTAAAAAGAAATCAATAAGAGCACGAAGAACTACTAATGATTAATTTAAAAGTACACACAAACAAAAGGAAAAAAAAGATATTAACAGGGAGTTTGGTTGAAATTTATGAGAAGTTTCTGGACAGCGGAGCAAACATCCCAGTGACCCAGAGTGGAGGCCTCAGATGAATAAATAACAGGCCTTATAAAGTCCAGGCCAAACCTCCGCAGTAGTAGTTTCACTATCCGTTTAATTTCCACAGCAAAGCGGCTACAAGACTGAAGAGAGCCATTAATGCAGCCATTATCACACGCCCATTCATTCTTTCTCGCTTGCTTTCTTGCTTCTTATATCATGACGCGTACTCACTACAGGGATTGGGCAAGAAGCCGGTGGTTAAACTGAGTAGGGGAGATACAACTTGAGAGAATGTACATATTAGGATAAAGTGAAAAATGTGAAAAGAAATCTTAAAGTGAGTTAACTAATTTCAGAGGTATTTCTTTCTCGGAGGAACTCGTCTGCTTTACGAAAGGATTCCTACAACATGTGGCGATTTGTTGGCTTGTCTCTACATATAGGTCATACCCAATGCGTATGACCAGCCAATAATTGGATGAATTAAGAAGGTAGTTAGTCGTTTAAAAAAAGCAATGAAAAAATTTGATATTATGACAGAAAAGCGTAATATTAAAGAAGCATTTGAACAATTAAGCAATACAATCATCCTACATCCAGCACGCCTGCACAGCGATCTCTCCCAAAGACGAAATATTGGGGATGGTAGGATGGAGTCCGATACGGTGAAACAGCCCTTCTAACATAATTTTCCTTATTCCTGAGAAGTTTTCGTTGGTAGGTTTTCCTCTAAATATGATGCATACTTGCTATCGTGGATTGGCCGAGAATAGGACGGAATCAGAAATGACATTTAGTCCTGTCTGAAAGTAATACAATAAACTTGGTGAAATTTTCAAGTGAGAGCAATATAACATGGCTTTAAAAGAATCTAGTGTAAAAACCGCATTGAATTAACTCGAAATTTTTCAGTGGTTTGATATAGAATGACAATAAGATAAAAAGAAAACGTAATCAAACGTGCGAAAGAGAATTACAAAATGCATAAAATAAGCGAGTAAAGAACGAAACAGCAGCGAAAATTCTTTTTGAGGCTTCGAATAATTTATGGAGACGAGGACGATATCAAGCCTTCCGATCACATCATGAGGCGACAACATCACATTTATTTTTTCTTTGTGGCTGTCTTGTATCGCAGATCTCTGCAGAAAACGTGCTGAGAATAAATGAAAAGAATCAAAATTACCAATTAAGCAATTTAAAGTGCATTTAATATGACTACATGGCTATAAAACCGTTCTTTCTCACTTCTAACTCGTCCTTCTTCTGCCAAGGCAAGCGGTTAAGCCTGTTTCTTCCGGGTAGACAGGAAACGGGTGGCCATGGAAGTAAAAAAAAAAGAATAAAGCTTAGGAAACGAGTTTGCGCGCTCATCTCCCTGCTTAGCCTTGTAAAGTTTTCTCTTTATGCTCTGCGCTTTCTGCCTTCGAGCCTGGGACCCAGCGAAGTCGAACTAATTCTTTCAAGCTTCCAGTGAACAAAGCGAGCCAGTCTGGTTTGCCCAGTTGCGTTGACCGATGCTGGATCAACGCGTGCACTGCAGTGAAGCCCACCAACTCGCCCTGATAAGAATCCGTGCCTGGGCTCAGCGCTGTGTTGGACAGCTTCGCGTGCCATGCATCTTACGGCGCGTTCAACGGCGTCTGCGAGCTGCAGTTTATAGCCGGCTTACACTCGGTGGCCTCAGGCTCATGAAGTTTCGTCGTGTGAGCACATTAGATAGAACTCTGGCGATGCAAGCTTTAAACGCCGGAGGAGGTAGGAGGCGTGCCTAGTATAAGTTGAAGTGTATCGATCCTACTAGGCCGGGGTTCCGGTTCATATCCTTTCGTTTAATGTCGTTGCCATTCTTTGGTGTTTTCACCCGGCTGACAGCATGTTTATCTGAAACTAACTTCTTCCAACTTGCGTCACTGCATGGGTATGCGCCACTGAAGAAAAAAAAGAGAAATATAGACGTCTTTTAAATTTATGATGGTGCTGGCCGAATCGAACCTGCGTCGTATATGCTGAGTCAATGTCGTTTCAATATATATTCAAACATGCGCTACGCACGCACTTTGCGGCAGCGCTGCCGGATGGCGCCGCGAGCCCAGAGGGAAGCTCGAAAGAGGAACCCGGCTGCAGCCGTACGTGACGCGCTTCGCCCGTGGCAATATGGCGGGCCGCTACATTGATTTAATGCTGATGGCATTAACATCAAGAGTCCCCGTGAGATCATTCCTGGCAAAAATGTTTAGCCCAGTTTCCGATAAAAATTACTAGAGGGGACTCTGGAGCTGCAATTGCTACCACGGCGACGATGGGTAGTATGAGATTTATTATGGATTTATTATTACTACCCATAGATTTATTAATACTATGGGTGGTATTATTTCTACAGTTCAGTCACCACGAACAGTCGATTTACCTGACGATTTCCGTGGCTTCATCGGCTCCATCGGCTTCATCCCTGGCATGTCGTACGATGTTGTTACCGAGCGCCTTCATGCGCAGGTGTTTAGCAGCATAGGCTTTGCGCTTTATGCACCACGTGCACAAGTTTTTGTGCTCTACCGAAAGCGTGCTTTCAGCGCCCCATCTGGTTATTAGAGCGTTTTCGTTCAACGTTGTTTGGTTTGACTTTGTTCCTAGCTATGTTATATTTTTCATCTTTTCAGCACTTCACCGAATGGAGTGAGGTCATATCGATGAAACTAAAGGAACGCCTCCCGAGTCACAATTATTCCAGTATAGCAGTGTCTTAAACACGCCCAAGCTCCCGCCCTATATTTTATAGTTTCGGCTACATTGCGTTACGCCCACCTGCTTTGTCGCATATCACTCGCTCTCAACCTATCCTTCCGCACACTACCATAGTTCAATACAAGCTCGAAGTATTACCTTTCGGTTAATTAACATTTACGTAGAAACTTACAAAGGCTTAAGAACAGCCAGTAGCACTCTGCGTACAGCCGATTACTCAATCTTTAAGTGCAAATTAACATATATTTTTCTTAAAAGCCACAAGCACAGCTACCTGAATTTGGAAAGGTACTTCAATTTACTGGAGTTCATTCTGTTGCAGTTTTTCTTTAAGAGACAATCTCCGAACCAAGTTATATAAACACGGTTGAAGCGTATATCGCTGTAGGTATAGCTTAAATGATAATGATAAGACTGGGTAGCCGAAAGGCTGGTCCATCTCACCGGTATTGAAAATATTGGCTCTACATGTTTCTGAGACATGAAGACAACTCAAAACAAAATCACTTTGCAAGTGGGTGCTTAAAAAAAAAAACCACGTTAGAAACGAATTTTTGCTTCAATTCCACTGTTGAATTACATTATCAGTACCCCTAAGTTACACAGACAAAGTAACCACCTCCTCATGTTTCAAAAGGTGAAAACTGCTTTTCGCTGCATAGACACAGAGATTAAAATCCAACGTCATGGGGTGGGTTTCGATGTTGACGTTGCATCCAGAGTTTTCATGTCATTTCTCGGTATTAGAAATTCACTGGATGGTCGCCTTTTATCGGCTGCTACCATAAAGCAGCATATGTCACATTAGCGTCGATTTCCTCGGAAGCTCGCGGCAGGAATATACGTACACCAAACTTGTACAATTTGGCGTACATCAGACATATTCGGAGTGAATATGTTGCGTAATCGCTGCTTGCATATTTCAGGGAGTAAGCGTTAGAACTAGCCGATGATTATTACTGTCGTCATCGTTTCCGAATAACTAGGACCGGTCTACTTCGCCTAAAAGAAATATTTCATTACACTTCTCGTTTATATCTGATTTTCTTTCTGACCAAAGAGATCATGAAGAGCTCGGTTGACTGACGAGTTAACTGGCGAGCGGATGCATTCACATGAGGAAATTCACGGATTAGGACGGTTGCTGATAGCTCTGGGAGCGAACGAGTCAATTACTGACATAGTGGAACAGAGTGTTTATGCACAGGTGAGCAGATTGCTAATGAAGGCTCATTCAGGGTAGTTAATGAGTTCGTGCATAGGGAAAGCTTTCCCGGCCTGCCGTCGAAGCAAGGAGGTCCCCGACTTCAGCACGTGGTTTCAGGATGACTCTCATTACAGGCAATTATTGCGCTTCCTGCAAGATGCGGTGTTTAATCCATTAATATCAATTTTTTCTTCTCTTTTTTGTCCAGATGTAGGACGACAACTGAACTGATTTGCAGACCTTTTCGACAACTGCACTGAAACGGCTGCGACGGAAGTTTGCGTAATGAACTTGGCAAAGAGGTCATCGCGTGCTCTTGTGGCATCCCATGCAACTTACGTGCAGTGGTTTTACAGGGAAATAATGATTTGCCTACACAAGAAGGGCAATGAATGAATAAACGAATGGTGATGTTGGGTGGTGGTGGTGACGTTGATGACGTAATAGCGGCGCAATAGTGGCGCAACAAGTGGCCTACTGGCAACAGTAAGTTTGTCTAGTAAATGGAGACTTGAGTTTCTGACTTCGCATTTGTCTTTTTTGGGCTGTACTTGAACCATTAAAAAAGCGCAAAGAAGCCCTGCTATAAGCATTTTCTTGCGCAGTCAAGTGCCTGGACCTTATTCATTTCAAGGTTCTGACTCTGTAATCAAAGTATGTCGCCTGCGCTAACCGACTGGTGCGAATCTTGGAGGCTAGCAAGGAAACTTGTAAGGAAGATATATGTAGCAAGTGGCACGAGCGATAGAGCAGGAGATGATAGACTTCAAAAAGACAGAGTGATAGAAAGATTTCAGCACAGATTCAAGAGGAAACATCGCCATTGGTGACGTTCCAGTTCAGCTCACGGATGCGAGCTGGGCACGTCATGCAATGCGTAGAAAAGATAACTGTTGGTCTTTAAACTGCAACCGCAAAAAAACAAAACAAAAAAATATCGGAAATCTATAGCCGAGTGCGGCAAATGATTAGATGCAGCGAGTTGATGACGCATTTAGCCGGCATAGGTTAGCTTCGGATTACGCAAAACAGGGGCAGTTGCAGATATCTGGGAGAAGAAGACTTGTCCCTGCGATCGTGATGGTGATGAAGATGAGAAACGACAGTCGACATGCTCACACAGATCTCCCGTGAGGAAGGCCACTTTCATGGTGTGCGGAGTAAGTCGCGCTACATGCCGTACAAAGTGCGCGATTTCGGTTCCGACGTCGCTGCAGTGAACTCCGTTGGAAGAAAAGCACAGAGGCACTCGGCTGCTTCTGCTGAGCCTGCTTTTCCGTCGCCGGAGGGATTGCTCAAGCGTCTCGTCGAGATTGCGGATGAGTCTGTCTGGAATGTTCTTCGTCTCGATCGTGTGAATTAACCAGCGCGACAAAGCGTTTTCTCTCTCTCTCCCTCTCTTTTGACGTTTAATCACACTCATTTCGTCACGTCCAGCCGAAGGGCTGCAAGCAACCAAGGCAAGCGTCCACAGAGCGAAATCAATAAATGCGTTTCAGTAATGCCCGCCGGGAAATTAAGAGTCTAGTGATTATTGCGAATGCTGCAGCTACGAGAACAAATGAATAAGGGAGTCTAAGCAAGTTCACTGCCGCAATCTTCTCGGTCTCTGTCTGGCAATGTCGAAGACTAAACCAGAGAAACAAATTACTTGAAAAACTGCGCCATGGTCGGTAAAGCTTCAGCCACGGGTGGCTAGCACGTTCGAGCAAAACTCAATGTGATGAAAAACATCGCTGGTTCTTGGTCGTCACCTAGTTTTTTTCAAAGCTCACTGCCAGCCGAAAAGGTCTCTTCTGGCGAACCCTACACTCTCGACTCCGATCCCTACTGATTCCAGTAAGGAAGTGAAACATTTTTGCAAAAATGCTCTACTTGGTGGAACCTACGGGAACGAGATTAATGGTGCAGTTACCCTTCTCCTGTGTCAACGAGACCGATCAGGTGCCTTCAAATTTACTGCAGTCTCAACGCTGCACGTAATTTTCCGCCACCCTCGAGTGTACGCGCTGCCTTTTTCACGACGTTGTCCGGTTTGGTAGTTGTACAAATATCAGGCACTCTGTTGCAGGCTACTGGTATTATTCACAGACAACTCTACCTGTTTCCCCAGAATAAGAAAGAAGTCAAGAATGCGAGCAGTCGGTGGCTAACAGCTAAACTTCTCATATATATCAACGAGAAGTACAGCGACACTTCACCTTTCTTTGTACGCTAGTTTTGAACACCCGGGGTTATTTAACACGCACTCAATGCACGATACACGAGCGTTTCTGCACTCTGCCACCGTAGAAAGACAGCCTGTTACGACATCCCAACCGGTGCCAGCAGTGTTACGAACTTTCACCGCTGCACCACGATTACGGCTTTGTGGTCCCGTAGCGCTCGTCACCCGTTTCGTGACAGAGCGTTGGTAGCGAAGACTCCGAGCCTGGCGTCGATGAGAATAACAAAAGGGACTTTATACATTATATACAGGTTATCATACAGGACATGAACGGGTCGGCACTGGGGCCGAGTGCTCACAACAAACGCGACTGTTCTCGCACGACGACGTCCGGCGAAAACGCGTGACACATCTCCCCCCCAGTCGGGAGCGACACTGTCTCCCGGTGGGTCGGCGGATCCTGTTTTTCAGGCAGCGCGTTGCTGCTTTTATAATCCCCGAGAACCATTGTCACTCAAACGGCCCAATACAAAGTCAGCACACGACGGTCGTCCGAGGGGTCCAATCAGCGACCGCGCTGGCCACCCGGTTCAAAGTTCGCGCGCGCGGTGACCTCCAGGCAAAGGGAGGTGCGGCGCCGGGCTGTCTGGCACACGCCGGCACGTCCAAACATGCGGCTCGCCGAGGCTTCTCCCGCAGGACCCGCTGCCTGACGGCTCAGCATCTTGACTTGTGAAGGGAGAATCAGGGCGCTCGCAGGATAGATTCTGCATCTTGCAGATTCGGAATCCGGGCTTGTGGTGATGGCACAACAGCATCCCCGCCCTCAGATAAGGCGCCGGGAAGACGAGCTGCCTCCACGTGGCTCGGATGCCAGGCGCGCACGTTCGTCAGGCTCGTCCAAGTTCACGTCCAGTGTCGGGACGCCAGGTAACTTCACGTGCCCAGGTCCGACTCGCCAGGACAGGAGCTCTGCTCACCGCGTTGTCGCCAAGGCACCTTGACCAGCTCCGCTCGGGTCGTTCCTAAGACCTTGCTTCTCGCCACTGGTCCCGCTTGGTCGTTCTGCAGCTTGCAAAACCGACCGGCAAAAGGCAACACCCAACACGAACAAGTGCCCTCTGTCTCCCGTCAAACACCAGACAAGGCCATAATTCAAATCAACCTAACTAAATTGCTATCCCTCTTTTTGCTCCCGCTGCAACAAGAGGCAGGTGTACGATCTAGTACACAAGGCTCAAACAACCAATTTTCAAATTAACAACGCAACAAAATAGAAACAATTATTAATCAGCAATAATAATTACAAATAGAATGGTCCCCTTGAAATCACTTGGACCGAAAACATACTTCTGAGGAAGCAAATGAGGTCATTCATTTTTCCCGGCGATATTTTCGCGGAATCCGAAGCTGCTTATATTTGCGACCCTGCTTATCCGTGTAGCGGCGGTACAATAAGCCAGATTCCTTGCCAAATGAAACCCCCTTTTTTTTCACTCCCCGTTTGACGCTCTTCCTCAGATCGCCTAGTGAACAATCTTCCTGTTGTTCGCAAATCCGAGTTTCCCTTTCAACTGCAGCCTGCTCCTGCCAGCTGGCGGAAACCGGAGCGAGTGTGGAGCCCGCGTCGCCTAATTGCGGCGTCGTGTCTCTATCGCGGCTAGCACTGCACGCGTCACTCCCACTCACCTCCAGGACCCGCTCGCCTAGGCCAGCCTCCGAGCTCTGCCTCTCCCGTGACTGCTCGCCACTCAAGTTACCCTGATCGGTCCCTGTACCGCACCGCTGTTCGCTCACCGACGCTAAGTCAAGTTCCCTCGACAGCGGGCGCGCTTTGGATCGCGTGGAGGCCATGTACGCCACGTCGGCAAAGAATGATTTGCCGTGATCCCTCAGCAGCTGCTCCGAGCTATTTGAGAAGAGGTAGGAAAATTGCTCCGGGAGGGCGGCTGACACCGCGGCTTCGGTGTTAAGTTTCCCAAACTCTCCTTCAATGATAACCGTTGCGATCGGTAAACAGACACTCTCCTTCTCGGCCACTTGCCGTATCCTAACGCACTCTCCCGTAAAATCACTCGAGGAGACGAAAGACGGGTGAACAACGTCCATAGTTGCTGCAGAGTCCCGCAGTGCTCGGCACTTCTTGCCGTTTACCTTAATTTCCCGCACATAGGGCTCCAATAGACGTATGTTTTTGTGAGTTTCCTGTATCGTTGCAAAAGCAATTCTCTCTGGGCAGCTTGCAGCGATGTGCCCTTGCTTTTTGCAATTGTAGCAGGTTAACGGTTTCCGTTTTTCAAAAGAACGCGTCATTTCGTTTCGCTGTTTCGGACCATCGTCATCATTCTGAGATGCATTCTGTCCTTCCCTTACAGTTTCTCTGGTAAGGGATTCGTCGTCCCGAAACTCGCGACGCGTGATTTGCTTCCGTTCGTCGGACCTCCCGGAAAACCCATCTCTCCTATCTGCTTTTTCTACGCGCACTGCCTTGCTGTGCAAGCTGCGGCGGGTGTAATACTCTTCCGCTAACTCTGCTGCCTTGTTTAGCTTAACCTCCTTTAGCCTATCTTGCAGCCAGAGCCGGACATCCTCATCAATGCAACGGTAGAACTGCTCCAACGCGATGCATTCGACAATTTTGTCGCGGTCGTCGTAAACCTCTTCGCCCTTCAGCCATTCCACCAAGTCGGCTTTTAGACGAAACGCGAAGTCAACATTCGACTCCTTGCCCTTTTTTGCATACCGGAACCTCTGCCGGAAAGCTTCGGGCGACAATTTGTACTTCCGCAGTAGCGCTTCCTTCACATCACTGTAGCTCTCAAACGCCTCTTTCGATAAGCAAGTTATTACGTCTGATGCCTCCCCAGGAAGCAACGCTAACAGATTCTGTGCCCAAAGGGATCGCTCAATGCTATTCCGTTCGCACACGTGCTCAAATTTCACGAGGTATTTGGCCATATCCTCTCCGACGACAAAGGGTGGAAGTTGATCGCGTATTCTTGGAACATTAGAAGTGAGACTAGGCGCCGGCGAGTTATTTCGGATCTCCAACTCTTTCATTTTAAGCTCGTGCTCACGTCGCTCCCTCTCTCTCCTTTCCTCCTTTTCCTCCTCGCGAAGTTCCTTTTCTCTCCTTTCCTGCTCGCAACGTTCCTTCTCCTCCCTTTCCCGACGTTCATTGATATCCGCCCAGGCCTCAGCGGCTTCCTCAGCCGTTACGTCCCCAGTCCTCATGACCTCAAGGATCGCATTCTTTCTTTTGGTTGAGCCCAACTCAATGCCCAACTCCTCACAAATTTCGAGAAGTTCCTTCACCTTGTACTTCTCCATCGTTCACACTGTCCTCCTGCTGTTTACCCTTTTTGAATATACCTGCCGTACGCTACTATAACACTACTAGTAAGACATATGCAAGTATTTCACACACTGCCCTGTTTACCCCCTCAGCATCCCCTGGTTTTCAAAACACTCTTACTAGGCTTGAAACACACAAGGTTATCACAATGCAACACCAAATCCTTCCCTAAGCTACTATAACCTGTGTCAAAGAAAGTCTGGTGTTTGAGGTAAACTTCAGGCACTCACCGCGCCGAGGTAGCTGATGCCGGTCAATCCCGTAGCTGCCATCCACTGTTACGACATCCCAACCGGTGCCAGCAGTGTTACGAACTTTCACCGCTGCACCACGATTACGGCTTTGTGGTCCCGTAGCGCTCGTCACCCGTTTCGTGACAGAGCGTTGGTAGCGAAGACTCCGAGCCTGGCGTCGATGAGAATAACAAAAGGGACTTTATACATTATATACAGGTTATCATACAGGACATGAACGGGTCGGCACTGGGGCCGAGTGCTCACAACAAACGCGACTGTTCTCGCACGACGACGTCCGGCGAAAACGCGTGACACATCTCCCCCCCAGTCGGGAGCGACACTGTCTCCCGGTGGGTCGGCGGATCCTGTTTTTCAGGCAGCGCGTTGCTGCTTTTATAATCCCCGAGAACCATTGTCACTCAAACGGCCCAATACAAAGTCAGCACACGACGGTCGTCCGAGGGGTCCAACCAGCGACCGCGCTGGCCACCCGGTTCAAAGTTCGCGCGCGCGGTGACCTCCAGGCAAAGGGAGGTGCGGCGCCGGGCTGTCTGGCACACGCCGACACGTCCAAACATGCGGCTCGCCGAGGCTTCTCCCGCAGGACCCGCTGCCTGACGGCTCAGCATCTTGACTTGTGAAGGGAGAATCAGGGCGCTCGCAGGATAGATTCTGCATCTTGCAGATTCGGAATCCGGGCTTGTGGTGATGGCACAACAAGCCGCTGCGGCCGGGATTCAACCGAGGACCTCGAGCTCAGCGGCTCAATGGCATAGCCACTGGGCTTAAGCGGCCGGTATCCCGCGGACAGCTTTTATTAATTTTATGCGAAGCATATTACGAAAGCTCAACCCAGCTCCTCAGGCGCGGCGGTGTCGCCTTCAATGACCTTTGACCTCATGCCATACCACGTGACACCGTGACGTCACGACAGAGGAGAAACGGGGCTCCAACTCGCGCCGTCGCGCGCGGCGTCGCCTTCAAGGCTGACCACGTGACACCGTGACGTCACGACAGAGGAGAAACGGTGCTCCAACTCGCGCCGTCGCTCGCGGCGTCGCGGCGGTATATAAGCAGCTGCGCTTGTTTCTAAGTGGCTTTGGCTCAACTCTTGCAAGATGGGCTGGGTGGGAATCGAACCAGGGTCTCCGGAGTGTGAGACGGAGACGCTACCACTGAGCCACGAGTACGATGCTTCAAAGCGGTACAAAAGCGCCTCTAGTGAATGCGGTGTTGCCTTAGAAACGCGCTGTTTCTAAGGCTCAGGCGTGCGTCGCTTGCTCAGGCGCACATTTCGTTGCCGCGGCGAACGATGCGTTGCTCGACGCTCACCGCGTCCAATGCGGGGCGCGTAGTCGCTGCGCCGTAGCCCATTGTCTTACACCCCTTGGCGGGTCGACGGGAACGCTGTCGCGTTCCACTCTTGAAGGCGAAGCAGAGTAACGCATGAGTTGTTTCTTCGTCTAGCCAAACCAAATATAGCCAAGCAACAGCAGTTCACCAGGCTAAACAGTGGTTCAACAACTAAAATAAAGGCTAGTATGCTTCGCATCCTGGGCTTAACCTTAGCTAAGCCACAGCCATTTTTTGTGAAGATTACATCACAGTGCCCCATTGGATACCCTGTCATTGCGTTACTTTAGGGAGAATGAATCAGTGGCAAAGCTTGCGTACAGCCACGCCTATTCGATAACAATGTCCTTTTTGAGTCATGGCGTCGAGGCTATGCAATACTTCTTGTCAGCCCTGGTATGATCCCACTCATCGCCAAAATGAACGTTGAACAAATGAACAGTGGAAACGTCTGAGAGGCAAGATGAGAAGGCGAAGCACACGGGCGCTGACGCGGCGCCCTCGATCCAGGAGTAACCCAATGATACAGAACCAACTGGCGCGGAAACAAGGCTTAAAATCGCCAAGAACCAATCTTCGCGCGAGACCCGTACTTGCGCGTTCCATAAGAGATTTCACCCAAAATAGAGCGAAGTCGCGCAAGTTTTCTGCGCAGAAGAAGAACGGCAGATTGTACGAGCTTCTGCGCAGATTGAGACTCGATGCGGCGCTAACTCGCTCGAGTGTACGAGTCAGCACGCAGGTCGAGAAGATGGTACACCCCTCGTCGCACGCGCAGAATTGCAGAAACAATATGCTGCAGCGCTAGTGACTGCCCCGAATGTGGTGGTCTTAGTGAACGTCTGACACACAATTGCGCGTTGCCTAAACTGCACCTGTTTCGGGGCACAAAATTCTGAGACCGCACGTAGGACGATGCTCACAGTGTCAAAGGGCTGCAGTGCCAGCCAGAAGCCTCACTGATGAATCATTTTACTGACCGTCGTCCTTAAGTGAGTAACCCAGAATGAGGCTTCCAACGGTTGCCATTTTCGTTTCCAAAACTGGACATGGACACTGGGGACGGCCTCTGCTTGCACAGTGGCTTTAACAGGCTTTAGTGTTCCTGCTGCTGGGCACGAGGTCGCGGATTCGATTCCCGGTCACGGCGCTCGCATTTCCATGAGGGCGAAATGCAACAACGCTTGTGCACTTTGATTTGAGTGCACGAGCGTGAGCTTGAACTTATACGTGAACGTCGAAGAACCACAGGCGGTCAGAATTACTCCGGAGCCCTCCGGCACGGCGCATCATTGTGTCTGTGCTACTTTGGGACGTTAAAGCAAATCAATCAATCAATCAATCAATCAATCAATCAATCAATCAATCAATCAATCAATCAAGCAATCAATCAATCAATCAATCAATCAATCAATCAATCAATCAATCAATCAATCAATCAATCAATCAATCAATCAATCAATCAATCAAAACTGACCTTGTTTGTGATTTGGGTGTCCCACAAAAAAAGAGATTTTTTAGTCGTTGCCCGTAATTCCCCGGTAGCTCTTAGCAACAGTATTGTGTTGTTCGGCGCTGTCTAACCGTGCATTAAGTATAAGACTGCAAGCTGTGTTCAGAAAACTTATACGTGTGCTGAGTTTCGTCAGCTGCGTTTACAGGACAGGCACTTTGGCATGGTTGCAGAAGACTGGTGTCGTTTCTGCGCGATCATGTTTTTATGCCTATACTGCCGTTGTACCCAACCCGATCTTTACGGACGCCCTTAAAAGCGTTGATGGTAGCACTTCACGTGGCAAGCAACTTTTGGCGGAGTGCTGAAAGCAGAGATGCCGAAACGACGCCTCCAAAAATCGCGAATTTTATGACCAAAAATAAAGGAAGAAGCATAATATAAACTACCAAGGGCGCAACGAAAATCCCTGTTTGTGTCCTTCAAGGACGAAACGACCGGGCGGGGATAAATATCGAACGCGGGTCGCCTATGTCGACCGGCTGTGAACACAACGCTAGCTACAGGCAGTGATGAGAGCTAGTAAACACACGTGCACGCGTGGGGACACAAACACAGCTCCTTTCGCGTCGTCTGGAAAGGGTTTACCCCCTCCACTAGCCATCAACAAGCGGCAAACTTCTGCCGCTGTTGAGCTGGTTTGAACAGTACCAGGTGGTGTTAGTGCAGTACACAACGTGCCGATAAATATGTGCAATCTAGTAAGCGCACTGCATCACTTTAGGTAAAAGGGAAGTTGAATTGACAAATGCTACATCAGGTAGGTCTGAGGAGGTGGGCACCGTCATCTTGTTCCCTGTACAAACATTTTCGCGTCTTTGCGCTCAGTCACATGGCCGTTATGGGCTGAATATACTTGTAGAACAATTTTGATATTAAAAAATCAACTGAGACACCACGCACGAGGCAGAACTTGAAAGATGTTGGAAAAGGGTGGCACTTGAACCCTAGTCGTCTTTATAAATACTGTTTATGAATTGCACATTCGTGCATGTGCTGCTGTGTGTATTAAAACTCTCTGTACCTTTCCATGCGAATTGTCTTCAATGTTTCTTTTTTTTTAACTTCTGCTACATGTTTATCCCTGCGCGCGTGGATTAGCGAACCAGAAGTATTAGAAGCTGGCGCTCGTTGTTTCCTCTACCTATCTCTCTGCACCCGACTACAGCCGACGCTGGTTTACACAGCAAATTCTGCAGTACTGCACGGTTCTCGAGAAAGGTCGGGGTTGCAGCAGGTCGAGGCCAGCCTAGCCTTCTGCACAAAAAAAAAAAAAAAGGGATCTCGCAGCAATCTTTGCCGAGGTCGTCGGTGGGCGGGATGTTAATGTTGAGCCCGGCGCTTCCCTGCTGCGCGAAGGCCTCATAAAAGAGCAATGGGAGGCCTCTTTCACGATCGCCCCCTGACGCCGGGAAAGGGGCGCGGGAGAGGAGGCATCCATAAACGCGGGACGACGGTCCTGCCTGGCCCACGGAGGCTCGCGCCGAACACAATGGACAGTGGCGTGGGCGCCGTTGCTTCCAGATTGAGTTAAAGCGACCTCCCCGCGCTCGGTCACGTGGCACGTCACGTGACTGAGCCAGCGAATAGGGAAAAGAAGGATGCCTCGGAAATAGCTGGAAGTGACACTGCATCGGATTGTTGCTACGGAAACGTGAGTAGTGTCCTAGTTGCATGCGTCCGCTAACCAGTATGGTACTAAATGAACCGCAGTGTTTGCAGCAGCGAGGAAATGTCGTCGCTGCCTTTCCCACAACACTTGAACGTCATATAGCAAGAAACCGAAATGACATCAGCTACATAAGATAAGACACTAAAGGATTACTGATATTACAGCACTGACACACTGCAATCAATCACTTTTCTCGCAACCGACTAGAGTTGTGGTTGGCGATATACGTAAGGCTCAACTTAACCATGGTTACCATTCTGGCGTAAATAACGTAGACATTAAGAAGGTGTTGATTATTTGCTTGCATTTGAAAGAGAAGTACTGTGAGAAATTTCGCATAGGTGTTCGTAATAAGAGACGGGTTTAAGAAGACTTGTTTGTAGGCTATTAGTTAAAATTAGTCTGGTGCCATATCGTGCCATGTCGGGATAACGATTATGATTATGGGGAATGTTAATCCCTTTTCATGCTGTACAAGAGCGCAGAATCTTGTTCCAACCACCCTTGCTGAAGAGAAGTCTCAAGTCGCCAGCGCCAAGAAGATGAAGACGACGGAGACCTCGTAACTGCGAAACTCTTGAAAGACTTAATGAAAGTTTTCACTCACTCACTCACTCCAACAATGTTCTAACAGATACTAATATAGTCTATCTTATGAAGTAATTAATCACGTTATCTGTGAAAATAGGCAAAGAAAGTACGACCGTATAGTGATCCGTACATGTCAGAGTTATGATGCATGTTTGCAATCGGTCCACCTTTTGGCCCCCGCAATGGCTAACCAAATGGAGCGTCCAACAGAGTTGTGGGTTCGGTGCACAGACACAAGGGGGCCGTGTTTGGATAACGGTGCTAACCAAAGAAAGAAAATTAATGAACCAAAGAACGAAAGAACAAATAACTTTAAATTTCGGGTTTTCACGGCCAGCTACGAAAGGACGCCGCATAGTGGTGGAGTTCGTAATTATTTGGACCCGGTGGGGCTCTTCAACGTGCGCCTAAATCTAAGCACACGATTGTTTCTTGCCTAGCCGCCCCCTGTCGGAACGTGGCTGCCGAACCTGCGACCTCGTGCTCCGCAGCAAAACGCCGCAGCGATTGAGCCACAACGAACGGTCGAGGAATGACAAAAAGAAAAAAGAATGAAAAGTGAATAAAGAATAAAGGAAATAAAAGATATAAGGAAATAAAATTATCATATATTGTGATTTCGGCGCATCTGCAATGGCACAGGACGTGTTTGCAATTAAGAACATCTTCGCTCTCCATATATGAAAAACTTCGAAACGAACGGGAGATTACTTCAGGTTTTTTTTTTATTGTGTATTCCGTCATATGGCTGTTTTTTTTTCCTATTTAAAGAATCTCTTCTGCGTGTTCAATTTCTCGCTTTAATGAATAGTGTCGCCACGCGTCTATGTTTGCCCTCGAGCAAAGTTATTTGACTCCAACTTGCACCCGCGGGGTACATCTGGGATGTGGAGGTGCCACCGGTGCTGAATAGAAGAATAAAGGTCAGGGTTCAATTCTCGGCTTCGGCTCGACTATGAGTTTGACGCAACGCAAGAGGCGCCCGAGTAATGAGATTCCGCCGGCTACATACGAAAGAAACAAAAGTGGTACAAAAACAGCAATCAATATTTTCTCCCGGTAATAATCACGATTGTGAAAAGCAATGAAGCGCCTCTTTTTGCGGCACATTCGCGTCGCTCGAGAGGAAGCACGTTTCATACGTGCTCTGTTGACGCCGCTGAGTTTTATACAGCGTTAGCAGAGTTTTCTTTCTTTTTTTTTACCCTTTTCTAAGGAGACCTCTCTCGGTTTGTTCTTAGTGAGCTTGTTCCGGGCTAAATAATAATAATAATAATAATAATAATAATAATAATAATAATAATAATAATAATAATAATAATAATAATAATAATAATAATAACTCCGCCAATTTAAACGAAACTGTTGATGCTTACACATTAATATTTCATTATGGCGTGGCAGTGAACCGGTAAAGAGGGATGTCATTGCTTGCAACGAATACGCGTGTAATGTACTCATTTGAGGCTAGGATACTACATTCTTGTTTGCTTGTTTCAGTCAGTTTATCTGTACTGTCTACTCTTTGCCTAAGCAAGAAGGAGTAGCTGGTATCACCCTTAATGTCACCATCTTCTACAAACACCAAATAATAGTAATTAAGGAAAGTGGTACCGGATAAAACATGTTACAGAATATAGTATTTCCGGGTAGTGAGCTTAACGCCACGAAATGCTAGAAAGAAAACACGCCAAGGTGCCCTCAATTTGTTTGAATTTGCTTTCTTACTGTGTTCCGTCGATTCACTATTCAGCGCTTTACCGATAGTTAAGGGCAAACAAACTCGTAAATTAATATCAACAGCGCACCCTTATATTTTTCCTAGGCTGTCATAAATTGAGAAGCAGCTAAACGTACATATGAGACCGCACATTTTACTTGTCAGAAATGTAATACGTTTGGTTGCAAAGGATGCAGGTAGCCTGTGAAGAGGCACGCACATACAGCGATAAGAATAAATCTATTTATACTTATAAGAAATTGTTGTACGGAACTCCCCTCACATTTTATTTCGAGCAAGAAAAAAAAAAGTAAAGCACCGGTTCGTCAGTGTGATGTCATGAATTTTATAACTTTTTCTTTCTTTCTTGCACTTTGGCTGCTTTGGTGAAAAGAAAGTTAATAAAGCTTCCTATGTTATGTGCCTCATGTTATCACAAGGCTGTGCAACTTTTTTTTTTGCGCATGAACGATTAAGTTCCTTTAATAGGGAGCTGCCAAAATCGCTGACGTCACTAATAAGGAGCTGCTTCGCGAACTTCAAGGCAGCGTTGTCACCGACATTTTCTCTTCGCCTCTTCACCAACTCGCCGCGCCTGGGCGCTAACGGCAAGCGTGACCTTTTAGAGATTCCACAAACTAAATTTACAAACTAGCATAACTCAATATTCTTTTTTAGTGTATCAAATATACGCGAAGGCTCTGCTTTACCCAAGCGCCTCCCAAATCCCGTGGCTCTCGTCGTATCTCGTAGGGGCGAGCGCTGTTGTTAAGCCTGGATATTCGCGATAAATAGGCCGTAAAATTTGCTCCGCATCGCTCGATTTTGGCTCTACATTTAACGATAAGCTGGCGGCACGCGGAACCAAGAACAAAGAATAAGTTAAGCCTTGCGTCTACCGCTTCGTTGGTTATGTGTGAAGCACCGGCATGGCTCGAACGATTTGCCCCAGGCTCCGATGCATTCGAGCGAAGGGAAACAGCCTTTCTTTCTTTCTTTCTTTCTTTCTTTCTTTCTTTCTTTCTTTCTTTCTTTCTTTCTTTCTTTCTTTCTTTCTTTCTTTCTTTCTTTCTTTCTTTCTTTCTTTCTTTTGTTTATTTTATTCTTCACTTGTTTTCTTATATCGGTATTTTTTATTTTTACTTTTTATTTATTCCTTCGCCTTTCCCTTTTTATTACATTCTCTCTTCGCTTCCCCTTTCGTTTCTTTTTCCTTCTTTCTCACTTTATTTCTCTCAAGGTACTCTTGTTAAGGTATCTCGCTTGCGCTGTCAACGTACGAATAGAGTGTATTCCCGCAGAACGTAGTCACACTAACAATGAACTTCGTTAAAACACGCTGGCGGGCTGGTTCGTTTGAATCCACGATAGAGTGTGTAAGCGCGACAGAACGAGGACGTAGACAAAAAAAAAAGAAAGATACACAGAGACAGCTTACACACTCTATCATGCACACTAACGAACTCTTCCTCGTTTCAAAAAGGCACTAACCCTTTTGGAAACCGACCCGGTAATGATCTTTGAGAGGCCATTGCTGGATCATTTATTGTCTTTTCTAAGGAACTAATTTTAGTTTTCGTTCAGTTTTGTTATATAGATTTCACTTTCTCGCTTAACTAGCTTTTTTTTTCTTTCTTTGTTCAGCATATTTTTGTGTTCGTATTATTTGTGAAGAGTATTATTCATTGTTTCACTACTTAGTATTCATAATCGGATTGTAGTTGTTACAAAGCCCTTATGATAAATAAATAAATAAATAAATAAATAAATAAATAAATAAATAAATAAATAAATGCTTCGCGGCAGTGAAGAGGCTACACTTTAAATCAGCCTGTTAACTCCGGAAAACTGACAGTGCATTCTGTCATGTCGACCCACGCACGCACATTTTTTGTGAGTTTCGATTGTGAATACATAATTTCTGACTAAATATCGCCGACCAACTCAGAATGACGGACAGCAAGAGTTGTTTGTGGGATCAGAGCAGGAATAGAGGGTGAGGAAATAAGTTTGGCACATGACTCGCTTTTTTTTTTTTTGAGAGCACGGTCAGAGGAGAAAGACCGACACAAGATTCCCAGCAACAGAGGTCATCGCTCATCGCGCAATCTTATCGTCAACCCCGTCGCTTTTGTTGTCGCGCTTGAAGCAAAATTCTGCGGGTAATGCAAAGCAAGTGCAGTGCACACTTCTGTTTCACACCTGACGAGAACCGCCTGCGCAAGTTCCCAAGGAACCCATACGTGTCCTAGGGTGAAGCTCGTTTCCAGTGCTCTGACTGGTGGTCAGCACCTAACGGTGCAACGGTTTCCGCAAAAGTAATACATTTATTTTCGTTGAATGCTCTCATTATCAATGTATTTCATACATTTGCACGAAACAAACGTTTCCTTCGGGTATTCTCGTGTCCCGCCCGTAAAGAATTAATATAGAGCAGTATGACACGGCATGCTTCCCCGCAGTGAGCAGCAGCGCCATTCCGTATCGCGTGCGGGGTGGCGTCTCGCATCGTGCGCTGCAAGGAAGCCCGCCCGACCCTCGACCTTTTCTTTGTCGAGTCGCCGCTGCTAGAGCGAGGTGGAACACGCGATGGTGGCATAAATAAAGCACACGGCAGAGGAACACATACAAGCGGAAGAGGCATCTCCACCGGAAGTGCGCGGGAGTTGCGTCACTTCCGGACTACATTGGCCTTTCAGCTGGAAAAGCGAGCTAATTGCATGCGGCTTACCACGGTCGTGGCAGACTATGGATTTCAGTTTTGTTGGTAGAAACATATAAACGAATGGCATTGCTTTCTTTTTGTTCGCTATCTTTTGGTTTAGACGAACCGGCAAGAAGAAGAATGTTTACCCCGTAGTAATCTCATTCCGTACTTTATTCCCTTTGTTGTAAAAGGCTCCATCATCATTTATTTATATTCCCTTAAGAGCCCATTATAGTTGGGCACTTCTAAGGGGGGACAGCAATCAGAAGTAAATAACAGTCCCTTATACAATAAAATAATATTGTCAAGAGAAGAGATTATAGGAGCATACATATAAGAGCAAGAAAGTAACAGACGTAATAGAAACATTATAATTAGGGTAACCACGCAGAAGGCTATAAGCACGGCGAGTAAGAGGTACATCAATTGGTGCTGTGGTTGCCTGCAGAAACGCTTCAATGCTTCAACAATGATTTTCGGTACTTTGAAAGGGTATGTTCACTTACTACTGAATTAGGCGTTCTATTCCATTCCCTAATGGCAGCACGAAGAAATGCTTGCTTAAAAACGCTAGCCAAGCGATGTAATCAGTTGTATGGCTGAAGAAATAAATAGACGAAGAGGCGGCCGGAGTGGTGAAAGAAGTACTGTTTCGCATAGGCCCGGAAAATTGCAGAACAGCTGAAGGCACAGTCTTGAAGGTATGAGTCTTCGGAGCCTTCTTTCTCTTTCACGTTTTCCTTACGTCACACTAGGGAGATATTTGGTTGCTTAGGGATACCTCGGAAATATAGGGAACTACTGGGGAAATTCCTTAATTTTGTGCGAAATTTCAAGATCTACTTATGCTGTACCGACTCACGTATAGCGAGAGACAAGACATGTAGGTGCGTTTTTTCTTTTTTTTCTTTTTTCAGTTATGCTCCGCAGTTTGCTTTCGTGCCATCCATTTTGCTTCCCTTGCAATCGCTCAGAAATGCGTCGTAGTTTTTCGGGCACACTGAATTTGAACATCTTTTCCAGGTTCGTCGCAACGTTTAATCACGTAAAATTTGTACTTGGCGTTTCGCACCGCCTTGCTCAGTGTGAGTTACGCGACAGCAGCCGAGTATTGGCACTGACGATTTTAGCGAAGTTAACGCACCCGCGACGTTCTTCATGCCAATGAGTTAGAGATACGCCCCGACCTGTTCTTCTCCTGTTTCTGCGACGCCCACAAGACCCCCGCACCGTTCCCGCGAGAGACAAGTAAAAATGTCGGCGCCCAGGCGCCAGAAGTCGAGAACGTTAACACGCAACGTGCCTAATGCCAACGTGGGTGGCAGGGCCCGTGTTGAAGCAGGCCGCGGTGATTGCGTAATTTGCAACGCCTGCGACGAGCAACACGAGGCAGTCCCAACTTTGTCGCGTACGCTCGGGTGTTGACGCCGACGCACGCCAAAACTGTGTTTCTTTTTAGACGGCAAAGTCTCGAGTCAGGTAAGTGGCCGGTTCCGAAGAGCATGTTAATGAGGATGGAGCACGCGAGGCCGCCGGGAAAGGCTTGTCGCCGTCGTGCCGGCAGGTCCAAAGTTATTTTCATTCGTTATGCAGGAGACACTGCGCCAAGGAGGATTACGACTCAGAAGCGACTCCCGGGCGGCATCCATTTGGCGCCAGGCGGCGAGCAAGAAGAGCGCCAGCCGCATCTGTTTATACGTTGGTAGCTACGATAACTTCGTTGTCATCTCGCGGGGAAGTGTGCACGGCACGTCGGTGTTTTTTTTCTGGTCTGTAGACAAGACGCAGACGGCTCGGCATTCGAAACGCCGCTTTGCGCACTTCGGTCGCTCCACGGCGACTTCGTTACGAGGCGACAGTACCGAGATACTCTGAAATTAGCGCACCGCTTGCAAAGCGTACTTTCTAAACTTCATCCTTATTTGGTTGCTGCGAAAAAAAAAGAGGAGGTAATTACAACTCGAGAAAGGTGAACGTTAAAACTTTGGCATCCCGAATTTCGCGACGAAGCCTCAATAGTTGGTATGAGACAGTGTGACGTCACGAATTTTAAATATAGGAACCTAAAAACGGACACGTAAACACAGCGCCGTATGTAGTCTTTTCTACGGCCGTCCCTGCGTTTTAGTGCTATTGAGGTTCTCAGTATGACAGACCAACCAGCCCGAATCAATGTCTTGTTTAAGAATATTTTCTGGCATCTGAGCCGTCTTGGCGCTCAATATGTTCGCTCGAAACTCGGTGGCTCCTCTTGTTCCTTGAGGATTCAGTACACTCATTTACCTACTAAATACTGCCTAGACCACAGTGGCTGGTGACCGAAATCCTTGCAATCACGTGAGACGTGGTGCCAGAAGTAGACGGTGGGGGCGCTGCGTGTCTTTCGTTTTTGCACCTTTTCTGGTTTAACGAGCACCTTCTCACGGGATTGGTACGTGGCCGCTGTTTGATCACAGAAGCATAATTTTTCTAATACAACTGAAATTTCAAATTTCTCATTAGCGTACTTCTAAGCAGGTGAGGTAAACTGGCGGTTTATTTCAATATACATGCAAAACAATGAAAAAAAATGCCCGTTTTATTATATCCTATTTCATAGCCAATTCTTCTGGCAGACGCAAACGTAAATTGACGCAAGTATCAGTGTTGTCTGCCCGGTGAAACAGAAAAAAAAAAGAGATTCGAGCCACCATTTTTCTTCTTTTTTGTTTCGCTTTGTGGACATTCAAAGGGACTCACCGGCGGCTTTTATATCATCCCCGTCAGAGGCTGCTGAGAAGTAGCAGCAACAAAAACTATGACTTGTGTTTCGCTGTCTTCTCTCTCGACTAGATTGGTTCGTGCTATTCAGGAGAATAATCGCTTATTTGTTTAAAAGAGATTTTGATGCATTATGAATACTTTCACTTTGAACATCATGACTGGACGCTCCGGTGAGTTTGCGCGTGTGTGCATTCTGCATACTGTGCCAAGTCATGAAGGATGTTGATTGTTCAGATTACTACTGGTATCCCCTGTCGTTGGTCAAATAAAACAACACTTCGAGTGCCGACTTGTCTATGGTACATATGAAATATAATCGACGTTTGCATATCTGAACGTTCCTGTAGACAGTTCGCATGTTGGAATCCACATTCTACAGATGTGACAAAACACCCTGAAAAATTAAAAATTCTTAATCTGTTCTGCAGATGTACGCCCTTTATAATTTCGCATATCCAAGAAACGTCGTGAGATTAAATTTTAATTAGACAAAATAATTTAGCTTCTGAAGGGGTTATCAGCTTTCCCCCCTCCAAGTTAATGAGAATAAGCATTTTTTTTTTTAACGGACACTTTACGAGTCTAAACTGATAAGTTCATCTTCTGGGTTTTCTTTAAATGCCCCTGTTTCCTGGATAATTGCCGTGAAGAAAGAACCACTACTGGAAACCGAGCAATCCTTATGCTCATTGATGTTTTCTCTCTCTCAAAGGGGAGTGCAAGCTTCTTAAAAAATTCATGACAACATCGCGAAATATTTCTCGCGCTGAAAAGACAATCTCTTGTCGTATTTCTCTTTTCTTTTTTATTGCTTTTTCACTTACACGTGAGTGCCATCATTATCGCAGCTTGCCGAATGCTTGCGATCTATCAGCACGTGCGAAAAGTCATCAATTATTAAAAAGCGTTCTCGTTGCTGTGACTATTCACTCTCTCCTTTGATGTGACAACGGCGGGAGTAGGTCCATAGGGCAGCCTTCAAGCTGCGTTGAGCAGCCTTCTTGGTCTGCGTCCTCTCTGCCCTATCCGTATTGCGAGAGAAATAAAAAAAAAGTTCCAAGTTCCGAGATCAATTGGCAGCGCTGCTTACAGCGTACCGACCCCTTTCCAGCGCTTTCATATAGCTCGGCTCGGTGTGATCCTCGGAACGGCATATTTACACGCGCGGTTTATGATAACGCCACTGTATTTCGACGGCGAGGCAGCGAGAGTTTCGTTGGCCCCTGCGGGTCCTTCGCTGCGGCAGCCAGTCGCACAAAGCGACGACGGGCACAATACCCGCGGGGCCCCAGCTACGCCGGATCAATGCGGTGCCTGCGTCATTAGCGGAGCCGCCGACGCAGCAGTTGCTGCGGACGGCGCGAACTAAGTTAACTAATTCGGGTTCCGAGCACTATCGCGACGTCGTCTACCCATGAAAAAAAAGAAAGTAAATGCGTCATGAATTAAGCCCTCCACCCGCGCACTGTATTCGACGCTGAAGGGAGCTTCCATTAGTTTTTGGCCGAGACAAATGTTTAATATGCGGAGCCTGTGGAAGCGTTCGGTATTGTGACGACTTCGACGCGTGGGTCGTAATGTCAGCGCATAAATGCGTGCAGATCTGTAAATGTCTTATGGGTGCAACAGCTTTTCGTGTCCCCGGGGTTCTCGCTCTTGTTTTTTTTTTGCATTGAATTTTTTTATTTGAGTATACCGTTTTACATCTATGCATATTCATTCGGTTGCTCATTCGCCTGAAGTGACTTTTTGTTTCTTCTTGTTTGGGGTAAGCGTGCCTTAATCGAGCGTTCGTTCAGATCTTAGCGCCTTACCTACCTTCATTTGTGACATACACTGAACCAACATTTAACAACGAAAGAAAGGAAGGAAGGAAGAACGAAAAGCACCGTCACTCATAAACGACACAGCACAGTTTTGCGCGCAATGTCACTTTAATGAAAAATGTAAAGTTATGACCATTTTTGTTCCTGTTATTTCGCAGGTTTGTCAGTGAATCAAAGTTTCACGACCAAACTTTTCAGATGCGATCACACGCGAGTTTCTTTCTCCATTACAAAAGCTCGACCAACCAGACGGCGTACAGAAATGTTATTCTTTTACGTTAAAATCAATCAATCAATCTTAAAAAATGCACCCTCTCTTTTCCAGGAGTCCAACGAATGCCAAATACTAAGGTAGAAAAAAAAATGCTTTCTCATTAACATAACTTTCCAGTTGATCGTATTAGCCATCATAGCAGACACGCTGAAGATTTGTTTCTGTGGACCGTGGCAAAGGTCAAGGACATAAGTTTCGTCAAAGCACGTGAGGTATCAATCTGATGTCGACACTAATATTTCCTGGTCTTTCTTTTATCTCTGCTATACAAAACGAAGGAAAAGAGTACCAGTTAAGTCAATCAGTTTGTATCACTTGAAGACTATTCGGATTCAATCACGAGCATATTGAATCACGATCAAATATGGGTTTCTCAAACTTGGATGCCTAACTATATATACCGTCTGTGCAATGACTTGGATGATTTATGTACTACATTTGAATAAACATTGGTGAGCTCGGCGTTACTTGGGTTAATCCCGTCGTCTAAAATTTCTTTCCTCGAAAGAAGCAGCACCTTGCTTATTAAATGTCATAGAAAAAAAATAAACAAAAAGAAGCCAACGTAGAAGCAAACGCTACCTTTTCCTCTCATATAGACTGCATTTATTAAAAGAGCTGGTTTAGATATTCATGTTTCTGAAAGAGTAGAGAAGACAAAAAACGGCGTTCGAACTCGGGCGGCCTGTAACAGGATTAGGCCAACGCATATATTACAAAGCCGAGCGAGTAATATTATGCAGCAGAATGTGATTTGCGGGAAAAGTCAATTACTCCGCCTGTCGGCAAAAAAATAATAATAAAAAGAATAATAAAGTAAGAATAACCGTGTGACAAAGAAAAAGAAATGTAACATGCTCTGTCCGCACGAAAGTAGTGGACGTCGCACTTCGGCATGCTTAAGCCAGTCCCAAGAAGCTTATAACTCCTTGGCCTCAAAGAAGTAGATACCATAAACGAAAACCTAAAAAAAACTGGGGGAAAACCTGGAAGATGGAGCTTGGCAAAAAAGACGAGTCCCGTGTTATTCTCCTCAGCGTGTTCCTGTTTTCTTTTAATCTCGCGAGCGGCGGTCGAACGCCTTCGGCTAAAATAATTGCCGTTGTTGGCACAGTGGCGCTGGACGTGGTACACGGTGTCGGCTTTTATGATCGAATACTTGACGCTGACGCGCATGAAGAGTATCGTCATCTATTACGTAGTTATCACGGGCTGCGTCTTGAATCGGGAAAACTTCATACAGAGGAGCAAACAGAGCAGCCATACAAGAAATTTGTGCTCGGTTGCATGACGTACTTCAGCTCCCGTAAAGCGACGCGCTTTCGAAGCGTCATCTTTCTCTTCGATGGCGGCGCTAGATCAAGCACGGCTCACGTCATCCATAACCCCAAAGACGTGACGAATGTGGTATATAAAACTTATGTACGCACACGCAAGAACTTAAGACATAAGACTGATTAACGCATGCGTCACGAGGTTCAATCAAGCTTCATGACTCAATAAAACTTGGCGCTGGATAGTAGGTTCATAATGCTTAGGTTTAATGCTTCCTTTATACGCTACGCAATACGGATGAAGACGAGAAGAGAGCGGCATGGACTACATAGCTCATTAGTTCAGTCAAAGATCGTCAATTTAAGCATGTTAACACACGTGAGCCAGAGGCAGCCCATATTCGCTATGAAAAAGGAAAGTGCACATTTCGCCACTTTTATTGAACAAGTCGGCTCGGGCTCATAGTAGCCTTCCGCGCTCACCTAAATCCTAGGTCGGGTTGACGATCGTCGATTCGGGCTGACTTTCAGCCCGACTGCAAGGGGTATGTCTGCTCAGCCCGACACGCTTGGAACGAGCTTCTAGACTCGGTCTGTTAGTGCCGTCAGCGGTTGGCAACCAGCAAACGGATGCGTTGTTCGTGAATGTCACCTCGCTTCGACGCGGCCTGCAGCAACAAACTCTACACGCCAGGTTCGTGGGAACAATGTCGGGTCGAATCTGTCTGAACCCGACTTCTGACGAGGCCCGCTCTTGTGGGGTTTCCTCTATAGTGAGTGGACACTTGATCTGGCTAATCTCTCTGACTTTCAACTCTTGTTTTCTCTTTCTCTCTTCTTCGCTAACATGGCTGGCACCGCATAAAATTATTTCACTCTTAAACCATACCTGTCTCCTTCTTTAAACCATTTAAACCAAGTGGCTTTGCTTTTAGAAAACCAGGCTGCGAGTTTGACGGCGAGCGTACGCCTCACCAGTGCGAGGTCGCGTTATACCTTTGGTCTATAGGAATAACGTACGTGCTCACAAGCCGCAAGGAATCCGTACCGCTCGTCTTTTGTTTGCCTTGCCAGTCACGTTCGGTGCTTCGTGCCTCCTAAGCGCTTTTTCCACGTCACTTGTGGTGTTGCTTCTGTATTATCTGCTACTGTCGACTCTTTCTTGGCACTGACATAAAAAAAAAGAACGCTTTATCGCAGCACACGTACTTTAAGCGAGACTCACCGGCTGAAAACAACATCACCGCCCCACTGCTGTGAGCGAAACAAGCCGTCTATTTTGTGCCCCTTATCGTCTCTCATACACACTCTAGGACGGGTGGCGCAGCCAAAGGACACTTGACCATATCTCGCATCCTCGCGTCATAAACGGAGAACGCGAGGGCCGGCATCAAGAACCGCGTGACGATAAGGCTTCTCTTCGTTTGTGTTTTGCTTTTTTTCAAACACCCAAGAAATGGGCTAGAACTCGCCACTCAAGTGTCTCATTTTACCCACTGCTTGGCAGCAGCAGGAAGGCGAGCACGCGGTCCTGCACTCGTGCAAAGCTCCACGGCAACACACCGATTTTATTTGTTTTGTTTGCTTTCTCGGGTTCTTTGTTTTTTGTCCTTTTCATTTCTTTCCGCGCACTCATAAGTGCACGACTTTGCTCACGGCGTAATACGAGAATGACGTGCGCGGTATACCCGACTGGCCGGCCTCTCGCATTTGCGTGCCGAGCGCTGCATTAAGCTTGACACGGAGACCGCGTCAATGGGCGGCCCAGAAGCGTCGCTTCCGGTCGTTTTCGCGTCGTTTATGGGAAGCGTTTATGGCGCGCGACGCTCGATGGAGCTCGCGCGGCCGACCATCAGCGCGACGTTCGTCGTTCGCGCGGGCATGCAAGGCAGCTGCGGCTGCTCTTGTTTCGAGCTGCTGCACTACTGCTCATATAATGCGAAAGCATTATGTACGCCCCACGAGGCAGAAAAGCCTCTGTTTTCCGCAACAAGTGGTACCAAAAAAATTGATGTGACGTCATCAGCGTCTTGTATGACGTCAGTAGCAATACAGTACATAGTAAACGGTAAACGAATTAATGTGAATTAAGGTGCATTAGGGTGAAGTAAAATAAATTAAATTTAGGACAAGTTAGAGTAAGGTGACTTAACGTGGAGTAAAGTGAATTAAAGTGAACTAAAGGATTTAGGTGTATTAAGGCCGGTACAAATGAGAACAGGTGGGCTAAAGTGGAATTAATGTGGATTAAGAATCGCAAATATTAGAGCAAGGTGGATTAAGGTGGAATATGTTAACTAAGCTGGATTAAGGTAGAGTTGTGTAGGACACGTGACAAAGCATGCACTGTTATGGACGTAACCAACCTATTAGAAAAGTAATTTTGCTTTCGCATTCAAATCACGTAACGTTATATACTTCAGTCACCGTCATTTTTTTATTGTTGGAAATGTTTATATATCGGAAAATACTAGTAACCCCGTTTTGTATAACGTTAAATCTAATTTTTCATTTTCCTTATTGCGATAGTAATTATATGGACACCCCAGGCGCATTTATGCCGTCGTAATCGCCGTCACCGTGATGTCCCGTGTAAAGTCCAAGGACGATAACATCGCCGCCACGCGCCGTATGCTGTATGTGCGAGTGAAAGCGGGCGAGGGTGAGCCGAAGATGGTCGCTCAATCTCGCGCATGCAAGGCATAGGGGTGAGGGGAGGGAGAGGGGGGGTCGTTCCACTCCTCCAGCAGCTGCGTGTGGCACGGTCAACGCGAGCCTTATCTTTAAAGCGATCTGTTATGGGGGCAGTGCGTCAAGTGCTGATAGCTTCGTGTGCGCTGTGTTTTCGCCGCTGATTTCGCGTTGAAGCGAGAGGCAGCACGAAGGTCGATTCTCTCGCTGCTGCTGCCGCCGCGGTTCCTCACTCCAGCGTTTTGACAGCGAGTTTCCACGGTCATCGAGTAATATGTGTTCATGTTTGCGGATGCGGGCGTGATATCATGGTTATTAATTTAGTTAGTGAATGCTTACAAGTGTATATGTCCAATAAAACTACTGTCCTTACTTCAATAGCTGTCTTCTAATTTGCTATTGCAATCGATGCTTTGCCTTTCGGGTGAAACTTCAACTTTTTCCCTCTTCGTCATCGGCTTTGTTGTTGTTGGATAGGCAGCTCGGCGCAGCGGATAAGAAGGATGGAAAATGAAGTGGATCCTTGTAAAGTATTCTTATTTTTTAATCTTTATGCAGACAACATGCTCATACGTAGTTGCTTAGGGGAACGGCGTAATGAATAAAAAAAAGATTGACGTTGTGACCCGTGTCCGAACTCATTTTCTCCCGTTTACACGCAGCTCAACATTCACTGGAGCAAAACAAAATTCGTACAGTGGCCAGGAAAAGTATACGGAGACAAGATATGAGAAATAACAAAAGTAGGGATGAAAAAACACACCGTCCAGATGTAAAAAGCACCATTAAAATCAAGAATAGCCATGGACAACTTTATACCTGAAAGAAAAGTGACACAAAAGGACTTCTTCTGGGGCATGTTGGTGCTTAAATTTCCTTGACGAAGAATTGCCGGGGAAGAGAGACCCGGAGCCCACTGTACGAGATATTCCAAAAGGACTTCTTCTTGCGCAAGTTCGTGCTTAGATTTCCTGACGTGACACAGAGGTGACGACCGGTGCATGACAGCAGAAACAACAAACTTATCATGAAGTTTGCTTTGGGTTCAAAATAAATATGTTTTTTTAATCTTCTTAAAAATGTTGGTCAGAAACGCTTCTATCAAATAAAGTGATTATCGAAGAGTGTCGGCTCAGGAAGTGCATAATTTGATTACGCAAATTTTGTGGGCCGTAGTTACTACGACGTCGGTTCAGACAGCCTATTAGTTAGGAGAGCATTCACGAGGATGTCCTTGCAGCGTTGAAATATAAGACAGATCTAAATAACGCTCTTCGTTGTAGAGGTTGCGTGCCTCAGACCCAGATTACAGCCTAAGGTATAATATCTTACGGCATGCAGTCGGCATTATTGCAGCAGTTGGCGTAATTTGCCTTCTTCTTAATGCAGCAAAGTTCGTTTAGTCTGGTCTCACGGTTGTCAAATGAGAGTATTTCTGAGCTTCGCACGTATGTTTTCTTACTGCGACGGAGACTTAAATTAAGACATAGTATTTCGCGTGCATTATGGATGTGCTGTGAGCAGTGTTGCAAGCGGCTCGCTTCACATAGAAACAGACACAGAGAGCTTCAAAGAGCTTTGTGACTTTGCAGATGCAACCCTATTGTACAAAATATTGCATTATAAATTTAACAATTTGCAATAATTGCGCAAGCGCGAATGTTTAGAAAGTTAAAGCATAGTAAGTTACATCAAAAAGACGTTTCAAGCCACAAGCGGGAAGATTAGGCAAATCCACGTTCTGCAGCCAGCTATCCTTCCAGTGACACGAGAACGGTCGCAGTGCCGGAGTTCCCGCTGGTAATTTAAATAGGAAAACTCTCTGGCCGACAGGGTGACGCACACAGTGCGATGAACGGGTAGAGACGCGCGTCAGTGTCTTTTTTTTTGTCTATTGTGCGACCGGAGTCCTACCGCGCATGCGTGGCCTTGGAGTGGCTAGCACTCCCAGAGATGATGATGTTCTCGCCCGAGGGCTCTCACGAGCCGGGGTCCGCTGTCGCCACGGCTTCCAGCACAACAAGGTTCCAGCGTCGGCCGTGGCTCCCAGCTGCGCGTCTGGCACCATCTGTTCGATGGGGGCCGTGTTTGCGGAACGAGCATCGACGCTCGCTCTGAGCGCGTTTAAGTATATTAGCATACGCCCGCGCGGCACATGCGCGTGAAAGAGAGAGGGTGGGGGGGAGGGGGGCAAATAGCTGTCGAGGTGGGGGCGCGCTATAGCTTGTCACACTCGGCAATCTGCGGCGCTTCGTTGCTGCGTCGGAAACTAGCGTAACAAACTTTTCTTTCTTTCGAGGATCGCGGAGTCCGGCCTGGTTGTCTCGGTTGTTTACGGCATTAAAGGCATGACCAAACTTCAACGTGAGAGAATTTTGAGATTGGAAAGAAAGATGTTTGAGGCTGCTCCATAAATTAAAAGCAATTTCGTTGCCACGTTAGGACGACAGAACCTGTTGAAAGCCTTCGCTGTGTCATTCTTGATTCGTGTTCCGCTGCTATGCACGAGGTCGCGGGCTTAAATCCCGGCCGCGGCGGTTTAATTTCGATGGGGGCGAAATGCGAAACTGCTGCTGTCCTGTGCATTTGGGCCACGCTAAATATCCCCTGGTGGTCAGAACTAATAAGGTCCGCCACTACGGCGTGCCTCACAATTAAATCGTGTTCTGCACGTAAAACCCCAAAATTCTATTCAATTAAGGAAGAGGACGGTAGGAGCGCTGGTCTAACGCTTCAAATTTATAAGCAACAGACTGTATAAACATTGAAAAGGAATTATGTGAACCACGTGTATGATTGACGTCGCACAGTCACTCCAACCCTCATCCGGTTTTCTAGTCTTTTAAAAAAAATACGGTTTTCGCCAAAAACGAAAAAAAAAACAGAGCAGCCGGTGAAAAGATGCGCTTTCGCCGTTCCGCAGTAACACTATTGGCAAACCAAACGTCGTGAGCCTCGATCTTCCCACTTTATATATATATATATATATATATATATATATATATATATATATATATATATATATATATATAATGTATTTGTATAGATGGGCAGCTCTTGTAGCTATTAGCACAGTTTTACGACGCAGCGATTCATGCGCGGGATTCCAAAGCTCCACTGACAACCTGACACGGCTCGACGCATGGGCCGGCTGCTGAACTGAGCCCGCGAAATGCGTTCGGTTGTCAGTGGAGCTTTGCAATGTCGCGTATGAATTGCTGCGTCGCAAAACTGTGCTAATCGCTACAAGAGATGGCATCCTGGAACGAAGTTTTTCCGTTTTCCGGCACGACCATGCTTCGGAGACCCATGCGAACGCTGGATTCGCAGTGCAATGTGTGAATGTGCAATGTGTCACATGGCGCAGTACGCCGTGTGAAGTAAGTGATCGCGGACACATACAAACTGCCTTCTGTCACTAGTTCGCTGTGAAATTGCGCTCCACGCAAGTTGATCTATATTGTTACAGTGCAGAGGGAACCGACTGGTAGCCGGCAAAGTGGTCACGAGTCGGCAGTCTACATTTCGTAGGCGGAAAACCATCGACAGACCCAGCTTCTTCTTCCTCGTAAGCTCCTGCTCTTTTTCCGCCGACCTACCGCAAAACTGCACGTGTATTGTAACGCATAGACCAATGACTATACATATGGGCGCCCCAGTGCAAACTGAGAAGTTTACAGGTACATGAAAAGAGGCATATTTCAGTTGGGCGTAATTCAGGAAAAAAAAGACGCTACGTTCTAGGTGTCAGCAGACAGCACAGTTCGTAAACACGAACAGTAAGGAAGGAGCCCCGGTAGCGTGGCACCATGCATCAGGGACCACGTGAATTTTAGCGTTTACTCCACCACTACTGCTTCACCCCCTTGACAGCTCTGCGCGTGCAAGCGAAGACGCGCCACCCTTGTGTTGCGCTACGTGACGGCTTAGATACCCCGTGCAAAGCTGGCACGTAGCGTTAGCGTAATGCAAGCCGTGGACTATAATATATCGGCATGACGTTACGGTTTGAGCAGCTACAAAACCAGATGCATGTCGAATCCGTTCGGTAGGCACAGATTACGTTTCACGGGGCCATGTCGGGGCCGGAACAGAAAATCGCAAACAGCACGCTTCACCTCTATCACCTCAAGCACTCACTCACCTTCACCTCACTCACTCACTCACTCACTCACTCACTCACTCACTCACTCACTCACTCACTCACTCACTCACTCACTCACTCACTCACTCACTCACTCACTCACTCACTCACTCACTCACTCACTCACTCACTCACTCACTCACTCACTCACTCACTCACCTTCACCTCACTCACTCACCTTCACCTCACTCACTCACTCACTCACTCACTCACTCACTCACTCACTCACTCACTCACTCACTCACTCACTCACCAAGCACTCACCTTCACCTCAAGCACTCATCTTCACCTCAAGCACTCACTCCACCCGAGAAATGTCCACAAACGCAACTACGGCACAAAAAACTTCGTGCCACTGCCGCGGCATCATAACTGCAACACCGTTCGGAGACCATACGCTCTACTTGCACTTATCGCACTCACTTCTCAGATACCTTCAAAATCACGCTACACCACATGTCGGACGCGAGTGCCATTGTTTACTCAGTAATAAGCAGGAAAAATAAGAATGCATACTAACCTCGATTGTGACACCGTATGTCTCCGGGTTTACATTGGCCTGTCGCACGCATCGCCCTTTCAAAACACTCAGTCGCACATCCCCGCGCACCCGCACGCACGCACACTTTTTCTTCGCTCTCTCCTGTACGTCGGCCACGCTCCTCAGCTTTTCGTCCGAAATTCTTTCTTTTTCGTTGAATATTTTCGCGCGTTTCCTTCTGATTTCAGTTGTGCCACTCCTACCGGTCAGCCCCGAAGTGTCTCACCGCTTGACCTTTCGCTCAGTGGCCGCGTAAAGGTGGCGCCACCGAAGGACTTCGCTCGTTGGGGAGCCGAATCCGATCGGGGATTTCGCGCCTGCTTCTTGCCATCTTGATGACTCCGCAGGCGCTGACTGCACGAAAGGGTGTGCACCAAACTGGAACAGCCTCACCGGTCGCAGCAGACCAATCTATTTCGAGCAGCTTAACGCAGCCACATTACATAGCTGGACAGTTATTAGTTTTTTTTTTTTCATCACCGTACGTATTCCTTGGTGTGGCTGAGGTACAGGACAGCTTAGGGTAGAGAAAGCCCTTTGGTCCTTTGCAGATTGATTGGCTCTAAGAGCCCGTCTTTAAGAGTGCGGTGCTGCAAGATTTCGGCTGCGCAGCCCCGTATATATATATATATATATATATATATATATATATATATATATATATATATATATATATATATATATATATATATATATATATATATGAGAGAGAGAGAGAGCATCGCACGCGTAATGCGGAGACGTGCAATCGTTCCCCACCTGAGCCAAGTTGTTTTTTCATCCACTTTCATTGCCATTAATTTATCATTTCTTTATTTCAATTAATAAGTACAAGTAATTTCCCCTATCTTGTACTTGGTGTATTTGTTTGTAGGCTCCTCATGATATGATTAATAAAAATCTGGCTTTAGGCTGGGCACAGCTACAAAAAATATTATGGGGTTTTACGTGCCATCACTATCTGATTATAAGGCACGCCGTAGTGGGGGACTCCGCAAATTTCGACCACCTGGGGTTCTTTAACGTGCACCTAAATCTCAGTACACGGGTGTTTTCGCATTTCGCCCCCCATCGAAATGCGGCCGCCGTGACTGGGCAGAGCTATAGCAGCAATGCACTCTGCACAGTCGATCGTAAAACATGAGACCTGATGAGGCCTTGGAATTTCTTCTGACGCCCCGTTTTTAACCTGGCATTCCGACATTCCTAGTTGCATGTTCATCGCCTCTCGCAAGAAGCGATCATTGCGTGGAGACTGTTTGCGTGACGATGAAGAGAAGAATGATGAAGAGAAGAATGTTGAAACGCATCGATTCCCAAACAGCCATAATCAGCAGCGCTGCAACACAAGCCTCTCTCTCTCAGGTAGTGCCTGTGACATGTGTGTCTGTCTGTGTGCTGTGTAGTTGTGCCTCCGCGCTGCCACATGTCGTTAAGGAAGCGCCAGCTAGCCCAACACTTCAGCGCGCCTGCAGATTATCTCTCAGCTACACCTCATTGGCGGTCAAACTGCTTTAGCGTTTTCCCTTTAGGATTGTAAGAAAGAATGCATTGCGCTTATTGGCGCTGTGTTCTTGCTCACATTTTGCAGAATGATCACTTCTAGAATACAACATTTGACACTGTTATTTGCCTTGTTTGTCAAAAAATTGTGCAAGTTCGGCTTCGTATATTGGCCTGTTCGTACCCAGCAGAACCGCCAGCGTTTTATGAGCACCAATATATATAGGCCGTGCTTTGCCGTAATGCAGACGCCGGAAGTTAAATAGCCGCCACGATTTAAACATCACTCAATGCGAAGGGCGCAGATGAAAGCAAAATGACATTTTCTTTCTTGACAATGCAGGCAGGTAACAAAACCAAGTGTTACATTGAACGACCCGGACCATGAAATGGGATCCTCCTGACAAGCTTTGATGAGAACAAAGCAGCAGTAAACCCATTTGTTTAAGATATAATTAAGAGAAAAACGCAGGCCTTGGTACAACACCGGGTAAAACACATTTCGGCGGGACTTGCACTGCGATCGCCGAGTGGCGCGCTAACACCATGCGACACCTTGTCGCAAACACGTCGGATGTGCTCTTCGCATGCATGGTTGCCGCTTAACGGCAAGGACAGACAGAGCTCAAAGCAACCGCAGTTTTGTGCCGTTAATAGGTGGCGTGCAAATCCACGCCCCAGCGACGGCTCCTTCTGAGTGACAGAATAAAATCTTCGAGGCTGCGCTTTTGCAACCGGATGAGTCGGAAATGACAGCGCAGCCGTAAAGACGCCATAGCGGCCACGTTTTGTAGACATCACCTGCAGCTGTCTTAGTAGAATCTGAGGAGGACCCGCCGTGGTTGCTCAGTGGCTATGGTGTTGGGCTGCTGAGCACGAGGTCGCGGGATCGTATCCCGGCCACGGCGGCCGCATTTCGATGGGGGCGAAATGCGAAAACACCCTTGTGCTTAGATTTAGGTACACGTTAAAGAACCCCAGGTGGTCGAAATTTTCGGAGCGCTCCACTACGGCGTGCCTGATAATCAGATTGTGGTTTTGGCACGTAAAATCCCATAATTTAGAATCTGAGGAGGAACGTAAACGGGGGAAAAAAAAGAAGCAAAATTCATATCACAACAACAAAAAAGAAGGATAAAGACGCAGCGCGCAGGACAAGCGCTCTGCATTGTGTCCTTGCCCTTGCTGCACTATGAATCATGCATCGTTGTTATGAACCAAACCGCACAACAAATGTTTTGAAAAGATGTAGTCATATTATATAAAATTTGTTCATGCAGGTCGTTTAGGCTAAAACGTGTCAAAACATACTTGAGCCTAGAAAAGTGCCTGAACTGCGCTGAATGTTTTCATCGAAGCCAACTCGAGTACAGCAGTTGCCAAAGGCTGTAGATATGGGAAAGCAACTACGACAACTTTGGCCCAAACTAATCCCGCGCCTTCAGAAATGCTCACGACCGGAGCTTCGCGTGAGTGGATTTTATAACGAATCGAATACAATCAAGCGTACTTCGGAACAACAACACGGAGTAACGAAGCACAGAGGTGAAGAGCCACGCAATGTGTGCAAACGAGGTTTCGTGCCATCGGGCTGCTTCCCCAGCTTAACGCAGGGAAAGGCATCTCTTTGGCTAGAGAGAAGAAAAAAAATATGAGAAAGAGAACACGTCGTAAAATATCCTCGCTGGCGTGCGGAAACGCACCCCGTCCTCAAAGACGTATCACAGTTCTCAAGTGGGCGGACATATTTCGTTAGTTTCAATGAAAGTGAAAGGCTAAAAACGCCCGCATTTATAGCGGAATTTGGTGCGCGATGTTCTACAGGGTGTCACCAGAACCCCGGCCGGTCAAAATTATCCCGGAGTCCTCAACTACGGCGTGCCTCAAACCATATAGCGATCTTGGCACCTCTTGGCACCTCCTTGCGTCGTATCTCCTTGCGAAGCAAGGAGGTACGACGCAATTGCCGTAACGTGAGGTCACCGGTTCAAAATTTACCATGCTTTGTTATCCATGAGACAGCGCTGCGGTTCTATTTTTGCGTCCTTATAATTCTGCGACAATTCGACTCTCGTCTGATCCATTGGACTTTCAGCGACTAATAGCCGTGTCACACGGGCGTTTGGAAGGCCTTCCAACCGATAGTCGGTTGACTCAAAGGTCAAGTTCGAGCTGCTACACGTGCGGTTTCGAAGGCCGCCGAGTCAATAGTCTATCGATCGAGTCAACGGAGCACCCTGCAACTCTATTGAAATCTCGATGGCCTTTGAGCAACGGAAGCGGAAACAGTGCGAACATGCCCTCTCGTTCACAGTGTGCTCGTACTCACGGTTAGAAAGAACAAATCAAACCAAATGCTCTAAAAATACTATATATGAGTGGTATTCATTATTCAATAAAGTGTTTTTGCTACTTGACATGTGCGAACACACACCAAAACGGCAACCGCATCGAGCGGCGCAAACGTTACCGCAGTTTCGCTACTCAACAACTTAAGAACTAAACATATATGTATGGCAATGTATAAACAGTTTTTTTTAATGTATAAACAAACAAAAGAAATAATAGTGCTTTTAAATGGTTTTAATGTTGTTTAACTTTTCGTGACATGAAAACGAAAATAAAGATCCACAGCGCCACACAATTTTGCGAGAAACGCCTGAACCACTCAACGGCCTCTCTCTATGGTGCCGTGTGGAAGCGCGACAACTCCTTTGAGTCGATAGAGTAGTGGTGCTTCAAAGGCCGTTGACTGGAAGGCCTTCCAAATGTGCCCGTGTGACACAGGTATAAGAAAGTTGTCAGATTCTTTTTTCTTTGCTTAGAAACAGATGGAACAATTTCACTCGTCTTCCCCAAACAACCACGTGTTTGTATTGCAAGGCCCCTTCAGAAGTTAAGGTGCGTGCCGCCCTTCTCAAAAGGACTCTCTGAGGGGCGGGAACGGCCGCAGCCAATGTTGCTCTCGCGACGTCATCGTAGAGCAAAATTGCGGTCTCCGATTGGCCCGCGCTTCAGCTATGGGATTGGATACGGGTGATGACGCCACGCGTTGACGTGGCCGAAAAGAAAGGGCAAGAGCCCTCAACGCCACGTTTGCGCGAAGTTTTATTTTCTCTCTCTCCCTTTCTCTGTCTTTTTTGTTTCTCTCCGTCGGTTGTTGAATATTCAAAACCTCATCCCACATCTTTCGTGTGTTTTTTTTTAGTTTTTCTTTTTCTTTTTGAAAAATCTCTCATCGGCATTCCTTGGAGATTAGGGCATGCATAGCTTGCATAACACCGCATAGCTTTCTCTGAGACGGTGAACAACGCACAAAGGCCGTCGGGCAGCCGAAATGTTGCCGAACGCGCGAGCCCATATTTTCCGAGAGCCGAGACAGATATACACCGCCACCGCCGCATGAGGGCTGCGGCGGCGGCTTTGAAGCGGATCAATGCGCGGTCGAAGCACTTCGACCGCCCTGGCTGCCGAGGGATTCACGCAAACGAAGGGGGGGGGGGGGACGTCTGGCACTCCGGTATGCACAGACAATATGGAGCGCCGCGAACGGATCAGCAACTCTCGTTTCGTTACACGCTGCACAGCCGCGGAGGCGGGGAAAATGGGTGGGCGGAAAAGGGGGGGGTGAAGGCGCGGGGCTTTGTGGAGTCCCTGCTGCCGCACTACACAGGGTTTATAGCGCAAAGCGCCCGACACAGGATACAAGGGCAACGCAGGCGCACGCCGATGCAATCGTGCCTGCCGGCTGCTATGGCGACTCGTTTTCTTGGCACGCGTGATCTGGTTGGGCGTCTGAGCGATGACGCCCGATTGCGTGCTCACGAGGACGACGGTTTGTCTTCATCCGAGTGACAGTTCTAGGGCGGTGTGTTTATGGGGTCCACCGCTGTGACTGAGTCGCGGCAACTGACTTTGCAGGTTAGCATATAACGTGAAGGGAGACTGAAGGGGGAACGTTAGGTTAGCGTGTATTAGTAATGTAGTCTTTTGGTGTAGAAATGTAGTTAACGAGAGCCGACACAAGAAAAGATGGAACCTTACTAGGCTGTCGAATGCGCACTACTTTCGTAGGTCCATATTTATACTTTTTGTGCGCAAACAAACAGGGACGAAGAATAGGGGCAACACAAGGACGAGCGCTTTTCGTAGGTCTTCGATCGTAGGTCTTTTCGCAAGGCGATTCCTGAAGTAATACTTCCGCAGTTTAGTCACTCTTGTTCTTTTTTGTTTTGCAGCTCATTTGTTTTATTTCGTGGGGGAACGAAAAAGGGATATTGCGTGATGAAATATGACTTTTCTGGCTTTCTGGCGAAAGCCAGAAAATACGGCAACTCTTACCGTGATAGCAGCATGCATGGTTAGCTAGAAAAGTCGAAAAAACAAAAAATGAAAGTACGGTGGCTATTCTGCCTCAAGGTTTCCGCACCAGCCGGCCTTGACGTCACAAATTTTGACACAGTTTACTGGGGCCTACTTAACTGTTTATTTGTATAGGAGCGCTGTACTGCATTTTAACGAAATCGAAGACTCGACTAAGATAAGTTTTGAAAAGATGATAGAACCAGCCGGTGGTAGGAGGTAATTTAATTATGAAGTTCAATACTACAAAAAATGTTGCTTTTCCTGCAGCACCAAGCTTGATTAACAAATCAAGCGAACGTCTTTGTTGTGTGCTTTACGCATTAGATTGTTAGAGAGATAATCGGGTTAGGCACCGAACGGCGTCTTCCTTGGCTCTGCACTGATGCAGCTGAAATTAATTAGCTAGAAGGTGTCTGCGGGGGGGGGGGGGGAGATTGGAGTGGAGATAAATGGTGAAGCGTTCGATCCTTCCCCGCTTATGGAGAAGAAATTGGGAAATTTCCGAACGAGAGGAAGTTGAAGTTCAAAGCTCGTCATTGTAGAATCCAGATTAACTTGACGAAATAGCTGAAATGTGAAGGTGGTGGCGGACTTGAGAAACAAGCGCGCTACTCGACGCTGAAATTACGTATGCTTGGTACGGCGACGCAACTCCATCGGTGAAGCTCGGGGAACGAGTGGGATTCTTGGGGAAATTGAACAGGTCGAGCGTACCAAAACAGGAGATTATAATCTCAGTATATGTCGGAATACATTGCAGAGGGGACAGGCGGCAAGAAAGTGGTCAAGCGTGTTCAAAGACAGCCTTAAATAGCCGATCCACCAGGTGTCAAATGACTCTGAATGCGCTTATCTGATAACCGAGGCCTTTCAGCGGAGAAGTTGAGCTAAAACCCTTGTTCCTCAGATAGCTGCCGTAATTCCGTAAGCTAGGCCATTAATGGCCTAGCTTACGGAATGTCAGGTACTTGGAGAACAAAGGCTGTCCTATCGGATGGCACTAGGACACCGGGCGCATCCCTGTAATGTCGCCCCTTCGATGAGGAGGCGCCGAGTTTAACGAAAACTAGAGATAGGAGATAAGAACGAAGTTTGGTTTTTGTTAATCAGGTGTTCGTTTCGTTCGAGGCCCATTTTTTAAAGCTTATAGTTGTCTCGCGGCATACGTCACCCTAATCGCCACGGCGGTATCGAAAACTCGCCTTAAATATTTCGGCGTTCCCACTATCAATCATTAGTTACCCCCGAATCCAGAAACGAAACTTAACTCGAATTCCATGCTTAACTTAATTAATTATATGACGTCTTGCGTGAACCTGTTCAAAGACGCTCATTGCCTTTCCTTCGGCGCATTCACGATAGGCGTCATTTAGATCAAGCCAAGCATGGGATTCAAGTTAAGAAGCATTTCGGCATACGGGGGTCAAACTCTACTTACGGGGGAATTGAAGCACTCAGAAACAGAAGGACCGAGCGGGGTGCAGCATTTGCAAGTCTTTGTTTCTGCATAATACAGTTGATCTCAGTGACGAGCGAATAAGCGAGTTTGCCTCAATCCCAGTGTAATGTTAAGTCAAACGTCAATATGCCATGCCTTCGGACTCTCCTGTATCGGAACAAATCGTCTGTTTACCGACAGACAGTGAGGAGACAGAGTGAGAGAGTGAGTGAGTTAGTGACCGTGAGTGAGTGAGTGACTGTCACTCACTCACTCACTCACTCACTCACTCACTCACTCACTCACTCACTCGCTCACTCGCTCACTCGCTCACTCACTCACTCACTCACTCACTCACTCACTCACTCACTCACTCACTCGCTCACTCGCTCACTCGCTCACTCGCTCACTCGCTCACTCGCTCACTCGCTCACTCACTCGCTCACTCGCTCACTCGCTCACTCGCTCACTCACTCACTCACTCACTCACTCACTCACTCACTCACTCACTCACTCACTCACTCACTCACTCACTCACTCACTCACTCACTCACTCACTCACTCACTCACTCACTACTCGTGCTGTCTCATCCACCTTTGCATAGAAACTCGGCGTCTGTTCCGGTAGCGCGAATAAAGCGACCTATATAGAGGGGGAAAGGACATCGTTCGCGACGCTGCACTTCATGACACGCCTGCCTTTTATTCCTTTTCGGCTGCGCCAGCGCGCGCCACATCAGACACATAAGAATGGCACGCCATGCCACTTCTTCTCCATACGGCTGTCAGGGAACAACGGAAACACGCGCTGTCAAACAATGTCCATCCTCGTCGTCGACTGGCGCAGCCCGATCCCGAGCTATCAATGTTTACGGACGACAAGAGAGCAGCCTTCGGCGGCGCGCAAAGGCGAGCAAGCTAACGCCTACCGGGCAACGCGTAGGAGCAGAGACGCGTGGCATTCATGCATAACGCATGAGACTATTGTGAAGACAGCACACCGCGGCGATCGGTTCCCACCGGTTCTTACGTGCGGGAATGCGCGGGCCTTGCGCAAGCAGAGCCGTGCGCAATCGATACGAAATGTCCGGGACTGGTGACGTACGTCGGTCGGTCAGTGGTCGCTCGACTCGTTCGCCACCATTTTGGCGCTGGACCCATCTCTGGAACCTGCCCCCCTCGCCCCTCCCATCTCTTTTCCCAACGTCCGTGCGATTGAGTGAGTCACACGCCGAAGCCTATCACGTGCCCTTGCCGTCGCGTCTCCCAGTTCATCAACCGGCGTTGCTCCGCAACTTTAATAAGACGTACCACTCGTACGACGATTGTGCCTGGGATGAGGTAAATGTTGAAAGGACGCTAAATAGCAACACGAAATTCGCTTACACTAAGTATTCCTTCAAAACTCTGCTCTCGCTAATTTCGCAGTCATCGTTTGACGCGAAACGGTGCGTAGTATATACAACAGGGCAAAGAGAACATATTGCACGAACAGGTAGTGATCCATACATAATACCTCTCTATGCTGCACGCGCCCTTGTATGTTACCGCTGTGTTTCATTAGGGGTGCTGTTAGCATCGATATTAATAAAAATTACAGGGACAATGTGCACTTAGCTTCAGTGCAGGCGTCATGTTGTAGGTGCCCTCACATGGCACATGCTCACTTTAAATTTTACTTCAACGGATTTCGACTTTTGGCCTATTGAAAAAGACTAAAGACATCTAAATTAGGCTCATATTAAGCGGATAATAGCGTCATGAGTAGATAGCGCTGATTACTTGCGAAATAGGAAAATGTTCCCATTTACTCCCCTTTCTAGTGTTATACGACTTATAGAGTTATTACTACTAACAGCTTAGCTATGTCTGCGTCCACAAATTGTTCGGGCAGTCAATCGGTGTAGCGCAGGAACCTGAGAAGAGCCGCGTTCTTCACAAACTCTCATCCACCTGTCAAACACTTGGACTTTCGTGGAGGACGACCGTCACGAAAATTGTCAACACACGAAAACCGGTCGCGAGAGTGACAGCGAGAAGAAGAAAAATAGATGATGATCGACGATCGAGATTGCTCGGGGAAAATAAGCGTGGACGCGCTCACCATTTCCTATTTCTCGGTGTGTAACAGCCAGTGCCATTCTTCCAGTGTTATGTACTCTCCATCCAGACACGTAGATAGACGTCATCTGTAGGCTGCGTCGATGGTAAACAGCATCCGACGGCTTCGCGAATCGTACGCGCAGTCATAAAGATGATGGGGACCGCCTGACAGTCAGCGCGGCGAAAGACCCGAGGCGGGAGGGGAGGGGGGGGAGAGGGGGAGGTGGCGCTGAGTCGAGATGGAACGTGCTGTGCAATCAACGCGCCACTTTGCGCAGAGTGAATACGGAAGAAATGAAATAAACTTCCTGGCGAGGAAGTTTATTGCAGAATGCGAAATTCATTTCGGGCCTGCGCGAGAACAAGGGGGACCGGAAGGCGTCAAAAGTTTTCTGCGAGAAACACTGGATGGAACTCCGACGCTAGAGCGGCTACGATAGTTGCAAGCATGGCTGTTGAGCCAGCGTTGCAATTGTGGATAGCAAATCGGCTTGCCTGAACTTCGTCGTTCCGGCAAGAAACGGCTTCGTGGCCTTGCAAATTGATGAATTGCAACTATATTTTCAGTTGTAAGTGCCGCAATGCTCAATGTTTGCGCATGTGCGCAGATACTTACTTTACTGATGTGTTTAGAAAAACGTGATTGCTTGGAAATTCTGGGCGATGAAGCGCAATAAACTGCACCACAGGAACGTATCAAGCCACAAGCATGAAGCTTTGGCAAGTCTACTTGCGCTACGCGTCATTGTAATGATATCTGAACGAGATTCCTTTGGTAATTTTTGTACGAAATGATGCATAAAAAAGGGGGCAAGCGTGAGCGACACTAAGGGGCAGTCACAGTACATTGAGCGTCGTTTTTTGTGGGGTAAAGTGAATATAAGCCGCAATTGCGCTCTTTGGCAGCATGTATTATGATGGTCCGCCCTGGTTCTACGCGATAGTGAGCAAGGGCCATTCGAAGAAAACACTAAAAGAAAAAAAAAACACCTAGAAGAATGACAGCTTATTCCTCATGCAACCGTGATGGCGTAGTAACTTTGGTTCTGCGCTGCTAAACCCGAGGGCACGGAATTAAATGCCGGCATTGGTGACCCAAAGGGGGCGTGTACCACGTGGTGGGTACACGTTAAAGAAACCCAGGTGGCCAAGACTACTCCGGGTTCTAGCACTACGGTGTGCCTTATGATCACATTGTCGTTTTGCATGCAAAACCCCAGAGTTTAATTTTGACAGCGCAAGAACGCCCATACAGCCGGTATACACAGAGCACGGGAGCTAACATACAAATGAAATTTTATTTAGCGCCACCCCAAAACGCTTTTAAATTATGTGCTTGCCCTACATCTCCCAACGCATAGATACGTTCAAAAGTAGGTTTCACGGCGCAGCACAACGGCGTGCAAAGAAACACTCACTGCAGGTTCGAGCACAGAGCCGAAGCGCCGGTCGCCTCTTGCCGAGCGCTCCACTCCCTTCAAAGAGAGTGCGACGTCTAAACAATTCTGCTAAGCAAGATGCCACGCGACAAAATGCAATACGGCTGTTTAACCCCCAGGGCACAGGAAGCAACAATGATACGTACGCGCGGGCTGAGGTGTGCTCGAAAACCTAGCCAGCGCTTGCCCGCTCTAATTTTCATCAGCGACCACTGGGACTTGAGGAACGCGATGCAGTTAAGGTTTGCGAAAACTGCAAAGGAGCCATGAATACCGGCTCAGCAGGCAACACCGACGCAAGTTGGCAAGGCCTTTATAGCGTGCGTGCGTCAACGCTCATTCATGCCAGCAGCGGAAGGAAGCATGGTGATCTTGCTCCGCCCCCAAGGCGGTTGTGCGGAGTGTTGACGGCGCGTCAACTTGGATTATTCGCCGTTGCAGCTAAACGCACTGCGCGTCTCTAGAAACGTTCTATCCTTCCACTACCGAGTGCGCATGCGCGTTGATTCTGTGACACCATGACAACGCCAATGGCGGCGTCAATGGCAACAATGCAAACGTGCCTCGAATGTCCGTATAGTTTGCTGTCACAATAAAAAAAAGAATAAAAAAGTACCCACAAAAGGGTGCCCTTTGGTGCGCTCTCTTGACAAAATGTAATCAGTCAGTCAGCATGAAAAATTCACGCACTGTCTGTGACCTCGATGAATGTTCACGGGTTTTAGAGCCAGACGTCCGTCCAATCAATACTTATATATACGAAACTACAGAATGTTCTGATTGTAGGTTCTATGCAGCCGAGCATTCCTGGGTTGCAGTACGTACATAGTGACATCAGATTATTTCTTTGTTTCTTTCTATTCCTCCTTTCCCTCACCCCCAGTGTAGGGTAGCAAAGCGGACGCTCGTCCGGTTGACCTCCCTGCTTTTCCTCTCTTTGCTCTCTCTCTCTCTTCTCTTCGGTTAGGCACCGTTGCAACAGTGCGGCGGTGATATCGCAGCGTACCTGCAATTTTTGAGCTCTGCTTCTTGAGCCCACCACAGTCGAACTAAAAAGGAAACTCTTCAACTTGGAATCGACACCCACACGATTGTGATGGTGCGCCTGCGCTTGTTCCTTTTACACCCTGTCAACGAAAACACAATTATGTTGCGCAATTCACCACCATCTATTTTCGCTGACGTCATCAGCAAGCCTTCGCAGGGAAACGTAATTGCAGCCTGTGTTCACAAAACCTCTCATGCTTATAAACAGCGCTCACGATGGGCCATGTCTACGTAAATGGTTTCGGATAGCCTACGCTGACTCACCAGCCAAGATCGCAATACATGTTACTGCTGCAGTTGCCGATGTCGACCGGCCTCACTGAGCAACTGCAGTTTTGAGGTGCGCTTGCAGACGAAGAAGTGACGCTCTCAGTGTTTTCTATCCTTTCTCTACCTCTTTTTATTACTCAACTGCCTTTCCTCCGCATAAGGTAGCGAATTGGGTGCGCGTCTGTACTTGATCTTCCTGCTTTCTCTCTCTCAGAGAGAGAGAGAGAGAGAGAGAAATTCTGAATGCATTGAATTCTGGTGTTTTACGTGTCAAAACCACGATTTAATTATGAAGCACGCCGCAGTGGGGGACTCCGGATTAATTTTCTGACCAGCAAGAGATCTTTAAAGCGCCCCCCGAGTACAGGACACGGGCGTTTTCGCATTTCGCCCCCATCGAAATGCGGCCGCCGCGGCCGGAATTCAATCCCACGATCTCTCTGGACTTCTTTGGCGAGTTTAAAGATATCGGCAACATTAACCACCGTTGTTTCCCCAATATTTGGCTGTCCAACGAATGTACAGAAATTACATGTGGAAATGAGCAAACAGAAAGACGTACGCGCACACATGCGGACAATGACAATAATTTCGCGCCGATGCGCTTGAATCGATGCACAATGAAGTGTGCGTGACAAGACACAATGTACAATGCAGGTTATGTTACTCCAACCTAGCTTGCAGTCAGATTGGCTGTCGCGACCATAATTAGGGCACCGTTACGTTCTACATAAACTGTTTATTCACGCTCGGACAACACTGAGCGATGAAGTCGTTACTTTGCGCTCTAACGAGCCAAATGGTTTCGTCAAAGGCTTGCCGATGTGGCGTAAATTACCTCACGGTGCGTTTCACGCTTATCTGTCTGCGTAGCAGGACTACCACACGACACGCCGATTGTGCAAATTCGCGATGAGAGCCGCACGCAAGGCGGCGAGCTTGAAATCGAGCAAACGTGCTCCGTTTTGTTTTCCTGAGCGCAGCGCTTCTCCTCGCAACGACGTTTTCTCGGGTTTTGTGCACCCGTGCACGTGATGGACAGAATTCGCAACCTTAGCAACGTGAGCGACATTTTTTTTTCTTGCACCTGTTCCTCGTCGAAAAGAGTTCAAGCTCTACGCCGCAGCTACGAAATTCTATACCCTGCCGAGGTACTATAACCTGGGCGTTGTCGAATATTGCGGTGCATTGAAGTTCTCCCATGCTTGCGTTTTTAACCAATCAGAGAGGACGTAGCCGCCCTCTAAGCCAATCACAGCTGACAAGATGGACAATTCGACAGTAAGGCGTAGTTTGAGAGGGTCCAATATTGCAAACGCCTCGGCTCTGTATTGTCTAGTACGTTTGCTGGCAGTCACTTGCTTGAAATGTCCTCGTGCAAACGTCACTGCACCTTTATAAGCACTGTTACTTTAGCAAAAGAAATAGAAACAAAAAGAAATAAAATGAACCAACAGTTCTGTTTTACTCAAGAAGCTCTTATAGAAGCCGGCGCAATGCGCCATCACGTGATCGTTCATTGCGTGCCCCACCGAAGCGAGCGCCAGGCCTCTTTCCGTGGCAGCTATCGCACCCATTCCTCAACAATGCATCGCTCAGCAAACAAGGCTACACACCGGAGGGCTTCGTTGCTAAGCATCGAGTCGTGATTGTCGTTTGCTTTCTCATGTTTAACCAGCCTTCCCGAAACAGCCGTTGCTTTTTGGACAGTAGAAAACTGCGTCACGGAACATTTATTTCGCTTAAGCTTTCGTCATGGAAACAAACGAAAAAGAAGACACGAAGAAAAGATTAGCGACGCGAAAAACGAAAATGTAACGAGGCTGAACAACGCTTTTACGCGTAGGGCGTCCACTTGTAAGTGCCTATTTCGCGAACTAATGCAATCACATCACATCGCGCAACCAAACCAGAACATGAGCTACTTTAATTTCCGGCCGACGGCCAATTCCGGCAGGATACTCTGGAGTTCGTCGGTTGTTGCGTCATCTAGCGAGGACATCGGACCGCCTTTCAACATTCGTTATTGAGTCTTATTCTTTTTTTTGTGTGTGTGTGTGTAATATGTTCGGTGTACCATGACTCTCGGAGCTTTCCACATGCCGAGTTCACGACCGGGGCCCGAACAGCAAGCCCACGCGCTCATTACTTATAGAGCGATGCGCACGGCTTCGATGCCGGAGCGATGGGCGTGCGCACCGGGCGAATAACCGGGGGCAATCCGGTGAAATTGTTGCTGCGGCTGCGGTCGTCCCAAAAATGTGCGGCGTGTACGCACTCCATCGGGATTGGTCGATGATTGGTTGGGCGCAGGCGATACGCGCAACCAGATTCGTAGCATCACGGTAAACGACGAGAGAGAGCGAGAGAGAGAAATTGTAGAGGAAACTCGGACAGACGCCAGACACTTGCTATATCCGGAATAATTCGTACCACCTGGGGTTCTTTAAAGTGGACCTAAACCTAAGTGCACGGGTGTTTTCGCATTTTGCCCCCATCAAAATGAGGCCGCCGTGGCCCAGGTTTGAACCCGGGATCTCGAGCTTAGCAGCCCAACACCACAGCGGGTCGTTTTAAGGTATTGAGTAAGCGCCCACACTAAACTATTTAACGGTGATTTAAGAGTGAAAAAAAGAATCTAAAATGCTAAAGAGAAGCCCGAGAAGCCATCATGAGCACGGAGCACTTGGGTAAGGAGCGGTTCAGGTTGTCTATGTGTACAGTTCCCACAGATGACGTCGGAGGGGCGAAGTTGCGTAGCGACTTTAAGCTATGCTTCATCTCTTACACGGTCGAAACATTTTTGTTTCCCGAAGTTTTTTTTTTAACTCGCCTGTTGCAGACAACCTTGAGCTGGAACATTCATACAGGCTGCACGATAAATAAAATCCATATTCAATTCATTAAGAACATACACTAATAAAATTTTTTAACTAATTACTTTATGGCCCATATTGCAATTTATTAACAGCAGCCTGCGCGTTTGCAGGGCGTGTCCACTTGGAATGAAGTTCTAGAATGGCACCAGTTTGGAGACGTGCGCCATCAAAGTTGCCGTAACAATGCACTCTTGTTCCACTTACTCTTTAAGCAAAACGTACTCTTATGCAGTGAAGCACAAAACTAGCTCTAACGCCCGTATTTTTCGTCCCCCAATTTGGGAAACAATATGTCGAAACTGGCGGAATCTTGCAGATCGATTGCAAATGAATACACCTTACAAACTCACAGGCTACAATTCGTAAATTACAATATGCGCCGTCATATTATTAATTACGAAGACAATTAGTGCATTTCTGTTAATCAGAGGAATGTGTGTTTAAGTTTCTTATGCTAGTAATGTCCGTGTCTTTGAATATTCCAGCTCAAGGACAGGAATTATGCAATCTGTCACGGGCAGTCTTAAAGAATTTCGGTAAACTTTAAAAAATTATCAGCCATTATAATACGAAGGTGCTATGCTTGAACTTATGCATTAGTGTGCCACCTTGGACTAGCTGATAAGTGATGTAGAGTACACGCCTAAAGTGATTTTATTACATTGTTTCTCGTGAATAACAATAATTCGTAATGTATCACAGGCTTGTCGCCTGATAAAAACTCAGCTTCAAAGGGTATTTTACTGCAGTCGTGATGCGATATAAAAAAAATACACGGGAATCCTTTGCAATCTACGATCACCAGACAATCGTGCATCCCAACGTCATCTTTTCATGGCTGTATCAAGTAGTCTTCCCGCTAAACCTTTCTTTTGACAAGTTTGGCATAGCTGTATAAACGGTAAGCTTACTTAAATGGTGTGATTTGGATGTTCCCTTTTAATGTTGCCCATGCTAGTGCTTATACGTAACTAAAACGCGCGAAGTCTTAAATCGTCAAAGGTCATCTCGAGCCCCCTGCAGTTATAAGGTCCACTACAACCGTCTCCGTGACTTGTAGACGTGAATCCGCTCCTCGCGTCTTGGAGCAATATATATGGGTGAAGGAAAGGGCAACTTTGTTGCTATGAACCTTGGTGCCCGCCTTCTATATTTAACCACAGAGATACCCTCCTATAGGACAAGCGGTCAGCGCGACGTCAGCTACCTGACGCAAGCAGCGTCAATGGCAGGGTCAAAGTTTCGCGTTCCCGGAGCAAACAAGGGCTGTCCTGTCGCCAGCCCGTCGAACTGAGCGGTCAAGAGCACGGAGCGTTGGCACAGCTCTCCTATCGGTCCTTTATACCAACAGGTGTCGAGCCGCGCCGTGTTAGCACGCTCTCACATCTCGGCTCGCTGATAAAGGCAAAGTAAAGCAATGTGGAGTCGGGCAGTCTATGAGTGTGTTTCCAGCGCCCTAGGCTCTGTGGACGCGAACGGCTAAGCTTGCGGTAAGCGAAACAGCTGGAGCGAAGAGGAGCAGACGACAGCGCAGAGAACGGCAGAAATTGAAATGGATGACCGCAGCGCAAAGTCGTAGAATGAGCGAGACATATATATCGCATGAAAGCAGAGAGGTTAACTAATAGAACCCTCTGGTTGGCTACTGAGCGAGAATGGAGAAGGTTAGGTTAGAAAAAACAAATGAAGGTGGGGAAAATGAAACTGTGGTGAGGCGCCCCTGAGAGCTATCACATTCTGTAACGACGTCTGTCGCTGTCTTCAAAGAAAAACAACGATGCACAACAGAGCTTTTAGAGCTACTTGGGCTGACGAAGTCGTGGAATCACGGAAAGGAAGAGACATAGGTTTATGGAGAAGCGCTTGCCGATGGTTCCTATATGAAACACGTTGGATAATGAATTCTCAACGTTACCCTTAGGGTAGAACAGACCGGGTAGAACTTCCTTCTGCATACAGTGTTAACGTGATATTTACCAGGCAAAGGACAATGTATCGGAGAATTGCTGAAAATCATATGAAATAATGAAAGTTTGCTGGATTACAGTGAGGGAAAACTTCCTCGAAGAAAGGCAAAACCTAACTAGCGTGCCGCTCTGAATAGAGGAGAGGAAAAAGGAACGTGAAAAATTAAGAAATTCATGCCTCGACTGCCTGTGTTGTAAAACGCGAATGCTTCCTTCAAATACTCAAGGCGCTTAGAACGACCGAAAGCTGAGCTAGTTGGTAATGATTCATTATGCAAGAAAAGGTGAGGCGCGCAGACAGGGCACAAGAGAAGAGAAGTGGACAACACGAACGTCACTTCTCTTGTGTCCTGTCTTCACGCCTCACATTTTCTTGCATAATGAATCCTTACCAACTAGCTCAGCTTTCTGTCGTTCTAAGCTTCATTTCTAGTACTCTGAGCCCTTTTCCATGCCCCCCTACTTATCTGCACAATCTTGCTTCATTAGCTTCCTTAATTGCGATATGTATCTTCCGCGCTAGAACCATGTCGTGGTTTACTCGTTATCGTGTCGTCCCACTGGAAGTTCAAATGATGTGCGGCTTCTTTCAACCATCGACTGGACATGCCAGGAGGATTGGAGCTATTCTTTCCGCTGAATCATGGCGCCAAGTTGGGTTCTACCAGGAGTGCTTAAAGGTCCGTTGCGCGGTCCTGGGGGACGGTCACAATTGGAACCGCCTTTACGCCGATTGGGACAGGTTAACCGTGCAACACGCGGACTTCCTGCGGATGATGAAACTTCCTGACCGCGTTCGGGTTGTCCCGTTCTCTTCTCTTGTTTCCTGTCTGCCCGCCTCACCTTTTCTTGCATACCCAAGGGGCGCATGCATTTCTCGCTTTGCTGATCTAAAGTCCGGCCAAGGGACTAGTAGGAGGTGTACAGTAAAAAAGACTGTTTATTTCTTTTTATATAATTTATTTTACCGCCAAGGCCAAAGACGATACACAGGGGAGTGGGTAATAAGTACAAACAAAAGAAAAACGATCAAAACTGCTGTAAGGAATAATAACGAAAAATTTGACCTAGGAGGTTAGTATACAAGGCTGGCTAGGGCATCGAAAAAACTTCACCTACAGCGGGAAGGTGGCTCCACTCAGTTGCTGAGCAGTAGAAAAGAACCAGATGATATCTGTTTTGCAGAATGGGATGTCTACCTTATGACAAGGATCAACGCGACGGGACGTGCACAGTGGTGATAGAACAAATCTGTCGTGAAGGACGGTATGGTCATATACTTTATCAAATACCTGCAGGCGGCAAAAGTTTCGACGAATTGCTAAAGACGGAAGGGAGAGGCTGGCTTTCATGACTCTTATATGTGCTCGGAGTCCAATTATAATTAGAATAACTTGAGCCAAGTCATTTGCTCAGTTAGTGCTAGTAAAGAAGCCAGTAGCAGTCGTTCACGCGCATATTTTGGGAGAGAGAGAGAGAGAATAACCTTTATTCAAGAACCCCACGGTCCAGGTTCGCCCCCTTTGTTCTAGTTGTCTGCCAAACCGAGAGTCGTGATATTTTGTAAGAATAGACGACTGCTTCGCTATTTCAGCCAGTTCTCACAAATTGCAAATTGTATAGTTCGTTTAGCTGGTATAAAGTGAACAACGTTGGCAGGGGAAAGGGTTATTATGGAACACTAAAAGATGCCCCTTGTACAGCAGTGTAGCCTCCTCGGTTGACGTCTATACTTTGAACGGTGGTTGAAGAGTGGAGGAGTAAAAAAAAAAAAACAGTTTGGTTCGCATGGTTTCATGTGCACCACCCGTGAGCGACATGCTGGTGTATACACTAAACATTTTTTAATATCCTTATGGGTGCATAAAGTGTGTTCATTTTGTCTCGTAGGTGAACCATTCACTTTTAATGGGTAAGATTGAATCTTATGGGGACAATGGAAGTTTTGTTTTCTTGTCGACATTTTGTAGCATCTAACCACGATATTAGATACTGCGGATGACTTGAAAGCTGCATGAAATAAACTTCAATCGCTGCGAGAATCGTGTCAGATGTTTCCATGGGCACCAGACAGTAAGAATTATTGCGCAGTTTTCAGCTGCGGCTTCCTTTATCGCAGCTGTAGTTGAAGTACGCTGTCCTGTACCCCAACATATTTTATAATGTGATGTGTAAAGGTGTTACCCACGAGGCAAGCCAGCACCTTTAAGGATGTAACTTCTTTTTCGAGAGTAATGACTGAGTCTGCTTATCTGGAAATGGGTGTTGCGCAAAGACCTTTGAGAGTGATCTTCCCGCAATAAAGAAGACTTCTTCGTAGCCGCTATACAAACGGCGGCTACTATTTAAGTATTTGCCCTGCCGCCTCTAGACATTTATGAGTGCGTATGAAACAGGCCTGCAGATAAATATACATGCCTCGGCTGATATTTACGGGGAGCTTTTCGAGAGGGTAGCTCTTTGAGTCTTCGCCTCACTCTTGACATTTTCGCGTATAGCACTCGAACGTCATCACTACAAGTATCTTTGGGAAGGTGATGTGGGTTATTCGGTTTACGCCTCATCACTCGCAGTTTCGGAAATTGAAAAAACTAAAGAATGAAAAAAAATACGAGTGCAAATACCGATGCACTCCGTACATAAGGCGATAATAAGGTATCGGCTTGTGAGTTGCGGCAATGACACTCATGGTCGTTGGTAATGCAGCGACGGCAGTTGATGCCACGGAAAGCTATAGAAAGAACGCTGTATGTTTACTCTTTGGTAACATACGAAGTCATGTGTCCGAAGAAACTTTACTTAGGTAGCAAGTGAAAAGGAGATCGACCAATAGAAAGGTGAAAAGAAACCACCCAGAAAAACCGAGCCAACGAACTAAAAAAAACGAATTAGTGTTAAGTGATATGACTAAGCTATAAGAAAAGTCATACCATGTCTAGAATTTACGTACAGTAGGTTATGGTTGTCACAAGAAGGGGGATTTTTCGCTATAACGTAACGCGTATGCCATTGGCAATAAATTGACTCTCTATTCTAGCATGTGGGACGTACGTTCACTAACGCTTACAATCTCTCTTAGTTTGAGCTACACTTGGCACCAAACATATGTGGGTCGTAGAATGGCAAAAAAACAAAACAATGCTGGGTCTTTAGTCGATAGCGGAAATTTTCTTTTCCAAGGACGGTTTGTAAGAGCATGTACCAGTCAGCCGTGATAATGAACATATTGACGAAGGCGACCGGCCAGTAGCAAGCAAATTTTACTAAAGAAACACACTGCGAATGAGGTCTGTGAATGTTCAGGGACGGAACCTTAGAAAGTAGTCGTGTTAAGAATTTAATTCTTTGCAAGAATCACAGGCACCACCAAAATGACGGGCACCATACGTAGATCCGCCGGCACAAGTACAGGGGTGCGTCAGTGCCAGGATCTTTAACTGATTGGCGCTTGCTGAAACTCGTGTGTGTTTTTGACGCAACGTACAACGTTAACAAGTGGCACACTTATAAGGGACACACAGGAAGGCGGGTTGCCTCTTTTCTTGATGCTTGCGTCGGCAACAGAAGTGATGGTGTTGCAAGGGAGGAGGAGGAAAGAGAAAAGCAGAAGGCAGGGAGGTTAACCAGAATAACGTCCGGTTGGCTACCCTACACCAGGGGAATGGGAAAGGGGAAAACAAAGATAACGGAGAGAGAGGAGGCAAGAAGGAAATTAGCGGTGAGTTCGCTGACGCATATGGTCTAAAGGCGCTTTTCTGAACGGTGGTGTTGCAAGAGTTGGCAAGATACCTGCCTGAAGAGCGCCGGTGTTACGTTCCTCGCATCACTGCCATGTGCTCCACGATTCGAGCGCAATTAGCGGTGAGAATATATTTATTAGAGCGTGATGCCACGCGATGTTACACATTTCTATTCAGAATTCTAAACTCATAACTCTCTAGCGATGCAGAAAGTAATTCAATAATAGGACAAAACCTGCGACTTTGTGTTCTGCTAACAGACGATTCTGAAGTTCGTGAAATGTTCCGGAGAGGGAGTTTTGTTCTAACTCATGACGCGGGGCGAAGCAAGCTGCCACGAACAAACTTTCCTCATCAAAGCCTCAAAATGGCGGGCCAGCCGTGAGGAGGAAAGAGTGGTTTTGCATCGAGGTCGTTACGAATTCCAGGCCGCAAGGGCAGAGGAGACGACTGCCCGCTGCGCGCGTCCGCGAAATGTTGAAGCCCACACGCCGTTCGCGTTGGTCTGCAAACAGCGGACTTGGAGCGGGGCGTTAATTACTGGCTGGAGGTCGGTTCCATGCCCACATTGTGGATTCGGATAATAGCGACCACGTTCCGTGCGGTTCATGTCTCGACCTAATAGATCCCGCTGTCCCTATGCAGTGCTTCTTTGATCTAGATAGACCATTGGTAGGAAATATTGGAGCATAAATTACATGTGAGAATAATCTAAAGAGAGAGGGAGAGCGAGAGATAAAAGAGATGAGAATGGCAGGGGGGTTAACCGGAAGATATATATCCAGTTTGCTACCCTGCACTGGGGAAGGGCTAAGGGGAGACAGAAATATCTAAAAAAATGCACAGATGAAAAGAGTGGGAGAGGGAAAGAAAAAAAACACACACGCGCGCACACACGCGCACACAGGTACGCGCGCGCACACGCACACACACACGCACACACTCACTCACTCACTCACGTACACACCTACTCACTCACGCACCTACACGCGCGCGCGCGCACGCGCACGCGCGCGCACACACACACACAAACACACAAACACACACACACACACACACACACTCACTCACTCACTCACTCACTCACTCACTCACTCACTCACTCACTCACTCACTCACTCACTCACTCACTCACTCACTCACTCACTCACTCGCTCACTCACTCACTCACTCACTCACTCACTCACTCACTCACTCACTCACTCACTCACTCACTCACTCACTCACTCACTCACGTGCACACACACACGCACACACACACACACACACGCACACACACACACACACACACGCACACACACACACACACACACACACACACACACACACACACACACACACACACACACACACACACGGGAACGCAGGTGTGGCACAGTCGTTCAAGATCCTAAAACGACTCTCCGCGTGAATGTAGTTAACTAGATAGATAGATAGATAGATAGATAGATAGATAGATAGATAGATAGATAGATAGATAGATAGATAGATAGATAGATAGATAGATAGATAGATAGATAGATAGATAGATAGATAGATAGATAGATAGATAGATAGCTGCCTCATTTTTTGTATTGATGACGGATAAGCGATTCGGTGTTTCAAAAGTTGCACGTTTGTCTTACGGTCATTAAAAAAATCACGAGTGCCTATCAAAAGCATAAAAATAGTCCCGCTTACTCATAAACTACAGGTATGCCTATTCTGCTGTAGTTTTCCGGACTTTAAAGCCTGTTTTATTATTAAGTATTGAGTTTTTTTCTCTAATGAGGGCCTTCATTTTTTTCTTTCGTCAGGAAAATGACAAAGCGTGTCCTCTGTTGGCGAATAATTTTCAGCGGTGTTATAAGCGCTGAAGAGATGGAACAGACAGGCGAATGCGCATTTAACGTCGTATCTGCCCACGAAAAAGAAAGAAAATACTAAGTTCGTCAGGTACTGCAAGTACTCGGCGCCTTTCCACAGTTCCAGAAGGACTATTACCATAGTAGTCCTGTGGAGAACAGTTTAGAAGCGCTTTCATTTGACCGTGCCTTCCTTTGTTCGTTGACCTCAAGTTCCGGATTTGCAGGGCGAGAAAATTCTTCAAGAATTTTCCAACTAGCCAGCATCGACGCAGCGCATTATCCTTCGGGAACGTGATGTTCGCTTAGGGATGAATGCCCATTAATGATAACAACTCTGACAGGGCTTTCATGTCGAATTGGTCTTATAAAAAGCTCACCACGCTCAAGGACTCTCATTGCATCATTTGAACATTTTACTCGTCACTGATCAAAACTAATGAGGTTCGTACCGTTGAGCAGCGGTGCGCGAGATCAAAAATTTGGATTTCTCGCTGGGCTGCCTAATTTGCATGCGACATAACGCATACACCAACGAAAAGAAAAAGACAATTGCGTTTCATTCAGGCAAGAATTTCTGCACTCGTCTGCAGGGGCTTGGAAACTGTTCCTTTCAAAGGCGTAGGCAGCCGAGGAAGCGCCTTCGCGCCGTCAGTGGCCCTTTCATGCCAATTGCTTCCCTTTGTGAGGATCGACGAACAATAAATCTCGATCATTCGAGCCTGAGTAGTCGAGCGCGTAAAATTTTAAAAGAAGTGAGAGGTAACATTTATTTTTTTTTTCCTGCGCTATAGTCCTCGCTCGCTTTGACGGCGCGTGGGGAGACACTGTCCCCTGGTAGATATTATATTTAATGCACAAGTTGGCGCACGTTGCTGTTGTTGGCACCCGTCGAGACTGAAATTCGAACCACCCGCAGTGCCGACGTGTACCTTGCTTCGCGGAAGATTCAATTGTAGAAAACACGATCGTTCGCTGGTTGCTACGGGAGAGTCAGTATTCAGGAGGAACATGAAGCAACGACCGCGTGAGTCGTTTCTTTCTTTCTTTCTTTCTTTCTTTCTTTCTTTCTTTCTTTCTTTCTTTCTTTCTTTCTTTCTTTCTTTCTTTCTTTCTTTCTTTCTTTCTTTCTTTCTTTCTTTCTTTCTTTTTCTTTCTTTCTTTCTTTCTTTCTTTCTTTCTTTCTTTCTTTCCAACTCAGCCAGTTTAATGCTTGCATTCTGCGGAGCATAACTACGTGATATGGACTGCCCATACTTGGATTGTGCCATTCGTCGTACAAAGGCTTTCATCAACTTTTAATACGGGCATCCGTTGTAAAAGGCTTATTATTTTTTTTCTTCCTTTAATAACGCGCAATATCGCTGTGGATCTGTGACGCTCCAAGAAGGCTTGGAGCGTCGAGATCAAACAACGGTGTACTAAATCTTATTGGCCAAATAAAGCAAATAAATATATTATTCACGACTACTGTTCTTTTAGAGCAGCCTGGAAGTCACGTCTTCGTGGATGAGTAAGACTAAATAACTTTGTGCACACTTTGGTACGTTGTTAAAGAGGCCACAAAAACGGTATAAAGGCAATGTAATTGCAGTTCTCTGTTTGAAAACTTAAAAATTGCATACAATCAAAACATTTCTTGGACTTTAATCGAAAAAGAGGGGTTTATGCGATTTAAGCATACAGTATTATCTATTGTTTACGAGAACGCGCACTTAGTATTCTGCCAACATTATCGCTTAGATAGATAGATAAATAAATAAATAAATAGATAAATAAATAGATAAATAAATAAATAAATAAATAAATAAACAGATAAATAAACAGATAGATAGATAGATAGATAGATAGATAGATAGATAGATAGATAGATAGATAGATAGATAGATAGATAGATAGATAGATAGATAGATAGATAGATAGATAGATAGATAGATAGATAGATAGATAGATAGATAGATAGATAGATAGATAGATAGATAGATAGATAGATAGATAGATAGATAGATAGATAGATAGATAGATAGATAGATAGATAGATAGATAGATAGATAGATAGATAGATAGATAGATAGATATCGGGTTTTCATGACATATATCAGCGATAATCTTTAGCACAGAGACCACGTTGGCGAACACCTCAGTGATATTAATTGGAAGAAAATTAAGTTCCAGTTTCCTTTAACCGTAAACAACTTTGTTCTGCACAGACTAACTGGATAGCAGCATGTCATAGCGGTCATTCTGCTATTGTAGCAGGGAATAAAAGAACTGTCTGCAGGATAACAGCTTCAATCAAATTTTTGTTCTGCGGTTGTGCAGGTCATTGCGGAAAACGTCTATCATCGTGCATCTTCTTGGCCCTGGTTTATTTCCGTTACTTCGTTTAACCTGCACAAGTGTTCTAATTCATTTCGCCTTTTCAAGGCGCCAACGAACAGTGTAGTGGTGGCGTTACCAACGGTAGAGCGACCCACTTCGCGTAAGTAGACGGGGATCCTTTACACTAAAAAAAAAGGCACTAAATTATGAATGTTGTACGCACAGCTTAATGTAGGTGAGCACGGTTTCAGTGATGTGCTTTACTTTTTCGCGTCACAACCGGCGACCCGCGACCTCGTGTCCAGCAACACAACTCAACAGCTTCTGAAGCATAGCTATTAGTAAATGCATAAATTCCGCAGCCTTCGGTTGATGGTCTCTCTCGTTTGTAATGCTTTACGTCGTTACGTCGTTACATGATCTTGGTGAAGCACCGCACTTGAAAAAGAAAAGAAGCACTTTCACCCAAACATGCATCACGAGGGTGTGCACAGGCGCAGGTGCAAACATACAGAGCGCCATGTGCATGTCATCAACAGTCATGTTCGCGTGAACGTATTTGTTTTTTTTTTCTTTTTTTCAAGTGTTCTTCGCGATAATCGTGGATCACAAACTAGCACGACAGTACATATTAAGCATCCACACGAAACGTCTTGTCATCGTTTCATATGATTATGAGAGGCCGAGTGAGTTCACAAGGGCCATGTAATCGTGGCTCGAACTCAGGAAAGATGCACTCAAGACAAATGTGCCTTCGGCGTTTTAGACGATTTGCTTCGTGAGAATATACTGAAAGAATAGGTGGTTTGATATGACTGATCAGTTCGTTATAACGTATATAAACAACGGAACCGTTACTGAGTTTTCTTTTTCACTTTAGTTGAGGTGTGTTTTGGGTATGTTGTGTGCCTATGTTGCATGTAAACTATGCACGCCATTTCATTTGTCATCCTATGCGTCTGAAGTATGTTAGGTGTACCGCCAGGCAAACTTCTAAAGGATTCATGAAAGAGCTTCTCTCTCTCTCTCTCTTTCTACCGAGCTTTGTGTTTTTCTCCCCCCGTCCGTTATTCATGCAGGCTTTATCACATACATTTTTTTTCCGCAATGGTACGTCATGACGCATGCTGTTGCCTGCATTCGTTAGCAGTGAAATCTTAAAGTGACTATAAGACGTACATAACGCCGACCAAGAGCTTTGAATGAGGTGTTGTGCAGTGCACGAGCTACACATGAGGCTTTATACTATAATGCTATCACTTGTGTCTCCATACAATAGATTGTGCGTACACTGAATTATAAGTATCAATGCGATTATCGAAGCTTCGAATGCTGGAGCCTGCAGTCACGATGTAGGCGACTAATTCATCACTGTACTTTATCTTTCTCTTGGAAGCTTTTTTTTTCGGCAATGACCCCTAACACAATTTTCTTCCTAACGTGCAAGTTCCGGTAGCAGGCCTCTCCTGAAGTATAACACAGCTTTCCCTAGCCTCCTCTCGCGTTGAAAATTAAGGAGATGCTGGATTGAAGTGACTTAACAAAAAAGAGAGATAACAAGAAGGCATAAGGTAAAGGCAGGGAAGTTACCCTGAACTCGGGACGAGGGAAAGGGGATTGAAAGAGGAGAAGGAAGAGAGAAATTCGCACTTTGCACGCTTACACAGACAAGCCTACATCGCTGATTAAGTCACAGGTGGTCATATAGGCTGGTGCATTTCAAGAAACGCAGCAGCGCTTTTGTAGCCCTGCACATAGCAGACGCACGAGGCCACGGGCTTATAAGATCTTCTCCATTGTAAAGGGCACGTGATCTAAGGGCCCCAAAGCTGTCCGAAGGGCACTCCTCTCATCGTCGTATGCGGGGCCGTCACATAAGAAATGGTTGGTGGTTTCCCGATAAGCGGGACTGCAGGGCTGCCTTTGAGTCACAGAATCATAGCCTATATAGGCTATATGGGCCTGTATAAGAACATAGGCTTTACAGAAGATTCCTCGTCCCGTACTGGAATGGATGACACAACTACGTGCAATTCCTGCGGCACCAACAAAAACAAAAGCTACTGAACCCGTTCCGTGCCTTTGTTGCTGTTATGACGTCAAACCCCGCCCTTCCCTGACAACGTTCAACCGACTGGACTCGAGACCACTTCCACAAGCGGAGGTCCTCGGCTCGTGGCCTTGCGCGTCGCGGGCTCCGAAAGCAGCGAAGGCGTTGCCACCACGGCAGCTGAAGTCGACAGCTCTATGCGGCGACGAAAGGCCGCCCCACATTCAGCGTTTTCAGGCGTTTCGCTACCCGGCGTCGCTCGGCGTCGACGCTGAGGGTGGCGCGCTCAAGAGATCGCCGCCGCCGCCGCTGCCAGAAGCGGCTCGCTGAGCGCAGACCAATCAGCTGCCGTTCGTGTGACTTGACGCCCTCTCTGGGCTCATTCGTGCGACGGCGCTGAGAGACGCGACGCCAGAAAACGCCGGTAAGGGCGCTGAATGTGGGGCGGCCTTAACGCGCGCCTTCGAGTAAGTGCGCAACCGGTGCTTCCACTCGCGCCTTTATCCCCTTTCCTGCACCTAGGATAGCGAACCGCGGACGTGCGCCTGGTTACCCTCCTTCCATTTATTTTTTGTTTTGTTCCTCTCTCTCAAAAGACGCTGACACTTATTCAAAGGATGAAGAAAACAGTATCGTCGGAGCGATTCGAGTCGTTTCTCGAAATACGACGAGCAACGGGTCGAGATGAAATCGTAAATTGCGCGCTGTCGGCGGGACTCGGACGTGGCGCGTGTCGCCCGCGGTTCGAGTTGCATCGTTTATCACTTTCTGCGCACGCTTGCAGCAATCGTAGCTGGTCTTTTTTTTGTTCTTTCTTTCGTGTGCTTTTTTCTTTTTTTCACTACTTGGATTTTTATGTTGTCGTCCTTCGTTGTCGCTGCTTCGGAAATTTCGGCGAACACCCGCGAGGAGAAACCGGCCACGTCTTACTGCAGACCGACGGACGAAGTAAGCCTAAGCCTAAAAAAAACGTTAAAAACAAGAAAAAACAAAAGGTCAGCAAGGAACTCATAATAGAAGAAGTGAATAAGTAGGTTCATCTAAAGTAAAAACCAACTGAAACAATAAAACAGGAATTAAATTTTTTAGATGGTGTTACTACCATCTAGACAACTACACCCATGACACATTCTTTCTTTATTGAAATGAAAATAAAAGAAAGAGACGTAGTCACCTTATAATGGTGACGGCTACTCCTTCTCGCATAGCGGAAACAACGATATAAAATTATATGTAAGAAAATGAGAACAAATCCCGTCATACGGTCAGAACTACACAGCACACGGTCCTGTACACCCGTGAACATGAAAATATAAAAGTCAAATGCAAGTTGCCCCACAATTAGTTTGTAAACAAAGTCACAAACACATACAAACGGCCGTGATGTAGACTGCGATGAGCATATAAATAGATGAGGAAATACACAGAGTTACAATAAAGCAAGCAGAGAATACAAAAAAGTATAACACGTATTATACAAGCCCTAATAATTACAAATAATAAAAGAAAGTTATAGCCCCATCGTGTGATTATTCAGTGCAATGCCTAGTACTTACTAAGGATGCCCGTTTCTTCATAAAGATGTTCAAGTGCGTTCAATGCTTTTCGCTGTCTTTGCGTGCTGTTTCGAGGCGCAGTTTCAGTTGCAGTTTTAGTTTTAAAGGTCTGCAGATGTAGGAATTTGGAACACATTCAGATTCCTGCAAAATGCTGCATACTTTAACACGGTGCGAGAATGAGAACTCAGAATCGGAAGAGATTTAATTGTAATTTTACCGCAATAAGCTGTAAACTAGAGCGAGTTGTTGGATAATCGTTATGGCGGCAGTAAAGGAGAGAGAGAGGAACACGCAGAATAAGAGGTACACTGGACAAGGTGCTGAACCTACAACTGATAGTTTAATGAACCAAATCGAAGAACAAACAGCAATGGCTCGATTGCGCACACATGCAATGTTACAGCGCGCGATGATGATGATGATGAAAAACGTTTATTTGCTCTATTTTGCAGTGATTTTTGCGGCTTCAGATGGAGTCTTCCATCGTCTCTCCAGGGTCGGTTCCCCTAGTCCAGGGCTCCGCTGAGGGTAGCTGCCCTGCGTGCACGCCTTACTAGTCCTTCTTGGACTTTCAGGATGTCGCTGGATAGCATCCTCTCCCACTGTTCCGCACTCGGGTTTTTATTATGGCTAGTTGATCGCTATTGCGGTCAAGCCGATTTACAGAAGGAATTGAAATGCGAAGAACATCAGAGATTTAGCGCATCTTTTGACTAACGTTTCCAATGATGACTTGCGTTTTTTCCCAGAAAAGCTTGCAACCTCATTAACGACATTGTGCCTAAACATGCAACAAAAGTGTGCCATTTATTTTTCTGCGCAGGCGCGTGGTGTATGCGGCGTAGTCTACATTATTCCACTGTCCAGTGGGGGAGAGAAAATGCATTGGGCGCACTGATGCCCACACCTCATCGCGACGTACCGCGAGGCTTCGGAATTCTGCAAAATTTGATGCCAAATCTGGAACAAAGACTTGAATGGGATTAGACTCCGAGACCTACCTCTCCGTTGGGCGACACAAAAAGTTTTCTTTCACGCCTTACTGTTTATTTCACGCTTTAAGCTTCATTTGTCTTTTATCTCTCTCCTGGCAAAGCACACCACGCGTTTATGCATATTTCGGTTGCATGCGAGACAAGAAGTTCCTTCTCCGGCTAGATTAATCATCATTATCTTCATCATCGTTATCACAGGGTTCTCCATTTAGCCCTATCCTGAATCAGTCGAACCCGCCTAGTGCCTTAAAATTTATTCAACCTTTTGACACAATCCAATTGTTTGACTCCCTACAGTGCGTTTGCCTTCAGTCGGAACCTATTACCACAGCGTTATCGGTTCTTCACTTTCGGGCTGTTCAACTCCAGTGCTTCTCAGTGTCAGCGAATAACCAGCGTCTGTGAATCATACCTAAGGCTTACAACACCAACTTTGCAATCCGAACATGCAACACGCGACTAGCGAAAGCAATTAATAAAAACCTGCTGTGTTACCAAACACCGAAGGGGAGTGAGCGCTACGCTTGAACCGCTCTGACAGGGGTTCTTTCGGCACGGCTTCGTAGGCGGACGATAGATTAAACATTCGCGAGTGTTCGTCGTCGCCGTGATTTACGGTCGCTGCTCCGTCTTTAATCCGTCGCTGCGAGCCCGAAACCCTTGCCCGGATAGGATTACGCAACAGGCAGGTGACCTCGGCGGATTTCGTTATCCCAACTCGCAGTAACATTTCTTTCTTTAAATTCATTCCCGTGCGCTGCAGAACGTGAACGTATAATCAGTCTGCCTGTTCTCTAACATTGCTTTCAACGACAGTCACTCGTGAATGCGACCGGCACGTTTCTTTTTCTTTTTTGAATTTCTGGGTGCCGTGTTTCGCTTTTGTAACTGCTGGTTGGCAGCACCGGCTGGCATTAGAGGGTCATTGACTTTCCGTACCTGCGGCATTCGTTATAACTTTAAGTCCAAGGCACCGCGTCACCTTTACGAGCAATCTTGCACCTGCGCCTCCTGCATCTGGTTTCTTGACATTATTTCGTTTTCCTTGCTGTTATGTCATAGGTTGGTTAGCCATACTAACGATACATAAATTTGTTGAGAAATTAAATGGAAAGCATGTAATGATATTAAATTCCCACTTCCTAATGCCCAAGTGTCCGCATGCGATAGTGTATAACCAATGCTATTTTCCCCCGTATTTATAGATTAGCTGGCACGTCGGTCATCTTCCGTAATAAATAGTTTTCGCTAACTAGCACGCGTGTTACCCTTCACGGATTACCGCGCTACCCGAGACGTGTACAAAGGCGACCGCGTTGGTGGCGCCTTATGTTGTAGCCTAGAGGTTAGTGAAGTGGTGCAACGCGAGGGGGGGGCAGGACATCGGACGAGCGCTTGTCCACGTCTTTTCTGGGCCCCTATGTCCTCCTTTGCGCTGCACCAGTTAACATTCTGAAAAACCAACTAGCCCAAAACGACATCCTTCAAGGCAGAATTTAGGCAGAGAAGGTAGAAGGAGAAGGAGAAGGTAGGTAGCATTGTAGCATAAACAACCGTATTTTACGTAGCTGCTAGAGTAAAGCGTCGACATCTACGTAATCGTCAACGTGTGCGCAGTTAATTTCTATTTTTATTCAATTAATCATACGCGTAACACAAAAACGCATCTAACGAGTTGTGGTTGGACAAAGCGTCACGAGGTGTCGCGGCCAACGTTGTTGTTGTGCTAGACTGAAAAAATATTTACAGCCAACCTGATTAAATCAAGCAGGCTAGGTGACTATCGGTCACCGTCAAAGGGGATGCCAATAAATCATCACCATCATCATCGTCATAATTGTCGTTCTCGTCTCCCGTAACTCAGTGTTCAGTTAAAAGGTAATACATTTAGAGACAAACTGAAAGTCTCTTACATGTGCACACAGCGTTAATCTATTCTTCATACATCTGTGTGATTGCGAAGGAGGAGGAATATTCCTTTTACAGATTGTTGCGTAGCTGCAGATGCTACTGCACTGACAGATCAGTCCCCTTTTTCGTGACGCATTAAGAGCATTAAGAACGTCCATTTCCAGGCTACAGTTTTTGAAATAACTCTGACGTTTCAGTGGAGCATATTCTTCTAGAACGTCCGCTACATGATTAAAAATAGGTCCGCCTGCGTTCCTCCCTGAACCTTCTTGAAGGTTGCTTGGGCTCTATCTGTAAAACGTACTGCTGAGGCCGAGCTCGCGTGCTGATAGGCAGAGGCGTGCCTCCAGCGCCCGTCACGAACTCTCAGCGAACAGAGATTCCCATGGACTGGCCGAGAACCAGATCTTGTTGTTCGAGCGCCATTTCAATGTTACATATTCTACTTGAAATATTTACGTGAACGTTTTTTTTGGACTGTGGCTTGGTGTCGCCTACACAAGATCCTTCGCCTTCCGAGTCGGTATGGACGACAGCGCGGCTTGCAGACACTGCGGCGGCGAGGAGACCATCGAACACGTGCTCTGCCACTGTCCTCAATATAGCGCGCACCGGCTGTCACTAGCGACCACGTTGGCACGCCTTGACGACAGGCCACTTTCAGAACAGTCAGTTTTGGAATGCCGACGTGAACTGTCGTCGCAGCAAAAGTCGGTCAAGGGTTTGTTGACTTTTCTACGTGACAGTGGCCTATTAGAAAGACTATAATGACCCCATTTCATCTCTTTTCATATTTTTTTCTCACGCTTTTATTTTTGTCACGCTCTTCTTTCCGTCTTTACTTCCCCTTTCCCTTCCCCTAGTGCAGGGTAGCAAACCGGAGGTTTTATGTCTGGTTAACCTCCCTGCCTTTCTCTCATTTGCATCTCTCTCTACGTGAACGTTGAAGAAGTGAAATTTGATAAGAGCTATGCAGGACTTCTGGTAATGCGATGTGAATTGTATTGAATACTAGAATTTTTACGGGCCATGACCACGATTTCATTACGAGGCACGCCGTGGTGGGGGACTGCGGATTAATTTTGACCACCGGGGGATCTTTAACGGGCTCCCAATGCACGGTACACGGGCGTTTTTGCATTTCGCGCTCATCGAAATTCGGCAGCCGCGGCCGGGATTTTAATTGTCTGTCTGTGTTATGTTATGACTGCACGCAATAACTACAGACCGTGCTTACGGTGTTTAATTCCTGTGTTGACAATACTTGTAGTTTTGTATTTTGTTTTATTGTGCGTGTAGTGTTGGTTCTTAGCTTGATCTTGATTTCGCCTTCTGTTTTCTTTCCTGAGAAGTGCTTGGAATAGTCGGCCCTAAGCAATCCTACCTCCCATTTTATTTTTTCGCCTAAAAATATTACACTATTTCAATTTAGCCTAGAAGCCACATTCGCCTTCATGATTTGTTTATCACATGCGTATTTGTTGCTAAAGGGATGCGCCCTTGACTGTAAGGGATAACGTATTATCACGTGACACACACATCTCCCACAATATGAGATATTATATAGCTAATATAATCCCAAGGATGAACCGTTTATAACTGCGTTGACAAAAACGATGTTCCATGTTTCCTACGCATCCTCGTTCCCTTTCTCCGTGCCAACGCTGCTTTATATATTTGCAGGTCGTTATATATATCCACATATAATGATCCGCAACACACAATGGACAATGCAACACGAAGAAATAGACAACAGCACCACGCGCTGTTGGGCCGACGGCGTGGTCCATTTCTTTTGTGTACCAACCTCGTTTGCGTTGCAGGCAAGATCCGCATTACATGCAACTAGCCTGATGATAGTTCTGTTCCTTACATATTGTCGGGATCCAAGTCACGTTACTTGGCGTTCGTGTTTAGGTGGTGCATGATCTCGTGTAAATAAATACCAGCCCGTTTCCTTAGATAAGCTTCCGCTTGAGTTAATAAACCTTCTTGGTAATTTCAAGTTCCAGTTAACGATTTTAGTACCTCTTGGTTGAAAAAGAAGTGATTGAAGTAAAACTGGCCCAACTGTAATAGCACTGCATCAGATAAACACGTTAGGCAGCAAATTTCTGGCGACCATAGACAACTGATTGTTAGCGCACTGTAAAGTTATCCTTATTTCGCAGCGATTCGGTTTCCTTTTCTTTTGTTCGTGGTTAAGAGCATGGAAGTCGTTGGTTTCTGGAAACGCAAGGTCTGCTGCAGTAACAATTGAAACACCTTATGTAATCAGTGACCATGATTACTTTGTCGCAAACATGCGCTATAATTACAATACCAGAAAAAGCAATCTGACAGGCAGCCTTCCTCGGTTCGTCATTCGTGATTGCGCAAGGCGTCCTGCCTTCGAGCCACCCCGAAAACATATGAAAATTGAGATCTGCATGTGACATTGGCCGGAATAGGTTTGTTCTTGAGAGCACTAAAAAAAAAACGCTTTGAAGTGAAAAGACGCTGTCGTGGCGAACACGTGCCAAGCTGGCAGCGTAACATTCCAAGGCATTACGCAAACTTATTTGCCTCGAACGGGTCCCCAAAGAACTGTCGCTTTACTCTTACATAAAAGAAGGACGCAAGTGACAGCCTACTCGTGGATTGTCCAAGAGCACAAAACTAGGCGTCAAGCGCATGCACAGGATCTCGTTCTTTTATTTAAAACAAGAACACAATTTGTCGCCTGTTGAAACGTTGCACATTTTCGAAGGAGAGTTCATAATCGCGGTTTCAAAAGAAAGGCGTACAAAACGCGTGCATAGCAGAATCGAAAAGGACAACACAAACTTCGGCCATCAGCTGGAAGATCGCATTATGGCAGTGACGAAGGAAACACGAAAAAAACTGTCTGCGCATGCACTGGAGGGGACTTATGGTGCTAACCGATTTGTCATGGACACCTCGTGATTACTCTCTTGGCAGATGTAGCTTCAGACACGAAAATTCTGTATGAACCATAATACGTACATACTGCCGGATTTACCAATGTTACGTTCATTTACCATAAGACGTGATTCTTTATTCCGCCGTATGAGTCGAATTAGTTCACTAACATTAAAAAAATCTCAGTGCCCTTCCACTCTTAGAGAAGGATGACCAGCGAAGCTGTGTATGTAGGCCCCTTAATGGCGAACTTCACCTCCGCCGCAGGTCCGCCCGGCATCGCAATATCTTCGGGATCGGCCCACGTATGGGGAGGGCTTAACGCCTGCTTTACCTCCGCCGCGGGTCCACGTGGCATTTCACTATCTTCGGGCTCGGCCCACGTATGGAGAGAGCTTAACACCTGCTTCAATCCCGCCTCGGGTCGGCCCGGCATTGCATTATCTTCGGGAGCGGCCCATGTATGGAATGCTTAACGCCTGCTTCACCGGCATCTCGGGTCGGCTAGGCATTGCGCAATCTTCGGGATCGGCCCACGTTTGGGGAGTGCTTAACGCCTGCCTGACCTCCGCCTCGGGTAGGCCCGGTATTGCACTATCTTCCGGATTGGCCCACGTATGCGGAGTGCTTAACGCCTGCTTCACCGCCGCCTTGGGTCGGCCCGGCATTGCACTATCTTCAGGATCGGTCCACGTTTGGGGAGTGCTTAACGCCTGCCTGACCTCCGCCTCGGTTAGGCCCGGTATTGCACTATCTTCCGGATTGGCCCACGTATGCGGAGTGCTTAACGCATGCTTCACCTTCGCCGCGGGTCGGCCCAGCATTGCACTGTCTTCGTGATCGGCCCACGTATGAAAAATGCTTAACGCCTGCTTCACCTCCACCGCGGGTCGGCCAGGCGTTGCACTCTCTCCGGGATCGGCCCACGTATGTGGAGTCTTTTTTTTTTTTTTGCTTACCACAACGACACGAACGTTTCCTTGGATGGTAGACGTATACAGCTTCTCTGTAAGAGATCAGGTCGCGGGTTGGATTGCTACCCAGTAAAACGCTCGTGTGCCATGCGTTCTGATGGAGGCGTTTACAAAACCAGTAGTCTATTGTACTTCGAGTGCAAAGAACCCGAAAGGGTTAAAATCAATTGGGAATCCTCTACTAAGGCGTCCCTGTGAGGTTTCGGGACCGTTAAACCTCACCATTTCAATTTTTTAACCTTCAATATTTTGGAGCACCAGTGCATTCACGACAGTGTTCGCTCATATTTCGCGTGTTTTGAATTTTAACGCGAGAGCGTAAATGGCCCCGTGTCCCAGAAAATCCGGTGTTGGTGTTGGCGTCGGCGACGGTGGTAGTTGTCCGTGAGCGAAAATTTCCATGTATATTTAGGCATATGTATTTGCCACGCCTTGTTATATGACATGCAGTATATGCGGTTATATTGCCACACCATTCTATCGCTAAAGTTGCTCACCACTTGTCTTACATTCTTGAACAAGTTGTTTCTCGAAATTTTGAGAATGGCAGCCCACAAACAAATGTCATGGAACAAAACACCGACAGCGCATGTCTTCTATGTTAATCTTGTCAGACTTAAATATTAAAAGTGCGGAACAATAATAGAAACCTGAAAATTATGTAATTTTTTGTCGAGGCTGTGCATTACCTCCGGGATCGGCGCACGCGATAGGCCGCGAATCTACCAGAGAGCTCGCCTTCGTGCATAGCACTCGCAGCCAGGGTATCGCGGTAAAAATTATGGTTACATAAGTTGCAGCTACTGGGAAGCGTTGGAAGCAGTCAGGAATCTTTGAATGCTACCGCTTTGCATTCCTAAAGGTGAAGTTTAATAATAATATATGGGGTTTTACGTGCCAAAACCACTTTCTGATTATGAGGCACGCCGTAGTGGGGGACTCCGGAAATTTTGACCACCTGGGGTTCTTTAACGAGCACCTGAATCTAAGTGCGCGGGTGTTTTCGCATTTCGCCCCCATCGAAATGCGGCCGCCGTGGCCGGGATTCGATCCCGCGACCTCGTGCTCAGCAGCCTAACACCATAGCCACTGAGCAACCACGGCGGGTGAGGTGAAGTTTGAGCGTCCTTCAAGTTTTTAATTCTTATTGTGCGCGCACAGGTAAATGTTTACTATGGCACACCCCCTTTCAGTAACGCGGTAAATAAATTTCGTAATGTCGACATATTCAGATATCAAAATGGGAGTAAGGATAGCCGTTATCTTAATCTTCTGGTTCTCATAGACAACGAAGAAGACGATCTTGGGGGACAACGACGCGGGCGGAGGCCGGACGTTGCACAGTTTCTCCGCAAAGGCGTGCAACTGCTCCGAGGGAGCCTCAATGATAGACGATGTATACAGCGCCTGTTATATGTATCGTGGCATACGCCGCGTTTAGTACTGACACGGCATTATTAGAGACAAAGGTTATTTCTTGGCGTCAACCTACAGCACCACCGAATATGTCGGGCTCAAGTCGAATTACTGTTGGGGAGTTTCCCTCAGTGCTCGTCACACTAGAATAGACAAGCTCGTTAGGAATCTGTAGGTCGCGGAACTCGAGCGAATAACAGAACGACTCATGCCACGACAGCAATGTCTGTAATACATTACCCACTGTAACAACTGTGTTACTGTAGTAAATAATACGGCGATAACTTTCTCGAGTCCCAGGCTTGCATCTGCCGCGCTCAGTAGCCAGTGGGTTCAATGTTTTCGAGACGTTTTTTTCCAAGAGAACGCTTTGTTTTGCCGATATAACGCTCTCTCACGGTCAACTATGAATATACAATCGCTGTTGTTGACACAGGTTCAGCTTGGCGAGCGAACATTATGCCCGTCTCGAGTCGGCGCAACGCGAGCACAGCGAACTGCAGTGCACGTACGTGGCAAGCTGGGACCGATCGACGAAAAATAAAAAAAACACACATCTGCACATTTCTCTGCTGGCGACGTCCGCGTTTCGAATCAGCTTCTTCTTTCGAAGAGTGACAGTGACACAGCTGCCCTTGACGTTCGCTGGTTGAGAGACCGCAAGAGCACGCCCGGAGACAGCTGGCGTCCCACACGGACCGGCCGTTTGCCGATGAGTGTGTGACAACTTTCGCTTTCGACGCTGTACGGTCGCATTTAGTGCATAACTCGACGACGACCACCGTCGGAGGCACGTGACAACGACTCGAGGCCGCGCGAACGCGAGGCGTGCCTTGTCGAGAATCCCAGCTGTTGGGGCCCGGGGGCGAGCACGGTTATGTTTGGGCACCGACGCGTTGGCCAACGGAGGGGCCGCCCGCGCATTGCCGCCGCACGCAGCGAACGGGACACTCACCGGCCCGATGCTGTGGAATCCGTTGCGCTTGGCGACGGCTTCTGCGGCCCGGGGCTCGTGGTCTCCTCTTAGCCGGACCAGGAAGGAGTTGGTGAAGACCTCGCGCGGCTCCAGGGCGCGGACGGCGGGACCCAGGCCGCACACGAGCAGGACTAGGAGCCGCAACACCGACGCCATGCCCGCTCTGTTCTCCCGGCGGTGAAGATGGCCACACAACGCACCGAACGCGGATCAATAGTCGGACGGCCCCTGAAGCGCGCCTGCGCGCCGGGGCCGTGACGTCAAGGTGACGTCGTGGTCCCGCTTTTGGGGGGGGGGGGGGGTAGTGTCGGTCGGGCACCGCGGGAGAGAGCGCGGAACGAACCCCTATCGATTGGTTTTTCTTGTGCCCATACCACCCGCCGCTCTCTTCCTTCCACTCACGCCACTAGTGGCGATGGAACGGGAGAACGAGGAGATCTGGGGAATGTAGAAAGGAGGTAGGGGCAGTGGTTGGGAGCGAGTTCTGTAATGAATAGCGCCCGCGTTAGCGCTCCAGCTCGTGCTTGTTCTGTCTGTAGAGTGTCGCGCCCTCGGTGTCTTTGTGTACGCCCGCGCTACGAGCTCGCGGTCGGGTGCTCGCGCCCTCTGGGTGACACCAAAGTACGGCCGAAGGAAAAAAACGAAACGTGGGAGAGACAACAACGTCGTCCGCGGGGAACAAAGGGGAACACGAGAGGCGAGAAGGAGACTTCGAGGGCCTTTCCCCGCTAATTGGTCACCGAGGCTTCGGCAGGAAGGAGAGACGCCGCAACCAGCGGGCCACGGTGGCAACGAGGGGCACGCGTTACAACCTCGACGCCGTGTTACCGACCGCACCGCCTCTCTTGTTTGACAGGTCGCCGGCCGCCTTGTGATGCCCGACCCGCGACAACGTTAGCGCGATGATGCACGTTCTTTCAGCTCCATCGGGGGATCCCGCGGCACCGCCGGTGCTGCTTCAATCTTGGGCGGCACCGACGCAAAAGAGCGCGGCGCTGTCGCCCTGATGGGACGCCAAAGAGTTGGGAGGTGGGGTTCCTGGGAGACGAGCCTTTTCGCTTCTAGCCGAAGGCGGAATGAAATGACTCTCGAGTCGCCAGCGTTTCCATAACGGAACCTTTCTTTAAATCACTTTGGATATTGCCACTAAACAGTGTACACATATACAAGTTCGCCCAAGTCATTGATGAAGTGTTAGCTAAAAACGAATCATTTCCATTAAGCAAGCTTACATTACCTACTCGGAATACGAGAGCCTACACTGTTAATCACTTTGACCTGCTTATTTGGAAAAATGTTTATGGAACGTGATTATGCGAATTTAATGGGGCCCTGATTGGGAATTGTTTTCCGAATAATGTTAAAGCGAATCACTTTTAACCAGCATTAAGTCGTTTTTTATTAAATATTTGAATAACTGTTATTGTGAGTTGTGAGATACTTCTGTATTTTTTGCTATATATATAAAATTTTTGTGCACGTTATGTATGAGCTGATAATTAAAAATATTCATTTTGTTAAATAATGTGCCAGTATTTGCGATGGCTAAGGGTCCAACAATGTTTCGTATGCGTGCAGTGAGTTTTTTGGCGGAAATAAGGAAAATGAACGAAACCCCGTAATGCCCGAAGTGCAATCTACGCTATGCTGAGCTTGATGCCTCAAAATGCTGATAGTGGAGTTATCGATATTGATACGTGCACATTTTAACCGGCTTAGAAAGATTATACGTTATCGTTCAGCGCAGGAGGCGCCGGCATGCATGGAAAGTGTCTCGAATGTTATCGATGGTTCTATCCGTCGTCTGTTCTCACCGAATCTTGTGTAATCTGATTGTATGCGCGACGCGAATTGGGTAGTAATTTCTGGAAGACACGCGGGAACCAGCGATTGTTCTTCGATGACTCATGTTTAAAAGCCGACGCGCCTGCCCCGCAGATGAGTTTCCGACGATCGTCGATTTTCTCCGCCGCTATCGTTGTGCTTTGAGTGTAACTTGCCTTTGTGGGCACAATTTCACCCAGTAAAGTGCTGTTATTCAAAATATAGCTGCTGTGTTCTTCCCGTCATTAAAGTCACAGTACGGTGAAGTTGGGCATAGTTCGAACAATCAAATACCAATGCATTGATTACTGTACTAAGTATACGTCCAGAACTAAAATATTATCATTGTTCTTTTTTTTGCACAGTCTAAGAAGGAATGGTGTATGAAAGTTGTAAAAGCGTTTCTATCAGCGGAGTAACTGCTTGTCAAAATATAAGACGCTTTTTTAGACGCTTTCTTATTGTTGGATGTGAACTGTCAGGGAAAAAAGAAGCGACATACTATAATAATAATAATAATAATAATAATAATAATAATAATAATAATAATAATAATAATAATAATAATAATAATAATAATAATAATAATAATAATAATAATAATAATGCACTTTTGATGTGCATCTGTTGTGCATCTTTAATGCTTTGATGTGCATCTTTCCAAAAGTGCAAAGAAGCCAAGCCCGCCTGTACTTAAAGAGGTTACCTCGCTTCATAGGTTCAAAACTAGAAGACCGCACAATAGGCAGCAAATGCTCTAAGGAAACGTTGAATATAGGACTTGACACAATGATGAATCTGCAGTACATGATTTATACTTGTAGCCAGGAACAGATTACACGCCTTTGCCCATCCAAATATAGCAAAGGCGGTATGGAACAAAAGTATCAGCAGATATGCTTTTCTCGTACGAACAAAAGGGGACGACGATTACGACTGCCTACTGTGGCACGTACCCACAACAGGGGATCGGGAAAAACGCGTGCACGCGTGCGAATGATGAAGAAGAAGAAGAAGATGATGATGATGATGATGAGGACGACGACGATGATGACAATTTCCATACAATGGCACATGCCCAAGAAGCTGGCAGTACACAACACCATCCGTTGCCGACTAGCTCATTGACATGATCAAAGTGTCAGTGTTGATCACTGTAATTCCCACACTATCGCGCATACCGGCAACGGGCGATCGGCCAACAAGCGATCGATATATTTGAAATAAATAAGACGAAATGGAGAAAAAACGATCGAACATCAGATCTGTAACACTGCGCAGCACGGGTGCGCGATGGTGTACAGGTGAGCGACAGTTCCCTTTACGCGAAAGATGCAGGAACGAACTGGACAAATTTGCAGCATTTCGTTGGGCGCTTCAAGAAAGCTGCGCTTCGCATCGATTCCAACGTGCGTTGGATCTGCGTAATATTGTGCAATGTCTTTATGCTGTTGCTAATAAAGGCACGTTTTTATTAACAGCAGGGATGTGTGACGTATTTCCAATGGAGCAAAAAAAGCACGGCCGTGACGGCAGCATTTCGATGGGGGCGAAAGGGAAGAACGCCCGTGTACTGTGCATTGGGTGAACGTTAGGAAACCCCAGGTTGTCAAAATTATTCCAGAGTTCCCCAGTACGGCGTGTATCACAATCTGATAGTGGTTTTGGCAAGGTACAGTGCGATGTGTCACGATTTCTTAATGGAGCAGATAATGCAGGCGTTGCTAGCATTCGCAGTCTTCAAAAGCCTGCGTGATTGCTCTGGTTGGACTGCAAGTTTCGTATGCAAATCTAACGACGCTTGTGGGCAACTTTATCATAAGCTTTTAGCAATAAAAATCTTCAGTCTTCCTTTGTGTCTTTTAAGCTAATGCCTCTAAATGCAAGGCAAATATGACTCAAAACTGTCTTCTTGAAACGTTTCATCCTAATGGTCCATAAAGGCATAAACCCGTACTTATAGTGTTGGCTCATACAGAGAGAGAGAGAAATAGAAGACAAGAAAGGCAGGGACGTTAATCAGACACACGTCCGGTTTGCTACCCTGCAGTGGGAGAAGGGGTGGGGGGACGAAGAGAGAAAGATAGCGGAGAAAGAGAGAGCACAGTTTCGCGCACATTTGAAGGTTGGCTCATACGGTCGTACAATATTAAGGAGGTTAACAAAAATTGTAATAGACCTCCTCGGCTCATACTTATCTCTAAAGTCTACCGAAATTTTTAATTGAATAGCGGGTTCAACGGATTCTTGGATTTGCTTCATTTTCTCTGATTTAGCAATTCAGTACGTGCCACTGTTGTGTGCGCCCATTCTTTGCTAATCCTAAACAGCAGCACAATATTAGATGCATAAATTAGCCAGATATATGCCGCATTTCTTTGACATCGCCATTCTTCCTTCGACGAGACTAGCCGATTGGCTCCGTATACTCATGACATCGCTGCGGATACGTCTCACAACGTGCGTCCTGCAGATTTAGTGTTTTCATTTCGGTGTAGCTCGAGATCTGTGCAGTACATAAACGTATATAGCAATTCCGTGAGGTTAATGTTGCTACCTTTGGTGTCGATAAACGTAAACATTGCATTACGTTGCGCGCTGCATAGGACGAAACTATACATATGCGATTGCAGCATTAGGAGTCACCGCTAGCTGTGTAGGATGTCTTATACACGCCCAGACTAAAGCTCTGCTGCACGTATGGTTCCCACGTGTGTGTCATACCTGTATAATTATCTTACGGCTTGGCTGGTGATGTAATTTTCCCGATAGTTATTTCTTGGTGTTCTTGAGTCCTCGTGATGCAAGATGCAAGCTTATCTCAAGCCACTCCTGTTCAATGCAGTTTCCACCGCATCAGCCTTGTGGGACCGAAAAAGATCACGTACTCGTGACGCCTGTGGCAGAAAGGATGTTCCACATCCGCCGCCAAGGTTTGTGAGTGGTGGCGCTGGCTAACACTCCCGAGGTTAGTTCTAGTAGTAACACATAAATACCCCAGAAAGTGGGTGGGAAGACGGCGCCGCAGTAGCTCATTTGGTAGAGTATCGCACGCGTAATGCGAAGAGGTGGGATCGTTCCCCACCTGCGGCAAGTTGTTTTTCCATCCACTTTCGTTGCCATTAATTTATCATTTCTTTAATTCAATTAATAAGTACAAGTAATTTCCTCTGTGTTGTCCTTGGTGTCCTTGTTTGTTGGCTTCTTATGATATCTTTAATAAAAATCGGGCCCCTCGGTTAACCCCCTTTCTTCTCGTTCATTATAAGGAAGGGGATTACACAACAAGCATCCGCACATGGTAAGGTCGAACTACAGCGTGGTAGCGCATTATAAAATGTAGTGCGTCGTCGTTTTGTGTGAACTGTCGAGCTCTTTTTTTTTATTTCATCATTCATCCTTAGTACAGAAGGAGATCCCGGAGTTACAAGAACTGTCAGGAGGACCTCCTATTAGTAATTTAACAAATGCAGAAATTAATACATTATGGTAACATAGCAGCGACAAACATCAGAAAACACGAAGTTAATGAAGGAAATAAACATATACAAAACGGTGCTTACAATAATTGAAGTTCAAAACACAAGCAAGTGAAACCGACACAGCGTATGAATAAATAAATATGTAGTAACCGACACGTTATGGAAACATAGGAAGGACACATATCAAAGAGCACAGGGTTATCTAACAGATAACTAGAAACAAATATATGCTTACAATAAGCAAAGTGCAAAGGTTACATAGACTATGCGACAAAACTTTAATACGCCTAAAAAAGGAGAAAAAAAGAAGACAAAAGGAGATATAGATTAAAATATAAATAAAAGCTATCGATACATTAGGCAAATGCAGAATCATTGAAAACTGGAAGATAAATTTGCACACAATATATACTTATAGTAATGAATCAGTAGCCAGTAGTGTCGTTAGTAAATATTTCTTCGTATCTCTCCTGAATGTTAATGTTGTGCGGCAGCCTTTAGTATTGGTTGGTAGTTTGTTCCAGTATTTAATGGCCGTAAAAAGCGAAGTAAACATTCCATAATTAGTGTTCATTCGAGGGAGCAAAACATTGTTGTTAGAGGAAAATCTCGTATTGTTAGTGTTGGCTAGTCTGTTAGTGATGGTCCTATGTAACACTCGCTTAACGTACTTTAGCGTTGTGTTACCCTCTCGAAACTACCGCATCTCATGGCAGCCGTTTTACAGCGAAGCTGTATTTATGTCTCTATATGGGAAGGGACACGTAGGTGGACCGGGTTAAAACAATATCATGAGAACATAATTATCTCGCAGCAAAGGTGTGGCGCGACAGTGGCTGCGCCGATAGTGACGTCCTTTCTCTCTCGCAGCAGAGCGCACGCACAGCAGTCTCTCTCCGACTTCGCAATAGGTTCAAAAATGTGTTCCTTTTGTTAAGTAAATGAAATGTTCGGGCCCGGTGTGTCAGTTGGTGACTACAGTGCATAAATGAGTCGTAAACACTATGATTAAGGCATTATAATGCAGAAATTCGTAACATAATTAACAAAGACTTTGATGAACCCGCTGAATTAACAGAATGAAGCGCTCTTCGCACTTCTCTATGATGGTGTTTATATGAAGCACAATGCGTAGAATTTCAAGTAAACAATGTGATAAACCCAAGCCAAACGTGCGTAACCTCATTAAGAAACATAAAGACGTAACCAATAATTGAGAAAGAGTTCAATAAACCGTCGTAATTAACCCAGCGATAAACACCGGGGCCGCACATTCCAGCTTCGCTCGTTTACCATCTGTACGGGGTGCATGGGCGGTAATTGTTTTGTTCCACGTGCCTGGTAAAGAATAGTTCACCCCTTACCGTCGACAATAGGCGGCCCTTAATAAGACAGAGTTTTTTTCGCTTTGTTTGTGCGTGAAATATAGAAAAGTTCCGCTTGTCAGGTGTGCGATCTGAGAAAACAAACGGTAATAAGTCTTCCGCAGGTGGACAATGGGCGGCAGGCCAGCGACAATGTTGGGTGGGCGTCTGGCTTTCTTGTTGTTGTTTTTTTCTCGTCATTTCTTTTTTTCTTTCGTACTATTGCCAAAAAAATATAACAAGGTGAGTTAGGTAAGTGAAAGAGAATTCTGTTGGATGCTGTGCACCTGCGAAGGAACACAGAGTGAAACTCGAGTGAAAGAAACGGAATAAGAAAAAAAGGAACAAGGTTGCGGTAGAAGGCCCGCATCGACGTTCAAAGACAGAAAGAAAAGCTCTGCGCTGTCGCCATCTGCGTCGCAGTCGTGTCACCGAGAGCCCGGAAACAAGAGCAAGCGTTGTTTTTCTCCTGTTAAAGCGGTGCTAGACGATGGCTAACGTCCAGGCTACGTTTCTCTTTCAATCTTTCTTTCTTTCTTTCTTTCTTTCTTTCTTTCTTTCTTTCTTTCTTTCTTTCTTTCTTTCTTTCTTTCTTTCTTTCTTTCTTACTTTCTTTCTTTCTTTCTTTCTTTCTTTCTTTCTTTCGTGGAAGGAGCCGTCAAAGAAATATGTCTCCGCTGCCGAGTTTGAAGGCCAGTCAGCGCATTGTCGTCCAACAAAATTGACGCAGCAGAGTCCCGGCTACGTGACAAGCTGGCCGTCGGATGGCCGAAATGTGCCCACCGATGTCGTGGTCACTGACTGCACTCTCGATCGACCCTCTTTCGATGGCGAAGAGACAGGCGTTAGTGACAGCCAATTCCGGTGGTGCGGCATCGGAGCCTTTGTTTTCCTCTTTTCTTTTTTTCATGCACGGAGCATAGATGATATGCCCACTGGCTGCGTCAAATGCTTCAGCGCGTGCCCGAAGCGTAGCTGGAGGTCAATGCACCGCATCAGCCGGTCATCACCTTTGACAGGCGCGCACACCCTTTTGTATGGACAAGATTACTCTTACGTGTATTGCGTGTATATAGTATCTCATTGTACCATAACATAATCACCCGCCACCTACCTTTCCCTGTATTTCCCACTTCCCCTTTCCCCAGTGAGGAGTAGCAGGCTAAAGACACGCTCTCCTGGCCGACCTCTCCCCCTTTCTCTTCATTAAAATCTACTCCTTCTCCTCCTCCTGTCTGGCCGCGCTGCGAGATGACGCTCCCCTTGTACTGCGATATTTTGGTTTCTGTTTTGGTTCTCTTCTATTTGAAAGTGCGAATACAGAGGGTAAAATACTGCACTTATAGCGCGCGCCCATCATCGCATCACGCCGAACCCGGATGTGCGCGCCTGTCAGTAGCGCGCACTGTACCTTCAGTTATGTTTCCGACACGCGCATGCGCTGTTCGCGCTTCGTTTGACGCCGATGTTTAGTTGTCGCGTTCAATGAAGCCCAACAGGGATCTGTGGAGCGGACGTAACTGTTATGCTCTACAAAACATGGTTTAAAATATGAGCCTGTTTACAGCAGTTATTCAACTGCTTCACGAGAGCTTCGCTTCACGCAGATTCCAACATGTCCGTTGGATCTGCATAATTTTAATTATCGAGTGTGCGTAAACGTACGTAGGCGCTTGTCAGAGGTTCCTGTTACTCTTGGCCGCGAAGTATGACGGGAGAGAGAGAAGCGCGCGGAGTCTGAAACTATACAATACAGAGAAATATTGGTAAGCAAGAAAAAAAAAAGAGAGACGACAAAGAAGCGATAACAAAAGACGGTGGCGACGCCTTCTTGACGTTCCCACGCAAACTCGCCGTGGTAACGTGTCTTTAGTTTTCTTTGGTTTCCTTTTTGTCTTTCTTTCATAATTAACAATATTCAAAGTGTGTTTTCTTTCGCAGATTACTCAAGTGTGATCTTCCGCTTTCGTGTGCTTTGGGCTTTGACGATGTGTCACGTGTTTCGTGTGTTACAATTCGAAAGTATGTGAGGACTCAATTTTTTGCAGGCTCTTGTAATTATCAGGAAATTAGACCAGTAGATGTAGACTACGTCACGTGGCGTGGTCTACGTCTTTATCGCGCCTGCCGGCGGCACGATGTACGAATGTGTGTGGCAGAAAATAAAAGAAACGAAAATGGAAACCAGGAAAAGAAATAACATTTAAAAAAAGAAAATACGAAAATCACACAAAAGTGAAAAGTAAGTAAAAGTATTCAGGACGTGAGACGCCGAAGTGACTAAACGCACTCGGTAAACCAAAAACATCAACGTTCTGTCATTGAACCGTTCGCACGGAACTGGAGAAACGCAATTGTCTTCACAAAAGGTGGGCAGCCTATATATACACGAAAGATAAGCACAAGGATCCTCGGTAATTGCTATACTAGACAAGCTACGGTGGCCGTGAAGCGTGCTGCACGCTCAGAGAGCAGATTTATCGGCGAGAAAGAGAGCGACGAAGACGTGCCAACGACGCCCATGTTTGCATACGTTTGCGCGCCGCTGACCAGGCGTGGCCCCTCACATTCGCATAGGACGGGCCACGCGGAAATGCGAATGAATAATGGACACGTACGCCGGAGAATGTAGTTCTATGCGTATAGACACGACACACGCTACGTATGCCTACTATATACGACTCCGTGCCGACATATGTTGACGCAGCTCTGCAAATACACGCGCAACGCAAGGTCAACAGTGCCGCAAGATATGTTCCGAAGGCTCAGCGCGCCGGCGTCTTCCTACAGGAAGCCGCCGTAAATTCGTATATGCTTTTTTTTTTGTCGCGTCCGTTTTGCGCTTTGTAAGATGCCTTTACAGACGCTAAACTTTGTGACTGTTTGGCGATCTGCGAGGCTGTCCTTTTTTCGCGTGTTATGGCTAAGCTGACCCACCGCGGTGACTTATAGCGGCTTTGGTGTGCTGCGCTGCGAAGCACGAGGTTGCGGGATCGAATCCGGGCCGCGGCCGCCGTATTTCGATGGTTGGCGAAATGCAAAAACAACCGTGTCTCGTGCATCGGGCGGCCCGTCAAAGGTCCCCTGGCGGTCAAAATTAACCCGGTGTCCCTCACTATACGGCATGCCCCATAATCAAAACGTGAGTTTGGCACGTAAGAACACCCCATAATTCATAGCCAAGGTGTTCAGGGGCGACGGCCGTTTTCGTGCTGCAGAGAAGACCGGTTTACGGCGACGTGCTCAGTATGTTAATCAAAGAACGTTCAGAATCCCTAATTTTCGCTTTGAAAGGTAATTGTAAAAATTACAGGAAAACGAAAGTGGCCTTACACGTGAAGTTCATTTGAATCCGCAGCAACTTATTTGCGCAGCTCTTTTTAACGAGTCATCCGTAAAACGAGTCATCGGTAATGTCTAAGTTGTTTCAAAAGTATGGACACCTCACAAGTTGGTATGGTTGCATTCTTGAAAAACAGTGCCATTAAAGAGGGCAGGGTTCTGCGACAGCGTCGGTGCATTCTTAAAAACTGAGTAGTTAAACAAATGGCGAGCGCCACAAACTCGACAAAAACGAGCGTCGTTGTAAAATTTCTTACGCTCGTCCCAAGTTTACCTGCGCACTTTTCAGGAATGCACCTGTACGGTAACTAACGATGTGTGTGCTCTGCTATGTGCTCTCTCTCTCATCTCCATCTTTCATGCCCCCGCATCCCGCTCCGCTGAGTAGGGCAGCAAATCGGTGGAGCTAAACTGGTTAACATCCCTGCCTTTCCTTCTCCACTTTTTCTTTCCTTCCTGTACAGTGCTGCAGTGCCATAAGTGTTACATGCGATTTCGTCGCACTCGCGGGGAGAGAGAAAGACAGAGCAGGGATAGCAAAGGAGAGGAAAAGCAACCAGACGAGCGTGCTGTTTGCTACCCTTCCCGCGGTGCAAGCGAAATGGCGACAATAGCAAGACGAAAAAAGGGTTCAGTGCCGATGTACTAGTAAATGGCAGGGAAGAGAATTACGCATTACGACGCACATCGTTCAAATTCCGGATCCGTGAGATACACCACATTCTACATTGCAAAGTGGTTTTTGCAATGTAGAATGTGGTGTATCTCACGGATCCGGAATTTGAACGATGTGCGTCGTAATGCGTAATTCTCTTCTCTGCCATTTACTAGTACATCGGCACTGATTAACTCGGCACTGGTTAACCTCCCTGCCTTCCTTTCATTTGCATCTCTCTCTCTCTCTCTCTCTCTCATGAGCTCACTCGACTGACGCCCTGCCTATTTAACTCGAGAATTATATATATATATATATATATATATATATATATATATATATATATATATATATATATATATATATATATATATATATATATATATATATATAATGAATGAGAAGAAAGGGGGTTAACCGAGGGGCCCGATTTTATTAGTCATATCATGAAAAGCCAACAAACACTGACACCAAGGACAACATAGGGTAAAATACTAGTGCTTAAATAAATGAAATAAGGAAACGATAAATTAACGGACATTAAAGTGGATGAGAAAACAACTTGCCGCAGGTGGGAACCGAACCCACAACCTTCGCATTTCGCGTGCGATGCTCTACCAATTGAGCTACCGCGGCGCTGTCGTCTGTTGCTTAGGCGCTATTGCTCAGTGGCTATGGTGTTGGGCTGCGAAGCACGAGGTCGCGGGATCGAATCGCGGCCACGGAGGCCACATTTCCATGAGGGCGAAATACGAAAACACCCGTGCACTTAGATTTAGGTGCCCGTTAAAGAACCCCAGGTGGCCAAAATTTTCGAAGTCCACAACTACAGCATGCCTCATAATCAGAAAGTGGTTTCCGCACGTAAAACTCCATAATTTAATTTATAAGTGGCTACAATGTGCCCAAGAAGCTTACAAGAAGAAGATGTAAATGATATTGAATGAAAATTTGTGACAGATGATGCGGTACTTTTCTTAAGTATTGGCACAATCCGCGCAACTCTCCAATCCGAAGGATCCCTGTTGGTTGATAGATTCGCACGGAAAATTACGACAAGAAATTTGGGTATTATTTCACTATGACGCCGCAAGAACATATTTGGAAGCCCGTCAGGACCAGGAGACACTTTTGTTTTAAGAGAGAGAGGGAGAGAGAAAAGAAAAACTTGAAAGACAGGGAGGTCAACCAGAAGAGCATCCGCTTTGCTTCCCTACACTGGGAGGGGGGAAAGGGAAATAAAAAGAGGAAAAAAGGGAGAGAATAAGCAACAACATGGATAACACGCCAGCAGAAGATAGAATGCTTGCTTCGGGACGACATGATGGAGCTGTTTGCCGTATTTGGGAGTTGGATTTCGAAAGAAACACTGTAGAAATATGTATTAAAAATGTTCAGCAATGCTTGCTTTATCGGTGACAAGAACTTCATTGTGCTTAATTTGATCGATAGGCTTGTTTTTCCGGGACAAGTTCTCCAAAGCTTCTGCGGAGCGTTTTGAATAAAGCTCGGCACGTGTGTTCAAAGTAATGACGTTTTGATTGGCTCACAGCTTGACGCAGTGCAAGTTGTGCAGCTGCGACAGCGTGTCGGCAGACACGTGATCGTTTTAATCGCTTTAGTTTTCCTTTTAGATGCAAGACCTTACGCGTGATCCAGGGATTTCCTTTGTGCATTTTCTTTATTCTATGGGGAATAAAATGTTTTTTTGCGGTACGTGCACATTCCTTTAGACTTATTCCATAGTATGTACACATCATTTCCTTTAAAATCGCTCACGCATAGGTCAAAGTAATCAAGCACACTTTCGTCCCTGGCATGCGAAAAGTCTTTTACGCAGACAGGCTTTGTAGGTGGATGTTGGGATTTTGGATACTGCATGAAAAATACACCATATTGTGATCGGAGAGCCCGTCTTCCAACGAGACACGAAAATGTTTAATAGATTGGGTGATAAACACCAGGTCAAGTATGGAAGCACAAGTACCCTGGACACGCGTGGGTTTTGTAACTACCTGTTGTAGGTTATGTTGTAACATAACATCAAAAAATGTAATGCGTGCCAGTGGCAGAACCAGAAACAAGACAATTGCAATTCAATCCAATCCAGGCAGGTTGAAATCACCAGCAAGAATTATTTTATGGTTAACCTACTTAGACATGTGATCAGCCAAGTCGAGCAAAAAACATTCGTGCTGAATCAGGTGGTCGGTAAACCGCAAATAAAAGCAAAGACCGGCCCCAGCAGGTCAGTTTTAAAGACACGCTCTCGTGATCATTTAGACGCGGTAAAACAAAAGCTTGGATTCCCTGCTTCACCAACACAGCTACACCGCCATCTCTTGATAGTCTGTCCATAAGGTCTGTCGCAGCGAAACACGTTATACGGTGGAAGAAAAACATCTTCATTTATTTAATCTTTGAGCCAAGTTTCGGTGATTACCACAATATGCGGGTTATAATCCAAGATTAGAGCTTCAAGTTGGTCGCTTTTATTTGCTGTACTACGGGCATTGAGGTTCAGTAGGCGTAGCTTCTTATCGCTGGAAGCCTGACATCACTCACTGCCTAGACTCGACTGACGTCGGCACAGTTGGACCCTGGTACACGTGGCTTCATCCCAAGCATAAATTTCACTGTCCACTTTCAGCTTATAGTTCATCAGCATTATTTTCTTTCCATATTTTTTCCCGCGTTCGGCACTAGCCCATAGAAACTTTCTCTTGCGGAGTGTCTCGCGTGAATAATCATTTTGAACCGATAAGTCAGTTCCTTTAAGTTTGTAAGCGTTTTTCATAATTTCCTGTTTTTCATTGTAGTTTTGGAAGAATATTATAACTGGTCTTTGCTTTCGAGGTTTTCCAATCCGGTGAGTTCTTCCAATCGATTCGCACGTGCTGCTAAGCTTTTCAGTAAATGTATCGAGCCGCTCATTGTTTTATTCCCAACACAGTTTATATATATATATATATATATATATATATATATATAAACTCGCAACTCACGGACAGGTTTAATATACCAGTGGAACGACGTGAGCTTCGCGTTTCTAGGTCCTCTTGTGTGTTTCTTCATTTTTTCGTGCTAGCGTGTTTGATTCGTCCAGAAGGCTGGGATCCAGATGGCACCAGAAGAAAAAGAAAAAGAGACTGCAGCCGCAACCCTAAGTCTCGAACATAGAAGTGGCGTCTGAACTACTGCCACACTACACATATTAACTTCCGCGTGTATACACAGGTTACTTCGCACTTGTTTCGTTCGGGCCACTATTAATCATATTTATCTTTCTCAGTGCGCATTCAAGAGCGCAATCATATTTCTCAGTGCGCATTCTTTTTTTATTCGTCTGTTCCGTCTGCTACTGCACTGGGCTTTAAGATTAAAATTGGACTCATAACGTCTAGAAAGTGCACAGTGGCTTATGAGGGCCGCGGAATGGTGGAGGGCTTCGCCGAATGATTTATACCGCGCAGTCTTAATTTTATGCGCCTCCACGGCACGCTACACGTCCGTTTCTGCATTCCGTCCCCGTCCGGAAGCGAGTGGGCATCGCACCCGATACCTCGCGCGCCGCAGTGTAACGCCACACCCATTGATCCAGCGCGGCGGGTGTTTGCTTTGCTCGGTTAGCGTTTTTTTTTTTTTTTGTCTAACGTGTTCGCCGGTATACTTAGCCTCCATCCTCCTTTATTTATTCATATACTCTTTACTTTGTCTTCTGCTTATCTGTATTTTATCTAACATCTGATAACCTCCCTGCTTCCATCTACTTCGGCAAACACTTCGGCAAATCGAGGCAAGCCGCGAGTCGTGATCAGCTCGATACTGAAACGCAATATGAACGAACTGTAGCTGCCACGTTTTTTTTTTTTCTTTCTTTTCCTGGTCTCCGCGGCAAAGTTCGAGTTTGAGCGGTATCGCCGCTGGGTGCAACCACTGGAAACCGATCGACGAAGTCCGCGGTAAACAGCGGCTGCGGCGGGAAAAAGTCCACGCGGATGGGACGGCGGCGAGTCCTTGTGTTGACAGTGAACGCCTCCATGCGCAGTTTCGTGGGAGAAGCAAGAACGGACAGCGCGTGGATGTGCGTGAAAACGAGAAGAAAAAGAAAAGAAGATGTGCGTGCAGAAAGATACGTCAGGAACATCTTCGTGGAAGAGTCAACAAGAGGCCACTGTTGTGCAGGGGCTTGCATGCGCCGTATTTCTTCTCTCTCTTTGCTGAGGCGTCTCATTCCGGACATACCATCGTGCTGCAGTGGATTCCCGGCCATTGTGGAATAGCAGGAAACGAACAGGCTGACGCAGAAGCAAAACAGGCGCACACTGACGGAACTATTGTAAAAATTCATTTTTCCCGGTATGACATTAACGCCTTGCTCCATACCTCCCTTAAAACTTCTACGGCACAACATTGGGACAACCCCGAGTATCGACAAGAGCGCCTCCATAGACTTGACGCTGGATTACAATTCCGGCATCCACTTCGGTTGCGGAGAAGCCAGGAAACGCTCATTCATCGATTACGGCTGGGTGTGGCATACACCAACCGATACCTTCACAAGATTGGACAAACACGGGACCCTGAATGTAGCGTCTGTCACACTCTCGAGACAATAGCTCACGTACTTTGCGTGTGCCCTCAATATGCGGCCGAACGAAGAAAACTCAAATCTACAGTTGACAGCTTGGACTCCCGCACCTTTTCAGAAGAAAAGCTTTTGGGCGCGTGGAGGATTGTTGACTGTGCCCAACGTGCCATAAAAGCACTTTTGAACTTTTTAAGTGAGACTGGTTTAGACGATCGCCTCTAGAAGCTGTGAGACGTGTAGTCAGTGCGAAATGTGTTTGCGCAAAAACTTTTTGTGGCAAGATTACTTTTTGTATGGACAAGATTAGTCTTAGTGTATTGCGTCTCCAGTGCGCATCCGCATATTGGACAACGTGTATATAGTATCTCATTGTACCATATCATAATCATCCGCCACCTACCTTTCCCTGTATTTCCCACTTCCTCATTCCCCAGTGAGGAGTAGCAGGCTAGAGACACGCTCTCCAGGCCGACCTCTCCTCCTTTCTCTCCATTAAAATTTACTCCTCCTTCTCTCTCTCTCTTTATATTCATGGAGTGCGATAATCCTTCGGTCGCCATCGTAATATAAGGAGGCCCTGCGGGGGATTCTCGTCTTGTACCGAGGAAAACCAATAACATCCTTGATAAGCGCTAAACGGACGCAACTGTGATCACTAGTGCCGTATAACGTTTCCATTGGTGCCCTCTACAATGTGTCCCAGCTAACATCAGCCAAGATCTTAAAAACAAAATGTAGTATATACGATGATGCACGTACTGGTATTCTGCCAGAAGTGATGTCCCCCACTAGGAGGTTTGTTTTTCGCAATTGAACTGTGTATAATTAGATCAGAGTATTTAACTAGGGGTGTGCGAATATTCGAAATTTCGAATACGAATCGAATATTTTCTTTATTCAAAGCGTATTCGATTCGAGAAATGCATATTCGTAAATTCCCGAATATTCGAGGACGGCCGAATAATGCTCGAAACGGCGAATATTCGGACAGACAGTGAATAATTTAGCAATTAACGAATTATATGCTTGCTGCACATCCTCCTAAAAACATGTTTATTCACTGAGAGCTTCACATGATCTGCTCATTATCTGTATGCTCTGCATCAAGATGTCAAGTTGGGCCAGTTTGTTGGGATTCATAGTAAGGTTCGTTACAGCGCAACACAAAACAAGGACAAAAGAAGGTACAAAACGACGACACAGCGTTGCAGCACTGTGATCTTAAGTGCTGTAACGAACCTTACTATGAATGTGTACGCTCTGTTCCAGTCTATCTGCATCAGGCCCGTGAGACATGATCAGTTTCGATTTTTTTTACCAAGCTTTATTCCAGGGCTCTTTCATAACAATATATGATGTACTTTCGGGCTTTGTAAGTATGCGCAATAAAATATGCACCTAGAAAATGTTACCTGGACAAATGTTGTCACAGTGCATAGAGAGCCCTTACTTTCTGAACATGTTGAGCAGTCAATTTTCCTTCGCGATAATCTGTAACAAGCGCGTTTACCTGACAGAGCATTACCTGACATTACCTGAGTGCATTACCTATAATGAGTGCCTTTAACCTGAAGCAGCCTCGCAAAGTGCAATATTATTTTAAAAGGGTAATAAAGCTATTGTTACCTCGTTTTGCAATTTTTTAATACTACACTTATATTCGATATTCGATTCGATATTCGAAGACAGTTTTTCGCCTTATTCGTATTCGATTCGTATTCGAAAATTTCGATATTCACACACCCCTATATTTAACGAACTTCTTAATTACTAATCGAGGACGCAAATTTTGATGGAAAAGTATTGTGTTTTAAAACGCCCGACTCAGTTGTTCTCAGCGGGCTATGTCTGGCTTAATTAATCTCTTTTTTTTTCACGTTATAAAGAAAACGCGCTAAATATCCAAATAGCCGCGTCCGCGCGCTGCGACACCAGCGATCCGAAGCGCTACTCGAAAGAATTAACACTGCTCGACGCATTTGTATTTTTCCGCAATGCTGCTGAGCACTGCATTATGGTACGCCCACACTAGCGACAAAAACGCGCGCGACACGCCGCACGCGGCAAGCGACCGCGCGGCAGACGCGTGCTGGCAAGTCCACAGTCGCGTTTTGCGGCACGCGGCAGCGTCCCGTGGAGTCCCGCGTTGTCTCGTTCCATTCGATACTTCTCGCGACAACGCGCTCTCCGTTCTGCCCATTTCGCCATTTCGTCTTCCATCGGAAGTGTCTGTGTTTTTTTGCGCCACTGCCGGCCACGCTCAGGCATGTCGGATACGGACGAGGAGCTACTGGTGACTGTGAACACTATAATACTTGTTTGTTCTTGTGCGACGCCGACGTGCCAGACAGCGGACGAGAAAGTTTTGAGTGCGGTACAGGGACACTGAGGGCAAGGCGCGCACTCTGCTTCCCCACCTTCACAAATTACTCACCTGTCATGCCAAACTGCTGTCCATAATGTGCCAGCGGTTGGCGCGCAGCTCCTTGTCCGACGCTCGATTTATCATAGAGGTACGCATATCCGCGAACGGTTTCCAAAAACGCCTCCATTGCGAGGCGAATTCTTCGTCGACGCCTCAGTGGCGGTGTGGTAAGGCTTAACAAAAACAGCCCCCTTGACTGGAAATGGCCTCTGAGATTTTACGGCGCGCGTGTCACTGTTCAGTCTCAGAGCCCATAGATTATGATTCTTTGCTTATGCGACAGGTGGCGCCACAACAGCGCGGCTCGTAAAGCGGCTCGCTTCTGATTGGTGGACGTTTCGCGTCTGCCGCGAAAAATGGGTCTCGCACCCATTCGCGCGTTTGCCGCGCGTTGCTGCCGCTTTTCGTGAATCTTGCCGCGCGCGACAGCACCGCTCGCCGCGCGCGTTGTGTCGCGCACGTTTTTGTCGCTAGTGTGGACGTACCATTAGCTTCGCGCTTCACGCGACGCCAACGGCACGCTTTTTTTTTTTTTTGGTACGCCTCCGTATAGAATGCAGGTGTTGTCACGTTCAGACCCACTCGCCGTGGTGGTTCTGACGTGGCTATATGGCTTTGCGCTGCGAAGTCCAAGGGCGCGGGATGAAATGCCGGCCGCATTTCGATGGGGGCGAAATGCAAAAAGCGCCTGTGTCCCGTGCATTGGGCGCACGTCAAGGAACCCCGCGTGGTCAAAATTATACCGGAGCCCCCCGTCCCCCTTACGGCGTGCCTCATTATCGTGTCGTCGTTTTGGCACGTAAAACCTCCGAACGATTACTTTTTTATGTACGTTCCGGTGCCGCAGGGAGAGCCCACGATCTCGTGCTCTGCAGCGTGGGTCCGCAGTTATGTGATTATGTTAATAGTCATTATGTATACAGTCCTCGTCTGTCGCTATCAAGAGACCAGACTTGCGTTGACTTCTTCCTATTTTTTCGCAAGTTGGTTTCGTGCTCGGTCGTCATTTTAACGCGCAGTAGTTACACGAGTTTCTGCGTCCTTGCCTTAATTTCTAACAAACAACATTCGCGCTGACGTAAAAAAAGAAAACAATCGATTCAAATCGCCGCTCTACGCTGAGGACGTGGCAGCGTTAGAAGTTTCCAAACATTTCCATTCACGCACGTTGGTCCTCGGTTCGCCTAGTTTAGTCTCAAACGAAGGCGTCAATGCGTTTTAGGTTTCATTACAATCAGTGTCTAAAGCAAGAACACGCTGCGTTCGTCTGCAGGAGAACGTGCGAGCAGCTTCGTAGCGTGTGCTTGCTTGTGCGCGTGGTGCGTTCGCTGCCGGACGTCTTTCAGTGCCGGACGTTCGCAACCGGACGCATTTCTGGCTGTCTTTTTCTCGCGGTTCCTTCACAGAGTTGACTCGTAACGCCTTTATTTGTCAGTACGCGAACCTGAGGTAATGGATCCCTTTACTTGCACCGAATATACTACAGACGGAGCTAATTCGACCTTCTTCCGCGCAGCTAGCTCGCTCGTATTGCACTTAGTCTCCCTTCGTCTACATTACCACCGGCGGTTTCTTTTATTCCTTCTCCCTCCCGTGCCACGCGCCCTCTGTTGACGTCACCGAGTGAAATTCTACGGAATCGGGAATGAAGTAAGATCGCGTCGCAACCCTCTCGCCGACCACGCACCGTGGTCGACGTCTTCGTCCGTCAGGCGGTGCGCCGTTCGAAAAATACCGACGCACGTGAGGCGCTCGTCACGTTTTGCGCCGTGGCCCAGAGATTCCCACCTAGATCCCCATCGCCCTCCCCCATTCCCTCTTTCCACATTCTCCTTTCCCCTTAGCAACACCGAAAAAGAAAAAAAAAGAAAGACAGCGCGTGGGCAGTAAGGAAAGGGGTGGCAACGACGAAGGCGCCAACATATTACGTGTTCCCAACAAAAAAAGAAGAACAAAGAAAGGATAAGTAGGGAGCTCGTCTATGAATGGCGGCTTGCCTGCCAGTCGTCTAAGGGAAAGCAGTCGCGTTCCTGGCCCAAGTTGCGCAAGCCTCGCTGTCACCATTGCGCCAAAGAAAGGAGTCCGGCAAAGGAAAGCCCGTGAATGAGCAGCGCATAAAGAAACGCGATTTGTTCGCATGCATGTCTCGCGGCAGGTCGGCAATGCGTTTCCTCGCGGAGAAAATGAAAGCAAGCGTGACGCGATCACCTCCAGTTGCGCAACCGACGGGGTTGCGTTACAAAGGCGTCCGAAACTCTAATTCTTATACGAGGCCGTAATAACGTAATCTCGCAACTGCGAATATTTTAAGTGGATTACTCAGGTAGACCAGCACGGCAAACGCGGCTGGTTACGCGTGTTTTATAAGAACTTCTCATCGACTTTAACAAACGAAAGAAATTTTGCAGGCCGTGGTGGTTCAGTGGTTGTGACGTTGTTCTGCTCACCACGAGGTCACGGGTCACCACGAGGTCACGGGTCATACGAATGCGCTCGCGCACTCAGTATGTTTAGGTGCAAGTTAAAGAAACCCTGGTGGCCGAAGATATTTCGAGGCCCGTCAATACAGCCAGTGTATAAAAGCTAGTGCTTTAGGATCTCTAGGAAAGCTAAGACATCTTAATTTGATAGTGAAGTTGTCTAGAAAGGCCGGACCTGCCGTCACTGACACTGGTTACGAGGCCTAGCAAAATTTTTTCTGACGTTGTATGACGTAACATAGGTCTGAGCAACGAGTGACAGCATAGCGGACGATCGAGCGAGCCGAAGCCAGTGCCAGAATGTCGTTATGCCCTGCTATCATGTGATAGCCCTCTGTGTCATGACGTCACGGCACATACACCTTCTGAGCAATGAAATATATTGGAATAAATTATTCAGGGTGTTCTGTGGCTTGACAATTTTTAGGCTTGCCTTTCTTTAGGGTTTCGGGGTCCAAAGTATTTATTAAAAACACAAAATAAGAAGTCGAAAATATCGTGTAATCACTTCTTTAATATCCTTGGGAGGAACATTGTTTGGATTTGTGCCTGCTTGCGAACCAAGCTGATATTTGCGACTGAACATTCCCGGCCGAAAGCTATACTGTCTCATTAATTAAAGTTAAATTGAATTGAATTGAGTTTATTTCCATATTGAACTTTTTCAATATTTCTTCCATTTCACTAAAAAGTGAAAGTTAATTCACTTGACAGAGGTTCGGACCCCCTTTACAAGGCATACAGTAGGATAAACCAGTAATACTCCTAACATTTCAACCATAATGTGAGCACAAGAAGCGTTGTTAGCAGTGGAATTCTTTATATTAATTGTTTTTTTTTCTATGGGGAACAACTAGCAACCTTATTGAACTGAACAACAAGTTTAGGTGAAGTTCTTCAGAATAGCATACGTTGAACGCTTGTTAGCTGCGAACTGCAAACATTGCTTCGAAGAGCTAGCTTACATGGCCTTGTAAACAAAAATAATTTGGAGGAACCACTTTAAAGCGTATACGACTTTCTTTTGTATTGAGCAACAAAATAACGCAAATTTGAGTCGCCGCCGGAGTCACATTCTCTGCGTTTTCACGCCACTGCGCCAATCTTACGCGCATCCATCTCCTGCCCATCGTTCTCATCGGAGAAGCCCTGCCGCTGGCAGCGTTCGATCATCCACCAAGCATAAAGGGAAAGCTTTCTTCCCGGAAAAGTGCCGAGACCGATCAGCTGAATCTCACGGCGCCATGAAACGAGTTTCCTTAGCATCAAACGTGCTTTCAAACGCGTGACTGGCTAGACGAAGCACGTATTCCATTAGTTTTTGACCGTATCACTGTGCCTGTTCTGGGCTACATCTGTTGCCCCAGTCACGATCAAGCACCAGCGAGTCGGCATTAAAGCTCACGCGCATGTGAGCAGTAAACAGAGGGATCCAGGAGCACAAATTATGGACATAGGAACAAGCACTTGTACAGGCTTGAAAAGAAAAAAAAAGAAAACCCAGCTCTGAAATGCTGTCCTCTTTAGCGTGTCTCATCAAAATGTAATGATCTAAATTTTGGGGTTATAACTGCAAGCACCACAGTCTTTTCAAGAGGGACGCCTTAGTGGAGGGGCTTCGGATTTACTTTGACCATCTGGGGTTCTTTAAGGTGCACCTACATCTGAATGCACAGGCGCTTTCGCATTCCACCCCCATCGAAATGCGGCCGTCATTGTCTGGATCGAAACGACGATTTCGGAGTCAGCAGCGCAACTCCGTGTATCTGCTGGACTACCGAGGCGGATCGAGGTGTCTAATCACGCTAAACGCTAGGCGTATATTACAGGGGGACAGATTACGAGTGCCCATTTTAGATAATGTGAGCAGCGGCCCTTCCTCGTGCTCTTACTTTAAGTTCAGAAATTTGCAAAGACAGCCTGCTAAGACAGCCTGTTAAAATAATTAAATTGAGCATAGTAACGGCTTTAAGAATGTAAATATAAATATAAAGTTTGTAAAGTTGCCTTTCAGCAAAAGCAAAATGATACCTCTCACCGAGAATGGAATTTAAAAGTACATTCAATACTGCGGCTTTACGTGCACCAAAACTACGATCTGATTATGAGGCACGTCGTAGGGGGGACTCCGAATGAATTTAAGACACCTGGGGTTCTCTAATGTGCACCCACAGCAAGGTACCCATGGGCGTTTCTGCATTTCGCCCCCAATCGAAATGCAGCCGCCGCGGTCTGAATTTCTTCTCACGCGCACGAGCGGGAATGGAATCTACACTCGCGGACAATGTTCTGGGACAATGAAGGTACGGGGGCGGAGCTTCTGCACAAGTGTTACTGCGCCAAGTAGTCCGCCAGCGTTTGTCAGTGCATTTGGTTGCTCGGGACAAACGCTGGATCGACGCAGCTACCACGTGTGATGGTTTCGCGTTTGCCCAGACGCGGAAGGGAAAAGCCGCAAAATAAGCAAACGCTTACATTCAGAGGCGTGTTTTATCTTACTTAACTGTTGCTAATGGGGTGTTTATGTTTTCTCTTCCCCAGCTTAAAAAAAAACGTGCATGAAAACACGGGACTCTTTTCAGAAGCGCTCTCACTTGTGCGCACTTTGCCTCCGTAGCTTTCCCTTCATTGCCACAGAAAGTTGTCGCGAGACAACGCGCGCAAGAAACGTGGGTTGAGGGGCGGCGTCGCTTTGAAATTCCCGCACCGCCTAACTAAGACGACATACAGTATGGTTACGTTTCCGGTATGGTTACGTCTACAAATAACAGTGAAAACACATTTCATTGAATTCTACGAACCAGAGAATCAACGTAGAAAGTTTTAGCACTTCTCCTCCAGGGAACCTGCCAAATGCAAGAAAGTGTACTAAAATCTGTGACGTCACACTAGTACGTAGGCGATGCTGTTTCGGTGCGAAATTCTACAAAGCAAAGTTCTGACTTCCCTCTCCTTGCTATGGAAGTCAAACTTTTTTACTGCAAAAACATGAAAGCCCAAAAGTAAGAACTTACAAATGTAAATTGATTCAGTGTTTGGTGTTCATTTTTCATGTATGCAAGCAATGTCATTTTCCCCACACTATTTTCTCGATTCTGCAAATTGCAAAACCGAAACCCTCTGACTTGTCCTTTCTTTTTTTTTAATCTTACGAGCGCGACCTCAAGCGGGACAGAAAACGGAGACAGGCACCATATGCGAGCTCGCTGAGTTACATTCCAAATTTACAAAGTACAGGGCTATATACTAGACAAGAATGGTAGCACTCAGCGTTATTACACCACGTCACTCACATTCCGACTAAGAAACTCCATTTCCTTTCTTGTGATACGAACAGAAGCGGTGCCAGGGCATTTACCTCTTTTGTTGATGCTCAATACCTCGAAGACCAATCTGTTGGGTTCTGATATAAACTGTCAACGTAGACAACGTATATTACCAAAAAAGAAAAGTGGACTACACTTGCGTAATTGACAGTGATCGTCACATAGATTTCATGACTCTGCTGTAGCTTCCATTTCTTTTTTTTCTTACAGATGTGCGTGTTCTTTTGTGTTCCGTTTGATTTGTTACTGACAGCACGAATCAAGAACCCAGCAACGAAGTAGCATTGTGCTCCCAACCACGATCCACATAACATCCAATAAGTGAGTGGAACATATTTGGGTATATGCTTCCCTCGTTAAAAGTGAAACATGTGAGCAACGAATGCCCATGAGCGTTAATTGGCTCTTTCTTCGGTGGAACGTGTTGCTACTGCTGATATATAACACTCGATTTTGTTCCAGATAAGTGGCGCTAAGCAAGTGGAACTCCTGAATCTCGCCCAGGCGTTCCACTGGAGTGGTCTAAATTTCTGGGAACTTCCTTTAATCAGCCGTTATCAGTCGCGGTGTATCTCTCGAGAAAGGCGAGCAGGCGCCCAAACAACACGTCCGGGTTGTTCAATGCAACCAAGAAGTGCGCATGCGTGTAGTAGGGATCGTCGATGAAGTGGTCCATCGCGACGTGCGGCCCCAGTTCCCGGATGAGCTCCTGGACGTTCGGCGGGGTGATCACGTGGTCACCTCGGCTCCAGAAAATGCCCACGTCCGTTCGAACGTTGCCGAGGCGGTACTCGGCCGGTACCCGCTGCAAAGCAAGTGCCTGTCAATACCGGCTGGTGCTGGTACGTAAGGATGTATTAAACAGAAGAAAGTCATCAGTTTAGTGAGCTGCCCTTTAAATGCTACAGCGATGAGCGGGGCGTAGTCAATAAAAGCCACTATCTTCGACTCCCCCTCGTACGCTTTCGCTCGCACCTACGTCATATAGCGCGCGGCCACGATGTTATCGCACTTAGGATCTATACGGAACATCTCGCCTACGCCGACACCGGCGACGGTGGTGGAGATGCTCCTGGAGTGTCCATATAATTGAATAAATATATACGAGTACGAACGCCTGTCCACGTAACCTATCTTCTGTTAGACCAGGTTCACTTTGTAACGTTAAAGATGCAACACTCGACACCTTAAAGGCCACCTAGCTGCAACATAATTTGACTTAGGTGTTTTGGGTATTATTGAGTAGCATATAATATTAAAGAAGTTTTCGCAGTGCTGTAGCGCTTTTACTTGTGCAGTTATCTTAATAACAGTATTTCAAAACACACTTAAGCCGAAAATCCGTGCCCCAGGTGGTTAGTGAATATGACGCGTATTCAAAAGCATGGCTTCCGGGACTATCGGCGCACCGCAGGCACTTCCCAAACTTGGAGGCGAAAAGCTGGGCTTGTTCTCGACACTCTGGGATCGGTTACTGTCGGCGAGTGATAGTGATAGCGTATTGTTTTTTTCTTTTTAGTTCCGGTATCAAAAACGCACATTTGTGCTCTCTCTGCGCGAAGTAGTCACTCTTATTTCAAATCGGGAAATGTTGCACGAAGACCACTTCTTCCATTCTTATATTATCTGAAATTAGCCTTCTTACGAAGTCCAAAATTTCATGGCGGAGTGTCTTTAATCCACGAGCCTACCAAGTTGTATCACAACGTTTAGTGAAACTTAGGAGTTTGTGCATGCAGTGGTGTTCATTAGCCGCGTAGATTTTTCTTTTTAAATCTTTTTTTTTTCTTTTTTTTAGGGTACGCACCTGCGGCCAAGCGAACGTTTCCTCCGTGGTGTTTGAGCCGTCCACAAGTACATCTAATGATTCCAGGAGTACAGAAGAAGACAGATCTACCGGCCCCTGTTCTAAAACAGCTCAGCTTACTTCTTTTGCATGAAAAGTACAGGAACCATGTGCACATCTATACCGATGGATCGACTACGTCGTGCAGTTCTGGTGGTGCCGTGGTTATACCAACGCGAGGAATGACACTACGCTTCAAGACATCGCATGTCACGACCTCAACGGCGGCAGAACTAACGGCCCTGCGTCGAGCACTGGAATTCATCGAATGTGAAAGAGCTAGAAAATGGGCTGTGTTCTGTGATTCAAAACCGGCATTACAGTGCACGCAGTCAGCTCTCCGACACGGATGCCATGACCAATTGACATATGACATCGCGAAACTTTACCATCATGTCCAACAAAAGGGTCACGAGGTCGTTTTTCAATGGGTACCTGGCCATTGTGGAATCAGTGGCAATGATTGCGCCGATAACGCTGCTCGCACAGCACATCATGACGAGCACAGCGTTCCAATTCCGCTTTCGAGGACAGACGCCGCAATGCAGCTTCGACACCTGGCATGCAGTCTCACACTGACCGAGTGGAACTCGCCAAACTTGCGACTTACACGACTGCATCGACTAAACCCCTCCCTGCAACTCCGACCTCCACTCAGACTTCCTCGACGTGAAGCTACGCTTCTCTGTCGCCTTTGGCTAGGAGTTGCCTTCACAAAGGCATACTCTGCATTAATTGGAATGAGTGACAGCGCAGCATGCGAGGTCTGTGGCACCGAAGAAAACATCGACCACCTGCTGTGCCACTGTCCACGATACACCCCTGAGAGACAAGAACTTGCCAAAGCCTTTCAAAAACTGGACAATCGGCCGCTTTCTGTGCAGGTGCTGTTGGAACAGCGCCCCCATCGCCCGTCGGCCCATAAAGCGGTGAAGGCACTTTTGTGCTACTTAAGGACGACGGGCTTGTGCGACCATCTGTGACTATTAATGAAATTTCTGTAAGCCCACACACGTCAGCGAACTCACCGCAGTTTCCTTCTTTCCTTCCCTCCTCTCTTTCCCTGTTATCTTTGTTATCCCCTTTCCCATTCCCCCGGTGTAGGGTAGCAAACCGGACGTTATTCTGGTTAACCTCCCTGCCTTCTCCTTATCTCTTTCCTCCTCCTCCCTCTTTTTAAATCTCTATGTGAAAAGGAGTAGCCGGCGCCAGCTAAAGGCGACAACATTCCTAAGTACGACACAATAAAGAAAAATTTTAAAATCCTGTTAGAACACTGGCAAGCGTATTTCATCTGCTGCATATTTTAGCAATAAGTTTCACAACACTGAAGCATGCCGTCCCCTCCTCCTTTTGCCCCGCAAAGACAAACAAACGCGCATGAAATCACTGTGACAAGAATAAACCGAATGATTTTAGGAACGGTGCCTGTTTCGTAGAAAAGAGGGTATTTAGGGATTGCGACGAATGACGCGAATTATGACGAGGTTAGTAAAGCGGTAAAAAGACGCAGCGGGAGCTTCTTTGTTTGTTTTTCTAGTGGTGAATGCCCGTGTTCATTTCCCTTAATACACACGCAGACAGCAGACATGTGAGCCCCCCTCCCAACCCCTAGCTCAGAGAAAGACAAACATAGCACAGACACCCACAATCGGATTTCAATGTACCTCGGATATGTTCGAGGGAAGCCATATAATCTCGGCGGAGTGGCGAAATTTAGTAATGCATTATGAGAACATCACTCTGGTGCCGGCTCCGCGTTTTATACTTTTGTTTTGTTTTCAGAACCGAACGCAGCTTCAAGCGACAGGCGAGTTGCTTCATTTTACTTCGAAATGAAAACCATGAAGAAACTACAAAAAATATCGCGTCGTGCTCAATGGCGGGTCTTGAGCATTGCTCTTTGCTTCATATTTACATAGCGATGAAGAATGTGATAAAAAGTCGCTATGCTTTTAACACGCAAGAACTTTCTTTGACGTCAGGAGCTACTCCCGGTGTCAGGTATGGCAGGTGGCCGGCTAGGGGTCTTATTGAAGGCACGCAAACAAAAGGAGGAGTATGGAGGGAAGTGGAGTAAGTAACTGGCTAGTCATTCCATTACGGAGTAATCTGTATAGCACGTTCCTTTATGAAGCAGCTGGTATGGTATATTCCGAGAAAACGTTGTAATTCTGAGAATGGACCCGTGCATACTTTCTATATATTTCTTTCCGTTTTTATCCCCAAATTTCGGTCAGCGTTTCAATGAGTGCCTGTAGGAGTATAAAAAGGTCCATCATTTTGATTTATTCGTAGTGTTGCTTCAAAATCGTTGTGAGACCTGTGCATTTGCTTACTTCATGACATTAAATTGTACTGCGTTGCAACACCATGTAGCGTCCCTGTTGAAGACATCGCAATAAGGCGAACAGCCAGCCAGCAGCCAAATAAAAGAAGAGTGATGAAGGGAGGCGGGGGAGGGTGAAGGGGGGGAGCACGTAAACAATAGCACCGCATTATAAAGCTACCACTACATGGCTATAACTTTGAGCGTGGAGAAGAGAGAGGAAGTAAGAAACCACAAGCAGATGAGATAATGTATGTGATGACTCAATGAACCCGTTTTCATGAAAGATTTCGTTTTAATACACAGTGGAGATAAAGCAAAGGACCATTCACCAGTTTCACTCAGGAATGTAGTTCTAGGTTATATTTTGATGCCACTTTTGTCATACTTTATGCAAAGCAATTACAACACATGATTGATTGTCGAAGTGGCTTATATTCAGCGCGAGGACATCAAAACCGCCGCCTCGACATCGATTTTCTCGATAAAAAACAATCACTTTCCTCGAAGGTGGCTGCCGAGAAGAATGCGTTTCTGAACTCATATGGAATGAGCCATCTTGTCAAATGGCCACTTTTCTTGTATTTGTTGCTACCCGTCGTATTTGTTTTGACCCGAGACAGAGGGCCCGTCTTCGATCTAGCTTGGCTGCAGTGGCCGCATTTTGATGGGCGCGAAATGCAAAAACACTCGTGCACAGTTTGCACGTTAAAGAACTCCAGGTGGTCAAAACTAATCCGGTGTGCCCCACTACGGCGTTCTCGTAATCACATCATGGTTTCGACCCGTAAAACTTCGGAAGTTAACTTTTAGTTAATTTCTAAGGATAGTGTGCGTGCTAGAATGCGGAGTTGTCTCGCAGCGTCGGTCCTTGAGAGTGCAAAGGGGACGCAGTGGTCTTTTTTGTTTGACGTCCGAGCTGCCTTATCTGAGTCATCATTTCCAATGATAGCGCAATGACCTAGTGTTCATTGAAAGGAGATTTCATGGCCCTCGTCATACAAGCACTCGGTAAGCACTCGGGGAAGTTAAAGATATAAAGCTTTACTCATCTCTCTTGATCTCAAAGGTGCCTTCGACAGCGTTTGGCTATCCAAAAGTTTTACAGTTCCTCACAACTGGTCCCAAAACATTTGGCAGTTGTTAAAAAATTTCCTTAAACACTGTCATTTAGCGCTGTAGCGCTTGCGACGTGTAAGCCACACCCTCATTTGGAAGTCCTGAGGGCCCACTAATGAAGCCCCAACAGTGATATGCTATAATTAATAACACTTAAGTCTCCCTTTACCACCCGGTGAGTCAATACAGGTATTTACCGACCATAGTTCGCTGTCATTTTCGCGACCAACCGCTCGGATCAAGAAGCAAACACCCGCTAGGCACTCGTGTTATCTCCGGCTAAAACAAAATCGCTGCCGCGATATTTGAAAGCGACCGGATTGAGTCAGCGTCTGTGATCCGGACTGAGTGACCAACTGATATCTCCAGTGGACTTTCTCTTCTTTTAATCTTTCCGTCCCCCTGTCCCTTTCCCCTGTGTAGGGTAGCCAACCGGGCTCAGTCCTGGTTAACCTCCCTACCTTTCATTTATCATTTTCTCTCTCTCTCTCTCTCCGGCTGGGTGCGTCGTACAAAGGCATGATCAGCACAAAAAAATGCTTAATTCCTATACATCCCAGATAGTCATGTCAACAGTTCCACCCGAATTCGCAACCGCACTGTTGGTTTAAACGGCGTCACCCTGAAATGCAAACAAAAAATAAAAATCCTCGGCGTAATTTTTTTTATTGGTACCTTTACTCAACATCTGACTCCAAGGCCGCTCTCCAGTGCATCATGTCGCCATTTCGTCATGCACCGAATGAGCAATTAGTCACTGACATAAGACTTCTTCACCACCACGCAATAGAGCAAATAACACACCATACATAGTATGTTAGTGGATACCAGGCCATTCCGGTACCTATATACGGCAACAACCGTGTATATGAGGCCGCCCGATCTGCTCATGATAATAGTATAGCTACGAAGTGGGGACCACTGCGTAGCGTCCCCACTGCGTAGCTACAACATCATCGAGAACAGACGCAGCTACAGGGCTTCGTTAGCTCGCAAGTGAACTTGCACAGCGGAAATCGACGGAATTTACCAACGCTTGTCTCCATAACTAGGATCCGAGTGAACGGCTCCACCTTCCGTTTTTGCGCAAACCCTTACCTGGCCATACCCAGTCTATAAGCAATCACGGAGACTTGTCGACTTAATAAACTAATGCTATTTTAAATGCGTAAGCATTTCTGTGTTTACCAAACAAGAAAACTGTCCGTCCCTTCGTCCCGTAATTGGGTCGCTTTCGATATAGCGCCCTCAGCAGCAAGTGCATTCACCTCGGTGCTGCCTCTCCCTTCAACGCCAACGAAGCGGCGAGAACACAACGTTCACGGAGCCCTCAGCTCCCGCCTCACTCTGCCACTTTCGCAGATCGCTTTCGAGATACGGGCCCGCGCGTCTCTTTTCAACGCTAAGTAAGCGGCGAGAACACAGCGCGCGCAGCTATCAGCCCTCGGCACTCTTTTTCGGCATCGCATATCGCTTTCAAGGTACGGTCCGCGCGCTGGTGCCGTACGAAGCCGCCGCCAGGGTACGTTTGGTCAATGGTACGACGCGGATGGACAAGGCGCTAAACAGCGATAACGGCTTATAAATGATCGGAACGTCATCACCGCACCTAGCGCCGCCACCTGCAGTACTTTGCTTGCGTCATCAACGCTCCTCACGCCACCGTCTTCACCAGTTTGCGTCACCGCATCGCTGTCGTTTGTACTGGCCAGATCCAGTTTCGTAACATTGATAATGACACCGGGATGCGTGGAGATGAAGTGACACAATGCTTACGCATAATTAGACCACTCCTAGAGGAGTTTCTGTGTCATGTCCTGTTCCCTGTCACCTTTTTTTTTTCATATGTGTATTCCCCTCCCGGTGTAGGGTAGCAAACCGGACGTGAGTATGGTTCACTTCCCTGCAATTATCCTCTTTGACTCTTACCTGACCGTAGATGAGCATGTTCCTTCGAGGCCCATAGTCGAACTTCTGAGGTCTCGCAGAAGCCACCAGCTGGGTGAAAGAACTAAGAAAGTCACACGTCGTATGGCTTCATCCGCTCTCTGCTTCAAATGCGTTAACTGAGCTGTGACGCACTGTTGGCATTCACGCTTTCTTTGAATTTTCCCACATTTCTGCCTCTTACGCGTACCTGAGCAAAGTGAACGATGTTCTTGGTGGACGTACCTCCAGGCATGAAATGCAGGTAGACGGGAAGCCTTGTCTGCAAGGTGCAACATCATAATGATTATTAGGATGCGAAATGAAGCAGACACTACCAGCGGTGTGTGACAGACAGGCAGAGGCGAGGTCAGATGTTCCTGCTAGAGCTACAAGAAAGTCTGCTACGTCGCTTCACCGCACCCATTGCTTACGCATGGTTTCACTGTAATGTAGTGCGATGAAAAAAGCTGACAGACACTTGGCTGCAGGTGCGCTGCCTCCATTTATCGAGAAACTCTAAGCTCACATGTTCGAGGTTAGCAATGAAGTATTCAGCCAACAGTTCGCGAGTTCTGCCAACAAAACTCGCATTCTGATAAATACACAAAGTAATACAGCTACCTCTGTCTTCTACAACACTGCTGCGATCGAGGCTACCGTATTTATTCGAATATAGATTGAACTCTCTTATTATATATTTTTTAATTGTTACGCTAAATGAACTACCGACCTATATTCATGACCAAATCATTTCGACTTATATTCGTGATATCCTAGCTAACGAAGTTCCTCCATCGCGCCCGCCCAAAGGTCAGTCTAAAGATTATCCTGACTGGCTTAAAAAAGGCTGCATAACCTATGCACTCGATGGCATCGAGGACGACGTCGCTTGGCGTGCCAAGAACGCCTGCGAGGCATTCGAAGAAGACGGCTTATTCTCTGGCAGTTCCGACAAGGATGTAGCTTGGGGCGTCGACTAGCGAGCTTATGGTAAATAAGGATATGCCATGTTCCAAAGTTTGCCGTTTTTCTAATAAGATATCATCGACCTACATTCGAAATGCATTTCTTTTTTTCTCAGCGACTTCAATATATAAGGGTCGACCTATATTCGTGACCGATCTCTTTTCGAGTAAACGTTGTAGTTAGCGCTACAGTTGTGGTCGCTATTCAAGTTTTGTGTTTCAAAACATGGCGGTTGAGGCGTCTGGAAGCTCTGTCTCATCTCAACCAATTCGTTAGAACTCTAGTTGCTTTATGACCTTCCACCAGAGCAAGAATATAAGTTGTCAAGCCCCATCGACTCCACTGAAAAAGAGGGGCTTCTGGAACGAAATAATCAAAATAGAGCTCCTTTATTTGTTTCACATTATAATGGCGGAGACTCACGAGCGGTTATATACCCTGAGACCCGCAGCTAGAAATCTCGCTTAAACAATTTAAACGGATGCGGAACCTAGCAGTTTAGCTTATACTAATGAAATCTCTTTGCACTACTTGGGCGTCTTCTGCTAAACGTTGACTGCGGAAAACTTTGTTAGGTTAGGTTAGGTAAGGTTAGGAATACGCAGAATGCTTTGCCGGCTTTCTTTTAGCCTGCGTGGGGCAAACAGTCGAGCACGTCTTCATCACTTTGAAACTGATGTCACGCTTTTCCTAAATTCGGTTTAAGGAGGGCACAAGAGCTAAAAGCACAACACGCCTAACAAAGCCTAATTTCTTCAAAATCTGCTTATAAAAATACGACAGCTGTGTTAGTTGCTACTAGGCGGCTTGAAGTGAAAAAAAAAAGTTAAGCGATGGCATAGTCCACATTTCGATGCACCCTAAAAATAAATAGGTTGCACCGTCAAGAAAAAGAACACTTTTCTCGAAACCATGTTTTCAAAAGCAGCCATTTTTCTATCTTTTATTTTTGCTCTCCCAATCTCTTGTACGAGGACGAAAAACAAACATGCGACAGGCACTACACGCAACTAAAGAGCAAGTTCAATCAGAGCAGGCGCACTCAAAGTGTTGTGCACTTGTTTAAAGCTGCAAACCGTTGATATCCTCTTCTTGTATACGGGCATTCTGATTCGCACCGGGGTTTTTTTTTGTTGTTGTTGTAACATTCTCTTCCCTGCTGCTTCATTTTCTTGGCCATGTTTTGTTCTGCGCGCATGAGTACAGTAGGACGGGTTATTACGCCTTACAGGCTTTACAAACAGCATGAGGGAATCAAATTTAGGATACAAGGGGGTAGGGTGATCAAGGGCCAGGGGGGGGGGGGGTTGAGGCAGGAGTTTGCATGCTGAGCGAAGGGCAGTGGAAAGAGTAGGAATTGAGCGGACTGGTATTCCGGTATTAAATAAAGTTTGAGAAATTAAGACGGGGACCAGCAGGAGGGACACGTAGAAATGCTAACTTACAATTAAATGACATTGTTCCCAATAAGCACAATTACGCACTCATACACACAGCACTGCCCAAATTAACTTTAAAAGAAAAGACAGGGGACCATCACACTATGGTCCTTTGCAAATACAGGTGGCAGACACCAGGCTAGCAGCTACTTCAAAAGCCCTCCGGCGTTTGGCGTCTCATTCCTGCTCCATATCATATTGACCGCAAATAAAGACGGGGACATATGGAGAGAACACATAAACATCATTTTGCGGTCAATATGATATGCAGTAAATACCAACTAGGCCAAAGTGAAGTTCTTCATTCCTGCTCGTACCATGAAGGAGTGCGAGGTTGCGGATGCTGTGATGGTCGCCCCCCCCCTCTTTCTCTCTCGCTCAAGATTTTAGGCCGTCCCCCCGTTCGTGATCTTGTCGCATCGCCCAGTGACATTTAGTAGGAGGTTAGCGCTTCTACGCGTGCCTGTCCAGGGTCATGCCCGTCTTTTTTTGGCGGTTCACCTGCACGGCGTAAAAACACGCCCTCGCTCCTCGCACCTCGTTCATGTACTTGCTCCCGAGGTCGCCGGCTATGTCGCCGATCAGCGAGCAGACCGCTCGCGTGGGGAGCGCGCAGAACTTGCTGGCCCACGGCATGTAGAAGGCGCCCCGCGGCAGCACTTCCGCCAGGAACGCCTCGTGGCCGCTCGTCTGCGCAACGGGTCGCAGCGTTGGCCTTATTCGTCCACTGAAACAACATCAAGGCCTACGCGGCACTGCAGAGAGGACGGGGCACCTCTCATGCCTATCGTTTCGTACAAGCCAACAAAAATGAATGAATGAATGAATGAATGAATGAATGAATGAATGAATGAATGAATGAATGAATGAATGAATGAATGAATGAATGAATGAATGAATGAATGAGGTAATTATTCCATCAAACAAATCTTTGTTGTAAAATGTCAAACTAAGTTGACAGTGACGAAGAACGTTCGCGCGATGCTGAACGAAAACGACATTCGCGAGCCCAGGCACCACCGAACGAGCAACGGCGCCAGACTCGCAACGCAATACGGCGGCAGAGGTACCGGATGGGCCGAGTGAATGACTTCAAAAGTACGGCCGGATGCCCAGTTACGACATTTATGGATAAACATTTCGGATTCAGTTGCAGACTGTGCTACCATCTGTGGTTCGAGAATGACCTGACGAGGATCGGAAATGTGCGAGACCTGACTAACCGGGACCGTGCGCTACAGGTACTGTCCCGTTCGTTTCCAGATGTTCCGGGTGACGTAGCAGACTTCAAGGTGTGCGGGACGTGCATGGAACTTCCGCTCAAAGGTGTGGTGCTCCAGTACTCAATCACGAACGGATACGTGTACCCTCGGATTCCGGGGCATCTGCTGAAACTGAACGCTGTAGAGGAACGCTTGATTGCGCTGCGGATCCCGTCCATGTGCACCTGGCGTCTGCTCGTCACGACCGGTGACAGTAGGGAACCAAGGCGCAAGCCGGGAACGTGCCCATCGACGTTCAGCAGACCATGCAGAGTCTTCCGAGGCACATCGACGACGACATAGCCATCGAAGTGCATCTGAAGACGCGACTGCTCGCCAAGCCGACTTACAGAAAGGGTCTCGTGAAGAAGACGAACATCAAGATGTGACTCGGCTACCTGATGAAGAGTCCGCTATACAAGTACCATAAGATTCAGTCAATTAAAGAAATGACAACCATTCAACACTGTGAAGATGGAATGGCAGCGTAAGCACTTTGCTTTTCATTTGAGAGCTTTGAATGTCGTCGCCTTTCGCTGCCATTCCATCTTCACGGAGTGGAGTGGTTGTCACGGGGAATGGCCGAAAAAAAGTTTTTTCGGCACGTGTCCTCCTCGCAGCACATTCTGTTCGTGAGACAAGCTGACTTCGTGGCGTGGTGTGTAAGCTTGAAAGCTGTGTTATGGGTCTGTGAGTGCGAGTGTCAGTCAGCAACAGACACACTCAAGTAATCACGGCGTAGCTCTTCTTCGTCAACTTCTTCAATGTGCAACGGAAAAGTACAGGAACGCGTCTGCTTCACTAAAGCTGCTACAGAAGTTTCGTAGGCTTTGTTCTGACGCGCGTCAGCAGCACACACTTCCGGCAGCTCGTAGCAATGCAAGTTCAAAGTTCGCGCCTAACTGCTCCGGCGAGCTGATTGGAGGGGCAACAAGAGATGGCACACCAACATGGCTGCATTTCCGGCTTCAAAAACGTGACGTCAAGACCTCTCCTATTTTGTTCCTTTCCTCCATGGTGGAAGGGCACTGAGTTTTTTGTTATGTGCGTGTGTGTGTGTGTGTTTGAAATGTGTTTTATACCAGTCAATTAGACCGATCTTACTTTCACTATATGACTCGCGCATTCGGCAAGGACCACTTCGATTGGCACTACACTTGGTGTTTGTTTGCTCTGTACCCGGTGCCGGTCAATCGTCTCAGATTGAGTCTAGGAGCCAGCATACAGGGATGGCAATGGTACGACCATGATGGCGTGGTGAAGACATTACTTTCCGTACCACCCAGCTATCTGCCAAAAACTAATCGCCAAGGCGGCAGCCAGCTGCCAGCAGGCAGCAGCTATAGCAGCAGCAACAGTCAGAAAGTCGAGGGAAGAGGCAAAGGAGCGTTCTCTTTTAAACAGTTTCAAGCGCAAGCAGGCGCGTTTTTAATCTGATCTGCCTTGTTTTGTCAGAAGACAAGGAGTAAGCAGGGACCGGTTTCGGGGAGCCCAAAAAATCTGAGGATGAAAAAAAAAAAGCTTGTTGCATCGGCAATTTGGAATCCCCATCAAGCGTACCTTGTTGAGCTACTGGAAGCCGTCCAAAATCACGCTGCCCGGTTTATTGCATCCCAGTACGACTATCGGCTAACTGTTAGAAACATCTAATCATCCCTCCACATTCAATCATCAACACATCGCCGAAAAATCTCACGCTTATGCTTCTTTCAAAAGCTCTATTACAATTTCACGCATTTACGCGACACTCTTCTTTTGCCACCCAACCGTACTTCACATTTTCTCTCAAACACCCTCAGTACTCAACGTCTTCACGGCTCTACTAAATCCTTCAACAGCTCTTTCTTGCCGGTAGCTATTGCAGAATGGAATAGTTTACCGGACCGCGTAGTAATCGAACGTAACCCTACCAAGTTTCGAAACATACTAACGAACTTTGAGTATTGATGCTTAATGGATTTTACTTATTATTACTACATCACACTTTTTTGAGTGCATTGGTTATTACTTTTTGTGTCTGACATTTATTTGATTACACCTTCTTAACCCCTTCTGAATGTTATTGTTATTGTTTCTTACTTCAGTCATGAGTGTTTGTACGTTTATTTTTCTTATGTATGCTCCCCCCTTATGTATTACTCCAACAGTGGCCTTTAAGGGTCACGAAATGATGATGATGATGATGATGACGATGCTGCTGCTGCTGCTGCTGATGATGATGAATTATCTAGCTAAGAGTAAAAGAGCTAGTAGGAAAAAGGTAGGCATGCAAAAACACAAATTTACCGCACTAATATACTAAGATATAATAAAAGCACAAATATGCAATGAAAAAGAGGCTAAAGTTCAATAAGAGATTGATGGAAAATTGTTATTTATTATTCTTCCTTCATTTAGTTTTAGTGTATCACGCAGAAATATGAGACCTTGGCTTACCAAGTATTTCTCGGCGTACGGCGTGAACGCTGTCAATGCGACGATTTCCACGTGCGTCAGCTTGTTGAACGGCGCCAACCCGGCGAATGCCTTCACCTGCGCAACGGTCGATGTGACTGAGTTCAGATGCCACCTGGTCAGCGCATTCTTAAATTTCGCGCATCGATATTCTTATTATCGTAACTCGATCCTACATTCCTTTGATACATACCATTATAACAAGGCACTCGCCGGCTTTCATTCTTGCTGGCTGTGCGAAATAAGGCGGGTACATCTCGGAGGCAATGGATTCAAAGGCATAGGTGAGTAGATCCTGACACCAATGCACGATATGTGTTCTCTCAAGGGTTTTAAAGCGATAACATTGTAAGATGAAAAGAGATGGTGTCAAAATCTATCAACCAGCGACCGCTTACTCTGAGTAACAGAAAGAGATCTCGAAAGTGAACTTTTTGTGAACTGTTTGCGCCGGAAGCAATTGCGGAACCAGAAACACGTTGTACACCACCACCCATTTGACCTTCGGCGATGTAAGAAGGTATGTCCTCCACAGAGCACTCGCAGGGCTCAGAGTGGAGGAGCGGGGAAGACGGAGGAGGCGGGGGGCCTTCGAAGCGATGTGACATACAAAGGCACGTGACAGGCACATCGGCGGTAGTTGCATGGGTGTGCGTCAGGTGTGCTGGGCTATACTACTCTCCACCCAACTTTTCACTGCGTGGAGGTGGCTCTAACAGAAAGTGATGTCGATAAATAATCATCGAAATATAGGATAAGCCATAATGCTATCGCCTTAACGACGCAAGGTGTAGAACGAGGACATCCGAGTTTCTTTGTTACGCTTCTTGACATGCTATGACTAAATAAAAGTAACTAATTAAATTTAGGCGTTTTAGATGCAAGAACCGTGTTCTGATCATGAGGCACGCCGTAGTGGGAAGCTCCGAATTAGTTGACAGCCTGGTGTTCTTTTAACGCGCGCTCAATGCATGTTACACGGCCGTTTATGCATAGCTCCCCCTGCCGGAATCGAACCCGCGTCCTCAAGCTCAGTAGCGCAACGTCATGGCCAATGGGATACCGCAGCGGGCTTATGCGCTGCGAAGGTACGCGTTTGGCATAGAAGTGGAAGAACACTTTTAGGCTGATATTGGTGCGGGCCTCGGTTATACGGACTGCATTTGAGCACTTCCCCGCGACACAGAAAGGAGGCACGCAAGACTGCATTTTCACTCGCCTTTCGGTTGTACTCGGGCCTCTCGGAGAGCATGGTGAAGAGTACGAGCGTACCCTGCGAGACGCCCACGTAAGGAACATCCTGCCACCCCGTGGCGCGAAGCACGTAGTCAATCTGCGCCGGAAGGTCCAACACGGCGTGTTCGTGAAAGCTGCGCGCGAATTCACGTGAGAGCGTAAGGGAGCGAGCCGTTGAAATCCCTTAAAGGGAGTAAACGCATAATGGAGCGACCAGCTCCAGTTCTAACTGATATAATTGGGAAAAGGGCGTGTAATGAGTGAACGCACCCGATGAATACTCAAAGCGATACTAACTGCAGTTCGTTTAGCCGTCGCTTAAGGTTAAATAAATCTTAAGGCTGGCATTTTTTCATGTACTATAGCCAGTGCACCTGTGTGCCGCCAGTCTTTCTTCGTCTCTTGGATGGCGAGTTGCTCTCCCTTTTTTTATTGAAATAAAAAAGAGAGACGCAGTGACCTAATAATGGTGATGGCTACTCCTTTTGAATAGCGGAAACAACAATATGAAGATATATGTAAGAAAATGAAAAAGAGAAAACCACGTCATAGGGTCAAAAATCCACATCACACAGTCGTATACACCCATGAACATATAAATATAACAGGCAAATGTAGGTTGCACCACGCTTCATAGCGATCTTTTCGTTTTCTGTCTTATCAGATGAAGTTGTCGTATCTGCTTACCGAAAACAGGCAGATTGATGCTACCAAGGCAAGTGGGCCTCACGTCAGCTTTGTCGAACCAACGTTCGCTATTATTTGCGTCGTCCCCCCATTTACGCCGTTAGAAAAAGCTCACCCGGGTGACTTTGTTTCTTATCCGAAGATTTGTCCGTTACGCGCGGCGACACCACGCAATGCGTTCATAGCGTCATCAATTCTCTGACATTAGCATTCTTGGGCAAGTCTTTGCTGAGGCGTCCATGTCTCAGTCGAGAAGCATCAGCAATATTCGCAGCATATATTTTCGCCATAGCATCTTACTTTAATACAGTAATATTTTTGCTTTTGTTATACAAATATATATAAATACCTAATATTACGCAGGACGTGTTCTTGTCCCAATAACTGCAATTTCCTTTTTTTTCGCAACGCAAGATGATAAGCAAACACACCAACTGTCTGTGGGCGTAGTCTTGTTGTTTTGTCTGCTGCAATAATATGGGCGTTACTGACAGTGATATTGCACGCAACCTTGTTTCTGGCTATTTCCACATGTTCGCATACACAAGGGCTGCCTGTCATCAAGGCGCATTACGTCAAGCTCTTGCTAGACGGGAAAAAAAATATAAGGAAAAGTACGATTGCCAGGTTGCGACGACATTATGCAATCAGAGTGACTCACGAGAAGTTCCAGAACGCCTTCGAGCGGACCTTGAGGTTTACGTGCCCCTTGCCGTACGAGTTACCGCGGACGTTGCCGATCCAAACGTCGTACTGCTGGTCCGCGAGCACGAACCCTGCGTCGTAACGAGTTAGGGATGTGGTGCGCCAAGGTGAACTTTGAATGCAAGAGCATTTATTTGCCTAACTCAATTTGCTTTATTGAATCCGAGTTTCTGGCCTCTGCACGATGCTAGGGCCTGACGACAGCAGCCAGTGTTGCGACGCCATCTATCGATGGCGTCGCAACACTGGCTGTTGTCGAGTTATCGCGTGTCTCGCAGCACCGTCATTTCATAACGATGCTCCTTTAAGGTATCGGTGACAATGACGATTATGCTATGACGGTCACGGTAATGACTATGATGACAGTGTAGTTATGATTCTTCAGACTAGTACATATTCAAATTCTGTCGCATTGACACCGTCAGTCCTGGATATATGAATTCTACTGAAGAGAAGGAAAACAGCTCCGTAACTAATTCTGGATATAGAACAGGGCACTGTCCCATTGTTCTTTGCATCTGTAAATTCTAACGGCATTATTTAATGAGTGCCGTAGCTAAGGTGATTTCCAAATTTTGAGACGTCCCCGCAGCCCCTCTTGCTGCAGCTATTGGACAAAACCTTCCGTAGAACAAACAGCGCACAAGACACGACAACGGGAAGGTCGGAGTTCAACTGTTTGTCGTCCTTCGTTTCGCCCGCTTCCTAACGCTGTTCGGTCAAGCTTCAGAACGTTGTCACTTATGCACGAGGCATGTACATTGTATGCTGGGAATAACCCAGCTTCTTCTTTGACAGCGCCACACACAAAAGAGTCGTTGACAAATATATTTTTATCTCTTCGATTATTACATGGGCCTTTGAACGCTTCTCCGTCTCACTGACCCATGCACTCTTGAACGTACCTCCATTCGTCACTGTCCCTTGACTCGATAGTTATGACGATTAATTGTAGCTATGTAGCTATGCCATGTGCACCTGGCAGGCATGTGAAAATACCCTAGGGAATGAAACTACAAAAAAGCACAAGAAAGCGATCTATCCACCGCCTGTCTACAGATAGATAGATAGATAGATAGATAGATAGATAGATAGATAGATAGATAGATAGATAGATAGATAGATAGATAGATAGATAGATAGATAGATAGATAGATAGATAGATAGATAGATAGATAGATAGATAGATAGATAGATAGATAGATAGATAGATAGATGGAAAGTGAGAGAGAGAGAGGAGTAGTCAGGGGAAATCAAAGAGGTTAACCAGGCTGAGCGCAGTTGGCGACCCTGCACAAGGGAGGGGGGAAAGGGCCGGCAGGGACTGCACTGCGCCACTCATGCTAGCCGATAAATAGGGGGGAAACTCTGTCTCTCGACCGAAGTGGTAACCGTGCTGAAATAACACCCTAAGATGATTCCTGGGCTAATTTTTTGTAACCCCTGGGCTAAATTTTTGTAACGAAGACCTCAAGACCTCGCCAACAAAGAGCGTCTCTACAGTCATTGTATATATGGGAACGACTGCAGCGTGCGACCTTGTGCATTGAAGTTAATGGGTGTTTCTCAAGCAACTCCTGGTCGCAGGTATTGCCAAGGAGTATTTGCCAGGAATTGCCAAGGAGCTCAGTATTTTCTTTAGTCGAGGGCTGGTGTTGTGCTCTGCTCGTCTATGAAGAGCTTTGAGGCGAGGTACATTTGTGAACACAGGGTACAGATTAGAACCAGTAATATCGCTCCAGGCAGTTCCCAGGCCCTCCGTCGCCACAATAACGAGCCGTGATGCCTAAAACTGCAGTGTAACCGACTAACCTAGCCTTGTTGCTGAATTGTAAGGTTTGTTACAGCTCAACACAAGACAGGGACAAAAGGAAGGTATAAAATGACGACACGGCGCTGTGTCGTCGTTTATACCTTCCTTTTGTTCGTGTCTTGTGTTGTGCTGTAACGAACCTTACAATGAATCCTAACCAACTGGCCCAACTTGTCGTCTTGATGCAGTATATTTGTTGCTTAACTTGGGCGCATGTTATTCCTGAAGTGGAAGCAATAAGCGCATCAGCTTTGAAACCGACCTAACCATTGCTATACCGCAGGGAAATAACGAAGTGTGATATCTCTAGTGCATAAAATAGAAATGAACTGCCGCGGATATCTGCTTGTTTTGTTTGTCAAATATTTGTTGAATGCTCGTCTGTCCATTCGCCTCTGTCTGTCTGTCTGTCTGTCTGTCTGTCTGTCTGTCTGTCTGTCTGTCTGTCTGTCTGTCTGTCTGTCTGTCTGTCTGTCTGTCTGTCTGTCTGTCTGTCTGTCTGTCTGTCTGTCTGTCCGTCTGTCTGTCTGTCCGTCTGTCTGTCCGTCTGTCCGTCTGTCCGTCCGTCCGTCCGTCCGTCCGTCCGTCCGTCCGTCCGTCCGTCTGTCTGTCTGTCTGTCTGTCTGTCTGTCTGTCTGTCTGTCTGTCTGTCTGTCTGTCTGTCTGTCCCTCTGTCCGTCTGTCCGTCTGTCCGTCTGTCCGTCCGTCCGTCCGTCCGTCCGTCCGTCCGTCCGTCCGTCCGTCTGTCTGTCTGTCTGTCTGTCTGTCTGTCTGTCTGTCTGTCTGTCTGTCTGTCTGTCTGTCTGTCCCTCTGTCCGTCTGTCCGTCTGTCCGTCCGTCCGTCCGTCCGTCCGTCTGTCTGTCTGTCTGTCTGTCTGTCTGTCTGTCTGTCTGTCTGTCTGTCTGTCTGTCTGTCTGTCTGTCTGTCTGTCTGTCTGTCTGTCTGTCTGTCTGTCTGTCTGTCTGTCTGTCTGTCTGTCTGTCTGTCTGTCTGTCTGTCTGTCTGTCTGTCTGTCTGTCTGTCTGTCTGTCTGTCTGTCTGTCTGTCTGTCTGTCTGTCTGTCTGTCCGTCCGTCCGTCCGTCCGTCCGTCCGTCCGTCCGTCCGTCCGTCCGTCCGTCCGTCTGTCTGTCTGTCTGTCTGTCTGTCTGTCTGTCTGTCTGTCTGTCTGTCTGTCTGTCTGTCTGTCTGTCTGTCTGTCTGTCTGTCTGTCTGTCTGTCTGTCTGTCTGTCTGTCTGTCTGTCTGTCCGTCCGTCCGTCCGTCCGTCCGTCCGTCCGTCCGTCCGTCCGTCCGTCCGTCCGTCCGTCCGTCCGTCCGTCCGTCCGTCCGTCCGTCCGTCCGTCCGTCCGTCCGTCCGTCCGTCCGTCCGTCCGTCCGTCCGTCCGTCCGTCCGTCCGTCCGTCCGTCCGTCCGTCCGTCCGTCCGTCCGTCCGTCCGTCCGTCCGTCCGTCCGTCCGTCCGTCCGTCCGTCCGTCCGTCCGTCCGTCCGTCCGTCTGTCTGTCTGTCTGTCTGTCTGTCTGTCTGTCTGTCTGTCTGTCTGTCTGTCTGTCTGTCTGTCTGTCTGTCTGTCTGTCCGTCCGTCCGTCCGTCCGTCCGTCCGTCCGTCCGTCCGTCCGTCCGTCCGTCCGTCCGTCCGTCCGTCCGTCCGTCCGTCCGTCCGTCCGTCCGTCCGTCCGTCCGTCCGTCCGTCCGTCCGTCCGTCCGTCCGTCCGTCCGTCCGTCCGTCTGTCTGTCTGTCTGTCTGTCTGTCTGTCTGTCTGTCTGTCTGTCTGTCTGTCTGTCTGTCTGTCTGTCTGTCTGTCTGTCTGTCTGTCCGTCCGTCCGTCCGTCCGTCCGTCCGTCCGTCCGTCCGTCCGTCCGTCCGTCCGTCCGTCCGTCCGTCCGTCCGTCCGTCCGTCCGTCCGTCCGTCCGTCTGTCTGTCTGTCTGTCTGTCTGTCTGTCTGTCTGTCTGTCTGTCTGTCTGTCTGTCTGTCTGTCTGTCTGTCTGTCTGTCTGTCTGTCTGTCTGTCTGTCTGTCCGTCCGTCCGTCCGTCCGTCCGTCCGTCCGTCCGTCCGTCCGTCCGTCCGTCCGTCCGTCCGTCCGTCCGTCCGTCTGTCTGTCTGTCTGTCTGTCTGTCTGTCTGTCTGTCTGTCTGTCTGTCTGTCTGTCTGTCTGTCTGTCTGTCTGTCTGTCTGTCCGTCCGTCCGTCCGTCCGTCCGTCCGTCCGTCCGTCCGTCCGTCCGTCTGTCTGTCTGTCTGTCTGTCTGTCTGTCTGTCTGTCTGTCTGTCTGTCTGTCTGTCCGTCCGTCCGTCCGTCCGTCCGTCCGTCCGTCCGTCTGTCTGTCTGTCTGTCTGTCTGTCTGTCTGTCTGTCTGTCTGTCTGTCTGTCTGTCTGTCTGTCTCAGGAAAATAAAATTAACGAGCCAATTAAGTGTTATTGAGCTTACCGAGCGACTGGTGCGGAAAATCGAGCACGTAGTTCGAGGAATCTCCGAGCAGTCCGCTCATGAGCAGGATGGGCTGTCTCTTCGGTGGCCAACCGGTGGGCCTACCCATCCTCCCCCAGGGTATTCGGTGCATCTCGATAATGTAACCGTCCTCGGTGACCACACGGTGACGTTCAAATGGGTAGCCCTTGCGCGTCACGAGGGTCTCCTGCAGAAGGTGTTTACCGGCTTCCGCGTTACGGCATTTACATCGGGTTCAGGTTAACAGAGTTGTTTCGGCACCAGCAAAGAGCGCCTCTACAGTCATAGTATATAAAGAAGCGACTGCAGCGTGCGACCTAAAAGCCCGAACCTTTGGCAAGTGTTTGATCACACAGGAAAACAACTGGAAGCTACAGGATAAAACTGATTATGTGCGCCCAGCCTCACATACGTATGTTAATGAAATGTTCTTTTGCAGGCGATATTTCTTATACCATATCCACAGGGGGCGAGTAAGTATCACGAGCATCTACAAAATTAATAGCAGCGATTTGCCAAGAATGTGCCGCCCTGCTGGAACTTGGAAGTGCCTGTACGTAGTTCGTGAATTTCGCACGGAACAATTGAAACCTTTTAGTTATTGCAGTTACTTTTGAATCCGCTTTAATGTTTGCCATAATGTGTACTTCCATATGCCTGCTTTGTTTTAGGCTAGTATAATCCTTTGTGGCTGACCGCACAATTCTAATCTTTGAGCTGGGTTGCTTGAAGATCCAGATGAGAAGTGGAAATGAATGTTTGACTAATTAAGAAAAGTTCACTAAACAATCTTAACCGTACCTCTTGTAATTTACGAGTTGTAACCGGTATTTTCTCAAGGCGTATCCACTTGGAAGGAATTCTCAGATGGCGTCAATTTAAACATAAACACAGCAGAACTGTGCAATGAAATGTCTTGGCATTCCATTTCGTTTTGTGATCCAATGAATCAAACGGCCTTTTCTTTAATAAAGTAAGTGTAAAAACAATGCACTTCTGCCGCAAGTTCAATGGTGCATGTCTCGAAACCGGTACCATTCTCAGGATTCCTTCCAACTCGACATGCCCTGCAATGTCACCAGCAAGAATATGCAAATTGCAATATGTCGTAATGTAATTGCAATCGAACGCCTTTATAGCAAAGTGGCTGAGGCCTCCGAAATCAGCCCGTGTCCCACGCATTGGGTGCACGTTAGAGATCCCCTGGTGGTCAAAATTAACCCGGAATCCCTCACTACGGTCTGCCTCATAACGAAATCGTGGTTTTGGCACGTAAAGTCCCAGAATTCATTCATTCCTCCGAAATGATTCGCTATACATGTAACTTCATTGCAAACGTAACGTACCACACAGCTCACAATAAGACAGGGATAGGATTGTTCCTTCCTTACACAGGTTATTTCGTTGTAGAGACCTTAGTTATAGAGATGCTCGACTGCGCCTAAATTTTGTTTAGTGACCCTTTGTTAGTTATTCTGATAGGCAGTTTGATTTATTGTGAAAGTAATGCCTACCTCTTTAAGCAATTCAGTTCGAGGATTATAATTGTGCTCTCTGGCATGAATTATATTTAAAAGGTCTGTAGAGCATAAAACAAGCACCTGGTGTTGCATAGTTATTCCAGAATTACAATATTGTAAACATATTCACAAGATCTATTGAACTATGCCAGCAGGCTTTTGTTTGTTTATTTGCTTGTTTGTCTGTTTATTAAATTATGAGATCCTGGGAAATTGCTACCAGCGAATGGCTAACGTTGCCATGGTGTGTTACTTTATCGCCATGCAGCTGATTGAATAAACTGCAAGTTGCTTACAGATATGTGTGACGTAATTTTCATGAAACTGCCACGTCATGATGATTTTCTCGTGGCGATGACATTTAAGCTTTGTTGTGATGGTTGAGGAAACCAAGACGAGGTTCGCATAACTAGGCCCGACTAATCGGCAGACGCAAAGGCGACAACACTGATAACACTGATAACATTGCAAGGTTGCGACGCTGAACAGGAGAACAAAAAAAAACCTCAAACAGCGCAATGATTCAGCCCATTTAGCCTACACCAGTAAGAAAGCAAAAAAATACAATCTCTAAAAACAATAGTAATATGAAAATTTCATCTTCCTAATGACTGCAACACATTAACACAGGCTACGTCTTGTGCTTGCAGAAAAAAAAATCGGAGCTCATTAAGAGTTCCTGGGATACAGACGCGTCTAATAGCTTTACGAAATCTCGTTCTTCAATATGGCACAACATAGCGATAAGTACTTTTGGGTGAAGCCATAATAATAATGATGATAAAATGACGTTAGATGAAAGTTAGGTCCGCCAATCGATGTTTTACGAACGTGAGTGCGTCGTTCTTGGTGGTACAGTTATGCTTATCATCCTGTTACGAAGAAACAAAGCGGAAGGCAAATTAATAAAAGTATAACGAAAAAATAATATCAGAAAACTGGAAACACAGATCTTCATTACATGAGTGAAATTGGACTCAGTGTCCAAGTGCGCGTTGTCGCTTTTTTTTTTAAATAAATGATTACCACTTCATTCCTGCCGTTCCTTGAGTGCGTTCCGTTCTGTCGACGCAAGTCGGATTAGTATTTGAGTGTGAACAGCTGCACACGTGCCCACCTGGGTACAGCTGATTTATGGTGCGCTTTATGCGCAATCATTGTACTTTATTGAATAGCAGAAAGTTTTTTTTTTCTGAGGTGACGACGACGATTTGCTCAATCCTCATACGCGCATACTGTTTTCTGCTTAGTCTCCTTCCTTGTTCTGGGTTTGGTAAATACTAATATCTTACCATCACCATCACGACTAACCATCCACCACCCACCATCACAACTAACTACTACTACTAGTAACGCGTAAATTTAGGGGTTTCAAGCACAATAGAATACACAGACAAACATGCGTCGAAAGCAAGTCGACCAGTTCTGTATATTACTTTTAACACTGAAATCATCGCCACCAAGACTGCTACTAACTGCTGCGTAAAGCTTCTACGGCTGCTAATGCTGCTATGACTACTGCTACTACTGCTACAAGCACTACTACCAATGGTATTTAAAGCTGTCGAAGTATTACTGATACTAAGTCTTACACTCTCACTTTATTTTTTTAAGGGTCCTCCACGGAGTTATTGTCTTCTTTTGAAACCAGTACTACTATGTATTTATTATATATTTATTTATATATTTTTGTTGTCCATTCGATTACCCCCTTCAGGGGCTTAAATGGGGGGGGGGGGACATTTTCAGTGGGAATGTTTTCGATTAATATCTTGAATAATGCACGACTAAAGTTAGGAACGGGTTCGGCAGGAAGATGATGAAGAGTAGCAGCACTACCAATACTATTGCTGCATTTGCTAGAATAATTGTACAAGTAGTACTGTGATACTGCTACCGCTATTTTACTATTATTATTATTATTATTATTATTATTATTATTATTATTATTATTATTATTTTTATTATTATTACCGGCACCAACAGTAGTATTGTTAGAATAATGCTATCAAGTAATACTGATGCCAGTCACGCTAACTTGCAGCTACTTCTTACTGCTAGTTGTGCTACTACTGCTACCGGCAATAAATGCAACCGTCGCTGTGTCGCGGTGATATGTCCGAACGCGTTACCGCGACACTTACAATGTCCGTAATGTCGGGATCCCGACCGGTGTAGACCCGCGAGGTCTTCGGCGCCAGCCGGTCGACGCCTTCTCGGCCCTCGCCAAGGGCCAGAACCGAGGCCACGACTGCGGGGACGACGAACCGCGAAAGCCGGCTCGGCGCCATGACCCCCCGCGCGCACGCTCGCGGTTCCCGGACGACTCACGCCAGCCGGAGTGTCGGGGATGCGACGCCCCCGAGAAACCCGCGAGAACTTTCGCGCCGTTTCCAGCAGAGAGCACGTGGACGCTCAATTACACCCCGTCGCCGTCTCATGTGGTCACAGCCAGCGGCCCAGGGCCGGTGGTACGCCCGCCGTCGATGCCCCAAACAGGAGGGGGGGGGGGGGGGGGTTGCAAGCACAGCTGGAACGCGCGCGCGACGTGAAGCGCACTTCAAGGTTATCTGTCTTCCTGTATACGAAGCGGCGCGCCGATGGAACATGGGGTGAATGATTACTGGCCGCGGCTGCGCTGACATCGTTTCAGCCTGCTATAGGTTACACCGAGTGCCCCAGCTATAGAGCCTCTTCCAAAAGATTAAGTTGTTTTTCAGTAATAAAGCATATTTCATTATTTTTTTTCTTTAATCGACGGTGTTACAAATGGTGGCAACTTCGGTCGCCAGCTCTTGTACAACATTTAATTGGGTAACGGGTATACAAAAATAACATGAGGAATAGATCAAAGCAGGACACTACACAAACATATGCACGTACACGGGCACCTACACTACAGTCTAAATATCTATCCCAAATATTACGAGAGGGAACTGTGGCGTTATAGATACACTGGCTGCAAGCATGACGCTTCACTGCGGAAGTGAAGGGTACGTAATACTACATGGATTTCGGGCGGCTCTGCATTTCTTCCATTCCGCTTTCGACTGATTTCACTTTACGTTTAATGAACGTTCGAGAGTAACAAAGAAAAACGTAAATCAATGAAAAACTCTTTCACTGGGTGAATTATTACTATTACTAATTATCGAACCGACAGTACGTTGTTTCTTTCGTCCCTTTTCATTTGACTTTCCTTTATCATTTATAAACATTTCAACTAAATCACCAAACGATTTTCCTTATTCTTGGCTTCATATTCGTTCACTTCATATGACTCTGACCAGCAAAAATCGGGCCCCTCGGTTTTCGCCCGTTTTTCTCGTTGTTACTGTGCCATTTACGGGATTAACACGCATTCATATGCACCACAGAAGTGCTCTTGCGTTGGCTGCGCATCGGATTGAGGGCGCTGCGACCAGGACTCGAATCCGCGACCTCGTACAACATAAGGCTGCAGTTGTTAATCACTGGCACAGATTGTCGACAAAATGATTGGTATGTACGACCACTAGCTCCGAATCCTGCTTTCTTCTTATGCCGAGCGCCCGTAATGGCCCACGCAGTACAGCCTTATAATTTCGCCGCATATTATCCTGCGCAAGGCGACCAAATTCCATTCACTGATTGATCTACGCATTAGATCCAACTCCTCACTCGGCTGTAATTGGGTGCATTATATCGATGAGATTTGCGCCCTTCGTTCCTCGACTCAAGCTATGAGTCATGATGAACCCGTGCGGGCTCACGCGCATATTTGGGCTCTGAGATGAGTTTCCCGCAAAAAAAAGCCCTTAAAATAAATAACATCAGCATTGATCCAGTCGCACGAGACTGCTGGCCTTTGTTTAAAAATAAAGCAGCCATCTCAAGTGTGAATAAAGGGAAAATCAGACATCCACCCAGTATTTCATTCATTAATTTATTCATTACTTCTCTCCACTTTGCGGGTTTCCGCAGAACTACTACGTCAAATCTCAAGTGTGTGTAATTCACCGCTTAATGACACTCCATTGCGAAGAGACTGCACAGAGGCAATTCGCCGCTCTATCGTTGTAAACCTTCTAATATTAATCGGCACGGTCTTCAAATGCGACAGAAAATTATAACTGCTAGATTTCAGCATCGTATCAATTTTTCAATACGATAAACGCAGCGGTCGAGACGGCGATGGAGGAGGCTCGTCCGGGGCCTAGCGGATTGCGCGGTTGGCTTCGGAACTATGCACTACGGCCTCGGAGACTCGCACAGTGAGAAAAGAGGGCCGACGTGCGAAGCTGCGGAAGCAGGGGGTCTGACGGCGAGTGCTGCCTTCGCCTGCTGAGAGGATGCAACGTAATCGTGTTGGGCTTGTGTTGCACATTTATTTCCGCCGCCAAGGATTATGAGTGGCGGCGCTGGCTAACACTCCCAGGGTTTTGCTAGAAAACATGAATACGCAAGAAAATGGATGGGCAAACGGCGCCGCGGTGGCTCAATTTGTACAGCATCGCACGCGAAATGCGAGGGTTAGACGGTCGTTCCCCACCTGCGGCAAGTTGTTTGTTCATTCATTTGAATTTCCATTAATTTATCGTTTCTTTATTTCATTTATTAAGCACAAGTAATTTCCCCTATGTGGTCCTTGGTGTGTTTGTTTGTTGGCTTCTTATGATTAAGCTGGAAGTGAAAGTCGCTGCAAAATATTTGATAGTTTGCATTCTTCATTGGTATAGGTGAAATTAAAAGGCCTGTTTTTGATAGTAAAGCTCATGACGACATTGCTCAGGACGACTTTGCTACAGCGCTTTGTGGCGTCTACTCCGTCGGTCCCTGTCAGTTATTGTGCGCTGTGATCGAACACTCAGAACGACAGTCGTAAGTCGCATTAAGTCAATTAAGTCACAGTCAATTAAGTCACATTTTCCGAGTTTCGCTACCCCCCGCCCCTCTCCATTTCCAGAACCTAAAAAAGTACTCTTTAGGTTCCCCTTGGCCACGATAACCAGCGATGTTCGAATAAAGGACGCGATCGTCAACAGCGCAGCATATTACCACATCTTTTTTTTTTATTTGAATATACTGCAGGCCCTTCACGGCCCGTGCAGGAGTGGTACAGAGATGCAATGAAAAAAAAAATCACGATGACAAGTCAATACATTGAATGCAGTTAATAAAAGAGTCGATGTTATTGCAACACACAATATCGTTAGTTAACTTGTTCCACTGGGAAATGGCTGACGGAAAAAGGGAATGCTTGTGAACATTAACGTGACTTGGGGGAAGATAGATTGTTTTGGAGTGATTAAGTCTGGTTGAACGTTTTGGAGGATCTTGGAGGTAATGAGCACGTGCTATTTGGAAATGACCATGGTATAATTGATAGATGAATTTTAGTCGCGAAATTACTCTTCTCTGCGAGAGGGGTTTTAGGTTAGCCCTTGCTAGCAGACCCGAGACGCTGGATTGCCTTTTGTAGTCCGAATATACAAACCTAACTGCTAATTTTTGTATGCGTTCTATTTTGCTTATAAGGAATTTTTGATGAGGGCTCCAGATTAGATCAGCGTATTCTAGGCATGGTCTTATTAGTGTTTTGTACGCGTTTAGTTTGAGGTGTGGTGGTGCTGCGCGCAGTCTCCTTTTTAAAAAGGTCAGTTTGCCTATGGCTTTTTGACACATGGTCGAAATATGAGGCTCCCAGTTAAGGTTAGGCGTGAGTTTAATGCCTAGGTATTTTACCTGGTTGCTTTTGTTGATTGTTGACCTTCCGATCGAATATGAAAAGTTAAGCGGGAGTTTCTTATTTGTGAAAGACATGTAATGTGTTTTTGATGTGTTTAGTTTCATGCCCCAAGTGTTGCACCAAGAGTAAATTGTTTGAAGTGAATTATGAAGTTCTATTTGGTCTTCTTGGTTGTGTACGACTGTGTACACGACACAGTCATCAGCAAACAGGCGCATCTGAATTGAGTTTTTAACGCAGAACTGGATGTCGTTTATGTACATCAAGAACAAAAGTGGTGCCAGAACTGATCCTTGAGGTACTCCGGAGTAGACTTCGAGTGGTTGTGAAAGATTATTATCGATTGAAACGCTCTGTTTACGATTGGTTAGAAAACTGTTGATCCAGGATATTATTTTATTACTAATACCGAAAGCAGATAATTTTGTGATTAAATCATGGTGCGGAACTACGTCAAACGCTTTAGAAAAGTCTAAAAAAACTGCATCTAATTGGCCATTATTATTAAGTACGTTAGCTATGTCATGAGTTAACTCTGCTAGTTGGGTTATGGTTGACAGGCTTGTTCTGAAACCATGTTGTTGTTTATATAGGAGTTCGTTTGTTTCTAGGTGAGTTATTATGGCCTTAAATATTACGTGTTCCATTATTTTGCAGCATGAGCTTGTTAATGACACTGGGCGGTAGTTATTTAAATCTAAGTTCGAGCCCGATTTATGTATTGGAATTATTGCAGCCTTGCGCCAATCGTCTGGTAGCACTGATGTTTGAAGAGAAAGAGTGAATATTTTAAATAGATACTTTGATGTCCAACTTGCGTATCGACTTAAGAATGAGTTAGAAATTTGATCGGGGCCGGTAGATTTTTTAGGATCGAGTTTATGCAATAGAGACAGTATACCCTCTTCACTTAGTTATTTCTTCCATTGGTATTTTGACATCGTAAGGTGTTAAAGCTGCATTTGTAGCATGTTTCGTAAACACTGTCTGAAAGAAGTTATTCATCTCTTTAGCAATCTGTTCAGGGTCCTGAATAACATGATCCGAGATTTTGATTTGCGTTATTTTTTCTCGTTCATCTGACAAATATCGCCAGAATTTGTGAGGGTTATGCACCATAAACGAAGGTAATGTAGTGTTGAAGAAACGGGCTTTTGCTTCCGATATTTTTTGTTTGAATTTACCGATAAAATCGTCTGACGTGCACGTGATTCCCTTTTTCCGCCGTCGTTTTATTTTTCTTTTTAGTTGGATGATTTCACGTGTTATCCACGGGTATTCTCGGTTAACGCGTTTCTTTTTATTAGGAATGAAGGTGTTTTCGGAATAATTAACTATATTTTTAAAACGTGTCCAGAGTTCTTGTACATTTGTTAGTTCATTGAATGAATGAAACTGGAATTCTAGGAAACCTAGTACATCAGGATCATTTGCGCGTGTGTAATCCTTAAAGTATATAGGTTGTGGTTTTTTGTGTTTTCGCGTCGTTGAAATGGGACAGGTTAGAATGAGCGCTTTGTGGTCTGAAATGCCATTCTCGATGGACACGGAAGATCCTTCTAATGTATCACTTATAAGAATTAGGTCAAGTAAAGATGATGATGTTGAAGTGATACGGGTCTTATCAGTTACCAGTTGGCTCAGTGAAAATGTAAATGCCAAGTCTAGTAGTGATTCTGAACTTGAGACATCACGGCCGTCATGCGAGCGGTTGTTCCAGTCTATTCCGGGAAGGTTAAAATCCCCGGCAATAATAAGTTTTGATTTAGAATTAGCATGATTTGAGAGGTAATCATGAATCTGATCGATGAAGTCCGGAGCTGCATTTGGGGGCCGATAAACGCCCCCTATAGTTATGTTTTTGTTACAATATGTTATTTTGCACCATAAACTTTCATGGTCCGGAATACCATCAAGTTCTAAGGACTTTATATTATTTTTAATTGCTATCGCGACACCGCCGCCTCTTGATCCTCTGTTCTTACGGAACAGTTTGTACGAAGGAGGAATAACTTCAGAATCACGTACACCAGGGTTAAGCCACGTTTCTGTTATTACTAAAATGTGAGGTTGATGAGACAGGATTAGGTTTTCTAATTGATCAAATTTATTTACCACACTTCGGGCATTTAGGGAAACGATTCGTAGAGTTTTGGTACTGGGCTGTCATTTGGAAACTTTCTTGTTTTTAGAGGATTTCAGCGAAGTCGAAGTGGGAAGGGACTGTTTTGAAACACTTGCTTTCTGCGGTAATTCAGTCCTAATATTCTTCACTGGGTCCCAAGTGTACACTTTTTCATCGATTCTCAGTTTGTCGAATGTTAGCCTAACTTTTGCTCCGTTTGCCCTTTCATTTACCGCTGAATGCCACAAGTGCGTGCGCATTTCCCTTACTCTCTTAGAAAAATCTTCGGAAATGGCTAATGGTGTGCCTTTCAGTTTGTAGCAGCAAGATAAGATTTTGGTTTTTTCGGCGTAATCAAACAATCTAAGGATGATCGGGCGGTCTCGGTTACTTGTGCGGGTACCTATCCTGTGAGTCCTTTCAAGGGTTTTCACTTCAACGCCTAGCGTTTCTTTTAAAATGTTTTCTCTCACTATCTTTTCGAGTGAAGCTATATCTTCGTTAGGTTTTTCCGTTACGCCGTAAATAATCAAGTTGTTCCGTCGACTTCTATTTTCTAAATCGTCTAATTTCAATGCCAGATCTTGGATTTGATTTTTCGTGGTGTCATAATTATTTTCACATTCGGCCAACTTCTCTTCGAAATACTTCAGTCGTTCCATGTCGTTTTCAATCGCGGCAAGCCTAGTTTCCATGTTATCAACTGTTCGCTCAACCTTTTTCAAGTTAGTTACTAGTTCTTTTAACGTTTTGTTGGTTTTAGATTGTTCTTTCAGAATTTGTTTCAGAAGGTCGTTATTAGGACGAGTATCCGATTCTGAGTCTGACGTCGGACCGGGGTTAAGCTCGACATCGCCCGATGTTAGTAGCAATAGCTTAAATACATCATAGCACTCAACAATCAGTACAGCAAGGTAGTGTGGACTTGGAAGCACCGTCAGCGTTACATCATTGTCTCGTAAAGAGGGTACAGAGTAGTTACTGACCTGCACAACGAAAAGAGCAGGAATAAGCATGGTCGTCTGGTCGGTGCCACCAAGTCCACTGAAGCGGATGGGGTCATGGGTCGGGTTTATATGCTGCCGAGTGCCTGATAAGGTTGTTGTGACCGCATCCGTGACGTGGTCGCTGCGTAGTTGAAGGGCGTCGATCGTGATCGGAGTCTGCGCAGATTTGTTGTCCCGTGCTCTGTCACCCGAAGCCACTGGCATTGTTCCATTTGCGTGCATATGTGTGGCCTGCCCGGTGGTGAGGCCGCTTGGCCACAGCGCAATCTGCACAACGAAAAGAGCAGGAATAAGCATGGTCGTCTGGTCGGTGCCACCAAGTCCACCAAGTCGAGTAATGAATGATTGAAAGAAAGAAAGAATCAATGAAAAGTAGGAAGACAAAAATGCTTTTGAGTAAAATACATAACGTATCTTTGAAAGTGTGCTCACTCCAAACTTCACATTTTGTTTGATTCCGCTATTCATTGACAAAATTTGATATAATCAAGTTCTACACCAAAGTGACGGCAGGGAGTACTAACCTGGATATGACTATTACCCAGGGAGTGGCGTTGGTAGGACGTGAACATAAGAATGTTGTTTTTTATGGATTTATGTACAGTTGCATAAAATGGCCCAAGCGGTGCATGGTGTTTAATCACGAAAATATCCAGCTCCTAAAGATATGTGAATAGCGTAAGGCATGCAGTAACGAGCGCTTATGTATATTCGTGAGCAATATGAGAGAGAACACCAACTTGGATTTCAAGCAACGACGCCTTGTGATATGTGTACTCGCATCTGTCAGGTTAATATGTAACAACCGGCTTTCGCGTTGAACAGCTGCTCTCATAGAACACATTTATGAGACGGTTATGTAGTGTACTAGGGCCTCTAGAAGACAGTCCGAGTGTTCCGTTTCACGCTGTTTAAGGTTCGTTCACACACGCAAAATCACACGCCAAACCCACGCGCATGTCATAGACTCCAAACGTGCCTGGAATTCCAAACGTGTCTATAGACTACCTCGTTCTAACCTGAAAAAGTGGCATTAACACGAATTACGTGTCGTATTGTTCCTGCAGTTTTACTTTTTCTTGTCCGGCTAATTCGTTTTTACACATCTTGCAATATTCCTTAAGCGCTCGACTTTTTATTTTTTTATGCTCGTGCACTGAAACCGCTTTTTGGTCGCCCGTTTTTCCATGTTTAAGTATGATTTAATCAACAAGCAGCACACACAAGCAGGAGCTCACGCGCGCATGCTAAGATGACGTTCACATCTGCCACAGGCCAGCCTTGCTTGTATTTTGAAAGAATCGTTACCAGGCCGACGCTCGTTCTCCCAGCGTAATAACGATTTCGGCCCGTAGGCAAATAACGCGAAATTTCTTTTTTTCCCACGGAACCGTCCGCGAGAGGGAAATGTGCCTGTCCAACAAAATTTATCCTCGTGCATATGGAAACGTCGCGTGCGTGAATAAACGACTGTAGGGGCCGTAAAACTGTGCCTCAGACGCAACGGGCACACATTACTTCACCGAATATATATATATATATATATATATATATATATATATATATATATATATATATATATATATATATATATATATATATATATATATATTTTCTGAAGGCCTCGCTACACGGGTGGTGTGTCGGGAGGGAATAACGGGCGGGGAGGGAATGGTACGGCGAAGATCGTTAGGCGATTGAGCAACTCGTCTTCCGAACATTACGCCGCAGTTTGCTGAAAGTAGGGACGTATTGAACAAGACGCACAAAACGGGCGGTTGCGAAGAAAGAGAAAAACGGGAGAGAACGCGCTTCTCGTCTCGTGACGTCCATATAAATGGCCGGTTATTTGTTCCAGAGTATTACGAGCGCAGCTCGCCTTGCGCCTTCTGTGCGCTGCACTCCAGCCGGTCTTTGTTGCTACACTGTCTGAGCTACACTCCCCTTCACGCTGTTAAGTGTGCCAGCGAAGCTTCGCTGCTAACAAACACCTGCGTCTTTCTGTTACATACATAATTTAGCTGATTGTTCGTTCTTTCTTTATTCGTTCGTCCTTTATACGTTCGTCCTTTGGTACTCCACTTATTCATCATTTCCGTTCTTATTTTTCTCATCGACGTTCATTTGCACGTTCCTCTCCTTGCTTCATTCCCTCCATCTTATTTTGTTGGGGTGCAAGCTGAACGACAACGGAAAGGCACATCTCACGCACACAGCACTACATATGCCGTAGCAACAAGCCCCTGTAGCTATTCTCATCCATCTTTGAGCTCACTCGTATTTCTTGCACTTCTTGCAGTCGTCAATTTGCATACTGTCTAAAGTTTTCCCTCAACGAAAACCAGTCCGCCATCGTCGCGCGAAAGCAATCAAGTGGCAAAAACGAGCTGCACGTTTTTAACGGTAGCGAAGAAGAGGCGTGATAAATGACTGGTACATCCCCGGCGAGAATAAAAGTTCTCTAGAAGTGCGCGAAAACATATCGGGCTGAACAAAATTTGCGATGACGTTAATTCCAGCAACACCAACCAGAGAGCAAAACATTGCTCGAACAGCACTTTACTACGCGCGCGGATTCGTTTTTAATGTAGCTGTTCATCATTTTTCACCGTGAATCCTGGTACTCTCAAAGATTTCTGCGCTGAGTGCGAAACACTACACCGTGCACTAGCAATCTCGTTCCACGTGGGATCGGCCACCGTAGGTGGAAAACTTTAAAAAAATGTTCCACGTACAAAGGGAACTTGTGTGGAACAAACCTCCTTGCATGTTGGCTCTTCCCTCAGTAGAGCTATAGCGTCTTGTCTCTGCGGCTATGAATCGCTGTCAATCTCGTCACACGCCGTTCCGACGTAGGACGCTTTGGCCTTGCTCTATTAATCCCGAGGGAACGGGATCGAATCCCGGCCACAGCAGCCGCATGGCGTCATCTGGTGGTTTCACCACGTAAAGCCCCGCAAGACTATATATATATATATATATATATATATATATATATATATATATATATATATATATATATATATATATATATATATATATATATATATATATATATATATATATATATAAATGGCTCTCAATCAAGAGATTGCGTATGTCGGGAGTGAATACAGGAGTCTGAGGAGGAACAATACATCGACAGAGAGAGGAGGAGGAACTAAAGAGAAAAAAGAGAAAAGATGGCAACCATAAATGCGTCTGGTTGGCTAACCTACTCAGGGGGATGGGGGTAACAGGGAATATAAATATGAGATAGAGAGAAGAAGGGGAAAGGGATCGCGCACGCATGCGGAGGGCCTGAGCAAGTCAGAGGCATTCACGTAGGCCAGTAGCCCTCAAGAACGATAAAAGTGCCTTCACAGCTTCGTGGAGCGAAGGGGACGGTCTTCAAGTAGCACCTGCACGGACAACGGCCAATCGTCCAGTCGTCACAATGCGATAATGTTTGTCTTTCCGACTGACGCCGATGAAAGTGGCACAATAAATGTTCCATTTTCTTATCCACGCCGCAGACGTCGCATGCAGCACTGTCGGTCCTTCTAATTCAAGTAGTGTGCGCTTACGTCAAAGCGACTCCCAATCACAGGTGGTATAGAAGCGACGCCTCATGTGAGGGACGCCCGGGTTGAGGTCGGAGTTGGAGCGAAGGGTTCAGTCCGTGCAAGCAGGTGTGCCTTATGTTTGGGTTGTTCCACTTTTCTTAAAGAGAGCTTGTGTCCCAGGTGATGAAGCTGCTTGCAGCGTCTGTCCTGGTAAGAACGGGAACTCTGTGTTGTTCTTGATGTGACTCTCTAGTAGCTTTATCTGGTTGATCATTTCCATTGATCCCGCAATAGCCGGGTAGCCACTGGAAAATAATTTCGTGGCCTTTCTGTTTGATCCTGTGATGAAGTTTGACGGTTTCGTACGTTAGCTGTTCGTGAGCTCCACGTTTGAGAACTGACTGCATGCTGTGTAAAGCTGGTCTAGAGTCGGAAAACACGGCCCATGTACCAGGACACTCTGTGTCAATAAATTGAAGCGCACTGCGCAGAGCCGTGAGTTCTGCAGCCGTGGAAGTCGTGACATGCGAAGTCTTGGATCTCAGTGTTACTGCTCTTGTCGGTATTAGCACAGTAACCGCAGAACTGGTTGATGTGGTCGATCCGCCAATACAGATGTGTACTGGCGGATGTGTACTGGCGGATGTGTACTGGCTACTGTATTTCTCGTACAACATGAGTAAGCTCAATTGTTTTAGTACAGACGGTGGTAGATCTGACTTTTTCTGAAATGCTGGAATTTTCATGTGTGCTTGAGGGTGTCACAAACACCATGGAGAAGACACCGACCTGGCCACAGGTGTGTACCCCGATGTGCACGAGGCACGATATGCACTGACAGTTGTGCTAAATGACGTGCGGTGTCTTTCCTATGTGAGTTTGGCGAGGTGGTGGCAAGGGGTCCGGGCAGTGTGCCTGACATGTGCACGCATTGTCTCGACGACGATGTGCGTCGTGATTGAATAATCTTGAAACAACTGCAATAGCTTCAGTTGTACTGCGTGGTAATCCAAGACATATCGTCAGAGCTCGGGCCTGAATGCTCTGAAGTGTACGCAAATAATTTTTTAAGGTGTGAGAGAAAGTCGAGGAGGTTATCCAGAAGCAAATTTACCTTCTGCCACCCTGCACGTGGGGTTAGAAGGAAAATAGGAAAGGTTAGAAAATGGGGTTAGAAGGAAAGTAAAAGGAGAAGGAAGCGAAGACACAGACAGAAAGAAAAAGGAGTACTAAATGGTTCACTGAGTCACAACGCTTGAACAGCCTTCTGGCAAGATATAGAGTCATGTCTTCGTTGTAGGATTTTCTTTTCGGACAGAGTTCGGTCGTCGAACTTGTCCAGCACGAAAGTAAGTGAACATATCAGCGCACAGTACTGTGAATATTGGCACAAAATATAGATTTCACCACAGTGGCCAAAAGCTTTGGTGTCGGCCATCCTTATGAGGAAAGCGTAGGCATCGATGAACGCCCCATTGAACCATAGCCTGCATAAGAGGATCGCCTCGCTTCGGGTCTTTCCTTATCGTGCCTGGAGACTTAATTCGGGGTCCAGGGATTGCAGTCACGTAATCTTGAAGTTGGGCCCGTTCCAACCAGATAGTGTCTGTCGGCATGAAAATATGTGTTCTTGCAGCGTGCGTCATTGAAAGCGTCATTGATTAAAAGTGGGCTTCTCCTTGAGCTTCACACGAACAATACTTGACGATAATCTAGCGCTAGTGTTTGAGCAAGCCACCAGTGCAATGCTCCAGCCAGTATGGAAATGATGAGTTTCAGCTTGATGTTGCTTATATACCAAGTGTACGTGTCTTTGAGCAGTGAATGGTTTGAATTTCGCAAGTGCAGCGTGTTCCTAAAGCACCATGTATTAGTTCATTTTAGTTACTCAAATATCAATCAACGATCCTCTCCGACGAGTCGTCACAATCAACGAGTCTCCACAATTGTCAACCAAAAATTTACATTCTAATCACTACATGATTATTTCCTAAGGATTATTTAAATTACTAGCAGAAGAAGTTCTATTTTGAGCGTTAATTTTTCTAAGGTGCGCGTTATTTATTGCTTGCTTTTTCAGACATAACGCGGTGCGAGAAAAAGCAATATAAAGTTAGAGCTTTGCTGTCTGAACGTTTGGAAAAGATCTGCGCTTTCATTAGTTACGCTTCGTTTTCTGCTAAATAAGAAAAAAATAACTGATTATCTCTTTTATACACTTCTTTTTGGGAACAGTGCGAACTCAATATCTATCTCCTATCGTTAGAGTAACGCCTTAAGCTGAAGGGCCAAGTTTGTAATACATTACTTTCCATTTCGGAGATTGAACTGCAGCCTCAAAAGTTAGCCGTGCTTAATAATGACGCTTTCCCGGCTTCAGTCTTCTCAGTAGAATGTACAGTCAAGTTTGGAAATATTACTGAAAGCTTGGGAATTGGGAATGCGCGCAGCGTGAGATAATTCGTTGTCGCTTCCTGTTTCTATAATTTTTCGTTAATGAATGTTTATAATTTCACGTTATTCTTCTCTTCTCATATCGCAGAAAAGTTGTTGTTTTTTTCACGAGCTTTTGCTGGGCTGCCAAGAGAGAGAGAGAGAAAGGCAAAGGAAAGACAGGGAGGTTAACCAGAGATTATCTCCGGTTGGCTACCCTGTACCAATATTCTTTCGTACCTATATGCCGTAAGCTTTTGGCTTAGGGGGGATGCTTACCTTGTAAGTATGTAGTTTAATCTGTAAGATTATTTTCTCGCTAAACCTCTGTAAATGTTTCAAATCCTCGCTCACAAACTCTCCCTGTAAAAGTTAACATGCTTAATCTGGCAGACGTTGCATTAGTTAGACAGTTTTGACAGTGAGCTCAAATGTTTTCCGATGCCTGTCGCTTAACAGAGCCGCTTCTTTAAAGGTCGTTATCGGGGGGCCCAATATCGTTACGTCGTGTTTCACCGCCTCGTTATTATTTCCTGCGCTAATTATTCAGGTGCAAAAGCTTTTGTTTGGCGGTATTTTCATCCTGTCAAATTGGGAACAGACTGTGGCGATGATGGTGCAGGCCAGACATCATGTTGTTATTATCGATTTTAATATTGCTCGAAAAATTCTGTCAGGCGTTGAGGTTGTGTGCTTTTAACTGCTTCCTGTAATCTAGCAGTGACGCAGCTGTCCCTCATACTTATCCTGCAAGTATGTTCTTCAACCTGCCTCGCAAGCGTTTCATTGCTCGCAAAAGACATTCCACATGGGGGCACTTTTTATTCTTGTTACGTGTGTTTCGCTTGATAATTTTGTTGTTGTATATCATTTCTTCCTTTAATACAAGCGTCATTTTTTTTGAACAGGACTATCGCTAAAGAAAGGTACGTATAAAAATGGAAACGAACGCGCTAAAAAGACGTCAACACATACTCACTTATGAAAGAAAAACTAGCCCAGGAGTTAGACCTCGCTATATTGTTCACCTCCATATTCCCTCATTTCAGGGCTAGAAAGACCAGCCGCGACCACGGTGAGGTGACTAAATTTCGTTCTTTTATTGTGATTTAAACGAAACAAGAATTGGTGGCACATTCGCCGTTTAGAGATGATTGACGACTTTAATGCTATTAGACATATATTTCATGATCCCTGCGTAATTATTGATGATATGTTTTATGTAGGGATTATTATGAAGAGGCGGCACATATCCATTGACACGCAATGACTGAAACTGGCATCGAAGAGGTTCATTGAAGAGCACCACATAGCTAGAGTTACATGCCCAGTGACCTAAGTTGGTCCGATGCTTCCTTTGGAACCATGTTTCTCCAGCGTGGCAGCCCGTTGCTCTACCGACTTGACAGGGACTACCCACGGACCCAAGTTGGTGGGAGATAGATTAGATGCGGACATGCATAGATAAATAGAAAGCAACACGCAGCATTTTGGGTGAAGTTCCCAAGCACCGCTACTAGCATTAACAAAGGATAGGAGAGGGGGCGAGGTGTGGGGCACTGACACCTGCGGTAATTGGCATGGTTTCATGCTTCCAAGTGCAAAGTGTGAGCAAACGACATAAACGAACAAGCGAGGTAGAGAGGTGCCGTCTTTAATGATATGCTGAATATCTATACCATGTCGATGACGTTACATGCTGCTTCAGGCGTTGCGTGGAAGTTACGATAAGCACAGTTATCAGACAAACATACAAACGGCAGCACATACACCTACAGAAACGCACCCACCCGAACTGAGAAGAAAGTCCTCGTAAGATCCGCATTTTTCAGAGAGACCAGAAGTGCTTTCGTTGCACGCCGTTCGCAAGCAGTTTTTCGTCATGGGCCACGTATGTCCCCCCACTATTAATCTACAGAGTCAAGGCGCATATACAACGCATCCTTCAGAGATTGTCTGTCCAGTGAATATCGACGTAATCAAACAAAACACGCTGCAAGTCCTCAGCAACATTGCCCACTGAACACACGGACGACTTCCATAACTGAAGTTTGCAACACAGTAGCTGCTTGGGCTGGTTGGTGAAATCTTCCTTCCCCGAGGATAAGCCTTACACAGCGCACAATTCACACGGAAGGAACAAATACGTGCACATTTGCCTGTTTCCCCCTTTCGCCTCTTACTTTAAATTGCTGTGCTAGAAATAAATTTGAATTGTTGTTAGCAGCGCTCTGTCCTGTCGCCTTTTTTTTCTTCCTTACGAAGGAAGTTTGTATTTGAAGTAGTTGGTGCAACGCCACGTTGAGCGTGATGCTGTTAGAGCAATGCTTGCTCTTGTGTACTCAGGTCTGGAAAGATCAGCACGAAGACAGTGTTGGCAACTGAACACAGCAGCATTGTCGAGGCGCACTGAAAGGTGTGCACACGGCAGCGACGGAGAATACATCGATCAGGCACGACGCCGCGGAGTGTTGCTTCGGTAAACGAGCGAGTTCGGAGTGTCAAAGCGGACTGGCCGACGAGGTGTGCAGCAGACGACAAATTGAGACAAACCGTGCGGCAAATGTCTGCGGCCATTTCGCAATGACGCCTTGCTCTACCGCGCCGCGCGGGGCCCAGTGAAAAATTCCGCTGGTTAAAGTCGTAGGGCGTCGACATCCCCAGTGTTTTCTTTTCCCTTTTTTTTCTTTTTCTTTTAACACGCCTGCTGAGATAAAGCAGCCCGTTATTCGGTTCGCGCAGGGACTTGTGTCTCCTTACATGAGGCTCATTTACACTGAAATGGCATTTTATATTTCACTTCTCTCAAAAGTTCAGCGAAATATTTGTCCTAGATTAATGAAATTGTTACTGAAACTCATACTAAGTTTAGTGCTCGGTATTTGTTTTTTTTTACATGCGTCAATATGTACTAATTACGGCAGATCAGTTCTGCGGAATCTCGCAAGGTGGAGGAAGTATCATGAAAGGGAAAAATTGTCATCCACCTGAATGTAGCACGTAGCTAGAAAGGGAACCCATACGGGTTTTTCAGAAGGAACACTTCGCAATCGAGGAAAAATTCGTCCCGGTAATAGGGATAGTACGTCATACTTAGACGGGTGAAACTAAAGAAATATTGTTTGTATAAACCTCGTGCATAAAAGTAATGCTGCGATAAACATTAAAGGTTTCAGAAACTCCGTTTATATAAAGGTAAAGCGACGTCATGCTCATTTTGACAACCTTCGCTTGTTTGTCATAGGCAAACGGCAAGAGGTACGGAGGTAATATTCGCCATGAAAGGTTTTTAAGGTATGAATATATGAGCTGCATATTTTCGATGACTAGAAACATTTTTGGTTGGCGTATTTATGCGACAAAGTTTACAATATTGAACATCACACTCATTTTTGTCCCTCTGAGTGGTCATCGTGTGCGAGTCAGAACAGATAGGAAGATAAGGTTTGAAATTAAGATAATAAAACATTTAAAGATTTTATTAGCAAATTTTAACAACATGAAACAATCCTAACTGGCGTAATTAGGCCGCGGTTATGTATTGATTGAATGCCGCATGAGGACGAAGCCCAATCAGAAACAAAGGCACTGAGCGAACGAAAACAACTTCAACAAGTCAATTACTTATTGCAGTGAGCGCCTCAGGGCTGAAAAAGGTGAGTACTTCCGTAATTATTATTAATATTTACTGTGCGTGGCGTAGTTAGCGAATTAGTTATGAATTAAAATTCGACGGGGATAGCTTATTCAATTGTCACTTGCAAAATCTTTGTGGACGCTGAAGCATTCACGTTTAAGAGCGGTACACATCATCATCATCATCATCATCATCATCATCATCATCCTGGCTACGCCCACTGCAGGGCAAAGGCCTCTCCCATACAATCCAACAACCCCGGTCATGTACTAATTGTGGCCATGCCGTGCCTGCAAACGTCTTAATGTCATCCGCCCACCTAACTTTCTGCCGCCCCCTGCTACGCTTCCCTTGCCTTGGGATCCAGTCCGTAACCCTTAATTACGATAGCGGAACACAATAGCATTCAAAGATCCCTGACAGCTTCTCACGCTTCTCGGCAACTTCAGCTTACGTAACCGTAATGTTTAGCGGAAAACGCTGGCGGCAAATCCTATGCACGAAGGCGAGTTTTCTGGTAGAAAAGCGACCATATGGACATCGAGGCGATGGGACGACACTCTGGAGGGCCGTTGGTTTGCAATATTCTCGGGCCTGTAATGGGTGTCGCATCTTTTGCATTGTGCAGAATAATATTCAGGAATACCGCAAAAAGAAGGGAAACTAGCGTATTACAAGCCGACGTATGTATGTATGTATGTATGTATGTATGTATGTATGTATGTATGTATGTATGTATGTATGTATGTATGTATGTATGTATGTATGTATGTATGTATGTATGTATGTATGTATGTATGTATGTATGTATGTATGTATGTATGTATGTATGTATGTATGTATGTATGTATGTATGTATGTATGTATGTATGTATGTATGTATGTATGTATGTATGTATGTATGTATGTATGTATGTATGTATGTATGTGCGTGTGTGTGTGTGTGTGTGTGTGTGTGTGTTTGTGTGTGTGTGTGTTATGAAATTGCCAATGTGATTCACCAAGAGCCAACAGTGTCTTTCCAAAACCAGTGCGGTAACTTCGCGTAGAAAATTCCCTTTCATCTCTTTTATGCCTAAGTCAATATTACGACGATCCCTTTGTAAACGCTGAACAAAGATTATATAAAAACCTGTTTGACCACTGCCATCTTGTACAACTCATCGTTGACTTCCTGTAAATACTGTCTGTTAATGCCGTATGGTCCGACGTTGCGGTCAAATAAAATATGATTAGCGATTCCTGCATTCGAGCGGCTTGGGTATATTTCACGGTAAGAAAACAATTGCAATACACGAAGCTAACTGAGGCTGCCTTTCCTGTTTTCTTCCCCTTTCTTTTTTCTTGGTTACCTTCGTGTTCTGCATGCTTTCACTAATGCTTTGTGCGTTTCAGCCACATATACAAACCTAAATGTGTACATCTTGTGGAAAGCCATATCACTGCATAACTTATGCATTGTGTAAAGCGATTGAAAAAGCTGTTTCAAGGTTCGCTTACAATTACCTATGACGGGAACTTAGTGTGGCATTCTGAGACTGACAATCGAATTTTGCGAGGAAGAGATGCCGCTTACTCTCGCATGAAGAATTCATCACATGGACGGCTACAGCGGTTCGTTAATTACTTATGATAGAACCAGTGTACACAGCGTCAAGTTCACGAGGTTATCTTAAGGCGCCACAATTTATGGTCTGTCGCAAATTAATAATAGGCAGCACGCGTTTGGGATAATTAATAATTCAGTCTTAGGCAGAGAAATGCTCATTGAATTCCGATGGAGTTCTTGGATTATATGCCAGCTCTCGTTTTCAAACTAGTGCCTAGTTTTTGCCGTATGTGAACGCAATCTTAACTGGCGAAATGCAAATACTCTAGCATATATAGTTCATGCTGAAGATTCGCCAGTAGAATGCCAAGGAGGTCAATCACAATGACGGATGACCGCACTTTTCACGTGACTTAGTTTCCGAACGTGAATGGTTGCTGAAGCTGTGATGAAGAAATCCAGTCGATGGCAAGAATTATAGACCCTGTCGAGAATTTGGGGTGTGTTCTGGAGGACTGCCGTGTAGAAGACGCTCGCATCAGTCATGGTTGGTGCGCACAGGGATACGCGAACTCTTGAACAAGCCACTTCTTTTTTCTTCACTATTACGAGCCACTTGAAATAACTTATTGGTGTCGAGCTAAGGTTGTTTGCTTTTCGGAATTTGCTTCTCTAAATCTATTGCGCGTAGAAAATTGCGAAAGCAGATATTTAGCCCCTTTCTTGCCTAAACAATGCTCAAGAACAGAATGAGCATGAGTGACATTGCCAGAGAGGTTTTAAGATTCACTTCATCTTATTCACCCAGAATTATGTACCGAATATTTATATATTTATTTATTTACCTAGTTATTTATTTATTATACCCCAGAGTGATTACGGCAATATATAGGGGAGTAGTTACAAGCAAAACGGGTAAATTCAACAAACAGGAATTAATAAAGCAGGAATTTAAGGTATATATATATATATATATATATATATATATATATATATATATATATATATATATATATATATATATATATATATATATATATAGGGCCATAGGGCCTGTAAGGTTCTATAATATATATATGTATGGCAGGGCCTAAAGTAAGGGAGGCATTTTAAACAGTAAAGAAAAAACTGCGAAATTCCAACCAGAACAGTGCTATAAAAAATTGGCGTTGTAATATGTGCGTGTGTGCGTGTGTGTGTGTGTGTGTGTGTGTGTGTGTGTGTGTGTGTGTGTGTGTAACACACACAAATGGCACCGAGATACGCCAGGTGAGCTATGGCGTTCGTGCGTACAGGTTGAACAATGGGAAGAAAAAGGTTCCTAGTTATACAGTTTTAGCTATGAAGTTCTTGAATAATTGGTGATCTGCGATGGTGACCGTCGAGGCGGGAAGGTGACTCCACACGGTACGAACAACTGCATAAAAGCGTTGGATCTGCTTAATGTATGCCGACCTTATGAATATAATCTAGTCTGGGCGATCCATACGGAGGTCCATACGATCCATAACATCGGGCGATGAAATAACTTATGAAAAAGGCACAGACGGAACATTTTGCGACGTGATGACAAGGATGGTAATTTAGGGCTATATTTCATGGTTCTAATATATAGTTAAAAAGAATGAATCGAGTAGAGTTATTCTGAACCATTTCCAGTGAATGCGTTAGGCTTATTTGACCTGAATCCCACATTGATGCGGCATACTCAAGTTTGGGCTGTATTATACTTTTATAGACGAGTAATCTTAAGGAAGAAGGTGCTTTGGAATAGTAACCTAGCATTCGGTTAGCGTTACTTACTATATGGACGATGTGGGTATTCCAAGTGAGATCGGATGTGATGTGAAGATCAAGATACTTGTAAGTTGTTTCCAGATCTAAGGGATCGATATTAAGGGAGTACACAGGTAGTTATTTGGTAGTTCTCTATACACGCTATAATTTACACTTGTTAGCATTTAATTCCATTAACCATGCATTGCACCATGTAAAACGTTATTAAGGTCACATTGAAGCCTGGTGTCATCATAATCGTAAGTTATTTTGGCGTAAATTACACAGTCGTCAGCAAATAGGCCAATCTGAGACGAAACACAGGAAGGTAAGTTGCTAATATAAATGAGAAATAGGAGAGGTCCAAGCATGGAGTCCTGTAGTACGCCCGAATAAACTCGGTTCAGTTTCGAAGTCAATTCGTTAGCTGAAACGAACTGTGAGCCGTTAGTGCGAAAAATCTAAGGCCACAGAATTTTGGGATCAAGGTTTAGTTGGTGCACTTTGTAGATTAATAAGCTATGGCGCACTTTCTCGAACGTTCTTGCGAAGTCTACAAAAATTAAGTCTGCTACTGAAGAGTGGTCAAGTATTAGGTTCAGTTTATGCATGAACGATACTACTTGGGTGTCCCGTGAATGTGTTTTGCGGAAGCCGTGTTGAAACTCAGAAAAGATGAGTTTGCTTCTGAGAAGTTGACAGTGTCATAAAACATAATATGCTCGAAAATTTTTGTATGGCATACTGGTTAAAGAAATAGGCCGATAGTTATGGGGGAATCTTTAGTACCTGTTTTGTGGAGTTGAATCACCTTACCCACCTTCCAATCAGCAGGAGGGAACCTTTGTCAAGTGACTCTTGGAGATGTTTGTGAGAATAACAGAAAATTGTGCTCTAGCATTTTTTTAGAAACTTCCCATTAATTAAGTCACAGCCAGGAGCAGATGGGAGTTTCAGTGATGCGATTATGTTTTCTACGCCGACGGGTTCAACTATTAAAGGGTACGTTGCAGCGTAGTCGTAAAACAGTGCAGTTGGGCGCGTTTCATGAGCGCGTTTAGAAAAGTTGCGCCTGAAAACGTCATATTATATGGATGGGCAATCAGCAGGGAGAATGACATTATCAGTGTTATCAACAAGGGTTATGGTGTTGTCATGGTTTGGGTTAATAGTGCACCAGAATTTTTCGTATCATTAGTTGGCATGGATGGCAAGGCAAGCGCTGTTGTGTAGTCATAAGTACTTCGCTTGCAGGCTGCCCATCTTTCACTGTTTCCAGATGTTTTAACTGATGATCTCTACCACGTTTCTTTTTGTTAGAAAGCGCTTAACGTGTGTATTGAGCCAAAGAGCATTGTAACTATAGGAAAAAGTGTAGGCAGGGATACATTTTTCCTTTAATTCACTGATTTTAGCAATAAACGTATCCCAGTTCGATTGCACACTGTGTTTATTGAAATCAGTTAGGAAGTTGTCTAAGTACAGAGCTCATTGTTAATTGATTCAAAGTCAGCTTTCTTGTAGTCGTGAATAGTCTTGATCTTTCTTTCAGATTTTGGCCATGAAATGTTGATGTTGGAATGAATAATAGTATGATCGCTTAAGGATGGTAAGTAAGTAACGTTCGAAATACCAAACAGATAATTTTTTTGATGGATGAGAGGTAGTATAGCCAACATAAAGTAAACATAGAGCAAGGTATGCGAAACCTTTCTGTTTCGACAGCCTTCTTCATGTTTGATTCAGGTCAAACATCCCGCAGAAATACAAGTTTGAACAAGACAGCGCTGAACAAATAACCTGTTAGTGCGCACTCAATTATTACTCCATCATACCACTTCATCAATGTAGGGTGTAGTGAACTCTACATCCATGCGCATGACATTGTATGGCCCGAATACGCTAAGAGCATAAGATAGAAACAATATTGACGTCCTAAAATTAGTCGTGTTGTAATAGGAAAACTTGAGAATCGAATAACAAACGAGCGCCGGGTATGCAATGGAACATTGCTGCAGACAATCCGACACAACCAAAAGACGCCCGACGCTTACGCACATGTGATTTTTCGTTTGTTTGTTACTTCGTGCTTTTCTTTTTCGCGCGCACCTATGCATCAATGTACACCAATGTAAATATTTGATTGCTAATTAAATGCATAATGTTGTCACATTTCCCACTTTGATTGCGTTTGGTGTTTCCTGCACTTCCAAAAATGTCTTACCACTCGATGCTGCAATTGTCGCAATGGCCCTGAAAGCATCAGGAAATAAATAAATAAATAAATAAATAAATAAATAAATAAATAAATAAATAAATAAATAAATAAATAAATAAATAAATAAATACCGTGAACCACCAAAAAGACACACGACACTACAAGTGTGAAGCAATGCACCGCGAAATAATACTGGACAGCGTGTGCCGGGAGTTATAAAAAAAAAAGAGGACGGTCGATGAAACGAAGCACATATTGTGACACCTTCTTTCAATCTCTATATTGAAAAGTTTGGTATACCTTCACGCTTAATAGGTTTATTATCTAGCTTTATATATTTTCATTGCAGTTAATTTATATTTATATTCTCACTTATGCGGCCAATCCCCCTCCTGGGTATATTCCATGTTCAAAAGGACTCAACATCAAGATCAACACGAGAGGCATATTTGCTTAGTGTCGTCATCGTGAGCTGACGGGCACAGGTTGGCCCATAATAAATTATTTTACCAAGAAACGGCTGCCGTTACTATTGGTTACAGTATTGACTATTTTGTCATTTTTACAGCGACTTCACGCCCGTACACAGTTAGGTAGCATGCAAGCAGCGACGAACCTCAGCTTCACACATTTTCCGCGGGTGCTCTTCCAGGCGACCTCATATTATCAGACGTATTCTGCAAAGCATGGCGTGCACCACTATATTCGGTTGCCGAGGTAGCTCTACATTCTTGTGGAAGCCCCGAAAAACGCAGCAGACGCTGTAGTCTACGAAGCTCACGCCCATTACTTTATTTTATTTTATTTTATTTTATTTTCTTTACCATACTGCCAGTCTCTTACGAGACCAAAGCAGGAGGGCATTAGCACTGCAATGCAATGAACACTACGTAATTATATTTTGACAGGCGGCATAAAAAACAGTACACATTTTGAAACTGAAAATAACAAGTATAGTTACGTGCAAACTTACTCGCCATTGTGGGCCCAGAATGGGTCTATATGCGGAACATGCAATTCAACCAACGTCCATGGGTTGCGGGTGACCACGCCGACATCGAACTGGAAGCAAGGGCTATTGGAGCTGGCTTATTAATGCGAAAGCATTATATGTCCCATTGAGTGAAAATCCTTCGTAGCCGGCGTGACCGAAAGATGGGGCCAAAAATGGCCGACGGCGCAAAAAGTAAAAGCACCTAGAAAATGCTGGGATTGACGTCAAATTTCTCAGAGAGGTTCCTGTAGACAAACTAAATTAAGGGCTTTGAAAAGTAAATTTGGTATATTTCGAACTGGGAGCGAATCGAACCCAGGCCACCGGTTTTCGACATGAGCACGCTTCCCCGAAGCCACGGCCGCTGCACAGGATTCTGGCTAACTAAAGGTGTGTCTAGTCCGTTAGACCTACCTGATGTTCTTCAAAACTTCAAAGCTTTGTTCCTGTGTGTACATTAGAAGTAAACCAAAGCAATGACGGTGACAATGCACTGTTTGGCAACATACCCTGTTTAAAGTAACATATCTAGTTTAAGCAACTAAAAAAAAAACGAAAGATGAGTTTGCGCACTCACTATGAACGAGTGGTGCAAGTTCTAGGAGAGGCTCCCAGGAGAAAGACGGATTCGAAACAGGAAGAGGCGCTATTTTGGGAGCAGACGAAAGGAGACTGCGGGAAACCAATGTGGTGACATTCTCAAAAGCCAACGCATCTTAATTGGCGTTACGTTCGAATAAATCACTTGAAGGCGCCGATCTTGCGCTTGGTAATATTCGTAAGCATTTTACGCCTATATTCAATGAGACTTTCTACAACAACCGAATGTGACCGCACGTACTTACTAAAGGGGTTGACAACCGTTCTTTAAGGACTTGTATTTTTTTCTTTCCTTGGTTCCAAGGAAGCTCTATCGACTGAAATGACTATACGCACCGCAGTTAATTCTGAAAGTGTCCTTAAAATTATATAAGCTCATGACTTTCTGTGGCTACCCAGTGCATTCTATTGCGATCACAGTGAGAAGAACACTAGAGGCGCACTTAGGCCGTCGCGCTTTGCCTCTATGGCCAGCACATGTGCGGGCACGTACGGAGGTTTTAACGCCGGCAGAGACGTGGAGCGCGTTTGACTGCAAAAACGGCGAAGTGAGCTGAACGCACCGCCAGTGCTCCGCTCGTTTGGATCAAGACAGGCAGCTTTATGTCTTCCGCTGCTTGCGTTCCATCGCGGTCGTGCATGCGCGACGTACAAACTCGCATTTCTTTTTTTTTAAACCAGAAAGCACGAGGAACGACGGCATGGTATGTCAGCGCCATGGAATGGCGAGGAGTGGGGAAATTGGCTATAGTGCGTGCAAGTGCGAAAAGCAATCTCCCGGGGCTGGTCTTCTGTAAGCGTCCACCTCGTGGACATGGCCATTTCGTCTGCTGCTGAAATTCTGATTGCCTGGGCGGGGGCTCTCGTGAGGAGGAGACAGCCACCTCCAGCCAATCGGCATTCCAGCAGCAGACGAAAGCGACATGCACGCTAGGTGGACGCTTGCAGGAGACCCCACGCCGATTGAATGCATCCTGCTGCGCTCTTCGCAACAGGAGTGCACACGGTCTGTCTGTGATACCTGAGAGGCTAGAGCCGTGCACGACCACACAAAGCCAGGCCACGCCGCTACAGTAGCTGCAATCATCGCTTCTGGCTCTTTTCTCATGAGAGTACCTCCCACGGACTCGCAGATTTCCTTCCTTCTTTAAATATTTATTCCCTGGCGCGTGCGTTGGTTCCAATAAAAAAAAAGAAAGAAGGAAAGCGCGCGGCCTTGATCTACGTCTATTCTCGCGCCGACTTTTCGAAAGCAGGACTGCGCAGACAAACTCTGCCAGGGCGTGCGCCCTACTGAGGCAAACAGCGTTGCCTCCGTTATTCACACCGGGTAGTGCTTCGTGTGTTTGCCCATATTGTCGTGTACCGCGTAGCTTCTCGGGTTAATAAGGCGCTCACATAATAAGTTCGCACATTCTTGTATACTTTTGCTTGTACAAATATTCCCTTTCACAGTTTTTAGATGTCCAAATGACACATATAGCCTGAATTTGCGTTTATTCTGTTTGAAATAATGCTAATTGTTACGCCAAGTTACACGCTTTCTATCCAGACGCGTTGTCCAGCGACAGGTGCCCCTCGTGCGGGGACACGGCGACACTCGCACACGTGTTCTGGGAGTGTAGAGACGCTCCGCCCGACTCTACCTCGGACAAGTGGGAGAAGTCCCTCAGAAACTCACTACTCGCCGAACAGCAATGGGCCGTCCAGCAGGCCCGCGAAGCGGCCGCCAGGTATACTTCCCGTCGGTCCATACGTGGGAGAGGCCCGCTACGTGCTAAGCGCGTCCTGTAGGACCGCAATAAAGCTTTCCAGGCCAGTTGTTACGCAGGATAAACCCAGAACCATGTTGTAGAAAGAAAGAAAGAAAGAAAGAAAGAAAGAAAGAAAGAAAGAAAGAAAGAAAGAAAGAAAGAAAGAAAGAAAGAAAGAAAGAAAGAAAGAAAGAAAGAAAGAAAGAAAGAAAGAAATCATAGCTTATTGACTAGAAACTCATTGTTTCTGCGACGCTGCGGCTGAGTTGCGATTGATGTCCCGTGAGTGTACTTTGCCCCTGTGGGACTCAAATGTCTTCACCATGTGTCGGTTGCGTTCATTGTCTCCGGACATGGGGATGCACCTCCCGCCTGGATTACCACGACGTGAACAGACCATGCTCTACCGTCTGTGGCTAGGCGTTGCCTTTACAAACGCCTATGCTTTCCTCATAGGAATGGCCAACAGCCCCACGTGCGACACATGTAACATCGACGAGACTCTCGCACACATTATCTGTGTCTCCCCGCGATACAGTGCTGAGAGACAAGTGATGTGCAGTGTACTGGACCAGTTGGACAATCGTCCACTTTCAGAACTAAAAGCTTTACGCCAATGCTCCGAAAGGACATCCGCGTTGAAGGCCTTACACGCGCTAGTAAGGTTCTTGCGGTCTACGGGGCTTCACGACAGACTCTAAGAATGCCGCCCCCTACCGCTCTGTAGTGTATACGCGCTTTGTTCGTGCCTGTCTCCCTTTCTATCTCCCCCGTCTACTCTGTTTCTCTTTTTATCCCTCTTAACCCTTCCCCCTGCGCAGGGTAGCCAACCGGAACTACCTCTGGTTAACCTCCCTGCCTTTATCTGCATTATCTTCTCTCTCTCTCTCTCTCTCTCTCTCTCTCTCTCATTGTTTAGACACAGTCTATTCTTCATAATTTTTTTTCTGATACTTGTGTGTTGCAGTAAGATCAGAAAAAAAACTTTATTGTTCGTGTCTGTCTACGTCAGCTGGATTCCTGTGTAGTGGGCTTGATTTTGAGGGAAATTTGTGCGGAAGAGTGACCCAACCACTGGGCCGGTCCTTGCAGCGTACAGGTGACATTTACTTTACAGATTCTTCAAGGCGACCACGTCTTGCTGCTGGTCGTAAAAATTGGTGCCCGGCTTGAAAGAGCTGACCGCCATGTCCCCAGCTTGTGTGAAGATCATGACGTAGGTGACGACGGCTTCTACTACCTGAAAAGGGGGGAAGATGCGTTACTCACAATACCGCTATCAGACGACGTCACACTTAATCAATCTCTGTTACCCTCTGCCAATGATGATTGAAATGAACTTCCAGATAACATTACGAAGGAGCGGATGCCCGAGAAATTTAGAGAGCTATAGTTACTATTCATAACAAGTGGTAATATCCCTTATTCATTGTTTCCTGTATTATGCTGCACATTTTGTTTCCCTGTAACGTTACCTATTGTTTGCGTATTTTGTCGTAATCTTTCTCGGCTTTTTTTCCTGTGTCATTCTCACCCATTCACGAATGCCCCGCCGGGGGTCCTTAAGGATAGAATAAACGACGACGATAATAACTTATTTAAGAGGGCCGTTAAGTTCCCGAGCCATTACGGTGGAAAAAGATTGTTTCTATTTTTCCAGAACCATATGCTACAACCGGAAAATTTATGACCACTGGTTCACTCGGTTCTCGTTCATTTCACGTCTTCCGCCATCGCTGTAATTCAGGTGCGCCTGCGTCAGTCGAAGGGCGTAGATGGGTGCCTATAAGTTTTTTACAGTTTACATATTTTCTTACTGCATATCGATGAGAAAACGACAATCTGTGTGCTTACGAATACATATATCTAAAAAGATATACTGAGATACATTTTATTTCTGTGCCAAGCTAGGGTGACGGCAGCAGCCGAGGCTAGTGACTATTTTTCGGCAGTGCTGTCACGTGGACACTTCATCTCGGCAGCTTGCCCTTCAGTTGGAGAAATCGGTGACAGAACAGCTGCCAACATTTCCGACGTCATAAGAATAAATCACTCGCTCACGCCACAGAAAGTCGTGCACGAACTTGCATAGCAGCGCGATGAACGAAGGATATGTGTCCTCGTTTATTTTGCATTAATCGGAGCTTCACAGCGAGGGGTGACGAGGGAAATGTTGCGGTTTTTTAAGAACAGACTTGGACAAGCGGCTGTAGCCTGTACTGATGTTTATAGTGCGACAAGTGCTGCTGTGCTGTGCGGTGATAGTGCGGGGTGACAATGATTGACTGTGATTGTTATCTGTGCGCTCTCTATTCCTCTCTCTCTCTTTCGCTACTTTCCTCTCACTTTGCCTCCCCCTCCCTTCTATCCCCAGCATAGGGTAGCAAAACGGATCTTTCCCTCTGGTCAACCTCCCTGCTTTTCCTCTTTCTTCTCTCTCTTTCTTCTCTCTCTTTCTCTCTCTCTGCCATAATCGGGCTATTAAGAACTACGGCAGATCCAACGCATTTGTTGGAATTAACGTGAAACGTTTGTCCAAATGTCTCGAACGGACGCTATGCAGATATACACGTAATGCTATTCCAAGTATATACGCATAAATAACTGTTCCAGTTCTTGTCTCATCGGAGATTATTTTGTCATTTGACTTTGCGGTGGCAAGCACTCTGTACAGCGTATAACAACATAATAAATACATGCTGTAGGGCAAAACGGTACCCGCCGTGATGGCTTAGAGGCTTTGGCGTTGCTAAGCACGAGGTCAGGGGAACGAATCCTGGCCCCGGCGGCCGCATTTCAATGGGAGCTAAATACAAAAACGCCCTTGTCCCGTACATTGGGGGCACGTTAAAGGTCCCTAGCGGTTTAAAATTAATCCGGAGTACCCCATTACGGCGTGCCTCATAATGAAATCGTGGTTTTGGAATGTACAATTTTAGAATTCAATTCAAAGCAAGGCGGCCGGACGCGGAAATTCAGGCCACGTGGTAGTTTTATGGAAGGAGACACTACTTCGCAGTGTGGGACGAAATACACGCGCGTTCCAGTTACTTTCTTGCTTCGATGCATAAAAGAGCGTTTTTTTTTAATAGAAGTGGAACTACATTTAATTCTTTTGGCTAGTTTTATGGAGCACATCTTCCAAACTGGTGCCATTCTGGAAATTCATTACACATAGATACGCCTTGCAAACTCACTGGTTACAATTCGTAATTAGCAATACGTTCTGTAAAGTCATGAATGAAGAATTTTACTAGTGAGTTGATTAACTAATTCAATATGTGTTCCGATTTCTCATGCAAGTAATGCCCGCCTTTCTGAATAATCCAGCTGAAGAACTAGGACTGCGTTATCTGCAACAGACAATTTTTAAAAATTCCGGAAAACTTAAAAATGACAACGCCGTGTAGTAGGTGGATTATGAGGGATGCTCTAGTGGGGAAAAGAGGGGGGAGGGGGGGGGGCTCCGAAAAAATCCTGACCACACGGGGTTATTTAATATTCAGCGAAAGTGAGGAACCGAAGCTGCGACCTAAAATAACAATGCGGCACAGCACAGACACACACACAGTTTGTATAGCCTAACGCCATAAAAATGCCTTTTGCTGGGAGTTCAGGGCTCCTTATTTTTGTACCACACGTTGCAGCATCAGGAAATTTAACAAGAGGAACGGCGTTCCGAACTGCGCTACCACTGCGGAACCCGAGGCAACGCAGATGTGTCAAGAGTATGCGTACGGCCGAACACACTATTGATAAGCTGTGGTGGTTCGTGCACTTCACGCGTGAATAGTTGTTTAGCAGAAGAGTCACAGGTTGCAAGCTTGAGAGGAAGCTCAAGCTCGGGAGCGGCACCAACTTCGCTATCCAAATGCTCGTATAACGCAGAAATGTTTTTTTATGGGACAACCGCTTGACCCATTTGAGTGAAATTAACGCACTCGAAAATAGAAACAAATTTAAGTACCTTAGGAAGCAGAATTTGTTTGGACATATATATATATATATATATATATATATATATATATATATATATATATATATATATATACATACCATCGATTTAAAAATAATATTTCTGGAACTAGGTAAATTTAAACACTATTACCCATAACAACGTTGACAAGTTTAACGGATTCGTAGCTCTGCACACCAAATACACATATTGCGGTTGTGCAAATATAACTCATTGGAGCATCTCTAGTGCCCAAATTTGTTGAATGACTTTACAATTACCTTAAAAATGTGACATTGTTTACGAAGGCTTTGTAAAAGCTAGTCCTACCCCAAGATTAGCGGTATATATCAGACCGGTGTGTATTACGTCAATGTCGTCCATTTAAGATGTATAATTAAGCACTTTAATGAAACTGACATGTTGCTTTTTTTTAATGGTTAGTCACAGAGCTGTAAACTGGATACTTTGAGTGTTTATGAAATTTTACGCTTTTCAATAATCGTTTTGAGAAATATGATAACAGAAACTGCAAATCTGCTTATGATAGTTACAGTTATTACTTTTGTTTTAATGCTGCAGACATTCCTGAACATCGAGGCAATGGATAACGAGCAATACTGTTTCCCACTTCCTGTGCATTGGGAAAGAGACTCACGTGCATAAGTGTTCTCGCGTTGATGGCGAAGAATCCGCCTCCGCTGAGACACATGCTTCGAGGGTCGATGGTGTTGTAAATGAAGCGTATCTGCGGAGAGAACGCGCTCTCTTATTCACATTGCTCCCTCGGGGCAGTAAACGACACATCGAGGAACGAGCCAGCTTGCAATAAAACTTAACCTGCATGTACTCGATAACAAACTTAAACGTCAATGAAGGAAAACCTACAGGGAGCTGTTTTCGGAGTGGAAATACTGCACACGGTGTTAGTGCACCAAGTACCGCGTATACTACACTTTATCAGGGCCGCACTCATGTAAGCGATACATCCCTGACTTCGCAGCCGAAAATCGAAAAAAAAAGAAGAAAATTTGAAATAAATAATTCGGAGACGGACGAGAGCATCGCAGCTTGTTGGCATGCTCCTTGCTTTCATTTTTCGTTTCATTTCAGTGATTTAGTTCTTTGGATATCGTCGAATAGGAGCTCAAGGCTAAAAGATAAATTGTCTGACAAGGCCTCGACTCTCTTAACAGATGTAGACAAACATGGGTACATGCTCCCTTGATTCTCTTGAGTTCTTAGGGCGGGGTGTACACGGGCTTTGGACAGGGTTGAGGTACGTTTTGACGTCACAGTCATGTCTAACGACATCAAGGTCACTGAGTATTACTCTGTTCGTGAGTGTGCTACCGGACCGAGACTGAGCAGTGGTGACAGCGATGGTAGTGAACACCACACAAGGGCAGGAGCCACGGGGCGTGCTTGAGTGAACAAATATATGCGTTGTGAAAACATGAGAGTTAGCTCTTTTTGTACGCACAAAAAATAAGTCAAGGGCTTTTGCAGTAGGTAAAAGCAGACAAATAAGCCAAATTTAACACTGATGTACTGTGTCGTATTTTCCTGCTTTGTATAAGATGTTTATGTTTTCTCTTTCCCAGCTAAATTAACGCGGTTGTGAATTCAAGACCTTATTTTCAGAAACGCTCTAACTTGCGCGCGCTTTGTCTTCCCTTCCGATGTTTAACAAAAAAGAAGGTTTCGCGCGAGTGTGGAGAACAGCAAATGGTCTAAAATAAACAAATGAAGCACCACACATCCAGGAGTACAAGAAGATACATAAAAAGAAAGAAGCTGAGGAAACAAGACCTACTTTTCCAGGAATGAAATTTCTTGTTCAGTTACTTTTTCCTAATAGAATTAAATAAGAGTGAAAACCAACTTCGCAGTAATAAAAGAATGGGGAGTGTCGAAAGTGACGATCGTTTCTTCGTAACTGCTTCTACCTTTCTCTGTGCGTCCTGTCAGCAACCAACATGTATTTTAGCAAATACAAACTAGCTAAGAAGCGCTTCGATCTAATTTTTAGTTCATAATATTTTGTATATCATGTCCGGTAAATTGAACGCACATAATGCATCAAAAAAGCTGTCGAAGTTTTGTGCTATAATTCCTCTAAGGCCCATTATAACTTTTGTGTTACAGAAAATGGTTTGAATTGACTTGTGCGAAGACCGCGTGGGCAGAAACAAACTATTCAATGTATTTTCGTCAGGTGTAGTCGGAGTAGCTTGTTTTGTTAATGTGTTTGACATCGTTGATCGTAAGATTTATTGCTTTAGAACAACCTTCTTTTTTACATAACAAACTAATAACTACACAGTGTGAAAAGCTAAAAATGTTTCACTTGTTTCCGAGTGCATATCAAACTACGTTAGGGACATTTTCTCTGTAAATGTCTAACTTAATTACAGCAACTGCTTTGCGTGTCGGCAGTAAAGAGTACTTGCCACATTACCTTCGATACGTGTTCTGATGGCATGTCGACCGTGATGATGTCAGCCAAAGAAAGTTTGACGTTTTCTGTCTGTGTAAAAGAGAACAGGTTCGCAACTTACTGTTCGCATGTTGGTGAATGATTAACAATCCATTCATGCTTCTACGGAAAATGAGCTCTGCGAAGCTCTCCAGAATGAGAGTTCACTGTGCACATCAATCACTGTTTGAGTTCAATTTAAGTGTCACTCAAGTCTCTCTTGAGTAGACGTACCGTTCTAAAGATTAGTTATATAAGCGAAAATATACCTTTTTATTAATTACTTTTTCGTAATTCTATAGTCATTGACTACAATATAGTTTTCAGGTATTATATTTTGTGCTCTGGTCATTGCTTATTATTGAAATGTTTTGTTCCAGTTTCCTTCTCCAAGGCTCGCTCGGATTATTCATCGGACGCTTCAGTGCCGAATGCGTACTTTGTGGTACACTCAATTTCACTTACTTGTAGCTTTTTCGCACGTCTGCAAAGAAGAAGTTTATACACTTTAATATTTCATACCGCCTAGTGGAAGGTCAAATTCCGGCATGTTCAAGAAATGATAGACAAGTGTCCGAAGAATTCAACTAGCAGTTAAAACGATGTAGGAAGCCAACTAGTATTGTTATGATGGTATCAATGTTTTCTTTTTGTTTTAAGCTTATTATTTGCTTATCATTGAAGCATTGTTTTGCTTAACAAAGTTTAGGATATATATGTACGCCTTAGAATGACTGAAGTTAATGTTTACGTTGTTTTCATCTTCCATGCAATGTATCGGACAAATTGCCGGCAACTCCAACAAGGCTAGATCAGCCTGAACCCAACCTCCTCTTTTCTATATGTGTCTCGCTCTCTATCGCTGATCAGTTTGACGTGCCATAAGCTGTGCAGGAGATTCAGCAACATGTGCAAGCCTTACTGATGGGATTAGAAGCGTTTTAACTACGTATCAATCACTCGTATCAATAACAGGCAGTGCCAAAAAAAACGAATAAGTTATGTTGAATGCCGAGTGAGAGAATACCTCCTTCTCCAGAGCGTGGCTTACGTAAGCCAGGTCTGTCAAGCCGAAGGCGACGTTTAGAAGGTAGAACAGAATCAGCGCGCTGATTACTTGGCTAAAGCCAAGCTTGACGAGCATGTAGCCGCTTATGGAGAACACGCTGAAGGCCCTCAGGCAGTAGAATACGATGCAGGGGTTTAGAGCCATGTTGATCTCCTCTTTTAGGGTCTGTATGGTGGACATGTTCGTGCGAAGCTCTTCAACGTCCTTCAAGTGCAGTCCAGACTTTTGTTTCTGCGCCAAGATGTCAGCCTGTGACAAAGGAAAAAGGGAAGAGGACGTGCAGTGATTGGCATGAGGGCAATTCCACGCAACATATACTACATAAAAATGTACAGCAGCAGTGCTGCAGCAGTACACTCTTAATGCCGTTTCACATAAGCGTAATCGGAACATATTTGCAATAATGTTACAGCTACTAACTGGAACCTATGTGAAACAAACTTTCCCGAGCGTCGGCTCTCCCTTCTATTGAGCTTCTTACTACTGTTACTGTATTCTTACTGTGCTTTTCCTGCAGTAGTGTGTTACTATCGTTCCACATGTCTCATCAGATAAGTGGAACATCCTAATCCCATTCCACACATATTCCTCCAAATAAGCGGAACACATATACAGAAATGTACCACTTAGTAAAACTTAATTCGTCTGCAACGAGATCAAGAGTGCGGAATTGTAAACAGGGGCAGTGCACGGATTTGTCTACAATGGCACCGATTCTTTAGGAAAGTACGTAGCAGCTTTTCTTCTTCTTTCTTATGGTGCTTAGGAGATGTTGCCGCCTTTAATTAGCGCCGGCTACTCGTTGTCACATAGGGATATAAGAAAAAAAATCATAACAACAATTATTGAAATCATAACACAAATTCCAGTCAGATATGTACACTATTGTAACACTATAAGTGAAAGTCAAATCACAAACACAGCAACACAATGTCCAGCCACATATGTGCACTAAAGTAAACACGAAGTGCGGTCACATAACAACTAAAATTAGAATGCATAAGAAAGCACGGATTAAATGCATATGAAAGTACCTAAACCATGCATTGAATTGGCGAAAGTCTGGTAAAAAACCAAGAAATGCACAATCACAATTAAACATTCTGCTGAATAATTTCCTAGACTACTGTTCGCTTCTAGAAATCTTTGAAGGGTCAGTAACACTCGTCTTTGCAATGAGCATGTTGGCCAAGGACCTAAGCTTCCTGAAGCTTCCTGAAGCTGAAGGGGTCCAAATACAAACATCATCCGCATATATAGAGCAGTGTAGAGCAGGCTCAAATCTCCGCGGTAAATCCGCCATCACACAATTAAACAAACAGATTTAAGACATCGCCTTGTTGGACTCATTGAATAATATTATGAGAGGAACCTTTGCCTTCGCTTGTTTGAATAAAGATTGATCTGCCATTCAAGAAGTTGTACATCCACCGTAACGCCATTCCCAAGACTCCCAGCTCTAGCAAGCCACACAATATATGAGCATGGCCGACTGTGTCGAAGGCTCGTTTATTGTCTAAAAAACCGCTATTGTTACATCTCCCCTAGCTCGTTCGTGTTCAACATAAGTAACGATATTCAACATTACATCCATGGTGCATCGCCGCCTTCGAAATCCTGTCATGTGATCGGGAAGTGCTTTTGTTTGCTCACGCCACTATTGCAGCCTAGTGTCAATGATTTTCTCTATTATCGTGCATAAACAGACTCGCAGGGCGAAAAGATTAAAAAAAAAAGATGTTTTGCCAGGCTTCAATGTAGGTATCACACGTGCTGATTTCCGAGAGCCAGGGACAGACTCCTTTCAGCAAAAGTCATTGAGTGCCAATCAACCATTAGGCCCCATGTTTTGCAACATGCCGTGTGTAATGAAATCTGGACCTGTAGCAGTCTCTGTCTTACATGACGTAAGCGCACATGTTAACTCCATCATAGAGAATTCGTAGTCTAACTGTACACGCTGCGACTGGAAACCCGCAAGAACTTTTTGTTTTGCCATTTGAATTAAACATTGAAACTCATCGCCAGTAATAGATACGCTTGTTCTAGTTATAACTTTGCTGAATTCCTCAGAAGTCACTAATCATGAAGCATCCTTGGCTACTACGAGAGCACGAAATGGTTTTGTTTGAACAACAAGGCCACTTAATGCAGGAACAGTCATCCATACTCATGGAACTGGTGTCAAGGGAGACAACGTATCGCAAGATTCACGCCATCTTTTTTCCCCTAATTTTTGTAGATATCTCCGTATGACTGAGTGAATTTGCTGCGAATCGCTATGCACTTCTATATTTCTTCTCTGGCGATAAGCTCTTTCTGTTACCCTTCTTACAGCTCACAAATGTTCATATCCCCCATGAACTGATGTGCACTCATCAGGAATGGGCACTTGTTTCGTACACATTGTCATTGTTTCTTGTACCACTGATGTGAGTTTCTCTACGTCAGATCCACAATCCACTCGCATGGACAAATGCTGACGAAACAGCTGTCAATTTGTTATATCAACGTATCTTTAATTCGCAGTAATTTTTAATTGCGGATGTGATATAAGAATATTGTCCACCCAGAATCGATAACAAGATTATTAGAGCCCAATGTCAAGTCTATGCAAATGGCGTAGCGATATCCGCGCCTAAATGTAACAGATTCATCATTCAATACTCACATATTGCATCTTTCCGCTGCGCATTGAACGATATTACCACGGGCATCACGGTGATTGCTCCCCATGTAACGTTGTGTGCATTAAAGTCCCCACATACGTTGATGCTTGATCTTGTGATGCTAAAATATTTACCAAATTATCAGTCGTAATACGTCTCGATGCTTGCAGGCATATGATTACGACTGTTACACATATCTGAGCGAGATATACTTTGCAGGCTACATATTCAGGAAAATCTTAACTGCTTGATTGAATGAGGTGAGAGGGCAAATCTTTTCGAACGCAGAGCATTGTTCCACTGTTTCCAGCTGGACGAGCGGATATAGATACATTATGTAATTAGCAAGACGGAAGTCATCATGTACTCCAGCCTCTTGTATGTACAGCATAGGGAAGCTGTATTGTGCAACTAACTTGCGAAAATCAGCAGATTTGGATCCAAGGCTATTAGTGTTCCACTGAAATACTACCACATTTTCGTCACGACTATTCAGGATTACCATTCCGGTAGCACTGATGTGTACAGCTGGCTCATTAATGGCTCCACAGACAACTGTGTCTTTACCTCGCAGCTTCTTTTATTTCTGTTTATGGTTCGTTTATGTCGCGTGAGAACTTCGCGATGTTTCCTAGGAGCAGTTAAATGTTGGACGTTTAATTATTTCCTTCGTTTATGTATTTCTTTATTTCATACATAATACCTCAAATGTCTGAAGAATAGGACCGTTAATAAAAGTGTACAAACAGGGATTTTTGAGACATAATTAATGACGAGTGTAAGAGTGGCAAAATCGAATTGGATCGAGCGGTTAATATTTTTGTAATAATTTTCCCCATTATTATAAGACAATGTTGACACCTCAGCATTCGTTACATTAGCAACTCTCCCTCACTACACTGCCTGTTCTGAGGCACACGTAATCAAAAGCTTGAATAGAGCACTATTAACAAATGTGCAGAATTCTGTGGAGCGTGTATGGTTGTTATTTACCAGAATGAAGGTTTAAAAAGCAGTCTGTCAGACCTGCAGAATGTCTGCATACGTTCGAGAACAAAGCGGGAAAGGGCGTATATTGCAGTGATGGTAGAGCGAAGAACACTTCTTCACTAGTTGGAATGGTTGCTGCAGATTGATAAAAGACATTTTTTTGCGGCAAGTTAAAACACACAAAAGGAAGACACCTAGAAGATAACAAGGACGTGTTGTCTTTTATGTGTATTTCTCTTGTGTGTGTTTTAACTTGCGGCAAAAAAAAACATATCTCTTAGCAAGCACCAACTAGGCCAACAAGCAGTTCTGTTGCAACATGTTGCTGCAGATAGGGCAAGCGCACTTTAGTTCCAAAAGCAAACGCACTAGCTGCATTGATAAGTTTTGCGAAACAGTACTCGCTGCCGAATGTCAAATCTGAGCAAAGCTTGAGCGCGAATAATTGCGGTTTGTTTAAGGAAGTCTGGCTCCTTGAGCGGCGACACGCACTTCATGTAACATCCCGTACTTTGCATACACAATGACTATGGGAAATGCGCTTCGTTTTCGTTTCAGTCTCGTGTTATATCATGCACAGCTTGCAGTGAGTGAGTGAGTGATGAAACTTTGTTGTGAACGCCTGCAGAACGGTTAGCCTTCCCCTGTTAGGGAGGCGTTACCGTGACGCGGCCATGACGTCTTCGAGGCGTGTGGCGCCTCTACTTCGGCCGCGGCCGCACTACTCCCTTTGGTCGACCGCGCCTGCCGAGAAATATTCACATTTGCTGTCGTGATTGCCGGACCGAATGGAATAGGTAAATATGTGATTTGTTATTTCAAAGTTTCGAATATTCGCACACCCTTGGACATTGCATGAAGCGTGGCCACAAAAAGTGGCGTGTCAGATAAAGTTATTTGGCTTGACGGATGATCTTCCTCAATAGCAGTCTTGAAACGAGAAATTTCGGTATTAAAATCGTTATCGAAATGGTATTCCCTTTTCGAGTTGTCTGCATAAAAATGATCTTCGAGGTGTGGTGCATGCGAGGTATAATGGGCGCTTGGTAAATACACACCATTATGATATGCTAGGCGGGAAGATAGGTGCGTTGCAATGAGGGTCTGTTTACCTGGGCGCAGGGAATAAACGATTCTGTAAAGTAAACAAAGGCGAGCAGTTTTGCGATGTGAAGCGAGCCAGGGAAGATATAGCCTGGGTTTCAGAGCGGAGATACATGCGTGTAGGCTTAGTCAGGGAGAATGAGACTGGCAGCTAGGAACTGGATAGATTCGAGAGTATTATTGAGATTACCTTGGTAACTGCCATAAATACCAAAGGGATAGTCTAATTTCGATTAGACTATCTCTATTATCTTGACTTAGGGAGTTGCTTACGGCAAAATGTGGCGTAGAAAATATAAAACGAAACTGCGGGAATTGGCCAACTGATCAACATGGAAAGTATAATATGGAGCATGAAATATATGCACTCCTATACGCTTTTGGATGTTTTGGACAGCCTTAAATACAATTTTTCAAGGAAAAGGATGGGACTAAATTAATGCAACGACGATGAAATGACGTTTAGGGACATGTACTACTTGCTACAGCAGGAAGCTCAATAATATTTTAAATATTATGGACCCAAACTATCGCTCTTTGTAATTTTACATAACTTTAAGAGGATAAAGAAATTACGACAGTTGCTATCATGCTTTCCATTAAATCGAGATGAAATTCGGTAACCATGCGCACTTGCTAATTCTATTTGCACTGCATGTTGTATTGACGACGAAGAGCCAAAAAACTTTCAAACGTGTCGGTCAAGAATCAAACTCTTTATTTGGCATACTGATGGCCAGTGCTGTCTCTTCTTTTGTGCCATAGAAATCGCCAACATTAAATCAGTGGCAAAACACAAATTGCTGTAAACAGTGTTTCACTAATTTAGTAAATTGCCATAAATAATTTCTATGCCTACCTGTATGATGACGTAGTCTACGAGGACTTCGCAGACCGCTCTTGCTGTGGCCTTGTTGCCGTAGTCGCTGGCCATGTACAAGGCATTGGCTGTGACGCCGTATAACAACTCTAGAATCTGACTGGTCGCCATGTGACGGTAAGTGGCAATCAGCAGCCAACCGATGTGACCTGCGCTGTAGAGAACCACGCACGCGAAGGACAAAACGTGGCACGCGTAGGGCACGGGGCACGGCCTCTTCGCCCGATGGAACCCCGGCACGGACACGGATGCTTCGAACGCGCTGGCGTTGCGCAGGAACCTCAGGATGGTGCTCGACCTGACGGCCATCACGACGAACGCCACCAGGCTCTCCAAGCCGATGACGTTCCTCATCAACTCGAGAAGCGAGGTTGAGAGGGCGCCTCGAGAATCCGTGTCGCCGAAGGCTCCCGCCCACAGCTGCAGCATTCTGAACGAGAACAGGATGAAGGCGCACAGCAAGGAATACAGGCTGTAGACGGACTTCCAAGTGACCCGAGCTCGGTCGAGGTCACGAGGATCGAGGTTGGCGACGAAGAAGCAACCGGACACGCGCCACATGATCGCCACGCTGTACAGTCGCTCCGACATTCTCATCGCGGTAGGGGCGCGCGTGTGAAACAAACGCGAAACTCGGGCCATCTCTCCGGCTTTCCGTGTCAGTCGACGACCGCGTCTCTTGAAAAAAACGCTCGCCACCTTCAACCAAAGACGTGCTCGTCACCTTCTGCCGGACCTGCCTTGCGTAAATTCCGCAACGGAGCAGTAAAGCCGACGTGTCGACCAAGACTGCGCTAGGCGGCGCAACACTTCGTTTCGCGTCTCCAGTTTAGCATTCGGTGTAGGAACTAGGGAAGAACAAAAGTGGGCTGGCTTCAAGCGAGGCACTGGTTTTCTGTGATGGCACCCGTTTCTAGGCTGAGAGGGCCTAGCCTACGAGAGAATTTGCTGCTTCCATTCGGACGCATAGATTTCGCTGTTGACCACGCAGATGATTGCAGGAGACCGTAATATGAAACCGTAATAAAACCGTAATATGAAGCCAGCGTACCTTTTGACGAGTCCTACATTCTGGCACACTCATAAATTTGCACATGCGGAGATTTGATCACTGCACGGTATCTGCTTCGGCACGGTATCGGCTAACCCGGTAAAATATAGTGTGTACATAAAGTTTTCGAGACTACTCTAAAGCGGGAAAACTTCTTGCGTGTGCGTGGTGTGATCGAATACCGCGAACTTGCCTGTTGCTGATCCGCAAGGCCTAATCATAGGACAAGATCGCCAGCGATTTTTTTTCCAGTGTGGTCTGTGCAGTAATGTGTGCAATTTTCATCTACGTTCAATATTCCCCGCCACAGGCCACCATGACAGAATATGCCGCACATGGTATTATTCCCAGAAAACTTCGAATCACATAGATACACAACAAATAAGGACGAAAACATGAAGCACGTCTTCAATCGCGCACGTGATCAGTAGGGTTCTCCCACTTATTTCTCAGTTGTCATGATGGAGAAAAAAGGAGAAATAAGTACAGCTCATTTATGGATCTGTGATCCTAACCAAAGATTCTTGTTGCACTTCATCGAACATAACAATTTCTACACGTGTGCATATAACATGCATCCGCCCATTTTATGCCGCAGGGCAAACTTTCGAGCAACAAAAAACTACATTTTATTTGTTCCCTCGGTGGGAAAAAAGAAGTACAGCACACATTTCTGTTCCCTGTGCAACTCGTGCTCTTTTATTTCTTGAAGCATCGTGACAAAATAGCGTAAATGAGGACAAAAAATTTGCTTTACTTTAGGCTTCTTCTTCCTTCTTTATTTTTTGAATTTCGTGCTCACTCTTAAGCGGCGAAGAAAAACAAAATGACAACGTACCATTCTCAAGCGTAATCTAAAAGGAAGCTTGGTTAGTGTAGCTAGCTGTGCATGAGTATCGGTTATACACGTAGCTGATCCCAAGCGCCCAATAATGCATCAAAATATTAATATTGCGGAGGTAAAATAAAAGCAACAAGTTAACTTCGATCAGCCTTGCCGACGGTCTAGGACTACACTGGACCTCATGTTCATTACTCCGGCTTTTACAAAAGTGTCGTCTTTGGCAACGCGCACACAAAAAAACCTACAAGCTATAGAACGCGTACGGCCTCTTCAAGTTTATGGCTAGATACAAACGCGGTGCCTGTCCTAGTTTCAACGGGCTGTGCGTTCTTATTTCAGTGAACCGGCGTCCATGCCATGACAAAGGGGCGTTTATGTTGCGTTGGTCTTGCCAGTAGACGGCCGTTGATATCCTCTGTCGTAGCTGCCATTAGTCCTGCAAAACAAACACAGACAAAAAAATACACATGAAGTGCTTAGCACATCATACTCGTACAAAACTGGAGGAACACACTTTTTCTTGCAATGGGTATTTGCGAAGTGGTAAAAAAATCTTCATAGACACATGACCTATGGCTCAGTTTCATTGATATCCGACACAAGCATTTAGAGCGTATTTTTTTATAACAAACAGCGATGTTATAACGATGTTTTTTTATAATATCTACAAGTGTTCGTTAACATATTGCGTCCTGTAGATTAAAATTAACAAATGCAGTCTTTTGTTAAAGAGCTTTCCCAACGAAAAACTGATTTAGGCCATTTCATCTTCGACACACTGTACTAGACTGGAGTCCTCGAACTTAGTCGTTGAAACCACGATGCTAGGAGAGAAGTCCGCCTAGTACTTTCGGTTATCTTCTGCTGCTGCATCGGTCCTCATTTCTACTTTATCGCTGAGCCAACGGTGTGTGACCGGTATACAAATAGCAATAATCTCCTTCAATTCACAACATCCGCTGAAAGGTGGTTTCCCTTTTAAATTCATCTATAGCCATTTAAAAAACGAAACATGATGTTTTTTTTAGTTGCCTAATTAGCAGATCAAATCACCATTGTCGAATGATTTTACCGCGGATAGTGGTTGTGCAGCGTGAAACTGGGACAACTGTTATCGCTCGTTTGCCACGTTTCTACGCAGCCATGAGTGAGATGCGACACAACTGAGATACCCGAGCAGTTATAGACACCTGCGGTCCAACCGATGATAATACGGTTTCACACCAACAGTCCCAGCCATAACGTCCAGGTACTTTAACGCGAGCCCACAAATAATGCTCGCATTTTTAAACGTCCAATCATTAAGCAAAGTGCCCACACTGAAAACAATTAATAGCATTATAAAGCTCGTTTCATATGAGTTTGCGCGAATACAACAGCATGTATGAGCTGTATAGCAAGAATTATGCTCGGCTGTAGCAAAGAATCGTAGATCTCAAGCATTGCTCGACAAAATAAGAAGAAAGCGTGTGCAAGCCTCGTTAGAAAAAGTTCTAGGTATACTTTCGTGCTTTCTGAGAGTAGTGCAGTGCTCTTCTGGAGGTGACAGGGCAGTCGAACGCTCATAAATTCTGTTCGTTCTACTTCATTTAAAGAATTGAAAGAGTTGCAGCAATTTGGAATCTTTTTGTCTTCGCACAATGCAGTACGGACATTAGCACACGCCATAGTGTGCTCACCTTTGCGGGCTGTTGTTGTTTTGGGCGTCGGCCACTAGCTGACATGAAGGTCCTACTTGGGCTTGGGCGTCTCGGCAACAGGACTGTGCCGGATGCCAAAGGTGAACCGAGGTGAGCTGCTCTTGTTCATCCAGACCTGCAAGGACAGAGTCGTGTTTACACAGAAAGCAAAACGAGACGTATAAAGATAAGTCCGCCTGGTCTTTCATGTCCAGGAACACGGTTTTTTCTTTCCATATGGCGGAAATTTCCCGGCTCTCTGATCTCAGACAGAACATGGGTGCTGCCTGCGTCATTTCAGTGTAAACAAGCTCAACTACTTCCACACAAGAACTATCTCCTGACGGGCGGACGAAAGTTTAAGTAAACTTGACATAATTCTACCTACTCCGACAACAGTCTTGCAAACAATGGAACATTTATCTCATTAAAGAGATTTATATCCATGCAACGTGAGCTTCCGTTGCTGCGATAAAACAGCAGTGTGCCCAAAAAGTAGGACCGATTCTAGTCGTCACAACAAAGTATTTTCCGTTGCACACGCGCTGCCATTCCGCCAATGAAACTTTTTGTTTGGCTGCAAATCGGCGTAGAAAACGGAAAGGAACAAAGCACCCGCACTGTACAGAGATCTATGAAAAAAATTAGCCGAAAGTTTGATTTTAGTTAAACTTAAGAGGGAAACACAGGAAACACTCGAGTAACATGTAATCACCAGGCACTATCTTCAATGCAAACACGACAAGAAAAAGATGGCAGGGAGAGACATAACACTAATGGTAAGCTTAAATGACAGCATGTGCACGCAACGGTCAAGCAAACACCGAGAGACACCATCAGCTCACGCTAGCAAAAAAGGAAAGTTTTTCTCAGATAGAACAAGCGAAGGCCCATGTTGACACCACAATCACGTAAACTCATGACCTCGGCAGTCTTCTTAATTTCGCGAGTAGTTATACCGTTTCCCCGTGCGATTACACTGCTCTGATAAAATTCGGGTTCAAATTGCGTGCGTGCTTTGTCCCTTTTTTATCTTCTGCATTGATGGATGCGCAATCAAAACGTGCCATCGGATCGACGAAACTGCCCCCTTGTTGAACCACTCTGTGCTGTTCAACACGAAGTGAAAGGACAAATTCGATGTTTGGAATTACCCTCTCCGGTGAATGAGCGCCGGGCCCGGGTTTCTTGGTGTGGTCCGAGGGAATGTTGGTGCGGTAGCTGAGCGTGTAGGCGGGGGACTTGCTCTTGTACGTGTCAGTGTCCGGTACGTCGTACTTGCCGGGTGCTGCAAAGTGAGAACACCGCAGTCAGTCGACCTTATGCTGAGGCAGTGCGGCATGTTATGGGTACATCAAAGGATTCTGTAGGTTTGACTGCGGTTGCTATTTGTACCTGCTGCTGCGCCATGAAGATTGGTACGTAACGCGTTTCCGTCAAGGACAACGGAAGGAAACGAATCATACCGGCACGACGCTAACTCACAAATATTTTATATTCAAAACTCAATCGTGTCTAGTTTTCTACGTCCTGATATGCACCTGAAGTACTTACTTTGCCATGTATAAAACCCGTTATGAGTTTCCAAGCTAAAAAGGTTTTGAGGTAGAGCCCATGTGTGGATCGTTTGTTTATTCATATCGTCCTTCTCGCTAAAGCACTAGGGTACTGTGCAGTTCTGTATGCAAGTGTGTTTGAAATTTTCACACACTGACTGCATAGGTATTGAAGGATGTCTCTAAGTCAACGCATAACACTTACTCTGTCTTTCCTGAGAAACTGTAAATCTATATCTAACCCACAATAACCTTGGTTCTTCTAACCTACATTTTCTCTCATTTATTATGCTAAGAAAAGCCAGTTCGGCGTATTATGTCCTTTCAAACTTCGTCATTCTGCGTTAATGTTTTAGTTACTCAGGTGCCCCACAATTGCCTCACTTTTTCTAACCTACATTTTTTTATTTATTATGCTCAGAAAAGTCAGTTCGATGTATTATGCCTTTTTAAACTCTGTCATTCTGTGTTAATGTTGTAGTTACTCAGTTGTCCCACAATAGCCTTGCTTCTTCTTAGCTACATTTTTTTCTAGTTTGTTATGTTCAGAAAAGTCAGTTCGCTGTATTATGTCTCTTCAAACTCCGTCACTCTACGTTAATGTTGTATTTACTCAAGTGCAATTGTCGCTCACTCCATGAAACCATTCGTGGGTATCCTTGTGGAACTAAAAATAAGCCCCTACTGCACTCACCTTTTTGACAAAGCACCGTGACTCTCTGATGACTAAGAACTAATGCTCGTTTTTTAAAGACTCTTGTGATAGCTCTTTCCGATGTAACTGCAATGATATCCCTTACAATATAGCAGGTGCTTAAGGTTTTTTAGTCATGTATAGCGATACATTGTGGTACCCAGTCACGAGGCCAAATAAAACAGTTAGCTGCCGGTCATGAATTAAGCACACTCTTGTGAGTACCTTTACTTATCACTCGAATATGAGCCTGAGCAACGGCAATGACTACGTCTTGTCATGAAGACCGCACTTGTGAATGCATAGTAGATGCGGTACAGGCACGTCTTAACTAATTGTAATACACGTGTTTACTTAGTTTACGTGGCTTCGCGGATGTGCTAGTCTAATATTTACGAAAAATTAAGGCCACTTTGTGCCTACTGTGGATACCACAATAACAGTGGGTAATTATAGTGCCGTCTCTTCCACTAGAAAGTTGTCATCGGTGGATATAAATAAGCGCAAATTATAGAGGCTCAGTGCGAAGCCATTTTAAACGATCTGCCTCATCACACTTATTCGTTTAATCAGCGTGTCCATTGTAACTAGAGTAGCATAGCAGAAACAAGGATAAGAGAAAGCTGTTGTTTGAGTGAATGGAACATATATTGTTATTAGTGGAACCAAAGTTTACCAGGTACGCCGTCACCCCTGGAATCCTTCGGCCTGGTGCCAAACGTGTACGCAGGTGTCCTGACCAGGACAGAGTCCGCCTTTTCGGGTCTATAGGCACCCGGCGCTAGACGATGAAGGGCAGTGCAGTGTTAGGTGGCGAGGTTAGCACGGAAAATTGTTGAATTCCAAGCAGCTGCAGCTCGAGCAGGCGAATACAGAGCAAGAAACAAGACGGGACAGAGCGCTGACTATTACAACAGTTGTTTAGTCAGCACTTCGTCCTGTCTGATTCTTTTTGTTTTCGCCTCTTCGGGCTGAACGTATTTGCAATGCCGGCAAATTGCCCAAGGAACCGTGTTAAAAGTGTTCAGGAAGTGACCGAGGGATGGGCTCAGATCCCTTAACATGCTCCTAACTCATGAAATTCCTAAATCTAAGAAAGGTTATATAAGGAGAACGAGGAGGGCATGCATGTCGTTCCCAGTGTTCTCGCTATTCCAGTGGTTACCCACTACGTACGCCACTCTTTACGATAAGTGCTGTACGGTGCGAAAAAAAAATATGCAAATATGTTCGGGAAGTACTGTAAAGACAAAAAAGACAAGTAACACGGGAAGTGGGTTGTTTTTCCTTTTATGAACTTTCCTCCACCTTGCGGACTTCCGCACAACAGATTTGCAAGAAGTGAATCTCGGACAGGAACAGCGCAGCTGTTAGTATGACTACTTCCGCCGTCGTAGCTATGGATGAATGGATCGATGAAAAACTTTATTAGGGTCCTTTAGGGCGCGCACTAGCGCGCAGCGGGCCGCTCCCACGTCGTGGCTATGTACACAGACAATACTTGCAGCAACTCTGAGCAGATATGGTTTCTAGTGCACTGTTATGGCAGTAGCCTAACCTACGTTAAAGAAAGTTCGATGAATGCTTCTTATTACTAGGACTGTTAGCGTCAAAATACAAATTCGCGACAAGCTGTTATCCTCTCGGAGTTTAATGCGGGAACTAAGAAAGTCATTAGCACCTACTGTTTACACCTATGGTGGAGTAACTTAATGTCACATATTTCACTTCATTTAGGGAGTTTTTGTACACCGCAATAGAGTTCACTAATTCTAACTGAACACAATCAGAAGAAACAATGTCGGAGTACTGGAGAACGCCTGGAAGTGTATACAGCTATAGGGCCAGTGGTTGCTCCCTCCCGAGAAGATCAGCCGGAAATGTGTTGTCTTTAGAGTGTATAATATCCCGACATTATTTGTGACTGCCATAACCATCAGATCTTTCGTGGATACCTAGTGAAGTGCACAGCGACAAATTTAACTCTTGCTTTTTAAATACACGAATCGAAAAACTTTTAATGGGAGCACGCGGTCCTCATGGCTAATACATTTATTCTAGTCGAACAAGAGCGGACGTTCAAGGGAAGCCCGAGACTAGAGAGAATGTTTCGACATGAAAAAGAAAAGGCTCTTTACTGAAAATCCGAGCGCTTAGCTGGCGTACATTCTCCTACATGAAATGAAACGGAGAGAAAGAAAGGCCCTAAATGAAGTTGAGCAGGGCAGAAAAAGAAAGAAAGGTGCAGTTCTTGTGATCTTATTGACAGCGGCAGAGTAAGTGCTCTAGTCGATGAAAGCAGATAATCTCGTAAATCTTGATGGTTAATGCAAAGTATGTATATATAACATTCATGATGAGGTGAAATGCTTGGTTCACAGTTTGAAAAGCAAACTTATTGAGTCAAGACATGAAAACAAGTTCAGGAGATTGCGCTGTTAGTGTTCAGAAGGTCTCTTGTCAAAGCGTCAGCACACAGCCTGCGGCTTCTACGTGCACCGTACTTTTGATCACGTCAAGTCTCCGCCTTCTTCTGGAACCTTCGCGTTATGGATTTTTTTTTCGTTCCCAAGAACGTGTTCATTTAATCTGACATCTGAAACTTCTAAAAAGCAGATTGGCAAAATTGAGCTACGACCATGGTCCTACGACGTCTGCGGATATCTTCAAGTATTTCTGGACAACTTGTACATCTAAAACACATTTGACGAACAGCTCTCCCAGCTACTCGCATCTTAAACTCACGGCCTTCGCAGTGCTAACTGCGGCCGTCGTTGGTGGCAGACCCGATGCACTAATTGCCTTTCTTCAGGATACGATTTTCGGATCGTGATTTTATTTATTGCGAAGCTTTCTTGTCAGAAACCTCTGGGACTTTCTTTGTAAAATTATGCTATATATAGACACATGGGAACACTTTCTCTTCAACAAACAATATTAATTTCGAAAACAATCTATGCATCGCTCTATATTCCGGCACTGAATTGTAGAAATGTTCGAAGCGGTAGCCTTTGCTCACCGGCCGCCTCGGAAAACGTGCACTCAATCCAATACTCTCAGAATATACATAACGCAAAACCGTTAGTTAAGTAAGGTTAGCAACGCACGGCATATATTTTACTATGTTCTTATAACGCGCCGTTGGCAACTGCGCGGTAAGTCAACAAGATCGGAAAGCTTATTGTAGATAGACTCACTTCCCTAAAACTCGTGCCGTTTAATAAGTGGTTGTACATTTCGCAAGTTTTCCTAACGCTAACACCGAGTCACGCGTGAGTACGCCGTCGCAAAATGACGTCACAGCAAAAACAAGCGCAGCAAGGTCCTAACATCACGTCACGATGCAAGTGCGATGCATCACTTTTCATAACCATCAGCTCAAGGGCACCTGTAGAAACAGAGAGCACATAGCTGTTTTGCACACATGATACGTATTGGTTGAGCTAGCTGTCTGAAAGTAACTGTTCAAAACAACAGCGCAGGGCTATTAACTGAGCCAGAACAATTGAATGGTAACATTGCTATCATACCAAATAACGGATCGAATTTTGTGCCACATAGATGCGTCTGCCATTCACACATCCACATCAAATAAAGGTGTTTCGCACTACCAAGTAGTCAATATAATGTTTGGAACGGATATAAAGAGCTAGCGTATTAAATAGTTACATCACCTGTACTAACATCTCTAATAGCGAACACCGACAAGCTCAGGGCGCACGTATGCTGCGGGATTCGAACACGTTACCGGGAAAATCGTCAGGCTTCGCGTCCTTGGGCCTGGTGCCAAAGGTGTAGGCCGGCGTGACCGCGAGCACGGTGTCTGCTTTCTCTGGGCAGTAGGCACCCGGTGCTGAGGTCATGCGTACAGAAGCACATTAAGTTCCTTTTTGTTCTCTTCGCAGTGCTGGTTTACTCTTCTTCGCGTTGTGTATTGCATTGCGTCAATACAAAAGCCGGAGTAAGAAGTTCACTTAAAGCTAATGATAAGTACGTTATGGAAAGTCGCTAGGAAATCGCCTTTTCACTCAGATGAAACCAATGGCAAGTTCCCTAGTTATTTCGCACGCAATGCCATTGGCCCAACGTAAGATATCGATAAGATACACAGAACTAAAAGTTTAGTGAGTAAGTAGCTCGCTTATCATTGCGCAAGGTTCCAGCAATCCATGACACAGTTCTCCACTGTTCTGTCAATTGGATCTACTAAGTACATAACAAGAGCATTTGTTTTTCATATACAACAATTATTCTATGCAAGATAAAAAAAACAAATACTCTGATAGCGTAAATATTCATTTTCATGCTATTCGCCCGTTTCTTGGCACATTCAGGATCTTGCCATCAGCATGCAACAGCAATTGGGCGTGCCACCATCACCAAAAAAAGTGTACAGCGAGAACGGAGCGTCTAGTACTGCTACAAAGAAAGCGTTTATATTACCAGGCACATCGTCAGGCCTAAGGTCCTTATGCTTGATACCAAAGGTGTAAGATGGTGTCGTGGCTAGAACCGTGTCAGATTTCTCAGGACAGTAGGTGCCAGGAGCTGAGATAAAGAGAGAGAAGAAAGGGTAGGAAAAACAAAAGACCCTTCGTCAAGTTTCTTTGCCACGTGGTTCAGATACCGTGCTATCGTGAGCGAAGCGGGCACCAACGGACCAGTTCTTTCCGGAATACGCGCTTTAATTCTGCAGTGAAATCTCGACAACAGTGCCTCGTGAATTTGTTTCGCGCTTGTCGTTAAGGCAATACCAAACGCACAGGTGCCGCACCCTAGAAAGGATTCAGCTAGTCTTTGCAATGTGTCACGTGCTTTGCGATGACGCGAATGCTTCATGGGGTAGCACAGCTTGATACGAAGTGTGCTTAGTTGGTGTTGTTGAACGGTGGGGAAGTGCCACAGTGACTACGCAGAAGGCTGCAGATGCGACGCGCAAATGTAATTCACAATCGTAAGGTTCCGCGCTGTTAGCGTTCGCTGTCCTGCTGCCATGTTCGGAAACACTAGGGGTGGCATGAGAAATTGTTTCTCGTGATCTATGAGCGCGTTGACTTCGAGATTGGATCGTCCTTTATATTGGATAACGCGAAAGTTTCGTGCTACGAATATCTGCGAAATTACAACTATTGGTTCGCGTAATAATCAAAATCTCGCTGCAAAAAAATTTGACATTTGTTCTGTGTGATGGTGCACGCTTAGCTAACGAGCAGCTGAACCCAGCATAGCATCATGCAAAGTGAAAGCATAGTCAACAGATGCCCACAACCAGAAGTGATGTAAAAAGAGTGCAAGCTACACAAAATTTCATGTGATATGAAATCAGAGCACACACACGTAAGTAGAAGACCATACCTCGGTTAGTGTGGTTGCCAAGTATAACCTTGAGGGAATGTGCAAGAAAAGGGTTGTTACTCTCCGAAACAACGTTGCAAAATAGAAAGGTTGCGAAGTTCTCTTCGTAATTATGCATTTGCGCTTTTTTTTTCATTTTTGAGAGGAGTATGCATGCAGGGATAAATATAACGCGTTGCCTCAGTTGCTACGCCGTAAGTACTCTTATAAAAGTGACATTGCTTAAAAAGGATGCCACCAAGTCTTTACTGTTACATAAATTTTAATCCCGAGAACAGCAACATCATATAACGTATTAAAGTCTCCAAACTTTTTTTTCTCTTTCCTAGCAGAGTATTTCGGGCATCCAAAACATGAGTGATCATACATTGTCTCAGTGCGACTATCTTGCCACCCTCAGCCGTACAATGACTCACGGAGATGAAGATAGGAGCTTGACATTGGAGTGGATAGAAGCTTCGCAACGTTTCTATTCTGAGGAGGTTAAATGATGGGAGTGAAGCCAGTAGGAAGGCTTTTAACCTACCGGGAAAATTATCCCTTTTAGGATCCTTGTGTTTGACTCCGAAGGTGTAACTAGGCTCCAGTGATCTGACACACTGATCAGCTCTTTCGGGGTCGTAGGCACCCGGTGCTGTCAAAACACAAGGCCAGGTTGGTGTTAACAATTGAGCGATGGGTTTACACCTTCTGTCTTTAGAGGAACTCATCAATAGCTCATGGCTTACTTATAGTTAAACGTATACACGCTTCTTTTTCAATAGTCATGGAACATAAACAACAACATCGCGGTTATTCAAGAACCGTACACAGCGCCTTTGTGTGCCTGTGAAATGTTCCTCCCGTGCAACTGTTAAAATTTGCACCGTTCATCAGTAAATTATGTTGAATGCTATCAAAGTTTTCCGAGATGCTGTCAGCTAATACTCTGCCCATAAGTCTGAAATGTCACGCTTCAATTCAAAGTCGAAAGAACGCATTTTGTCAAGTACTACATCGAAGAGATCAGTAACTGTGCGCCCGTTGCTGGTCACATTGCTGTTTATTTTCCATTAAAGAGAAGGCGAACGCCACCATGCATATAATCCCACCTTCATTTTCACATGCATTCACAACAAAATGCATGAAATAAACATATCCTACTTCAACACTCAGTGTCTATATCGTGTAGCCAGCCATTTGCGCTGCGGAAACTTCACATGGAGCGAAATGAACTGCCGCGTTTGTCGCATGTCACTTTGCTAACGTACAGACGGACGCTCGCAATCGGTGAAGAAAATGGGCGAGATATCCGGTCTCGTTTCGTTGCAAAGGAGTCAGCCTTACAACGGAGAAGAATAAGAGAAGCTGGTCAGTGGGTGCACTGCGAAGGGGTTCAGGTGTGCTACCCGGTGCAAAAGTGGCGCAGAGCAGGGTGAACCAAGTGCAGCAGTGTAGACCCAGTGCAGATGCTTGTAAGGGACCCTCTGGGTAGCCGTTTTGCAAGTGTACAAACCAGGACTTGTGGTTCTGCAATGACAACAGTCGTCCTTGTGTCCGAAGGTGTAAGCTGGCGACATAGGTCTCACCAGAGGATCAGCTTTGTCTGGGCTATAGTCCCAGGGAGCTGCGCCCAACGCAGGAGTGAAAAAAGTAAGACACGACATCGACACATCCCATTCAACAGCAAAAAAAGCACATGAACCACTTCAGTTGTAGCTCTGTTTTATTGTTTGCAAGAAAATAACACATTTTCCGAGATTGCGAACAGGAAATGCATTACTGCAACATTTTTGGAGAATTTCTACACACAAATTGTATATGTGCGAGTAAAACTGAGACATGTAGGTTAAACTGTATATATAACTTTCTATATATGCCGCACATTACATATAACCTAATATTCAGACATCAATCATGAATTCTCATTTTAAAAGGATACTGCAGTCAATCGCTGCGTTAATTAGGTGTATGTATATCGATACTTTATTAAGTGTCCGCTGACGTAATGAACGCGACTTCCTGACGGGTAGGTTATTAACGCTGTTGCATAAAGAGCTGAGTGCTCAAATTATGACAAACACAAAGACAGAGGAATTGACAGAATGCTTTTATCGCATTCTACGGCCTGTAAATAGCAGCACTCAAAAGAAATACGAGCACAATTATCGGATACACTGACCAGGCGTTTCTTCTTTCTTCGGACACTTGAGCTTTCTTCGTATCGTAAAACTCGGCATGCGAGGGAAGCGTAGCTGTTCACCGATGCTCGGGTTGTAGTAACCCGGTCCTGTTGTCGGCAAAACAGAAAAAATAATTTTAACGCGCCAATGCTTCAGCTTGCTGACACCCGTACACGCGGACAAACAGTTTCGGAACCGTTCATCTTGTGCAGCCCTTTCGTCGGTGTATTTTATATTATTTGGGTTTACGCACACGTGCGTCATCTTTACTAGTAAGTAACGGTACCAATAAGTGTACATTACAGAGAAATGCTAAGTTACACCAAATTTATGCATTGCACATTACACTTCTATAGTTGCAAACAGGGACCATCAGTGACGTAAAAAACATGAAACAGAAGTCAGTGACGCCAATTTCTTCGACCTGCTTCCAGTGACGTCATAAATTTTGGCAGCGTCTGCTAGAAGCTAGCTTATAGTTTATCTTTTTCTTTAAATACACAGCATTCTCAGCCCTACGTGATATCGTTTGTTGAGTTCTTTTTGCCAAAAAGGAACTCAAACATGAAAAAAAATGATCAGATGACTGACGTCATCTCTGCCACCGCATAGCTGCGTAACTACAGGTGGGTAGTTTGGCCTCATAAGCAATTCTTTTCTGCTGAAGACCAACCAGCGAAAACTTCAAAAGTGCATCGAACCGCTTTATGCTAGCAGACTGCGCGGAAGGGTACTCTTTTTTTTAGTGTCACGTTAAGAAGCAATAGCTCGCGACGAAGAAGCAGCCTGATCCCACAGTCAAATGTAGTAGCAACTAGTAGAATAAATAAACGTTAGCGCGAGTAAGTGTACAATCATCTTCATCGTACAAAGAGTGTACCGGAACTCCTCACATTTGACACCACACTCCTATATAGCTTCCGTAAGGACGCATGGTACAGAAACAAGGCAATGGCGATGAGTTGAAATCCTTCAAACAGATTGCAATTTACAAGTGGTGCACGTAGGCCCCTCCGACGTCCACAGGTAACCGTACCAGGTGTTTCGTTCCGTAGTATCGCTGCGAAACCTTTCCTGAAGAGGAGGCTTGCAGCTGAGCGGAACATCACTCGGCTGTTGTCTTCTGCTTCAGCTGCAAATAGGGCAACAATTTAGACGACGTGTGGTCAACTGCACTACAGAAAATGTCGCAACTAACGCTAGACAGCAGTGACACACTGTAAATGACCGCTTCATTTTCCCGACGTTCAACGTGCAATACTGCTGGCGTAGGCCAATACACGTCTTTTAGCTGTATTTACGATAACTTGGTTTGAAATGGGTTGTTTTCAGACAAAGTTGCGCTTATAAATTCCCGTGTTCTTGTGCGTGACTTAGTGTGTGCGCGCACGTATATCTCAAGAAGAATGCGATGAACAACTGGCAACGTTTGGCCATGTGGATGGACACTAAATAAAACAAACTATGCACTTTGCCTATACAAGAAACCAAAATGATTAACTCTGCAATGCCGAAACACAGTTCCGCATCGAGAAAAATAAGAACCCGCTCCCCTGTATTTCTTCTAAACCCGCCGTGGTTGCTCAGTGGCTATGGTGTTAGGTTGCTGAGCACGAGGTCGCGGGATCGAATCCTGGCCACGGCGGCCGCATTTCGATGGGGGCGAAATGCAAAAGCACCCGTGTACTTAGATTTAGGTGCACGTTAAAGAACCCCAGGTGGTCAAAATTTCCGGAGTCCCCCACTACGGCGTGCCTCATAATCAGAAAGTGGCTTTGCACGTAAAACCCCATATATTATTATTATTATTATTGTATTTCTTCTATGGAGAGTCCATTTGCACAAGAAAAAAAAAGAGCAATTAACTGTCAGTTGGGCTATAACATAATTATACTTATACTTAATTATTTAGTATTCGCTTTTCTAGCTATCCGGATCTGAAAACTCTCTCAAGCGTATCGAAAATGGTACTGTATAGTGTGCGTTAAGACTGTGCGTTCCTAGATCAGAATTTTGAAGTACCAAGTCAGCGTAGCCTGCATGATATGTCTAGTATTATAGGCTTAATGATTCTTGATCGTTAAACTAATAAACTGCGGCTCAACAACGAAAGCCACAGGCCCACGTAGGAGGCCAGCCTTTCTTTGTTTGCCCACAGTTGATCACTTAAAGTGTCCATC